>NC_138037.1:28267944-29619189 GCF_964106645.2 Podarcis pityusensis
AAAAGCTACATGCAGACCAGAACTGCCAGCTTCAGATCTCACCTATATGGCTTGTCCAAAGTATCCACATTCAATGAGAGTATAGTGCTCAGCAGAACTATAGTCTAGATATGCCATGCCTGAGTTGTCCATCAGCACATCAAGGCAACCAGTTTTCAGCTTTCTCCAGCAATCATAAATCTGCCATTCCTTTGTTTTAGCAAATACTAAGAGAACAAAAATTCCCATGGTTCTTTGTTTGTGTTGTTAAAAGAATTCAAAAGTCACATCAATAAATAAACATTACATTCACAATTCTTACACTGTAAACATTTTTACATGGGATTCATTAAGGCAGATGAAGCAAAAACAATGGACAAAGGAAGTTCTCATGTCACCAGAGTATTTTTGAGAGCTATGAATTCTAGCTAAAAACAGCTTCCACAACGTCTAGGGAATTATTCCCCTGGGAACCTTTCAGCAAATACAGGAAATAAATTCAAATAATGTGTTGTGCAAATGTTTACATTTGTTAGTAGAGCATCGTCAAGGATTAAAGGACGGCTGCTATTCAGCAACCAAATGCAATGAAACCAGCAAGGCTTTTGCAAGTCTGTCCTATCTCATTAACCTTTTAGTTATTTGTGTGCCAATAAACAAATAGAGATGATACAGTCAACTCTGTGCACTTAAATTTCAAAATGACTCCTGAGTAAGCAGTCAGAGGATTGAGACTGAGATCAAGTGAGAGCTCCTCTTATTGATCAGTAACTGGCAAAGGAGCATGAAAGAGAGAGTAGAAATGAATGGACATATTTTTCTAGTGGAGGGTTGTAGAAAGTGGACCTCTGCTTCTTAATTTGTTCATAAATGATCTAGAGTTAAGAGTTAGCAGTGAGGTAGCAAAGTTTGCTGATGATACCAAATTGTTTAGGATGGTTCAAACAAAAGGAGACTGTGAGGAGCTCCAAAAGGATCTCTCCAACCTGATTTCATGTATATGCTAATAGTGTCTGAACTGATGGCAAGTGACCAGGCAAGATGCTTTTAAGGCACAGTGCATAGCTCAACAAAGATGTCAACCCAGTGGGCAGCAGCTGGGAAGAAGGCAAATCCCAAGTTAAGGATAATTAGCCAAGGGATGGAAGATAAAACTGCCAGTACTATAACGCCATTATGCAAAGGTATGGGGAGGTATCCTGTGTACAGGCTGTAGTCAGCTCACCTATAAAAAGACATTGCAGCAGAGCTGGGAAAAGTTCGGAAAACAGCCAAGTGTCTGGAGCAGCTCCCTATGACAATAGGATTACAACATTTGGGGCTTTTTAGTTTAGAAAAAAGGCAAGAAGAGACATATTTGAGCTGCATCGATTATGCATGGTGTGGAGCAAACGAATACAAGGAAGATATGCGGGCAGGGGGCAATTTCTGTTCCTAACCCTGGAACAAAATAGAATAAAAAAATACCAAGTTGTCAGTATGTCCAGTGGTTCAGGAAAAGTAATTAAGCACACAGGGTTGTCATTGATGCTTTCAACAGGTGAATGGGGCTAAAACTGAGGCGGACCTTCAAAAGATGATGCAGCAATGACTATGGCAGACAACTAAAGAAAAATGACATGTAGGGCAGGGTCACTAAAAGGAAATACTGTAACCACGCCAGAGTTCAAGTAAAGTCGCGGCACTGCCTCACCCCTCTGAAAACACTCGGGGATTTGCAACCCTAAGTAAGATGTGCTGACGGACAGCGGCCAACTTGGGTGACTTTTAATGCAAGTCCAGTTCCTGGAGGGTGGGCCGGGCTGCCAAGGGCTGGTTAGTCAACGTAGCTCTCGTTGGCTCCGGCACTACCTGTCCCGGAGGGGTGGTGGCAAGCGGGAAAGGGCTATCCTGCCCTGCCCGTGGGCTTCCCACCTCTGCCAGGGCCTGCCCCACAGAGTGACGGTGCCCGAAGAGACTTTGATCCCCACCCACGGGAGCGGCGTCCCCTTCCTTTTGCCAAGCCAGCAGAGCAGGTTAGGCAGGTGGAGGAGGAGGAAGCGGCTGCTGCTCCCACGTCCAATGCGAACACCCGAGTCGGGCGGGCTGAGGGAAAGAAGTTCGCTCCTTTCGCCAAGTTTCGCTTTCCCCCTCTCCCCGCCGCCCTTGCGCGCCTTGCTCGCGTGAGAAAGAGAGAGGCGCGAGGGCTCGCCCGCTCCCCTCCATGGCTGCGGCAGAGGAGGGGCCAGGCGCCGGGGCGCCGCCGCGAGGGGCGGTAGCGGACCAGCCGCCGCCGCCGCATCAGCAGCGCGAGGGGGGCGCGGATGGCCGTTGGGGGCAACGGCAGCAGCTGCAGCCGCCGCTTCAGGAACCGGACGGGAAAGCGGGCGCTCCCCTGGCTGCTGAGGTGAAGCGGCGGCGCCCGGACGAGGAGGAAGGGGAGGGGGCCGCGCTTCTGCCGCCGCCGCCGCTGCTCTTGAGCGAAGCGGAGGAAGAGGACACCGACGACCCGCCTGCCTCCGCGGGGCTCTCCTCCCTAGGCTTCTCTCCCCTGCGCTGGTGGCGGCGGCAGAAGCTGCGGCTCTTCCTCTCACCTCCGCCGTCCCCGCTGGGGACCCAGCGCAGCTGCCCGTGCGCCGCCGCCCGCTCCTTCGCGCACTGTTGTCATGGAGGAGCCAAGATGGCGGCCCTGGCCTACACCTTGGGCAAGCGCGAGATCAACCACTACTTCAGCGTGAGGAGCGCCAAGGCGCTGGCGCTGGGCGCCGTCCTGCTGCTCGCCGCCTGCCACGCCGCCTCGCGCCGGTACCGAGGTGAGGAAGGGGCGGCGGGGAGGAGGAGGAGGAGGGCGTGTGTGGAGGGGCGAGATGAGATAGGGAGCGGAGAAGTTGGCCGTGGTTTTGGGGGCCCCTCTCTTCCTCCTCCTCTACCGCCACAGTTCAGGGGGGAGCCGCCTCCTTGGAAGGGGCTTCCTTTGGCATCGGGCGAAAGCCGCCACTTCAGGTGTCTCTGGGAGGCAGGTGCGCCTCTCCCTCCTCCCCCCATTTCCTCCAAGCCGTTGCAAAGCAAGCGCTTAGCTGGGTGAGGAAGGGTGACTGACACCTGCCAAACTTCGCCCCGGCGTGAGCATCCTTTCTCCGCACGCCGCCACGCCACATCCGCCTGCCTCGGCAGCTCCAGCTTGCGTTTGCAAACTGACAAGAAAACCGCAGCAAGCGCCTTAAGGGCAGAGGAGAAGCCGGTCCGTGCGGATTTCTGCAGGAAGCAGCTGTCCAAATTAAACAATCCAGGCTTGTTTGACTTTGGGCGCAACATTTTTTACTTTGTTTATTAAATGTGTGTGCAGCCCTTCATCCGAAGATCACAAGGTGGTCCACGACATAAAAATGCAAAATGAAGACAGAAAATGCCCTTCTAACCAGGGACAGGCCATTGGTCCGGCTGGCCAGGTGTTGCAAACTCTGACTGGCAGTAGCTCTCTAAGGTCTCAAGCAGATGCCCCTTTTCCCAACACCTACTCTCTGCTCCTGGAGATACCAGGACTTGAGACTGGAGCTTTCTGCCAGGCAAAACATGTGCTCTCTCACTGAGCTGAGATCCCTCCCTTCAGAAGGGCTGGCTGCATTTTTCTTTTCTTTTCTTTTCTTGAAATTATTACCCACACAGGAAGTTGTAGCGGTTTCGGGGTTGCTGTTTAACTAAATTCTTAGCCTGAGGTCTGTGCTAGCTAATTAGGAGTGTGCAGTATAAACAAAGAAAATGTGTGGGAGTGAGGAGTGTAAATCATGCAAACTGGCAGCTTTGCAAGAAGCTGCTGACATGCAAGGTAGGAGAAGGTGGTGTGCTTGAGATACGTTGAAAGAGTGTGGCTTCGAGATCCTAAATTAAAAGATTAAGACCTCTCCCTGCTATGACTCCCTTCTTTTTTGTTCTGCCCTCATTTGACACTGTAAATAGAAATGTATATGCTTGCTTTCAAGAACAGCAGTGGTGACAGAGGAGAACACCAGACAAAGCAGGGCTCCCCACAGAAGTGTTTGGGGAAGCAATGCTTCCCATATCCACTCCAGCATCTGAATTGAGTCTCCAATACACCTTTATTTTGTTTGCTACAAAGGAGAAAAGTTACTTGAGTAGTGACTTGACCAAGGCCACCCAGTGAGCTTCTTACATTTGAGTGGGCTATTTGAATCTGGATTACTAACATCCAGAAACTAAACTCAAGCTGAAATCCTACCTACTGCCCTAAAAAGCTTTCAGATGTTTTTGTTCAGAGTGACTGGAAGTAAGAGTATTTTGAATTCCTCAAGCCTTTTGCGTGAGTGGGTGGTCATCACTTCACTCAATATATGGTGCCATGTGGCTTGTGGGGATTGGTGCATCTATGTTTATATTATTGTTCAGTTAATTTAGATACCATTTTTTGGCCCAAAGGTCTCCTCAAACAGTAAACATCATACTAAAATAAAATCTACAGTAGAGTAAAATGGCATAAATCAATAAGACAGCAAAATCTTAACACATAAGAGCCAAAGAAAAGCCTTCCAAGCTGGAGGATTAAAAGAGTGTTCTTACAATACCCAAACATTGAAATAAATTTCCATATAGAAGCACTTGTGCCTGTGTAATTTTAAATAATTCTTCCTTATATGGGGTCCTTGTAGCTTCCCACGAGTTGTTTTGCTCTTCAGCACGAAATCGAGTACTCGATACTGGGAATTCTCCCAGAGCCTGTGAGAGGGAAATACTACTCTCTAGGATTGCTGAAGATCATTGATGTGGGTGTTATAGATGACAACAAGTGAAATTTCCACTTGTAAGTCTCACCTGTACAGCATTATTTCTGGGTACCAGCTTGGCCTTGTGGGTCTGATTTTTATTTTATCAGTTACCTTTAACACCAGAAACTACATTTTCTGAAAATAAAAATTAATTTCTTGGTAATCTAAAAAATCTATTTAGCCTCACATTTTTTTCCTTGTGAGACAATTAATTAACTTTCAATTTAAGAAAAATCCTTTATCTCCAGAGTACCTTGATATAATTTTCATTTGAAAACATAAACTGACAAGAGCTGGGATAGCTCAGTCAGCAGAGCGCGAGGCTCTTAATCTCTGGGTTATGGGTTCAAGCCCCACACTGGGCACAAGATTCCTGCATTGCAGGGGGTTGGGCTAGATGGCCCTCGTGGTCCCTTCCAACCCTACAATTCTCTGATTCTATGCTTATATAAACTATTCCGAAAGTGCAACATTTTGCAACTTTATCAAAAAGGGATAAGGAAGCTTGTTATTGTTGGCATCCATCTGTCTCGAGAGACAATGGAAGAGTGTACCATTGAGGGTAAAGTTACACCATTGGGGAGTTAACACTGCCTGTTGCAGCTGTAGAGACCAATACAGGAGAAACATGTTTTATTGCAGCTGGGGCAGATGAAGGCGTTTGGTTTCGCTGGTGCAGATGCACTATGGCGTTTCTTCTTTCCGTGCTCCTCCCAGCCGTCATTCCTCCTCTGGTCATTGATTTGGATACACAACCTGTCTGTCTGTCTCCAGGTACTGCAGTTGTTTGCAAGGCATTCCCACATGGCAGGGTTAATATTGTCAGCCTTCATGTCACGTTTGCAAACAACTTTATAACACAGAGTTGGTTTGTCAACAGGCCTGCTGCCAGCTCCCTGTGGAGCACATCCTTGGGGATCCTGCCATCTTCCATCCTATGTACATTACCAAGCCAGTATAGACGTCACTGAGACAGAACTTGGAAGAGCACGTATTTGTTTGAGGCTCTGTCCTGCCATGTGTAGACCTTCATCTTGGTATTGGTCATTAGCATCACATTCTCCCATACCCTTTTGGAGAGGTGCGCCATTGCTGTGGCTGCCTTACCAATAAGCTTGTCCAGCATCAGTGGAAAGGTTGCGGGTTATGGTGGAGCCCAGGTAGACAAAATCATCTTAACACCTGAAGGGTGTGATCACCAGTGCTGATGCATGGAGTGCTGGCAATGTCCTGACCCAAGAGTCCCAGATGTTTTTCTGATGAGAAGTAGCTCCAGAAGAAGTCCTAGCCTCTTAATTTTGATAAGCTCCCTAAAGATTTTATTTCTATTTTAAAATAAATTGGTAATTTAGAATATACCTGTAGTTGTTTGCTCTAGGAATACTAGCATATTATGCACTGAAATTTAAGGAATGATAACATTATTTAATGGCCACATGACATGCATCTTGAAGGACACTTCAAGGAATTATGCTTTGTATCTGGGTAATTAAAAATATTTAGTTTAAATTACTACTGTGAAAAGAATGATAAGATAGGCAGCGTTCTTGTACTCCTCTCATAGGCTTCAGTTGGCCACTGAAAAGAGGACATTGGACTAGATCAGCCTTTGGTCTAATCCAGCAGTGCTCTTCTTACATTATTACTTTTTTTACACAACTCTATTTTCTTTCTGATCACTATAAACTGAAACTACGCAATTTAAGAATTTGAGGTAACATGAACAAGGAGGGAGAGATGGGAGTACTTGGAGGAAGGTGTAAATGTCTGTAATTCTAAAAACCAAATATAGCCTTGTGTAAGCAGAAGCTGTCTTCTTCAGTGTTGGAGGATGTTTCACATAGGTAGATGCAGATGCTGTTCATGTGATCCCATATTCTTCTTTACCAGAACCTAGCAGGCCATCTTTTGGTCCTTGCTGTACAAGTCGGGTCATAATCAAGCCTCTTTACTAGATAACAGCTGTTACCTAAATTAATCCTGCACCAGACGTATTCTCTTACCCACACTATTAATTTTCAGTTTGGTTAGAAGCTGGCCAAGTGCAGGGCAAACAACAAAATTGTTGTGAGTGATTGTGTTTCACACAGTTGCTAGGCAAATGTCCTTTGTTAATTTTGTAGAGATAGCTTTTCTTCAAACCTCATGCCACTGGGCAAAGTAGGAGTGATACAGCTTTCTTCTTCTGTTAAGATTTTCTCAACGTTTCCTTCCTGGCTTTGTTGCACCTACATTAAAGTGTAATACTTTTCTGTCATTACAATTTTGTTGTCAGAGCAGTGCAATCCAGTAATCAAACTGTAAAACCGATGTCTTTTTAGAGTGTAATGATCATGTGTTTAATTTTTTTTAATGCACAATTTTGATCACACAAGTGACAAAGCTACACATACTGCACTGGTTTGGAAGTGAGCACAGAGTTCCTTGGCTTCATTCCTCATTAATCTTACATGGATCTTAAATGACTTAATTTTTAATCTGGCCTTTGGGGGTTAATTATGATGGTTAAATTGAACATAGTTTTTTAAAGCTGCCAGTTGTAACTGGACTGTGCATGTGTGTGAACTAAGCAGAACAAATGAAACTAGGATCCTTCATTTTAAAGTACATATTGGCAAAAACATTTGATGTCACTACTATATAGTAGTAGTATGTTATTGAAGGAGTGATAATGGAGGTGTTGGGCTCATACTCAATGTAGCCTTTTTAAAATGAAGCCCAGATGTTTTTAACTTTTCTGACTGGCAATAAAATCCCTGTCTTTACTATGTGGGTTGTGAACACAGCTGTTGACCAAAAGATGATGAATGATAATACAGTCTGTGTTTTATTTTTTTAAGGTGATGATAGTTGTGAGCACCTTCTCTCTAGTGGAAGATTTCTTGGGGAGAAAGTATGGCAGCCTCACGGCTGTATGATGCACAAATATAAGCAGAGGTAAGGTATTCTACTTTTAAATTTTCCCTTAAAGAAGAAAATATCGTAAGTCTGCACTTAAATGTAAAGTCTTAGTTTCTGGGATTATTACATTTTTAGACCTACACTGTGAGTATCATATGGCACATAATGTGTTTGTGCTGCTCATGTGAGTTTCCCCTATCCCTATCAGTGGTTTCACTTTATTAGCAGAAATGAAACAAATAGTAATGATTGTTAGTCTGTATCTTGCTTACTATGAAGAAATTTCTCACATAACCATTTCAGTTTGCCTACAATTGCAAACTGCTGCTTAAAGCAGCCATTTAGGCAAATCCCACCCACCTCATTCTCTAGTTCAGCCTTCTGAGCCCAGTGCCCTCCAAAGATCTTGAACTACATCTCCCATCAGCTGCAGCCAGCATGGCCATGCAAGCTGGAGCTGTTGGAAACTGTAGTCCAAAATATCCAGAGGGCACCAGATTGAGGAAGAATGCATCTAATAATTCCTCCATCAGCCTTGGTGCACAAAGTATTGCACCATTAAGGTGCCTGTCAGTGAGCAAGTTTGTGTACCTTGATTGCTTTAAGGCTATAAAAGAAAATGTGAAGGAAATAAAACCTCTATTCCCCCACCTCTACCAGAGTTGATCTCAAACTGTTTTAGTAGCAGAGTTCTCACATTATCTAAAGCCTTTTGCAGTCACCCCAGGGAATGAATATACCAGAGAGAAGGGTGCATCAGTGGGTCCTGCCCTCTTCAGAGCAACCTTACTTTTTGAATTTGATTTCTTAAAAAATGTGCTTACTTGAGAGCATAAGATGAGTATGTTGGATCGGGCTAATGGCCCATCTAGTCCAGCATCCTATTCTCGCAGTGGCTGACCAGATGCCTGTGGGTAGCCTGCAAGCTGGACATAAGCGCAGCAGCACTCTGCCCACCTACAATTCCCAGTAACTGGTTGAGTTGGAGGCCCAGCACAGTCTTACAGTGTTGCAATTCTCTTTTCTTAGTTAATAGAATGTAAAAATGGCAGGACAGTATAACATAACAATTTATGAAATGTATAACAATATTTGTAGTGTTTTATAAGAAAAAGGAAAATTTGTTCCCACAAATTTGAATTATCAAGGATATGGGATATAAGTTGGTGCTCAGAATATTCTACAGTGCAGTTTTGTGGGGGTGAATTACTTTTGCTCTGTCATACTTGAAAAAAATCAATATTAATGTTTGTTTTTACAGTGAAGCAAAAACCTGCCTCGTAGACAAACATATTGCATTTATAGGTGATTCTAGGATTCGTCAGCTGTTCTACTCATTTGTGAAACTCCTGAACCCTCAAATTAAGGAGGATGGAGTCAAGGTATGGTTTTTATATTTTACTTTTTTCACAGTTATTACTAGAAAACTACAGTCATTGTAATACCTTAGTTGTAAAGGTATTTCTGTTGAAAATGTATTGATTCAGTTTAGACATCACATTACTGGTCCACCAAATCAGGTTGGGTTGGGTTGGGTTGGGAAAACACAGTATGCCCACGTGTTCCTCCACCACTTTCTCCCTCCCCTTACATGCCTAGCTTTACAATACTTTTTTATTTATTGCATTTGTACAGTGCCTTCTTCCCAAGGTGGTTTATGATTTAAAATGTTAATACAAATAAATATTGCAAAATATTTTTAGGCTGCCTACAGGAGCTGGTGGCAGTAGCTCCTTGACCTAGGCTTTTCTTGTTTTCTACTCTGCCTTCCCTCAAGGCAGGCCTTCGTACACAGGGCTTAAGCCCAGGGAAAGTGGGAGTTAGGTTGCCCCAGCAGTTCTCTCAGGACATTGATAGTCTCTTCAGGAGCAGGTGGTCATACATAGGATGTCAATACCAGGAAATTCAGGTTTGAGCACTGGGTACACACCAGGATTGTAAATTACACTTTGTTTCTGGATTCCAGTTCTGATTTGTGAAGAGTGTTCAAGCCAGTTTCTCAATATGGGCATCCTGTCTTGTTGTGCTGAAATTTTGTATCAAGCTGGATGAATGAGGGGAGTCTGAATGGGAGGAGGCAGCAGATGGTGGAGGCACCCTAGTTTTCAGATCAGGAATGTGATGTCTGAACCAGGCTAATGAATGTGGGAACTTCAGAAAGAGAGCTAATCAAGCAGTTTCAGAGAAAAGAACCAATTGCTGAAAAGACAGGTGGTTAATAGTGGAAACCTGAAGAATGCGGTTGGGAACTTTGTATTTAGAAGTTGGTGGCATGAATACATTTCAACCATTGGCTTCACTGTGCCTTAACCATGTGCAAGTTTGATGCCTATTTTACTTAGCTGTAGCCTGCGGCATCCTGAAGTGGCACTGTTCTTTGGGTACAGTCAAACTGCAGGTGAACCCAGAAGTAAAGAGGGAAAGAAGGAGGGAGGGTTGAGCTTTTGGTCAGTGCTACACTTCAGATATAGATAAAGATAAAGATAAAGGAGGAGGACTATCTTAGAAGAATGAAGTCAGGAACCCAAGGAGAGAGAGAGAGGAGATATCATTTTAGTCTGAACTCCAGGCAAAGAGAAAGTCCTCATGGTGTGCTCCAGGGCTGTTAGTAGAGGGCGACTTGGAAAGATTGGGGGGGGGGGGGGGACCTAGTCTCACTAAGGACTAGCCCTTGAAAATAAGAGCATGTCAGTGTTTGCAGCTATTTTACCTAAAGGGCACTGTACTAACTGGAGAATAATTGAAGTGTGCCTGAAAAGCCCCCACATTATATGTTTGGCTTTGTGTGTTTATTTTCCTCCCTTTAAATAGCAGTTGCAGAGCTTTTAATCAGGTTTTGGAACATTAGAAATATAGGCCTACGCTGGAGTCCTGGATGAAAATCTCTTGTCTTCCGCTGGTCCTCAAAGCTGCTGTTCTTGTCAAGAGGGAAGCTGCCAATGGCACCCTTTTTCCTGATGCAACTTTGAAGCAGGGTGGGGGTGAGGGACTGTGGTGAGAGGATAGGATTAAGAACTTCTCTTGCTGCATCATAGTCCCAAACCTGTTTCCTGCTCCCTCTCTCCCTTATCTCCTCCTTCTTTTCAGGCAACTGCTATTTATAGTTAAAAAGCAAAACAAACCAGGCAACATCAAATTAAGAATTTAGCATAACATGAATACAGTCATGGATTTCTGGAAACTGGCGTAATTTTTGCATGTTTCTTACTTTGACAGCATGGAAACATTCCTTTTGAAGACAAATCATCTTCACTTAAAGTGGTAAGCATACCCAGTTGCTTCTAAACTAGAATGAAGAAAAGAAGTTGGCATGTGTATTTATTTTATTTATGTTTATTTATAATATTTATATACCACCCTTTCACAAAACACCAGGGTGAAGTATAGCAACATAAAAAACCTTTAGAAATAAATATTTACTAAAGTAGTACTTTCATATTTTATTATAAAATTTATATCCCACCTTTCCTCCTAAAGGAGCCCAAGGCAGCAAACAAGTGATAAAACAAAACCAAAAAAATTTCAATGCATATGCAGACTTAGAAATATCTCCACTTGAAAGGCTTGTTGAAGGAGCCGTCAGTAGGTGCCAAAACGGCAACAGAGATGGATCCTGTCTGATACTAATTGGGAAATTAATAAGATGGTAGGTACTAAAACACTAAAAGCAATTCCTACATTGTGCAGAACAGACCTCCTGACAAGATGGTGTTTGCAAGAGGCCCTCCTTTGGACAGTGGAATCATAGATTTGAAAGGGACCTCAGGGTCTTTGTCCCATGCTGTTTTGAGCTTTATATGCCAAAACATGAACTAACCCTGTACCTAATTGGCAGCCAATGCAATTCTTTCAACACTGGGGTAATCTATAAGTGATATCCTACCTCAGTAGTTGAGCTACCACAGTTTGCACTGGCTGCAACACACACAACCACAGGAAGATTTTGCTTTGGGCTGGTTTTCCTTGGCTGTCTTGCCGTAGGTTTTAGGAGGATTGTGAGGACAAATACTTGAATATCTGAAGGAATTAAGTGCTACAGAATATAACAAAAATCATTTCAAAAATACTCCTCCCGCTGAAAACAATCCAGTTTCCTCTTTGAGCAGTTAGTCAAGTCTCCTTCTCACTATGTCCTCTTAAGTAACAGCAGCAATGTTTTCTACAAAAAGTGCATAAATTATTAAAAGAAGATGTGTGTATACATGTGTCCAAAAAACCTGATTGGCCCAGGACCCCAAGTTTTCCAAACATGAGCGCAGGATCTTAGTGTACATGCATATTTTTACTTACAGGTGTTATACATTTGCGGTAGAAATTGCAGATGGAACGCTGCTGATTCTGTCAATAGTTGTGACATTTAGTGCTGACCTTACCTGACTGTTTCAGGAGAGTAAACCACTTGCTAATAAACTCATCCATTTCCTCTCAGGAATTTCTGTGGTATCCGGAAGTTAATGGCTCTATGAAGCAGCTTATCAAATCTTGGACTGAAGTGAGTTGTAATATTGAACTTCCTTTATGACAGTGGTTTTCAATTAGTGTGCCGTGGCACCCTGGGATGCCTTGAATGATGCTCAGGGGTGCTGCGGGCATCCCTGACCTCTGTCCCTCTTTCCTTCCCTCCCTCCTCTGATGCCTTTGCCTCCCCAAGGCTTATGTGGCTGTTTGTTGCAGCAGCCCTGGCTACAAGCTCCCCAGGTGAATGAATACTCTGGAGCTGGCCAGGGGGTGCTGATTGCCAGGAGCTGAGGCAGCCTCAGAGTAAGCAAGCAAGTGGGTGAGGGAGCCCAGCCAGCCAGTCCACTATCACTTGCTGCTGGGAATGAACAAGCAAGTCCCAGGCTCCTATGGGGCACTGTGAGGAAGCACCTCTCTTTGGGGCGGGGGGGGGGCTGGTCAGAGATCAGGGGAAGCAGCAGCAGCTGCTGCCCGGAGGACTCCCAAGGAGAAGGAAGAGGAGGCTGAGGGAAAACTCCACAAGGGAGGCTGTTCGAAAAGGGATGAGAGGCTGCCAGCTCTGCAGGCAAGGGGTGACATAACTGGGCTCCTGAGCCCCACAGGGGTGCCACAGAAAGAATGTAGTTTGTCAAGGGAGCTGTGGACTCAAAATGGTTGAAAACCTCTGCTTTACGGCAATATATTTCAACAATCCCAGGGGTGGGGTGGGGGTACATTAGGCAGTTCTGGTCCTGAAATTAATTTCAATATAGTATAAATTAAACTGCTAGTTATCCCTCAGTTTTTTTCAATATTCACTGGCACTCTGAAGTGTATCTTTATTTATTTAAAATGCCCATTATTCTTTCAAAGAGCCAACTCAGGCAGTGATGGCTTCCAGGAATAGGGCTAGTGAGAAATAAGAAGGAGGTCAAAACAAAAACAAAAAACGGTTTGTTTTTTAACCTGAAAGTGGGGAGGACAGTATGCATGTAGCATTTCTGTTTACAGGAAAGAATTGATTGGCTCACTTTGCAAAGGGGTTTATAATCTGCTTTCCTTGGTGAAAATTGCAGAGGTTTAGGATGTTGCATTGTTAAAACAAAACAATTACAAAGTAATGTCCTATTGTACAGTGTAGTTAAGTGGATATTTAATTTAAGTGACATTCTAGATTTTGCTAAGTAGAAAACAGTTCCACAATTCCCTTCATCAGCAGTGCTTCTATAATGTCATAACTTAAGGTAAAGGTAAAGGTACCCCTGCCCATACAGGCCAGTCGTGTCCGACTCTAGGGTTGTGCGCCCATCTCACTTAAGAAGCCGGGGGCCAGCGCTGTCCGGAGACACTTCCGGGTCACGTGGCCAGCGTGACGAAGCTGCTCTGGCGAGCCAGCACCAGCACAGCACACGGAAACGCCGTTTACCTTCCCGCTATAAAGCGGTACCTATTTATCTACTTGCACTTAAGGGTCCTTTCGAACTGCTAGGTGGGCAGGAGCTGGGACCGAAAAACGGGAGCTCACCCCGCCGTGGGGATTCGAACCGCCAACCATGCGATCGGCAAGCCCTAGGCACTGAGGTTTTACCCACAGCGCCACCCGCGTCCCTAATGTCACTCATAACTTAATTGCTTCCAAATCAACTGCAGCATATTTTATACATTGATTAAAGCTTGTGGAGGTTTTTCCTTTTTAAAATGAGGTTTAAATGTGGACTAATGTGATTAATTTTTGCAGTACAGTACATTTGATTATTCATGTCCTTTATGAAGACACTGAAAAGACTAACCTCCTTTTTACTGTTCCAAAGGGTTCTTCTCCAAAGCCTCACATAGTTGTAGCAGGAGCTGCTGTGGTAAGCTATTCATCTAATATGTCACTGTAATGGCCAAATGAAAATTAAAACAGTAGTCTTCTAATTCAGACCTTTAAAATCCCATATGATCTTCTTTCTCTGTATTGTTTTTCATTAACTAACCTTTCACACTTCTGTCTTGTAACTTACAGCCTAAGCTTCCCTGTGCATCCCCATCTCTTTCTCTCACTGTCTTTCTGGTTCTAGAGCAATATTACTTACCGTATTTTTCGCTCTATAAGACGCACTTTCCCCCTCCTAAAAGGTAAGGGGAAATGTGTGTGCGTCTTATGGAGCGAATGCAGGCTGCGCAGCTATCGCTGAAGCCAGAAGAACAAGAGGGATCGGTGCACAGCGATCCCTCTTGCTCTTCTGGCTTCAGGGATAGCCACACAAAGCCTCTTGAGCACAGCGGGAGCGCTCCTGCCTCTTCGCTCAAGAGGCTTTGCGTTGCTTTCTTGTTTCTTGTTTTCCTCCTCTAAAAACTGGGTGCGTCTTATGGCTGGATGCGTCTTATAGAGCAAAAAATACGGTACTTTTATAGACAGATACTTCTGGCACGGAACACCTTCTTTGGTCTTACTGTCTTATGGAATAAAAATTTATAGGGGGACTGATGTGTGCTGTGGGTATCATTTAATATTTGAAACTGCTGAAGGAGCAATAGATAATTTTTGAAAGTTTTAATAGTATGTTTTCTCAATTTTAGATAGTTGTCTTTTAAAATTTAAATTTGCATCAAAGTCCTTTAGCAACAGCAGTTCGCAATATCCTGTGCTTTTTACCCAAGAGTACAGAGTTCAGAATTTTCTTGTGTTTATCTACTTCAGCTACCCTGTTTTTGAAACATCAGCTAAGATTTGTGAATGATATTGAACCATTTTGATTATATCGTCCACAAATATGTTTGCTAACTGATTCACTTTTAATACTCTTTTAGTGGTCTATCAGTATTCACAATGGCAGCAATGAAGCCCTCACTCAGTATAAAATCAATATCACATCAGTTGCCCCTCTTCTGGAAAAACTGGCAAAGAGCAGTGATGTCTACTGGGTCTTACAAGGTAAAAGAATGACATAGCTGTTGTGTCTTGTGGTGAAACAAATTAATTAGCTAAGCATTTTTGTATTTAATGCTTGCAATTCCAGTCTGAATATCAGTAACTACACCAGATTTATTCTATGATGTATTCCAAGAACAGCTGCTGCTGTTTGTCCCACATTGTGAATGGCTTAACTGGTAAATCCATTTCTCAGTTTGTGGGAAAACACATTTCTTATTATCTGCACAGAGCATTGGCCACTTTTGGGAAAAAATGGTTGGTTAGGCTGCAGCAGGTCAACTGACTGGAAAGACTAGAAGCTAAAATTTTGAGTGGCAGCCCAGACAGTGGATTTGCTCATGAGTAGATACCTTTTAATGCCAGTGGAATAGATAGGAATAGGATGCTTGTTTCATTATTAGATCAGCAAATTGAGACCAGTTAGCTTGTTTGTCCTCCTTTCAAGAAATACTGTGTTACTATCATGCCCCGGGATGGAGAACCTTCATTTCTCTCACCAGCCCATTTTGGCCAAGCCACATCCACCTGCCCCACACCTGACATAAGGTGTGGGGAAGTAATGGCAGGCCTAGGCCAAAAGGGGCTTTGCAGGCAATGCCAATTGACAGTGCCTGCAAAGCCCCTTGCATAGTGCCTCCCAAATGCCTGACCACCAGGTTGTTGGGCATTTTTAAATCATGGCACAAACTCTTCTGCAAGACCTGGACTCAGCATTTCCCAATCAACAAGCACAAAATTTCCAAAGCTCCGTGTGCAGCATTTCCCAACTGCTCACCAAGGGGCTTCAAATGCCTTTGTTTTTAAAAGGAGCATTTTTTTCTTTCCAAAGGAAGCAGTATTCAAAGTGCTTCCCTTAGTAACTTAAATGCAAACTGCTTTCTTTGCAGAATGAAAAGTGCTCCAATTTTAGGAGCATATTTCCCTCTGCACAGACTTGAAAAGGGCTCCCTCTAAGGGTCTAACTGGAGAGACATGCGAGGCTTATTTTAGTGGATCATTTTAGCAGGTGAAAATAGTATATCTAGAGCTTGAGTATTTTTTATTTATTTATTTATTTATTTATTTATTTATTTATTGCTTGCTTGCTTGCTTGCTTGCTTGCTTGCTTGCTTGCTTGCATTGCATTGCATTGCATTGCATTGCATTGCTTCTTTTTTAAAAATCCCCATTTTCTTTTGACATCAGATCCAGTTTATGAAGATATGTTGAGTGAAAGCAGGAAAATGATCACTAATGAGAAAATAGATGCCTACAATGAAGCAGCAATCAGTATCCTGAACAGCAGCTCAAAAAACTCAAAAGCTAAAGTAAAAATTTTCAGTGTATCTAGGCTGATAGCAGAAGAAACTATAAGTCAGTCCTCAGATGGTATACACCTTTCTGAAGCAAGCAGAGAAATAGTAAGTAATCTGCATTGCAGGGGACTGGCCTAGATGACTCCTGCTCCCTTCCAGCTCTACATTCTATTATTCTTTATAGAAAACAGCCTTTAAGATTTAGAATGCCAAAAGACCGACAATTGTAGGAAATTGTCTTAATTTTTATTAGATTTATTAGACACTACTTTGTTGCTACTGCATTTTTAGCAGTTGTAAGTTTTTAATGGGTTTTTAATATTGTATTGTAAATTGTCGTAACGCTCCCTGGGACCTTAGGGGGAAGGGTGGGTAATAAATTAAAATAATAATGAGACTTCTCTTCAAGTATTGTTTACAGAATTATTTTCAAACTATTTAATAAAAAATATGTGTAGATCATTGTATACTGCTTTGTATTAAGGATGTGATGCTTAGAGAAATCAGAATTGCTGATTGCCTACAGAGCTGTTGTATACATAACTCCTAACCATAGTTTAGCACTGTTTGTTTCTGTCTTTTCTCCCCTCATATGTGACTAGGAGAAGGAATTGGTTTACTTCTGGTTTCATAAAGTCCTGGATAGTGCTTTAAAACAAACTTGGGGGAGTTTCAGAACAACCCTACATCAACCACGGATTACAAAGTTGGCCAGAATTCTATGAAACTGAAAATAGCAAAGTTCTCCAACCTCACAGAAGTATGAGTGTGGATGTAGTGCTAATCCATGGTTTAATGTTGTATGTGAACACAACAGATATATGGAAAGTTTTTTGAATGCTGAAGGGGGAGTACTATATTAATACTGTTCTATTTTATTCTATTAAGTTCTGTTCTATTTAAAAACAAAAATAAAGCATCTTTATTTAAAACAGGAAGTATAATTTCAGAATCGGCACACTGCATTCCTCTGAAAGGAATTTGGGGGTGGAGGTAGGTCAAACACAGATTAGAAAAATATACGGTGAGCAGTGGATGCTAGCAGTGTTGTCACCCTGAATACGAAGGGTCAAAAAACCCCAAAGGTTTGTGAGGTTGAGGATGGGATCTTTTTGTTTTGTTTTAGGTTAAATTTAATTTGGCCCTTGGATAATAGAAAAAGTTTGTCTCTTGATGCCCATAGTTTGGACTTGTTCAGTGAAACAAATTAAAAACAGTATTTTGTTTTATTTATTTTTTAAAAAAGAAAACAACATCCTGCCATTCATGTAGACCATGTGAGTTGTACGACATTTTCAATTCCATATCCTAATTGCTGGAATTATGGGTTTTTTCCTGGACAGAATGCAATGATTCTGATAAACATCCACTGCAACAAGGTTATAAAGCCCATCGATGGTTCGTGCTGCCAGCCTCAGCCTCCTGTCACTTTGATACAAAAACTAGCCTTTGGTTTTTTTGCTTCCTCCATAATTGGATATTTAATTCTTGTTCTCATACGTCGTAACAATCACCAGAAGAATAAGCCATGTACAGATATGGAGAGTGGAGAAGAGAAGAAACCTGCCACCAACACTCCAGCCATTTCTACTCTAGAGACAGCCTTGCAGTGTTTATGCAGACTTGGTTTGATAATGGGTTACTTCTACCTGTGCGACAGAGCAAATCTGTTCATGAAAGAAAACAAGTTTTACACTCACTCATCCTTCTTCATACCAATCATCTATATCCTAGTGTTAGGGGTGTTTTACACGGAAAATACTAAAGAGGTAAGCCCGTTTTATTTTTGTTTTTATTTATGAAAGATCACAGGCTCTTTGGCTGACTGGGATGTGTCCTTGAACTCTGGCAATGTTCCTGTCTTTTCTTTTTGTAAAAAGTGTTTTTCTTGAGTTTACAATTTTAAACAGGTTACATACAATAACAATGAAGGCAATGCAAAAAAGGGGTTAATGCTTCTTGTTTGCCTGGATGGCAGACAGTGAGAGGTGCATGTAGAAACTAGTCTACTGTACAAAGGTAACATTTTCCTTCAGTTGTCTGCC
Organism: Podarcis pityusensis; assembly: GCF_964106645.2. Taxonomy (NCBI): domain Eukaryota; kingdom Metazoa; phylum Chordata; class Lepidosauria; order Squamata; family Lacertidae; genus Podarcis; species Podarcis pityusensis. Next base: position 28,286,282 of record NC_138037.1, read on the forward strand.
CGCTTCTGGCCTGTCCAGCGCTGGCATGCGGCTCTTGGAAGATTGCCCAAAAAGAAATGTGGTCCTCGGGCAGAAGAAGGATCCCCAACCCTGTTGTAGATAGATTCAAATAAAACTGTCACTTCCAGAAAAACGCCGTGCATAAACAACAGATGAGCAGTTGTGGATGTTTTGACAACATTTACTCAGTCCATGACCCTGAGCCAGAATGCCAAATGTAAATTCAGCAAGGCTTCTCTTTGGGACCTCTGTCCCTTGAGTTTCAAAACGGTCTATCAGGCAGAGTACAATGTTAGATGGGGAGCCAAAGCACTCAGCCGTTGTCGTACTGTTTACACAGAGTTCTGTATCAGTCATGTGGATTGTAGCCCACTCCTAGTGGTGCAAAATACATAAAACATAATTGGAGAATAACAGTTATTGCACTTCCCTTTATATAGTAGTTTTAGACACATCCACCCCATTATAGTGTTTCCTTGTTTTGTAGTGCTCTGCTTGCACTTGTTGGAACAGCAATTCTCTGTTTTTATTTTGCACAGACTAAGGTGTTAAATAGGGAACAAACGGATGAATGGAAAGGCTGGATGCAGCTTGTCATCTTGATCTATCATATCTCTGGAGCAAGCACTGTAAGTTTGTTTTGCAGTTTTAACAATTTTTGCATGAGGAATAGTCTTGCGTGATTTACTACTGAAGCAAAAGTTGAATAGTTAAATGATGTCTTTCTTCTCTGTTTTAATTCCATATTGGGGTGATTAAGGTCTGTTTTGAAAGATGTACTTTTCAAAAAAAAAGTGACAATTTAATTTCCTCGTTTCACCTGTGGTGCAAAGTGCTGTACTGTGCATGAAAGTGTTTTAATTGGTGAGGATGCCACTGGTATATGATGCCGTCTTTAGTAGGCTTACTAAATTTTAACCCAGCAGTTCTGAAAATAGACCTTGGGCATGGTACCCATCTTCAGGCAGGTGGATATTTCCTCTCAGAACTATCCACAATGGATTTGACTTATCCTAGCAGAAGAACCTTATTGGTTTGTGTGTGTGGAGGGGTGACTTCACCCCCTCCCTATTGTCTGATCATCCCAACCTGATCTGGAAATGGTAGCTGTTTTGTTTTAATGATGCTTCTGGATGATTTTAGGAAAGTCAGATGTCCTATTCTGTTCTAATTTCACTTTTGGATTATTGCTCCAACCCTAGCAGAGATGGCTAGCCCATGGGCCACATGAAACCCCCCCTGAAACCCCACCACCACCAAATTATTTCTTACTGCTCCTATTGGTCCCCCACTGTAATACTATGATGGCAGAAGGCTTTCCATGGCTGCTAAGGCCCCACAAAATGTCTACATTAAAATAATAATAATAAATTCACTAATTACCACTGTAGGTCATCTGCTGTGATTTGGATATGCCAAAAGATTTTTGTAACTTCCAGCCCCTTTCCCACCATGTGTACTTTTCATTTTCACCCACTTTTACTCAGGACACATCTAGCTTTGACATGTGATCCTCACCACCACCAAAGGTTGACCATGGATCATTGTGACCCTCAGCTCCCAAAAGGTTAATCACCGCGGCCTTGAATTCAGTGCCATCCTGTACACAAGCATCTTTGCATAGTGAGGCCTGCCTGTTCAGCTGTGGAACAGATAGTTGAGGAAGTCCAGAATGTGGAATAAGTTTAGAAGGTGATGAGACATAGTGAGCTTTAAAGTTCTGTAAACGAGATTATATTCAAAAGCAGAATAAAGTGAGGGGGGAAACTTACTCATTTTGCACACTTTAATGTGGGATTTAATCATCGAAAGTTACCTAACTTAAAAAAAATAAAATTTATGTTTTTATTAATAGTTTCTGCCAGTGTACATGCACATCCGTGTATTGGTTGCTGCATATCTATTCCAAACGGGCTACGGGCATTTCTCATACTTCTGGATCAAAGGAGATTTTGGCATTTATAGAGTGTGTCAGGTAAGAAGTGAATTAAGCTTTTATGTGTATAAAAATAATTCTTTTATGGGTATAAAAATAATTCTGAGTGACCGCTACAAATGTAACCCAGTACTTTGCCCGCTGCCACTGCCACTTCCCAGTGTTGGATCGTTCCCTATTCAGTAGGAGGCCAGACTTCAAAAAAGTAATTGAGGCTGACAAAAGCTCACCGCTTCCTCTCTGGATCCCAATTGCCTTAGCTCAGGGTTTCCCAAACATGTGTCTCCAGCTGTTTTTGGACTACAGTTTCCATAATCCCTGATCACTGGTCCTTCTAGCTAGGAATGATGGGAGTTGTAGTCCAAAAACAACTGGAGATCCAAGTTTCGGAAACCCTGCCTTAGCTGAAGCCTAAATCTCCCGAAGTCTGCCACCAGAGTATGATTTTGTTTTCTTTCAGCACTAATTGCCTAAGATTCCCCCTCCTTAGCAACTGGAGCCCTCTTTGCACTTAGAAATTGGGTGTGAGGGTTAGCCCAGGAGAGGGCCTTCTCTGTGGTAGCCCCTAAACTGTAAAACTCCCTCCCCAGAGAGGTACATCTGGCACCTTCATTATATAGCTTCCAGAGAACTCTGAATGTGTACCTTTTTATCCTGGCTTTTGACATTTGAAGTGTATGTTTTTAGGACCCACCTTTTTTGGAATTGTAGGTTGTTTTAAACTGTCTTTAATACTATGTTTTAATGTTGTGACCCGCCCTGGGACTTTAGGATGAAGGGCAGATAATTAAAAAATAATAATCTGTAACCAAGGCTTCTGTCACACTTAAAGCACCATACATTGTAACTTTTGCAGAGGTCTGAGGCCTAATGCCTCATGTAACCTGAGATATATAACCTTGCAACCAGTCTTATAGCCATCCACAACTCTAAATAGCTATCCTTTAATATTAAATAAGAAGAAGAAATGGTTACTTCACAGTTGATACCCAGTAACAATAGTTATATAGGCAAGAATTTATTTTGTGTTGTGTTAGTTTTTTAATTTCACGCTGTTCTGTGCATACAGAGCAGCTGGATAGAGCAAGTCTGTAGAAGGCTGGCTTCTCTTAAACTGTTTTCATTTTATGTTTTGAAAAGCCTGATCAGCAAAATTGTTACGTAAGCTTACTGTAATAAAAATAATTCAAGATATGAATGCTTTGTGGTACTCTGTCACTTGAGATGCAAATGTTACCTTGTTGAAGTTGTTTGCACTAAAATATACATGAAAAATCACTTGCCATTCCTTACATTTAATAAAGAAATACTTCCCCTTTTCTCCAATATTTAACAGGTTTTATTTCGACTGAATTTCTTGGTTGTGGTGTTGTGCATAGTGATGGATCGGTCTTACCAGTTCTATTACTTTGTTCCTCTAGTCACTGTCTGGTTTATGATCATATATGTTACATTAGCTCTATGGCCTCAAATAGTCCAGAAGAAGGCCAATGGTAAATATGATTCTCTTTTGTATTAAAATAACTTAAGCACTTTATTTTGCATTCAGTTATATTCAGCTTTAAAGAGCATTGTGATTTTTTTAATACATGGCATTCTCAATAGTAAAATCAAACTACACTCTTGTAAAGCAAAAATATTCTATCTGCCTTAGTTGCTGACCCAAATACCATAACAGAAGATAGTCACAGATTATCATTGTTAATGTGGCCATTTGTGGGAAGGGAGGGTTGAAGATGGGGGAATGGTCAGGGAAAGGAGGCAGGCCTAGCCTATTTACTTTCATTAAAGGGTGAGCCCAGCCTAGGTAATTATTATTATCTTGGGATCCCAATATTTAACCTATTACTTGTGTTTGGTTAACAGAAAACAGTAAAACAATTTAAGAGAAAATAGTATAACTATTTAGAAAATTAACTTGCACTTTTAAAACAATCAAAAGATGGATATAAAATATATGTGTTTGGACACACCATTATATAGTTTGTAGTAGGCTCCTGAATACCTCAGTTTTTAGGTTTTTTTTATTGTATGCTTGGTTCACCTCTTGGCCTGCGAGCTTAATGCTGAATGATGGCCTGCAAAGAGCCATAATTCAAGGTAATATGTGGCCTACCTTCTTATTGAGTAGAGAGAATTCTCTGCCGGAAGGGTCCATGGAGGGAAATAACACTACCTTTCACATACTTTTCTCAGCCATAGTTTCCCTGATCTGGTGCTTCTCTTTTCTCTTCCTAACTCAAAAGGACTTGTTCAGGGTTCACTTAGTGAAAATGTCACCACCTTGACACCATATAGCCAATCAGAGTTGGCTGTGTAATGTCACTGGGGGCAAATGAAACCCTCGTCCTGGCTGTGGGGAGGGCTGTGAAGCTGCCCCTGCTGCCATGACTATCTGGTTAGTGCCGCACTGGCTGTTTCATTGCCCTCCGGTGCTGCCCAGTCAGACATTTGCTGCAGTCTGCTTTAACAATACATGACTAGCTGGGGTGGAATGTGGGTTAGGAAGGGCATCCTATTGAAGTAATGTACTGTGGGTGGGTGTCATGTTTCCGTATTGCAGCACTTTCAGAAGAATTTCTATCTGAATGTTCATTCCCACCTACACACAGCTGTCCCTCTTGGGTATAATGTAAAAGCAGCAACAGTAAAAAAAAAAATGCAATAAAAAAAGCTTACTGCCTAACATTAGTCTTGTTTTTGCTCTTGTCCACAGGCAGTTGCTTCTGGCATTTTGGTTTACTGCTGAAACTAGTTTCCCTGTTCATCTGTATATATTTTCTAGCATATTCTCAGGTTTGTATGATTTGTATATTTTGGTACAAGTTAAATATTTGGATTCTAAGGCATGTTAGAAAGCAAACATTTAAGCTGTGTTCAAAAGCAAAGCACTTGCAGCTATGGGACAGTCATGGCAACCAGCCTGTTGCTTCTGTAAGGAACAGGTTGTGGTATCTGAGAGCGGAGGACATGCTTTTAGCTCTTTTGTAAATCCATTAAGTGTTTCCACAGAAATTGGTGTTGGAATGCTTGGGTTCATTCAGAGGTCTGAGGGTGGAGCATCTGCTTTCACAAAGCACATCAGCCTGTGCTTGCATCCAAAACTGGTTGTTTTGTTTTGAGGAGAGAGTATCCCCCCCCCCCTTTGCTTAAACCTTGGCTGCTAAACCCCAGGTCCCAACATTTTTCTAGTGGGGTGGAGGAGAGGCATATCAAAAATGTTTGGGCATTAAATGTTTGGGCATTTCTATCATTAAGAAAAGGAGCAGTTAGAACAACAAGATTCTTTCTGCTGCATTTTGTTGATATTAAAATACAGTGGTACCTCGCAAGACGAATGCCTCGCAAGACAAAAAACGCGCAAGACGAAAGAGTTTTCCGTTTTTTGAGTCGTTCCGCAAGACAAATTTCCCTATGGGCTTGCTTCCTTTTTCTTAAAGCCGCTAAGCCGTTAATAGCCGCTAAGCCGCTAATAGCCGTGCTTCGCAAGACGAAAAAACCGCAAGACGAAGAGACTCGCGGAACGGATTAATTTCGTCTTGCGAGGCACCACTGTATAAATATATTATAAATGAAAACCAGATCATGTTTGCTTTCTGATATTTGACCATAAAAATAATTGAAAACATCTAGCTGCAGAATGATTGGATTTAATATTCAGGAGAACTGTATTCCTGTCTCTGTCTAGTGAACCACTCTGAAGCTTTTAGAATAGGAAATTCTGCAGCCCAGATGAGCAGCAGCCTGATAAAAGACATTGGAATAGCACCTGTCAGCTGGTTTGAAGTCTCTGTTATTAATCTCCCAACCCCACTCTCCTGATTGATGGGATTCCAGCTTTGCTTACCAGGCTGTGCTCAGGCTGAGGAACTGCATGAGAAGCATGTGCTTCCACATTCAGCTGTGCATTTAAAAAAACCTCGTAGCTGAATGGGAGAATATATTTTGTATATGGAATGCTTTCATTTTGCCAATGCTGCCTGCTCTTCAGGGCTAAAATGCAACTCAGCTGTGACTTCAGCATAAGGTTTATGGCGTATGTGGCCTTATTCTGAGCATTTGAATGGCACTTGACTAAGAGAGAATACTGTTCACAACCATCTCTACAAAGCACTTGCAACTCTTCAATTCCTAGTTCCTTTGGAAAGAATTATTCACGCCCTCACAATTAGGCATGGATTTCAAAACATCTGTGTGTGTGTGTGTGTGTGTAAGAGAGAGTTTAAATGTATTTTCTTTTCAGAAACTTAAAGGACGCGTTTGTTTGTTTGTTTGTTTGTTTGTTTGTTTCCATTTGAAGACTTGCAGGGAATCCAGCTGTTTTTATTATTTTTTTAATAGGAGAGTTAAAAGCTTTACTTTGATGAAAGCTGATTAAAACAGATGTTTAATTAAGAAAAGTTTATTAAGTTTATTAAACATTGCAGAATCCTTTACTGTTTTTATTCAGGGAACATGGATGCATCCTTTTTGTTTCTTTTTAAAATAAGGATATTCTTCAGCAATTTTACTGTCACAAAAAATGAAAAGAAAATGTTGGTTGTGAGTGTCTCTTCAGCAGCAAAATATTAAATTAAATTATACATCTGGCCAACTTTCAGCTCTCCTGGAGGAATTGCTTGATAGGTTCCTGACTGTCCTCTTTCTTGCCTATTAGTAGTGTTTCCCTCATTTTTGTTGTTTTCTCAGCCTGAAGACAGAAAGCATTTAATAAGTAATCCACACTAATGGATATCATGAATATATGTCTGATTACAGCCAAGAAACAGAATGTTTCTTTTTCCAAATTGTTGAGTGTAGATAGTGTCTGCAATTATACATTACATCATTGCAAGCTGTGGCTCTGATCCATAGATCCTTGTACACAACACCAGAATGCACAAGGCAGTCTCTTTCTTTGCCAGTCTTGAGATGCAGAACATTATAATGTGAAAGAATGGGTATTTTCACATGCCTGGATAGGGGGACAAATCCTAATAGGCTGTCTGTGATTTTAGGATGCTGGACTTAAATGTACTGTGAAATGATCAAGTATTTTATTCTAATCTTATGAAGGTCCCTGAGCATCTCCATTTACCTGCTGTTAGAAATGGAATGTTTGTGTTATATGGCCCATTGATGTGACTGAACTGTTATATTCTTTTCATGTCTGTTTATTACAGGGTGCATTTGAGAAGATTTTTTCTATTTGGCCATTGTCCAAGGGCTTTGAACTAAATGGGAGCATCTATGAATGGTGGTTTAGGTGGAAATTAGATAGATACGTAAGTACAGTTTATTTTTATTTTTTAATGTTGTTTTTGTGCTTTGCCTTTGTCAATTATGGCTGCCAGTCTTAGGCGAGTGAAAGCAAATTATGATCTCACTCTTCAAATCATAGAATTGTAGAGTCGGAATGGAACCGAGGATCATCTAGTCCAACCCCCTGCAATGCAGGAATTTGAAATAATTGAAAAATGAAATTAAAGAAGAAAAAAGTTTAGTAAAGTGCTCTGGTTATTTTACTAGCTGGCCCTATTTGTGAAAATGTATGCAGCAAACCTCAGGGAACACAAATTAGTGGCTGTAAGCCAGTGGTAGGGGACCTGTGGCCTCCAGATGTTGCCAGACTACAGCTCCCACAAACCCTGATTGTTGTCCATGCTGACTGAGGCTGATAGCAGTTGGAATCAGATAATCTCAGGAGGCTCTATACAGGTTCCCCAGAGCTGCTGTAAATCCTTGGTCTGTAGTTTTGTATACAGTGGTACCTCGGGTTAAGAACTTAATTCGTTCTGGAGGTCTGTTCTTAACCTGAAACTGTTCTTAACCTGAAGCACAACTTTAGCTAATGGGGCCTGCCGCCGCTCGATTTCTGTTCTCATCCTGAACCAAAGTTCTTAACCCGAGGTACTATTTCTGGGTTAGAGGAGTCTGTAACCTGAAGCATCTGTAACCCGAGATACCACTGTTATACAGTTGCTCAGTAATACATGATTAGACTGAGCACATTGGGCACTTTTGCCTGACCCAGAGAGACTAACTCCATTCCGTTGCGCCTTAAGAGACTGGCATTGGTTCTTTAAATTCAGGCATTGTTGGTGAATGTGCCCATTACGTGTGGGTACCTGAACTGAACTGTCTTCTTAGCTGCGCCTTTGCTAAATCCTTCAACTGAGCAGTTCTTCCTTTCTCTTGCAGGTCGTTTTTCATGGGATGTTGTTTGCTTTTATTTATCTAACATTTCAAAAACAGCAAGTCCTCTCAGAAGGAAAGGGGGAGCCGCTCTTTCCAAGCAAAGTTTCTAATGTTTTATTATTTATTTCAGTTGTTTCTTTTTTGGTAAGTTTCTGAGATACCTTACTCAGCTATTGTCTTTCTTAATTCCTGAATAGTTACTCAGAGTGGGGACAGTCTTCATGAAAATTAGTAGCAAACCTTAGGCATGCCATAAGAAGCCAAGGTTATTGGTCTGCTGACATTGTTTTTAAGAGTTTTGCCCAACTACACTGAATAAAGTAGATAACTTCTGGGGGGGGGGGAGGCATCGGGTATTTCAACACAGAAGAAAACCATCTCTAAGGCTCCAAATCTGTGCAGGTTTATTCATGATTAAACACCATTTTATTTGGCTTACTTCCTGGTATGCTTGCATAGGATTGCAGTCCAAGTGTAATTTGTAGGGCCAAGACTGCTGTTCCACTGAATAAACTAATTCATTTCTAGCACTGCAAAATAATTGTGTTCTTTGATGTATCCTCCATATATGTAGTTTTAATTCTATCAGTGTTTAATTGTTTTTAACTATTCCCCCCTATGTTTTTAGCTATTCTTATTTTTATCTGTAAGCCACCTTGAGTCCTAGTCAGGGGAAAAGGCGGGGTGTAAATAAATAAATGTATAATAGTATATATGTTTATATTTTAGACGTACTCTATATGGGCCAGCAGTTGTAAAAATAAAACTGAGTGCAATGAAATGCATCCTTCGGTTTCAGTTGTGCAGGTAATTGTGTTCCCTTTGTTGCTTGTAATTGCAGTCTTTGATTAAAAACACTCACCCAGGATGTAAAGTGCTAAGGCTTACAAAGCTACTGAGAAATCTGGCCTTCACAAGTAATGGCGGAGCAGAGTCAAACAATGTGCAGGAATCTAAGGTGTTTTGTGCACCTTAGATTGCTGCACATAGGTCAATTGTCTGGGGTCGTTCCCTCTTGCCCACCTGTGTGGTTGATCATAAACATGTTCAAACAAAACAAAGTAAGAGCATTTGAACATAATGGCACTACTGTGATAGCAATAGGTCTGCAATTTATTTATTTTAGAGCATTTTATTCCACTCTTCAACCAAAGAGCAGCATACATGCCATTAATTAAAATAAGTCCCTTTTTTTGCAGACTGACAATCTCAAAATACATTATAAAATGATTAGAGTTAGGCTGAAGACTGCAGGTCCCTATGCACAGGGTTCGGGCAATATGGCAGTCAGGTGCCAAAACCCACACATCTAGCCATCTCTCTCTTTCGGGAGGCTGGCATTCCCCTATCAAGTGACGAGACTGTTTCCTAATTACAGAAGAGCCTCAGGGACAGAACTTCATCCCCCCCCCCTTCCCCGAAGAGTGTTGCATCCAGTTACTTAGACTGAAGAAATCTGGCCTGAAATTCTTTGTCCCAGAGCTTAGAATAGGAAACATTGACAAGAGGACTGGTGTCCACTTGAGCTCCAGCTGAGCTCCCTTCATTGGCCTTCTCCCACCTTGTGCTCAGTTTCCTAGCCAAGCTAGAGTATGATACCGTAGTGCGGAGATGGGGAGCCTTTGGCCTTCCAGAGATTGTTGATTACATCTCCCATCATCCCTGGTCATTGGCCATGTCGTCTGGGGCTGATGGGACACAGTATTTATTAGTTTTCTCATATACCGTATTTTTCGCTCTATAGGACACACCCGACCATAGGACGCACCTTGTTTTAGTGGGGGAAAACAAGGGGGGAAAATTCTCCCCCTCTGTGCTCAGCGCCCCTTCAGCAAAGCGGCAGGAGAAATGGAGCCCCTTCCATTTCTCCTCCTGCTTGGCTTAAGGGGCGCTGCACAGCTCTCCCTCTCTGCTGAAGCCAGGAGAGTCTTGCTCTCCCGGCTTCAGCGAAAGGAACCTGAAGCCTGGAGAGAGAGGGGGGTCAGTGCACACCGATCCCTCTCGCTCTCCAGGCTTCAGCGAAAGCAACGCAAAGCGCTCCCTCTGCACTTCGGAGGCTTTTGCGTTGCTATCGCTGAAGCCAAGGAGCCTGCATTTGCTCCATAGGACGCACACACATTTCCCCTTAATTTTTGGAGGGGGGAAAGTGTGTCCTATAGAGCAAAAAATACGGTATACGTCGGGGTGCTCGGTGAGGCCTGGTTCAGATGTAAGGCTAAAATATAGGTTACAATTGCATAAACTGGCTTTTTGAGACGGTTTTGCTTCCCAGCTTGTGTTGATGAGCCATAGTTTGAACAAATCACAGTTTGGCTCCATTGGGATGCAACAACAAACTGTGGTTAGTTTAAACCAGGAAGTAGCTGCTTCCAGTTTCACAACTTGGCTGGATGGAGAGCAGGAGGTGCATGAGTCCAAGGCTCACACAGCCTCATTCTCATATGCTCAGCTACTGCTTAGACTTTTGTTGGGACGATAGCTGTTTGATATCTAATACATTTCTTTGCAAAGGCCACACTGGCTGTTTTTCAGTGGAAGCAATTTTACAAGGCTAGGATCTTCATTCCACCCCCCACTCCCCACATTGCAGAATTCTGATTACTACACACAGAACGCAACGTTCTGCACCACACAGTTTGAAAGCCAGTAGGTTTTGCATTTTATGAAATGTATGAAATACGTTCAATCTTAGGTTGTCTGTTCAGAACCATTGAGTTTAGAAGGATTTATTTCCAACTAAGTGAGCAGGATTACAGCCTAAAACATCTTTTCATGCAGCTTTTTTTGTCTTTCAGATTTTAGCTTTTATCCTTATCAGGAATATACCTGGCTATGCACGTTCTGTATATAGTTCATTTTTCGCTTGGTTTGGCAGAATTTCCCTTGAGGCAAGTAGTATAATTTTATTGTAATTTAAAGGATCAAACACTTAAGTCTGTTTACAATAAAACTTTAGTCGATTTGTTATCTGGCATTATGTACAATCGAGAATTGGGTGGCTGTACTATAGTTGTTACGTGGTATAGATATAGAGGCACAAAAATGTTCCTCTAATATACCGCTTCATTTTTTAACAAAACAAATTTGAATTTGTCCAGCTATGGGCATCTGGAATTTGGTGCTGTCAATCTTAAATCTGTCTCAGCTACCACCTGAAATGTAACCAACCTAATACAAAGTGATGAAAGACCTGCACAGCAACACAGCTGGCTTACAACTCAGGAAGCTTGAGTTCTGTGCATGGTTTCTGGTTGACACTGAGGCAGAGGACTCTTGTGTCTTTAACAGTTGTGTGTCAAGCAGAAATTCAACAGGTTAAACGTTTTCTAGTATGGATGTAGAATTAAAGTGGGGGGTGGGGTGAACTTTGCCTGTTGACCTTCTGGGTGGTAGATATTATTACCTGTTTTGGGGCCCTAATTCATTTTCAGGTCATACCTGCCAGAGAGGACACAAATTTGCCTAGGACACAAAGTATATGCAAACTTTTGGGACCTTGTGCCCTCTTTTGCAAGTGCAGCAGAGCGCATTGTCCACGACCCAGGAAATCCTGTTGGTATTTCTGCATAAGACTTTAGCCTGTATTAAAGTCTTTGTTGCTCTTGTGACACAAACATGTCAGATATCATACGATTTATAGCATATTTGCCCAGTGTTCCAAACCAGCTTTGGGCTTAAAGCTTATTTTCATGATAAGTACAATTCTAACTTCATTTTTTCTCCCTTTCCAGCTCTTCATCTGTCAGTACCATATCTGGCTGGCAGCAGATACCAAGGGGATCTTGGTTCTAATTCCTGGCAATCCCATGCTCAACATTATTGTCAGCACTTTTATATTTGTGTGTGTGGCGCATGAAATTTCCCTGATCACAAATGATCTTGCACAGATGGTTGTTCCGAAAGATAATGCAATTCTGCTGAAAAGGTTGCTCTGTGTGGGTGGATTTTTTTCTGGACTTCTCTTTCTATCGGCATTTCAAGAACAATCAAGGCATTAGCGTTCAATAAATCCGAAAAGCTTCACTTCAAGCTTACATTGTGTTTGCCTGAGCCCAAAACTAAAGAAATAAAAATCAACTGGAATTACACAAACCAACCACAACTTCTCTGTGTCTGGGCAACGAAGGAAAGCTATCAAAATGAAGGCAACTGAACATGGTGGAAATGTCACCCCTTTGCACGGGGATATCCACCCACTAAAGGAAGAAGAAACAGAAACACACTGTATACTACTGCGTGTGAAAAAAGACATATTTTCTACTTGAGCGTTTTTCCAGTTTACATCTCTCTGGAGAATTAAAGAATGGAGTGTGATTTGCTCAAGAGGCATTTAGAGACTATTGCGTCAATTTTACGTTGAGACATTATCAAATTGTTAATAATTACTAGCATATCATAACTGATGTATTTGTATGTTTCAAAGAACTGCTTTTATTGCAAGAAGTAAAACAGACCCTGATCCTGGAGCCTTAAAGGCAGTTAAAATCCTGTCAGTTTACTTAAGGAAGCCAGTTTATTATCTGTGGACAGCACCGTGTTAAATGGGTTAACAGCTGTAGCCTTTTCTTTAAAGAATTCAGCATCAATGTGTGGTCAGGTTTTTCTTACTATTTTTGGAGTTTCTGAAAGTAAGAGGTTAGTAACTTGTTTCTGATTAATGCAGTGGTAGCCAATTTGACACCCACCCCCCACCATTTTGTGAGCAGCTCACATTATATGTGACTATTGGCCATGCTGCCTGGGGCTGATAGGGAATTATGGTCCGTAACATTGGCTACCCCTGGATTACTGGTTTTCTATGGCTACTACATATCTAGGAAAGCCTTCAAGCACTGGAGGAAGATCACATTAATTTATAATCTTATCCATGTTTACAAAGTGTATAGCATAGCATTTCAATGATCCATTTTCATTCATTTCCTTAAGTTTTCATAATTAACATTAATTTTGAATGTTTGAGTGGTCTCATGTTGATTTTTCTAAAATCATTGCTTTTTCATCACTGTTTTTAGTTTACATAATCAGTGCTTTGTATCTTACAATACTGGTTTCCAAAGTTCACTGAAAATGAAAAGTCCCCTGCCCCTCTCCTATCACATTTTCCTTTTGTCTCCTGTCATAGGATTGTACTCACACCCTGTAAAAAAAAATGAGGCAGCTAGGATATTATTCAACTGTGCCCCTTCTCCAGCTGCATAGGAATTGGAAATGTTTATATCACACACACTTAAGTGTAGAGGTCAGGTACCCAGCTATGAGTATTATGATCCTGGTGTTTTTGTGTGTGTGTTTTTCATTTTGGTAGAAAGAGGTTAATATCTTGCATAAGAGTACATGAGAAGTGTATTTTACTAGTGACTATTTTTAAAGGGCTGCAGCCAGACAGTGTGTTAAAATCAGCATAGTTTTTCTATCCTTAATGGATAGATTAAACAAGCTTTACATTCTAAAATGTTAGTTTTCTGTTCTGGCCTTTAGGATTACATCATTTCTAATGTTCTCAATTTAACCTAGTTAGTCTTAAGCGTGCTGTGCAGATGTGGAAACTCCAGCAGTTCAGGTTGAAGGAACAGATTGCAGCATAATGGAGCTGAATTATTTTTATCCTTTTGAATTCATGATTCTAGCCATATTTTGGGCAGCCTCAAGGTACATTAAAGTAGTAATAGGGCAAGTACAAATCCTAGACACCATCCTAATATCTGTATATCATGTAGGGGTTATGATTCAAATTTCGTGCTGAGCTTCCTTTTCAGAAGCTGTCCCTGAAGTATCTCAAATTGCTGTTTGAGCTGTGTTAATTTCAACAGGCAGTTTGGGGATTCTTGTAGGGAAATAGTATCTACCAGTGATATCTGCACCCTTTATAAAGTTCTTGTGCCCAGGCCCCATTGATGGGAGTTTTAAATAGCATCTTTGGATTGCTGGAGCAAGGTAACTTTTGCAGAGAGACTTTGACTAAAAGAAATATAGGTGCACACCTGGGAGTGGGGTGCTTGATCCTTTTGAGTCTTGGCCTCAGTGGTTGTCTCTGCTATGCTTGTATGCTGCATATGATTTTAGGGCTTGAAAGAATGAAGACAGTATTGTTTTTGATGCATACACACAATTCTAGGTAATAATGAAACAGTATGGCTTTTCATTTATGGGCTGTGTTTCTGATGTATACTTTTGACAGGGGCAACTTTGGAATCCTGTCACAGAAAATCAAATTTAAATATAATGGGGGGGGGGGGGTAGGATCCCACTAAATAAATGATGGATCTCAAATGAATTTCATTTAATGCTCAAGTTGAACTGAATTCCTTGCACTGTTAACAAACTACAGTGTGCAAGCTCCATACACAGTTGCCAGTTTATTCACAATCATGTAAAACTGTTCTTCGCCACTGATTGTTGCATTTGATTTTTTTGTTTTTCACTTGAGTGGCTAAGCCAGTGAAGGGTGGCAAGCCCATGGGCTGCATGTACAATTGACTTGTAACATTTAAGGAGTGAGATGACTTTACTTAGGGGTGGGAACTTTGTTATGTTTATAAACCAAGTATTGTAGATATTTTATTTATCTGTTGTACAGATTTGGTTAAAGATTATTTTTTAGGTTTGAAATATTGCACTTGTTTGCTATTACTGTATGTGGATAAAATATATTTTCTTTTAAAGTTATGTGAAAAATATGAAGTAATTTAAACATTAAATAAGTGTGCTGTGGGTGCCTATTTTTGTACTGGAAGGAGCATCAATTAAGCAGAAGTGTGTATGTGTGGTATTTTTTTCTAAGGAGTCTAATACTTGATTTGAATTCTGTATTCTAATTTGTGAGAATACTGAAATAATACAAACGTTGGGGTTATGCAGAAAATTGCAGGTGAGCTGTTAGGGGACGATCTTTAAGGATTGCAGTAACCAAAGGTTTCTGCCAGTAATTCACTTTTTGCCTGCCAACTTCTGAATCGCAGTGTAGCTACAGATTCCAAAATTCCTTACTCGGCAGACTATATTCTGATAGCACTTGAGTGCTCATTTTTTCCAGTTATTACCATAGGTTGAAATAAGTAAACCAACCACATAAGCATATAAAGGACTATTTTAGCATTATGTCAAGGTCACATTGTCTATTAATTCAAAGTCTATTTAGCATGTTTCTGCCATGATTTAAAATAAATGTAACTACCTAACCCAGCAGTTCTCAACACAATAATAGCATGTATTGCGCCAAGATTATTCTTTCCCGAAGAATTATTCAAAAATTACTCATGAGACTAACTAGAGATGCGAAGATCCAGAAGAAGAAAAAAATGTGAGGAAATCTCCCACCCAACCCAAAAAAAATTTTCCCTGTGGCCTTCATATCTAAGTCCTAACATTTCTCTCCTTTGCATAGTATATACTGCTTTAAAATCCATGTAAGAAAGAGCCAATAGTTTAATATTTGTTTATTTTAAATATAACAAATATAAAAGTTACCATTTTATAAATTTGTTGAAAGTGTCCAAAGTACAAAAAAATACAATAAATTTAGTAATATGGAAATGATTACCATCTGACACTGGAATATTTAACACGAGGCATGCATACGCCATCAGAAAAACTCAAGCATCACTGAAGCAGATAAGGAAATAAAATATGATATTGGCTGTTTTATTTAATTACAAATTAATCGCCTCTGTAAGTTTTCTTTCCTCAGGTATACCATTTACCTGTGAATGACAATTCACAAAAAGGTATTAGAAAGATCAATAGTCAACATGGTTTTAATTTTACAGTTAGAGAATTGCAAGTCAGCTTTGTTCACCTTTAAATAAGAATCCTTACACAATCACTTCATAGATCACTTTCATCTGCTATGCAAGTCTTAGGGTGCCTAATCTTTTGGGAGAGTGGCCACCCAAATCAAATCTAGAATCAACATGTACAGTTCATAGTAAAATGTGCTTCATTGTATTATTTGGTTTTCCAACAGCGAGAAAGCAGAATACTATATGTAATACTTGCCTCTAATCTTTGGAACGTTGTCATACGAAATTCTCCTTTAGTCCCCGAAAGCAGTAATAAAAAACAAAACTTTTGAAAACAAGCCCCCTCAAAGTAGATTCCTGTACAGGTCACCCAAACACCTTGAGAAGTGTGCTCATATTTTCCCCGTTGCAGCAAAAACAACACCTTGTGGTACCTGAAAGACTAACAAATACTATATGCAGCATAAGGCGCTGAGGCCAAGAGGCCATCAGATGCATGAATGGATAGCTTAAGTTGTTAGCTACAGATTGCCTTTGATGCATTGACTCAAGTCTACAAAACTTATGCTAAGTTTCCCCAAAACTCACTGCCGACTTTGTTCTATTTGAATGATTCTCTGATTAACCTTGATTTTGCTGTTTTATTTTATGGTTATGCAAACCACCAAGAATTCTATAAATTTCGGCATAACACAACTTGATACACTAATAACTAAAACCATGTTCAGTCATTCAGAGAACCCATGAGAGCGAAAAGGGGTTGGGAGTACGTATGCGATCCCAAACTTTAATTGTTTTTATTTTATATGTGACAGAAGAAACACTCATCTTCATCCCATGCCGCTCACTTGAGACTTGGGAGCAACTAAGGAATAATTGGGCTGTGCAAGGAATAATTAGACCCATTCATAGCACTAAACCCCACCAGTGTGGAGCACATTTCCCAAGGGAAAAAATGAGAAAAGGGGGGTTTCAGGCAGGACAGGATTCTTTTAACGAACTCTGGCTTGGGGAGGGCCAGGAGAACCGCAAAACAGCATGTGAGGGGGGGAGGAAAGGCAAGGCAAGGGTGGTGGTTCTGTCTGGCAAGCTGATAACTTGATATGTTTGCCATTCATTTCCATGGAAGTGATATTGATTGGAGATTTCAGTTCACTCTTTTCCGTTTCAACTATTGCATCTCACAGATGCCATCTAAATTTTGTTAATTCTTACTCTTATGGCCTATTCAATACAAAGCTTTCTCACACCCTGCTCCTCATTTCCCACCCTTCTGCTATTAACTTTGGGAAACCAGGCCCCCGCAAAATGCGGAAGGGAACAAGAACGCTGCGATGAGTTTGTGAGCACTTGTTGATAACTAGGTCATATTTTGCCTTTTCAAGAAATAGTTTAAAAAGTCACCTTCCGTTTGCTGCTGCGGAATCTGAGTCTGATGTGGCAGGTTCCTACAAATAATAATAATAATAATAATAATAATAATAATAATAATAATAATGCCTCTTTAAAACGATTATATGCTATTTTGAACTCTAAACAGTAAAAGCCTCCAAGGCTTCTGCTTAGGGAAAGGGTTGTTATTGGAATGTGTAACCAGAGCTTTGCTATTTAAACGCAAGAGCCAAATCATCCTATAGAATGAGATGGCAACAGCACCACCACCATGGAAGAAATCAGCAGAAGCACCACAAAACTCAAACTCAGTGTTAGGCACCAAGAGTGATACTTACTGCTGTGTTTGCATCAGTGGCATGCTAGTGTTGTCATAGCTGTCAGGGTGAACCGGTGGCACAATCTCCCCAGTGACTGGGTGAAAGACAGGCAGCGTTGAGAGAGGCCATGCTATCTCTCTGTTTTTGGACATCTCCCGAAGTTCTTTGGTGGATTTCTGAATGGCACTGTGGTGGACCAGCTGGATGCTAGATCAAAAGGAAACAACATTTCCCCCCCATATTTAATAGAATTGCTAGCGTTGTGGAAATAAAGAGTACAAACATATACAGACATTTAAAGCCACTTGATAGATTACCACAACATCGGTGTAAACGACAAGGTTTATAAATAGCATATACTGGATTTTTTAAAAAATTGGAAATTACTTTTAGAGGGGTTAGGTCACAGAGCACTGGCAGGTTATATCCAATCTACCCAAGTTTTCCCTGTGTTTTCAGCTGGAATATCTGGGCACAAGCTAGACGCATAACTGCAATTAATGTGCCTAATTTCTTCTTCTGAGTAACAACTGGCAGAGGGGGAGACCAGAACCAGGCCTGTGATCCAAAGACATTGTTAACCCATTTTTCCACCATCATGGTCTCAATAACACCCCTCTCTCACACACATACACATCTGCTTTAAGAATGTAAGAGCCTCCTGCATCAAGCCAGTGGTCTTTTTAGATGCCAGCAAGAAACCCTCAAGAAAAGCATTGGTATCTATGCCAGCTTCTCTCCTGGGAAAAACAGCAACTTCAAGGAGGGGGGTGCCAATTTTCATTGGGACCATGGAGAAAGCAGCTGACTGTTATTTAGAAGCAAATAAGGTACAAGGTGTATTTGATTCAATCAGGCATTCAACATTATGTCTTCTTTGACCTTGGCTGCACTGGGATAAGCCTTGGCCGCCTCTAGGTTGCCCACTGGCCTTGCAAAGACCTATGCCCTCAGCTAGAGGGTTCTCAACCCACTACTGTTAGGCCCTTGTGATTAGGGCTGGATTTAATGAGTAGAGTTACAAGGGTTTGGCCTAGGGCCTGTGATCTTCACAAGGTGTCACTGGCTTTGATTATGATGCTGGTGCTGAAGGTTGGGGGGGGGGGATTTATGAAGTGGTCCACTGAGAGTTCAGCCCACAGGCCTCATTAGGCCCAACATGGGTCCCACAAATCACACCCCTGACAGCTGATCAGCACCAGGCCCAGTGGGGTGGGTGGAGGGCAGGAGGGCGATTTGGCCTCAAGCTCAGATTCTTGCCCTGTGTATTTTTGGTACCTTATTTTGGTTTTGGGTGTTATTTTAATTTTTATTAGAGCTAGGGATTTCAAAAGCGGGAAGTGGCCTGGGACTCTCTGGACCTCTGAGAGGGCTTATTCAGCACCGAGAGGGCACCTCCTTAGGATCACGGTTGCAGTAGTGGAGCTCGCCTTCTCTGCAAGCAGCAGTTTGGCTTCAAACCACTTCCTGCAAACAAATTTCATAGAGGTTTCAGGGAGCCGCCAATCAGCTGCTGGTTGGTTACAGCAAGTAAATCTTCAAAGGATGCTCCAACCTCTGATCAGCTGTTAGGTGATTGACAACCGGGTGGTCCCGCCCACCTGTCAACATTGGACCATTCCTGTTCTAAAGTATGACGAGCTTTTCAGCATTTTGTTCCATGTAACCAAGTGCAGATGTTAATGCTTTTTATTTGGTATGTTTTAGAGCTTGGCTTCTTGTGGTTAGCTAACAATTATTAATAGAAGCCTCACTTTAAAAAGCAGTTTTATGGAGTATAATTTTTTGGTTACCTTATAGAAGTTGACAGTAATATCACAAACCACAAACCTCAAAACTGAATAATAATATTCTGATTCTGGCCTCTTTTATTATGAGCTTTTAAACCCTTTTTATTTTGACCTATTCAGTTTCTCAGGATTCTACATTTTTCAAAGCAGCCACCACAAAGATGAAGAACAAGTTAAGGAGAATGAGGATGGTATACATGTATGAAGCATGAGAAGCTACTGGGAAATGAAAATTAAGTGATGGGAGAAAATAACAGGAAAGAAGACACTTACTCTGGTGTTTGCATGTTTCTCTTTTCCCTAAAAATAAAACAAAAGTTATGAATTAAATAATAGCATTGATATTTGGAACATTAAATCTAACTGCCGATGGAAATAAGTCATGGTATGGAAATGCTGGTCCTGTTGCAATGGATCATGATCTCAAGAAGATGCAGGTGTGTGCAGATGAGAGCTATACATGCAACTGGAGTTGCCTTTGGAGATTTGTTTCTGCAGCTCTAATAGCCGAAGAGGCAAGCTGCATTTTGGAGGGTTGCCTCTTCAGCAGTGAGAGGAGCAATGGCAAACGTTCAAAGAAAAAGTTGGCTGCACATCAAGTTCCTGTTTCTGCACATTCGTTTGGATCATGACCATTTGGTCAACTTGGAAGCATTTGCCACAGGGTTTATGAGAAGGCATGGATGAAGAAAGCACATAAAGAGATGGGATAGATGAAAGACATGTACACAGAGAAGTGAATATGCACGTTAAAAGGACAGGTGCGGGACTAAAATGTTCCCAGAACAGGTGCATGTAAAATGGAAGAAATTGTGTTGCTTGCTGCTTTTATTTTTTCAAAAAATGCTTTTGGCTTTTATAATCCTAAATTCAGTTCACAATCTTAATAAGGTTTATTTTAATTGTTAGACACTATGTTTACCTTTAATTAGCTTCAAATTACTGTCAGGTTAAATAGTTTTGTGAACGGGTTGCTCAGTTTTTGAATTTTTAAAAATAAATAAAATTTCTAATTCCAAAGTTAACAAGTAGCTGTAATTTGATTTTATTGCATGTTTTAGAAAAGGCTAAAAATGGACTGTGTTTTTATGAACTGAATCAAGTTCATCTACTTTTTTTTTTTGTCATGTACCTTATAAACTCACACAATTATAAAATACTTATTAATGTTTCAAAGTACTCACACGCCTTCCCTTCGGCAGCACATAATATAAGCAAGTATTAGAAAAAGCACCAGGGCTATTGCGGAGGGCACTGCCAATGTAATGAGGAAGTCTGAATAATAGTCTCGGCTTTTCAGGCTTTCAGAAGGTGGCTTATACTCGCCACCATCTGGTAAGATCCCTTCTCCACGGACCACTTCTTGATAGGTGGAAACGTGCTGTGTTTTGTCAACCTGATACCAAACAGACAAAATATATTTTAGACAGTAAAACCTTGGGAGAAAAAATGGGGATCATAAACCATCAAACAGTACCACTGAGCATTCATTACAGCAGTTTAAACAACAGCCCTCCAGAATCACAATTTCTTTTTAAAGGAAAATTTGTACCACACATTGTCTGTATAGAAATCTGGTCATAAAAATCAAGACACTTTCTTCACTTTCTGTTCAAAGTACATCATGCGTTAGCTAGAGAACCCTGCCTGAGAACTGAGACCTTCCACAGAGACCCTTCTTGCTGGACCTTCAGGAATCCATCAAAGGCCAAGTCATTAGAGGGCCTTCTCTGTGGTGGCTCCCTCTCCACTTCTGGAATTTCCTCCCACAGGAGATTTGTAGGGTTGTGTTTAAGACACCAGTTAAAAATAACAATAATCAGGCCATTGAGCCCTTCTTGGCGTTTCGGCAGCAACGAGTCGTGTGTTGTTGTTTTTTACTGTACTCCTGATCTCCTTAGGTGGAAAAGCCAGGATATACTATATATAGTTTTAAGTAAACAATCAAGCAGTCATTGATCGACAGAAGATGAGATGACACAAAACCACTGCTAGAGGTTTACTTAGCATTGAATGGTTGCTTTACTGCTGGGATGGGGAACTCCTAAGAATATCTGGAGGGTCGCGACTCTGCTAGCCTTGACCATTAGCCCTGTAGCTAGGGCTGATGGGAATTGGGAGTCCCAACAATACAGTATATGAAATATTTGCATATTTACTGGGGAATAAATCCAATTGAAATCAATGGGACTGTGAACACTTAGGATTCTGTGCTTTGAGGAAAGTATCTCCTTAAGCAAGACTTGCAGAGCAAGTGCCATAGTTTGAAGAGTTACTAACTAGTTATACCTTAACTCTAATTCTTCAGCAATGACAAGTAGCATAATTCTTTCATAGTATAAGGCATCTTTCTATCATAGAGCTGGAAGGAACCCTGAGGATCATCTAGTCCAACCCCCTGGAATGCAAGAATATGTACCTGTCCCATATGAGGATTGAACCTGCGACCTTGGCATTATCAGCATCTACCATGCTCTAACCAACTGAGCTATGTTCCTAAGTCAGACAGTTGGTTCATTTAGTTCACTGTACTGACAGATGAACAGGACGCGGGTGGCGCTGTGGGTTAAACCACAGAGCCTAGGACCTCAGAAGGTCAGCAGTTCGAATCCCCACGACGGGGTGAGCTCCCGTTGCTCGGTCCCAGCTCCTGCTCCTGCCAACCTAGCAGTTCGAAAGCGCGTCAAAGTGCAGGTGGATAAATGGGTACTGCTCTGGAGGGAAGGTAAACAGATGGTTCGCCAGAACTAAGTCATGCTGGCCACATGACCCGGAAGCTGTACGCCGGCTCCCTCGGCCAATAAAGCGAGATGAGCGCCGCAACCCCAGAGTCAGTCACGACCGGACCTAATGGTCAGGGGTCCCTTTACCCTTTACCTTACTGACAGATGATAGTTCATATTCCCCAATGGGTACTCTTAAACAGGGATGGCTAAGTTGTGACCCTATAAAAGTTGTTGGACTACAACTTTTATCATCCTGATCCACTGGCCATCCTGGCTGGGGCTGACGAGAGTTGGGCTCCCACAACATCTTGAGGGTACCAGGTTCTCCATCTCTGGTTTAACCAACTAGGTTTTCTTCAGGTGCTGGACAGCATTTAGCGACAGGGGCAAATGGGCTTCTCTAGGGAGGGCATTCCAGAGCATCAGCTCATGTCCACCCCATGAACCTCAGAAGATTAAAAAGAAATCTACATAATCTGCCCTCCAGAAGATTATTTTAAAGACTAATTGGTTATGTGTGTTCTGCAATACTGCCAGCCAGCAACTCACCAAGGAGATTTTACACCAGTCTATTTGAAATTGGGTACGGAACTTTTTATCACATGTTATTACAGGCTCCATTTCTTGACTGCATCTCAGCTGATTTTGTGGGTTTTCAACTTCCCGTAAGCAGGAGGAGAATGTAGCATCTGCACCAACCATAACATAGACACTGCAAAGAAATGTTGACAGTTTTAGGATGGTCACAGATAAATTTTCAATCAATGGGTTGGATCCAAATGTCCGTGAATGGAAAGAGCTCCTCACTGTTTCCACTTGGCTCTCTATTGCACAGTTCATTTGCAGATTATGCACAGTTCAAAAGCAGACAACATGAAAGCTGGCAGCAAACTACAGCATGTGCTTTATGATTCTCTGAATGCGTCACCAAAAAACTGGATCCAGTACAGTACCAAAATTCAGTTTATCCAGGATCATCTGGGGTCCTACATCACTGCCCTCTCAAAACACCTTGTCCACAAATGAAATATGGGAAATAAATCTGTATATATTTAGATTCAGTGAACTCAAACAGGACTTCAAAATCAGACATAGCACGGGCTCCTTCAATACAGAGACATTACACCTTGTAAAAGGGAGCCTTTTGAAAAGGCAATAAGCAATGGCCAAAACCCTTATTAAGCTTAACCAAGCAAGATCAACAAGTGACCGACCCCTTGCTTAGCAAAAGGATCCTGTTTATATCTTCATGTTTGAATAAAACTTGACCACCAGAGGGCACCGAGTCCCTCCCCGCCCCCTTCTGAGAAACCACAGAACTAGCCGAGTCTCAGTCAGATTGCATGTGAGCATCTTTGCCTACAGAGCAAAGCAAACAGTGGACAACTGCAGTGATCCTCAACACAGGGAAGGGGACAAGGCTGAAAAGGTATCTTTGTTACTCGGAAAAGCTCTCTGGATGGCACTGAGAGGATGCAATGGTAGCAAATTCCCCACTGCCATGGCAGAGTCTATCAAACAACCACTAAGCTGTGCCTAGTTGTATTCTGTCTGAAGCACTTCTAGTGCACTGACCATTTCCTAGCCAGTTTCATCAGTCTCAACTCTGCATTAAGCCACAGCGTGGTATAGCTGCACCCTTCACAAACCATGCACTTGGGAGCAATGGCAGGCTGAGATATTGGACCCAACCCCACAGGTTAAAATTTGACCAAGATAAGTGTGTAGTTCTGTATTTAGGTACAACTCCACCCCCCCCCCCAAAAAAAATCCAAAAGCTCCAAGTAAAGGCTGGGACTGGGTGGCGGCAAGCAGAACCTGGCTTTGAAGCATGAGTAGAAAGGATCTCGTTTGATCATAAGCTGAACATGAGCCAGCAGCGCTATGCGGCTGCTTAAAAATCTAACGCAATCTTCAGCAACCTTAACAGAAGCATCGTCTCTAAATTATGAGACATAATAATCCCAGTTCATTCTGTGCTAGTCAGGCCGCATCAGGAGTGCTGGGTCTGGATTAGGGTGGCGCTGAGGTCTAAACCACTGAGCCTCTTGGGCTTGCCGATAGGAAGGTCGGCAGTTCAAATCCCCACAACATTGTGAGCTCCGGTTGCTCTGCCCCAGCTCCTCCCAACTTAGCAGTTCGAAAACACACCAGTGCAAGTAGATAAATAGGTACCGCTGTGGTGGGAAGGTAAGCGGCGTTTCTGTGCGCTCTGGATTCCATCATTGCGCCAAAAGCGGTTTAGTCCTGCTGGCCACATGACCCAGAAAGCTTTCTGTGGATAAACGCCAGCTCCCTCAGCCGAAGCGAGATGAGCGCTGTACCCCATAGTTGCTTTTGGCTGGACTTAACCATCCAGGGGTCCTTTACCTTTTACCATTACTGGGTCTGGAAACTGAGTCCTATAAGCAATGGCTCGTAGGACTAGAATCAATGGGTGGAAATTGCAAGGAAGCAGATATTATCTTGGCTGAATTCAGGAAGCACTCTGTTCAGTTTTCCTGGCATTTTCTTACCTGATAAAAGCCTGTTCTGGAAAACCAGCAGAACCTAGCGGAAGTGTAGCGCTCATTTCTATTATTTGCTTTCCAAAAAAAATATGTGCGCAAGCCCATTAACCCAGATGTGATCCCCCCCCAGCCACCATTTTGTGTTATGCCACAAACCCACACAGCAGCCATTTTGTGACTTGCCTGAATGGCACTTGCTCAAAATTCCAAATACGTTCACTAGCCCAGAAAGACTGGCAACCCCTGCTTTAAGATTCTTTACTGCTTTTGTTGTAAGCTACATTCTAAAATATCTGGAATGCTAGAAGAAATATAATGAAAACTTGCTTACCCTTCTTTCATGTCATTAATAGGAAGTGGGACTCTGCCTCCCCTATCAAGAGCTGAGGTGATGTTTATGGCATTCAGTTTCTCCGGCTGCCAAACATTTTTCACCGCTCCAAGGAAGTCTCCAAGAACCTCACTTGCCAACATTTCCTCTACATTCATATTTTTAATGAAGAACTCTGCTTGATATGGTAAAGGAAAATCTAATTGCAAAGAGAACATTAATTATGCCTTAGATTTGTCTTTTTACAAAATTACAAAGAAGGCAGAATAATAAATCAGAAATACAGCACAGTCATTTTCTAAATATAACCGAGTGTGAAGCAATCCAAGATCCTTTCTAAATCTAAGGCTTGCAAAGCAACTTCCACAAATGCTCAAGTGACATCCAGTCTCTTAACCACAGTTACAAGACTGCTGGTTGCATGATCTCTGTACTGAACCACTGGCTTGAATTTGGTTGCTTGAAGGATGGGGGAGAAGCTCAACTCGGTCTGCATTTAAAGGAGCACCTACTTAATCACACTTTCTGAAACAACACACACACACACACACAAAACACAGCTATCCTTTGAAATTCACATTTCTCCAAATTTTGCAACGCAGTTATCCAGACAAGGGATGTGTACACAACTGCACATACTAAGGTAAAGTATGCATGAAAATAGAATACAAAATTGCATTATATTAGGGGAAACTGCTTTTCAAAAATGGGTATATGGGGTAGGGGGGAATGCCCTAATACACTGGTGAATTTTCCTAAGGACTTTAAAAAATAAATAGACCACAAACTGATGCGGGAAAGTGGAAAACTGAACTTAAGAATGAAAAAATGAGAAATGGAAATTGGAGGATTTGCCCATCCCGAAGCTGATCATGTCAGCACCTAAGACTCATGTAGTTTCTTGTTCCCCTGCCTTATGCACTCCAATTCTCTCCCTCACTCCCTGGTTTGCACAAACCACAGTTTGCCTACAAACTGAGATCAGAAATTCACATCATTCACACTATGGTTTCTCATTCTGACTTGAGGCAAACCATGGTGATGATCACTCTAAGAAAAGTAAGGGACTGAAAAGTAAGGGAATGAGCACTTAAGTCTTGGCATAAATGGCTCACAACGTGTGAACTGAGCTACTATGTCATTCCGATATCTAAAATTGCCTAGAAGCTGGGCAAGGCTCCTAAGCCACCACTTGGCTCTCCCTGTAAGCCACAGTAACAGACCAGACGAACTTTTCAAGTACACACTCTTTTTAAAAATATAAATGCAAACATTTCAAAATATTTATAATAGAATGAAGGAGAGTTCTCTAACAGAGGTGGCTTGGAAATAACAAAATAAAATACAATTAACTAAATACAGGAAAGCTTAGTGTACCTCTTTCCTATCCTTTTGCCATTTATTTATTCTATACAGTGGTACCTCAGGTTGCATATGCTTCAGGTTACAGACTCCGCTAACCCAGAAATAGTGCTTCAGGTTAAGAACTTTGCTTCAGGATGAGAACAGAAATCGTGCTCCGGTGGTGCGGCGGCAGCAAGAGGCCCCATTAGCTAAAGTGGTGCTTCAGGTTAAGAACAGTTTCAGGTTAAGTACAGACCTCCGGAATGAATTAAGTACTTAACCCGAGGTACCACTGTAATAATCTCCTAATAGTGTAATATTATGTATCAATGCAATCTAAAATGCTTACCTTCTGCTGCCATTATATTAATAATCAAATTATGTCTGGCTGTCTCAAAGGTGCGCCTGTTATAAGCAGTGATCTAATAAAGAAGAAACATAAACCAGAAACTTGTTACTATATTTCCAAAAACTATTATCAGTTGAGCACGAAAAACTTGCATCTAGCTTGACAATTCCATATATGGTTATTCAACAATGCTGTGAAAAGCCAGCGTTAGATGGGGAGAAACCTGGGCAGTGGTTGGGCCCCTCAAGCTTTTTGTGGAAGGACAAAGGGGGAGAAGAGAAAACACATTATACCAGTGAGAAGGCTCCTAGGCCCACCTGTAAAATCAATCAGATGAGCAGCTATGAGAGACATGGCCTTCCGAGTGAAAGCCCCTTGGTTATATTATCCCCTCCCAAGTGATTTGCATAAGGCCTCATCAGCACAAGCTTTAAAATGGGCTCCAAAAAACCCCACTTGTTTTTGGCAACTTCTTAATGAGTTTCTATTGTTGGTAACTTGAATGTTTTTAATTGCTTTTAGTTACATTTATAACACTTTATCGCTGGCCTGTGGATTGTTTTAGGGTGCTATGTTACAATATTCCTTTTACTGAAACACGGACACTGTGTTCCTGGGATCCGAAGTGTGGTGCCCATGGGGACCACAGGACCCTCAGACACTTCTGCCACTTACTAAGGCTCCCTGCCCTTCCCAATTTTGTTTTGCTTTTTTTTAATTAGTCAATAGATTTTATAGTTTCTAGCCAATGGCCATCACAATACAATATATAAGCACAAATCACACAACTACAGAATGAAAGACATTACATGCACCAGACCGAGACAAATCTACAATTTCCAGAATTTAAAACATTTCTTCTGGAATGCTTATTATTAGTTTTGGTTTTTGGTGGTTTGGTTCTGGGTGTTGCCTGCTTTTTTTGTCTATACGTTGTCATTGTCTATATGTTGTTTTTGGAGGGTGCATATATTTTGCATGGACTTTTTTTGGGGGGGGTGTTCTGAGCATTGCTGGATTTTCTTCTGAGAAATGACTATTTTGTGATACCCGCATCAGTTTCTTAGTCTTCCAAATGTGCCCCCAGAGCCAAAAAGGTTAGGGACCTCTGCTGAATTATACAGTTGTTTTCATGTTAAGGCACCTAGGGAAGACTTTGCCCTAAAAAGTGGCCTAGAAATATACAAAACAAACCAACATGCCCAACCTTATTCTGAGCCAGTCAAGTTTTGTCAGTAAACTGGGACAGAATTAGAAGACTTCCAAGGTTCCATTTCACCACCAAAGATTTTAAGGAGCACATCCATGTCAATAAAGGGTAGATGAGTTGCACTCCAGATGCACCCAGCAGACCACTGTTGTAAATAGACCGAACTTACCGGGTTCCTTACGTGTCACAAAGGTGCAGAGAATACATGCAACAGGCTTAAGTGCCCAATATTGTTGGACTACAACTCCCATCATCCTTGACCACTGACCATGCTGACTAGGGATGCGGGGGTAGGTGGGTGTTGTAGTCTAACAACATCTGTGGATCCAAGGTAGGAGACGACTGATCTAGAAGGTGGATGATTGTCCCTAGGAATGGATGACATTTGTAGTTTCATTTCCATGGAGCTTTCTAAGTTTTTCACTTGGTCTCAGAAATCCATAGTAATGTCACTAAAGATATAATCCTATCCCCACTTCCCTGGGTGTAAGCCCCACCTAACTCTATAGGACTTCACTTCTAGGATGGGACATATCTAGGTTCATGCTGTAAATTTCCAGCTACCCTTGTTTTTACAAACTGCTAGCATAAATCAGATGTACAGTACACCTACACGTAGATCCTCTCCATTGCTTTCAACTTGATATGCATATGGGTATGGATGCTGTTCATTCTTTTCAATGGGTTACACGTACAATTACATATCCAAATGCTGCTGCTGTTCCCTTGCTCTCAATATGAGAACATATTTTACATTCACGGCCACATTTCTATAGCTCTGCCTACCTTGGGCAAAAGTTTGCAATTCCAGGTGCCAAGCACACACTCCCTCCAATAAAAGGTGAACTCTGCAGCCTTATCTGGGCATTCTTCGCTCCTTTGGTCAAAAACACAGAAGGTGGAAGGACACGCGAAGGAGCTCCACTTTGGCATCATGGGCTCTTCTCCAAAGTCCTTGTGTACAGAGCAAATATTCTACAGGGAGATGGCTTTCACATGCACAGTTGTTCCAGAGGAGCCTTTTTGTGTACAATTATATGCAGTGCTTTTTTTCGAGGTGGGGCGCAGGGGTACGCATACCCCTAAACATTTTGTGAATCTAAGTTTGGCCTCGTTGAGGGGCAGTATTTGATTATGAGTAAGGAAATGAGAGTACTCCTAAACCTTTTTTCTGGAAAAAAAAAGCACTGATTACCGTATTGGCCCGAATATAAGCCACCTAAATATAAGCTGCACCTTTAAAATTCAAGGGGGGGGGGAGGAAAAGGACAATACCCGAATGTAAGCTGCTCCCTTAAAGTTACGCAGGCACTCACACCCGTTCCGTTTCACCTTATGTCCGCTTCTGCAGCGATATCATAAAAGCCATTTTTGGTAAGGTTGCAAATTTAAGCCGCACTTTAACTTTTCAGTCGGAATTTGGGGGGGAAAGTGAGGCTTATATTCAGGCCAATACGGCATATGCATGAAGGTTTCCTGACAACAACTGCTTGTGCTGTATGTGCAGATATCAGAGGAGGAATGCAATGTCAGAGTGTGGCTACTCAGCGGGTCCGCTCCTTGACCCTGTGCTGTTGAACACTCAAAAAAGGGATGGGATTAAGGACTGGTACAAGGTCACGGCCAGGTCATAAAATCCTGGGATCTCTTTCAGGCTGCCCGAAGGCCAAGTGCTGTGACACTTTGAAATCATTGGTTTATTGTGGCTTTAGATTTCATAAGCAGCTTAATTCACCAAATATATGAAGCTGGCGGAGGGAAGACATGAAAACAATGAGATTGAATGTTTGAATTTTTTTATAAAAAATTATTTAGAGATCAGGGTGTGGTTTTTTTAATTATCAGCAAAGGGTGTTATCATACAGCAGGTAGTTACCCATGACAACATGTTACGTGCCTAGATGTTTGAGACAGGGTCTAGATAAAATATTTTGCAGCAAACCTACCTCAATGACAGATGGTCTTCCCACATTGTCTATTGTTGGTGACCCATACAACACTCCATCGCTGTAGGGTGTTCTCTGAATGTATCGTAGCCAACCAGGTCTGTCAGGGTAACCCATTAGGTTTGTGTTAAAAGTTATAGGATCATTGTTCATCTCGCCTGGATAAACAGGACATCCAATTTAAAATGCAGTGTCACCAAATGAACAGCACAGTATTTTCATGCAATGCAAATGACAAAGCGGGAGACTGCAAGCTGTCAATAATTCCTGTTCTTGGTAGTCCGCTATGAAATAATCACAATACTGCATTTACACTCTGTAAGTCAAATTGATAGGTTTTGCATGTTAGTTCAAAAACACCTGTAAAGATGCACTAACCCAAACCAGCAATGATGGAAAACCTGGCTCCTGAGACTGCAAACATCTGAATAAATTTCAGTGAGATGTGCAGTGCAGTCCTCTGCCTATTTACTCAGAAGTAAATATCTGCATATCAACTCTACTATTTGGAGAGGGCTCTAGAGTTATCCTATTATCTCCCATCCACTTCTCCTAGGTAAGTGCAGATTGCAGCTTAGCTAAAGGGAGTTGTACAGTAAAGAGTTTGTTCTGCTGCTGGCTTGAGAGCCATATGACATACCAAGCAAAAGAAAAACAAGTATAATTAATCACATACTTTCTTCGTTTACAGAACTGCCAAAATATATTTAAAGTATTTTGTTAAACTGGACTAAAATTGTCCCAGTTTTATTTCATGGAAGCCAAATGACTGTCTACAGCTGCAGATTGTGCCCTACATTGTTGTTCTTTTATTTTTAAAATGCAGAAAAACAGCACTGAACTCAAGAAATGGGTTTCTTTAATTGCTATATTAAAGAAACTATAATTTCAGACCAAAATAGAGGCAATGTGAAAGACAACAGTTGCAATCACCTCTGTTTGTTTAATAAACACACACACACAAAAAACAGTAAGCGTGTAGGATTTCTGCTGGGACTGCAGCACAAATGGGGTAAAGATTTAACCCAGGCACCCCCTAACTCGGCCCTCCAGATGTTTTGGGACTACAATTCCCATCATCCCTGACCACTGGTCCTGTTAGCTAGGGATGATGGGAGTTGTAGTCCCAAAACATCCGGAGGGCCGAGTTTGGGGGTACCTGCTTAACCCTTTCCTCCCTTGTAATGCGGCTGATGAAAATTGATACATGCATGCCCCAAACACTCCTATAAGGTCTGGGTGGGAAGTCTCCACTGGTGCCAATGGAAGCTGCTTTCTTGGGACTAATAATAGCAGCTCCAGCAGCATGGGGGCGGTGTTTGTGTGCCAGGACCACAGTGAAAAGGAGAGGCAATGCTTTCCTTCACTGTTGCAAGGTGGCATTTGGTCCCAGGCGTGGGACTCCCCACCCCTGATGTACAGGATTGCCTTGCACATCCGCCTGCTCCACAAGTGCGTGTTCTCTCTCTCTCTCTGCAAACGCGAAGTAATTAGGGTTATTTAATGACTCTGATACATATTTCTAAAACTGTAAGCATTTCTTACCAGGCTTTGGATAAGGAGGAAACTCCCCTTTAAAATACTCCCTCTCCAAGACGTGGACAAACAGAACTCCAGCGGAAGGGTACACCGTATGATCGGAGTGCACCTTCGAGAGGATTGTGTACACTGGGAAAGGAGGAGCAGAGAGAAGAGACAGGGTATGAAAAAGTAGGACACATTCAAAATGCCACCACGTTCAAAGCCGCGGCAAGTCATTTTTGGGAAAAGGGAAGCAGAAAAGGATATCCCTATTAATGACAAGTTAAGAAGTGGACAAGGACGACAGAAGAAACGCAAAGCAATGCTTCTTCTTTCTTATGTATGCTAACAATTCCTATGAGTGTGTAGGCAGCAATCAAAATTCAACCATTTAGCATGTCGCTGACAAAGAAGCAATTATTCTGCTTTGTCCTTTTGAGTATTGTAAGGAATTATAATTTGCATCAGTTAACTATGCATTGAGGAGGGTGGTGGGTTTTGTTTTTATTTTTGCATATTTTGATAAAAAAGAAGTTGAACAACAGGTATCGCCTTACAGTCTACTTGAAAGCAAATCCTATCGATTCCAATAGGAATTACTTCCATGCTTAGGAAAGCAGCGTTAAGAAGTTAAAATTAAATAACAAACAAAAGCGTGACGGAAGGCGTTTCAGTATTATAATGAATGGCTATAAATAATCTATTTGCTCTATGTTGGTCCCCATTGTTGCTATCTTCTCCATCCATAGAAGAATATTTTCTCAATGACCTAGTTCACACATCACAGTTAACAATATTTAACAACCAATTATTTAATGTAATTGCACCATGATTTCTTGCTCCATATCTCCCCTGCTCCTGTTGCATGGCTTGGAAACATGCTAAAGGTCCAGCGCCGAGGGCCTTCTGGTGGTTCCCTCACTGCGAGAAGTGAGGTTACAGGGAACCAGGCAGAGGGCCTTCTCAGTAGTGGCACCCGCCCTGTGGAACACCCTCCCATCCGATGTCAAGGAAATAAACAACTATCTGACTTTTAGAAGACATCTGAAGGCAGCCCTGTTTAGGGAAGTTTTTAATGTTTGAAGTTTTATTCTGTTTTAAATGTTCTGTTGAAAGCTGCCCAGAGAGGCTGGGGAAACCCAGCCAGATGGGCGGGGTAGAAATAATAAATTATTATTATATAAATTATTATAAAGTCTCATTTGTCATGATGTCCAAACACAGGGTCATGGTTTCTTTCTCTCCAAATGAGCCATGAACAGGTAACTAAGGTTTGTTCTTGGCTTACTGCTCATGGTTTGTTTGGGGAAAACAAATGCTAAGTGTGGGTTTGCACATCACAACAAAGTCAGACTTTGGCTTATCTTCCGGCAACACAGCAGCTGTAGGTACGGAGCAGGAATTTTTCAGCAAGGTGCACCAGCATGTTGTGTGTTTACATTGAACCACAGTTTAACTATGGTTTAAATGTGACATGCAGACTTTGCGTGTGTAGGCACGGTTCCTGCCGCTGGCGAATTGGCCCAGCTGCGCCCCTGCCCCCCCCCCCTTGTCTACACCCATGCACCTTAATAGTCCAAATGGAATGGTCTCTTTAGTTAAAAGGTCCATTGCTGCTATTTCCATTACATCCTTAAGTGTGTCATACCATCATTTAGCTATATACATCTAAAATATTATTAACTAGAATCCTTTTAATAATATTTTAGGCATTTATCGGAAGAGCAGAAGAGGGAGCAAGATATGGGATCTCTTTTCATATGGGCATCAATCAGGCAGCAGAAAACAGACATACAGCTGTGTCTGTGTAGTTTTACATAAATGAATCTGTAAATGCAAAATGAGATGCTTGGCTGTTGTTTTTTTAAAAAAGGAACATCCTTCTCTCTAAGCTGGTTAGTGCCAACATTTGCTTAACTTTTGGCGCCAACTAAAAACATACCCCTTCGCTCAGGCCTTCTGCAGCAGTTTGATGTTTACTGTTAAATGATGGGACTGCCTGGAAGAGTTTTAAGACACCTTTAAATTTTGCATATGCTGGTTTTAATTGTGATGTTTCATCTGAGTTTGCGGTTTTAGTCTTCTGAGACTCTATAGTTTTTATCATTTTATACTGTAGCACATCTTGGGAATCTTAATCTTAATGTATTTACATGTACCTCAAGGAAAAAAGGGCCCAGGGTGCAAAAAAAAATACAATCACAGATGATTAAAAAACAAATTCAGATACAAATATAAATACATTACATTTGAGTGGGTACTTTATTCAGGTCACAGTAGTGACTTGGAATGCCTACGATCTGTGCCTATATCAGTACTCAACACACTTGACTTCAATGTTTTGTTTGTCTTTGTATAAATAAGGATGATAGATCTCATATTTTAGTGCTACTGATTTTCTAATAATAATGGAGGAGTGCAAGGGCTTCCAAAAGTTCATCACCGAAAGCTGCTGTCAAGTGGCACAAGTGGCATTCACAACTACTATTACAATTAGGTTATCACTTTCAACAAGTCTTTCCTATCTGGAAAATACACATTTCCTATTCTTTGTGTCCTTAGGAGACACACAACTGAACTTCTCCAGTTATCCTTTCACTGAATAAATGCATACACTGATTGGGCTCAAGAGAGAATGTGTGATGTCTAAATTCAGTAATGTTCATTATTCATTGAATATGAAACTCAGATTTTTTTCCAGGGGGAATGTGGGTTCCTATTTAATATTCCATACCCATTGTAACACAGAATTCCTTGCTGTTTGGTGTACAAACGAAAGTGGCACCAATAGTTAGGAAAATTTCTAATCATCTAGGTCATGTTGATCATTCAGGAAACCTTAGGCTACCCCGTCATCCTCATCAAAATGAAAATTCAGTTTTAAATGCAAAAGCGAAAAAGACAAGTCAGGCCTTTCTGTGATCATGTCAAGCGATTAAATTGCAGAACGTTTTAAATGAATCATATGATGCAATTTGGGCATGCTGGAGACAGTTCAGCCCTTTGGCATGCTGATAAATTGAATGTGAACATTTTACCAGCAGTTGTGCGCACCTATCAAGAAGCATCACTGAATTGTCCCATATCACTTGATAGAATAGATTAGCCCCAATACTCCCATCGTAAAACTGTAGCAAGGAGACCTTAGCTAGCACTGGGAAATGAAGGCCTCACTACAACTGTGGCATTTCTCACTTCTAGCAAGCAAACTCTTTGAATCAGCTGTTTCTCCTCCTGCTGGAGCAGAGCTCTGGAACAGCACAAATGGAATCATAGAATCATAGAATCATAGAATCATAGAGTTGGAAGAGACCACAAGGGCCATTGAGTCCAACCCCCTGCCAAGCAGGAAACACCATCAGAGCACTCCTGACATATGGTTGTCAAGCCTCTGCTTAAAGACCTCCAAAGGAGGAGACTCCACCACACTCCTTGGCAGCAAATTCCACCATCGAACAGCTCTTACTGTCAGGAAGTTCTTCCTAATGTTTAGGTGGAATCTTCTTTCTTGTAGTTTGGATCCATTGCTCCGTGTCCGCTTCTCTGGAGCAGCAGAAAACAACCTTTCTCCCTCCTCTATGTGACATCCTTTTATATATTTGAACATGGCTATCATATCACCCCTTAACCTCCTCTTCTCCAGGCTAAACATGCCCAGCTCCCTTAGCCGTTCCTCATAAGGCATCGTTTCCAGGCCTTTGACCATTTTGGTTGCCCTCCTCTGGACACGTTCCAGTTTGTCAGTGTCCTTCTTGAACTGTGGTGCCCAGAACTGGACACAGTACTCCAGGTGAGGTCTGACCAGAGCAGAATACAGTGGCACTATTACTTCCCTTGATCGAGATGCTATACTCCTATTGATGCAGCCCAGAACTGCATTGGCTTTTTTAGCTGCCGCGTCACACTGTTGGCTCATGTCAAGTTTGTGGTCAACCAAGACGCCTAGATCCTTTTCACATGTACTGCTCTCAAGCCAGGTGTCCCCCATCTTGTATTTGTGCCTCTCATTTTTTTTGCCCAAGTGCAATACTTTACATTTCTCCCTGTTAAAATTCATCTTGTTTGTTTTGGCCCAGTTCTCTAATCTGTCAAGGTCGTTTTGAAGTGTGATCCTGTCCTCTGGGGTGTTAGCCACCCCTCCCAGTTTGGTGTTAATGGAATGAAGTTCGCAATGCCTTCTAGCTTCCAGCTGGAGTAACCCTTCACTTCTGCAACCAGAGCAGCAGAAACCTCTCCAGAACAGGATGGCCACAAGGTCTGAAACAGAACAGCAAACAGACATGGGCAATCTGCAGGCTTATCAGACCATCTTGCAGTGTAGACCCTCCTCTGATCAAACATCCACTGGTGCATATGCAAGGGAAGTAATAAAAATAAATCCCAAATGTATCCCCAAAAGGGGCTTGTGCCCTACAGTTAACAATTATAATTCTAGAACCCAAGGTCATCCAATGAAGCTCAATTTTGGAAGATTTAGAGCAGATAAAAGGAAGTACTTCTCCACACTGCACAGAGTTACACAGTGGTACTTTGGTTCTCAAACTTAATCCGTTCCGGGAGTCCGTTCTGACTCCAGAAACCGTTCAAAAACCAAGTGTGGCTTCTGATTGGCTGCAGGAGCTTCCTGCACTCAAGTGGAAGCCATGTCGGCCGTTCAGCTTCCGAAAAACATTCGCAAACCGGAACACTTACTTCCAGGTTTGCGGCGTTCGGGAGCCAATCTCTTTGGGAGCCAAGCCGTTTGAGAACCAAGGTACCACTGTACTGTGAAAATCACTACCACAGTATGTAGTAAGGGCCACCAACTTAGATGTCTGGTGGGGAGGGGGGAGGATTTGGTGGACCCATGGAGGCCGAGGCTATCAATGGCTACTTATCACGTTGGGTATGTACTACCACCAGGATCAGAGGCAACATGCCTTTGAATACCAGTCACTGGATAACAACAGCTGGAAAGAACTATTGTCCTCCTCATGCCCTGCTTGTATGCTATCCATGGTCATCTGGATGACAACTGTGAGAACAGGATGCCGGACTAGATGGACCTTCGTGAGATCTAGCAGGGCTCTTCCTATGGTGACAAACCAATGTTTTTCCCTGCTTCTCCACTTGGGTATCTATCATCTATCTATCTATCTATCTATCTATCTATCTATCTATCAGTGCAAATATACACTCTTCCCAATTTCTTGAGGACACTCACTGTCCTTCACAGTATCTGTTCACAAATACAATATTGCCACATTTATCTATGGGCTTCTGCTGGTGTGATACTCCCCAAGCTGTTATTGGCCAGATGTTGCATCTCCTACTGTGCCATATATTTCAATGCTGCTCCACTTCAACAGCCAGCAGTCTAATATGCTACTAAGTGGGCACAGGTGCAAGAGGAAACCCATGACTGATTCAGTCGCATGCTATATTCAGACTTCCATTAAAAGTCAAGCGATAAGAGGCCTGCCACCTGTTAAAAGAGTTTTGACTGGGAAAACCACCAGAACCGATTCTCATCCCACTGGTAACAAAATTAAAAAAGGAATACAATGCCAGATTGCCGTGAGTCATTTGATATAACTACTACATATAACCCTTCAAAGATGTCAAAAGTCACTAACTCTCATGGTGCTTTTTTTGTAACATTTGTGTAGCAAATGTTTACTTGTTCTTTGCCTTGGCCACAAGTCATGCAACTTACATGTGCATAACTGACTTTATGCAGTTGAAATCCGGCTGCTTGAGCTTGGTGTTAAGCTCTTTTTGCACAGGGTTTTTCCAGCCTAGAAAGAGCTTTTAAGCGCTCTGCCTTGTTTAGTGGGTTCATGTACTGCTGGTGCCTGGGACAGGCGTACATGCACCCTGGGGTGGTTTGCACACTCCGGGGAGAGGGGCCTGGAGGGTGAGCAGAGCTTGCACCCAGCTTTTGCCACTGGTACCCCTGGAGTGACTGCACAGCACCCCTGCCCACCCCTGGCCCTTGGTGGGCGCAACAACTAATTGATGCACCATTGCATCACCACCCTAAAACAAAGCAAATGAACACTAAATCATCAATGGATGTCTTATAATCTCACTGAAAACTTTGTGCAAACAAATCAGGATGAATACTCAAACAGGTCTGAATTCCTGCTACTGGTTCTGTAATTCTTGGGTTATTTTTTAAAAAACGGATTGTTTTCGTACATATATATTTGGTATTGTTTTATCTTGGTTTGCTGCTGCCTTGAATATGAAAAAGAAAGCTTGAGGTTTCACATTATTGTATTTAATGTTATAAATAAATAAAATTAAAAATACTCTTAGGCACCTAAAAAAGCAAAAAACAAACAAAAACTTGATGTGACAATTTTGCATTAAATGGAAGTATTTAGCTACCTCTTTTCTCCAAGCCGTCCTGACATTTTAAAAACCGTGCACAATAAATTATGCCAATTGCTACAAACAAGTAATAAAAATGACACATTTATTATGATAAAGAGATTATTATTGCACTCAGCAGATTGCAGATGTGTTTTAAGTAGACACCAACAACAAGAAATTCACAATATTTTATCCAGAACCATTATTTTGGGCAAAGGAATCCACAAAGTATAACTGAAAATTTAGTTGAAAACGAAAGATTAGAAGGAGGAATTCTTAAAGCTTAGAAGATTAGAACATTATATAATTGCCATTTATTTCCACATCATGTTATTAGTGAAATACACACCACTAATACATCAAATCTAATATACCAAGGGGAGGTTGATTAATCCCAAATATTTTTCAACCTAAACTCACCATTCTTCTCAGCAGCCTTTATGCTGCTGCTAACATAACTGATGACGTGTTTGGTCTTCCATTTAACTGTTCCATTTATGCCACCAGCAGAGTGCAAGAAAAAAGCTTTCCAAAATAAAACAGATGCAAGGCAAACTGGATTAATATCATGTCAACAGTTTCTCAGAAATCAAAAGCCACCAGTTAGAATATAATGAATACCCAATGTAAAGAAGAAGAAATTAAATGGACTACAAGTACACATTTAATGGCATTCAAAAATTAAGCTATTCAGCCTGACCAGGCACACAAATATATATGTTTCAAAGTGTTTCTTCCCACCCATTTCTGCCTTTTTTTCCTTGGTAGAAGATGTTGGAGATGTGATAGGGATTGAGTTTTTAAATATGAGCAGTCAGCCAGGCTGCACTGGGATCAGGAAGCAGAAACAAGAAGAACAAGAAGGTGCTATGGAGAAGAAAAATATTGGACCTAATTGCCTATTACTGTATATATTAAGCTTGTATTGAATGCAGCTATCCTGGCCCAAGAGACCCATTTGTTGAACTAGGAATGAACCCTGTGTCTACTTGCTTACTCCATCCTTCTCTCAAGTGTCATCAGTTGAATCTGTCTTGGCTTCTTAAGCCAGTTTTGCAGTTCAGAATTTATGTGACACTGTGGCTAAAGAAATAAAGTGACCTAAAACTTTGCAATGCCTTATTTACTATTGAATAAAAATGGTTGTCTGAAGTTTGTTTTGAAATACCGTACTCTGCACGTACTAATCAGGAAGGAATGGACTGAGGGAAGTTATTTTTTATGGACAATTCTGCATTTGTACCCACCCTAATTAGGAATGTACTTCTCCAAAAATACAATCTGGGCAAAAGCAGCAGATCAAACACAACAAGTTTAATGCATATATTCAGGGCTTTTTTCCCTTGGAAAAAAAATGTATTTTTGTACTTTCATTTTCCTACTCATATTGAAATACTGCCCCACAATGAGGCCAAACTTAGATTCACAATATGTTTAGGAGTATGCGTCCCCCTGCATCCTTCCCAGAAAAAAGCACTGCATATATTGATAAATGACACATAACATAAAATCTTGACCTGAAGAATGGCTGTTGATAAGTCTTCTGTAGCAAAAACCACAAAGAGTCATGTGGAACTCTAAAGACTAACAACAACCTTATAGCCTTGTAGTGTAAAACACTACAGGCCACTACAGACAACAGGACACTTCACCAGATGCAGGTAAGTTACAGGAAAGTACTTTTCTGAGTTTCTGCTGTGTACCCATTACTGACTCAAAACACAATTTTCCTTTCCCCTGTTGCATTTCAAATCACATTTGTACATTGTTGTACGCATCAGTATACTTGGATGTGTTTCCAAGTTGTTTGCTGTCTGTCCACACACACCAGTAGGGGTGTGGATGTCTTCACATGTC
Organism: Podarcis pityusensis; assembly: GCF_964106645.2. Classification (NCBI taxonomy): domain Eukaryota; kingdom Metazoa; phylum Chordata; class Lepidosauria; order Squamata; family Lacertidae; genus Podarcis; species Podarcis pityusensis. The sequence goes on from NC_138037.1 coordinate 28,325,787, forward strand.
ATAAGTTTTCAAATCTAATCAAAGCGGGTTTAGGGGAAAACACCTCAAAATGAAGCATTTCCTCAGAAAACTACAGAGTAGATGTGGATTGTGTATAATGTTGTGCTTCACAAACCAGCAGTGGGAATGCACTGGATGCAAAGCAAACGCGAAGGTGTGTACACAGCAGTCATTTCCCTTTGAAGTCTTCCTTCTGATTTCAATTTTACAATCTTCCCCAAACAATATGTGTAGTTTTATACCCAGTGCTTTTTTCCCCTAAAAAATATGTTTAGGGGTACTCTCATTTTGAGTCAATAAAATCACCATTTTATAGTTCAAATTGGGGAAAATACAGTAAATGGACAAAAGTATAAAGATTCACAAAATGTTTAGGGGTATGTGTAACCCTGAGTCCCCCCAGAAAAAGCACTGTTTATACCTATAACTCAGGTTAACATTTCATGCATCTAATGAAGTGGACTGTAGTCTGTGAAAGCTGATGCCATAATAATTATGTTATTCTTTAAGCGGGCCAGAATACTTTTTCTTATTTATAACTAAATATATGCAGGGATCACATAATATGATAATCTCACATTCAAGTGCTGGCAGAATATAGTATCATATACAACTTGCCCCACACAGTTTATGTACTTAAATGACAAGAGTGCTTTCCAAATCTTGTCTTCCACATGTATTTAACTAACCACATATTTCTCCCTATAATCCAGTTAACCTTACAGTTCATAACTTACCGAACATTCCACTCCAACTATCATTTAACCCTTGTCTCCGGGAATCTACACTTTTCATATGCAGTGTGATTTGAAATTATGCAAGAAGCTCTTGATACTAAACACTACATCGGTTACGTTTCTTTAGAAGTTATTGGATTTTAGTGCAAATGCACTGAATCCTCAATATAGTCCCGTGATTTAGAGCAGGCATTTTTACAGTGCTTTATTTTTCTGCAGAAAGAAATTCTTATTTCATATGTTTATTAGCAGTAATGCACAGGTGTCAATTGTAAATTCAATATTTGGCAAACTTCATTTTACTAAATACAGTATAAGAAAAATAAACATCCTAAATTAGCTCCTGTCTTGGACATCAGAAAATTATCTGATAAAAATTATCCTAATCCATTCGAAAAAAATCCAGATCAAAATTTTGCAGAAAAAAACACATCACTGGAATATGCTAGTTTGATACTGAAAAGAGGAAGTCCTATACTAAGCAAATTCCTTGTTCAATTGACATTTCTGTTTATATGAACGCATGGACAGCAGATCACAGCCATTGCCTCCTACCTCAACTTCGAAATATTCAGCCTGTGTTCAGCCTAAGATCTGAACACAGCCTGATGACATATGATCACAGTGTCCTTGCCAGGGCACTGGACTTTGGAAGCACCAACAATCAGTTGATTATTGGTGCTTGCAAAAGGGCTCTGCCTTTTCCCACAGTGGTTTGATTTCAAATTGTGCGAGCAAAGGAAAATGGGTCACCTGATGTCACTGTTATATCAAGTGACTGTCAGGTAGGCATTCGCACCCAATGTCAAAGTTGGCCTGCAGTGGGTGGGGAAAACCATACCATCCAGATCCAGTTCCCCCACCCTTGAAGTAGGCTCTCACCATACAAAGAGGGATCCAGTACAAATGATCTTCTGTGGTTCCAGAGATGAGGAAGGAGCCATAGTTATATAGTTCTGGTTCCCACCAAGCCTTGGTGCAACCTGACACCTGCATGGCACCTAAGCAGCCTACTTTGAATGCTTGTCACCTCCTCTCCCATTCTATCTCAAAGGGCTGTGACCAGATGCAGCCATCACGCCTTTAGTATCAGCAAACTTTTCTTCCTCCATCCCACCCACTTCGTTTACTACCTAACCTAATTAACAGTTCTGGAGAACTTGAGAGTATGCACACTATTTTAAGATTGTTTAGTTGGCCCAGCAAAGGTACTACTAATATGGAATTTGTATGTGAAGACAATATAATATGTTTAAGCTGCAATTATCTGTGCCTTCTTATTCACCGCAGACAACTGGAAACATTAAGCTCAGTAGCAGACACATGTCATGTATGTAAAAGGACCCAGGTTCTATCCCTGATATTTCCAGGCATGGCTGGCAAATGCTTCTATCTGAAATCCTGGAGAGCTGTAACGTAGACAATACTCTCTGAGACATGGTGGACCTATGCTCTGACTTCAAATAAGGCAGCCTTCTATGTTTTTCTAATCTGAAGAAATAGAAAATCAGTTGCAAAGTACAGGTTTCCCCACTTTTTTTTTTTCTATCCTTGGAGTATTTGATCCCATGTGCCCTTAACATTCTCCTCATAATTTTGAAGGCAAGCCCTTTCTCAGCAACAAATATTCACAATGCAACATGGAGTACAAGTACCTGCAAACATCACTAGTCAAGCAAAAAGGCAAATATTGAAATACGTTTCCAATCTACTGTTAAAACACCAGCTACCCAGTGAGATACTTTGCTTTATGGTATACTGCATGTTTCTTCTTGTGCATTAATATACCTCATCATGACTTCATTTGCTCTGAAGATTATTTCCTATGCCCTAGTTTGCCCAGGCAAGCATTTAAGTATGTTCTCCTCTCCTGGTAAATAGGATTCTCACTCTTCCATTTGCCCAAGATTCCCCAGCTGGTGTAATCCTAAGGGTGAAATAAATGGCTGTGATTCCAAGCCCTGGGCCAACACACACAAGCAAGCACACAGCTGGTGGGTGGTCTGCAGTACAGGAATGTGTCTTACATTAACCATCATCTACAGTCGTTCAGTAGGATCTAAATCTAAGCCAGCACACAACGTACTAATGTTCTACTGCTAATGTTCTACTACATGTTATCTCCTCATTCTAAATACTTGCCTCTGTAATGGAACAGAGGGGTGTTTGTGGGGGGGGGTTACTTCTGTCCATATATTTATAAATGGATCCTTCTAAACTGGATGCTCAGGTCAAAATATCCTACATGCACCCATCAGAATCACAGTGTCACTTAATTTGCATCCCCGCATCCCATCCCACCCAAATTTTCTACCCATTTCATTTATCCTTAGAAATTCCACTTGTGCCTGTGTGGAAATCCAAAAATTTATTCGGGGGGAGTTGGGTTGGGATGTGTTTTTGAGGGGGGAAACACACATGCTGCGTCCAGCCATGGAAGCAATAATGAGCATGCCCTTGTTTCCTTGTTTTTCAGACCCTATGCTTCCAGCCCTCCCTCCACCTTTTCCACTCTGCAGAAGGTTCAGAAATTTCCACCATTGCCTCGGTGGCCGGGAATGGGGCGAGAACCCGGGACCGAGGCCGCCAGGAGAGGAGCCGGGGAGCCGCCGCTGCCTGGCCCCGGGGCGGAGTCGCGGGCTCCGGAGCAGGCCGTAGCCGGGGAATGCGCAGCCCGGGCGGGAAGGGCGCCGCCGTCGCTCGCCGCTCGGGGAAGGGGGTTCTCGGAGAGACCGACCTGTCAGCAGGAGGGTGGTGAGGGCGGCTCCGCTGCGCCTGCTGTGGGACCACGACCCCGCTCCGTAGCGCTGCATGGCTCGCTCCGTCGGCGCCTGCTGCTGCTGCTGCTGCTGCTGCCGCCAAACAGGACCATCGCCGCCACCAGCATCCCTCCCTCCTCCTCCTCCTCCTCCTCCCCTTCTTCCATAGAGACGGTCTCTATGGCAGCGCGGAGGGCGGGGCCTAAGGCCGGCTCGTGGCGGGCCTGGCTTCGCCTCGCCTCAAGTGAGGCCTTCTGGCTGTTTTTCCCTCCTGTGTAGTTGGGCATTGCCGCCCGCAAAGCAGGAAACTCTGGAGCTCAACGTAGTCATTAAGGGGATATGCGTTGGTCTTCTCCACACGCACCCACCTAGTGCAGGATTTATGCATAAGCTAAACAAGCCATAGCTTAGGGCCCCACTCTCTTGGGGGTCCCAACAAAAATTAAAGGGGGGGGGGACTGGATGCACAAGATCCAGTCTTGTGTTGTGTAGGCACCTATGATGTAAGTCATGGGCCCCGCCTGCTCCCTAAAATATCACTGGTTTGCTCATTTCTATATATAGGGTGCCTACATTCTGCATGGACTGGTTGCATGGTAACTTGTGCAAATGGCTTTAGATACCTATTAGGTCCATAAATATAGCATATATTCAACACAAAAAACAATTAGTTGTTGATAAAGGACAGCTGGACATATAAAGGGCCCCATTACCTTCAGTAGCTTAGGGCCTCATCAAACCTAAATCGGGCACTGGTTGGTCTTTTCCACACCCCCACACCCTTTTAAGAAAATGTAAAATGCTGCCTAACATGCTGTTTGTCTGCCTCGCCCCAATATTGTCTGTGCAGGCTGGCAGCAGCAGCAGGTCCCTGGAGTTTGGGGTCGGGGTCTCTCCCAGCCCCACCAGGAGATGGGGGGGCGGATTGAACCTAGGACCTTCTGCACGCAAAGCAGGATCTATCCCTGGGATGCAGACCCTCCCTAGAGAAGTAAAGAGATGCCTTTCACCGGACCAGCAAATTTGGGAGCAGGCTTGCCTAGGGAGCTGTCTTATATTGAGTTGGACCATTGTTCCATCAAAGTCCGTATATATTGCCTATACATTGATTGGCAATGGCTCTCTCTGGTTTTGTGCAGAGATGATTATTGTTATTTATTAGCGACTTGTAAAAATAACTCAGAGCAACTTACGAACACATTAGGAATACTCAGTGCTTTTTTCTTAAAAAATGTTTAGGGGTACTCTCGTTTTGACTCAAGAAAATCACCATTTTATAGTTCAAATCGGAAAAAATAAATACAGTAAATGGACAATAGTACAAAGATTCACAAAATGTTTAGGGGTATGTGTACCCCCAGAAAAAAGCTCTGGGAATACTAAAAACCAATTCCAACAAACGCCATTAAAAATCTAACAAGTACATCTGTCAAAAATGAAAAACCAGGTCAAGTAGATCCACCCCCCCAACCAAAAGAGGCCAGAAATATTTTAAAAACCTTCAAAAAAGGGGGGCCAAAAGCCTGGGTAAAAAAAGAGGAAAGGTTTTGCCTGGTGCCTAAAACTAGGCAAAGAGGGTGCCAGGCGAGCCTCCCTGCAAAGCGTCTTCCACAAGCGTTGAGCCACAACTGAACAGGTCTGTTCTCCTGTTGCCATCCTCATGATCTACCACAGAGAAGGGAGATGCCAGGATCAAACTTATGAAGCTCTTCCACTGAACCACGACCCTTTGTTCGGTCTTAATACTTGCCCTGTTATAATTCATCTATCCTTTCTCCCTGGTCGCAAGCTTACACACAAAATGTGAAAGGGAGAGGCGGGCAAGGCAAGGAGCCCAGAGGAGGGCTTGGTAGCATTGCAGCTGCTGTTATTTACTCAGTTATTTGTACAACTCTGAAAACAGTTGACATGTATAGAGTACAAAATTTCTCACTCTAACACACACAAACACTGTAGATTATATGTATGTATGTGTATATATATATACACACACACACACACACACACACACACACACACAGAGGGAGAGTGTTTGTGTGTGTGTGTGTGTGTGTAAGTAAAATATGCACATACTACTGTATTAATGTTGCTATGATATGCTGTTTTGGGAAGGAAAATGGTATGTATATCAGTAGTAATAATAATATGTTGTGTTATTTGATGTGTGTCCTCCTGGAAGACTTAGAGTGTGCAAGGAAAATATTAGAACCAGCAACTGAATTTTAGTCTCAGACAGCTGGAGGGCACTAGACTGGTGAATAATATAATATGATATAATAATATTATATACATAGAACTTCAAGAAAAGAAACTTAGTAGTTGTAAGTGTAGGGTAGGTAATAGCAATATTAAAAATAAAAATCCTTGCCTTGCAAGCAGCAGGTGATTTAAAATGTGTATAGCACATCAATATACTTAAGAGTTGTAGAATAAATGACAGTGCCTTTTATAGATCAGTAACTGGTGAATGATGAAGCAGTAACTGGTTCAAAACAAGACTTGGACTTGGTGCTTGAATTACAGAAAGGTTTTACAACCAGCCCTTTATTGCCTTTTTTGAAGACCTAGGGGGAAATCATTTGACTGAATTGGGGTGAGAATTGGGTGGGTTTGTGGATTTTGTTGAGAAGTCCTTTGAGCCCCATAATTCAAGCATTCTTAAGAGTAAACAGACTGTTCTCACAATGGAGAGATGTACTGGGACTGGGACTATTTAATTTATTCATAAATTATCTGGAGTTGGGGATAAGCAGTGAGGCAACCGTAGCCAAGTTTGCAGATAGTGGCAAATTAAAAACCTAAGCTGATTGCAGAACACGCCAAAGGAATTCTCCAAATTGAGTAAATGGGAAATAAAATGACAAAAGACAGCTAAGGAAGGATGTGATCATAGAGGTTTATTTAAAACTATGTATGGTTTGGAAATAGCAGGTGGAAAATGCTTTGCCTCTCTCACACACAGTAGTAGAACTTGTGGTCAACTTTTGAAAGTGATTGGCAGTAGATTCATGGCAAAGTACTTCTGCATGAACTTAACGGAATTTGTTGCCACGGGATGCAGTGACCATTAACCTCAATGGCTAGATTAGACAAAGTCATGCAAAATGTGTCTATTTGTTGTTGTTGTTGTTTAGTCGTTTAGTCGTGTCCGACTCTTCGTGACCCCATGGACCAGAGCACGCCAGGCACTCCTGTCTTCCACTGCCTCCCGCAGTTTGGTCAAACTCATGCTGGTAGCTTCGAGAACACTATCCAACCATCTTGTCCTCTGTCGTCCCCTTCTCCTTGTGCCCCATCTTTCCCAACATCAGGGTCTTTTCCAAGGAGTCTTCTCTTCTCATGAGGTGGCCAAAGTATTGGAGCCTCAGCTTCACAATCTGTCCTTCCAGTGAGCACTTAGGGCTGATTTCCTTCAGAATGGATAGGTTGGATCTTCTTGCAGTCCGTGGGACTCTCAAGAGTCTCCTCCAGCACCATAATTCAAAAGCATCAATTCTTCGGCGATCAGCCTTCTTTATGGTCCAGCTCTCACTTCTATGTTTCTATAAGCAGCTATTAATTGTAATTGCTAGATTGAGCCTCCAGATTCAGAGGTACTATGTCTTAAATATCAGTTCCTGATCGTTAGGTACAGTTCTGTAAAGTTGCAAAAGGAATCAGTCCTGTTGGACTGATCTTGGCAATGTAGAAAACCAGTTAGGTTTGTAATCCAAACTTGTTTGTACTGTATAGGAAGTTTTCCTTTTTACCTATTTTACTGTTATGTGTTTGGAATGCTTGGTAATGATCATGATATTTTATTCACTTGCTAGAGGGCAACAAAAGGACAAGGGCTACAGCATTCATGCCCGACTTGTGGGCTTCTCAGAAGCCTCTGATTGCCACTGTGGGTAATGAGATGCTAAATTAGATGGACCTTTGGTCTGATCCTTCCAGGGAAAAAAGTATGACTTGACCTATGAATAAGAAAGGACATGGTATGTTCCAGCACACATTTGTACTCTATTAAAAAACGAAGCATGGCTTTAAGAGGTCCTAAATCAGGGGTGCCCAAACTATTTTCAAAGAGGCCGGATTTGATGAAGTGAACATGCGTGAGGGCCGATCAAAGTTGTTGCTCTCTGCCTTTGGGGAGCTGTAAATGGAATTGCATTCCAAAAAACAAGGCGTGTCATAATAAAAATATAATTATATATTATAAAAACTGTACTATACTTGTATTACACATTTCTGACTCCACATGTTTCACAAAAACATTGGCACCCACGTGTGGCAATGTAGTCAGAGGGTGAATGTAACAATTTACCAATTAACCAACAATTAACCCTGGTAATTCAGTCTCCTGCCAAGCAACGAGAAGACTTTTCACTATACAGTACGCTACTTCTTGATTTGGCTGGAAGGTTAAGACAACTGGCCAACCAGTGAAAGGTATCACTGGGTCAATGATTGCTGAGTGTAAGGCTTAAATGTGGGAAATCCCATGCTCAGATCCCTGCTTACTCAAGCAGCTCACTGGATGGCCTTTTGCTTTCCAGCAAATATAACTGAATAACAACCACCACCCTCTCATTACACTCCGCTGTTCTGAATAAACAAGTCATATGCACAATGCAGCTTTCATAACATTCTTAAGACTTCTCCTCTTTTGTGCTGTCCAGTGCCAACTACTGACCTTTAAAACCTTCCAGCAGATCGAAATAATGAATCATAAAGGCAGTTCTTTTAATGCTATTTATGGCCGTAGCTCCACAAGTAACATGTGCTGTTCTTTGATCTGTGCACTTTTAGATTAGTCCGCACAAAATAAAATTCCAAGTTCTGCAGAAATTGCTTTCATCAGCTTATTGCTACCTTACTTGGGAACTGTGACAAAAGGAAGGAGTAGCTTCTTGGCTGACAGATTGATCACACTGAAAGGAAGAGACAGGGTTAGCATCTGCCAAAGTTTGATTTTAGGCAAAAAGAAAAAGCCCTGTTATTTTGTTTAGCTGTGCTTTGTGTCGCATATCTTTGCTTTTCTGTAACCCTTGCTTTTGTGCAGTGCAAAGATTTGAATTCTGGGAAGACACATTATTAGCCTTGGCTTGGCACCCGTCTTGGAAAATGAGTCACGTGTTTCAGAGAGGGAGCCCAGTACATATCCAAAAATGGAAGCAAATAAAAACGCTCTTTAAAATTATTGAAAAAAAACACACAACCAACTTTGCAGGCAAATTGAAGTTGCTGAGCCAGCAATAATTACTCATTTGTAGCCAAACCACCATACATCTTTGTGACACTGGCAACATTACAGTGGTCATATAGCTGGAGCTGGCTTAAATATTTATGAAAAGTTTCTGTTATGTTTCATAAACAAAAATTTGGCACAGATTATACTGGTAATGGAAAAAGAATCCTTGTTAAAGAAAAGGTTGGGAATGGGGAATATTTTTGAGCCTGAGATCTACATTCCCTTCTGGGCAACCTTATGAGGACCACATGCCAGCAGTTGGCAGAACCAGAAAGAAAAATGGGGAGAGCAACAAATGCAGATTTTACCTTTGCATACCCTGCCACATTTCTCTGATGAAACTATTCCATATTCCTATATAATTCCTATATAATAATAATAATAATAATAATAATAATAATAATACTCCATCCATCTGACTGGGTTGTCCCAGCCATTCTGGGGGGCTTCCAACATATATAAAAACAAAATAAATATTAAACATTAAAAACACTTCCCTATACAGGGCTGCCTTCAGATGGCTTGGGGATCAGATAACTCCATACCTTCCAACATTCCTCCGATGAAAATTGGGATGTCCTAAGGAAAAGCGGGACATTTCGGAATCAAATTAGAAACCGGGACGGCTTCTGTAAATCTGGGTCTGTCCCTAGAAAATAGGGACACTTGGAGGGCATGCCTTTGTGCAGCAGGAATGTTCCTACACACACTCATGCACCCTTCTTGATGCTCCCTCCATAGAAGCAAGGGGCCTTATCAGAGTTCAAGAACACATTCCAGCCAGGAGAAAACACTCAGGTTATGAAGCAGGGCCTGTGAGAGAAGGCTGCAGCCTAGAGGAGAGTTCTCATGCATGTAGGTACTAATTACCTGGTGTGTCAAGGGTCCCATAGTTAACAAAGGGAACTGCCTTCAAGTAGGAGGAGTACACCATTATCCTTCAAAAAGAATTGCTAAAGTCCAACAACTTCTCTTGGCTGCTGTGCTTAGATCTCTTGACTCCTAAGGTATGTAACCAGCCCTTAAAAGGTCTCTCCTCAAAAATGGATATTGGAGAGTTGGAAAAGTTTCAGAAACGATAAGGAATATATAGAGCATAGAAAGAAGCATCTGGATTCTTTAATAAAATATTTTTTTAAAAAAAGTTGAGTAAGAGGTGACACAGTAGAGGTTTATAAAATGATGCGTGGCATGGAGAAAGTGGATAGAGAAAAGATCCCCCCCCCATCGCACTGGAACTTGTAGGCATGCAGTGAAGCTGGATGCTGGAAGATTCAGAATAAAAGTACTTCTTCTTGCAGAGTGTAGTTAAGCTATGGGACTCCCATAGGAGGCGATGATGGCCACCGGTTTGGGTGGCTTTAGAAGAGGACTGGACAAATTCACAGAGGACGAGGCTATCAACAGCTACTTTGCAACCCAACTTCCACCAATAGAATGCATTTTTGCTTGACTGTTTTCACTACTAAGTGCAGTAGTACCTCGGGTTAAGAACTTAATTCGTTCTGGAGGTACGTTCTTAACCTGAAACTGTTCTTAACGTGAAGCACCACTTTAGCTAATGGGGCCTCCTGCTGCTGCCGCCACGCCGCTGCTGCGCGATTACTGTTCTCATCCTGAAGCAAAGTTCTTAACCCGAGGTACTATTTCTGGGTTAGCAGAGTCTGTGACCTGAAGCGTCTGTAACCCAAGGTATCACTGTATTCTCCTCATTCATGCATTTTTGTGCACATCTCTTGGCTGGAGAGCTGCACAGAAAAATATAGAGAAGTGCAAGTTCCAAATGATAGCTGTTACAGTTCACATATTGTTTCAGAATATGTGATGAGTTAGGACTGCCTTTAAATGTGAACTGAATCAAATTTTTCCTCCAACTTCCCCATTGTGGTAAGGGGGTTCTCTCACAGCATTCATATTATTTATCGCCATCTCTCACACACAGAACATAACTGATTATCACAAAAGCTATTCCTCTATCATTATTTCTATGTTTCTGCTTTTCTCTCTTTTTTAACTCAGTTATGTGCAGTGATTTACCTCAGCAACTGCTGCTCTGGAGCCCTCTGTAGGCCAACTGTAATAACTGAAACATCAATGGTGGTTTACATCCTGGTACAAAAATCCAGCTGTCAAAATAATAAACAGGAGTAATAGATTTAAGACTACAAGGAATCCATAAAATAGCATGCACTTTATAAGATACCCTTCATCCAGAGGAGCTTGCGTTTTAATTTGAGAACAAGATGGGTCATAAATGTACAGAAAAAAGGTAAGAGAGGAAAATATTAGCTTTATACAGCTAAAAGCAGTAACAACAACAAAAATGTTGTGCAGTTAATGCTGAGCACCACTCATCTTCTGTTACGGGCTTGCTACTGTTCCCTCCTCTGCTTTGTTTTGCAACATCATTGCATTCTATTAAAAAGAAATAACTGGCTTGCAATTACAATGGTTAGCGATTAGAGTTCTAACCACATTATGTAGAGTTGTGCTGATGACAGTGTTATCTTAATTGTGCAAATAAAAAAGGAGCCTTTGTTAGCAAAAGTGCAAGCCTTGGTGGTGGTAAAGGAGGTATGAAGTCTAAGTGTTAGTATGTTTGTTGTGGATGAAATAAATCAAGTCTTGACTCTCCTAGAAAGCAATCCTAATTACCAGGGAGGATAACGGCGAACCTCACTCTCCATGCACGGAGAGCAAGTTTCATGGGCTGAGGTCTCCTCTGTGCAGTGACAGAAAACTCCACCATTGTTCCTTTACCTCCAGAATCTTCCTTCTCAATCCCATGGCCTGGATGGAGCCATAAGGCGTATACTGAAGAGCCGCCTGACTCTCATCTTTTCCATTTCTAATGAGTTGCCTGAGCATCACTGTGTGACTTTTGACTAAAACTATGTCTATAAGCAAAGACTGATTGAAAAGCAGAAGGCAATAGGTTTGGAAATGTGGCACTCCCAGGAGCTTGTTGTGTGGATCATGGGGGTTGCATATCTGCAGAATCCAAAGGCCCCTCATTCCCCTGAACACCCAACTACAGAAAGTGGGGAGTCGGGAACACCAGCCTTGGAGCTGTCTGCCGTGGCCAGTATGAACTGCCTTAGGGAAATGGCAATTTCTCTGCCACAGAATCTCACCACTGCTACCATCTTAGGATTGCGCTTCCAGCAGTTTAAAGATTTGTGCCAATGTGAAACATAGAAGGGTGCTAGAAATCTAAATTATTGTACATTCTTCTTGCCATAGGAATCGCCAAAACGTTGGAGAATTTAACTAATGAATATATACTGTTGGATTGTTATTTAGCTTTATTAAGTGTTCTTCTCAAACAGTAATATGATTTTGAGAAGTAAAATGTTGTTAAGTCATCCTTTAATGGCATCAGAACTAACGACTGCCCATTTTTGAAAGAATTTGGAAGGAGCCACGAAAGGATATTGGTATAAAAAATGTGTGGGATATAACTTTGTTTGGAAAGTTGACAAATAAAATTGGCTAGGGGGACTAAAAAGAGCAGCAGCTTTAGATCAGAACGGTTTGATTTTTTTAGTGAATAACTAATGATGTAATATGCCAGCCTCTTAGTATGCTATTTTCTGTAACTCATAGTTATTTGCTTTTACATTAAAGATAACAGCAACATTTGTTATCTTTCTACTGTACTCTGTAGAGAGTAAATTTTGTGTGACTTTTGATGCATATATTTGTCTTTGGAGCTAAGTTTTATTTATGTTCAAAATGTTATTTATATTTTAAGTTACAATTTTGGTATAGTTCCTTGCACAAAATCTCTATTGGTCAATACACACACAAGCTGCCTGTGATACTTAAATAAAAAAATCAACTAGCAGCTTCTAAATTAAATCTGTTTGACAGCTATAGCCAGCTCTTACAATTGTGCAATTCTGAGTCAGAAAAGAAGCAGTACTGTATGCTGAGCAGTAGAACTGCAACCTTGGGGTTCCACTCTTACGATTTCCTGTCACCTGCACTCATGAGCTATCATGAAGAATCTCCACCAAAGTGATGGATGTGAAGGGAGTGCTATGGTTTGCTTGAAGGCTTGCTTCCTCCTGACTTGGTGTGCTAAGGCTGCCCTTGTGTTCTATTTAGTATCGCTGATAATTATTAACACTGTCACAGTGCATCACCGACTCCCGGAGCACATTTGCTTGGGAGAGCCATACAAATGAAAACAGTTGGGTAGGCAAACTTGAGACTCTCTTTGTCCATAATGAGGCAACATTCTTGAAGTGACAGGTTTCATTTTATGTGTTTAGGATTTCAAGATCACTCGGACTCATGATGCATTTTTCACTGAGATGCCCCACCTCCTAGCAAAATTCTAACGAATATATGTGAAAATCTGAAACACAAAACTAAACCATTTCTCCTCTCAAAGTATACTGTCAGATAATAATAATAATAATAATAATAATTTATTATTTATACCCCGCCCATCTGGCTGGGCCTCCCCAGCCACTCTGGGCGGCTTCCATAAAACCAAAAATACAGTAAAATCACACGTTAAAAACTTCCCTGAACAGGGCTGCCTTAAGATGTCTTCTGAATGTCAGGTAGTTGTTTATCGCTTTGACATCTGCTGGAAGGGCGTTCCACAGGGCGGGCGCAACTACCGAGAAGGCCCTCTGCCTGGTTCCCTGTAGCTTTGCTTCTCGCAATGAGGGAACCGCCAGAAGGCCCTCGGCGCTAGACCTCAGTGTCCGGGCAGAACGATGGGGGTGGAGACGCTCCTTCAGGTATACTGGACCGAGGCCGTTTAGGGCTTTAAAGGTCAGCACCAACACTTTGAATTGTGCTCGGAAACGTACTGGGAGCCAATGTAGGTCTTTCAAGACCGGTGTTATATGGTCTCGGCGGCCGCCCCCAGTCACTAGTCTAGCTGCCGCATTCTGGATTAGTTGTAGTTTCCGAGTCACCTTCAAAGGTAGCCCCACATAGAGTGCATTGCAGTAGTCCAAGCGGGAGATAACCAGAGCATGCACCACTCTGGCGAGACAGTCCGCAGGCAGATAGGGTCTCAGCCTACGTACCAGATGGAGCTGGTAAACAGCTGCCCTGGACACAGATTTGACCTGTGCCTCCATGGACAGCTGTGAGTCCAAAATGACTCCCAGGCTGCGTACCTGATCCTTCAGGGGCACAGTTACCCCATTCAGGACCAGGGAATCCTCCACACCTGCCCGCCTCCTGTCCCCCAAAAACAGTACTTCTGTCTTGTCAGGATTCAACCTCAATCTGTTAGCCGCCATCCATCCTCCAACCGCCTCCAGACACTCACGCAGGACCTTCACCGCCTTCACTGGTTCTGATTTAAAAGAGAGGTAGAGCTGGGTATCATCGGCATACTGATGAACACCCAGCCCAAACCTCCTGATGATCTCTCCCAGCGGCTGCATGTAAATGTTGAAAAGCATGGGGGAGAGGACAGAACCCTGAGGCACCCCACAAGTGAGAGCCCAGGGGTCTGAACACTCATCCCCCACCACCACTTTCTGAACACGGCCCAGGAGGAAGGAGCGGAACCACTGTATGACAGTGCCCCCAGCTCCCAGCCCCTCAAGACGGTCCAGAAGGATGCTATGGTCGATGGTATCAAACGCCGCTGAAAGATCCAGCAGAACTAGGAAACAGCTCTCACCTTTGTCCCTAGCCCGCCGGAGATCATCAACCAGTGCGACCAAGGCAGTTTCAGTCCCATGATGAGGCCTGAATCCCGACTGGAAGGGATCCAAATGGTCCGCTTCTTCCAGGCGTGCCTGGAGTTGTTCGGCAACCGCTCGCTCAATCACCTTGCCCAGGAATGGAAGATTTGAGACTGGGCGATAATTGGCCATCGTGGCCGCATCTAAAGATGTTTTTTTAAGAAGCGGTTTAATAACCGCCTCTTTCAGCGGGTCTGGGAAGGCTCCCTCACGGAGGGAAGCATTCACCACCCCACGAAGCCCATCGCCCAGTCCTTCCCGGCTAGCTTTTATAAGCCAGGATGGGCAAGGATCCAGGAGACAGGTGGTTGGTTTCACTCGTCCAAGCAGCCTGTCCACATCCTCGGAGGTAACAGATTGGAATTGATCCCACTCAACTTGACTAGACAGAACTCTAGCACTCTCCCGCCCCGGCCCTGCTCCCACGGTGGAGTCTACTTCTTCCCGAATCTGAGTGATTTTATCTGCAAAAAACTTTGCAAAATCATTGCAGGAGAACATGTGGCCCGTATTGGGCCCCGATGTTGCAGGTGGTTCCACTAAATTGTGAACCACCTGAAAAAGTCTCCTGCTGCTGTTTTCTGCAGATGCAATAGAGGCGGTGAAGAAATTCTTCTTCGCCGTCGCTATCGCCACTTGGTAGGCTCGATGTTGAGCTCTAACCTGTGTCCGGTCAGATTCGGAATGAGTCATCCGCCACCGGCGCTCTAGCCGTCTCAACGATTGTTTCATTGCCCTCAGATCCGTGGAAAACCACGGGGCTGTGCGGGCTCCATGCAATCGGAGAGGGCGCTTCGGAGCCAAACAGTCAATAGCCCTGGTTAACTCCACATTCCAGCGGGCCACCAGGGAATCGGCTGAAAGGCCATCAACATGGGATAAAGCATCCCCTACCACTCTCTGGAAACCATTTGGATCCATTAAGTGGCGGGGGCGGACCATCCGAATTGGTCCCACCTCCCTGCAGAGGGGATGGGTCGCAGAGAAGTCCAGTTGCACCAGGAAGTGATCTGACCATGGCACTTGCTGCATTGCAAAGTACTTCAAAGACCCCCAGTATTTATTATAATTATTAAGATTTTTTATTTCTAATAATGTTCTCTGTGGTACCGTCATAAGAAGAGTCTGCAGCCCATCTATTCCAGCACCCGCCCTGTGGAATGCCCTCCCACCAGATGTCAAAGAGAAAAATAACTACCAAACTTTTAGAAGACATCTGAAGGCAGCCTTGTTTAGGGAAGCTTTTAATGTTTAATAGGTTATGGTATTTTAGTGTTTTGTTGGAAGCTGCCCAGAGTGGCTGGGAAACCCAGCCAGATGGTTATTATATTATTATTATCCTGTTCTCACAGTGGCCAACCAGATGCCTGCAGGAAATCTGAGTACAAGAGCATTGTCTCCTAAGGTCATCAGCAACAGGTATTCAGAAGCATACAGACTCATGTCCATGAGTGAGTTCTAGTGTTATCAGATCCATGAATTCACTAATCGTTGTTCAATCATTCTTTAATCTTAGTGACTGTTATTTGGGGACTTACCGTGCAATCTGATGACTGCTCAGAAGTACGGTAAGTGCCATTGAATTCAGGGGGATTTACTCCATATATAAAAGGCGCAGGGGATGTTTTTGATCTGGCAGGCAAGATCCTAATCTCCCCGCACCACCACAGGCCAGCTCTGACAGCTGGGCAGGGCAACCCACTAATCTACCATCTCATGTCCTAATGATGTCAGATGATTGACTCCTGCCAAAGCCTTTTGTGTAGTGCTTCAGAAGCGGGGGGGGGGGGGAGCCCAAAATTTGACACACCCTCCAGCCCTCATGCTGCCTTCCCAAAACCAGATAAGCAAGGCACCAGGCTTTGGGAAACAGGTACCAGCCTCTGGCAGGGCCCTCCTACCTCCTTCCCAAAGCTGGGAAAGCTAACTAAGCTTTGGGAAGGAAGAATCTAGGACCGTGTCAGAGCCCTCCTGCCTCCTTCCCAAAGTCCAGTGCCTCCTCACCTGACTATGGGAAGGCATCGCAAGGGCTGGGGAGTGTCAAACGTTGCCAAGGACCGCAGAAAAAGGCCTCTCGGGCTGCAAGCGTTGGACTTGTTTACACTGTATAGCAGAGGTGGTCTTGCCTTTCAGGCAGCAGTTTCCCCCAGCTCTACCTGAGGACACCAAGGGTTGAACCCGGGACCTTTACGTATACTGGACATGCGTTCTACCACTGAGCCACAGCCCTTTCACCTTGTTCCGCAAGTGGGTTTTCTGTGCCTTCCTAACAGCCAAGAAACAGGTTTGGCAACACTGGAAGGAAAAACTATCTTGGTGCTAATATATCTGTGGATTGAGAAACTGACTTTGCTGCCTCTAGATGAGCCAGTAGTCAATTGGTGACAGCACTGTGGGGCATACAACACTATTTGGACTGCCTTCACTCTGACACCAATACTTGCTGAAGGGCTTACTTTCACTGTTCTGTATCCTAATTGCTCCCAAGGCTCTGCCCAATCCTCCCCCTTCCAAAATCCCCAGCTTATCCCCCCTCTGTCAGTATAAGGGGTGAGGTTTATAGGGCCCAAGATACTTATGGCTTGATACTTGCAATGAAATCCTGTACGTGTATACTCAGAAATAAGCCCCAAAGGATTTGTTCCCAGTTTAGGATAGCTGCTTAAATCTAGGCTGATCTAGCAAAGGGATTGGGAAGAAAAGAAGACTTAAAGATAAGAAAATGTGCGAGAGGATCAGTTAGTAATTAAATCCCAATGTTTTACACCGCAGTAAATTAGTAATTAATCTGCATCTTTAATTTGATTTGCTATGTTTGTAAATAATCATTGTTTAAGCTTTGTTAATAGCACTACAGTGCCTTGAGCAGGTAAAAAACCCTGAGAGGTCTCTCCTTCAGCCTCGCAACAACTTCATTCTCACCAGGACTGTTGACATTTTAGTTCCACAAATGACATTGGAGATGGTTTCCATGGAAACTAAAGATTCAGCCACACACATTCTTGAAACAGACAAATGAGAATATCTGTTTCCTACTACTGACCAAATATTTAATGTCACCAGTGTTTACTAGAAAGGTCCAGGGCATAAGGCTTCAGAAAAAGGACTTAAAGGGAACCATCCCTTCCATATCCTATCTATCTATCATCTATCTATCTATCTATCTATCTATCTATCTATCTATCTATCTATCTATCTATCTACTAACAGCAAGGTCATTCTCAGAGAGCTGATCCTTATATAGCCAGCACCAAAACTCAGCAGTAGAAAACAACATGTAGGAGAAACTCTAAGGGAGGGGAAAACAACAATTTCTGAGGATGTTCAGTGACCATAGAGCTCTGGGGAGGGGTGTGGAATATTGCTGGAAGGGAATGAAATGGAGTATCCAGGAAATGGGCATTGTTAGCTGCCTGGAGTAACAAACAGGAGTACTCCACACTGCAAAACAGGTCTTACTTGTCGTACCTGACGATGCATAGAAAGGAGGCAAAGAGCTGCCCTAGCACAGGAGTTCTGTTAGGGCAGGTGTAGAGAACCTGTGGCTCTCCAGATGTTGCTGAACTACAACTCCCATCATCCTTGGTCTTTTGTCATGATTGTTGGGGTGGAGGGGAATTGTACCTCAGCAACATCTGGAGGGCTACAGGCTCCCTTCCTTTGCTCTATGGCACCAGAATATGCCCTTCTTGCACACAAAGTCTACCCAGCTCACGTCAACGAAACAGAAACTCTACATGTGCAAGGGGCATTTGCAGAGCTGTGCCCACTATAGAGAGGAGGACCCCATGTGGACGCTGGAGGGCACATGGAGGTCTGGATCACCACTTACATATGATAATGGTCATATCTATCCCAGGGATATAGGTAGGTCTGGGTTTGGTCAGAGCTTGGATGGATGACCACCTGTGAACTTTGAGCAGTCACTTGAATAACGCAGACGGAGTCCAAAGAGAAAAGAAACCAATATTACTTTGCTGGGTAAACTGAGCAGAAACAGTATATGATATGAGGGGGTCTACAAGTCTTTACAAGTGTGGTTTAGAGGAGGGAGATATGCAACTACACAGGATAAAAAGTTATATACACCAATCAAAATTTGAATTGCCTCAGCAAGGAACGTGGCATACTGCCCGGTTGCTAGGCAACACCTCCCACCCACCCCCAGTTGGCTTGACTAACTGTAAGCAGAATTAACCCTTAGGTTATTAAATGAATGATCCCTGCAGTTGTACTTCCAGCAGGAACCACATATATAGCTTGTTGGGTTGCATGAAGGAAGAAGAGTGGGATTCTTATGGAAACATAAGGAAATAAATACATAAAGAAATAATCTTTCCGGGTGGGTATAAAATAATGTTTTGAAGTGACTAATAATTATGCTAAGTCAAAGTTAAGCAGAAGCACACCATCTTCTAAGCCCTGCTACCCTGCCACCCCTCTTGGTTTGAGTGGCGCTTCCTCAAAGCCATAGAGAAGGGAATGAGGAATGGGTAAAAGGACAGAAACTGTGACAAAGGAAAAAAGTGTCATGTTTGTGAAGGTTGTTGGCAGAGTCAGTGACCCACTGCTTATTAAAGTTTCCCACCTGAAAAGATTTCAAAGCTTGCCCTCCCGTGAACAATGGTAAAGATTGAACTACATGCCATACAAAATGTACCGTAGTTACAAGTGAGGCTATATATCTTAACGTTTCATTGAAGTAAAACTAGGATTATTGTGCACTGTTGCCCCTGTGGCAACATCTGGCATATATTTTCCCACGTGTGAAAGAGAAAACAACATAAGAAGTGGAAAACCTCACTCATTCTTTCTCATTTCCATTCCGAGGTATGAAAGAAGAGTAAGACATTCCTACCACAGTGATCCTACAGTATCTCCATGAAAGCCTTCATTCCACTTGCATGAAAAAGAAAACACTGATTTAGTCACAAACATTTCCTTAAAGAATTCTGATTCTGAGGCAAGTGCTGATGTCATAATAAGAGTTCAGAGAGCTTTTCTTCCTCCTTTTTGCTTTTCTCCATAGTAAGCAATGACATCAACTTTCACAGGGGGAGAAAACCCACCTTGACTTTGGATCTTCAGAGGTAAGCATTAACGAGAACTTGCTTTTAGTTTTGCACTTAGATTGCACTTAGTTAACTCATTTTGAGTGCTGTTCTTGTCACCTCTGTCCTTTCCCTTTTTGAGGTGGGGTCTTTTATCTCATTGACTTTACAACAGCTCATTCCTGACAGTAATGGAAAAATGATATTGGTTATCCTAAGAGAAAGCCATAGATACCAAAACAACTTCATGTATTCAGCCTTTTGGGCATAAATATATAAATAAACTTCTTTTATCTGAAGGTCAGGATATACACATTTGTAAATAATAATCATAACGCTCGAATCTGATCCACATTGAAAGAACTTGTTCACACTTATTCCCATAGAACCGAAGCGGCAGCTAAACTGGCAATCCTGGGCGTGTTTACTCAGAAGTGAGTGCCCCTGGGTTCAACAAGAGTAACTCCTGGGACTTAATGCTGCCAGGAATTTTTTTAATAGACCAGATGTTTGCTGGGGATTAACTGTGTATTGGGTGAGGTTGCTGGGCATGCTTGGGAGTAATGTCTGGATATGAGAGTGCTAAGGAAGTATTTGCAGTGGGTCAGTGCATCTGGCTGTTAACCAGAAGGGTGGTGGTTTGAGTCCACCCAGGGATGTCTGTGGGCAGGATTCCTGCACTGCAGGGAGTTGGACTAGATGACCCTCAGGTACCCGTCCAACACTGCAATTCTATGATTCTATTTGGGGGATGTTATTGTATGGAGGAAGTGTGAGTGCAGCTTCTGCCTCAGGACTCTTCTTTCAGCTTCCACCCAACATCACAAACTGCAGGTGATTGATGGTGGAGTTGCTGTTTGACATGAAATAAATGCAGAAACCAGCCCACGGGAGAAATGTTTGTACTATGTTTTGAACCAGTCACTCTGCTGTTGCAACTTATGGTGACTTTACTGGTTTCACAGTAAGGATTGTGGTTTTATGGCTCTTTCTCTAAGCCATTACAGCCAAGCTCTAGTCTTCTCTAGTTCTGTGAATTTCATACCTTATCTCTAAGCGCAGATCAGTACAAGATGACTTCATCAGAAGGAAGCCAGAGGCTGTTATCACCAAGAATGATAACATTCACACAGTCTCTACTTCTTCTCTTGCTCCCTCACTTGGAGACAATTGCAGGGGGGGGGGGCGGGCGGGGGAGAGAAGCTGTCAATTTTGGTTTCTCTCATTTTCCCAGTTTTACGATCACTTCTTCACATTTCCACATCAGTCTCCACTTTTTTTAAAAAAGGGTTCTCATGAAAATGTATCCTAATACACAGTTTTTTGTAAGCAATTTCCCCCGATACAATGCATGTTGATGTTATTTTCTTTAACATATGCCTTTTTGCGCTGTGGGTTAAACCACATAGCCTAGGGCTTGCTGATCAGAAGGTCAGTGGTTCGAATCCCCGCGACGGGGTGAGCTCCCGTTGCTCGGTCCCTGCTCCTGCCAACCTAGCAGTTTGAAAGCACGTCAAAGTGCAAGTAGATAAATAGGTACCGCTCCGGTGGGAAGGTAAACGGCGTTTCCATGCACTGTTTTGGTTCACCAGAAGCGGCTTAGTCCTGCTGGCCACATGACCCGGAAGCTGTATGCTGG
This sequence comes from Podarcis pityusensis, assembly GCF_964106645.2. NCBI lineage: Eukaryota > Metazoa > Chordata > Lepidosauria > Squamata > Lacertidae > Podarcis > Podarcis pityusensis. Next base: position 28,346,929 of record NC_138037.1, read on the forward strand.
CTCCCTCGGCCAGTAAAGCGAGATGAGTGCTGCAACCCCAGAGTCGTCCGTGACTGGACCTAATGGTCAGGGATCCCTTTACCTTTACTCCAATATACGCAATTTTGTACACATTGCTTGGCTGGAGAACTGCATTGCCAAATTCAGAGGAGTACGAATTTCAAAGGATGGCTGTGTCTTGGTTTATGTATTGTTTTGGAAAGTGTGAATTGGGTAAATTCACATTTAAATGCAAACTGAATCGAACTTCTACGCTAAAGCCCTTTCAGGTGGGAGATGATTTGGGCCAGGGAACCCTGGCATGGTGTTGAAGGACGGAGTTGTGACAGTCACGTGACCTACCTTGGACTTCCTAAGCCAGTCTACCACCCACGGGTGTCCTGGAGGATACTATCCCTTCACATGCAACTGCCAGGCTGTGTATGAAAGTCTGTAGCTGCCTTCTGTGTATGAAATCAAGGTGTGTGTGCTATTTTGCTCTTTGCCTCAGGCAGCAAAGTGTTTTGGGCTGGCCCTGACCCCTCTGCTATTTGCAGTGAAATTAAACTGTGCCCTCCAGCTTGTGTCTATGGTAAAATAAGTAGATGAGCCTTCCTTATTAATGCAGTAATTACCAGGAACAACAACCCACATTCTAGCAAACCAGAACATCAGTATGGATTGAGCCTGAATGATGCATAAAAATATTCTTAAATGTTTCTGGTCAACAAACATCTGCATGGGGCTAAGGAGGATCTCTTTTACCAAGAATACAAATATTTGTGGGGTGGTTTTTTTTTTTGTTTCTTTTGCTTTTGCTCTGCCCTCAACAATGCATAATGCGAACAAGCCACTAATTTGGAAGTTGAAATTATTGTTGCCACTCAATCTTTACTAAAAGCATTTTGTGAAATGTGAGGTCTGTAGAAAACAATTATGTGGTGTGCATACATGACTGCAAAAGAGGAAGCCAATTGTTTTCCTGGAAACAGAAAAGGACACTTGTTGACTACTTCAACCTTGTTAGATTCAAGGTGAGTTATTGTAGTGTTTAACAATGCACGTTCAGAAGTACCACATTCTGCATTCAGATATACAACTTGCCCTAAAACATTTGGCTTCTTTTGGCCTCTGTAATTTATTCTAAGTATTGGCCTACTCAACACATGCCAAATGTGTAGGATATGTTTCAGAAGTGTACATGGGGAAAGTGCAGTGGCTATTAACATTAAGACATTTTAAGAAATTTCAAATAAGAAGAAGAACCTGCCCTATCCCATAGATCTTTAATTGTTACAGCTCAGCTAGACCTCCATAACTGCTGGCTTCGACTGCTGTGGAGTATAAGTCCTACAGAGCAGCTAGACATCATTGAGAGAGGGAAGCGATGTCTTGATAAGACTACGGCTACATGCGGGGGGGGGGGGGGAGAGAAATGCATTAGTTTTACTGGTTATAATGCTGGCGCTTTTGTTCCAGTTTCTGATGTTCCTTTCATACTTAGTACCTTCTGGTATTGTGGAACTGTGGCTTGTATACACCCCAAATTTTGTCAATGCGAAATGTCTGCAATTTTTGAGTTAACAGGGTTGAAACTGTTTGTTTGTTTTTAATGGAAGTAACATGAATTAAACATTTGCTAGATTCCACTAGATTTTACATCATGGGAAACATCACATCACATGTAAAAATAAACAGGTAAGGAAACACTGTAAAGATTAAATAAAATGCTGCCTGAATGCAGCCCATGGTATTAAACGTTTGAGAAATGGTGCCACTCTCTCCTCACAGAGGGGCATCTGGCCCCCTTGATGTGCAATTTTCGTTGTATGTTGAAAATGTACCTATTTACCCTGGCCTATGAATCTTGTGGTGAATATTTTTAGAGCCCACTCTATTCTTATTATTGTAATTTGCTTTAAACTGTTCTAGTGTTGTATTTTTAATTGTTGTGTGACCTGTCCTGGGTAATAAATAATCTACTACTTTTACTACTACCAGGCTCAGGTATTAAGTGATGCATAAATTGTTCATAAGGTATTAAGTGATACATAAACCTACAACTTACTTGAGGGTTTGGTTCCTGGGAATCATGCAATCACATAAGAAAAGCGAGCGTAAATTGTGGGCTTACTGTACGATAAAGAAATCATTATGTAGCTGTCAGGACCAGCCTTAAATATTTTGTTGCCTCAAGTCAAGGGCAAGATGGTGCCACCCCATTTGACGCACAAAAGCTGGCCAGACTGGCAGGTGAGACTTACTTCACCACTGGTGATGGAAGAACATCATTCACTACAGGTGAGGGAAGTAGGTTTGCTTAGGAGGCCCAGGGTAGGCCTTGTGGTATGCACATTTCTATTTTTTCCACAGCTTACGGCTGCTCCCTGCCCCACAACTTCTACCTGGGGAGCTGCCTCACTCTGTGTAGTGGTAGGGCCCAATCTGAGCAGCTGTCAAGTCATCTAACTGGATCACATGATAGGAGACTGTTTGCTTTTTGAACCACCATCTGGTAGAAAAACGAAGTCGAATCTCTTAGGCTGTGTACACAGCATACATCTGAAGCACGTTAAAAGTGCATGGCTTTCCCCCAAAGAATCCTGGGAACCTCACAGAGCTAGTACCCTGAACAAGCTATAGTTCCCATGATTCTTTGGAGGAAGCTTTAAATATATGGGGTGTGTGCAGCCTCAGTTTGCAAGGGGGTGAAAAGAATGTTGTGCCAGAAAGTTCCGGGGCAGTTAGCAGGACAGTTGGGCCACAGACAAGGCACAAGGAACAGAATGGAGAACTGGTGAGTTTCAGAAACACAAATGTGGCAGTTCTGTAGTACTTTGACAGAAAACAAGGTCTGGCAATAGAATGCTGGTTAATTTGTTGTGTAAGTTGGTGTAAAGAGGCAACAGTGGCCAGTGGTTTAATATGCTTGTTTATATCTTTGGAAGTTTGGGCTAAGGCAGACTTTTAGAAACAGTTATAAATATGCACGTCCGTGTTAGAACACTTTTCTAAAATTCTGCCTTAGCCCAAACTTTCAAATGATATACGGTAAACAAGCATATTAAACCACTGGCCACTGTTGTTACTTGGGTCATGAGCTTTTCACAGGAGAGGAGAGGAGCTAGGATTGTATAAAATTGCTTGAGTTTTCTGTGCATTTCAGGAAATTCACAGGTGGGATCCATTATGTGTCTCAAAACCATGCCAACTGTCCAGAAGGAATACAGTGGGGAGAAAATGACCCACTTCAGATGGCACTATGAGATGGGCAGGGGATGGGTGGAGGCAGGAATCAGTGTCTGAATGGTGCCTGCCTTACCTACGTGGGGAGGAAAGTTTGATTTCTTCTTCAGGCAGCAAAATGTATTGAGCCAGCACTGAGAAAGCCTGCCTACCAGTAAAAAATAATATGGGGTGATATATAATGATTAGGGATAAGAGAAATGCACTCTGCAGATGTTCAGAGGCACTATTAGCCCTCCACATATTTCAAGTATGGCGTACTGGCATCTGTAAACTGGTTCCGGGATTAAACTCTGGTGAAACGTATCTTAAATTCCAATCAACCCTATGTCCCATCTTGTATAGCTGTGCAAAATCACAGCTCTTTTTCTTAGGAAAGCATAAGGCAAGCTTCCTTCCTTTGACTCTGCAGAAACAGAAGAACTCAAGAGAGAGAGGGAGAGGGAAAGAAGACATTGTCAGCACTCTGCTGTATTCCATTCTTGGTGGGGTCAGCTGTCAAGCAGCTAACTCATGAATTTTCCTTGAAACATACACCACTTTGTCAGCCTTCCCTGGACATTTCTGCTTGGAGCTAAATGGTTCCAAAATGCCACCTACCACAAACATATGCCTCGTCTTTCAATATATAGCAAGCATTGGCAGCTACACTCTACACAGCTATCTCCCAACTTCAGGCTCTGTTCCAAAACTGACAAGCTTTATCAGGGACCCAAGTGTGAGGGTGTATTAACTTTCCAGGTCCACCCCCCCCCCTTTCTTCACAAACTAGATAAGCAGAACAAAATGACCCTGACACTTTTGCACTCTCGGGGCAAGATCCCAACAGCTTTGGTTTAAGGGCTCTAATGGGCTGTTTCAGCAAATCCAGTTCTTAATGTTGCACACTATCCCAGTCTCTGAGCGGTGCAGGATTCCGGGTGCTTACCCAGGGTTCGTGTTTCCTTTGGAAATGAGGCATAGAGGAGACTGTGGTGTCTTTATGCTATATGGTTTATTTACACATACATTCAATCTGTTCACAGCATTGGCACTCCAAAAGGGTCTCGCTTCTCCCACAGCTGCAGCCTTGAATTCAAACATTGTTCTGTCTCTCTGTCTTCTCACAGCTTGCTGGTTTACTTTTGGCTCACATCACTACAACAATTTAACTCAAAACTCTGGCTTTTTCTGTTAAGGAAGGGGGCTCCACCCACCTGCCATCTCGCACCAAACTCCTTAATCCCTCATCACGTCGCCAGGACACTATCTTGGGTATTCCAAGAATTAGAAGGCTTGAGTTGCTTTTAACACTTGCTAGAGCCAGGGATTAGAGAGGTCTGGCATGCATCTTAACGCCACCAAACTATTAACATTATTATATAGCTCAGATTCAGCCACACAAGTCAGAAAGGTCACCATATATTTTTCTATATGCATGTCTGGCTTCTGACAGTAAACACTGAGGGCTAAGCAGAGGAAATTATTACCCAGGAATGCTTTTCCTGCTCTTTTACTATAGTGCAAAATTGGAAAATGCTTGTTTAATTGGAAGTAAAGTCCACTGACATCGATGCAGCTTACCTTCCACTTAGCGGAGTATGGGGTCAAAGTGATGGTTTGTTTGCAGTGGTATAAGTAAGACTAGTTGAAAGACTGGGTGGGCTTTGGGGCTGCAGTCGTTTTTTGGAGTTTCCCAGCTGAATACCCCTATCTCCACATCGTTGTAAAATCCTTCCTCCCATTTAAATGACTGTGTGGTGTATTGGCCCTTCAGACTTGCTATATCAGGAAGTTGCTGAGTCAGCTGTCAGGCACTATGCTTTCAGTTTCAGTTCTGTATTCCCAAGCAGTGCTTTGCTGTATCTTCTGTCTCCCTAATCTTCTTGTTACTGAAGTCCTTGTTAGTTGCATAGTCTCTGTGTGGCCTCCTCTTACTGGCATGTTTTAGACCTTCTGGACTTCTATTACTAGTAAAAAATGTTTACATTTGCCAGGGCAAATAGCTATACCTCATCCTATCCCGATAATTATTAAGCATTTTATTTTATCCTGGCCTTCAGCCAAAGAAGACTCCAAAGTGGCTTACAAATATTGGTGAGAAGAAAAACCTTGCCCTCAGGCTCACAATGCTCAGATATGACACAAAAGGAAAAGGACCAGAAGTGTGAGAAGGAAAAAAGCAAGCTCAGGCACTAATTCTTAATTACAGAGGTCTGTGGTGAACAGCAGGAACGCAATAAATTTTGAGAGGCACTAAAAGTGGCTGGTCTTTCAACAGAATTAAGAAAGAGGCTGTACAATCACTCTCCATATGACTACTGAAAACGCTGCTGTGAATGACAGATGATGGTGGTGGTCCATAAAACAAAATTCACCTCAGAGCATTGTCACTGGGGCGGCTATCTCCAATAATGCTGTGAGGATGTCTGTTCCTGATACCTTGTTCCTAAGTCAGCTGTTACCATTCCACTTAGCTATATAACAGTTACCTATATACATCTGGAATATGATCAAAGTCCTGGTGACATTCATATTGTGAAAAAGTTTAATTTATGGCTGTAACTATTACCAGCAATGTAATGATGGAGTTTGAGGTCTGATCTGTACAAGGTAACAAAGATCTGACTTCCACTACCCAAAGCACTAAGAATTCTAGGTCACTATTGCTGAGCAGGGCAAAAATTTGTGGAAAATGTGGCCATTTTGCCATCCTTCCCACTGTTGGAAACATATCTCAGGAAACCTTATAAACCTGTTTCTCTTTCCTTACCTACTTGAAACCCAGCAAGACATCACAGGCCAAAGCTGCTCAGCTTGAGTTGCTCTTATGTTTGCAATGACAGCTTTAAATTTAATTGTCTGGTTGAATTTCTGTAAGATTTTTGTACATTTTTTATATGAAAGTAAAAAAGTGGAATGTGTAAATCAACCCGAGCTGAAAATCGTAATGCCTTATGTGTCATTGTGAAAGGAAAATAAAGCGCTTCAGTAAATAAAAAACAACAATGAAACAGTTACCATCAATTAGAACTGAAAAGGCAGACACAATTCAGAAGAAAATTAGAACATCAAAGTCAGCCTTAACAAGGTTAATTAAGCTGCCTGAACAAAAATGTGTGTTTATGTTTTTAAAACTGTTGTAAATCTCTTGGAGACCTTTAGGTAATAAGCAACTTAGAAGTCTAATAACTAAATAAAAAGATGATCCGAAATACAATCAAACAAAGACAAGAATAGCATCTAAAGAAATACATAAAGAGCAGAACAAAAACCAAACACACAGTTCAAGCTCAGTTTAAATGCCTGGGAGAATAAAAAGAATGTTTTTGGCTGGCACACCAAAGATAAGCTTCCTTGTAGAGAGAATTTCACAATTGGAGTGCCACCACCAAGAAGTCCCTTTCCCTAATTGCCATCCACTATATCTAGACCAAGAACTAGATTTCTTTTCTTTTTGCATTTTGAGGCACAATGTTCTCGAATGTGCAAGAGCTGGTCTTCTATTACATTATTTTTGTGTCCAGTAAACAGAATAGAACAGAGCAAGCTCTCTTTAGATGAGTACCCATAGTTCCTGGATCTATTACAGATTAATCCTGAAATGTGGATGCACCCAAATGCCATGGTGAAAGCAGCTCTAAGACTAAAATAATATTTGTAACTTTGCAATTATTTTTCCCTTTGCTGCTTCTGCCCCATTTTCCAGTGTATTCGGGATTAATGTTATCTTCAGTTCTGCAGCTGCTTGTGAAATGGAACCCTACAGGTGCACTATCAGAATTATTACAATACAGTAAAACAACTCCATTTATTAGCTTCACAAGCACTGTTATGTGGAATGTGTGGATAAGCCGTACCAAATTCCATGTAGGCATTTGACAAGAAGAGCTTTGGACAGTAACCTGTACCTGTACAGAATTTGTAGAGTGCGGTGTGAGGAAACCAACAAGACATAAAATTTATGGAATATTTTACTGATGCACCTTCTCACACCCTACATGGAAAGCTAGCAAGAAAGCAAGCCTAGCTAGTAATATAAAGACTTTCAGGCTCCAACTGTCTATCCACTTCCCTGGGAGTAAGTCCCCATTGAACATCATAGAATTTATTTCTGAGTAGATGTGTGCAAGATTGTGCATTGTCTTACATGTACTTTCATTCTAAAGGTGGCTTCCCACATTTCTATTGATGTGGGAAGGGGGGGACACATTGTTAGGTAACTCTTCCCATGGGGGGTCTTTTAGACTTGGAAGAGCAGACAGCTGGGAAGGCCTCTGAGTGCTGGAGAAATGTTTAATGGAAAGAAAAATGCACTCACCACCCACAGGAATAAAGTAAACTCAACCTTGCACCTAGCAAAATTCTGAAGAAATCTGAATGTGTCCTGAGAATGAAGAAGAAAGAGAGGAGCTGCTCCCCCCCCCCCAAGAAGAAATCATTTGAGAAACTGAATAGCAGGTTTTGGCACAGCATTGCTTAAAATCCCCCAGAATGCCCTGGAAAACTTGAGACACCATTTCCTGTGGGAAATAGACAGAAATTGAAATGATGGCCCACTGTGCTGGGCAGGGCTGATGAGAGTTGCAGTGCAAAACATCTGGAGAGGACCATTGTGGGGGTGCCAGTCTTAGACTAACAGAACTGAGTTTGGTAAAATATATCTATTTCCAGTGCTTTTTTTCAAAAAAAATAAAAATGTTTAGAGGCACTCTCATCTTCCTACTCATATTGAAATACTGCCCTTCAGTGAGGCCAAACTTAGATTCACAAAATGTTTAGGGGTATGCGTCCCCCCAGAAAAAAAGCACTGTCTATTTCTTGCTTTTCAATATGCTGAAGACGTAAGTGGCTGGAGGGCTGTTCATAGAAGGCTGCTGCAATGTGACAGTGGAGGCTGGTCCATTAGGGACTCTAACTGTCATTGGCTCTGGCCTCACCTGCACCGGATCGCTCTGTCTTCTAACCCACCAGTCCCAAAGGACACCAGTCACCGCTGGACAATGGGCAGTGCACTTTCCGACTGAGAGCTATGCTACCTTGTATGTTGTTCCCAGGTTGATTGCTGGCGAGGCCTGCAGCTGTTGTGGAAGCTTTGAAAGGCTGTAAAGAAAGAGCAAGCAAGCACAAAGTGGAGATGCAGAACTCTTCCTCCAGCATTGTACAAATCTCTCTGGAGGCATGTGGCTGAGACCTGACAGCTCTGCAGATGTGTAGAGCTACGTGAAAAATGATGCTAATTAAAAACAGAAGGCAGAGCGAAGGGTCAGTGGCACCGTGAAGGCATTAGTAATCAAGAAGGGAGTGCATTTGCCTTCAGTGGTGTTCAAAGCCCCTTACAGGTGGTGTTGCAGAGGAGCGGTTTGCTGTTTTAGCTGTAAAAGTTCCTATCTCTTTATTTTTTGGGAGGCCATTTTAAAAGCATCATGCCCTATCTTCTGCACCATCGCTTCAGCTTATACATAGAATATTCTGGTTGCCGCTTTCATAGGTGCAGCATAACGTTTACAGCATGAGGCCAGATGTTATAATTTCCCTGTGCAGAAAAGCACTTTCCTCAGCACCTGGGAACATCATGAATAAATTGTCAGATGTAACAGTCATAGATTCAGGGTGCGTCTTTTATCAGGGTGCATACATGCAGGTTTTATGTGGTAGATGAGGTTGGGGGTTGGGGGGAGCCCATTGTGTTCATGCATCTTCCATCATGAAGGTGCTAGCAGTTTTTTATGTAGGAAAAGAGCAGTGTCCATTACTAATACTGTAGTGATATTATTTATGTGTAATGTAGCACAGCAGCAAACAGACAAAAAGACCAGCACAACTTTTTGCCAGACTGTAAAGACTCTGTGTATTATAAACAATGATGCACAAGCTTTATAAAGTAAAAGTACAGTGGTACCTCGGGTTAAGAACTTAATTTGTTCTGGAGGTCCGTTCTTAACCTGAAACTGTTCTTAACCTGAGGTGCCACTTTAGCTAATGGGGCCTCCCGCTGCTGCCGCCACACGATTTCTGTTCCCATCCTGAAGCAAAGTTCTTAACCCGAGGTACTATTTCTGGGTTAGCGGAGTCTGTAACCTGAAGCGTCTGTAACCTGAAGCCTGTAACCCGAGGTACCACTGTAGTGTTATCTGACACCCATGACATAGACTACTGGATAGAATTATAAAACTTGTATTGTCACATCTGACGCAATGGGAAGTGCTCTGATTGAACAGATTGGCTATGGCAGGTCTTCTATGGGTGTGGTGTGGGGAAATTGGGTAGTACTTTGACCCTGGTTGCTTTTTTTTGGGTGGGTAAGGGGGCAAGAAGCAGAAGGAAATGGCACTGGCTCAAGTAATTTTGCTGCCTGAGGCAAAGGGCACCAGCTGTTGCACCAAGATAATCAGACCAGCAGATGATAATTTCAGGCATTTATATACCACACCCTATTAAGAATTTCTAAGTGGCGTACATAAAATGTTAAAAACAATGCAAAGAATAAGAACAACTAAAATTTATCATGGAAACAGAAAACTACCTTAAAATGCCTGCTGGAATAAGAAATTATTTGTTAATACTTTGGCAATGGGACTGTATCCAAGTGCAACAGGCTGGCTAAGTGATTGCAGGGAAGGTTTCATGGAACACACAACTTTGTCCTCTGATAGATGGAAACATTCACTGCCCATTGCCATGCACAGCGGCATCTGCCACCTAACTACCAAATGATAGGGCCAGCCCTGGGGAAACATCCACGGAACATGGATTTTTTTTTTGAAATTTACCCAGCATGTTTTGAGTGTATTGCTCTTCATCAGGTTTATTTTACTTTTGTTACTCTTTTAATGAAAAAAAGAGGATGTATTAGTAAGGCTCAGTTTCTTGACACTTGTGAATGTTTTACTTTGACTACTTCCTTGAATTTATGCAGATTTCTTCCTTCTGGATGCAGTGTGTGTGTGTGTGTGTGTGTGAGAGAGAGAGAGAGAGAGAGAGAGAGAGAGAGAAAGTGGAGGGAGGGGGAATGAATGAATGAATGAATGAATGAATGAACCCAGCAACCTTTTTCAATAGTAGTAGTAGTAGTAGTAGTAGTAGTAGTAATTTTATTATTTATACCCTGCCCATCTGGCTGGGTTTCCCCAGCCACTCTGTGCAGCTCCCAGAATATATATATATATATATTTAAAAAGTCAAACATTGGAAACATTCAAAAGTCCATATTGCCCTGCATACCTCAGAATACCCCCTGGTGTGCAGCAACTCATTATATGCCACCCATGTTTAAGCACCCAGAGCATTCATATGTGAGACACCCACTTTATGAGTTAGAGAGATGTAAAAGTTTCCATCTGCACAGGGGTCACAATGAAGAGCTGAAATGTTCTCTCCCAGGTGCATGATGGGAGTCTGGTTGGATTAAAACAGCAGCAGTGTGCTGCGCTGAGACCCAGTGTAGACAAGCAGGAAGCAGTGAAGATAGCAAAGAGGGATAAATGAAGACAATGAAGTTATGGGGAACTGTTATGAAAAAATGGTTGGGAAGGCTATGTGACTAGGAATGGGGGATAAATTCAACTTTATTTGCATTTCAATGACCAACTACCCAATTTGCACTTCTTGAACTAATATGTGAATCGAAACACAGCCGTCCTTTGAAATTCGCAGTTCTGTGAAGTTTGTAATGGAGTTCTACCGCAAAGCAATGTTTACAAAAATGCATGTACTTGGGGGGATGTGTGCCCAAAACAGCATATACTGGTGAAAATAACATAAGAATGCATATTATTAGTGGACATACCTTGCAAAAAAAAAGTGTGTACATTAGTAAAAACAGCATACCAAAAAAAAAGTGTTTATCAGGAGAAATTTGAACTAAAATGCTGACAAATTTTCTTGACCAGAAATTGCTGCAGCCATGTAGAGAACTAAATTTAAGAAGGGAAAATTAGAAACGGGGAGAATGTGAAACTGGCAGATTTGACCTCCTGTATGTTTGACTTGGGTTTTCAGTTATGTCAGTGATGAAGAATCCCATCTTCACACAAAATTGGCCATGCTGATGGGAGTTGGAGTCCGACAGTATCTGGAGGGCCATAGGTTCCCCCATCCCTGAGCTATGTGAAGATTTAATGAGCTCAGGCACTCTTGCTATCACAATTCACATATTTTCTGATTCACTCTGGAAATTCCCTCTACCAACTCCCAACACTGCTGTTTCATTATTAATGAAACGAAATGTTTATGAATGAATGTAACGAGAACTCCATTGTTCAATTACTGCCCTCAGTAACCAGCCAAATATGTGACCCCTTTTTTGTTAAATTGTTAATTATATAGTTTTGTTAGCATTATCGGTGGTTCTTTTCTGGGCAAAGAGCTCTCTGAAGCAGTCTCCAAGCTGTCAAGCTGGTTACTATTTCTTAAGTAAATCTAGGACCAATTCTGAAATACTAATAAGTCTTTTTAATGAAGTCTCGATGTTCAGAATATGTGGATTATATAGCAGGCTCACCAAATTGGCTGGGGAGCAAAATGGGTAATTCATTTAGTGTTCTTCTTGGGTACAGCCATTGAACTAAATAGGACTTCTCAGACGTCTGATGCAGATTGTGCTTTATTTTCTATAAGAAAACAAGAGCATAAATCCATCAGATTAAAAAAACCCCATTAAACACATCCTTATTTACAGTAATGTGTCAAATTGTTTCATATTCATTTATATTTATTTTATTAGATTTAATATCCATTTTCTATTATAAGGTCCCAGGTTGGGTTGCAACAGTAAAATACACAATCATAAAACAAATAAAACAGTTACATAGTACATTAACAGTGCAATCCTATTCATGTTTACTCAAAAATAACAGTCCCACTGTGTTCAGTGAGGCTTTCTGATAAGTATGTTTAGAAATTCAACCCAATGCCAACTATCATTTCAGAAAAGGGGCAATCGAGATTGGTTTGTTACGTTGCAACATATTTTTAACTTGGGGAAAACTTGAAGGTCTATGTTACAAGCTATATTTCTCAACCAATATTTTTAGATTAATGTATTTGCTGTTTCTTTAAGACTTAAACAGTTGTGGGTCGTACCTACGGGACCGCCTCTCCTGGTATGTCCCATGGAGGACCTTACAGTCTTCAAATAAAAACATCTTGGAGATCCCGGGCCACAGGGAGGTTAGGCTGGCCTCAACCAGAGCCAGGGCTTTTTTGGCCGTGGCCCTGATCTGGTGGAACGCTCTGTCACAAGAGAGTAGGGGCCTGTGGGACTTGACATCTTTCCGCAGGGCCTGCAAGACAGAGCTGTTCCACCAGGTCTTTGGCTGAGGCACAGTCTGACCCCTTCCTTCTGTAACCCTCATGGAACTCTAGCCCAATGGTTGCCATTGATTCTGAACTGATTTTAGAATGTATTTCAATTAATTGACTGTGATTTTATGTAAACTGTGCTATTTTTACTGTTGTTTGCCGCTCTGAGCCCGGCTTTGGCTGGGGAGGGCGGGATATAAATAACATATTATTATTATTATTATTATTATTTACACCGTGCATGTAAATCTCTGTGATGCCACTTTAAACAGCTGTGGCTTCCCCCAAAGAATTCTGGGAGCTGTAGTTTGTTAAGGCTGCTGAGAGTTGTTAAGAGAACCCTGTTGCCCTTCCAGAGCTATAGTTCTCAGAATGCTTTAACAGGAAACTCTAGGAATTGTAGCTCTCTAAGGGGAACAGGGGTCTCTTAACCACTGTCAAACCCCTTAATAAACTACAGCTCCAGAATTCTTTGGGGGAAGCCACAGCTGTTTAAAGTGGCATCACAGAGATTTACATGCATGGTGTAAATTTGGCCTTGCTCTCTGTTACTTCAGAGAGCAGGATTATAACCAACGGGCAGAAAGTGCAGGGAAGCAGGTTTTGGCTAAGGATAAAAGAAACTTATTAATGGCAAGAGCAGTTCAGCTGCCTTGGGAAGTCATGGTCTCTTGTTCACAGGAGGTTTTTAAGCAGAGGCTGGGTGCCCTTTCAGGGATCACTATAGTTGCAAGACTCCTGCACTGAGTAGGGTATTGGGCTAGATTGTGTCTGTGGATCTCTTCCACATATAAATTTCTGTGAGTCTTAATGCCATGTGTGTGTGATCGCATCAAAAATGAAACAAAAGGACTTGAACAGTGGTACCTCGGGTTAAGAACTTAATTTATTCTGGAGGTCTGTTCTTAACTTGAAACTGTTCTTAACCTGAGGTACCACTTTAGCTAATGGGGCCTCCTGCTGCCGCTGCATCGCCGCCGTGTGATTTCTGTTCTCATCCTGAAGCAAAGTTCTTAACCTGAGGTACTATTTCTGGGTTAGCAGAGTCTGTAACCTAAAGCGTCTGCAATCTGAGGTACCTCTGTAAATAAATCTGGAAATAAAAAATGAACAAGATAGAATTCGTAATGCATTTGCCTTGCAATGGGCCCCGGATCCAGAAATAAAGTCAGATTAAAAGAATTCAGATGAAAGACCTTTCTCAGGGAACATCTCCCTGCAGAAGAAGTTGCATGCTGTCTCCCCATGCTCTTCTGGAAAAGCAAGGCTGCGCGGATTCCGCTATGAATACATTAAACTTAGCAGGAACACTTGGAGCAATGTCGACTGTTAGTAATAATGAATGAACAATGAGATTGGAGGGAGAATAAATTGAAATCAACCCACTGGAATGTTTTGTTTAGCCATGCACAAAAATGATACTGAAACTGCACACAGAGTAGCTTTTCACACTCCACGCAGAACGCTAAGGGGAGAGACGGCCTCAGCAAGCTCAGGACCAGGTGACCCGGGAGGCTGTCCCTGTAGGTCATTGTGATGTGTGGGAGAATTTCTACTAAAGGTCCCCAAGACAGCAGAGTTACTGTGATCAGGTAACTCAGATCAGGGCTTTTAGTGTGGCTGTCCCTGTTCTGTGGAACAGCGTTGCTGTCAAAATACAACAGGCGCCCACTATCTGAACTTTATGGAAACAATCGATGACAATTGTGCTGCGACAAGCTTTCCCAGCTGAATGAATAGGTCACTGTTGTGGGTGTCTCCTTTAAAAAAATTTCAATTGCTTTTACTTGCTATTTTCTGCACCACTTTAAACTAGGTTCCTTTAGCTGTTTTTATTATATTATGTACTTCACCTTGAGATGAGGATGGTGAGAGTTCCTGGGATAGCTCAGTCGGTACTCTTAATCTCAGGGTTGTGGGTTTGAGCCCCACATCGGGCAAAAGATTCCTACATTGCAGAGGGCTGGACTAGATGAACCTCGTAGTCCCTTCCAAATCTGCAGTTCTGTGATTATATAACCAAAATGGTTGTTTAATAAGAGCAGCCCTGCTGGATTAGACTAAGGACTCATCTAGTCCAAGAATTTGCTCCCCACAGAGGCCAACCATATGCCCCATGGGAAACTAATGAACAGGGCTTGAAGGCAAGTTACTGACTTTTCCTGTTGTTGTTCCTCATACAGGCTGGGGCTGATTGGAGCTGCAGTCCAAATCATTTGGGAGGCACGGTTGGCAAAGGCTGTTTAGAGCATTTAACATCTATTCTTGGAGGTTCCATGTAGCCATCATAGCTACTGATGGGCATATCCTTTGTGAATTAGTCTAGTCTCCCTTCAGTGCCATCTAAGCTAGTGGCCCTCAGCACCTCAACTTTTAGCAGCAGATTGTGCATCTTGCAAATTTCTTTTAAACATTTTGTCTTACCTGAATCTGCTAGCCAATTTTGAGTACTATGCACCATTTTATAAACCTCTTACTATATAGCCCTCTATCCTGTTCCCAGAGCTGTTTTTTTTTCTTTTTCTTTTGTAAACTAAAATGTTCCAAATGTTTCAGCCATTCTTGGTTTGGAACAGTATCCCAACCTGAACTGACTATTCATTTCTGTAGCTTTTTTTCTGCACCTTTCCCAAAGCTATGTTTTTGGGATGGGATAAGCAGGAATGAACACAGCACTTACAAATGTTGCTGCACTATGTATTTATATAAGCACGTTGTAATATAAGTATTGCTATTTTCTGTCCCTTTCCTAATAGTCCCCAGCATTCCTTTTGTATAACACATTAGAATTTGTATTTTTGATGGATTCATATGCTGTAGGTTGTAATGTGTATTTGTAATTGAAGTTACAGAACAAGGCCCCCAGTGATTTTTCTGCTGTATTTCAAGGGCATAGCTAGACATTCACACAAGACATCTGCTTTGCTGTGCTCTTTGGATGAGCCCAGGTAGTTAGTTATCCAAGTTCCCAAAGCCACTGTTTCCCTTTGGTCATTGTCAGATACCCATCCAACCCCCAAATGCCAGTCCTTTCAATTGGCTGTAATTTACCGTGAAGTTACAAAAAAGGTGACAAGTTAGCTTGGGTCCCTGTCCTGTAGATGCTCTTCCTTGGATCCACCATTTTGTTCCTCCTCTTGACTGACCACTTTCGTTGTACTCCCTTGGCGTGGCCATTTTGTGTGTAGCGCCTGATGGAAAAGTGAGGTATAAATGCTGCTTCCCCTTGTACCTTGGCTGTTTTCTTTGATGCTGTTTACACTTTATAGTGCATATTCTATGGTCATGTATATTTTATTAAAAACATCCCTGATGATTTCTACTGAAGAACAGAACTTTGTTAGTTCTGGATCAAACTTCTTTAAATATAAACTGCAAAAATTCTCAAGGAAATGGTGCGTTTGTAGATTCATTTGCAAATATTCTAGAGTTCTGTGTTTCTGAAATGTTGTTTCAGGGGCAGCGTGTCACTGAATGCTAGTAGTTGTGTGCTAAGAGCAAGGTAGGACAGCATCTCCAGAAACGGCTGGGGATGTCTGAAACCTGGAGATCCTCTGCCAGTCAGTGTAGACAATATTGAACTAGGTGGACCAGCGTTTTACCACTGCCAGCCAGTGCAGACAATAAATACTGAGCTAGATGAGCCAACTCTGTTAAAAGGCAGCTTCTTATGAGGAATTGCAGTTAGCTGGGAACTGTGTTTTTGACCACTATGCTTACTACGTGACCCCGTAGGTTTCTTTTGTTGTTTGGGGCAAGTAACCCACAGCCCTCCAGATATTGTTGGAACTCCAATTCCCATCAGCCCGAGCAGCGCTGCCAATGGTCAGGGATGCTGGGAGCTGTAGTCCAACAGTATCTGGTAGTCCGTAGGTTCCCCGCCCTTAAAGTGCAAGTGTGGCGACTTCAGACGTGCAACCAGTAATGGGGAGGGCGCGTGGCCATTACTCCGTTAATTTCCACACGGCCTGGCAGGTCAGCTGAGCTCGGTCCCGAGCTTCGAGGGGCAAATCTGTGTTCCCACTCCTCCAGCGCCAGTTCCAAACGCAGCTTCTGTTCAAAAACCGAAGTACCCCCGACGGTTGCGTGAACGTGCGGTGTCTTAAAAAAAACCCCCACGCGCAACCCAGGACAGTGGAGAATTTCACCCCTGAGGCGCAGACGGAGTCAGAGGCGTGTAGGAGTCTCTCGCCAGGGGACTCAACCCGCTTCCCTCTTGGGAACCGCTGCGAAAGAAAGCGGGAGCCTCAAGCAGCATAGGACCGCCCGGCGAGAGGCGGGCTGCACGCGGGCCAGCGGGGAGCGCCTGAGAGGCCAAGCGGCGCCGGCGGCGCGGGTCGCCTCTCGTCGTCCTTTCCCGCTCCGGCCGGGCGCGTCGCCGCCGCCGAGCTGCTGCTGCTGCGTGGCTTTGGCGCCTTCTTCCCACCCACCTCCCCAGCCTCCCTCTCCCAGCGGGGCAAACCATTGCAGCGCGCCGAGGAGGTGAGGCACCTGTCAGGCGCTCTTGGCCCGGAGAGGCCCTAGGGCCGCCCGGGACCCGCCTGCCTGCCTGCCTGGGCGTCCCCTGGAGGCCGAGCGGGCGGCGGGAAGCCCGGCTGGTGGTGGAGCCGAGCGCGGGAACCTTCCTCCCCCCGCCCACCCCGCGCAGCGTCTCAGGCGCCACCGCCGCCTGCAATGGCGTGCAAGAGCCGAGTCGGAGGAGCTTGCTGCTGCCGGGCAAGCTGCGGGCGGCGGCGGCGGCAGCAGCAGCAGTGCCGGGAGGTGGCGGGCCGGTGGACAGCACGACGGCAGTAGTAGCCGGAGCAGCAGGAAGAGAAGCGGAGGGGGATCGAGAGGCGGCGGGGCTTTTGCAACTCCGACTCTCCCGGGTAAGGTGCCGCGGTGAGCCCCCCCCCCGCTTGCAAAACAAAACCTGCCTGTGTGGGGCTCGCTGTGGCTTGACTCCTGCGGCCGGGAGCAGCTTTTGTTTCGCGAGCACCGAAAGTGGGCAGGCTGGCTGGTTCGCTTGCAGGGCTCGTGAGCGCCGTCTTGCTCCCTGCATTCTTACACAGCCGCCGCTCCTGTTGCAAGGTGCTTCCCGGCTCCCGCGTTTCCTGCTAGGCAGCTTAGCAGCGGGGTGTTTTTTTTTTTTTTCCTTTTTCTTCCCCGGCGGGGACAGAGTTGTGCCTTTTGCGCCACTTTCCTATAGGGAGCGTGAAGGACGTCGCGCTGGGCTGGAGAGAGAAAGGAAACGAAGGAAAGAAGGGGATTTATCGCCACACTTACTAGCTGGCAATATACCACCCCTCCCCGGGTGGATTTCTTGCACGAGCGACGCCGAAACAGCGAAGCGTGGAGGTTGGGGGAAGGTTCTGCGCCTTGAGATTGATTAGACTCTCACCTTCGCTATTATTTGCAAGTGTCCCTTCCACGCCCCCCCCCTCAATTAATTGCATGCTTGGGGACCAGAGAGAGAGAGGGGCAGGCGATTTGGAGGCAGGGATGTGGTTCTCTTCCAAGGAAGGGATTGGGGGGCATTAGCGGCCACATCACAACGTTGCTTAGGAGCAAATAACCGCTTAGTTGTCAAGGCTGGAGAACAGACGCAATATGGGCGCGAGTCTTGTAATCTGTCTCGCAGCCCCGGCAGCGCGTTGACTCGGGCAGGCGGGAGGATGCGGGGGGCGGGAGGCGGAGGCCGGTCGGGGCCGGAGCGAGCCGAGCCAGGTCCACATGTGTGCATTGCCCGGGTCGGTCGCTTCGGGAGGCTTGCAGCTGCGGTGAAGTTGTAGCGGCGGAGGAGGCGGAAACAGAAGAGCGCTAATGAGAGATTTTGCTCTATTATTAGTCATGTGCTGCTCTTCTGTATTTCTTTAGGGCTGCTTGCTCAGGCTGGAAGCAAAACCCATTTCCTCCTCCTCCTCCTCCTCTATTAAACGACGCCAAGGGACTCTGCCAGCCCCCGTATTCCTCCTTGCGGGAGGGCAGGACGCTCGGGATTCATATAGAATGCCACTTGCCGTACAGATTTTACCGAGATCCAGACTGGGAAATGGACAGATTTAGCCTGCATTGAGGCTTCCTCTTCTCCCTTTCACTGCACCTTTCATGGTTCTTTGTCATGCTGAATACACCCCAAGGGGAACAGGCAAGTCTTTACCATACCAAATTATTTGCTTCCTGCAAGTTCTAAATTTCTGTGCATGTGATTTCTCTGTCCCTTATTTCTCTCTCTTCCCCCACCCCTACAATCTCAGAGCGAGTTTATTAATTTGTTCATTTGGTGGTGTTTTGAAAATGAAGGCAGCAAAGTGTTGCTGTTTCAGAGGAACGTGTCACTCATGGCTGCATCACACCATTTCACAGTGGTAGAGATATGTGTACCTGACTCTTCATCATCATTTGAAGGAAACTTTAATGACAAAATACATTGGTATAATGCAGAACTGTTGTACAGTTGAATAGCGTGTATATGCATTTGCATACATTGACTGTTGGGAAAGAGAGGGATTAGGTCTTGGTCTTACACAGAAGTAATGTCCCCTTTCTCAGTCCTGTGGTGGCAGAATAATGATTTGTTTATGATAGGAATTTACTTCACTTACTGTCTTCTGCTGTTACTCCATATAATGATCCAGTGGTCTGAGTAATGAAATCTAAAATGGGTTCTAAAAGATGGAGTCCTGATTAGCCCTCACTTAAATGAAGTTCTGAAGATACTATAACATTCCATCATGATGTTGTTAAAGCATGAAACAGTTTATTTATTCCATTTATGTTTCTCTTCATTTAAGGAGCTTAGGGTATGTGTCAGTGGGGCTTCCCAGGCAAGTCTCCCATCCATATAACTTCCAAATTAAAATGTGATTCCTTTGAGAGATGGAATTGCATCTGGTGGCTTCATATCATAACCTTCCCCTTTTATAGCCAGCCATATTTTAAAACCAATGTAAATATTGAATAGGTATGAAGATCTACAAACCCACTGATATGAATCAAAATCCTCCTTTGTGTTGCAGGTTTCATCAACATTCTTGTGAAAGACATCCAGTTTCCTACTTGTTTTTGTTTTTGCTGGTAACCGTATCTGGAGGATTGTCGTCTGCCTATAAGTATGGCCTTGGCAGAATCTAATGTCCTTTAAGCCCCTCATCCACAATCTCAACTGGAGGGTACAGCGGCCACTATGTATGTTGGTTTAACATCCCAAAAATAAACATGATGAAGACAGAGTGTTCAGGGGAAAGATCTAATCTCCGAAGTGCCTCTCCTCACAGGAACGCTTATAGGACTGAGTTCCAAGCATTGAAAAGCACCTTTGACAAGCCTAAGTCAGATGGAGAACAAAAGACTAAAGAAGGAGAGGCTTCTCAGCAAACCAGGGGGAGGAAATATGGATCTAACGTCAACAGGATTAAAAATTTATTCATGCAAATGGGCATGGAGCCCAATGAGAGTGCTGGAGGCATGGCAAAGACCAGAAGTAAAGGTGGACCCCTATCTCCCCAAAGAAGAATTAGGCCAAAAGAGCTTGTGGAGAAGGGAGATGGATCAGTTGTGAAGTTAGAATCTTCCGTTTCAGAAAGGATTAGTAGGTTTGATGCTATGCACGATGGTCCTTCTTACTCCAAGTTTACTGAAACACGGAGATTGTTTGAAAGAAATACTCATGAAACAGGGCATTCAAATCGCTACTCCCCAAAGAAAGAGAGATCCGTTTCTAACAGTGATCTTCAAGATGACTGGTGCAGTTCTAAGTCTAACAGGGGAAGTACAGATTCGCTGGATAGTCTTAGTTCAAGGACAGAGGCTGTTTCTCCAACAGTGAGCCAACTTAGTGCAGTGTTTGAAAATACTGACTCACAACAAAATGTTCTAGAAAAGACGGGAAACAATGAAGAGTATTCTGTAACTGGTCACTATCCACTAAACCTGTCTTCTGTGGACCCAAATCTGTCTTCCAGTGTTGCAAACCTCGACGATTTCAGCCCCATAAAAGACGCCAATGCTTGGCCTCCATCAGCTAAACAAAATGCCAGCTCACCACCTGTTGAAAACTCTGAGCAGAACAGCAGTAGATCTCCATCAGACAATGAAACTCCCAAAAGCACTTTGCCTGTGTCAAAAACAGGTGGAATACAAAACAAGGATGTGTGCTACGATTCTGTTGATGCCTGTGAAGCGACTAAACAAGAGTCAGTAGATGGACTTGATAAACAAAGTTTTGGTGAGAACCGTACGAGCAATAAGGCAAAAATAGAGCCTGTAGTACTACCTTTGCAGCAAAAAAAGATCTCTGCTGGAGCTGAGACTGCAGAAATATCAGGAAACTTAATAGCTAGTGATGACATCACAGTCAGTGAAGCTTCTCGTTCTGTTGGCTCCCACTGTGAAGATACAAATGGAAAGGAAGAACAGGAAGACTTGAATAACTTTCAGAGTTCTCATGTGTATATGCACTCTGATTACAATGTCTACAGGGTACGATCAAGATATAATTCTGACTGGGGGGAGACGGGAACAGAACAGGATGATCAAGAAGACAGCGATGACAACTGTTATTACGAAGCTGACATGGAATGTTCTGAAATTGTTGGATTGCCAGAAGAAGATGAAATCCCAGCAAGTCGAAAAATTAAGTTTAGTAGTGCTCCAATTAAGGTAAGTTTCACTGGTCTGTTATTCTTTACATTGTTTTTGAGTGGTTGTTTTTGTTCTTTTGTTTTAACTCTTGACACTGTCTCTGGCGAATTTTTTTCTAGTTGCTTCCGGTATTGAATTTGTTTCGTGGCCTTAGGATTCATATTTGGTCCTGACTGGAAAATAAGGATTGATTCAAATCGTTAAGAATCATTCCAAGGTCTAATAACTGTTGTTTGCCCCTTGTATAGTTGTGGCTAACCTGTGTATCAGACATATTTATTGTCACAATATTTAGGCAAACTTTCACTCAGAAGAGTTTTATGTGGCTAGAGTAGGTTTGAAATGGTGCTAATCAGCCTGTGTCTGTGATAACTTCTTGTTTTCCCCACAGTAGGGTTTTGCCTCCTGTGGTGGGAAGTGGGTAGCTAGATATCTTTTGTCACTTAGCAGTGATTCTCCTTCTGTACACTCTTCATGCCTCTGGGATGGGCAGCCTCAGATTTGGTCTTTGGGATTCCAGTTGCTTATTTCCATATAGTGCTTCTGCAAACATTGTATAATGGCAGCCCCTTCCAACAAGTGTGTTTGTGTGTAATCCTTGACTGCAGGATTGATGGTGAGAACATGTGATAGGACTTTATAGGCAATTCATCTAATCCCCTAAGTTTTAGAGAACGGCTATGGGGTGGGGAGGGGGAGCTCTTTATAACATCATATCTCAGGTACCCATTGAGATGATAGGCACTGTATACAAGGGCTGAGGAGGTATTTTTCAACATTAATCATCACCGTTTTGTCTGTTAACGTGTCTTAAATCACATTTCCCCCCCATGGCACTTCCATCCTGCAGCGTAGGATAACTGAGACTTGCAACACCATATTTCCTAAGCCTAGCTTAGGTACAAATTGTTACTGGCATTTCATTATGGAGGCTTACAATCGGTTTCAGAAATGCCTTCTATAAGAGGGCTGTTGAGATGGTTGTATCAGGCCACAAAGATTCCAACATCTGATTCACATTCATTGGGCAAGTTTAAGGCCCAGTTGATTGTAATCAGGGGCTTGTGCCTTTCCTGGGAATAACTAACATTATGAACATAGTCAGAGTTACATAGCAGCTGACCCCAGGCAGCAGTGTGAAGCCAAATGGGCCAGCTTTCTTGCTGAAATATCCCAGATTAACTAACTCTAAAGCAGTATCAGCTAATCAGAGGCACTGCAGCAGTAAGGTACTTGGTCCCTTCTGCTTTCTATATTCCACCATTTGGATAATTGCAAACTGAGTTAGTCTAGCCTAGTGGTGTTGGTGTTGGTATGGGGCAGGAAGAGTCAGTTCCCCTCGAAACAGTTTCTTTCTTTCTTTCTTTCTTTCTTTCTTTCTTTCTTTCTTTCATTTCGCCATCCTTTGGATAACCACAAACTGAGCTAGTGAAGTGGATCAGAGACTGAACTGTGAACTAAGAAGACCTCCCAATCAGACTTTTGTCTCTGCTATGAACTCAGTGGGTATCTTTGGAAGCCATTCTCTCTGGGTGCTACAGTTTTGTTTCTCTCCCCCAGGTTGATCTTACCCTCCCTTTGCACCCATTTGTCAAGCATGCTGATTAGGGAACTGGACGTTGTTTTAGTAGGCTCCCCTGCCCCCACCCCCAGCTGTCTCATTTCTTAATTTTAAGAATTTTATGTATTTCATAAATTTAGTCTCCTCAAGGGGTAGTTGCCCAGCACCTCCTAACAAAGTGCTGGAATGGTATTCATTATGTCCTGGAATACAGTATTTTTTTTTGAGAGTCATGTTTCTGAGAGCCCTGTTACTGAGAAAACCGCACCCACTTTCCTGATTTTTAGGAAGCAACTCCTTCCTTTTGCAGTGTCTTTCCTTGCAAGTTGAAGCTCGGGGTAAACATTGCGTTAGAGGACCTTGATATATAAATGTGATTGTGTTGTATTTTCTTATGGGAGAAATCTCTCGTTGGGTTCTATCTAGTAGCTTGACAATTCCACGGGCAATGTTTTAAACCCAGGTAATCGATCCTGTTTCACACATCACACGTGTTTAGATATGTGCCTTCTACCTGAATAATCAAACAGGAATAGCAACTATCTGTGATGTAAGAATGGCATTTATGTTTTATTAGTTGAATCATTGAAAACCAGTAAATATTACTTTTAAAAAATGAAAGCATTAAGCAGAGAAAAACCTAATTTGAAATTGAGGTAGTGTCAGTCTTTGTGCTAGATTGGAAATTATATAGGTATCTCTGATCATGAACTACTTTTTTTAATGAAATTGACTGACTGCTACCGTTTAGCAACAGTTGACAAAGGCACTCATGAGTGTTGTCACTGGCATATGTGTGTGTTTTAAAAAACCTGGTACTGAGGCTGAGAAGGCAAGGCATCCCACTGCTTTACAAGAGTCTCTGAAGCTCATCACAACAGGGGTGAGCCCCTGCCCTCCGTCCCTCCCTCCCTTCCTGTACTGGAGCTGGGGAGGAAAAGTGGCACTTTCCTCCCACGGTTGTGCTGGGGTTCAGAGAAATGGTGTGATGTCACAAATAAGACTTTTCCCACTTGATGAATTCAGTTACCAAGGCTTGCTCAAATGCGTGGCATATAGTGAAAGTTACTTTGCAACCCATTTGTGATGGCATAGCTGGCTTTTGTTAAAGCTGTGCAAAATCTGCAAATGAAATGTTAGGTTTGTACAGAACTGTACAGAACAAAATGTGTAAATAGGTTCACTTGTTCAGATTTTAATTTAAAAATCAGTTCCCCCCAATATTCTTGACATTTTACGAAATGCTGTGTAAGTGCTGTAACAGTTTTTCATTTGCTCCCACCACAAATATTTATGGATACACCACTAAAATATTTAAAAGTTGGGGGCAGGTGTGGTGGTAGTATCTAGTTGATGCTGTGACCAGGGAATAGACGGGGCGGGGGGATGCCAGTGACAATGTCAGATTGCCTTGCATAAGTAAATTGGCCTGGAAACCACAAGTTCTCAAGCAAAGCTGAAAATTATAGAGTAAGAGGTAACCCATATGCCAGGTTGTGGGGTTTTTTTTAGGTGTTAAGAGACTGTTCTGCATGCCAGATTGGGCTGAGAGATAACGAGGTCGTTGTAATGGCTGCTGGCCATGATGACTGTGTTCTGCCTCCACTATCAGAAACATCGTATCTCTGAATATCAGTTGCTGGGAATCACTGGTGGGCAGTGTGCTCATGTCCTGGTTGCAGGCTTCCCATAGGCATCCGGGCAGCCACTATGAGAAAAGGATGCTGGACTAGATGGGCCATTGGCCTAGTCCAGTAGTCTTAGCCCATGTTCCTATGTATTAAAATGAGGGCTATGAGACAGAGTGGCCACACGACCTGGAAGCTGTACGCCGGCTCCCTCGGCCAATAAAGCGAGATGAGCGCCGCAACCCCAGAGTCAGCCACAACTGGACCTAATGGTCAGGGGTCCCTTTACCTTTTACCTTTACTGAGACAGAGTATGTTGCTTTGAGCCTCTTGGAGAAAAGGTGTGGGATATGCATGTAATAAGTAAACATAGAGAAGAAAAGGTCCTCGAGAGGGTCTCTTACTCAGCTCCTAGTATTCATGGTCTGTTTCTCAGCTTTTGTAAATCAGAAAAGCTAACAAAGAAATAAGATCCAAAGTAGCCTGGCAACCCATGTGGCATTCTTTGTAGGTTTAAACTGGTGAATGCTGCACGGATGAATTTATAACCAGGTCTGCTATAACTTAGTCCATCTTTTCCTGACACACGTTTTATTGGTATAACCATTACTTCAGTTAGGAAAACCACAATTCCTAACTATGGAAAACCGTATCTGGTAATATCAGTTACAGCTGCAAAAATCATTTATCCAGCTGCAGTAATCATTTATCCACTAAGTAATTGAGGAACAATTGACAAACTGTAATCTAAAGAGTCAGGTGACACAGTTGATGAAGGGAGTCGCTGGAAAGAAATTAAGCTAGACAAACAAACCCTCTCAAACAATTGCTGTTTTATTCAACAGTACCAATTTGCATATTATTGAAAAATAACTTGATCAGCAGATGAGAAATTATCATTCCTGTGTTAAATTGTGTGCATCTGTCACAGCCAGAAGTGAGAGCCACAGATTTAATGTGTTGGTAGCGATTATCACATAAAATCCACAAAAGGCATATATGAAGTACAACACTTCAGGAATGACTAACACTTTTGGGGTAAGATAAAAACAAAACACTTGACCATCAAGCATTTGAATGTGGAGAAGCTAGTATTGCTTGATTTTCACCTTGACTGCAAAAATACATACATGTTGTGAGTGTGCATTTCTTTAATCAATGTAATGGTAAATTTTGCACCGATATACACAATGAGTCTCTAACTGCAGTTTGCTAGAACCAGGAGGGAAAGTACCCCCACCCTCCTTTGCCTTTGATGGGAAATGAGTCAGTCTATTGTCCTTTTAAACTTTTGTTCCGTCGTTTTTTTAAACTCCTGCAGCTAATGCAGCAGTCACCAGTGGAAAATTCTGTGCTAAGCTGCTTTTACTTGAGAGAGAGTTGTGGCCTTAACTATTTTGGTCTTGCGGCTTCCTCTACTACTGTGCAGTGCTGTGGCGATACAAAGGGGCAAGAGTTGTACTGGGGAAGGGGACCAAATAACTTGCGATTCCTCTCTAGCCCAACTGTCTTGTTTTGTTTTGTTTTTTGTTATTGTTTTAACAATATAAAAGAAGATACAAGAAGAAAGGGAGGAACCACGTGAAGGAAAAAGATGAAGAATAACAATGCTGGTTGTTATTTTTTTCCTGACTTTCCTAGTACCTGCAGCACATCCTGTGATTAGTCTGGCCCTGGGAGTACAATTTCCCAGCTCATTTTGGAATGGCCAGTGTGTACTTTGATTAAAACAAATAAATAAATGCAAATCTTAGCACTTGGGCATTCCCCAAGAAAAGCAGAATTTCAAGTGCTGTATCAAATTATGCAAATTTGCACAGTATCTCTTAATTTGTCTGGCTATTTTGTATAATTTAATCTCGCTTTACCAGCCATGGGGGAAAGGTAAAAAACTATGCGTGACACTTAAGTTTTTGCTCTCCATCTCTGGAAGCCTTATTCGGGCACTGCTGACTCTGAATTTGGGATCTGTAAGCCTCTCAGAATGCTGACTTTTGCTCTGTAGATGTGATGTGGGACTTTGCCAGTTTTGACCTGTTTAAGCTGTGCCTCCACCTCTGCTCAACCTGAATATTCGTCATTGTGCATACTAAAAACAAACAAACAAACAAACAAAAAACACTGCCCCATCAGTACAATATGGATGATGGATGTTGGAGGTACTGTAGTGTGTGTGTATGTGCATAAACCCCCAGCTTTTATGTGAATGGGCTGTAGGCTACTGTTCTAAGGCAAGAGTCACATCTGTTGCTGCACCAACTTTTGCCTCTGACCCCATTTACCACTAGTATATGGGCCCCAGAAGGTTTTCCACATGAGAATGCAGCCCTCAGATTCCTACAGCCCCACTCCACACACAGCCAGTGTTCTCTTGATGGTCTTTTACAAAGAACATAAAAACTGTGATTTCCACACATGTATGTTTCTCTGTGAAATAAAACAGACCAGGCAACCTTGATAAGCGTTCCTGGAATGTCAGCTGTGCCAAGTTGCTTTTTCCTATTGTTGTTTTAAACAAATGCCTATTTTTAAAGAGAACAACAACAACAACAAAAAGCATTTCAGTGTATATTTAACGTAAGATAAGATCACATCATATTTTTATACAGTATATCCCCCCATTTAATCTAGTATAAATATATCACAAGAAGTTAATAATAGGCCAACAGCACAAGTATCTGTGTTGTTGATGGACTACAACAATCATCCCTGACCATCGGGTTCCTCGTTCATGGATTTTATGCAGTTTATTTAACTACATACATGTGATGGAGTTCAATAACACTTGGATGGCCAGGTGTGTGTAGCTGAATAAACTGCATAAAATCCACCAGAGCAAGTGAAGACCAAATTCAATATAATGGGAAATGTGTGAATATATCTCCCAATGTCTCCTCCTCATCCCAAGTTTTGCTAATTGCAGGATTTGGTTTGGGTTTGAGGAGGTCTGTAGTTGTGAGGTTCTAACCCTCATCCCATTGCAACCTCTATCAAAATTGCCTTCACTAGAGGTGCTATTGGCTGTAGAGGGGAGATCATACAAGCATAATAACTTGTATATTGCCTCCTCTACAGCTAATATTGTGGGTGTGTAGGTGTGGATTGGAGTGGTGGCATAAAAAAGAAAAAAAAAGCGTATGTTTTTAAAGTATGATTTGACATGTGATATGTTTTTTTGTCCACGTCTACATTAACCTTTTCCTTACTGTTGGAAAAAATGTGGACAGGCACACATCTTTATCCTGTGCTACTACCGAGCTCCTGTTGCTCGGTCCCTGCTCCTGCCAACCTAGCAGTTCGAAAGCATGTCAAAAGTGCAAGTAGATAAATAGGTACCGCTCCGGCAGGAAGGTAAACGGCGTTTCCGTGTGCTGCTCTGGTTCGCCAGAAGCGGCTTAGTCATGCTAGCCACATGACCTGGAAGTTGTACGCCGGCTCCCTCGGCCAATAAAGCGAGATGAGCACCACAACCCAAGAGTCGGTCATGACTGGACCTAATGGTCAGGGGTCCCTTTACCTTTACCTTATTCTTTCAATATTCCCCCCCCCGCCAGCATTTTCATTCCCCACCCCCAATAAACTCCTATAATGATAGAGAACATTAATGCAGTTAATTGCACACAACTTAAAGAATAGCTGAAGGCAGAGCCAATTTAAATTTCTAAAAGTGTCTAATAGCAATTCATGATTTGCTTGAGATTATATGAAGAAGTTGCAAGATTTTTTTTACTAGCTCTGCGCTTAAAAGGATTAAGATGGATGATTAGGGATGTAAACTGAGGGGGAGAGAAGATGCTCTTCAAAGGCTTATAAGCTTGAAACATGCTGAGGTAGAAAATAGACCTATTGTGCCTATTCTTAAAACAGTACGTTCAGGAGTAGATTGTTCTTCTGCAACCCCCTGTTACTAAGTGCCACATTAGACTGCCACTTACCATGTGAATACTTCCAAGTGAAGTACGTAACCTAGGGGTTCTTCACTGTACTTAACCATCTCATTACATGGTCATACGGGTCCTTGCATTTTGTCATCTAGCACCAAGAGTCTGTTCATATAGTAACCAGAATGCCAGTGTAGAATCTATCAATGCCATACCAAATGTGGCATCCAAAACTAATTTCCAGCTCTGCTATCATGGCTCCTCCCCCCCCCCCACCAAATACAGTACAGCTCTTTGCTTTACTGAGGACCCATGAGTTCTAATTACTGCTAGGTAAAAAGGTAAAGGTACCCCTGATCGTTAGGTCCAGTGGTGGACGAATCTGGAGTTGCGGCGCTCATCTCGCTCTGTAGGCCGAGGGAGCTGGGATTTGTCCGCAGACAGTTTTTCCGGGTCATGTGGCCAGCATGACTAAGTCGCTTCTGACGAAACAGAGCAGCGCACAGAAATGCCGTTTACCTTCCCGCCGGAGCAGTACCTATTTATCTACTTGCACTTTGACGTGCTTTCAAACTGCTAGGTTGGCAGGAGCTGGGACCGAGCAACGAGAGCTCACCCCGTGGCGGGGATTCGAACCGCTGACCTTCTGGTTGGCAAGCCCTAGGCTCAGTGGTTTAGACCACAGTGCCACAAGCATCCCTTGTAAGTTGTTTTAGGTCACAAGTAAATTGAAACTATATTATTACTAGTAGTAATAGTATAAGAGCTTAGGTAGAGTTAATGAGTATACATCCTACCACTACTAGGCAGTAGATCCAGTGCCCCACATCAGTTTCCTAGAGAGGGGCACCCCCCAAACTACTTTTAGCCTAATAGCAATGTCTCAGCTCTGTGTACACTGCACAGTTGCTTATTGTTGAGTCTGGGTCCCTGTGTCTTCTTTCTAGAAGGCATGTGGAGCAGAAAACAGTATCATGCTTGAAAGTCTTTACTCCAATACATGATTTCTGTACTTTAGTGTTGTGTTTTTAGCATTCTGGAAGCTTAAGGGCTATTTTTAAAGCCCTGTAGGAGGGTTTTGTGGTTTTTTTACACCAGAAAAACTGCAGTGAGTGTCACTGAAGATCTTTACACTTATGTTGTGACTCTTGTATATAGGCTTTGTGTACTATGGCACTTTTTTTTTTTAAGGTGATTATCTCCCTGCCACAGTTTCCAGTTATAACACCCATTTTTTCTTTCTATTTGTACTTTTACTATCTCTTCCATCAAATCTATATCACATGCTATACATTGTGTATTGAAAAAAGCACAATTCTGTAGATTTACTGTATTACGTTAGTGGGGTATGCCATATCCAGCGTTCTAAAATACGCCTCTCAGAGTTCCAAACTATGCACATGATCACTTTACCTTTTAAAGAATTTCTCTTTGCTTCTAAGTAGCTCTCATGTTTTCAAATCAGGGTAGGATAATGCACAAGCGTAAATCTATATGGAGAGTAAACGACATCAGAGCAGCCTTACATATTTCATCCAAATGCTCTGCAGATCCTTGTTGTGTGGGTTGTTTTTTTTTTTGAAACAGATAGAAGAGCAGAGAATTTAGTCCTGTTGTTAGCACTGTTCTACCAAATTGTTTTTAATTATGTGAGAAATTGGTACTGAGGAGATTAGTACTGCAGTGGCTATTGCTCTGCTTTCCGCAGCAATCTTTCTGAATACCAGTTGCTGGAAACTGTAGGAGGGGATACTGTCCTTGTGCTCTGGTATTGTCTGAAGGTTTCCCATTGGCATCTCGTTGGCCACTGTGAGAACAGGATGCTGGACTAAATGGGCCGCTGGTCTGATCCAGCAGGCTTTTCTTACGTTCTTAATGTTAGGAGGGGTGGGACAAAGTTGCTCACTGAACCTGTTCTTACAGAGAATAGAAAGTTAGCCACTGTTTTAGGAGACAACCCTTGAAGGATTTTGTAGCGAAAACAAGAAGAAGTCTTGTTGCATATTAAAAGATGAAAACATTTATATGGCATAAGGTTCCGTGGACTGGAGTCCATTTAACTCTCATTTAAAGCATTTAAAGAAGTGGATGCTGTTGCCACAATAAATTTATTTGTCTTTAAGGTGTCCTAAGGGTCTTTGCTCTTTCAAGAGAGCTGAAGTTCTTCAGCCAATGATTAACCAACTTTCCTCTCAACATGGTTGCAGCTGTATTGAACTCAGTGGGAGAGACATCATCTTCCAAAGTTAATCAGTCTTAAGATGTTTGCAATTTACAGACTCAAATACAATTAATTTGTCCTGTGACATAAAAGAGGGTCAGTTAACCAAGATGTCAGTTAGTGTAAAGCACTCTTATAATCTCATATTTCGTAATAATAAAACTTAATAAATTGCTTTTCCTTAATCTGACAGCATTATTTGTATTTTAGGGCTAAACAGCATGCAGTTGTGGGAGACTGAAATTGGGGAGGATGTGGTGGGGGTGGAGAGCCTATTGACTCAAACTTGCCTCCCTCAGCAGCTCTCCTGGGGGGAAGGGGGAGGGAAATTATTATCCTCAGGTGGAGAAAAGCTGCTAGAGCAAAATTTGAATTAACAAACTGCAGAAAGGGAAAGGGTTAAGCAGCTCCACTGGTCCACTGTTCTGAACTGCATATGTTTTCTTTTTTTAAAAAAGTCAGGGCAATAAATAATACAGCTGCCTATCATTTGTTGCTTGACCCAGAGACAAAATATATTGGACAGAGCTTTGAGGATAGGAAATGATTGGATGTTTAATTGTGAAATGAGGTCCTTATACTGAGTTCAAATGGTTAGTAGCAATGTAATGCAGCCTTTGCTTTTCACTTTTTATGTTTTATCTCCACCCTTCCTCTGTAGGTCTTAAGTGGGGGAAGCAACTAGGCAGAGATCCCCTGTTGTATTATCGCTGAAATATTGTCTAATAGTAATTATGCACAGGTGCAAATTAACAATACATAAGAATTTAGGAAAACAAGGAAATCTGGTGAGCATTGGGTACCGTATTTTTTGCACCATAACACTCACTTTTTTCCTCCTAGAAAGTAAGGGGAAATGTCTGTGCGTGTTATGGAGCGAATGCCTGCGGGTGGCAGGGGGGATCTGCTGCAGTCGTGAGCAGAGGACCCATGGTTCCCCTTCCTTCCCTCCTCCATGGTTACAAAGCATGGATCCACATGGATCCTCAGGATTTTTGCATTGGGCTACTCCAAACTCACTGTCAGATCACATGTCTGTGGCCATAGCATGAACCACAAAAATCATATATCCACTATTTCGTTTAGAATATTATTTTTCTTGTTTTCTTCCTCTAAAAACTACGTGCGTGTTATGGACTGGTGCGTGTTATAGAGCGAAAAATACGGTACTTTCCAAAGGACAGTGGTGAAAACGTATGTGTGTGTGTATAGATAGAGAGAAAAATAGATAGATATAGATATATAGATATAGGTTCAAATTAGGAACATCACTTAAAATCAAGATCACTTGATAATAATGATAATTTGCAAAGTAAACTTATTTCTGAATTAAATAGTTTTTCATTACTTAGATAATTGATATCTAAGTGGGTTTTTTGGTCATACAATGCAAAGCTTTCAAAAGAGAAATATTGGACAGTTGGTTTCTATTCAAAGAAGATCAGAGAGATGCTCTTTATGTGTTAAGGCCTCTCTCTGGTAGCTAGTAAGTTGATTGGCTTTACAACTCTAGGTTGCTATAGGCCACAACATCTGCTTGGCCTTGCAAGTCTATTCATGTCCTGCTTAGGTTAATCTTCAGTCATTTCTTGTCAGGAGTTGCAACAGACCTAAGACTTTTTGTTGCTGCTGTTATTTATTAAATTTGTATACCGCCCTTCGTCTGAAGGTCACATGGCAGCTTAGCACATAAAAACACAAAAGGCATAATACCTCCTCCCACTATTTTGTACAATTTGACTGTTATGCACCTGTTGCAAGTTTAAAAATATTTACAATCACTGACAGAACTTTAAAAACATGTGGTCAGTTTAGGTGACCACCAGGCCAACTGATTGAAAGGATATGGGATTCATTGTCTCCCCAAACAGTGCTGGAATTAGAGGTGGACAGCAGGGGCCCCTGACCCTCCTGCTTTTGGGGACAACCCCAATAGCAACTGTCCGTAGAAAGCCAGAGAGGCATCAGGATTTGGCTGAAACTGAGTGCAGAGAGTCAGGGCCTTTTGGGCTTGTAGATTTTATTAAGGTCTTTACTTACTCCCTTGCCCTAATATTATTGATTAACCTGTATAAATGCTTTAAATAAATAAGGACTCACCTGCAGCCTTGCAATCTAAAAATATTTGACGCGCTAACTAAAAGGATGAGGGGGCAATTAGGAAGTAAGTATTGAGTGCTGTCCTCTGACAGTGCTATTCACACCTTATCCTGTGCAAGGACTTGATGGAAGCAGCAAAGTGTACAACTGCTGCTCACATTTCCTGAGGTCAGGGCCTTGACCTTGTGATAAGCCATCCAAATTGCAATGCTTTTGTCTAGAACTACCAGCGGCAAGCCAACTTAATGGTGCTCAAGGGGGGGAAAAACCAGTGTGTGGATTTAGAAAATCTCCAGTCTGGTGGAAATAGTTTCATGGCACAGTGCAAAGTGTGATTAAATAAAGTGTAAATATAATTGTAAATAACATGCTTCATATTTCCCTTTATGTTTAGGAAATGAATCTTGCTTGCCTGTTTAAAAACATTGTTCAAGTTATTTTAGTGGTAGTTGAAAACACTTCAAAGTCACTGTGTTTGTGTGTGTTTTCTGAAAGCATGGGGCATCTGCTTCTCTTTCTCAGGGACACACTGAGGCTATTGAAAATGTTGCCTCGGGTGGTCCAGAGCTTTCAGATAGTGTTAGAACTATGTATTCCAAATCTCTGGCAGAGAAGTGTCAGGATCAGAAGATTACCTGGAGGCAGAATATTCCCCTCACTCTGTTTATCAGCAAAATGGGGAAAGGCTTTGAATCAAATAAAGCAGTAGGGGAATGTTTATTCTAGAGCAATGTTTTATTTTGGGCAGGGTAGGAAATAATTGTAGTTGCCTCTGCCCACATTTCTATCTCCTTTCCCTGCTGTTTCTGGCATTATCCATTTCAGATTCAAAGATCCTTTAGTTTAGAGGCCTGCTACAGCCTTTCCCATTCAACATGGGCAATTGTGTGTGGGGCGGGGGTGTGTGACATGGAAGTGGACTTTTAAGCACATTTGGCTGAACACTCTTAAAAGCCTCCCTGTGATCAGAAAACCTAAGGAGCTGGGTCGCTGGTTACGGAGAGGCTTCTAAATGCATTCTGTGAAACTTACCTAAAAGTCCCCTTCGACCTTCCTGCTCTTTATGGGAAGGTCAAGGATGAAGTTGTTGGTGATAGAGACAATGGGGGCAAGGCCAGCTTGTGTGCTGTTGTACCTCCTATGCAGTTCATGCCTTCAGGCATGGAAAAGCTGTTTCCACCACCCCCAGCCATGTCCACCTGTCATATACCTGATGTCATATTGCATCAGACATGGGACGAGTAAGATGGTGGCTGCAAAGTCCTCTTTAGACCTCCTTTCTCAGTGCTCCTTACAGGGTGCTCCCGGTTGCTCATTGCAAGTGTTCTTTGGTGCTCTTTAAATTGGTTAACTGCATTGCTGGAATTGTATCCACTTGGGAGCTCTTGGTTGATTTCCAGTTAGATCTGAGTTGGACATTAGAGAACTTGGATTTACCAAATTTTTGCACAGTAGGAAAAGTGCAGCACTCCTGTGTTCCTCCATTTGCTTTTCAATGAAGCTAACTTGAAAATGATTCATGTGGTTCCATATGTGCTTTCATGTGCTTTAAAAAATGTTTCAGAAGTGGCATACATATTCCTAGCCTATTGTCTATTTCTGAAATATAGTAAGGTATAGAAAATGGTTTTAAAGGTTTACATGATTTACCTTCTAAGATAAAAATAAATAATGCATGCTCTGAATATTTAAATTGAATCTAGCAATAGATACCTAGAGCCGGCTTCATGTTTGAAGTGACCCATGGCATGCCCTATGGTGGGCCCCCGGATGTGGGCTTGCAGCACTGGTGGTTTGCTGTGAGCTTCCATTTTAAATTTCTCATGGTACCTCTGGGTATTGTCGGGAATTCAAAATGGTGGCTTGTCAACCAAGCTGCCCAGCACAAGTGCCCCAGGGAAAGCATTGGTAGGGCCTGCCAGGGCACTGGAGTCCTGGCAGCTGTCCAAGGGTACCAAGGAGCTGACTTGAGGCCTATGGAGCCCCCAGGTCAGTCCCTGCCTCCCTATACTGGGGATTAGATACTGCTTTCAACAATGAACAGACCTTTCTAAGAGGAAGAATGTAACAGTTATAGGCTGATATTCTTCCACCTCAGTTTGACAAGTGCACTGTTATTATTCCCCCCCCCCCCATGTTGGAAACAGGAGTGACAAATATGTGTACCAGCTGTGACATGTCACAAGTTAAATGTAAAGCAATCTGATGCAGAGTCTAGGCTGTCATTGGTACAGCAAACCAGTAAGTTTGTGTGAAAGTTAATAGTTTAAATTCCTGTTCTGTCACACGTGTTTATCTAAGCAGAGTGCATCACAGAAAGAAGCACTGCGTGGGAGAATCATTGAATAGACCCAAGTGCACAGAATAGATCACTTAACACAAAAATGGGGAAAAAATCCTTCTTCCTGCATGGTTGTAATTTTGTAGGCGAATGCTACTTAAAAATTGAGTGTCTCAGAACAGTTTGTTTACAATTCTGCTAAGGTTTTGGCTAAGGCTGGGTAGATAGCTAAACAGGACAGGTAAGCCACATAACAAAGGGCACACATAGCAAAGAAAAATACCTTGCACATTTTTTTAAAAAGGGAGGGTGCTGTGTTGTATGCAGGCACAGTGAATCGATTGTACACTGTTCCCTTCAACGTACCTCAGCCTACATGCACACCATACATTTAAAGTAGATTTAAGTCCCATGAAAACTAGTTTACACTTCTTACAGCTACAATCCCCAGCACCCATAACAAACTACGGTTCCCAGGGTTCTTTGGCATAAGTAATGTGCTTTAAAGATATGGTGTGTATGCAGCTTCAAGCTACAATACTCAGCCTTCGGACTGTTCTCTGTTGAACCAGTAAAAAAACCTTGCTGCTAGCCTGTGTTAAAAGCTCAGCCATTAATAAACCAGTTAAGTTACCAACACCTGCGTAGAGCATGAACTCAGCAGCCACAGTTGAACCGGCAGCAGACAGTGTTGTTTACTTGTGCACCCATGGTAGAAGAAGTTGAATCTGTAAGAATGGACTGCTTCCTCATGCCAGGAAATACCTGTATCATAAATCCCAGTAATGTTTGGATCTTGGTCATAAATGCAAGTACAGTGGTACCTCGGGTTACATACGCTTCAGATTACATATGCTTCAGGTTACAGACTCCGCTAACCCAGAAATAGTACCTTGGGTTAAGAACTTCGCTTTAGGATGAGAACAGAAATCGTGCTCCGGCGGCGCAGCAGCAGCGGGAGGCCCCATTAGCTAAAGTGGTGCTTCAGGTTAAGAACAGTTTCAGGTTAAGAACAGACCTCCGGAACGAATTAAGTACTTAACCCGAGGTACCACTGTAAAACATTATAATGAAGATGCTTATAACTAGCTTGAGGTTACCCTCAAGGGGTGGAGCAACTGCCCTATGAGGAAAAGTTACAACGCTTAGGGCTTTTTAGAATTGTAGAGTTGGAAGGGACCGTAAGGGTCATCTAGTCCAGCCCCCTGCAATGCAGGAATGTCAACTAAGGCATCCATGACATATGACCATCCAACCTCTGCATAGAAACCTCCAATGAAGGAGAGAGTCCATCATCTTCCCAGGGAGTCCGTTCCACTGTCGTTTAGAGAAAAGACAAATAGGAGGCAAGAATGTGGTGTATAAAATAAATGTAGTTTATTCTTACAGCAAATACTGAGGTGGAAGGGAGTCATTCAAAGATGATGTTTCTTCAGGATTTCCACACAACTGAATGCATGCCCTCTCTCTGCTTCCACGTGGTGAAACGTCAAGTCACGATTTCCAGTTAAACAGATTTTAGGTATTGTTTTACATAACATGGCAACTTGTTCCTATCTGAGATAACTTCCACAGTATTATTTTACCATTGGATGTTAAAGAGGAGGGTGCAGTGGGGGGAAAGGACTGCATGGAGGTTAGTCGTTTGTCACACCCATTCACCCTGCATATTGTTAACAACATGTTCATGTGCCTCTCCAGAAATGTTGAGCTTGAGGTGCATCAGTTGCATTGTTCAGTTAGCAAGCTTTTCCAGAGGGCCACCTAATTTGGCCTCTTCTCTCTTTCTCCCTATTTTTTGTTTGAATTCTGCATCTGAAAAATGTAAGAGGAATATTCCAAAGACGTGTTCGTAACCGAGAAGCCTTTCTGATTCACGGTGTGGGCTGCCATGAAAACGCTGCTGAGGAAATGAATTCACATTCAGCGAGGGGTTTGGATAGGATGCAGTTATTAAGGCATGTGGCCACACACTGCATGGTGAAGATAAAGAGGAAAATTTAACAGATGTCTCATTTTCCAATCCTCATCAACCATGTGCGCTGGTTGGCTGTTATGATTAAGAGTCTTTTTTGTTTTTTCAAACAAAAAGCATTTTTGTCTAGTTAGTGAGGTTTTTGTAACAGGTTTCACTAATTCTACTACAGCAAGAGACTTGTTTTTAAATATTGCCTTAGTTTTTGTTGATGACGTTTAGAAATGCCGTAGCAAGAGAAGCTCTCTTGAAGAGTTATCTTTTTCCAGTTTTATTACTGCAGCATCGATTTGCATTTGGAAGACCCCTGCTTGAAATTTCTCTCCCCCTCCCCCACCTCCTCTTATTTTTAATGGAAATGCTCTTGAGTACTGAATTATGGATAGTTCAGAGAGAAATGCATAGGGTTTTCATTAAAAACATTTAGTACTTGAAGGCAAAGAGAACTATTAGCATGCATAAGAAAATATAGTGAGGATTTTTTTTTTTGCAGGCCTGCTTTTCTGAGATTTAAGAGGTTTGAAATTCTGTCTGTTAAAGGGTAAATCAAAGCACAGAACTGTCCTAAAGGACGGATAGCTTTTGTGGTTCTTGTCGTCGTCCCCCCCCCCCCCAATGTATTGATGTGACAGATCTTGAGGCAATTTGGAAACCGCTGCCAAAATTTTGTGAATTTTGTTAACAGCTGGATCGTATTGCTGTGTCTTCAGTTTGCCTTCCACACCAGCATCCTTCTTGCACTATTGGAATGAAATGGTTCATATGACACAGTTAGCTAAAACTTGGCTTCCTGAGACCATGGAAATGTTTGTTTCCTAGAGAGGAGCTCACAGCTTTGCTTCTCCCTGGTACTTTTTACTGCCACACCAGGCAATCCGTGGGTTGGCATTTGTTCCGATTCAGTAGGAAACGATGGGTTTTTATTGCGGGAAGTGGCAGAATGCAGGATCACCCCTAACTTCTGGGACATTAAACCGTCCTTTAAAGAGGGATTAATGTTTAGGGCCAGGAAAGATTCATCATTTTGAATAAAGACAAGTCTTCCTGCTTTGGTTGTTGTACATTAGCAATGTAGGAGCCTGTCTTTATACTCGGACATGGATTCATCTCGCTTAGTATTTTTTTTCATCACTGACTGCAGTGACTTTACAGAGTTTCAAGCAGCCCTACGTGGAGATGGCAGGGATCGTTTGCTTCTCTCTGTGGTGAAAGAGCGGGGAGGGGGGGCAGGGCGGGGAAACTGTTCAAGCTTGATATCTATTCCTGAGGAACAATGATGAGGGGAGAGGGATAATATTTGAGGAGCCCCCCCCCCCGCAGAACAGTTATATCCATTGCTCAGATCACTTGGCAGATGCATGGAATTTGTCCAAGTAATTTGGTTTTTCCATGACGCCCTGCTGTTTAATAATACTCTTCAGTTCCATTTCTTGCTTTATGATGGAAAGATGTTCTTTTCATTGTTCACTACTGTGTGTCATCTTTTGCATCTTGACACTTGGTAGTTTTCTATGATACCTGATTTTCTTCGTGCAAGTACAAGCGAGTGCATGTCTTTCTTTCAGCTCCCCTTGGCTGCATTCAGGAAGGCAAGAGTGTTAGTCAATTCCTTCAGAAAGCGCTGCCCTTTTTATCCTGCAGAAAAGACCAATAGTTCCATGTAATCAGTTTTTCCTTGTATGTGCTGCAACAATATAAAATTGGCTTACTAGAATAAGTAAACATTTTCCACATGGTAGATTCTAATGGGATTGCCAGTTTACCATTGTATTCTCAAAATGGAGCACAGCATTAATGAAAGCAATCATTTTTGAATGCAGATTTGTCCCCTTTGCAGTTCTCTGAAAAGAGCACTTGTATTTTCAGAGTATAACTATCCAAACCTCAATTCCCAATTTTGAAAATTTAAGCCTTTGTTTTTAGTAATGGATTTTTAAGTGAGCAGCTGCTCTTTGTTCATAGTGATTGGGCTGTTCCATTCAGCTTTAGATCCACACAGGGGACCTTTAGTATCAGGTTAAGTGGCTGGGATTACTCCATATGGGACTTGCTGTTGGTTAGTATAGGATGGGGGTGGGATCCTGTGGGGCTCATGACTCTCGTTGGCTCCAGCCAGCATGGTCAGAGATGACATAGTCCAGCAACCTCTGGAGGGCCACAGATTCTGCAGCCCTAGTATAGGCATTTGGGGGGCTCACTGTCAGGGTTGGGTTTTTGTTTCGCCTTTAGATGTTTGGTTAGTGTGACTGGAGTGGTACTCTGGTATGTATTCTATTAGGGCTGCAGTTAGATGTCCTCTCCAACCACAATCCTCAAGATGTAGCCAAGGTTCGTTCTTGGATTACTGCTTATGGTATGTTTAAGAAAAACAGACCATCAAGTTTGTACTCAATGTGAAGCCCAGACCACAGCTTAGCTCCTGGCAGTAGCGGGACAGAGGGAGGAATGAAATGCCCACAGTTTTTGCTCTGTGGTACTCGCATGCTTGCTCATTAATGCTCAGCCATGGTTTGGCTTAGCGTAACATGCAAACTGGGCTGTATCAGACCTGCTTCGTCTGCAGCATTAAACCTTTGCTGCACCTGTTGATCTGATGTACTAAACTCTGTGCAAACCAGTTGCAATTGAATGGAAACAGTTGGCTGCCATATAAAACTGAGCTAGCAATGTTGGGTTATCTGGTGGCTGAAAGAGCTTTTGGGGGTTACTTAAGTGGGTTTTACTCATAATATCAGTAAGTTCCATTTTTAAAAATTGTTTGATTTTGTGTACTTTTGATTTGTGGTCAAGGTCCAGTTAAAAGTTCTCCAGCCACCCTTCTGCTGAAGAGCATCTGGCAAGGTGTGACAGATGCAATCTAATAAAAATATCTGAAGTTGTTTATAATGTGATGTCCGTTGCATTTCTTAGTCTCTGCCTCTCGCTAGTAGTGTCATGACGTAAATCACAGTTGCTTTACAGATTATCTCACAAACATTACAAATTGCTTTAAAGATTATCTTGGAAAACATTACTGTAATTAGATAGTAGATTAAACTTTATTGCTTTCCTTATATTTGGAAATCTATGCTTTTGGGCACAGAAGTGCTGACCAGTGAACGAGGAAAAGCACAGTTAAATAAACGTAGATTTTTCAGGTCTTAAATGCGTCTGTTAAAAGAGAGAGTTTATATTGCACTTCTTCCTGTGTTTTCCTTAGAGAATTGCAATTATACACTTCAAGTGGTGGAAGGAAATCCCTGCTTGCTTTATAAGGAGCATCAGGCAGCTGTCTCAAACTCTTTAATTATGTTTCTGTCAGGACACAAGAATTCTGTCCTAGCACTTCTTTTGATGACACAGTAATGAATTTTACTCATTTTTTGGGGGGGAGCTTAGGAAGGGCTTGTGCTTCTGCCTGCATGGTTTTCTGATTCTCTAGTCCTTTCTGCCTTGATCCTGGGGCGCTTCCCACTCATGACCCTTTTTGCTCTGCACTTCTTTCTCGCACACTCTTCCTCTTAAGTGCATTTTTATACCATCCCATGGGATTCCTCTGTTTGGGGAGTCAGTGGTGGAGCACATTTTTTTGCATGCAGAAGGTTCCAGGTTCTGTTCCCGGCATCTCCAGTTAAAATGGATGGGCAGCAGATGAGGAGAACAAGTTCTGCTGGGAGCCCTAGAAAAGTTGCTGCCAGTCAAAAGTAGTAGACAGTGCCACTAGCCTTGTCTAAATCTTCCCTCTTTTCATCTAGGCATCCAAGTGCTCTGGATAGCACACAGTGCCCCTTTGCCCCTGGTGGGAAAGGGTAAGAATTTATGAGTTATAGCAATGAATTAAAAATAATGGAACATGGCATTGTGTAAGCCATTGGGTCTTCAGCTGTTTTTGGACTACAACTCCCATCACCCCTAGCTAGCAGGACCAGTGGTCAGGGATGATGGTAATTGTAATCCTAAAACAGCTGGAAACCCAAGTTTGGGAAACCCTGATTTATCATTTAAACATCTCTTCAGTAAAATAGTTGGTCAACACTCTCAAGTTTCTAGAATATTTTATTGACAGAAAACATTTTTAATTCCTCACTTGAGCAAGTGACAGGATTGTGTGTGTGTGTGTGTGTGTAGAGTACTGTATTTAGATTTTTGTGTTTTGGAAAGAGCAGCTTGGTTAAGCCAAACACAAATGAAAATGGGCTCTTACATGGTGAGTCTGACAGCCTGGATATGAGTACTCTGAATGCTGCTCCTGACCTTGATTTAGATGCCAGTTCAAGTCACATCAAGTCAACATTTATTGACTTGCCCCAAACTTACTGGCTGAAAACATTACCCTGGGCAGCTTACATAGCTCTATATACAGAAATAGGAGCCAACACTTCACTGCACTAATGTAACTGACAAAAAATATCCAGTTTCAATATATCACTGACTAAATTTGGAAACGTATTAGATGTAAGCTATAAATTAAAAATGAAGCAAATATTTGTGCATTGCCAAAGCTAAAGTAATTGACTGAAATCCTAGCAGATGGAACCTGTCTCCCTACCACCTTCCTTTCTTTCTTTCTTTCTTTCTTTCTTTCTTTCTTTCTTTCTTTCTTCCATCCATCATGGAGTTTATGCCATAAACTGGGTTTAATACCAGTCTTTTCTTGTAAAAAATGTGGAAAGATTATGTATTCTACTATTTTCTGTAATTATGCTTAGCTTAAATAGAATGAAGATCTCAAAAAAGAAGAAGTAAGAGTGCTGATATGATAAAGTTAATGGAGGGAGGATGAAAAATATGGAAGATATAAATTGTGGAAAATAAGAGCATTTTTGTATGTGGCAAGAGTATAATTAATGTGATGTATAATTTAGTTGTCAGGGAGAAGTCTTTGAACAAGAAGTCTCTCAAGTTTCCAACACTGTGGATTCATCTGCTCTAAAAATGCATATTAGTGCATTGGTTTTATTCCACTTTAACTGTCATGCCTTCCCCAGTGAATCCTGGGAATTGAAATTTGGTGACAAGCTGAGAATTCTCTGTGTAAGATTGACCCCCTGCCCCAACCTGCAAAAAAGCCTGCAATTCTTCCTGGAAAGAGTGTTTGTCTATTAAACCAGTGTAAATCTATGGTGCAGAAGTGCCCCTGTACCAGAGTCTGTCCCCAATCTCTAGTTCTTGCCAAGGAAAGGAATTGCAAAGCAAAGGATATTATTACCTCTCAGCTGACATGGAGTGGCCATGCCATTTTGCTAGCTGGTCTTTGCACCAAGATCCTTCTGAGCACTCCTAGCTTGCGCTGCTCTGCTTGAATGTCCCCACCTCTCAATATATTATTATGTACTACTACTGATACTAATACATTTATACCCATTTGTATTTTGCTTTGCCTGCAAAGAACTGCAGGCATAGCATACATGGTCCCTTCTCTTTCATTTTAACCTCACAAACAGCCCTGTGACGTCAGTTATGCGGAGAGACAGTGACTGGCTGAAGATAGTCCAGCGAACGCCATGACCAAGTGGAGATTTGTACCTGGGTCTCACAGTGCATTGCTTCCTCCCTTGTCTGGAAGGATTTGACAGGCTTTGTGGCCTCCCTTTGGCTATGCTTAATATTTAGGAACATAGGAAGCTGCCTTAAGGCAAGTGAAACCTTGACCCACCCACCCCAGCAGCTCCTTCCCCCCTGTGGAAATATGCCCTGATGGAAATGGATTAAGCCATTCTTCCCCACCCAGTTGCCTCCTGAAACTGCTATTGGTTTTAAACACACCCACCCCCACACAGGGGAAGCATAAGCAAAACTGCACCAGACTGTAATTTAGGGTTCCCCAAAAGATGAAATGAGTACCCTCCAAACGAGGGCACAAATTTGCATAAAATGTGCATATGCTAATTTTTATGAATAGATGCAAATGTAGAAATAATCACTATCATTTAGACAGAAATACAGTACAGTGATACCTTGGGTTACAGACGCTTCAGGTTACAGACGCCTCTAACCCGGAAGTAGTACCTTGGGTTAAGAACTTTGCTTCAGAATTAGAACAGAAATCGTGCTCTGGCAGCGCGGTAGCAGCGGAAGGCCCCATTGGCTAAAGTGGTACTTCAGGTTAAGAACAGTTTCAGGTTAATAATGGACCTCCAGAATGAATTAAGTTCTTAACCCAAGGTACCACTACATAACATAGTGGGGAAGACTGAGACCAGGTTACCTGTGTGCCCCCCGAGTCTGCTACCCAGGCACTTGTTGCTGGGCAAGTTCAAGACCCATGCTGCTCCCACAGTCTGTAAAACTCTGTTAACAAAGGAATAACTAAAATAATAATAATCTAAACATAACAATCAAAGCAAAAGTCACATATGTTTAACAAATACACACAACATTTATAATCTTTAAAACAATATTAACAGCATTAACAAAATAGCAAACGAAAAATAAACTTGGCACTGAAGAGATGCCTTTATTTAAAAA
Source organism: Podarcis pityusensis (assembly GCF_964106645.2). Taxonomy (NCBI): domain Eukaryota; kingdom Metazoa; phylum Chordata; class Lepidosauria; order Squamata; family Lacertidae; genus Podarcis; species Podarcis pityusensis. The sequence goes on from NC_138037.1 coordinate 28,390,152, forward strand.
GCTTCTTGTATAGCTCATTCTATATGTTTAAATTTGAAGAAAAAAATTGTGTTGTTTTTTTTAAAAGTGATAGCACTATGTTCAATAATGTAAAATATTACTTCTCTTAACAGAAAATAGTATTGCATTGCCTGATTGCATATTCACAATATAAACTGACCACCCCACAATCACTTATGCATATCACTTAATTCATTACAGGACCAACCTTGTCTGAGATATATTTGTGAAACATGAAATCATTTGCCCCTCTGGAAACATAAGGAAATGACAAAATTGCTTGTGGGTGGCAATGTGCAATTACTGTTGCCTCAAATTTACCAAGAACCTGGTCTTTCAAATGTTAAAATTGATCCAAGTAACCCATGTACTGGATTGATTTTGCGATGTAAAAACGTATGCTTTTGTTCTGCATACACTTTAAATTTAGAGTGCCGTTAAAAGCAAGGTAATATTGCCTTGATTGTAGAAGACTTGGAGTGATACACAAAGCCCATTGAGCAGAGCACAAAAGGAGTAGCTGTATTTCTGTGGATTCAAGCTGATGTATTAACATAGCTCTCTTTGACTTCTCAGTGTCAGTGGGATTTAATGTGGGTGGAATACTTCCCACAAAGTGATAATAGGATTGTACTCAGTATTTCTAAAATATGTCCCCCACCCCACCCCAGATTTGCAGCATACGCAGTGAATTTATGTGCTTGCGTATATCAAAATGACACAGTCAAATAATATTTCAGCGTGTTTCTTGAAATGAAAGAATTGATTTATTATGATGCATTGTTCCTTTTTTTTGACTTGGACATGTTCTATTGAACATTTCTGTATGCATACAGCAGGGGCGGTGTTCCGAGGCGCCAGCTCGCGAGGGCGATAAGCTGGTGGCTCCTCCTTGGTCTCCTTCTGGCACCGCCACTGGTGGGGGGCTGCTTCAGCCCCCCTTTCCCTTTGCAGCAGGTGTAGGAGGGGGCGAAGGAGCCAGCCACTGAAGCCATGCTGCGCTTGGCTCTGCGCTTTTGGGATATGGACATAGCTGTCAAGCATCCCTTATTTGGCGGGACAGTCCCTTATCCCAGTGCCATGTCCCACTGCTGTCCCTTATTGATGAGGCTTCGTTTGGCTGCTGGCTGGGCTTTCTGCCTTTGGCTCGGAGGGGCTCAGAAGTTGAACATACCTGTGCCCGGAAAATCCCTTATTTTGGCTGCTGATCCCTTATTTTTGAAGCTGCTGGTCCCTTATTTTCAAATCTGTAAGTTGACATCTATGGATATGGAGTGCCTGAGCCCAACCCCAACCCCGAAAATATTGAGGGGGCCCAAAAAGGCTCAACCCCCAGGAACTGCAATCCAGCAGTATTATAACTTGCTGCGTAGTATCCCAAGTACAGCGATGACCAAGATTATGCATGGCAAGAAACTGTATGAGCCATGTTTAAAAACAACATCCTGTAGAGATTTCTGAAGAAGGTCTAAGGGGCAAAGAAGAGAATGAGCAGAAAGAAGCAAAAGCAAAGTGGAATAAATTAAAGGCTGATTATTAACTCGAGGCCATTTTCAATGGTGGGAGAATCTCATTTAGTTTAGAGACGAGAGAAGAAACGATGCAGCAAAACATTGCTCTCTTAATTAAGTATAATAAACCTAGTCATTGCATATATTGTATTCTACCAAGGCAAATGTTGGTCTGCTGGAGAAACGGATCCTTTTTAGACCTCTTCTTTATGAAGCATGACTCCAGAAGGTTGGAAAGCACATACTGTATCTTCCCCCTTACACACACAGTTCCGCCCCCCAATAAGCTCTTGAATCCAGTACAGTATTGCAATGAAAAAACTGGCTAGTTGCAAACAGGAAGCAGAAGTTGGAATTGCTGTATGTGACAGGAAAGGAGGAACCTGAGGGTTCTCATGGCCTGATCGTGCAAATGGTCTGGTCTTAATGGTGTGTCTGTAAGTGACTGTGGAGGCCAGTTCTGGATCCACATGTCGTTCCACAGTGAGGACCATAGCTGCCAATGTTTCCCTTTTTTAAAGGGGAATTCCCTTATTTCGAATAGGATTCCTTGCAAGAAAAGGGAAAAGTTGACAGCTATGGTGGGGACATAGGTTTCTGGGCGGGAGTTGATCACAGTGAGGATTTGCCAAACTTGCCTTTCTCTTAGCTCGTTTCCCTCTTTTGTCCTGAGTTCTTGCTTCTTCAAAGTCCATGACGACTTTGGTAGAGGCTATTCTCCAACTGGAGCGCTCGTAGGCCTGTGTTTCCCAATTATCTGTGTTTATATTGCATTTTTCAAAAAAATACTTGCCTTGAGAGCGTCTTCAAACCTCTTTTGTTCTCCACTGGCATTACACTTTCCATTCTTAAGTTGGGAATAGAGTAGTTGCTTTGGAAGACGATAATCAGGCATCCAAACAACATGACCGGTCGTGTAAATGCTTGACTTTGCAGCAGCCTTAATGGGTAGCGTGCAGAGTGATATGTATATATATATCATAACTTGTGTACACTGGAAACATCTCATGTTTGCTCACATATTTACAGTTACTTAAAAAAACTTTGTTCCTATATTATTGGAAAATAATGTTAAACATATGTATAATACAATGTAACGAAATAAAATAGAATGAAATAAAATTAAGTAAAAGTGATACGAAGTACAAGTTTGACCTGATTACCTTGTCACTTCAGGAGTAATAATAATAATAATAATAATAATAATAATAATAATAATTTTGTACCCCACCCATCTGACCGGGTTTATTATTCATTTTAATAGTTTTCCCATTTCCACAGTAACTTAATTTCTTTCCAAGTATTGAGAAAGTCTGATTTATTAACAGTGTTGAAAAGGAGTAAAAGTAAGTGTTTTGAAATGTAGACAATTTTTATCCTCTGTACCTTTGGTTTTCTATGAAAATGTGTGCATGCTTTTCCGTTCACAATATTCAGTGCATGCCTGTAAATGGGTCAGAAGTTTATTACTCTAGACACCCTGAGGATAGAGTCACAAAACATTCTGTAGAGGTGTTTAAAGATTTGCAGACACTCAGGGGTTGAAAGTTGAATGCAGTGAAGATTTTTTTTGAGATAGTGCTTGAGGTACTGCTAAAGCACTGTTTGTGGTCCTATAAAATTCTACCATTTGCATACTCACATCTTTGGTTTCACCTTAAAAATCCTTTTGCAAACATTGTTTGCCTTCAGGGACTGTGAAAAAAACCTTCACATTAAACGGGAGCTGAGGAAGAGTGCAAGTAAAAGTATGCTTAAAAAATGCAGGTGTAATATGTTTTACATATCTCTATCCCAAGGGGAGCAAGTGCATCTGTTTCTGTAGCCAAGTAATATTATTATTATTATTATTATTATTATTATTATTATTATTATTGCTTGCTCTTTGCTAAAGGCTTAGAGGTACTTCAGTTGGTAAATATCTCTGCTTCAGATTCCAGTAAATGTGAAACATATGTGAATATAAATACAGATAGCTAGGCTGTGAAACAATAGTGTTAGGTCTAGCCAGACGTGGGCAGGATTAGGTTGCTATAGCTTCCCTCAGTTTTCTTTCTTCATAAAACATAATAGAACAAAATGATCAGGCAGAAAGTGTGGTGAATTTGTTCATTCATTCAGACATTAATTATTCGTTTTTATATGCTGTCTTCCGATCAAGAGCACAGTATAGCTAATAGTGTGATTTAAACACAACAGAATATATAATAAAAAAGCATACTCAAAAACATATCATATGCTCATGTAACACATTCTTACATATATCTACTCTGAAAAAAGCCCTAAGTGAATTCAGTGAACTTTACTGCTGGATAGGTTGGTATCGAATTGCAGCCTAAGTCATTGAATTCTTGTAGCTTTCTTTATTAAAAGCACTAATTTCAAATTACGATTTAATTGTTTCTGATGAGCTGAAATTATGTCCTTCCTCCCACAAATTTAGGGCTAAATCCATAGCTGGCATGCTGACTTTCACTCCATCTTTTATCACAATACATAAAATAATATTTAGAAAGCTTCCATTGCTTATTTACCACAAAAAAAATTTGTAGAAAGGTATACCAGTAATATTGTTGCATTTATCTTAGTAATTCATGACCATCATAAAACTGGTACAAGAAAGCAAAGGGAAGAATTTCCTTTCAGAAAGTGCAGTCCTTGTAGTAATATTCACACTGAAACCAAATCATAACCCTTGTGGAGAAAACTAGTTAAGAGGGTTTCTTGCTGGCAGTAAATATGTTTTCAGATACTACATTTTTATATCAACTTGCATACAGATAATCATGTCTGCCATTGATCAGTAACAGGAAAAAGGCAATCAAATTTTCATATACGTAAAGAAAAATCCTGGGAGTAATATATTTTGAAACACTGAGTTGATCAAAGGATTTTACAATGTGTTTTCATTTCAAAACTATTTATTTGTCATCCACCTCTTAATTTAGGGGTACATTAGAAGGTAAAATCTCAAACCAGGTTCATATGAGTATTGTTTTCTCATTTTTTAGCAATTCTGTTCTCAGAAGACACTAATTCCATATGATAAAACTTTTATTTCATTAATTTAATATGCTTACATATTACCTCCTTTCTCTGAAGCTGGCATTCAGGGTGGCTTACAATATTTAAAAACACCATAATAAATACAAAGTAATAAAAATGAACTAGTTATAAACAATACCACGAAACACATTTAAAACCAGTTTGCCCTGAAAGCAGCCCAGGAAACAGCATTGTCTACACCTTAATTATCAAACTCCTATCTGAATAAGGAGATGTTATCCTGTGGGCAGCCAGCCTAACCTCTTTTGGGCAGGGTATTCCACAATATGGAAGCAGCCACAAAAAAGGCTCTCTCAAGTCACCACCAGTTCTGCCTCTGATATTTATGGGACCAAAGAAGGTGCTCACCTGAGAATCTTGTCACCTGGGCAGGTTTGTATAGGGAGATACCATCTTTCTTTTGTTGCAAAGTCAGAACATCACTCGATCATTGCCCTCATGGACTTCCCAGAGGCTCTTGGTTGGCCACCATGGGAAACAAGATACTGGACTAGGAATAGGTCTTTGATCAGATCTAATAGAACTCTTATGTTCTTAAGTGTCATGTCCTGCTTCTAACCTGCCTCCCAGATTCGTTGTGGAGCTAGATTTGGGGTGGGGTAGAGTTTTGTCATCCTCAGATCCTTGAAGGTAGTGTGATATCTAAAAGTTCAACTAATGTGCAAGTATGCATGATGTTCTTCAGCCCCTTCCGTTCTGGGCATGTGGTGAGGGCAACCTGAAAAACCAATGTCGTGCTTACTTTAACATTTAAAATAATTTAACAAACCGTTATTAAATGTATCCATTTTCACTTGTGCAATGAAGTGCAGCTCCAAAATCAAGAATCTCCGCTGAGTATTGCCAATAAATCAAAACTGTACTTTCCAGAAGATTATTACATTATTTGCAAGCCTCTGAAGGCCTCTGTTTCCTTTCTACAAAAGGCTACTGTAAATTGTCACATGGTAATCGGATCTGTTGTTCACGGGAACGAGCTTCTTTTCAAAATATTATGCTGCTTACAAAGCTCCTTATTCATTAGGCAGATTAGCAACTGTTCTTTGAATATTCTCGCCTCTCTCTATACAATGTACACAGATCCATAGTTATCCATAAAATAAAAGCAGAAAGAATACAGAATTATTGTCCTGTTCCTGTTTACATGTGAATGAATATTTCTTTTTAAAAAATATTTAGAGAGCCTTAAGGAAAAAGTGCCATACAAGATTTCCTTCAGTGTAAATACAACTGTGCACATGACATCAAAGCACAACAAGACTTACAAATTCTAATGGAGATTGCATTTTTCAAAGTGACACAGGAGAAATTTGAATCCATTCTGTCTGTACACGGCTTTATTCACTATACAGGTCACAGATCTTATTTATAGAATGTAAGCTGCTGTTATTGTTATTGTTAAGATTATTAAACATTGCTGGCTCTCTTTACTCAGACAAGGAGAAGAGAAATAGAGAATCACGTTTACCATCTGCCTACTGCAACATAATTTATCATCAAAATAGTGAAAATATAACATGGGTAGACCCAGTTTGCCATGTTAGCTGATTAGAAGCAATCCTACAAGAGAATTTTCTGAAATCAGGGTTATTTTCCAAAAGGGAGAGTTGGTCTTATTTTTTTAGGTGCGAGACAAAAACTTTTCCCCATAACCAGGTCTTTGACCTGGCAGTATCTGTGGCCTTTTAGAAGTGGGTGGGATGTTTTTAATATATTTCTCTCCCCCCCCCTGGTTTTAATGTATCTATGTGGGTTTTAATTATCTGGTTGGTTGGTTGAAATTGGCTTTGGGTTGCCCTGGGCAAGATAAAGCCACTAAAGAATTTAATTAATTAATTAATTATTATAATAGTTTTGAAATCATTAAACTTAAAAAGGCATAAAATTTTTCTTCTTCATTGTATTAACTGTTTTGTCTCCAGCTTACATTGCATGGCCACAGACAGATCAAGCCAACTGGAGTTACGTAACATTTCATGATATTTTTCAGGAAGTACCACTTGCCCCTTAAAAGTTAAATTGATACTTCTGAGTTAATTGATTCTTAACTAGGTAAATGACTTCACCCGTCTTTCACCAATGAGCACTTAGCTACCCTAAATTTAAACCAGTCACATATTTGCTGCATACTTAGGTGAAATTAAAGACCAATATTACTCTGGGGTATGAACCATTTTTGTAAGGCATTCAACCATGTTCAAATCAAGCAGCTTGTTACCATTGCCGCCAACATTTGCAACATTTTCCTGTATATTGATGTATTTAATACGAAACTAAGAACACATAGCATTGGCAATTACAGAAGAGTAGCAATGATGATTGCAACTAATCCACAGAAAATCTTGTGGAATCTTAAAACTAGCAGAGCAATCTCTTGTGGGTGGGTGGGGTGAAGGTTCCTGCCAGCCTATTTCAGGGTGGGTGGGTCACCTGCTGACAGTATCCCTGATGTTGGAGATATGTAAAAAGCCTTTTTTTCCAAGATAGGGGCAGGGCTGAGTTGACCTCTGTTAAAAAACAAAACAAAAAAACTTGTATACAAATTAAAAGCTGGTGTTTTCTGTGCAAAGTTTGGAATCTTTTGAAATTCTGTTTCCAATAACAACATGTCATTCTTGCTAGAGTACTGAAGAAGAGTAAACTATAGTGTCAGAATAATGTGACATCAGCTTATCCGAATACCTGAAAGAAAGAGGAAAGGCTATATGGCTTTTACCTTATCTGAAGAGCCAATTACAGTGGTAGCTCGGGTTACATACGCTTCAGGTTACATACGCTTCAGGTTACAGACTCTGCTAACCCAGAAATATTACCTCGGGTTAAGAACTTTGCTTCAGGATGAGAACAGAAATCGTGCTCCGGCGGCATGGCAGCAGCTGGAGGCCCCATTAGCTAAAGTGGTGCTTCAGGTTAAGAACGGACCTCCAGAACGAATTAAGTACTTAACCCGAGGTACCACTGTACTAGTTAGTTCAGAAATGGCTGCTTCACAATTATGTAGAAAATGGGCTCAGAACAAACTGCTGTGGTGTAGAGTGCTGTTGTTCAGGTTTCCAGCCAACCGTTCGTTTTTATAGGATGGTCCATTCTATTTATTGCCCCTCCTCTGGTTTTCTGTTCTCCCCTCCCCCCAAACCCCCAGATATGCAGCATTTTCTGGCTCCCGGTCGTATTCTACAATTTTATAATTCTGTGATTATGTTCAACCCTCACTGAGCTATTTGATGGGGGAAGGCTTTTGGTCCCTTAGCTTTTTTCCAAGCACATTTATATATTTCTGCAAACTTTGGGGCTCCACCAAGCAAGCTAGTACTTCCTTCTTATTTCTCAGTGACCCCATTTTTGCTACAGTCCTGCTGGCACTCACCAGCTGAGTTTGCTATTAGAGGAAGTGATTGCTCCCGTGTCTTTTGTCTGTCTTTTCAGATTATAAGCCCACAGAGCTGTATTGTAGCGAATATTTGTTAATGATAAAAAGTGCTTTGTACGTGTTACACATTATAAAAATAAATTATGATGAGAATAATAGAAGGATGATGGGGAGCAGGGTAGGTACTCTCCACAGTGTGCCAGGGCTTGTGGGTGGGTGGTAGTCCTGAGAGCAGATATCTTATTGATTTACCTACAGCGCATATTAAGGGGATCCTCCTCCCTGCTCTCTCACTTTAAAGTTTCACCCAGAACCAGAGAGGTGTCCTGTTCACGTTACACCTACCATCATATCTCACAGTTGCATCTGTAATGAAATTGCTTTGTTTCCATGCAGTGTTTAGGCACCTTAGAGTGTTTTATAGAGAACCGATATGCCGACTTCGCAATATGATTGAAGCAGTGCCGGATTTACGTATAGTATAAGCTAAACAAGCTATTATAGCTTAGGGCCCCACTCTCTTGGGGTCCCCCCAAAAAATTAAAGGAAAAAAAACTGGACGTAGATTTCCAAAATATAAGATAAAAAACAATTACTTTGATAAAATACATATTATGTGTGGGACGCGGGTGGCACTGTGGTCTAAACCACTGAGCCTAGGGCTTGTCGATCGGAAGGTTCAGATCCCTGTGAGCTCCCATTGCTCGGTCCCAGCTCTTGCCAACCTAGCTGTTTGAAAACACGTCAAAGTGCAAGTAGATAAATAGGTACCGCTCCGGTGGGAAGGTAAATGGTGTTTCTGTGCACTGCTCTGGTTTCGCCAGAAGCGACTTACTCATGCTAGCCACATGATCCGGAAAAATTGTCTGCGGACAACCGTTGGCTCCCTTGGCCAGTAAAGCAAGATGAGCACCAGAGTCGTTCATGACTGGACTTAATTGTCAGGGGTCCTTTACCTTTTATATAGTCAACACAAAAAACAGTGACAATTTGTTGTTGACAAAGGACAGCTGGACATATAAAGCGCCCCATTACCTTCAGTAGCTTAGGGCCTCATGAAACCTAAATCCGGCCTTGGATTGGAAGCTAAGGGTAATTTCTATACCGGATTTCACTACCTCCAAACAAACACTGCTTCCATGTTTCAACTGGGAAATGTGCAGTGGTGGACTGTATATGTACAGCATGTAGATGGGAAATGAACATGATTTGCACCTATATGCTGAGACCTTGGTGGGAAACCTCCAGCCCATGGGCCTAATTAGGCTTGGCAAGTCCTGGAAGTTGGGTTGGCAGGCTGCTTTGGGCAAACCACACCCATATTTCCCAGACCCAATGTCAAATACGATATCACGGGGGGGGGGGAGGAGTTCAAGCCATGGCTTGAAACCTCAAACTGTGGCTAAAGGAAGTAGGGGGGGGGCATACCAAGTTCCTACTTTTCAGGCTAAATGCAGCATTTTTGGATTGGGCACCCTTTCTTACTGCCCTGCATGGCAGCAGAAAAAAGGCACCAAATTTGAAAAGCATTGCATTTTGGCTTCAAAGGAATAACCAGGAGGGCACAAGTCCACTCCTGATGCTTCCTTTGCAGCTGTGGCTTGAGAACAAGCTGCAGATGCAAAGGAAGACCTGGGGCTGCCGAGGAACAACTTGTGCAGCTGCAATACACACCCAGTACCCTTAACAAACTACAGTTCCCAGGATTCTTTGGGGGGATAATCAGCTTTAAATATGCATAGGGTGTGCTTTAAATGCATGGTTTGGATCTGCCCTTTTTTTTGGACAGCAAACCCAGTACATATTTGAAATACTTTTTTTTTTTTAAAATCATATTTATTAAAGTTTCCAAAAATATAGAAATACAAAGAAAAAAGAAAAAGAAAAAAAAAAGATATTTAAAACCTTACTTTCATTACCTACTTTCTGGGACTCCCCCCCTCCCCCCCCGACTGTATTCCCCTTTCCTTAATTTGGTTCTACAAGCTCTCACTCCCAATTTGAAGCTTAATTTGTTTAACCCACTATCCAAATTGAATTGTACAAATCTTACCACCGTCCCTCATCATTAACAAGAAAAGAAAAAAAAAAAAAAATTCCCCAAGATCCACCCCAGTACCTTCCACGAATTCCCTTTTTTTTTAAACACGTCCAATCAAAATAAAGTGACGTACGTAAGTTATGTAAAGAAATAGAAAATAAGAGATATAGAAAAATTCAAAAAATGGTTACACAGCCTTTGGATTCCAAATCTCCCCCCCCCCCTTCCCCGGTTTGAATTCCCCATGTCCATCAGTCTATATATTATCAGCTTGGAAGTCTCAATTCATGACCAGATTTCTCCCCGATTCCATCTTGCCGGTTTTCTTTTAATTTATTAATTTTAATAATATTTAACTTCAAGTGTCCAATCTAACAAAGGCCTTTAATTTCCTTGATCTTTACCACTCCTCCCGTTGTTCTTTCCGTGTCGTAATCAGTCCTTTGTTCTTCTTATTCCTCACTTTCTCAGGTTTCTTGTCCTGTTCAGCTGCTAAAACTTTCTAATTCAGAAATCTGGTATCTCTACAGAGGTTTGTTATTCAGGAACAAAAACTTGCGTCCAGTCCCTTCCTTTCTTCAATAGAAAATTCTATTGTCTCCTTTAATGTAAATACCTCTGTAGACAAAATACTATTTCAGTTTTGCAGCTTTCCCAGAAGATAACAAGTCCTGTACAAATCCCAGAGTATTTTTCCACTTACGACCGTTCTTGTAATGTCCCGAAACCCCTCTAGGGGGATTGTAATAACTTTGTATCCTCTAATCCAAAAGTCAAATTGTTGCTTATTTTCCAACAGTTTATATCCATATTATAGCAAATTGTAACAAAATTAACCAGCAAAGTCCTCATAACAAAGTCCTCTTTATATTCTCCAGCTTTGACAGCTACTTTGACAGCTGTCAAAGTCTCCGTCTCTCTTCACCAGGCTCCGCAAATCGCCCCGGTTCCCGGGGGGGGGTTTGCATTTTTCTTCTCACCCTCCACTCTTCTCCTCCAGCACAGTTCTTATAATTTCCCATCGTGAAATTAATGATTTTTATCAGGAGTATACTTCCCTTTGGACCTTGGTTACCCAGTCCTTGTTTTGGAATGCTTACAGTAGGGGGGGGGATTGACTTCCTTTTTAAATCGCCCCCGCTCGTGCCAAATCCGAAATTTTGAACCCGGTTTCCCAATTACTCACGGGTTGTTGTTAATAGTCCAAATTTTCAATGGAAGAAGTCAGCGCTCTCCGTCGAATGGCATGCGGCTGCGCTCGGCAGGGAAAGCAGAAGACTCAAAGCACCACGCCGCTCCCCGGCACCCGATCCGAAGCCTTTAAAAAGGCTCCTTCACGAGTCGGGAGGGCGCTAATGGTGCAAGCCGAGTCACCATGTCCACGGACTCCGTGCCCGTGGTTTTTAAGGGTCCCCGCGTCGCCGGCGCGGTAGGACCCAGCCCCTGCCGAGCAGGCTCCCTCCGGAGCTCGGAGGGAGTCCGCCATTCGGCGATGGCGCCAACCCGGAAGTCCATATTTGAAATACTGAGGTACTAATGCAAATACTCCTGGCACCCAGTGGGCATTTAATTATGAATGCCAGCTGGGGAGTGTGTGTGTAGAAGACCAATGTCAGTTTTTGGATGAACCCCCCCCCCCACAGTTGTGTCTTTAAAAGCCGCTGTATCAACAGCAGTGAGCAAGTGGAAATGTTTTATCTCTGTGTAGCATCTCAATCTGTTGTCTGCGGAATGAGTTGCAGTTAAAGACATAGACAGGCAAGGACAGTTTTGCTTTCTGATAATTTAAAAAATCTTACATCCCAAGCATGAAAAGATGCAATCTACCATTTAGCTGGTACATTTTGTAACAGAACACCAATTCTGATACATTACAGGTGAACACAATCATATGGCAACGCTGCACAGAAACAAATGCCGGTCGTGCCACCATCAGTACAGCTGGTAGTTTTAAACTGATGGCACAATTACACCTTGATAGTTCAATAGTTCATTAGCAGCTACATTGTGCACCTGTATATTTTCTTTAAACGATGCCAGATAGAGTTGGGTCAGGCTGTCTCTTAAAAGCAGTACAGAAAATGCCATGTAGATGCCTCCTTTATTGAGCTTTCGGTCTCTCTTGCCCTTGCAGTCCAGCCATCTGTTAACCTTCCTCAGAGTACCTCACAAAGAGATTATCCACTTCCTCTTTATTTGTATTTTGTGGCTGGATTAGCAAATCTTTCTGTGTTTTCGATGTTCTGTAGATTGCGACACTCTGTAATTACGATATGTAACGAAGAGTGGCTATAGATAGCAGAGATGCACTTATCTGCAATATTACACTTACCAACTTTACTGAACTGTGCAGCTAAACCAGTTAAAAGCTTTATAGCTTGGGGGAGGGGAGGTTAATCTTTTCATGATAAATTGTATTTTCTGGCCAGTAGTCAGGAAGAGCACATTGTTTCATGGTGCATCATGAAATAACTACAGGAAGTCCATCAACACTGTAGTAGCAAACTTTCCATATTAGCTATGCTGGTAACGCTGCAATGCAATGTGTTTAATGTGGCCTTGTCATTTATTCTGAGAACGATTTTAACAACTTGTGGTAAACATTAGAAGTTGGTGGCTAGATAAGTGTAATTATGCTATTGACTTTTGGATGTTTTTCTTTTGCAATACAGAGTATTTAACAGCAAAAGCAGAGTGCATTGCTTATGTGTTCAATGGATTTTACTACCGTGTAAGTGTACATAGGATTGCATTGTTTATAGATGGCGATATTACTATTAATAGCGTGCATTTGTAAATCTTACCTTTTAAAAGTCTTTTCTGGTATCCTCATTTGATTAGATCTTGAGGACTTGCATTTGACTTTGCATGATAAGTCAATATTGATATTTTGAAATATTAGTCCTGCTTAATATCTAAAATGTAGTCTTAAAATTGAATGTAAAATATCTCATATATTTAATCTTTTTCTGGCCAAAGATGGGTTTCATGTAATCTAGGAGCTTTCTTTCTCCTGGATTACTTTATTTGGTCAACCAAATAACTTTTCCAGTAAAGTAATATCCATGTGGATTTTTGTCAGTCCAGCTGGTACATGCTGAATTATACATAGTTGGGGGTTTTTTTTTTGGTGATAGGAATTTACATCTGTCCTGTGTTGCTTGCAGACTATTCATTTCCACATTCTAGTGGGAGAGAAGTCTGCAGGTTTTTATGTGCCTTTAAGTTTATATACACATTTTTACATGATCTATTTACCCAATTTGCTTATAATGACAATAACATTAATCAAAACAACAACAACATAGAAGTTACATATTATTTACAATTTAGACATTCTGATAAGTTCCATTATGATATACACAGCCCATATTGTGCCATTTGAGCAATCTAGTCTTGCTCAATGTATTGTCATATGATGATGGGGGACTCCAGTTGTTTTCCTTCTGTACTATATATTCAATAAAGCAATATCATTGTTTCTGGAAAGTACGTATGCTTGTTTTTCATGGAAGTTGCCTGTGTTCTCACTTTTTTTTTTTTTTTCCCCATCAGTGCAGCTGGCTATATTTGTCTATACCAGTCCTCCATTAGAGTGTTGACCATCAGTTTCCCATTGTTTAGTGAAGGTTATTCTGGCTGACACAAAAAAGGTTAGGAAATCCTTCTGCAAAGCATCAGTCTCTTCCCTACCATGAATGGATAACAATGCCAGGAGCGGGTCAGGTGCAAGCCCTAGACTTATAATCAGGCCTCTTGCATGCCCAAAATCTCCCAAGCACTGCACAGATCCTACTCATATGAAATTTCTACCCATTTTGCACTCTACTTATGTTCTTTGTTGAAAGGAATAGGTTTACTAATCACAACTGGTTGGCATAAGCAGTTTTGCTGAAGCTCGTAATTCCCATGCTTAGATTATGAACCTCAGAGAGTTTTTAATACTACCTCAAAACTATAAAGGTTTCCAGTTCAGGCTGAGACTTTGCCTTGGCATCAGCATTGTCGGTTGCTGTCACTGGGTACAGTCAGCAAAATCACTTCCTCGAACCCTCATTTCTTCTGTCACTTCTACTGTCTAGCTGACTGGATCCTAATCTGGAAAAACTTGTAGTCAAGCAACAATGATTGATTTATATTTAGTGTGCTTCTTACACTTCAAATTATAATACATAAAAAGGAGAATGAGAGCACTATGTGAAGTTGATGTCAGGTAGAATAGTTAAAAAAAATAATAATAGTCATTCGTAGTCTAGACACTGGCAGCAGTCGTGAAGCAGGAGATCTCTTGAGACTAGAAGTGTTATTCTTTCTTTTGCTAATAGAGACTTGGTGGCATTTTTAACATACCAAGTGAATTAATCAGTACACTAGAGGATAATAAGATAAACCAATATAGATGCCCTAGATATTCACACACGTTATCGTTTCATGTTGGTGCCATGTTTTAATCTTGCAGGAAGCTTTTAACTTTTCCATTTCATGCTCCAGTTTAGCAAAGTATGTCATAAGGAGGAAGAAACCTCTCTGCTTCTTTTTTGGTTTTTGTTGATCTAGAAAAGACTTCTGTCCTTAACAGAAAAACCAGAATGCACTTTCTCCTTACAATACCAATGGTGTTTATTTTTAATTAGACTTCTCTTTGAAACCATATTTTCTAGACAAATGGATGAGTTCATCGGAACTTTGCCATGGAGCTGATATATTTCAATTAAATTGAATTCTTTAGTCACAGTTGAACACAGTGTCAGGTGTGTTCTGAAGTCTCTGTTGCAGTCTTGGCTACTTCTTACCTATTTAAAAGCAAGGCTCTTTGTGAGAAGTTGTGGACCCAGGGAAAGTCAACACTTAGGACCCTTCTCAATGAAAAGTATACAAAAGTTTACTTTTCACCTGATATGGTAGTAGCTAGTTCCAAAAGTCAGCTCTTACAAAGCAGCTAAGGAAACTAAGTGGGTCATGTTCTTAGCACAAGCTTTTATATTTTTTTTATGAAACTACTTTGAATATTATAGTTTTAAAGACAATTTCTTGAGCAGTTATCCTTTGAAGACATAATAATGATGGCTCTTATTCAACTGCTTTTTTCCAGCATTCATATGAATATTTTGTCTGTAATTGGTGTTCTTATAAAAACTTGAAGGAGCAGTGTATTAGTGATATGAAGCTGTCTGCAAAAAGAAAAAAAAATTGTTTTGATAATTTAAAAGAAACATTCGGCTAACCAAATATGACCATACAGTCGTACCTTGGAAGTCGAATGGAATCCATTCTGGAAGTCCATTTGACTTCCAAAATGTTCGAAAACCAAATTGCGGCTTCTGATTGGCTGCAGGAAGCTCCTGCAGCCAGTGGAAGCCCCGTTGGATGTTTGGGTTCCAAAAGAACGTTCGCAAACCGGAACAATCACTTACGTCATGCGCACCTTTTTTGGCCAAATTACATCGTGAAAATTAGGGTGCGCTTTAGATTTGATGGTGCAATAGATTTGATTGCAAGCTTGAAAAACACCACTGACAACAAATGCTTTTCTGGTTCTAAGGTTTTGAAAATTGAGGTGTGCATTAGATTCGGTGGCACATTAGGGGGAGTTAATAGGCAGAGGCACACCTGGCAGTGTCTCCCAGGGAGAGGTGGCACATTAAGAGAAGTGAGGAGGAGGAGCACTTAGCTTTAGGCCAGGCTGGTATTCTCACAAGTAGCTGAGCCTTCTCTGCTTAAAAACTTGGCAGGCAGGCAGGGAAACTTGTTGGAACAACTTTTTTTTTTAAATGATATTTATTGAAAATTTTTAAGAATTACAGAAAAAGACAAAGCAGAAAAAGAAAAAAGAAAAAAGAAAAAAAATCCATCATTCTCAAATCCTCAACTTTCATTACCTTCTTTCCTTGACCTCCTCCTCCTCCCTTTTTTGTATCCTAGTTAATAATTATCGCAGCAAATCCTTTCCATAATTCATGATATTCTGTCATTACATTACCTTAATCTATTTTCATCTTATCTTATAGAAAACCTTAAAACTTAAAACTTAAATCTTATTTTTATCTACCTCTCATAACCATAATATTCTTACCTAATTCTTTAAACATTTTTGCTAGAGCCAAATAATTTCATTTCAACATTTTTCTAATATTCATCAATTTTGTAAGACAATCCTAGTAATAAAAAAAGAAATAAAAACAATCCAATCTTCATCCAGCATCCCTTCCTCCTGGTCCCGGGTTTTGTCAGTCCATTTTATCCCATTGATCTAGCGCATTAACCTGGTAACCTTATATCCGAGGCCCTTAAGTCTCTTCCATGTCCCTTCCACAGCTCTTCTTCATATTCTCCTTTCACTCGTGGAACTCCAGCTTGGTAATGTTTTTGACCCTTTTCAACAAATCAGCCCCTTTTCCATAGTCCAGACTAAGCTCCATGTGGTATTTAAAAACATGTTTCAGAATCCCTCCAGAATTGAGAGCTCCCGCAGCTCCAAACCTCTCACAGCCCATTGCCAGACTCGGAAAGTCCAAACATCCCTGCATAGGGGGGTCAATCCAACCCCCCATTTCCAAACCAGTCCAAACTTTATCTTTCCAAATCTGGTTTTTTCCAAGTTCATTTGTCAAATCCAAAAGCTCATGTTCCTGCAGGGCCGCAGCTCCCTCCATCTCTGGCGCCCAAGATTCAGCAACATCCTCTTCTCTCATCTGTTCTGTCAGGGCACACTCCTGATTTAATTCCTGGGTGGGCTCCATATATTTTCCCACTGCCTGTTCAAAATTTCCCACTGCCTGTTTAAAATTTCTGATCGAGTCAGTCATCAAATTCGTCTTCTCATGTAACTGTTCCAATAGGGCATTTGTTTTATAGAAAGCACACAACAGAGCTTCTGAATACATTGTCCTGCAAGGTCACAAGTCTATTCCCACGATTGTAATCTGTGACAGCTGCAAGCTCCCTGGAATTAGTTACAGTTTCACAGTCTCCCTCTAGGGGGAAAACTTCTATTTGTTCTTTCTTTTAAGGACAAATCTAGCAACAAAGTTTCTTTTTTAAGATATTTTGTCAATATTTGTTCCTTTAAAATGCGAAAGGAAACAGTGGAATCACTATGTTTCTCTTCTTTTAGCTATCTGTCAAAAACATTTGTCTCTGGTCAATGAGCTTCAAACGTCAGTCCTGACACCCCGCTCCAGGATCAGGATGGTGGAAAGTTACTTTACTTTAAACTCACTTCTGCAGGTTTAAAAAGTCCAAAAAAGATCCCCCTTCTTCCCGAAGGGGGGTTCAACAATTTTAGATGATGAAAGCCAATCCTTTAGAAGTGATTTTCTGAGCTCTAGTTTACGTTGTCTTTGCTTTATTCTGTCTACAAAGAAACGGAAGGCTGACTTCCTGTTTAGACCTTCCCGTTTCAGTACCAAATTGAAATAAATTTTAAGTCCAATTCCTTTCTGCTCACAAGTCCTTATTTAAAGTCCAATTGTTCAAAGTTTAAGTACTCACGGGTGATTATTTTTAGAAGCCAAATTGTCCCAGGAAAAAGGCAGCGCTCTCCGGCAACGGCTATGCGGCTTCGCTCCACGGAAAAAGCAGTAGACTCACAGCACCGCGCCACTTCCCCCTCTTCGCTTCGGAGCCCGTTAATGGGTTCCTTTGTGGGTTGGGGGGGCGCTAAGGGTGCCCGCCAAGTCCCATGGTCACAGGCTTCATCCGCCTGTGATTTTTAAAAGGGTCCCCGCTTCGCCGTAGCGGGAAAGACCCGTTTCGCGCAGAGCTAGTCCCTCCAGTTCAGAGGGAGTCCGCCATTGCCGATGGCGCCACCCTGGAAGTTGGAACAACTTTTTCAACTCTTGTGTACTCTTGCTACTAATCTTCAGCTCCTTTGCTCTCGGACTGGATAACTTGGGGTAGATTCTGCTCTTTCTTTGCCACTGAGTTTGGACCATTAGGCTGCTATTATAAAAGTTGTCTGGTCTTGGGCAGAAGCCAGGGCATTCTTATCGAAATATTTTGCTTTTCATTCCAGATAAAATGTTTGGAAACTGTGTATGCATCTGTTGCAGACAGGCTAGTCTCATCTTCCCTTGCATGGTAGAACCGTAGAAATATGCCCTTTGTATTTTTTACACACAGTTGGCAGAACCACCACCCGCTTTTTAATATCTTAGTTTGAACATGTGGAGAAATCAAACTTGTGATGTGATAAAGGGGAAAGAGATGGAGCTGAGCCAGGTCTCCTTCTAGGAATCAATTCAGTAGTGTTGGGGAGAACAGCAGTGTGGATACGATCCCCCAAGTAAAGCTTCAATGCTCAGCTCCAGATATCTAATTTATTAAAGTTATGGGAGTTAAGCAAGACAGAAGCAGACTTGAGGAGAGTGTGGGACATGCTCAGAAAACGGAAGCAGAAGTTCTGTTGTGTAAAGGGAAATCCTTGCACTAACAAAGCAAGTGCATTAGATCCTGACCCATGTTGATGGTATATTGGACACATTCAATGGAGGGTGTGTCTGGTTTGTCCCCCCCCCCCCACTGCATTGGGAAGGAGGAATAATCCATACTTGAGGAACCTGAGAGACATCCTATATCCCATTAGCCCCTATCAGATGACCCATCAAGACGAGTCAAAAGATGTCTATTGGAGTACTGTTTCCTGGTTTTCCTGCTAGATAGGCAGAAACCTCTCTTTGTATATTCCAAAGAGAGCAAGAGAGAAACACAAGATGGTGGTTAGTATTGACTTGCTTAGGGGATTATGACTCAGAAGGTTGTTGGGGCAGAGAAAAGGCTCCTTTGTGACTTCTGTGGTATAAAGGTAAAGGTAAAGGGACCCCTGACAGTTAAGTCCAGTCGCGAACAATATGTAAAAAAATATCCCTCCCTTTTTGCCACTTCATTCTCCATTACAATAAAGGGGTTGATAATTCTTTGGTTTTATAATATGTGGGTACAGCAATTCATTGTATAATATATGGAATGATATTTCTGTGGGAAGTGGGATATGTCTATGGGATATACACTAATCCCTTCTCATGCACTGTTCTCTTCTTCAAGGCCTCCTTGGTTAAAAAAAAAACACTGCACAGCTGCCATCTCCTTATCTTAACTGCAACACTAACACAAAATACTATTACTTGCTTTAGATTAATGACAATAGTCTCATGTTTTCGTTCTGCTTCATTATATGCATGCTTTAAATTTGCAAAGCAATAGTGCATATTTAGGTTTCCTTAATAGTCAAGGCATAATTAATCTGTACTAGTGATTTGAGTACCACTTTTCTGCAGAAACCCTGCTGGATTAGTCTAAGCTCCACCTAGCTACCAATATATTTTTTTTGAAATAGCATCAACCAGTGGGTGCTACTTGGCCAGTAGTACTGACCCTGGATTTAGATCTTCAAAAGCCTTTTAGTATTTCTTTTTCTCCCCTATTCACTGTGACTAGAGTCCAACTGATCCCAGTTCCATTTTAATATAATAAAAGAAGCCTGGGAGGAAATATTGAATGTTGCAATTAAGATTGGGAGGGAAACAACTGCTGAGTTGTTTCTAAAAATTCAGGAGGACTTGAAATAGAGAATGGAACAGCGCATTAGATTACCCCATGGAAATGGGAGTGAGGGGAGGTCGGTGTCACTCCAGATACACTTTGTAGTGTTGTACCCTATACAATGGTACCTTGGTACTCGAACGGCTTGGCTCCCGAACAAATCAGCTCCCAAATGCTGCAAACCCTGAAGTAAATATTCCGACTTGTGGACATTTTTCGGAAGCCAAACGTCGGACGTGGCTTCCGCTTGAGTGCAGGAAGCTCCTGCAGCCAATTGAAAGCTGCGCCTTGGTTTTCGAACGGTTTTGGGAGTCGAACGGTCTCCCGGAATGGATTAAGTTCATGAACCAAGGTACCACTGTATTAGAAAACAACAAAGTTTACTTGTAGCATCCTTAAAGACTACCAAATGTATAGTAGCACACACTTTTGTGGATTTGTTAGTCATTAAGGTCCTATAAAACTGGTTGCTGCCTTTATATCAGCAGACTATCGCAGCAACCTTCCTGGAAGTTGGTATTATAAAGACTCATTATTAATACATTTTTCTATTCTTACATTAAATAGAAGCCACTGATAAATACATTTCATTTTTTTAAAAATGCCACTCAACTCCATATGTGTCTACTCAGAAGTAAGCACTATTGAGTTTAACTCATGGGGAAGTGTGTTTAGGATCACAGCCTTAAAACTAATACAATCTGGCTATATTTGACCCTGGTATCTGATGAGTAAAGTGCTTTTTACAAGCGTAGGAGGGTTAGGAGTGATTGAGTTTTCACTCTTGATTACAGCCAAGAATTATAATCATGCTGTACCTGTTTCTATGGTGCATGTAATGATCATGCTGTTTCATATAATAAAGCAAGAGGCAGCTTGCTATTCTGAGAAGTGTATGATCCAAAGTCAGCGGGGGGGGGGGGGGGGAGTAGGTTAGCTTGCTTACTTTTTCAGAAACATGTTGGTTTCAGTATGTTGTCGTTTTTTGCTCACAAAATCCAGATCAGCCAATATCTGTGTGCACGTGCAATCTCTTTGTTTATTTATTTAAGGGTTTTTGTTGTTGTTTAAAAAACAACCCAGCACTTTGGCCAAAAAAGGGCTCCCAGATCAGTTCACAGATCACAAAGGACAGTCCTTGCCCTGAGACTTGTAGCTGAAAAAGATCTAACATGAAAGGGAAATAGACTGGGAGGAAGGAAGAAATAAGCAAACTCTGGTACACGTTTTTAGTTAGAAGTTCAAAGAAAGGAGGCACTTTCCTTTAAAAGTTTTCCAAGAAAAGTTGCTAGTCTCTCTTTGTTGTGCTGATAAATGAAGTCTCTTCTCTTCTCTCCTCTGCTTTTAGCCTGATGGAATGGCTGCTTCCAGGTGACAGTTGATGGAGAGAAGAGTTTGGCTTTTCAGCAAAACTGGGAGGAGCCCTGCATCTCTGTTCATATTAAATGGTGTCCATGCCGATCATTTTGGATTTAACTCCTCATTCAAGGAGTGCAAATTAACACGACACTAAAACCCTAAAACGAGGTCCCACCAGCCCACGGCACAATACTTACCCCACCAACCTGCTATTTTAAATCCTTATCACTCTGGATATTTTAAATCTTAAATGCCAACAGGGAAGTCACTGCCCAAAGTCTCGAGATGCATTCAAATGTGGAAATTATTGCATGAGTTTTCCTGATTATAATGCTAGCGCTTGTATCCCAGATTCTAACGTTCCTTTTACATTGCAGTATGTTTTGCGTTATGGAACTGTGGCTTTTTGTCAATATACTGCCACATTGTGCTAAATTTTCAATTTTATTCTGGAATACCAACCCAGATTTTGTCATGTGACATTTGTCAAGGGTGTTGCAAATAGATTTTTTTTTTTCTGGAAGCAAATAACATGGAACTGAGTGCTAAACTTCCTCAAGATTCCACTAGCTTTCCAGAAATAGCTTTTATGTTGTGTTGAAAGATCACCTAAAATGTGGAAACTATCAGGTCAGGAAATACCAGAAAAATGCTCTCTGAAGGTAGTCTAGATCAAAACTGATAGGAGCACATTTTCCTCCTCCTGAAAGCATGCTCTTTATTTATCCTCTACCACCAAGGTCAAAAGAATGAAAGGGAACTTATAAAACATTAATCCCCAGACGTGTTATAAGGGCAAGTGTATATCCCTTGACTTTTACAAAGTACAGGGTGTCACTCCTGTATCCATTAGGATGAAATTTTTGATCGTCATCACCAAAGCAACTCCATAGTGGCCTTTAAGTTGAAGGTGAGGAAATGCAGAGAAATGCCCAATTCGCTTATTTTTCCAAATTATGTTGTGACTTCAGCCGCTGATTCGTAAATTTGCCATATGATTAGTTGGCATAATTAAATGAAGTAAAATTCCTTCACAGCATCTTTGTGTAACAGCCTCATCTAGTAAGAGGCTCTCTTACCGCGTGCCACGGGATCAAATTTTTGTTTCTTCTAATAGTTGGAGCATTCTTTTAAAATGTCATATATGTGTGTGTGTATATATATGAGAGAGAAAAAGTGTCAGATTCTAATGTTGGCCCACTCTTAAGGGCCTTTGCTGATATACCTGAATATTGGCCTGAATATAAGCCTCACTTTCCCCCCAAATTCCGACTGTGAAAAGTTTAAGTGTGGCTTAAATTTGCAACCTTACAAAAATTGGCTTTTACAATATCGCTGCTGAAACAGACACACGGTAAAACGGAACGGGTGTGAGTGCCTGCGGAATTTTAAAGGTTTTCGCTTATATTTGGGTGTGGATTATATTTGGGCCAATACGGTAATTATTAACCATATTTTTGAGACTGAGCACTCCCCTCTATTGATACACCTCTGCCTTCATTCACCACATCCCCATGTTTTGGGGTTGCATCTGCCAACTCTGCCTGATGGCACAGTAACTACTGGTTAAATGCTTCCAGAACACAACTCAGAACCAAATCTGGGGAGGTGTGAGGGAAGTCATATGCAAAAGCAGGCAGGGGCACAGTCCCATGGTCCTGACCTTAACAATCATTAGCCATTATATCTGTACTGGCTAGATTCCTCCAGTAATATATTTGGAAATTACTTTCACCCCAGAGAGTGACTGATCATCTGGCTATTGCATCCAGCATGTGGTTATTGAACAGCAAGTGTAAAGATTATTAATTTAAGTAAATGAACTGTTTACTAAAAAGCTAAGCACTGCTGAGTCATTTATAACTGCCTTCCAGAGGAACTGTGTTCCGCTTGCTCAGGCATTCATGTTTACTGGATTTCTCTGGTGCACCTATTATTTATTATATATTGAATTTACATCCTGCCTTTTGCGTGGCAAACGCATCCACAATTAATATTTTTTTTAAAAAATAAAATCTAAAATAGTTTAAACATTCTAAAAACAGTTTCAGTTAAAAGCACTACTCCATCCAGTGATTTCTGTGTTGCCAGTAACAGTATCTTTCAGCCATCAAATGCCTGGGTAAGCAGGAATGTTTTCAAATTCCTCCTAAAAGTTTTTAATAATGGAGACAGGTGGCATTCCACAAGGAGGTAACTGTCACTGAAAGGGCCCTGTCACAGGGCAATGCTAACCAGGTGGTGGTACCACCACCAAGTCCTCACCTGCAGATCATAGGGTCTGAGGTGACTGATATTGTGGAAGGTGTTATTTTAAGTACTTAAGCCATTTAGAGCTCTATATGCTTGTACTAACACCTTGAATTGGGTCTGGTAGCTCACTGGCAATCAGCATAGCACTTTCAGGACTGGTGACACACGGTCTCACTGGACTGCCCCACGTACAAACTCAGCAGCTGCATTCTGCACCGGCTGCAGCCCCCAGACTCTTCAAGGGCAGCCCCATGTAGAGCGCAGGTCCCAAGAGTGCATCTTCACCCTAATTAAAAAGATAGGCTGCTTTGTGCTTGGCTTTGTGACTTTGCTTGTAGAAGAGGGAGTTTTGCTTAGCAATACCATCATTGTTGTAACCAAGAAACTTCTACAGTCAAAATTAACTTCTGCAGCTGTTCTTCCCATTGGTTCCGCAAGCTGTGCAGTCATGCAAGTTTTATATAGTTCTGGAGGAAGAATTACAATGCTGCTTATGTTTTAGTTAATGCTGGCACAGGTACAGAACCCTATGAGGTTGTAAGCTATCACAACGCTATGAAACTGATACTGGCAGTTTCACAGATTACAGGTTAACGCTGCAAACGGGTTCTCACCATCTTCTGTTGTATCTGGCCATTACTGGTAGCAGATACTTGAATCAGATAATGGCTACTGAATTAGAGTGGGACCCGTGACAAAAAGTTGCCTAGTATCCTGACACCTAAAAGGAGTGCTCTTGTTCAGTGCTCCAGCTAGCCTTGAACAGAGATTTCTTGCACCATTCAGGCCTCTTGGGGAAGGGAGTTTCAGGAAAAGCGGAGGGGGAAAGGACACTTTCCCCCTTTCCTCCCACCCCAAGTCTTTCCGGTGCTATATAGAACCACTGAAATCTTGCTCAGGTGCCTACTGGTGGTAAGATCTATCAGGTGGGCATTCACAAGGGTCAGGATCTTTTCTTTGGTGGTCCCATCCATGTAGTATGTCCTTTTGAGTGAAACATTCCTTAGAATCCCAGTGAGGCAAACCCCTTGGGCAAGAGACCAAAAGATTGGGGTTTTAAAGCGGCATTATTTTAACAGAATTTACATGCCATGTTTATGTTACACCAGTGCAGGTACATAACTTCACCAGCATGGAACCCGTTGAAAGGAAGACTCCCAACACGAAGCCACTGTGTTGGAAGTCATTGGTAAATTTCATTCTTTAGAATTTGATCCTAGCTCACTGCAGAAAGTAACTGTCCCCCTTTAGGTGTTAGTTTCCACTATTGATCTTGCTGTGCTGTTCAGTTCTAGTTGCTGCTAGTCTCAGGAGTGGGTCCTGCTGATTGGATCTTATTCATTTGATTGGTTTCTGTATTGATTTGTGCACCACATGCTAGTACTGCGATGTACTTGCTTTCTCTTATATGGCTTGGTGGTTGGTCTCACAACCAAACATGTCCCAGTGTGAGATCTTTCCCTCCCCCCCCCCCTTTCCCTTTCTGTACTAAAGGGGTTGAATTCAGCTAAATTTTAAAGTACACCCGTTGAAATTAATGGACCTATGTAAATCATGTTCATTAATTCCAACAGATCTACTCTGATTATGACTTAGTTGGATTCATTCCTGAGTACACAGTCTGCCAAGTTATGATTAAACTATAAGTTATGCTAAAGATGTGCAATAATATGTGTCTGGTTTTCTATAATTAATTATATATAGCACTGGTTCCCAATTAGTTTAGTACCAAGGACCCTCTGTATTTCAAAATCCAAGGCATGGACCCCCTACTTTTGAATTTTTTTGATATCTCTATGGTAGTTTTTGTTATGTGAATGATGACACAGACCCCCTGGGTGGGTTATGCAGACCCCCTAGGGTCTGCAGACCACCAGATAGGAACCACTGATCTATAGGGCTCCTCAGCTCTGTAGGGAATTGCTGCTTACCTTTTGCTCCTCCTCAAGGAGGCAACTTTTGTCAGGATTATAGATTCATAGAATTGTAGAGTTGGAAGGGACTCTGAGGGCCATCTAGTTCAACCCCCTGCAATGCCAAAATCTCAACTGAAGCATAAATAACAGGTAGCCATCCAACCTCCACTTTAAAACCTCAAATGAAGGAGAGTCCACCACCTCTCATGGGAGTCTGTTCCACAGGTCTTACCACCAGAACAGGTCTTACCACCAGAAAGTTCTTCCTGATGTTTAATCGGAATCTCATTTCTTGTAACTTGAATCCTACCCTCTGGAGCAGGAGAAAACAAGCTTGCTCCATCTTCCATGTGACAGCCCCTTGGATTTTTGAAGATCCTCTCAGTATCCTCCTTCCCAGGCTAAACATACTCAATTCCCTCAACCCTTCCCCATAAGGCTCAGTTTCCAGACCCTTGACCACTATCGTCATAATTTTATTATTTATACCCCACCCGTCCGGCTTGGTCTCCCTCCTCTGCACACGTTCAAGTTTGTAAGTATTCTTCTTAAATTATGTTCAGGCGAGAAGTCATAACTCCCCTTCCACCAACTATGGTTTCAATCCTAATAGTGCCTGCTATTTAAAGAACTGCAACAACTCCAGATGTGTTCAATGCAGTTACACATCTTAATGCAGTGTGTAGCTTGGCCATGCATCAGCTCATGCATCTTATCAAGTGGCTCTGGCCCACAAAAGCTTATGCCATCATAAAGTTGTTAAATCTATAAAGCTTCACAAGGGCCTCGGTTTCTGTTACAGCAAAAGCAAAGTTGGCTGCCGCTCTGGGATTTATCAGAAAAGAAGAAAAATGGTGTCTTCAGACCCATTAGCAGCATGATGTGCGTCAGTTCCTCTTTTAAAAAGTACATGGGGTTGTATCCCACTAAGTTCTTTTCAGAGTAGACTCACTGAAATTAATGAACCCAAGTTAATTATCTCCATTAATTTCAGTGGGTCTTCTCTGAGTATGACTGATTTTGGATGCAATCAGAAATTTGCAAACGTACTAATTGCCTTGCTTCATTGGTGCAGGTTTGTGCATAGTTTGCAGGTGCTTATTTTAGAAATACAGCTCTTTTGTGAGGTGAAACAAAAATACAGAAATCCCATGAACTTCCACCCAGTTAAAAAACACACACGTTTTTTGCAAGGCAAGTCCTGAAGTGAAGGGTGTTTTTTGTTTTTTGTTTAGTGCAACGCGAGTGTAACACTAGCTCCTTAATATTTTATTTTGCCTTTTGTCCTGAGTTATTTTTAGAGCACTTAGCGGGTGTGTGTGGGGGGGGGAAAATAAATTAAAAGAAGATAAATAGCAATGTGTCTCCTTTTGGAAGCCAGAATGTGAAACACATTTTGACAGCTCTTTCTTTTGGAGAGATGGTCAAGCTTGCAAATTATCATGAAGCAAATGAAGGTACTCCAGTGCAAGGCCTGTATAATTTATGATTCCTACACAGTCTAATAATATGGTGGGGCAGAATTATGACTTGAGAGTACCTTTGGGTGAGAAAAAGCAATGAAATAAAAAACATTCATGGGGTTTCAAAACAATAACACCAATGAATGATTAATAAATAGTAAATCATCAAGGACTGATACATTCTTAATGCGTTCTTCCAAAATGAAGCTCCACCTTTGGACCTTGCTTTTTTACATGCTTGTTTTGCCAAGCAGGTGGGAGAATTCAATGGTGTAAGGAACCGCTATGATGTCTGAAATAAAATACTGTTTTTATAAAATTGGGACCATGAGATCATGGCTGACATAATGTCTATTTCTCTGAGTTCTCTATAATTATACGTGTCTCTCTCCTTCTCCCTTTGCTCTGCATTTATTCATCCTGACTTTTTTTAAAAAAAAAAACTTGTTGAGAGCTGTTTTTCTCACAGCACAATCCTATGCATGTTTACTCAGAAGTAAGTCCCATTGCATTCAACATGCTAAGCATGCGCTGTGGTCTAAACCACAGAGCCTAGGGCTTGCCGATCGGAAGGTTGGCAATTTGAATCCCCGCAACAGGGTGAGCTCCTCTTGCTTGGTTCCAGCTGCTGCCAACCAAGCAGTTCAAAAGCACATCAAAGTGCAAGTAGATAAATAGGTACCGCTCCTGCAGGAAGGTAAACGGTGTTTCCGTGTGCGGCTCTGGTTCCGCCAGAAGTGGCTTAGTCATGCTGGCCACATGACCCAGAAAACCTGTCTGCGGACAAACGTCAGATCCCTCGGCCAGTAAAGCAAGATGAGCGCCGCAACCCCAGAGTCGTTTGCAACTGGACTTAACTGTCAAGGGTCCTTTACCTTTACCTTTTTATGTCGACACCTAGTTGGTTTAATTGTGAAACCTACCACTGTAAACATGGTGAGTTCTGTGGACATCTCCTTTCATGTGTTTTGTTTTTGTTGAGATGCGAAATAAACTAATGGAAATCTTAATTGTAATCTCCCACCCTCACCCCCACCTCCAGTTCATCCTCCATTGTGTGATAAACCAAAGCATACAAATGGCATTTCTTTTAAAACAAAAGCTTATCAGCTTTTGAGCCCGATGTTGTTGGCTGCGTTCCACTGAGATCTCTTCTCTGAGAAATAGTAACATATTAAATTTGAATGCTAATTTGTGGAAGCCTGGTCTTCTTTTATATAAACAGCCCTTATCCACTTCTCATGCCGCTGCCAGTATGTAACCTCCATTACCTGCCAACAATGTGCTTACGAACTTCCATTCCTCCGTGCAAGGAGCTTGTAGGACTGGATTATACTCTGATCCTTTGAAGCCCTACGGTTCACAAAGCCCTATTTCCTATTTCAGGCCATAAATTTTTAACAGATCCAAGTTCTAGGTTAATGTTTATCCATTTGCTGCAGGCTTGGCTTCCCACCGAGTTTAATTTTCCCATACCAAGTTTCCTCATTGTATCAGAGCCACTTCACAGATTAGGGAGGAAGAGAATTTAGGGAGTACTGAGTGCACTTGTGGTGCGTGCTGTCATGTTTGAAGTGGGTACACAAAACTTCTGCAGCAAGAACACAGGGCAGGTGTTGTGTATGGCCGATTTGTATATATACCTGTCGAAAGAGACGCACATAACTGCTCGAGTTTTGACAGCGTGTGTTCATTTGTACACACAGCGATGCTCTTAATCTGTCATGTGAGAAGTGACCCTCAGATTGGTGTGATGCATTTATTCAGAGCAACCTACACAGTTTCCAAGAGCAGAGCTATAATTACTGGTGTCCTTGTTGCCTCTGGGACTGGAACATGATGGTGTATTGCAGTTTCTCTGTAGCTGCCTTGCCGATCAATCTGATGCATGTTTCCTTAGAACTCAGTCCTGCTAAAGTCTGGTCTCCTGGAATAATAGAAAGGGCTCCACTACT
Organism: Podarcis pityusensis; assembly: GCF_964106645.2. Lineage (NCBI taxonomy): Eukaryota > Metazoa > Chordata > Lepidosauria > Squamata > Lacertidae > Podarcis > Podarcis pityusensis. The sequence goes on from NC_138037.1 coordinate 28,418,626, forward strand.
TCAACTCTCTGCTTATCTCTTTGAAAATTCATTGAAAGCATGAAAACGCCAGGCCAGTTCTTCTTTCTCTGCTGTGTTTAGTTTTCTATTTATACGGGGGATTTTTTTCTTTCCATAAGGAAATATTTAGAAATGCAGTTTCCCCACCTGCGGTCGTATACGCCATTCTAACACTTTAAAACAGTGTTTCTCAAACTTGGGTCTGCTGCTGTTGTTGGATTACAACTCCCATCATCCCTAGCTAGCAGGACCAGTGGTCAGGGGTGATGGGAATTATAGTCCAAAAACAAGTGGAGACCTAAGTTTGGGAAACACTGTTTTAGAACTCTTAAAGTGCAGGACAGTGCAGGACATTGTTGACCCAGGTCTTGGGAGGACCAGGTTTGAACTCCTTACAGTGGTCCCAGGCTGTGTGTGGGCTTGAGAAGGTATGAAAACTCACATTGGTTGGTTCTCAAACAGTCCCTTCCCTCAGACAGCAGCCTGAGTCCTAGGCTTGGGAGGTAAGGTTTAAAAGCAACTCAGTGGTTCTGATCTCACACGGTCCCTCTGACTTGTGGTAAAAAAGAGGTTCCAGTGCCCTTTTAGTTGATTCAGTGTTGCAACAGTACCAGGAGATGGAAACTCATTGCAAATGGAACTGGTTTCCCCCCAGTGCAGCCTATGCTTTTCATGACCAGTTTGGGTTGTTGAAACTTAAGCCAGAAGCACTCATAGAAATTTTGGATCTTGCCTGTGCCCTCCATGCCAGTTTTATTCCAGAGGGTCTCCCAACCCACAGTGGCAGTTTTTCATGGAGGAGAAAGGGGGCTAAAGTGGGTTGGGGGAAACGGACAGAAAATGGATGATGGGACTTATGCAAGCACTTTCCGCTAAGGCAAACCTCCCACTGGATGTGACCCATTGTTTTCTCCCTAATCTGTTGTTCACAAAAGGCTTTTTATCTGTGCCTGCACACCCCTCCCTGCCCTGACAAAGAACAGGAGGATGCCCAGCATAAGCAAGAGGTGTAAGTCATTTATTTCATTTTTTATGTTTATAATAGATGATTTACCTTTATTTGGGTGGAGACCAGTTCTCCGCTAAGCATGTATATACTGAAAGTTATGAAGTATAGCAATATATTTTGACCTTTATTCTTAATTTTAAGATCATTTATTTTGAATACATGGAAAGCATGGATGGACGGGGTATAAATAATTAAATTATTATTATTGTTGTTATTATTAATGTGAAAGGGTAAGTTCTGAAATGAATGGACCATTGTTCTAGGCTGCAAATCCTGGACTGGCTTATGAAGATAGGTAGAATTGAGTTTTAGTGGCAGAGATTTAAAAACATGTTGAAATGAATGGGATTTAAACGTGTTTGCTTAGAACATGACCATAATTTTTAGTTTCATTGTGTTGTTACCCCTTCAGAACCTGGAGGCGAACTTAAACATTGATTTAACCTTATCATATGAACACAACAGTTCTTTGGCATTTTGCTGTTTACTTTGGTTGTAGGCAGAAGCATGACAAATACACATATCTTTCCCCTGAAAATAATGGGATTGTACAATATACTCAACAACAAAAAGTAAACACAAATCCATTCAGTGATATACAACTATGGGTGCTTATTTTCCTCACACTGCCACACAATCTCTTTGAAGCATGATTTTAAAAACAGCGTTCTGAGCCCGATAAAAATATTTTGCTTATACAGCTGATGTTCCCATGCGCATCTGTGACCTTCTGTTTGCTGCCTAATCATCATTATTTTTTTCTGAATTATATTTACAGCTGGTGCTGCCATACCAGTTAGGCAGATATCCCAGATAAACCCCTACTTTTGGCTTGTATCACATCCTCTTTTGCCTTGACTACCATATTTGGAGGCATTAGGAAGCTAAACTACTAGGAATAGAAAGCTGTCTGATTTTTGAGGCACTGATGTGATTAAATGTAATGCAATACATTCAGTATGAGCTTTTAGAGGGTAAACATTCCTTTGCTTACTGTAGGTAGCTTTACATCTTGCCTGGATGCAGTTCACTGTGCTCCTAGGAAGGAGAGCAAGAATACGGAACTGTCATGGGGGGGGGGGGAGGAAGTGGGGGTGGAAACCCAAGTCAGCCAAAACTGAATTCTGCCTGCAGTGCTGTTGAGTTAAATCTACACTATAAAAATAAGAAAGCACTACTCTAGCACTTGGGGATCTGTAGCATATATTCTATTTGAAATATTTCCTTTTTTAAAAAAATGACAACCTGGCAGCTTTCACTACAGTACAAAAGCTTTTTCAATAACCCTCTTTGCTGCTTTCTAATTGTTCGTTTATGTGCAAGTGATGTGATACCACTATGCTGAAGATAGACTTAGGTTCCGTTACCGGCGCTGCCAGTAGACACAATCCGCTGAGACATTGATCTGTGTTGACCCTCTTCAGAGCTAGGGAGAACACATCTGCGTTTTTGCAAAGGTCCTGTTCATTTCAGCAGGGCTTGCTTTGGAGGATTTCCTGGGGAGCTGCACCAGTGTTAGAATTAGGAGCTAAACCTAGGTCATGGGCACAAAAGGTAAAGGACCCCTGGATGGTTAAGTCCAGTCAAATGCGACTATGGGGTTGCAGCACTCATCTTGCTTTCAGGCCGAGGGAGCTGGTGTTTGTCCACAGACAGCTTTCCAGGACATGTGGCCAGCATGACTAAGCCGCCACTGGCGCAACAGAACACGGTGACAGAAGCCAGAGCATACGGAAACACCGTTTACCTTCCCGCCACAGCAGTACCTATTTATCTACTTGCACTGGTGTGCTTTCAAACTGCTAGGTTGACAGGAGCTGGGACAGAGCAATGGGAGCTCACTCCATCACAGGGATTTGAGCAGCCGACCTTCCTATTGGCAAGCCCAAGATGCTCAGTGGTTTAGACCACAGTGCCACCCGCGTCCCTTATAGGCACAACAATGGAATGTCTAGGCGCACTTTTTTTATATAACAAGAATACAAAGCTGAAAATGAATGAACTTCAGCTAAAATCTTATATTCATTTTTCACATGATCTGAAAACTGCAAAAAACAAAGCCATGCTTCCCCTACCTCCACACCCCCCCTAGTAGTCCAAAACAATGGGAGTTGTTTTGGACTACAACTCCCATTAGTCCTGGCCAGCAAGGTGTTAGGGGATTAAAAAAGCATATGAGTCCAGATCACAAAGTAAATGTCATTTCTAAAAACCAGAATAACTTAGGAGAAAAGGATTTGCAGTAAGATGTTTATGATCCATATTTCCCATAGCTTGTTTCTTCTGTTCTTTGCAGTATTCAGACAAACCAGTTTTATTACTGCAAACTCAGAATGGAAAAAAATAATGCTTCAGGGTAGTCAGAATTGAAACCGTGAGTCTGTGAATGCCAAGCTTCTAACAATGCACCAGTCTAAACTGATGCCACCTGCAATTTATATTAAAAGTCCGCTTCCATTCAGATCTCCATATGCTTCTCATTTTTTTTAATTTTATTTTTTTGCACTCTAGATCAGTAGTCTTTAATATTTTCATTTGTAGTCTTCAACTTGACTCCCAGCCTTTAACCTGCAGCATGAGGTCTATGTTCAATTTTTGTCTCTGTGTTTCTGTGTTCTCACTCGCATCTCTGTCTCTCTTTGTATCTAATTTTCCTGATTTTCCTCACCTTTTGTTTCCCTCGGTTCAATGGTTACAAAAAGAAAATGGTGGCAGTATCTCTGGAGTGAATCCTGACCCACTAGCTGAAGATAGTCAGTATACTCAATACCCTGTTTACATATTCTGTATAGTTGGTGGGGTTTTTTTACATTGAAATGGACACAGACAGCATTGAGGAAAATGTGTTTCATTGGCTAAGAGTATCAGTTTAGCATGAGCAAAAGCAAAAGTTGAATCAGTTTTTGATGCGGGTCTGTCTTACTCGTTTGGAGTTTTTATTTGACTATTGGAATTCCAGATGATGAATGGAGACAAAGGTGCATTCCTGCTTTCCAGTTTAAATGGTTTTAACTTTATGTGGGAAAAGATTTTTTTCCCACATAAAACCCCAGAGTTTTTTGATCTACTGCCATAAAGTGAATCCCTTTTGTAAGGTGAATATGGCATATATGATCTGTTTTGTTGGATTATTAAGAAATTTGTTGGATTTTTGAGAACCGATTATGCATCTGAGAAAGTATATATATTTTTCTTCTGTGCTATCACTAGGGCAAAATGGGGTTAAAAATGGGTGTGGATAATATATACTACATATCCCAGGTTAAGTGATAGCCTGCTGAAGGAGCATGCACATTTTCTGCTTGTGTATGTATATATCTATACATACATGCTGTTCTAGTGACTTAAGGCTTCAAAATGTGTTGCTTGAAAGTATCCATGGGAGGCAACCCAGCGAAAACACTGCTTCTGTGCAATCACCACTTATTTATTTCAAATAAATGCAGCTCATGTGAGGGTAGTGCTTTGAGGGCTGATCCCCCAGTCAATTTAATTAGAACAGTTCTCCTTTAATACAAGATTCCCTTTCCTTATCCTGATGACTTTGATGCTCTTTTAGGTTTGAGATAACCATAAAATGGAACAGCATACTCATCTGTTACCTTGACAACAGCAAGGCTTGCTGCAGGCAGTGATGGAGAGGCTTCAATTGCACATGCACATCGTGTTAATTTTTCCTTGTGGCATTATTGCTGATTATCTCTGCCTACAGTTACTTATTTCATTTTTTTTGAAAAATTATAGTTTTGAGCTCTGAATGAATCACGATATTTCTAGAACAAGTCCTTTCCCCTAGCCAAATATCTAAACTTAAGGAACCAGGAAGTGTGTAAAAAGCAGCATGGAACAATCCTGGAACCTGCCAATTTTTTAATGTATTGAAACATGACACACACCATATACGGTGTTATCTGGGATACAACAACTGCCTTGTACTGTAATTCCTAGCATTGCTTAATAAGACCTTAAACTGAGTTCAGAGGGCTTTTCTGTCTGAAGCTTTGCAAACGGAAGCTGCTTAATTTCAGTATTTATTTTAAGTAACTTGTTTGTGTTCAATGCCAATTGTGAAATTAATTATTAATTCATAATTGTAGTCTTTGTTTATACAGCATAATTTCCATAAATATCGGCTATGTAGGAAATATTGCCAGGATTTAGGCAATATTTGAACACCGGTTGTGTAGCTACAAAGAAAAAAATCTGAAGTCTTTAAAAAAATGATAGTTTTTTTAAGGTAATCAGTGGGTTGGATCCAGACTAAATTAGCTGATCATATGTAATATTGAAACCAATGGGATAAGTTAGTCATGGCTTAATTTAAGTATCATTTATTTCACTGTGAACTATGTTCAGCTAATTTAGTCCGACTCCAACTCTGAATAGTACATTTTTCATTTGTATGTTGTATAGTGTTGCATTTTTGTATCAGTTGTATAGGTATTTCAGTCAATTGGGTATTTGAAATACCCGAACCATTCAGTAAAAGACTATTAGAATTTTTTCTTGCTGTTTTACAGGAGCAAATAAAAGCATCTTCTTTACTTAGAACGTTCTTTCATTTCCCCTCAGAGAAATATGGACTGGGCAATGCTAGCTTCTGGTGTGAAATCTTGAAATGAATTCATAGCCAGAAGCAGCAGCCCAACATATACCAATAACAGCCGTCATGTTAGAGTAAAATTAGCAGTGATCTTAAGACCAAGTGCTTTGCTAAAAGAAAATACACTTTCCATTTTGAGGCCTTTGCTAGCTACTTAACAGCAGCACCCTATTTTATTACCTTGGGTTGCCTCCTGAGTGACGGCTGCTTTCTTTATTCTCCCAGCAATATTGTAAGGTTTCCTTGACAGTCTTGTCAGTATGAAGGGGATGGTGGAGTCTGCCAAGAAATACAGGATAGCTTTAGCACCTCATGGAAGGCATGTGGATTCCAGGCTCAAATCCAGAGTGGTTGTTTGCTTTGCCAACCTGAAGCCCATATTTGATGCAACGAGAAGAGCTTTGTTCCTTAAATAAAGCATTTCAACCCACACAGTATATTATGATAGCTCAGTTTTGTTGTTAATTTTTTTCATTAATTTTGGTGGGTTTTTTTTGCAGGTTAGTAAGGAAATCATTTCTTTAAGGTGTTATAAGAGAAATGTATGAAGGGAAAATAGGGTTCTGCCCTCCACCATGCCCAGCAGCCTGGTATTTTTTTGGGGGGGGGCCCTTAGTTTTGCACAAAACATGTGAAAAGCCAGCTTAATGTTTTACACAAAAAAATAACATGATCCTCATTATAGATACCATTGCAAATTCTCATGTTTGAAGAAGCTGTAATTTCTCCTTTTAAAAAAATCAAGTAACCCATTATTTTCTGACAGAACTGGTGATGTTGAAAGGGGAGTGGCAAGGGGAGTATGTTGGATGGCAACACCACAGTCTAACACCAACCCAGTGGAGTAGCCTACTAGCAATGGGTTTGCTGCTCTGTTTCTTTCTCCTTGCCTTCACCATCCTCTTTGTCCTCTCGGTCACTTTGGGATTCTTGCCGCCTTACAGTGGTCTACTTGGGAATAAAAGGACTGCCAGTTTAGCTCAAGTCTTCTGCTTGGTAGCTTCAGCCCATCATCTCTCCTGGTCTCCCACGCCCTTTAACCCAGGGGTGTAGCCCACAACGTCTTGAGTAATGCGAAAACACTTAACAGCCCTTGAGCTTGACCCAGAGGCCAGTACTGCCCAGAAATCCAGTTGAGAAGTTTATTTAAGAGGGGGTGGGCTGGAGAAACAGTGAGCATGCACAGAGTATTGATCTATCCAACCATATGCTGCCATGCCTTGTGCTGACCATGATTAATAGCTAAAAGGGCAATCAACCATTGAGGAGGACCCACATAGTTGGGGGGGCGATGCTGGAGAAGATGCAGCTAACACCAACCTTCACCTGAAGAAGGTGAGGTGATGGTGATGGCTAGGCCTTTGCTGCCAGACAGAAATGTGAATACATGGGATGCCAGTTTAGGACATGACTGGCAGGGCAATATGATACAGAGTTTGCTATTCCAGCCTATTCCATGGAAGATTTTAAATGTCAGTCTATACAGTTTCAGGAATTTGTGACTGGTGGGCAGGGGATTCTCTTTGTGTAGTGTTGATCCCCCCCCCCTTTTAAATGATGCTTTTTGCCTGGATCTCAGACTTTATTATTTGTTACATTGTGTTGGATCTAGACTTAGTTGTACAGTGGTATCTCGGGTTACAGACGCTTCAGGTTACAGACTCCGCTAACCTGGAAATAGTTCCTCGGGTTAAGAACTTTGCTTCAGGATGAGAACAGAAATTGTGGCGTGGCGGCAGTGGGAGGCCCCATTAGCTAAAGTGGTACCTCAGGTTAAGAACAGTTTCAGGTTAAGAACAGACCTCCAGAACGAAGACTCTTGACTACCCCAATTTTTGCTGTTGTGCTTTGGCTTTTGAATGTCACTGTGAGTTTTATAGAACTGAGTGTCTGATAACATTTAACCAATATTTAACATCTTATTCAAAATGCCATATGTACAAGAAGTTTTAATTTATGCGGCACCTAAGGTTTCAGTTTACTGTAGTATATACTGTAGTATTCATTTATCCACAGCTTTTATTTAATACAGTATGAGTAAATCACAGCTTTGTTATTTGTTAAAAGATGAAACTAGTGATAGTTCGGATACCACCATCATATTGTATCTTATGCACTTTTTAAAAATTGCTGCGAATCTTTCAAGTAAAGATAGTGCTTTTTAAAAAAAAAGTTTGAACTGCCCTTTGTTTTACATTATTAAAAAGAACAGAGTGGTGCTCTTTCTGGAACACGTATTGGATTTGTTGCTATGTGGGTTAGAAAGAAAATCTGCTTAATGCAGAAATAAAATCCTGAATCCTAAAGAGGTGCTGTGGACAAAAAGTAGATTGGGGTCTACTAGTAGTTCTCTCAGTATGTTACAGTAGATCAACGAGGGTTCAGATTCTAAATTATTAAATAATTATTATATCATATGGACAACAGAAAAGCTTCCTTTCCACCTTGCCAAAACAAAACAAAAGAAAAGAAAAGAAAACAAAAAAGCTGTAGCATTTTGTGGATTTTTGTGTTACAGGATTGTGACCTCGGTTCTGGAATGGAAAGCAAATTATTGAGTTGAGAATGTGTTCAGAGGCACAGTGACCCTGTTCCTTAATTCTAAGAATATGGTCACCCTCCTGACCCACCATTTTGCATCTGGCTCCAAAGAAAAGCAACCTCATTATTACTGATGTCCACAGTTATATGTGCGCAACAGTTATTTCCTTTAAGAGAGGGGTGGCTAACATCTGACCCTCTGGATGATGTTGGACCACAGCTCCCATTATCTCTAAGCACTGGCTGGAAGCTTGGGCTGATGGGAACTGAAGTCACATAACATTTAGAGGGTCACAGGTTCTCCATTCTTGCTTTAAGAACCCCCTTCTCAATTAAATCAATGTTCTATTTAGCCAGCCAGATACTCTAGGAAGCTCAGAAGCAGGGTATGAAAGCAATAGCTCACCTCTAGAGTAGTAGTAGGTTTTAGAAGTGAGCTTTTGGATGGTTTAGTTGACTTATTACTGTTATCTCTCTCTCCAGGTTTTCCACACATATTCTAATGAAGATTATGACAGGAGAAATGATGAAGTAGACCCGGTGGCTGCATCAGCAGAATACGAACTAGAAAAACGTGTGGAGAAGCTGGAGCTTTTCCCAGCAGAGCTTGAAAAAGGTATGCATTCTACAAATGCTATGCTGCCAAGCATTTTTTTTTTTTAATGTATAAAGTGGCATACAGATAGAATTGCAAGGTAGAATTTCAAGACTTTGCCAGAAAGGGGTCATGAAAAACCTGCCATAGCTTAATATCTGGGGATTTCATAAATAATCAGCAGTGTGCAATTTGTATGAATAATTCCTGGATATTAAATAGTAATATTATATAGTATTATATTATATTATATTATATTATATTATATTATATTATATTATATTATATTATATCTCATCTCATCTCATCTCATCTCATCTCATCTCATCTCATCTCATCTCATCTTATCTTATCTTATCTTATCTTATCTTATTATATTGTAATCCAGTTGAGGTAAAATGTTAATTCACATCAGTGTATGCAGTAGAACATTGGCTTCAAACCTTGTCAACCTCAAGTAATCTCCTGAGGGGTTGATCCCCTCATATCCGCAGCCACAAAACTGTTTTCAGAAACCCCCTTTTAGGGCTCATTCAGACTTCCTTTTGTGCTACATTTCCAGGCACAAGTCCGGGCTTTAAAGTTCCATATCTGAGCAGTTTTTGTTTTTTTGCTTTATCCCGGTGCTTCTCCAGATTGCCATTTGCTCCAATTCAGTGGTAAAAAACAGGTTTTCCCTGGAAAAGCAACAGGACAAAAGCAAAAACACTTAGACACAGAGCTTTAAAGCCCAGAACTGTGCCTGGCAAGCACAGTGGGAAGGGAAGCCTGGACGAGCCCTCAGTGTCAAAATAGATTTGCCAAGTGTCTCTTTGAGATATGTGTGAGTAGGGTTTTTGGTATCCAGATCTTATTGTTTATTGCACTGGTCCCCCACCCCCATTTCTGTTATGGAAAACTGCTTTTTAGTTGTATCCTGAACTCAGCATGTATTAGTGGGCCATAATTCCTTTGAACACAGGATTTCTTGATTGGCAGCCATGGCAGAAGGAGCAAGATAGGCTTCTTTCTCCTTCCATTGCAAAAAACGACTGGGGCTACTTGACTTCCATGATGGAAAATAAGAAATACTGTAAGTCTATTGAAATGTCATGGCTTTATGAGTTAGGGAGGATGACCTCTAGAATGACAATGTGTGTTTTACTCTTTGTGCATGCAGTTATAAAGTCATAAACAAAAAATTCATGGAAGGTTTTACTCAGGTGGGGAGAGAGAACAGGATTCAAAATGTCCTAATCCAAGTGTGAAAAATGCTTAACAAATGTATGGATCTGCTTTGATTTATCTGCTTCTCAGATGAAGATGGACTTGGCATCAGCATTATTGGAATGGGAGTTGGAGCAGATGCAGGCCTTGAGAAACTGGGCATTTTCGTCAAAACAGTAACAGAAGGTGGAGCGGCAGAAAGAGATGGCAGGTGAATAATAATACAGTATGCTGTTGTGAATATAGATTGGGATTGCTTTAAAATACAGCTCCTGTCTGATTTTGTTCACAGGCTTCATCCAAAACCTTGTAGCTAAAGGTTTTCTTGAGGCCCCTATTCCCAGTATGGCCTTCTAAAAGGCTGAAAACCTACTTGTGCCTATGAACGTTCACCACCAGTTCTCACAAACATTTCTGTTCATTGAAAAGTTGCTTTGTTCTGCAAATAGCGTTGTCAGGTGGACTGTTTCATGGGTGAGAAGGGAATTAAAGCACCCTCTCGTTTGGGAATGATCCTTCTAACCTCACAGCAAGTCTGGATTTCAGTGTAGACCGAGATCTGTACGGAATCTGCTCCATCCCAGAACTAATATTGTTTGTTTCATATTTCTAGCCACAACTTTATCTTTTCACAGTACGTAACATCCCCCCCCCCCGAGGTTTACTTGCTGTATACATTCATTGATTTATTGGTATGTAAAATTAAGTTTTGTATGTCTCCATAGCAAGCTGCTACATATTTGTTGAATGTATCAGGACCCTTTTTTCCGATGGGAAAACTTGCTATCTATTCTCCCCCTCCTTGCTGTAGCTTCAGTGCACAAGCTTGTTTTGGAGGCTCATGGTACGCAGATCCTCTACTTTTGAGACAAAATAATCTTGTATTCCTTCAAAATAACTGTGATTATCTATGTATGGTTGACCTTGCACCATTGCCTTATCTTCAGAATGCGGAGTGCTTGGGGAAAAATTGTTTACTTTTCCAGGTCACTCCCTGCAAAATACCCTTTCATGGGTCAAAAGTGAAATTTAAAGTAAAATACAGCATGATTTATATAGGTCATCTCCTTGCTCTATAAAAGTGGAGTGATGTTATATTGCAAAAGGAAACTGAAGCTCTTATAGAATGAAATCTAAAAGTAAAGTCAAATCAATAATTTAAAAAAGTCCCAGGCTGTGTTGCAAAGGAAAACCTCTGCTTTTGCCAATATTCTAGAATAGAAAAGCAGAAATCAGTATATAATTCTATAGATCTTGATGGTTCCTTGAAAAATGTGCCAATGTGCCTAAATATGAACAATCATATATACCAAGGATTGCCAATATGGGACCCTGCAAATACTGTTGAACTGCAACTCCCATCATCCTTCATTTTTGGCCAAGCTGGCTGAGGTTGATTAGAGTTGATGTGGAGAGCACTACACTGACTACCTCGGTTGATATGCTGTGATATAATATGATATATTGTACTGCACTACACTATATAGTATTATATACTAACTGACTCTACTACAATGATATTAAAATTGTTAGGCTAGCTGGTTTCTGGTCCTGCCTGCTTCAATGGAGGCAGCCCTCACAACAGCGGGGGATCGTCAGCAAACGAAAAACAAGGATGACTGAGGGTAAATCATCCTTGCAAATTCCCCCCAGGGAAGGCGGGAATAGGCTTCACTCGCAGTTCATCTTGGTACCTGGCTCTCGCTCTAGCATGGAATGTTGGAGGCAGGGAAGCGCTGAGTGCAAAAGCACTTCACCTGGCGAAAACCCTCCATTAAGAAGCAGAGTTCTCCGTTTAATTGCATCTTTAATTCTTTAAAGTACTGGTGTGTGATGGAAAAGGGTTGCAACAACATACTGCTGAATATACCAGCTACATCAGGCATAGGCAAACTCCGGCCCTCCAGATGTTTGGGACTACAATTCCCATCATCCCTAGCTAACAGGACCAGTGGTCAGGGATGGTGGGAATTGTAGTCTCAAACATCTGGAGGGCCAGAGTTTGCCTATGCCTGAGCTACATGGATCAAAGGTTTGAATTAATGTAAGTTTTTCTTTGGTGTGAGAGTTGGTTGGGGAGAGGGAAACCCATGGTTTGTTTATTCTAAGCTTTTTTATATATATTTATGAGTCGGCAACCCTCTCTGGAAAAAAGATGATAAAAAGATATTTACAAGTGAGGAAGGTACATTGGAGTAATATTGAGCAAAATAGAAATGCACCCAAACCACCATGCGGGGAGCCACTTTAACTGAAATGTATTAATTGGAAGTTGATTGACATTTTGATAATTGTATAATTTGGGAATTAATTGTTATTGTTATAATTCGGCTATTATTGGGGGTATATTGGAAAAATAATTTATTTTTTTAGAAAAAAAATTGTTAGGCTATTTTGACTAAATGTGCAGCAAACAGATTTCATCAGTGAGACAATTACTGGGTTCCAAGCATTGATATCTAGATCAAGATAAACTAGATTGTATGGCTGCTCATCATAAGCATCCAGAGTTGATGGAGGACCTTTTTGGCTCCACAGGCCAGATCCTTATCAGGATCAGCCTTGCGGACCAAATTTGACAGGTGAGCAAGGCTGCCTACCTATCGATCACATGATGCCACAATGACATGTGCAAAGTGCTTTAAAGCCCCGAATTAATCTTGCAACTGGAGGTTCCCCACCCTGTCCACCATTTTTTGCGTGAAATCTCATGCAGGTGGATGCAGTGGACTGGATCATGCCCAGAGTATGATTTTATACAGGGTAGGGTAGATGTTATGAGCAAGATTTGCTTTTAAACATTGTTTTCTATAATAAGAGAAATTAGCTACACCCACATGCTGACTAATGTACTTCAACTGGAAATTAAATTTCTTATGTTAAGGACCTGATTCTGTAACTTATATCTCAAGTACAGCCATTGAATACATTTTGTCCACTCCTGAATAAATGATACTCTGATTCTGTAAGGGTTGCAAAAAATTATGGTAAGTGCCAGCTATTCAGCTGAAGATAAAATGCCAGATTTTTTTCTTTTCTTAAGCTCTGACTCTCTTGAAACCCCCCTTCCCCATTTAACAGTCGCAATATATAATTAGATTTTAGCTGCTTAGGCGTACTTGGGTATGAAAATACCTCCCTTATTTGGAGCCTATGAAAAAAGAATGTGTTATGCAGAGATTATGCCAAACCACCTGACGTCTTTCCAAAAATGAGTCAGAAACAAGAAGGAGGCATAAGCAAGTAGGGAAGCAGGGTCGAAAATAACTCCATGAAGTTTAATTCTGAATTAATAGTTTTTGGGCAATTTGTTTCTTTGTTTAAAAAGCCCTTATATCTCACCTTATTTTCAGAAGAAACTTGCGGCAGATAACAAATCAAAACGCCACTCAATATTTAAAACATATTTCAGTTCCCATTCCTAGCCAAACACTGGGAAACCAAAATATTAGCACAATATTTTTCTTCTTCTGGTTCCTCTTTTAAGAATTCTGCTGTTTTAGAGGACTGTTTAGAAGTAAGTTTGATGAATAAGTGGGACTTTCAGGGGAGACCTTCCTGATGGATTGTGCCTAATTGCCTTTACCCGTTCGCCGCAAAAAGGCACAACACTGTCTTATTTTTAATACACAGTAGTTCAGAGCAAAATGTAGTAGAAAAAGAATTTAATTAAGTCTGGAGTATTCACACTCACCCCATACAACTCCTAGCGCCCATAACAAACTACAGTTCCCAGGATTCTGGGGGAGACTGTGCTTTAAATGTATGGTGTGGGTGTGACCTTAAGAGGGACCAGGGAGCTGTGGAGCTGCAGATCTTCCTTTGCATCTGTAGCCCTGCTTGCTGCTCCTGGCTGGAGTGAAAGGAGCAGCATGACTCCCAATTCTGGGCTATCTGCAGCTTGGTGCAGCAGTGTCTCTCTCCAGGGAATGGACTGTCCTATGGGCTGCAGGTCCATGCCCAGTCCTGCTCTTCCACTGCAACACCCTATTTTGGAGCCCAACACCAGTTACTGCCAATAGAGCACCAGCAGCAGCAGCAGAGGCCAGAAGACGGAGACATCTGCTAAATCTTAACCCCACTCCCTCCTGCAGAATGGAGTGGGGTTAGGAGTGCAGCCTTTGGTGCTTTTTTCAAGCCACAAAATTATCTCATTTTAGAATTTATTTTTATTTATTTTTTTAAAAACCTGTCTGCATATTGGAAGAAATGAATTTCAAAATATTAAATGAAAATGAACCATAAATGATCGTTTTAAGTTTGCTCATTAATCTACATATACTGGAAGCTGGAAGCTAGCCATGTATTGCCACTTGTTAAGTAGCTGCGCTTCCAACCAACTAACTAGCTAGCTAATCAGCCAGTTGCCTCTTTTATGAGCAAGAAATGTGTTTGACATTGTAGAATGAAAACATACTATGATTTGAAAATGGAAAATTAATGTCTAAATCTGTAAATCAACATAAAAAATAATACAACTATTGTTCCCAGAAAGGCGCTTTTTTGGGCCCATCCATTACATGCATTACTTTTTTTAAAAAAAAATACAACACGTATGACATTGAACAGGACTGCACAACACCCTATAGAGCACATAGCCTCAGAATATGAAGATAAAACAGGAATTATGGACTGTGAAGTGAGGAGACAAGCAAGTTAAAAATATTTTAAAAGGATGCTGATTAAAGTTACTTCTTTGTCCTCTGATTTCTACTGCACAAAAATATAGACCTCAAAGGCACATGAAAATCATGGAGCCCAGCTCTCTGTCCTAAGGCAAGACTGTGTACAAATTAACCCCCTTAGAGATGAACCCACACTATCCAGTTATAAAGTACCAGATGCAACAATGGGAGTGGATAAGGCTTTGCCATAAGCAAGTAATAGTTTAATAAATAGAGAGCGCAGGCAAGTGACTTTACTGCTATGTAAAGGCTGGATCTATATTTTTTTTACTGATAAACAGTTCCCAAATGAAGGATGGTAATATGGCTTTTGCAGTTATGTCATTTAGAAATGGTTGCATTCTTCAGATTTTTTTGTCTTGTTTTTGTTTTGATATTTGTTATCAATTAATATACCAGGGGTCACAAACCAAGCACCATCCATGAAGGCTTTCATTGGTTCCCCAGACTCTGGCCTTTCATTAAAAAAGAAGTATGTCTCTAGCCCTCCCAGAAAGGAGGTTATGGAGCAAAATGTGCAAGTACCTTCTAATCAATTTCTGGGAAGCAAGAGTGGCCAGTGTGTGTGTGTGTTTCAGGGGTGGTTGTCTCTGATTTTGTGTTATATCACACCCCCATGACAGTCATTTTGTGACGCACTCCCAGCCTTTCCCAAAATCCAAAATGTGCCCACTGTTCCAAAACGTTTGGTGTCCCCTTCAACAAATAGTGCCTTGGATCCTAATATAGCTTAAGATAGCCCAGGGAAGGAAAGTTTCCTACTCCATTCCCTGCACCCCTTCAGTCTGAGACTTCTGAAAAGCCTCTGTGGGGGATTGGGCAACCTGAACAGTGGAGGATGGGGCCAGGAGAGCTCATGGTGGGGAGGAGGACTGGATGGGAAACTTTCCTTCTGTGAACCTTCTTAAGCTAACATATCTTAGAATCTGAGGATTTGGGGTGATTCTCCCTCCACAGGCACCATCCCCTCACCTGATTCCATATTGTTCAGAAGGGCCTCCTGGCACACCAGAGAGCTCCTTTCATGGGAGTGCAGGTAGCTTCACTGGGGGAGGAGGGGATGGGGAAACTTCTTTTTGTCAACTTCCCTAACTTAACAACGGTCGCACGGTTTTTCTGTTTAGCAAAACTCATGGCACATGAAGTATGTTGGCTCATTTGTTGGTGCTGTTAAACATAACCTTTCAGGCTGCCAAAACAGTCCTCAGAAACCTTTTCATACATGCCAGGGGACATTATTAAGGGTTGGAAGATTATTTCCCAAAAAAATACAATTAGTAACGTGAGCTGATATGCTAGGTTGCTGAGTGAAGTCAGTTATTTCGTACAAAATTTACTTTGCATTGCATATATTTGCTGACGGCATACTTGAGCTAGATGCTAAGGTTAAGGGAAAACTGCCCGTTTTAAATACCTTGGCTTGAAAGGGAAGGTAGCTGATGTAGCATAGTGACTGAAAGACGGAGCTACGCACCAGGTGCAAGCCTCATCTCTTCTGTGAGCTCATTAGGTGGCCTTCGACAAGCTACAGTCTGCAGTTTATTCCCCTCTAATAGGAAACTCAGGTAGTTTAATGCCCATCAGTTTTGAAGCAAAGCAGAGCCACTCAACAATAAGGTAGCAGTTTCTATATACTTGGAGGGCTCCCAAGGTATGCAGAAATATGTTTTTAAATTATCTGACAAAGCACCTGTGAGCTTTCAAGTTGAGATGGAAGCTGTCCGAATGAGAGAGAACTGGCCTGCTCAAGCCTCTTAATAGTTTATACTTAATTACTTTGCCAAACCTTTATTAGGTATTACAAGTATAGGCCATCATAAAACATTCATATATAAAATTTTAAAATATATACAAATAAACAGCCATGCAAAATATATAATGACGAAGATTTCCATTGGGATTTCTTCATGCTAAATAATGCCATTCACCACTCTAAGAGATACTATTGACAAAAACTCAGCCACCCTTTCAGTTAATAGAATCTGATGTTAGACTACCCAAAAAAGGGGATAGCACGTTTGTGTGGCTGATTGTTTAATGGACAGTAGAAAAGGATATGTTCTACAGTGTCTGGCACATTCAAAGAACATCCACAATGTCTATCATTTCTGGGGATGTTTAAATATCTCCCCTTGGCAAAAACTGAGGGGAAAACATTCAGTTGGGCTAACATAAAGGCCCTGTATTGGGCTGGAATTATTAATATTGAGATATAAGTGACCCTGTTATCTGTTGTATTTAAACCAAAGAACTTGGGAGAGCAAATTTTATTTACAGCTGACTCGATGTTTTGTTTTTCAATGTCCCTTAACCTGGTTTGAATATTGCAATAAATATAATGCTCACTTGAATTATACAAGGGTTCCAAGTCAATACTAATAGATCTAATTTTACTAAGTAAGAGTTGGAACCATCTGGATTTATAAGAGTCCTAAAGTAAGTCAGAGAACAGATTTGAAGTTTGGCAATGAAAATGGCAACGCAGCCAGTATTTTATAGTGCTAGCTCACACCCAATATTCTGTTGTGTGTATACCTAGTACTGCACACTTGATTGAACTTTGGAGCCTCAGGATACGTCTCAAGAAACTTGAGTGTATCTTATCTTAATCACTATTATATGCTTGTATCCATATTGGGATCCCAAAAAGTAGCTAGGACGACAATTTAGCTTCAAAAATCCGAATAGCAGCTGGTATAAATTGGTTACCTTTCTGAAAATAAAAGCGAGCTACTGCTGAGGAGGTACACTTTGCCTGTTTTATAGCACTTGTACGATGGTTTGACCAACCTGAGTTCCTCTGGAATAAAATTATGAGATATGTGTGCATCTGTACTTGCTTAATTTCCTGTCCTCTTATTTTCCATTTCTCTAATTTCCGGGAGGTTTTAGCAAGTATCCTGAATGATAATGTCTGCTGTAAGGTTAAATCCCCCTGCTTGCATTATACAAGGCTGTTTCAAGAAGAAAGAAAGGAAAAGTGACCCCTTTCCAACCCAACAGAACCACCCCCTTTCCCGACTACACACTATATGGCTATAAAATAGACCACATAGCTTTGCAATGCTCACATTAGCCTTGTACCGGAACATGCAAAGCTAATGTCAAACTATTTGTCAATCTAGTCCAGCATTGTGTAGTCAAGTTGGCAGCAGCTCCCCAGGTCCCAGGCGTGGCATTTCATATCAGCTGCTACCTGATCTCTTTAACACAGCAGGGGAATGCTTGGCGGAGAGTGATATCCTTTCTCCCTCCCTCCCCTCCTGCAACTCTCCCATCCTTCAGAGGCCTAGGCTTATCTTCCACACTGGGTGGGAACCTTAGACAGAATAACTCTTCGTGGGATACCCAGCAAGGCTTGCAAAGATGTTTACTACTTGTCGCTTCTTATTAGCTGCTTTATTGAATATATGTTTACATGCCTGGAATGTCTCCCCCTTAGTTACAGTAATATCAGTTTAATTTGGGGCGCTGCACTCTTGCTGGAAGGCAGCACTGAATTTTATTTAGTCCAGCGGCTTGAATTGGCTGGCTACCTTTTTGCATTGTCAGAGCCGTTACGCGAGGAAATGTTCAAAGGAGGGGCTGACTTTGTAAAGAGCTTGTTTTTTAAAAAATTGTGGCCACCATCCATAATGGTAGATGCTCAGATCTGCTTTGATTATGTTCCCCTGGGCTTACATCACTTCTGCCGGTGCATTACTGGTACGTCTATGACATAATTTGTACTTATTGGTTGATAAACCATGTGCCATTCTTAATCATAGAATAATAAGCCAAGTACTCATGCCCATGGGATTGCTTTATAAAGTTGGTACCAAGTGCTAAGTACAGAATCTAACTTCCAGAGAGTTCCACCTTTAATTTAAAACAAGCAGGTTCGTCACTGTGCAGCTCATTCTACCTTCCATGCTCATCGGTATCATGGTTCTCTTTAATTTTTCTTTGCGCTGGCTTACCTTCCTTTCATCATGTTCATTTTAAAACCTGACTTCTTATTTTTGAACACTTTCACTGCATTGCTCCTGTCTATTTTTCCTCTTTAATTCCTCTTAACACTCTTCCAAAAGACATCTAACATCTCACACCTCTGCCTGTTTTCTGGAGCAACCTGGCCTGTTATTATTAGGCAGCATCTTATCTTTGGAACTCATTGCCACCAGCTGTTTGTATAATGCAGGCCCACCAGCTCTTTAAAGTACCTCCAGATATATTTAGTTTCCATCCATTTTCCAATTAACTGAGTTTATAAATAAACAAGCAAGCAAGCAAACATTTTGAGTGTACCACTGATAATACAGTCATGATATAACAAAGATAGGTAAGTCTCAAGACAATAAAATGAAGGAAACCAGAGAGAGAGAGAGGAAAAGAGAGAGGAAGGAAGGAAGACCACAGTTCAGTTTCACAGTTGACAGATAATCTAAATTGAGGTTGCAGAAAAATGAGGGGAGGGAGATTAGGAGGAGGCTAATGCAACAGTTCGAGTTTATCGCTGAGTACAGTCTTTCCAGACACTTACCTGATATATTTATTTATTTATACTGAGCATGCCCCAAAACTCCTGTTTGAAAATTGTTTTGCCATGTGACATGGAGTGTTGCTTGGCCACATGGAACTAGTTGCCTTGTTCATTAAACCCTGGCCATGGGCAGTCCCTGGCAAAACCTTAGAAACCAATGGGAAACTGAGTAGGGTTTGCATTGAGGATTTGCATTGCTGAGTCTTCAGTGTCCTGCCCTGCCCTGTGCACCTTTTGATATGTGGCATGAACAGCACAGCATTTGTGAGTAATAGTAATGATTATCACTAGCACACCACAATTTAAAATTTGGTACTAAAAATATTTAAAACAGATTGCAGTCACAGGAATAGGGTGTGTCTTGCACAACACAAAATATGGGTTTTTGTACAGCCATGTGTACATTTCTCGCCACTATATCTGATGCTGTATACCGGTAATTGTAATTTGTCCTGTTTGTTTGTTCATTTACCTCCATGGAAGTGGAGATCTGGTTCCAAAAAAATCTTGATTTCAAATGGCATTTTCTTCTAAAACAACATTGTCAGTAGGAATTGACAATATTATGTATAATGCAAGATGTCATGTATGTGTTGTTGACTTAATTATGTATTGCTTCCAAATGCAATTTAAAAAGACATTATATTTTGTTTCATATTCATTACTTACTGTTTCTCCATTCTTTTTATTTCCTCTGAAAGGATCCAAGTAAATGACCAAATTGTAGAAGTAGATGGGATCAGTCTGGTTGGTGTCACACAAAATTTTGCTGCAACAGTCCTCAGAAACACCAAAGGAAAAGTCAGGTAACTTTGAGAAATCCTTACAAAGTACGATTTAAATTGGTGGCACCTGTGATATTGTCTGGTCATGCAACTGCTCAATCATAAGTAAGCATATATATGTTAAGAAAACCTATGCTACAATGGATTGTTTGTATCAGCCTTGGACAACCTGGTACCATCAGCCCCAGACAGCATGGCCTCCACATTTAGCCTTTAAGGCCTTGCCATTTTGTCAGATTTGGCTCACAGAGGGTAGGGCAGATAAAACCCAGTCCCCCATCCTGACTGAAGAGAAGGAAGATGGATAGGAGGAACCCCACCTTTCCAGAGATCTTTTGTCTCACCATTTGTGGCATAATTACATATTGTATTAACTGCATAGTGTGTGGTGCCATTTCTTTTTAAATTTAATGTTATGTTCAGGATTCCAGTTTTCATTAGGACCACAGCACACAGGGAGGGAAGGATTGAAAGTAAAGCCAGGGGAATCAAACCATTTTAACCAGCCATTGTTGGCACTGTTTGAGAGAAGTATTCCACAAGCAGGATGCCACCATGGAGAAGGCCCCATCACCATCTACCCAATCTTATAATCTGGAACCGACTTCAGGAGACTCCTCAGAGAAGGAGCTGGTTCATATTGGAGCAGGCGATTCTTAAGTACGCTGGTCCATAGTCGTTCAAGCATTATAGGTCAAAACCAACACTTACATGGTATTTTAAAATTGAAATATAAATATGATGGGAACAAACTGAATGCAGGGCCAGCCCTGCCACTAGGCAGAGTGAGAGGAGTGCTTCCTCAGGTAGCAAATGCCAAGTGATTAGGGAACAACAGTGAGGTGCTGAGGACAGAGCTGTGTGTGTCACATGGCCTTCTCTGCACAACCTAAGATAGCCAGTCACCTGCAGATTTGGCTGCTGGTCCCATTGGCTTTTGTCCCAGGAATAGGAAAGGTGCCACCATCTTGCCCGTTGCCTTAGGCAGCAGAATTTCTCAGGCCAGACCTGACTGGACGCTGGTGAAGATTTGCTGAACACTGGCAAAATGTGTTCTGTTTGGCAAGTTAATAGCCTGGCTGCTGTTTTCAAGGCCAGACTAAGTTTCTAAATAGTCTTCAAATGCAATACATTGCAGTAGTCTAGCATGGATGCTATCAAAGCACAGATAACTGAGGCAAGGTTATCTGTGTTCAGGAGGGTCTACAGCTCTATTCAAAGTATCACCTAATAAAGGGCTCAAACTTGAAATTTAATACTGCTTTTCTCTTCAGCTGTTACACTTCATTAGATGTTTGTAAAAAGTAAAAGCCTTCTGTGAGTGCATTTCAATTTGGGAGGTCAATTTTCTCCCTTGGTAATATTTTTATTCCCAGAGTTTGTAGTTCTTAAATAAGTCTAAATGTTTAGGGCTCTTTCAGACGTCTCTGTATGCAGGGCTTGAAATGCAGGAATTGATGGTTGTCAGTAAAACAATTAAAATAAAATGGAAAGGAAAAAAGTATTAGAAATAAAACATCAAGTATAATAATGTTGCTATATAAATCAATGGTGTGCCCACATTTTGCATGCTGTGTGCAGGTCTAGTTACCAAGCACATAGCAGGAGAAGAGGGTTTTTTTAAATGTTTATTGGCGAGGAGAGTGAAAATTTGAAGTTTCCTTCTAGTCCTGCCCCCTCCCTCTCCGTTCCCCACACTTAGAACTGGAGTTATGAAATGGAATTGTTTGACATGAGATTTAGGGTGAATAAAAGGAAGCGCGGAGTTATAGATTGCATTAAGATACGGAGAGGGCTACCAGCTAAGGCAGCCTTTAGAAAGAATTAGACAGAATTATTATTATATTTAAAATAGTTTAGGATATCTTTTAGGGTGTAATACCCACAAGTTTGCTTACGTAACAGAATTTAGAAAATACATGAAATATGCCACAAACAGCTTAAAAAGGTATAAAGCAGTAGTTCAAGAAATATAGGCGCAAACGTTCCATAAAAAATAGTATAACCCAGTTTAAACCAGCTCAGTGGTTTCATAAACTAGCAGTAGTAAAACAAAGGTAAACCAGAACAAATGAGTTGTTAAGGCCCCTTTGTAGGTATGCACTGTGGGAACTTTACGTAATTCACTTGTAAGGGAGTGTCATCACTGCAAAGCCATCACCAAGAAGACCCTACCTTTCACGCTGCCGACATGATTGTCTGAATAGAGAGCGTACAGAGTCTTCCCAGTGTTCGCTTACAGGCAGCCAGAATCTTCTTCTCCACACTGTGTGGGTTACAAGATTCACCCCAACGAATTCAGCTGTGCTCCCTTTGAAGGATGCCTGTTTCCATAACACTGCTGTAAATCAAGGACCTCAGGATAAACTTATGCAAACCATCTAGAACAGGGTTACTTTCTTCCCCCATAGCTGCCGTAGTTGTAGGGGAGAGGTTATTGTGCTCCTTAACAGCTGCCCTTAATGACTTCAGTATAAATAATAAATTATTATAAATTATTATTCAAGCCACAGGGAGAGAAAGGTATGTATGTATGTATTTTTTTATTTGGTTGGTTGGTTAGTTAGTTCACCACACTTCACCTGAAGATCACAGGGCAGTTCACAACATAAAAATACAAAATGAAAAGACAAAATACATAACGAAACAAAAACAAACCAGTAGCTCCCTGCCACAGACACGTTTAGAAAGCCATAGAACAGGCATAGACAAACACAACCCTCAAGATGTTTTGGGACTATAACTCCCATCATCCCTAACTAACAGGGATAACTAGCTATCAGGGATGATGGGAATTGTAGTCCCAAAACATCTGGAGGGCCGAGTTTGCCTATGCCTGCCATAGAATGTTAATCAGTCAAATGCCTGGTTGGAGAGGAACATTTTTGCTGGGCTCCTAGGGACATGTAATGAAGGCGCCAGGCAAGCCTCCCTGGGGAGAGTGGCTGTTGCCTGATTGCCACTTGGTGCAGTGCTGCGGTGGGAAGGTAAACTGTGTTTCCGTGTGCTCTGGTTTCCATCATGGTGTCCCCTTGCACCAGAAGCTGTTTAGTCATGCTGGCCACATGACCCGGAAAGTTGTCTGCAGACAAACGCCGGATCCCTCATCCTGAAAGCGAGATGAGAGCCACAACCCCACAGTCGCCTTTGACTGGACCGTCCAGGGGTCCTTTACCTTTATCTCTCTACTTGCAAGCTCCCATGGTGCATAAGAACATTCTATCAGAGGAAGTGCCACAGTTACCTCTACAATTGGCAGCTGCAGGTAATGAAGATTAGTAGGCGACAGTCCTCACTATTTAATTTGACAGGCAGAATTGGCAAAGTATTGCTATAGTTGCATTTCCATTTTCACATTACTGTGCAAGCTGCAACATCAAATGAATTTTAAGTAGTTTGTTTAAGTAAATTGTTCCATAATTAGCATTGTTTGCAATTGTTATTTTAAATGTGTGTGTCATTACTGGGCATACATATTTACCAGTGTCACTGGTAATTGTCCCCTAAAGCTTTCCTTCTTATCCCCCATCCCCAACATAAACGATCAAAGACATATTAGCTTAAATATGAGAAATTGTATTTGATAAATTGTGCAGAAGGAGGTTTAGAAAGAAGTTAAACTACAGCTTTGTATTTCATTTTTCTGCTTTAATTCGGTCAATACTGCTCTAGAAAGCTTACAGGGTACTACTGTTTAGTGACTTTGCTTCCTGCCAAGCTTCATGAACATTTTCTGAATGGTCATGACAATGGAAGTCACTGACCTAGAATAGATTGTTCATTGTAGCTTCCGGATATAATGTAGCTCAACTGTCTTTAGCTGACACAGTGAAGAAACTGTTAACACAAAAATGTGCTTTTTACCTTCTGAACTCTTCTTGCTTTGGCACAGCAAAATTAGGTAAATTTATCCGCATGAAATCTTTCATCCATTTTTATATTAGCTAGAGTTAGTAGGTTCTAAAATGTTTTTACTGTCTAATGGAAATGTTTCTTTTACAATGGCATTTGATACATTTGAGAAAGATAAAAATAATTGCATAATTCCTAGGATTAAAATAGACTATTATAGTAACAAATGAAAGTTCTGCTTCTGTAAACAAGGACATCCTGCTGAAATGTTTTGAGACTATGTTTCAGAATATGTAATATGTTTCTGTTTATTGTAATAGGTTTTGGAAGTTGTCTCCAAGTTCAGCCTTCTTAGAAGTGCTCTGAGGACACAATAATAATAATAATAATTTTATTATTTGTACCCTGCCCATCTGACTAGGTTGCCCCAGCCACTCTGGGCGGCTTCCAACATATATAAAAATTTAATAAAACATTGCACATGATGCAGTAGTCTTGTTGGTACGTAATGCTAAGCCATAGTTAATCACTTATTGGACTTGAGCAGTGCTCCTGCTATGCTTCTCCCTTAGTTCAACCAGGAACAACAAATATTTCACCAAATGTTTGGGAGAAAATTGTTTGTCCCAAACAAACCATAATCATGAAGCTAAGATACGTTCTTAGCTTGCTAGGAGAAACAGTCCCTGTTTTGACACACTGATACAGCTTATTGTATCTGCTTGAGTCAGATGAGGAACAAAGTCAAGAGATTGGACAGTGTGCTGATTCCTGAAGCCTGTGTTCCAATAAGCAGATTCTTCTCTGTCCCATCTTCCCACACTTCCACCATACTTTTGTGGTTCACCTCTGCCTATTGGCATAAACTAGAATCCTGATCTTTGCCTTCATCCAGACTTCGATCTTGTCTGTGATGAGTTATCAGTTGCTGTAAATAGAGGTTACTGAGACCTGTAAAAGGGTTGGGCGATTGTTGTAAGGTTCCTATTACAGCTGGAAGGAGACCATAACCAGTAGTTAAGGCAATGCTGTTACTCTGAGATTTAGGACTGTAAGGCTATAATATGAAGAATGCTAGTGCTTGTTACCTAGCTTGGATGTATACATGTATTTGTATAAGCATAATGGAATTCACTCTTAATTGAAGTCACTCTTGAAAGTGCAAAATGTATCCAGATTTTATGTTTTCCATCCTGTATCTTTAATGGCTTCAGGTTTTCTCAGATGACAGTATTTAGATAGTTATAAGTCATTAGCAGACACCCTTCCAAAGCCCTTCATATAAAACAAGCCATTCTGCACCAGTATTTTACATTGATATTATTTTAAGATAATCCAACTTGTCGTCGTTTATCCTGAGGTTGTTGTTTAATTATATTCCTCTGGAGTGGCTTAAATCTCCTTCCCCTTCTAACTAACTTCTGCTGCTTGCTTATAATCATTGTGGAATTCTGCCTCTATCTCATATCGGAGATTTTACTGCTGCTTTCTGAAGCAGCACTATTTTCTTTTACAGAGGAATGCTCATTTAATCTGTTTCTTGCTGCTTGGCCAGCTATCGAGTTTATTTGTGTGTTAGATTCCTTATCTCTCCTTTACCATAAGGCCCCAGGGCAGATTACAAGAATAAAATCACAACCCTAAAGCAAGAGAAGTGTAAAAGCAATTAAAAGTAGTTCGATATGTAAAAAAAAGTTCAGTGCATCCAAAAACAATTTCATATATAAAAGCAGCTAAAAATAGTTCCAATACAAATGCAGATTGGAATAAAGCTCCACTTAAAAGACTTGTTGGAAGAGGAACATCTTCACTGAGTGCTGGAAAGGTGCATATTTGCTGCGTGTCGGCGTCATAATTGCAGCTATTAGGAGCTTGGGGAGGGTCGCTGAAAATTTTGCCATCCACTAGACCTCTTTCTCACCCTATTATATATGCCCTTTGGAGTTGAAAATACATTCCATTTAAATTTGACATTTTTTCCATTATTCTGGAAGTCATTAAGGAGGCACACCTTCCATCAGACAGAGATAAAGGACCAAAAAATGGGGCTGTGAAGTATCTCCCAATGGTCTCTACTGTGGAATTTGTTTTATCCGTTGTGCTGAATTTTTTGGTTTGCTTTTTAACTGCTTCTGGGGTTTGGGAGAGAATTTTTTGTTTGTGTCTGTGTTCATTTATTTAGTTTGTTTGCATCCCACCTTTATTTCCTTGTGGAACTCAAGGTGGCATATTTCTGAGTTCTTCCACCCAGGCTCTGACCATGTCTAGACCTGCTTTGCTTCAACAAGGTGCCCTAGTACTAGCCTCAGAATAATTGAACAGTGACCTCCTGAGCAGAGTGTTCTCCTGTGATACGTTATATTGGATTTTAGGCATCACTGGTGCCAAAGGGCACAACCCCCCCAGGAAGCACTCTTGTACAGCTCACCTTCGTTTCAGTAGGGGTTGCATCAGACAACTGGAATTTGGTGCACTTTGCCTATAATCTGTTGGTTCCTGCTGTGTGACTTCACACAGTTCATTAAAGTTCCTGTTGTCTCTAATCATATTGTATGTCTCTCAATACAGTCTTGCCAATACTAAAGTACATGTCTACTTCTAGTGAACCAGTAATAGGAAGTATATAATTGGCAGGGTTATTGAAGTCCTTTTGCTTTGGTGGCTAATCTTTCAGGCAGTGATTCAGAACATTATGCCTCTTTTATGCTGGTTTCTGTCTGCATAATCAGAAATGGAATACATTTCAATATTTAATTAAACATCTTGCACTTTAGAAAATCCACATACACCCCCGTCTGTAAACTGCTTTAAAGTATGTACTATTTATGGAATTCTGGGAAATGGGGTCTTTATACGGTCTCTCCACAAAGTATCCCACCCCCAAATATTCATGAGAAAGAGACTGCTGGAAGGGCAGAAGTCTCCAGTGATTCACTTTGTGCATTCAGATGGGGTCTGGTTCAGACATCCTTGGCCTTGGTGGGGTCCATAAGATCCAATTCATGTGAGCAAACTTATAAAAATGGCAGTTTCAGCTATACTATATTGTTGTTTTCTGGAAAGAAAATGAAATGCTATGTCCATCAATATTCACGAGCTTATGACGTGACAAGCTTGCAGTTTGATTAACCAATGTTTCAGCTGACTTGGTGAAATGGGCTTTGGCTGTCCTGGCTTCAGATATTCTCAAGCCTAGTCTTGATTCCTTCCCAGCCCCTGGCTTTTATCATGGCCTTCTCCAGATCCTTTTGAGATAGTTTTGCTGTCTGAGATGAAGGACAAGATGGCGCCCCCCCCCCCAATTCCACATACAGAAGCCAATCAGGCTGACAGCTGAATTTTAGCTCAACCCTCATGAAGGATTGGCAGCATCCCTCACCAACACCCAAGGGCAACAAACTAGACTAGAGGGCATAGGGCAGGCTACACAGGCCTGCCCTCTAACACTTTGCTACCGTTTCTGGCCCCCAGTCTCTCTCACCTGAGGGGGACACCTCACAGTAAGACCAGCCATGTTTTGAGGGACAAGCGTAATATAGGTTAATATGCATTTTAGACATACTCTCTCTTCCTAGCTGTTTGGTATCGCAACGTGCCCCTGAGTGCATCACTTCAGATAAGATCATTTTAGATACCATTCTTCCTCCATTGTTGGCAACTTGGTACATGCCAAATTGCATTCCTGTCTGCTTCTCCCTATGACCTCATGTCTGACCAGTGACTCAGCAGAAGTGATGCTCTTGAGAACTTGTGTTACAGATTGACACAGAATCTTAAATTCCACTGGAGAATTTGTAGCCTCTGCACCTCAGATCAGACAATGTATATCACATGGCCCAGGAACCTTTCTGCAATCAAGATGGCCTGGGTCTTTCTCCTTGAGTTCTATGGAGTAAAGTCAGGACATAAATGGAATATATAACTCAGATAATCTTTCAGCAAAATGAAAAAGAAACAACAACCCAAAACCATTCATCCTATATAACACACTGTGGTATGGAAGTGAATTAATTGGCTATGGAGTAAAGCTATAGAAAATGCTTTTGTCTGTAAATCTCTGCAGCCTTTTTATAGCCTCTAACTAAAGTACACTTTCCTGCTTTTGAGTTGTTTTTAAATCCTCCTTTGCTTTTGCGATTTAGCAGGCCATTGATTGAATTACATGATGTGCCAGTGTCCACAAGGCTTGCGGCCTGAATAAATTTAAAAGCAATAAAAGTAGCAATTAGCATGAAGGCATAGGGAAATGGAAGGAACAGTAGGAACTATTCCCTCTATAATCAGGGAACAATGGAACATTTCTCAAGAAAATGTGGAGATGAAGGGGAAGTGGTTGTGCCTATAATGTATGGCCCAAGACTGTTAATTTATGCAGTTAAATAAAGAACTAAACATCTGCGTATGCACTGCATGCCAAGGAAAGGAGTGCATAATATGCCAGGAATCATTTATATTTGCACAGTGTGATTAGGCTGCCACAGGTTTGCAGCGGCATGCTTATTTTAAAGTAGTTCCCTGATTTTGAGGAGAATGCATGGAATGTAGGCAGCAGGACTTAAGATTCTTTGTTGGGATCCACAGGCCCTTGAGGTGTGTGTTGTTGTCTCCAGACATGTGCCAGGGTTTGTCGTCACCATCCCTCCATGCGTCCATCCACTGCATTGGAGGCAGCAGAGGAGACCCTCTTTGGAAGGGGGGTCTCCAGCAGCTCTGCTGTGTGTGTGGAGCTGTTTGCAGGGCCCATTGGATCCAAACCATAGTCAGCATTTTACCATGTACTCTGTCTTTTCGTTTCTCTCCCCCCTCCCCGCATTGATTTGTTGCATCCAGCCACAGCTTTCTCAGCTCAGGGGCTTTGTGGACACCGATCATGCACACCATCTTCTTTCATAATACATATTGAAGTAGCTGCAAACCATTGAGGGAAGACATGCATTTATGAATGCAACCCAGTGTACAGAAATTCACGTGCCCGTTGTCAGACAGGATCTGGCTGGTGACTAACATCTGAGCTGCAGAAGGGGGGCGGGCACACACTTCCCTCTTCCATGTGTGCTTTGCTGTTGGTAAACCATGGCTGTTGCATTCTCATATCATGAAATTCTTTATTAGGAAACCAGAATATACCAGCAAGGACAGGATCCCTCCTCTCATTGATACACTCAGGTCACCATCTCTCCCTCTATTCATAGAAAGTGTTTTGTAACGCTGCAGTATAAACATGTGTGATTCTAGGTCATGGAGAAACTCCCATAATTACAACGGCATGTTTTTATTATCATTTTGACTTCCATTTTGAACTTGTGTCTAGCACAATACAGTTCTAAAACAATTGTGCATTGGTAATAGATGAACATGTATTTATTTGTTTCTAAACAAGACATTTGGGCATGTATTACGCAGTTTTCATGTAGTGGACCCCAGTCTACAAAACCTTATGCTGTAATCAAGTTGTTAGCCTTTAGCATGCAACAATACTCTTTTTGCTGCATTTAGTCATCATTTCATATATCATACGGAGAAGACAGCAAATGATTTGTGTTCCCTGATGTTCTCCTCAGGTTTATAATTGGCAGAGAAAGGCCAGGACAAGTAAGTGAAGTGGCTCAGCTGATTAGCCAGACCCTAGAGCAGGAACGTCGCCAAAGAGAGCTTTTGGAACAGCATTATGCACAATATGACGCAGATGACGATGAGGTAATATGTTTGTTCTTTCTCTTGTAAATTCGTGAAGTTCCCTTTCCTGTATTTCATTCTCTCTCAAATGCTTTGTCTAATCACAATAGGAAACGACTCCTTTTGCAAATGAACATCCCCACCCCGTTTCACAAGACTACAATCATAGATAGTAATGTTAGGCACAATAAATTTCTCTGTAAATATGTAAGAGTGTTGTTGCTGAAAGCACTCTCTGGGTTGCGGCAGAAAAATTGCACTTCTGAATGCGAAGTAGGGCTCCGTATTGTCCCCGGTGTTTCTGGTCCTCGATACATATCGTGTCGCTTTCAGATTCTTCTTTTTTTAAACAAAAAACTTGACAACCCTACTTTGATTTTTTTTAAATACAAGTTTCCAATCCTCACCTCTGACCCAAAATGGTGGAAAACAAACAAAGGAGGAAAGAGACATATTTTTATGCCTTCTGAGGACCAATTCATATCCACTCATGTGGTGAAATCATAGAATCATAGAGTTGGAAGAGACCACAAGGGCCATCGAGTCCAACCCCCTGCCAAGCAGGAAACACCATCAGAGCACTCCTGACATATGGTTGTCAAGCCTCTGCTTTAAAGACCTCCAAAGAAGGAGACTCCACCACACTCCTTGGCAGCAAATTCCACTGTCGAACAGCTCTTACTGTCAGGAAGTTCTTCCTAATGTTTAGGTGGAATCTTCTTTCTTGTAGTTTGGATCCATTGCTCCGTGTCCGCTTCTCTGGAGCAGCAGAAAACAACCTTTCTCCTTCCTCTATGTGACATCCTTTTATATATTTGAACATGGCTATCATATCACCCCTTAACCTCCTCTTCTCCAGGCTAAACATGCCCAGCTCCCTTAGCCGTTCCTCATAAGGCATCGTTTCCAGGCCTTTGACCATTTTGGTCAATAATAATAATCGCAAGATGATTTTACTGTGTCAGTTTTACATGGTGAATATTCCTTATGAATGCACATCAGTGTGGTGACAGTTGGTATTTACCATGTCAGTGAGTTTCTTAATTCTCAGGCTTCAGTAAATACCAGCTGTCACCACGCATGGCACATCCACATCTTTTTTTCCTTGTCAATTAAATTACTTGCCATGTTAATCAAGAAATGGCTTTCCTGTATCAATAATAATAATAATAGTTCTATATTTATTTTAAGTATGTCTATATTGCCTTTCAAAAAAAATTGGTCTTCAAAGTGGCTTACCAAGTTAATGTTAAATAATATGAAAACAACACACCTAAAAACAAAATAACCAAATATCCAAAATAAACTAGACAACAGTGAAGCAGTTCTAGATTATTAGCTTTTAAGAGATGAAGAGAACAGGATACTTTTAGTCTGGTGGTATAAAGGTAACATTGCTGCTGCCAAGCACATATGTCTATAGAGGGAGTATTTATGGGGAGTTCTTTTTGACAGTAGTCCTTTCAATAACTTGCTCCCAAACTGATTAACTCTTTATAGGTTAAAGCAAGCACTGCGAATTGAGTCTGGAAACAAACTGGGAGCCTGCACATATACTGTAGTACTGGTCAAATATGTTCACCACATTGAATGCCAGTTGGCAATCTAGTCGTCATATTCTAGACCAGCTGAAGTTTCTAAACACAGGGGCATCCCCATGTATAACACATTGCGTTAATCAAGCCTAGACACAACCAAAGGAAGAACTGTTGTGAGATCATCTGTTGCTGGAGGGGATGCAATTCTACCTGGCAATATGTAACTTGGTCTTGAGTTCATATACCAAGATTTCTCAAGGCCTGACTAAGCTTTTCATATTGAAGAGTAAGAACTGTGCAGTTCAGGCAGTACTTCACCCCTGAGAGTTCTGCCCAGGGTGATATGCATAGCAGGCCTTGATCTTGCTTGCTTGCTTTCTCTTCTGATGCCTTCATCACAAGTAGAATGTATAGAGAAACCCAGAACAACTTACGGTTCATTCATTACCTTCCCACTGTGGTGGAGGAAGCCTAGGAGTAGTGAGGGAAGGAGTGCACAAAATTTATGTACAAAATTTACATTCCATTTTTCTACTGTAGTTATAGTGCTCAGAGCAGCTAACAACAATGTAAAACTTACTACATCAGCTGCAAATAATAATAATAATAATAATAATAATAATAATAATATCATTGATTATACATACAGCTAGCAGAAGCATCTTTAAAAACAAGTGGTGAGTTCTAAAAACTCTCAACCAACAGACGCCAGTATGATCCTATTGATGAAAGTCTCTCAGAACAGTAAAGTTTTTTTTAGAATAAATGCCAACATTTTCAAGAATTGTAGTTTCTCGTTTTCCATGTTTATGGAATTTTTTTGCAAATTATGTTGTTTCTGCGCAACTTAAATAGGAACATTTTCTGCAGCCTTCCAACTCTAAAAAGACTTCACATTTAGACATCAGTGCTAAAGGAATCATTCCACTGTTATCAAGAGAAGCAGTATATCTCTTTCTTTGATGGAAAAAACCCATGGCTACTAACTTTTATAGGATGTAGATGTAGATATAGATATAAAATTTAAGCCTGAGTTTACAGTAGTTATTTTATTTGAGTTTAAAAAAGACTAGCTCTGATGCCCAATACTTGTCTGAATTTTGTTTTTCTCGTGGAAGATTTGGCTGGCTCTTTATTAAGAGCAAGGTTTGTTAATACACCGAAGCACTGTTATCTGTCCAGGCAGGAGATTATTTTTATCTCACTGTAATTAGTTTTGAAGGTGGTGTTGTGTAAGGAGATGCTTCAAGTATAACCCTCCCCACCCCCCTCCCCAAGGCCTACTATATATACATGTTACTTTACAAGTTTTTCCCAGTTTTATTTTTTCCTTGTTATTGGAGATGGGGAGAGCAATGACATTTTGCTGATAGCTGAAAGTCAATTAGCATGTGTCAGGGAACTGCCATCAGTGCCGAAGGGAGAGAGTAAATCCAGAGGGATTCCAGAGAGCGTCCCAGGATTGGGAGAGGCAGCCCATCTTCTGGGGAAGAGAATCAGCGTAGCACCAGTGGAGAAGGGGGGCAGATGGGGGAAGCGGCGAGGCGGTCCCATGACTCCTTGCCGGGGACCAGCGGGGAGAGTAGAGGTCCTCTGCTGCCTACGCCCTCCTTGCGCAGAAGGCTTTCGCGCAGAGAGAGTAGGAGGAGACTAGGCGTCAAAGAGCTTCTCTGCTGGAAGAAGTTTAAGAAACGCCCACTGACGGGTTCTGACAGCGATTGAGACAGCCACGGGTGAGTGGCTGTCCAGGCAGAAAAGGTTCACTCAGGCAACCCAGCCAGGTGTTTGCACCGGCTTACTCACGAGCGACCCCTAGAACCACTACAGCATGCAATCATGCAGCCCTTAACTCAAAGTATGAAGCGAAATCACATAGCCAGAAAGGACATGGTGTTGTTCCACATTTGATAAACAAACAACAAACTCAGATCTTCAAGTGACAGCCTTTATGAAGCCAAAATGCCACCATCCATAGCAGAAACAACTCACTGAGTGGGCCAGTGCTGCTGCATTACCTTCCTGGCAGGGGGGTCGCTGTGGCGTAATGGGATGGCTGAGGCAATGGGGAGGCCAGCACAGTACAAACACACCAGTGGAGCCAATCAGGTCTACCTGCCAGTATGTTTGCACCAAGCCAACTTCTTCACCCCTCTCCTTACCAGTAAGCAACAGGAACCCACCCGCTGGGTTGCACCCCATTCAGTGAGCAATTTCTGATTCATGCCTAATACAGAGGTGTACCAGCAGGCTTAGAGGAGCACAAAACTTTGCAGAAGTGCAGAACATTTGCAGGCAGGTGAACTCAACGGGGAGGAAACCTAAAACAGTTCAACAAAAACTAAACATGCTCAATGGGCACAGAAGAGAGGGGGAACTGGGTGGAGTTCCCTGAACAGGAACACTGCAAAATTTTGCTGCGGGTACCATTTGTTCCCATTGCCCTCTGATTCAGCATAGTGTTAACTTATCATCTGAACTCCATTAGTGAGAAACCAAGGCAATATGGTACTTGCTTTCAGAGTTCCTTGCTTCTGCTTCGTGGATGATTGTAGAGACGATACAGAAGACAAAGAGTTTGTTGACCATCGTATTAATGTGTAGAAGAATTCTTATTTAATGTTTGTTATCAACTGTTTTAGAATACTGACAGAGAATGTCATGGAACCTCAGGCAACTACAATAAAAATAACAACTGTTACCTTAAAAAGGTTTGTGAAGAAAGTAACTTGCCTCTGATTCGTTGCTTCATGTGGCATACTAATCATATTTTGAGATGTGGCTTATTAATTCAACATAATTTCTAAACAGCTAATGTTGCTACAGTCCCTCCTTCGTTTATTCAGTTGCAGGCCGAAATATGACTACCCACAGGTATAGCAGTTGGGACTTTGACTAGGGAATCCCGTTTTGATCCGAACACAGCTATGGAGTTTAGTAGGCGGCACTGGAATGATCCTTGGTCAGTTCCCACGCAGCCCTCTTATAAAAGAGAGAACATGTACAAAAGCCTCCTTGTATCTGTAGTAGCTGCAGGTTCTTAGAAGCAACTCTGGCAGGAAAGCATCTGTCTAGTCTTCACTTGGATGTGCTTCTGGCAGGAAGAGATTCTTCACTGCTTATTTGGTTCCTTTATTTTTTTGAGACAGGAACGTGGTTTCCCCAGCTGCCTTCCTTCCTTGTTCTTTCTGGCAATAGCTTTTTTTTTTAAGATTCCCTCTCCTAACTTCTGCCTAGAGCAGTCAGTCAGAGAACCAGGAAAGCAGACAAAGCTGTAATTTCCTTCTTCCCTTTGGCAAGAAAAAGTGAGGTAGATGCTTCTGGCAAGAAGAAGAGTGATCTTTCTTAGCAGGAGTCTGGAGCAAAACGAAGGTGGACAGAAGGCTTTCCCAGACATGGCCACTTCCCATGGTCACCCCTCAAGAATCTGTTCAAGTTGTGTCCCACTGCAGGTACAGGGGAGGTTTCTGTACACGTGCCATTGAGAGGGGATTGTGCATCTTCTGGTAGTCTGTTTAACAGGGTGCTTGTGAGGCAGAATCGGTTAACTCTGCATATTCCCCTGCACTCCTAATAAAGGAAGGATGGGACCTGTGCAAAAGGAAAGAAAGAAAGATATGCAATTCCTGTGATCTTGGCCATTAGAATTCTGCTGTACTTTTAGAATTTAGAACTTTCCGAAAGATTCTACCCTGTGCTTTTTGTTACTAGTGCTTTTTCAAGCTTGCTCGCTTTATTTCCCCATTTTTTAAAAAAATGTTTCTTTATTATTATTTATTTAACAACACGTATATACCGCTTACTGGAAGAAAATACTTCTAAGCGGTTTACAATGAAGAGTAAAAAACAAGTCATGCCAATAAAAAACAAAATGCCAATAAAGCAAACATTAAACAAACAAGTTACATAAACAATTACAATATAAACTAAAACTAGCAATTATGAAACACATATTAAAATCGCAAATCAAGATCACACGTTAAAGTGAAATGCCTGGGTAGGTTTTCTTGATCAAGCAAGCCTACCCAGTTTTTGTTTTGAAAACTGCGTTCAGTGAGGTCCTATATTTCATTAAGGAGAGAGGATTTCAGAAATGCTTTAATTCTGTGCTTCTAAGACAGGAGAATATGCCACAGATGAAGATGAGGACGACATGGGGCCTGTCCTTCCAGGAGGTGATATGGCCATTGAAGTGTTTGAGCTTCCTGAAAACGATGACATGTTTTCCCCGACAGAAGTGGACACCAGCAAACTGGCTCACAAATTCAAAGAGGTAAGGTGGGGAGAGGACAGAGTCTGGGTTTCAGACAGTATTGATTCATACAATTGCATTCCTTGTGGATGGGGATTCCTCTCTGTAAATGATTTAATTGATTTCCCACTGACGTTCAAAATCAGTATATGTAAATGGCTGGAGCTAGACTGCTCTTGTTAAATGAGACAAATTGTGTCAGTTCTTTTTAACATGTGTTGCTGTGATGGTCATGGCGTTGTTTTTGTCAGAGGGTCTGTAAACAAGCTGGGATAAATGTTCAGAATGAAAGCTACATTCCTAAAAAATTCACTGAATAGGTCATACTGACTCAGGACCAAGTTGCCTGGGGATTGCAGCCAGATAATTAGTTATAAATCTGATGCTCTCACTTTTCACTTAAACAAATCATTACTGGTCATTTGATTATCCTGGTCTAATGTGCCTACCACAATCCACCAGACTTCAATATTGCATTTAAAATACTTGCTTGTGCAATCTCCAGTTTAAAATTCAGTTTATGGCTGCAGACCTATGAACACCTACCTGGCAATAAGTCCAGCTGAATGCAGCAAGGTGTTCCCACCTAAACATGTCTTCCCTGCATGCCCTTGCCTTCTGTTTGCCAGAGCGAAGGTGTTGAAAGCTGTTGGGCTCTAAGTGAGTCCCTTCCTTTTGTCCTGGAAAAACAAAGCAATTTCATTCTGAACTATTTTATCCTAGTGTAACTAGGGTTGGAGTGATGGGAGTGTGACCAGGGTGGAAGGGTGGATATCCAAAGGACTTTTGTAGCCTTACGTTGTGATGCTGTGCATGGTGTACTAGGGATGTTTGAGGATTTGGTTTGGCCCACATTTCTAAGTAAACTGATCTGATTCATGCTTTCCTGAACTAATACACGGATTGGAGCACAGTTACCCTTTTGATTTCTGTGCTGCTTTGAATTTTGCAGTGCAGCTCTAAAAACATACAAAAATATGTGTTAAATGTGTATGATGGGGGTAAAATGTGTACTGAGATAATGCAAATGCTTGCGCTGATTTTTAAAAAAGCAATGATTGGAAATTCACATTGAAACAGGGCAGAACAGATTTAGGAATGAGCATACTGCAAAGCTGTCGAGGACCAGAAATAGAACTGATCTGTCCATTCCTAATGTTTACCACCCAGTTTGGTGGGGCTTACCCCAGTAGATGCATTTAGAATTGTAGCCTGGAGATGGTTTTCTTTATTCTTTGGGTGCTATGTTTTGACTTCAGTTAGAATTACACTCACGTGCTTTAAGTTGCACAACTTTCTCTTGCTGAAACATATCCTTCCTAAAAACTGCAGGATGCTCTTTGGTTTGTCATTAAGGCAGGCTTGTTTGCTTCAGCTGCAAGCTCTGTGGGACCTACTGCGCTATGTTCCGACAGTTATCTGACTATGCAGTCAGCGTTCGTTATTTATTTTTTATAAGAGGGAGGTTCTGTTTTAGTAGCACAGGAAAGAGAAAACTGATAAAGCCATCTGCACCTGAGCAGATTGTATTTTACAAAACTGTTTGAGGGTCTGTTTGTTTTGCATTATTTACTGAACAGCCTAAATATAGTTCACTTGCTTGTGTAAGTGTTTTCAAAAAAGCAAGTAAGAGGGGGCTAGAAGCTACGTGATGAACTGTAATTTTCAATTAAGCTGTGAAAGTGCTGGATTCATGTGCTGAACACACGAGCGGATCGCTGGACTGTATAGTCTCAGGATTTGGAGATACAGGTTTTTCTCAGTTTAAAATGATGGATTAAACAGGAAGAGTTGCAGGAGAAATAATTTAAGACTTTTGATTAGCTTTAAGGCTAGGTGTTCTGCGCTTCTCTGTTGCCAAATTTATTTAGGGAATTGCTTTTTGCGTGGAATTTATAAAAAAGAGGGTGTCTTAGCATATTGTAATCAGATTACCTGAAGAACCACATTTTTAAAGATGAATCTGCCTGGGGCCTGAGATCTGCAGGAGATGCCCTCTTTTGCTTCCTGCCAATATCAGAGCAAGGGCGAGTGTGGCGGATGCACAAAGCCACCCTTCTGATAGTGGTGTCTCTGCCACCTAATGGAGTAGAGGTTGGGCAATTAGGTGGCAAGAGTGGAACAGTGCAGGCACACTGGCAGAGCCAATCTGGTGTTCCTGCTGGTGCACCCACACAGCCCCAGCCTCACTGCTTCCCTTTCCCACACCGTCTGGTAAAAGTAAGCTCCGCATGCCCCACCATGATGGCCACACCTGGGTCAGTGGGAACAAGGCCTTTTTGGTTGCTGCTTCCAGACTCTGAAATTCCCTTCCTTCCCAGGGAAGCCCATCTTGCCACCTCTTGAATGGTATTCTGCCAGCAGACCTTATTCTAACTGACCTTTGCCTGATTGTGGTTGCCTAGTGCCGAATGCTGTTTTTACTTTAGCTGGCTGTTGCTTTTACTTGTTCCTGTTTTCATTTTGCTCCTTTCTGTATCTTGATAGTCGTTTTCATTGGCTTTTTAAATTGAAATTGTACCTTTTGTTAGCTGCCTTGGACTTACTGGGATGGAAAGGTGGAGGCATATATTTAGATGATAAATAAATAGCCACAAGTTGTTGCGCTTCACCTGTGACATTTAGAAAAGAGAGTGCGGTTGAGGTCACTTTGATCACGCTGAAAGGCCATAAGTGGGCATAGCTTGTAGCACCTTTCTCCGTGACCCAAAGGGAACCCAACCGCAAGGTCATGTCTGTGCGTAACAGGTGAAATGCAGTGCTTTACATGCCACACACAGTTATTGTGTTCCTTAGCAGAAAAAAGGAAGAGGATGCATTCTTTTGCATGCATCTCCCCACAGCCCTTTGTAGCAGGGAAAGGAGAAAAACATGAGCTCGAGTAAATGCTGTGGGTAAATGGTGACCAGTTTGTTATGGAGGAAAGGACTGCGCTCTGCATATATATATATAATGCAAGTCTGTGTCTTGTGTGTGTAAAAACAAATGTGGCCATGGGAGAGAATGTATGTGCCTAGTGCAGGATGGGCTGTGACCATTGCAATACAAGGAGTGAGTACATGCACAGTACATCGGTGTGCATGTGTGTGTAAGCGTGTGTGTACATGTTTATGGAAAAGTGGGTCTACTGGAGAAATATGTGCATTCTACTCCGATGAAATCCAGTTTTGTTTTTGCTCTGGCATATTACCACCCCCCCCCCAAAAAATGTCCAAAAACCCACCCTAAATAGTACCTTGTCCAAGTCTGGAGATTCTTCTCCTGCGGTTCTTGTGATGGGTGAGGTGGGGGTCACAAGGGTAGACCAGCCATAAATACTTTCAGTGATTCATCCTGCTGAGATTGAGTTCGACACAACAGTAGGTTGAAGGTCACAATACATTCCTTCTTTGGTTGCAGCCTATATGTGTTGTGTCCTCCATAATGCTTGAGCCTTTTAATAGCTTTTTAGCTGCCCACTGTGACATGCTGGCTTAATCCGTGTTAGTGAGGCTTTCTAAGAATATTCATGTGCACATCAAATCTGGGCTGGCTAACAAGCTGAATACAACAATCAGTATTTTCTTCTCTTTCAAAACATTTGACTTGTCCTGGCAGATTCGATGTCCTAATCTGATATTCCGAGAGGCTAGCCAGCAACACTTTTTCTTTAATTAACTTGCATAGACTGAGTCATTTTCCAAGCTAGATATTTTAATTTACAGTCTACTGCACTGCAGCAGTCTTGTGGGCCTTCTGCTGTGTGTACTACAGTATTCAGGTGGCAGCACAGAAGTCTTTTGTTAAAAAAATTGGAGCTCTGGCATTTGCAGCTCACTTGTTCGCTTTGTGGTTTTACATTTTCAGTTGCAAATCAAACATGCAGTTACAGAAGCAGAGATTCAGAAGCTGAAGACAAAGGTAAGAATGATTACTGGCTACTAGAAAGAGCAATGTTCTTATTTTCAGCTGCTGTAAGTTTGTGTCCAAAGGGAAGCAAAGAAAAGTAAGTTCTCATTGAGAAAACGCAGCAAAAAAAGAGAGGTCTGTATGCAGTGGCTCCAGAGAGCTTGTTTTGGTAGAAATAGTTTATTCGAGTCTCAGGAGGATCATGATGACTGTTATTGCAAGGGAAATAGTTGCAATCGCAAATTAAATTTTTACTCCTTTCCCCACATCATTAGATCACTAACAGGCTTGAAAGGGGAATGGTAAAGAATTTGCTTTTAATATATGTAACAAAAATTACTTCTGGAAAGGCGAAGTATTTCTTTTCTTTTCTTATATAGACAAAAGTATGAGGAAGTTAACTCAGATACCACTTCGTTCTTTAATAAAACAGGATTTATGTTATATTAATTAGCCGGCCTTGTTCATAAGCCTGCATGAGACATTCATTTAAATGTTTTATTTCAAAATAAAATTCTTTCTGTTTATGTACCTTGCTGAATTCGGAGGATGCCCCCCCCCCCCCCCGCTAATTAAGTTAAAGTACAAGTTTCTTTTAAACTCAGAGTGGACACATAAATGTTTATTTTGTCACTGATGTTAGTGAGCCTGTCTGCAAGGAGAAAACATAAAAGGGGAATTCCTACATAATTTTTTATAATCTTCCTATTTTGATGTTTTTCCTCTCTGCTTCATTTGGGGGGGGGGGGAATTAGAAATCTTCTTGCCAGATTACAGTCTTACTTATCACTAGAAATCCTTGTGAGGCTAATTTGCTGCCTGCTGAAAATCTTACTGCCTTCAGAGGCTGTTGCCCTTGGCTAACATCCATTCATCTGCGATTTGTAAAAACAGAAGTCTTTGCTGTATTTTTTGCATGTTTCATTCTCTACCCCCACAACAAACCCTAAATAAAACAAGTTATTATACATGCTTAAGATCCATTTAAATGGAAGTTAAATCCACAGTTATAGGCTTAGGGTGACAGCCCTTTGATTTTAATGAGCCATAGGTATACCCACTTTTTTCTGGATTTTCCTAGTGATTTCTCAAGGCCAGGAGTTGTGAACATTTAAAGCTAGAATCATATTTGGCATGAATGCATTTAGACTGAGGTGTTTAAATACATAACCTACTATAAAGGGGTGTATGGAGTGTTAGGGAAGGGGTGGGGGACACGTTGGGCTCCTTCTTTGTTTGTCCACCTTTGGTCTCCCCCCCCCCCCCGCATTCAGCTCTTTCATATGGCTCCTAGAAGCT
Organism: Podarcis pityusensis; assembly: GCF_964106645.2. NCBI lineage: Eukaryota > Metazoa > Chordata > Lepidosauria > Squamata > Lacertidae > Podarcis > Podarcis pityusensis. The sequence continues at coordinate 28,459,074 of NC_138037.1, forward strand.
GACAGCACCCCAGGAACGGCTTCAACTCACCGACTAAACCAGGTGAGGGTAGTCAAGGGGTCTCAAGGGGTCTCGACAGACTCTGGCAGATTGAGTGGATGAGAGCAAGAGTGGGTCCAATGGTCAAGAAGGCAATTTCTGCACCTGCTGTAGAGGGAAGTGAGGGGCAGATGGGGCTCTTCAACTTGGCAACATAGCCCATATAGGAGAAGGAAAACTCTGATCCTAAACCTCCACTGCTTTGCGGGATATTTTTGGGAGGAAAAAAGGGCTAAGGAGTGAATTCTACACAAATCCGGAGTGGGATCCCTCAGGCGGTTGGATTGCACCTTGTATTCTGCCTTCTGGCAGCCAAGCAGGTGCCCAGCATCTTGCTCTGCTTTCCTTTGGACCGCATCAGCGAGGCCAAGAGGTGGGGTCCTGTCGACTGGGCAGCTCAGGACCTCCATACTCATTGCCCAGGGTTGCATCTCAGGGAAGTCACTTTGGTGCTGCTAATGCAGCAGTTTGGCTTCAGCTCCCCCCCCCCCAATTGTCTCTCGACACAGACAGATGCCAACAACAACTATAAAAGGCAGATGATTAGTTATTACACCCCACTTTATAGCTATGAAAGCTGTTAATAGAGAAGCTTCTTCCAACAACAACAAATACCCTTCAGGTACTAAGCAAGTGTTCTGCCTTAGGCAATGTTGCACAATAAATTTGTCAAAATATGCTTCATTTTATGTCTGTATGACTAATTTCCAGTTTGCCTTGCTTAGACACATGGCAAACTTCTGGGGAAAAAATAATGATACAAGCAGTAGTGTGTTCATTTTAAAACCGCAGAAGCCTAGGTGGATGCAAGGTGGGAAATGATGCATTTGAGATTATTCATTTAGCCTTAACATGGTCTAGAAAGTTCTTTAGTGCTCTGAAATTATTTCTGTTTTGAACATTACGTATTGTATGCAAGGATAGCCAACATGGTGGGCTCCAGATGTTGTTGGACACCAACTCCCACCAGCCCCGGTTGCCAGTGATAATGGAAGCAGGAGTTTGGCAACATCTGGAAGGGGCATCTCATTGGTTATACCTGCCATATAAGAATAGCACTCGGCTGCTGTTCCTCATGCGTGTTACTTTGAACCAACTGTACCTGAATGTAAAAGCATCTGCCTTCCTCTTTCAAAGCTGCAGACAGCTGAGAATGAGAAAGTAAGGTGGGAGCTGGAGAAGAATCAGCTTCAGCAGAACATTGAGGAGAATAAGGACAGGATGATGAAGCTTGAGAGCTACTGGATTGAGGCACAGACCCTGTGTCACACCGTCAATGAACACCTGAAGGAAACGCAGAGCCAGTATCAGGCACTGGAGAAGAAATACAATAAAGCCAAGAAACTGATTAAGGACTTTCAGCAAAAGTAAGCATGAGCTGAGATGCAGGTTCGGGCAAAATTTCTCAATCTGTGTAGCATAGGCATGCAGAGAGCCAGAGAAATAAACCGCAGTCCCTGACTTACAACATTTGGCTACAGACCATGGTTTGCTTGGGCTGAAACAAGCCACAATCTCCATATGATCTAGGAAGCTGCCTTAGACTGAGTCAGACCATTGCTGCACCTTGCTCAGTGTGGTCTAACCCTGACTTGTACTGGCTCTCCAGTGTTTCAGACAGAAGTCTCACCTAGTCCTGCCTGGAGAAGCCAGGAATTCAACCTAAGGCCTTCTAAATGCAAAGCAGATTCTCTGCCACTTAGCTAGAGTCCTTCCCCTGCTGGCCTACAGTCTTTTAATTCTGAGCCAGGAATTGTGACTTATTTCTCCATTGTGTTAGCAGGAAGTAGCAAAGAAGGCAAGATCAGCTCTCTTTGGATGTGCGAACTGGGCCAGAGCTTAAACCTTCTAAACATATATTACCACTCTGGGTTAAATCTGTAAATGTGTAGAAAATGTATACTTCCTAATAGGTTTACTCATAACTTTCCAGATCTTTGTATCTGTACCTTTAAAGAGATAAAACAAGAGTGGTAAAATGAAAGAGGATTTAATGCCAAGGACACACGCACGCCAACCCACCACTATATTATCTGTGCACCTGCATAATAAATTTATAAGCCTAATTTTAATAACGTGTATTTATTTAGTTTTGCCACTTCCACTGTGGTGATTAACAACTTTTCATAAAGCAAACAAGAGATAATTCAGGTTAATCTCCTACAATGTAGCTTCAGCTTATTCATGTTAATATAAAAGTATTTGCTCCACACATCCTCCCTCTTGCTGCTGCATTCTCATTATTATCAGGTCTTATCAAGACAATACATACTGAAGTGTAGCAGTCCATCAATTTTTTTCAATACCTATCGCAACTGACTCTTGTTCTAACCAGCAAATATATTTTTCCCTAAGAGAACTTGAGTTCATCAAGCGACAGGAGGCTGAAAGGAAAAAAATAGAAGATCTGGAGAAAGCCCACTTTGCAGAAGTTCAAGGTTTACAAGCTCGTGTAAGTAATTTTCAGTATTTTAGTTTATTTCATGGCTTTATTTTGGAAGCGTTGTTGCCTTTTAGGAGTAGGTGTGGCTGTAGGGATGTTCACACGCTGCATTCAATGAGTGCACAGTCTGTGTACCTCTGTACACAAATAGTTGACAGCTGTACACTTGTATAGTTATTCACATGTATGGTTAAAGTCTGCCTGCCCATGTGAACAGTAGTTGAGCTGTTCAGATCAACAAGTGTCCACCAGATCAACAAGCCTGTTACAAATGTTTTAAATAAGCAGACAACAGTACTATACTGCATAGGAATTATCATTGCATTCCAACAGGGTAGCGCAAAGCAACCAATGATATATAGTTTACCAATACATGGTTCGAGTACGGGCATAGGCAAACTCGGCCCTCCAGATGTTTTGGGACTACAACTCCCATCATCCCTGACCACTGGTCCTGTTAGCTAGGGATGATGGGAGTTGTAGTCCCAGAACATCTGTAGAGCTGAGTTTGCCTATGCCTGATATATTAACAGTACTAAATGTCTGTGTGGTACTAAATACATGCATGGTAGTGGTTCTGTTCATCTGATTAATGGAAAAGGTTTATTTTACCATATTTTTCCATGCATAAGACGACCCCTATTGTTTTAAACCCAAAATTAAGAAAATGAAACCCTAAAATAAAAGTGAAAATCTGGGTGATTGGCGGCAGCAAGTTGTTGCTCTTTTCTGGGGCGATCACCCTCAAAGTTTCCAGCATGAGGTACATTCAGTGCCCCATGGTACAGAAGCAAAGGCAGCAACTGGGGCACCACACGCTCCCTCTCGGTGGCAGCTGCTGCGCGGGGAAGCAGGCTCCCAAGCAAGGTGCCAAGGAAAAGCCAGGGGAAGGCAGCGGCCACTCTGCACCGGATCATGCCGTCGAGCAAACTGAGCTGAGGAAGGTGGTGAGTGGGCTGGGGGCAGGGTGGGAGTTTGAGAGGGGAAGAGGAAAAAAAGGAAAGAAGGGCAAGGAGAGGTAGCTGAGGCAGCTCTCCGTGGTGGTGGTGGTGGCAGCAGCTGCTCTCGATTCAGTGGTCGAGCCAGTGGGGGCTTCAGGAGACGGGGGGGGGGAGAGAAAGGCGAACGGCAGCAGGAGGGACCGCCTTAGCCCGCCCAAGCCAAAATCCTGGACATATGCTTAAATATTTTAAAAAATTCTCCTGGTGCTATGTTCCATGTACAAGACAGCCCCCAATTTTCTACTTTTTAAAAAAAGCAAAAAACCTCAACTTATACATGGCATTTTATTTATTTTGCTAATCGTTAACTTCATTTGTCCTAGATCAGAGAACTGGAAACAGAGGTTTTCAGGTTACTGAAGCAAAATGGGAGCCAAGTTAACAATAACAACAACATTTTTGAAAGGCAAACATCCCTTGCAGAAGTCTCAAGAGGCGATGCCATGGAAAACCTTGATGCAAAGCAAGTGTCTTGCCTGGATGCCTTAAGTCAAGGTTTGTTTGAACCAGATGATAAGCTTGAGGATTGCGTTGTTTCTGTGTGATGTAGTTGTACTGACTTAAAAGTTTTCGGAGTGGTTGCATATGCATGACGTGGCAAGCCGTATACCATGCTTTACTGTGTACAAGTCAGTCGTGCACCCTTTGCTCCTTCTCAGTTGTACTTGGGAGAAATAGGTCATGATCCCTTACGTAGTGTTAGTTCTGAACCAGGGACCGTGGATTGTTTCACTCAAACCAACTATGGCCGGTAAGCCAAGGACAAACCTTTGCTTATCGTCATCCACTGGAGCCAACTCCAGGGGGCTGTGGGTTCTTTGGCACCCACAATAAAGTATTTGTGGGGCTGGGCCCCCACAAAGTCAGTGGGCAAAGCTGAAACCCGTCATTGCAGGCACCCACAATCTTTGGCGTGAGATGGCACCTATGTCATCACCATTTGTTTGGAGTGAAACAAAGCACAATCCCTGCTTCAGACATAATGCATTCAGGCATGACACTAAGCCAGGGATTGTGGCTGGTATGACTGGGGCTAAGCGAAGCAGTCACCAGTGACGTGAATATGGTGATGGTTGATGGCTCTCTGTGACATAAAAATGTGGCCAGCGTAATGTACGATGTGGTGACCCATCTGTAATACTATCATACATAATTTCATAATGCCTGTAAAAGCACATGTATTCCGTTCAGTTATATTTTTATCCCCGTTCATTGTTGACATTGCTAATAAAAAGGTTAAGAATATAAATCTATATCTCCTCTTCTATATACCATATCAGGGGGTTTTTATGTTGTGTACTTGAGAACAAAACATCACAATTTTCAAAAGGGGTCTTTTATGTGCAAAAATAAACAAATTGTTTGTGTAAATGTATGAACGTCTCTCTCTCTCTCTCTGTGTTGATAGATAAATATGTACAGTTTACATGTACAAACGAATGTATTTGGGCCAAAATAGATCAGTGTGCAGTCATCCAAGTGCCAAAAGTACATGAGGACTGCCATTCTCTCCCCTAACATGTCACCACTAGCTTTCCTTTAGTCCTTTTCTCACACTACTTTTCTCTGATCTGTCCTGGATATGGAACATGACCGAGGAAAAAACTCCTGCAGGAAGTAAGTCTCAGTGTGTGATTTTGGCAGATCCACACTTCAACACACATCTGCCATCTTCACATGTGGACACAAACCCCCATATGTGTATGAGAACCTCCATTCATCATAGGAGCAGCGTATCTGCTTGTACGGCCCTTTGCTGGTTATGCATAGGCTTTCGACTGTGGCTGTACCTTAATAGATTCTTTATAATGTTCTTTTAGCGAATGTCCTTGGCATGTAGGTTTTTAAAGAGAGGAAATAAGAACAGAATGTTGTGATGTTGAGGGTGTACACAAGTCTCTAGAACTGAGTGCTCTGATGTTCATTGCATATATAAGTCCATCATGACAACTGGAGTAGTAAATCTCGCTGCTCTGCTAACAGAATTGCAAGTGTGTAATGGGACTCTTCATTAAAGGCCCTGGTTTTGAGGCCACTTCATGCATTGCACATAAGCACTTTCTACAAAGGAAACAATGTGAAACCTATATGCAGTGGTAGGCCCATCACATTTCATTGTCCATATACATTCTGGGAAAGCTTAATTTGCTATAGCACGCTATGGCATTTCCCCATGTACATAAGGGTGAAATATATTTGTGTAGACATGATCAGCATCTACATGCTGTTTCCTACACAAAAAAGTGTTTTCCATGTCAAGAATGCATACTGGGTGAAGTGAAGGTTTTGCCCACAACTCTTAGTTAAAAATCCATCGTATCTGTGTGATTGAACTGTCCTATGGATATCTGTGAGCAAATGCAGTATAGCTAGGGCCAAGCTTTTACTTAAACTTTTGATAGATGAAAAATAGGAATAGGGAGCCAGAGGCCTTCCAAAGGTTGGTGGACTCCAAGTCCTATCAGCCCCAGCCAACGTGGCCAGTGGTTAGGTGTGACAGGAATATCCAGATGGCCACAGGTTCCCCTTCCCTGTATGATGCAAAATGTTCAAAAAAATAGCTGTTGGAGACCATCTATCAGGCTGAAATGCTTTTTTGAGAAATAGTGACATAGAATAAGGGAGTATTTTCTTAGCCTATGGCAACTCTGTAGGGCGTTCTGAGTCATGAGACCATTGTGCAATTCAGGCAAGAAGCAGCTGTTGCAAGAAATGTTAAGCATTTGACTAGGAGCAGGAAGTATCTCATTCCTCCTCTGCTCCTTAAGAAATATACACTTTATTTAGATGTGTGTTAGAAACTGCTAGTTGGTCTCTCCACTCCTCCCCTTCCAAGGAAATGATAATAGATATCCTCCTCTGATGTTTCAGAGTGTGGTAATGCAAGATGGTGGGAATCCTCATGGACAGTATTATGCTCTAAATGCATGATTTATTCCTATTTCAAAGATGGAATGAATTGCTTGATAGTGAAGTCTTACAGCCTGTGTGTGTGTGTGTGTGTGTGTGTGTGTGTGTGTAGTGAAGAGAGAATCCTAGATTCCTGTAAAATCGCAAAAGCTTGCAACAGTTATACCAATAACTGAATGTGGCCTCTGCCCAATGTGATGACAAGTTATGCAATGGAGGCAGATTTTGATTCTAATCTGAATAGCTCATTTTGGAACCTGGGTCTTGTTGCTGCCCCATGCCACTTCCCTGGGGCCACTGCCATTTTCTATTCTATAACACCATTTTGGAAGAGGCGGTATACATGCTATGATTAATGCTATAATCCTCTGTCCATAACCTGCTGGCTTGAAAGCCTTGCCGTGTTTGTTTTCTTAAAGCAACTTTTAAAAAAAGAAAGTACCATGCACATAAATGTGGTGCTTTTAAAATGTCAGTAGCAATGCAGTTAATTCTGTAGTTTCAAATTTCTTAGGAAAGCTTTTGAGTGAATGCCACCATGTATCATGTTACTATTTACTTAGCGGGTTAGTTATAAAACTTCCTCCTTTGTCACCCTTCTGTTTGGCACATTACTCTGAGCGTATTTCATGGAAAATAGACTTCATAGATGCGTAACCCTGAAGAAAGAAGGTAGGAGCAAAGAATTAGTTTAGGCTGCAATCCAAAAGGGTTCACGTATAACCAACATTTTTAGGTAACAACAACAACAACAACCCTGAATTACTGTTTGTTTTGATACTGCTTCTTAGAGCAGCCAGACTTCTGCCTTAACTCCTGTACATTCACAAAGTATTTTTCGGAGTCAGGGTGATAAACACTATGTGTGCAGTGTTGGAGAAGAGACCACAACTCAGTGGCAGAACATCTGCTTTGCTTGCATGTCCAGGGCAGCATGGCACCTGGACACGCAATGCACCCTTTCTGGAATCCTGGAGAACCACTACTCAGCTAGGTAGCTTCCTGTGACTGCCCTAATTGCAAAGTCCCCAAACTGCTCTTTGAACCTGAGATGGTTTTTTAAAGTGCAATTGGAGCGGCAAGAGGGACAATTTTTCTAGAGGAGGGTCGAGTGTGTGAACACCCCCCAATATGTATTGCTGATTTTCACCTGACTTCTTCCACTCTGCCCCATCGGGTTGTTGCTGTTCTCTTTATATTAATCACGCTGAAATATTCACTTGGCAAAATAACCTATTGCGTTTGTTTCTGAATCCTCTCTTGACTATAAATAATTGCTTCAGCATAATTGCCTTCAGGAGTTAATTCTCTCCTGCCCCTCCTTTTAAATTGAAATCCTCTCTAAGTACTCTTTGTGAGGTATTAAGGCTATTATTGTTTCAAACACCTTATGAAGATCTTTTGGACTTAGGTAACCATAGTGACACAAAAGGGTACATGCTGATTCCATTTGCGCAATCAGCGGCAAAAGTCTCAGCTGACTCTGTCAAAACCATGTTTATGCCGATCGGGTCCCATCTTGCCTGTGTACTTACTTACTTTGAATACTTTGGCTTCACCTAATGGATCAGGTGTTTTTTTAATATGGGGGGGGGGGTACCAGTATTGGTTATATAAGCCTATTTGCAGCTGCTTCTCATAGGATATAATTACATATGTACTTCTATTACAAACTGAGGGGCAAGCTAGACATGATATCAATTGCAAGATCACAATTAACATGCTTGATTTTTAACATTTAAATAGCAACCAAAGGGTGCATGTGATCAGGACTCCAATTTGTGAGGAGGTTAACCCTCTCCCTGCACACACATGTGAACTGTGATCTGTATGAAAACCACACCCTCCTCCTAAAGCATCTATTTGCACTTAGAGGGGAAGCTTCCATTGGCAGGAGTAGAGAGTACGGCAAAGGATTAACAGACATCCCTACAGACTGTTGTACAAATCTTGATCTCTTCTCCACTAATTTTTTTTAACAAATCGGTACAAATTTATATGAATGAAGTTGTTGTGACTTCTCTCATGGAATGCTGGGAAGTGTGTTTTGGTGATGATTCTGCAAATTCTGTGAAAATATCCTAATACAGTGTACTTTGATCTCCAGATGTTTTATCTCCAGATCTCCAAACGTTGTTGGACTACAACTCTTATCATCTCCAGGCATAATTCCAGGCGAGGGATTATGGGAGCTATGATCCAATAATACCTAGGGACCAAAATTTGAGAAACACTCAGTATTCCCTCACAGATCTACAGTTCCCATGGTTCTTTAGCTTTCTGTCGTCATTGAGAAGGTGGCTTGAGGTGCTTTGGCAGCTGTGGCAAAATGCCCCACTGCTGCCCCCATGATGGGAGCAGGGCATGAGGTTCTTTAAGAGCTTACTCTCAAGAAGCCCTTGCAAAGCCTTGCCACCCTGCTGGGTTGGGGCAGGAAGATTCAGCAAATGGTTCTTAAGGCATAACTGTCAATGTTCCCCGTTTTTATAGGGAAATTCCCTTATTCCGAATAGGATTCCTCGCAAGAAAAGGGAGAAGTTGACAGCTATGTCTTAAGGAGAAGCTTTCACCGAATCTCCTCCTTCCCACCCAGAGACAAGGCTCTGCAAGGGCTTCTGCACAGTTTTAGAATACACAAAAATTGATAGCTCCCAAGTTAACAAAGAAAGTGACCATGGTAATCCCCAAAGAAAATGAACAAGCAAATTAACTTAATAACCACAACAAGGAAAAGGTCTAAAATCACTAGACAATTCAATTATCAAAATAGGTTCCTAATTTAAGGTAAAACAATTTTTGTCTTCATGTGGCCAGGACCAAAGCAGAACAGAACATCATTTGCCAGTTCCAAATCTGCAGCTGCATTTTTGAAACCTGTCTGGCCCCATGTCCGAATGTAGGTCAGTGTAGGGGTGCAGTTTGTGTGTCATATCCTCACCTCTTTAGCTATCACATCATATGCAGGTGTGTGAGAATAGATGGGATGGTACTGTGACTCTTGAGTGTTTAAGAACCAAGGGTTGTTTACCGTTCTTCTTTAAGCATGAATCTTCTCAGCTCTGACTTCTGTTTTCATATGTACTATCTTAAGTAGAGTCATACCGGCAAGGTAGCTGTCTTAAACCACCACACTTCAGTGGCTGAACTAAACTGCCCATCAACTAGCTGTACTTTATAATACAATGGTTTTCTATTTCGCTTTCCACGGGTCCTCCTGAGGCTTCAGCATCTTCTGGTGCTCTCGTTTCCATGCAGCAGCTCCAAGGTTGTACACAATCTGATGACAACAAAGGGACAATGGTTTCCACTGAAATAAGCAGCATGTATGAAAATACGGCTTGATTTGTATAGAATTGCAGACTGTATCTCCAGATAGTGGCATGTTTCAATGCAGGTCGTGATTTTCTATTCTCTCTCTCTCTCTCTCTCTCTCTCTCTCTCTCTCTCTCTCTCTCTCTTGAAAGATTTTAGTGAAGCAGTTCCCGAGACAGAAAGGCTGGACTCAAAAGCACTGAAGACTCGAGTTCAGCTTTCAGTGAAGAACAAAAGGTCAAGACCAACTAGAACAAGACTGTATGACAGTATCAGCTCCACAGATGGAGAGGACAGTCTTGAAAGAAAGGTGATTCTTCTCTCCCCTTCCCAACCTTCTCATCAGTTGTTTCCTTTCACCATGCTCCCTCCCTGGCGGTGTTTACTAATTTGTGATGAAAATGTACAATGAAAGAAAGTATTTCTTCTCCCAATTTGAAGGTAAAACACCTGTGTTCTTTCAGCAGTTTCAAGACTTCTGATTTAATATTACACGCATTCTGATGTGCTGTCTTTCATTATTTCCTCCCCCCCCCCATGTTATTAATTCTTTTTATTCAAACCCAACCGAGTCGATGCTTAGCAGGTAATTTTATTTCGATTCAGAGAGCTTGAAATGCTAATCATTGCGAAGGAAATGGTTACAAATGGAAAGCAGATAAGGTAAAAGCTTAACGGTGCAAAATTATTGGAATAGTGCTCCGAAAGGAGACGCGGGATGGAAAGCAGGTGCCGAAGAGGTGAACTTGCGCTTTCAAAGTAACTCGCTGTGTGGTTGGTTCCTGAAATGCCATAATCTGCTTCACAATCTCTTATATCAACAGCCTTCGCGCAGTTACGGTAGTCCCATGCACATTACCAAACCACCTCTGCCTGTGTGTATGAGAGCCTCCTCACCTGCATCAGATTCTGGTGCTTCCTCCCTTTCCCCCGTGGCTAGCAGTGCAACGTTTGCATTTGACAACGTAACTGGAAACCAGGACGAAGGGCGGCCGTACACGAGTGTTGTATGTTCCCATGGAGATACTCCACTCTCCTCACCTTCAAAATCCTGTCTGAGCTACGAAGCTTCGCCTGTGCATCATCCAGCCAGCAGGAGTATCTTCCATGATGAAGGTATAGCTGTGATTTTGCATGCTGCTGCGTCACTTTTCTCGCTGTGTGTAATGAGTTCAGTTGTCGGTGGTTGTGTCCTTCTGTCGCCTCCCAGAGAGGGTCACCTGGCTCCCCACACTACGGTCTCTTAGGTACCAGGCAAATACATTTTTGTCCTCACAGGCCTTTTAAACATGTTGGTGTTCGTAGATATTCGCTAGCTGTTTTATATTGATTTTAAGTTGATTTTAAGTTGCTGTCTTTGTGTTGGTTTTACTTGTCTTTTATTTATTTGTAATAGGTGTAAGGGGTCAAATATTGTACTTTAGTTTGCATTTTTAGTTATCTGTAAACCACCCAGAGAACTCAGTTATATCGGTGGTAGATAAATGTAATAAAAAAAAGTGGTCATAAATTAAGGTTCCAACAAAACATTTTATTCACTTCCCTAATTAGAAAGTCTGGTTTTCCTCCTCTTTGTCATTCGGAGCTTTTAAATCATTTAGTTAAAACCATTGCTTTTTTTCTAAGGCTGATTTTGGAATGAGTGAGTTGGGAGATACAATTAGAATATGTCTCAGTTATTTTAAACATCTGCCCAATTCTGTGAAATACAGTCTTTGCCTTAAATCAAGGGCACACAATTTAGTTTGGGGAGAACTTATTTTAGATTTGTTCTGAAACCTAGCAAAGTGTTTTAAGTACAATGTCAGGAATTCGCATTCTGTGAGAGAAGGTCCAGTGCTTTTGTATCTAATTGTGGTTGACGTTTCAGAAATGGATTGAATCGATGTATTGCACTTCAGAAGTGAAGGTGGTAGAAAAGCTCATGTTTTAGTTTGTCTGCCATCTTCATGGAAAAATACATAGCTCAAGAAAATTCTTGCACATATACAGCTCTCAAAGTATGATCAAGAACATAGGGAATTGCCTTATGCCAGGCTGACAAAAACTAGTGGATTGTGACACCACCCACTCTCTGAATTGTGTGAATTGGTCCCTCAGTGTGTGGGGGGTTGTAGTATAAATATAGAGTCTTGAACTCAATTATTGTTCTTCCTTTGTATTCATCATCTCCTTTGTTCCTAATAACTCACATACGCAATCAGAATTGCTCTCAATGACCCCACTCAAGCAAGAATCGCTTAATAATGATTATTCCTCAATAATGTTTAATCACTGGAGAATCCCATGTTTTTCCCGCCAGGAGTGTTATACAAGCAGCATTAAGTGTAAAAGCATATTTTAATGAATATGTTAGAATCAAAGTGAAACCATTTGCTTCAGCATAGAAATATTTGAATGTAATAAGACCTCTTTTGCAAGTGTTTCTAATTGGGGCACAGCAATTCTGTGCTCCAGTAGGAAGCATTTGATAATTTGAAAGTTTCCCCCTCCTTTTCTTTTACAATACAATGCAAGAGATGGGGGGGGGTCATTTTCAGCCCCTGGGGGCCTCATTTCCCCTTAGGCAGTCTTCCAGGGACCATGGGCAGCAGGTGTGACTTGCCTTCATGCAGAAGGCTGCAGGGCAGCCACGCACAAGCCCACAGTTTCTAGACAGGCAACTCCCCATTTACGTAGCAACGTGTGTTTAAGTGAAATCGCATATATTTGGAACACCATTGAAGAAGCCGGCAAACTTCTAAACCTCTGGAAACCCTTTAAAAACCTTTGAAAAAGCCAAAAATCCACCGAACTCCACCACAATTGTTCTCTCCAAACCTCCTTGCTCAAACTCCCAACTCTCTGTAGGCCTCAAAGGTTGGTGCAAAGGCTCCTGCAATTGCACTTTCAAAGGCTTGTGGGATTGCTGGGCACTGTTTTGTGCCATTTTTGCACTCTTTTAGGGGTGTTTTTACCCCTTTTCCGTGCCACTTCCGTGTCCACAGTGATGCACAGCCTTTCATACCTTGAATGCGCCTAAGTGGGGACTCGCCTGTACTTACGTCTCCCCAACCAGGCAAGCGAGAGTACTGTTCTTGGGCATGTTCCACTGTTCAAGGACACAGAGGACGGAAGGCTGTGGCCTAGGGACATTGGGGCACAACTGGGGAGAGTCCTGTGAGCCAGCTAGAGAGGCCTGGAGGGCTCCTTTTGGCACCCGGGCCTGCTAGCAGAGGACTATGTTACATTTTTTATGTCAATCTCCTACTCAGTAAATTCAGCACAAGCACAAGACTGTTTCAACTCCAACCTCTTTACTAGCAGTCTAATGTAACCCCAAGGCCCCCTAACAGTCACAGAGCCGTCAGATGTATTAACCCCATTAGGCGTGTGGCATCTTGCCAGAAGGGAACATTTGCAGTCCATCTTCCTTCTCTCTCAAACACACGGGCGCATGTGTGCACCTAGCAGCTTCTCTGCATCCCCTCTGTTGTTTTAAAATACCTTTTTGCTATGTTCCCCTAGATTTATATAGTTTGCTTGCTCTTGTTAACACGGGAAGTTTGCCCTTCGTGATTTAAAAGCCTTTCTGCATTTCTTACCCCGGGGGAGGTTTCAAAGTGCACTATAAAAATAGCAGTACATTTGTAACAGCGCAAAGACACCTTCTGACCAGGATCCAAGGAGCCCTTTTAGGCATGTGCAAAGTCTTGCTTGCACAGCAGGCTTTTCACTTCTTTGTTTCTGGAAAGCAGCTGCTCGCTGTGCATCAAAGGGTGTTTTTGAGGCTTCCACAGTATTCAGGGCTGGCTTGTTGGGTGGCAGGTTTGCTGTTGGGGAGGAAGGGACTTTGAAGCCCATATGTTGCTGTGGAGTATTGCACCTCTTTGGATCCTGGCTTGCATTTGTTGTTGTTGTTGTTTAGTCGTTTAGTCGTGTCCGACTCTTTGTGAGCCCATGGACCAGAGCACGCCAGGCACTCCTGTCTTCCACTGCCTCCCGCAGTTTGGTCAAACTCATGCTGGTAGCTTCGAGAACACTATCCAACCATCTCGTCCTCTGTCATCCCCTTCTCCTTGTGCCCTCAGTATTTCCCAACATCAGGGTCTTTTCCAGGGAGTCTTCTCTTCTCATGAGGTGGCCAAAGTATTGGAGCCTCAGCTTCAGGATCTGTCCTTCCAGTGAGCACTCAGGGCTGATTTCCTTCAGAATGGATAGGTTGGATCTTCTTGCAGTCCGTGGGACTCTCAAGAGTCTCCTCCAGCACCATAATTCAAAAGCATCAATTCTTCAGCAATCAGCCTTCTTTATGGTCCAGCTCTCACTTCCATACATCGCTACTGGGAAAACCATAGCTTTTACTAGACAGACCTTTGTTGGCAAGGTGATGTCTCTGCTTTTTTGTCTGTATGCAAACATGCTCATTTCCTCGCATCTCTTCCTGAAAAAATTACCAGTACCATCTATCTCAGCTGGGTTATTTGCTTAGAGCTGCAAAGAGCTGGTATACAGAAACAGAACTTCTCTCTACATTAAAAAAAGAAAGAAAGAAACATGGGCCCTGGGTCCTGAATTTTACAATAGCAGCATCAATACTAATTAGCCATTGCAGTAGATATCACTGAAATGTGTCTTAATCTTTCTGTCTTTTCTTGTATCTTTCAATGTTATGCAGGCACACATTATCACTGCACATAGTATTCCCTTTTACTCCAGTTTTCTTTGGACTTTTAATTACTTACGAAGTGTAAGCTTTTGTATGTATATAAGTACATGATAAATTAGCAAGTCATCCACAGACCTTTTGTTGGGATTGAATGGTGGCAAATAGGCAAGTAAGCTACATGAAGAATTTGAGACGTCGTTGAGATTTTTCTAGTGATTGTGCAAAAACAAGAACTGATTGTTGCCCAGGCTTATGATCTAAATAATCTATTACTAGTACAGAGGGAAGATTCTCATGCGACCTTCTTAAAAATGTTTTCACTACAGCAGTTCCCACTGCCTAAGAAGCAAGCCACAGTTCAGTTTAACAAGCTGCTTGTCTCTTCAGCTGCTAAATGTCAACAAAGGTTTTGACCAAACCTGCTGATCCCCTCTGTATGCAAAAACAGCATTTTAGATTACAGCAAAGGTCTTTCCTAGCAGGCATATGGTCCATACATTTACAGTTTTGCCTTGTTTGAATAATAAATGTTCGACTTGTGATGATTTTGGGGGGTTGTGTGTGTGTGTACGTGAATTTTTCTGGATGCAAAAACAAAGTGCTGTTTTAATGGTAAAACACAAATGGCTATAATGAACTGTGTTTTTTTAATGTACAAATATGTCCTAGATGGTGCCACAGGTATACAATCCCCAAGAACATCCAGCCCTTCTATGGGGCATATAAGGACAATAAAACAAAAGTTTGTGGACTTGGGGTAAGCATTGATTTCTCATTAACGAAGATTAAAACCTTTTTTAAAAATAAATAAATAAATAAATGGTGTACTACCTTTTGGACACTCTTTTGACTCTTTTAACATTGTAGGGCTCCCTTGAGAAGGAGTTCTAACAAAGGCAAGAAGAGAAGAGAGAAGGAAGCAGTTAGGGTCTCTACTGGCTGCAGGTATGAGTGAATAGCACGGGTATAACCAATTTCAGGCTCAAATAAGTCCTACTGTGATTAGTGGAACTTTCTTGCTCATAAGTGTGCGCTGGATTGCAGTCTTACTGTCTCCCAGCCTTCAAGCTGTGTAATTTACACGAGCCCCATATAGAGAGCACTGCAAAAGTCCAGACTAGTTGTAACCAAGGCATCAACAATAAAGGCTAGAGCTGCTCCCCCCCCCCCCTACAGTTGCAGCCACCAAACTATCTGTGGCTGGTAAAAAAAGAAAGTGCTACAGCTCTTTCAACATCTTACTTCATAGTAGTTTTTGTTAATTTGTTTAGGACTACCAAAATAGCCTGTACAGTGAAGAACAGTTAATATTTCAGGCAATAGCTGAATAGCATGAAATTATTATTCTTTGCTGTATACTTGACGGTAGGTTTTTACTACTTTGTGCTGCCTCATAAGATGTACAGTATGCGTTCCAGTTACAGGTAGGTAGCCGTGTTGGTCTGCCGTAGTCGAAACAAAATAAAATTAAAAAATTCCTTCCAGTAGCACCTTAGAGACCAACTAAGTTAGTTATTGGTATGAGCTTTCGTGTGCATGCACACTTCTTCCTTTATTCTTTTTTTGTCTACGGCGACTTTATAGTTTTTAAATGTCTAATCTATGTGCATTACTACCTTGTGTTAAACAGGACAACTAAGGAGCTGCTGGAGTGCTCAGCAAGTAGAGTGTCTTTAATCAAGCGGTCCTCCTCTCTCCCACATAGTCCCATTCCATTTGCATGGTATGGAGAGAGCAGCAGGAGATCCAATTCTTCCAGCAATCTGCCTTCACCTACCAGCTCAACTGATCCTTCCTCTGAAAATCTAAGTCCAGCTAAAAAGGGGTCCAAGGTAGAAAATGCAAAGTACCTCCTCCCCAGTGCATGGAGTGGCTTAAGCGAGGTTGCTATTACTGGCTTAACGCAAAGGATCTGCGTTATAGTAACTGCAAGCAACGTGTTCATTGTTCAGCAAAAATGTGATATGAGCATTCCAGGTTGTCTTCTGTGTCTCTTTAATGAATGTTATCAGAGTAATTTATATGCTAGTGTCAAACTGCCAAGTTCAACGTGGGCTTGATGCCAGCATATATAGCTGGACAGTCTTTGTTCGGACTTTTTAATGAACTTGCTTAATTTGTAGATGTGTAGGGGGGCGGGAACCATGGCAGGTAACAGCTGCAGCTCTTTGGCCTTCTTGGAATCATAAGCATGAAAGAAAGGAAAGAGGGAATGTGCAACATGTAATGTTCGAAGTTGCTAAGGGGGGAAGAGGGAACAGGAGGACCCACTGCCCTGTTAAAAGCTTATCACTGTATTTGCAAACCCAAATTATAGGGGATACCCTCTTCTTTCCCAAAGCTTTTGTTCCATAAAATTATATTGAAGCTTTTTCATAATACAATACAATAAAAAACAAAACTATTCTAAATGAAAACAAAAAGGAGAGACTTCCATGTTCCAGATCATGGTTTGAAGGCACATGATTCTGCAGTCTTGCAGAAATTAAGCACAAATTAAGCTTGTGCAAAGAACCCTCTCCTCCTGTAATATCCAGAAACTGTTGATTGGCATGGCCTCATTGCTCCAGCATTCATTTTGCTTTAAAAAAAAAATCCTGCAATTTTTATTTTGTTTTATTTTTGCAAGTTCTCACCTAAAGTGCAAGTAAGTATTTTGAGCCACACTGAAATATGTTGCTTTGACTACCGCATTGATTGTAGGGTCAGCTTTAACACATCCCACTGAAATATTGGCACATTTTAAACAAAATATCACTGTTCCATCTCTTCATTTCTCTGTCATTTCTGCTCCTTTCACCAGACAAGATGTTCCTGTCAAGCATCTTGGGTATTACGTTTAATTCCATTTTGAAGTTCTTCTGAACTAAGAAAAATTGAATTGTTTAAAATGAACGTTGGTCCTTTTTTCTTTTTAACGTGCTTGCATGTTGCTTTTAGCATGGTAGCTTGCAAATAATATTTTGTACGGCAATGTTACATGCTCCACATATTAGTTGTCTTCATCTCTGCAGCATTCCTTGAGAATCCCTTTGACCAATATGAGGGTGAAAATGAAATTCAGATAGTTTGTGTGATTGTTGTGCTCTGAAAACACGCCTTGGTGGATGTGTAGCCAAGCTGAGACTGTCTCCAGTGCAAGATGCTGTCTGCCAGTCAGTGTGAGCAGTACTGAGCCGGGTTCTGCTCAATATAAGGCAGCTTCCTATGTTCTCCATTGAAATGAAACCATATTACACGTCTTCCATTCATATTAATAAGGTCTGCATAGGCCAGGTTTCACGGGTCTTTTACTGTTCTTTCCTGCACACTGCTTCTGTCCTTTGTGAAATGTGTGAACTGGACTTTTGTGTGTATGAACTGAACTTTTATGGGAGCAGCCAGACAGAACCGCCAAGTTGTAATTGCAACCAAGGAGTTCAGAACCATAGCAAAACCATTGCATATTTGGTCATCTGTGTCCAGTGGGGATGAATGCAAAAAGAACCTTATTTGAATAAAGCAGCATTTAAATGCATTTTAAAAAGGCAAATAAGTATAAATAGCAGGTAAATGAAGTCACCGTCTTTTACGAAGCAAAAGGGGGGAAAGCTTAGTTCTGTAATTTGGCTATTTTCATCTCTTTGTGAAAAACATTTTCAGATCTTGGTTTCACCGATTCAGGGCATCACGTTTTACACGGTGACACACTTCTCTGTTATACACCATACAGCCCTTTTCAATTGAAACTGGTTAAATTACATGTTTGCTACAGCTCAGTGCTTAAATCAAAAGCATGGTCAACATCACTACTTCTGCTGTGTGGCTTTAAAGAAGGGGAAGCCCTGCAACAAAGACAAAATCCTATTCAGACACCATATTTACTGTACGTTGCCTTATGCTTTCTTGTCTGCTCTTGCCTTTTCCTTGCTTCCTGTTTCAGTGTTTCCCAACAAAACCTATGCTTGAAAACCAAGAAGAGCTCCTCATTGAACTATCATGGTGGCAGCCTTTGCTTTTAACTCACTAGCTGTTAAGTAGGTGGTTACATAGCAGGTCCTCGCGTTTCTGAAGCTACAGCTGTGTTCACCAGACCTGCGTAAAGCAGCACTGTAGACAAGCCCCTGCAACTGATCGTGGTCTCTGCAGCGGGTCATAGCCACCCTCCTGACCAGGGGCGCCAACTTGTCCCCCACATTGAGGGTGTGCAGTCAAGTGATGCGTCATGTGACACTGTCTGGCATGTGCCGGGAGAGGGCAGGACACGCAGAGGTCAATCTTTGCACTTGCTCATTCCAGCTGCCACCTGGCTCCTGGGCTGCCAGGCGGGAGCATGGGGCACACAGAGGGAGCTGGTGCCCCCTCTGCCCCCTATACCCAGTGCACCTGCTCCTGACACCAGCATAGTTGTTGCTTACCTAGATAGGACTGGGGTGGGGATAAGGCTAATGAAAGAGACCATCCATCTGACACTACTGGCAGTGCATCCACATGCACCCACCACCTCAGCCCCATCCATGTAAGCAGCAGCCATGCCAATGTCAAGAGGACAGCTCCTTCCCAGCACAAAACCTCTCCATTCTTAAAAGTTTCCATGGAAAAGGACAAACGTTGGACAAATGGCTCAAGGGCAGTGGCAGTGACAAAGATATTTAGGAAAGGAATTACTATTAAGGTCAGACTACGTTTGATCTTATTGTCTAACCTCCCCCCCCCCCCGTCCGTCCGTCTGTTCCCACCCACACTTTTACTCAATTTCAGCAGCAGGCAAAATCGCCAGTTTTCATGGGAAATAATAGAGTCAGAGCGCTTAGTCACCCAAGCCATATTTCATGTAAATCTCTCCCTAGGAGCTGTTGCTAAGCCAGCAAGTCCAACAGATGTGGCTGTCTCACTCAGAAAACACACCTGGGGTGATGTAAGGCAGTGGCGAGAACAGGCACAGCATCTGAACCTTCCACCATCCCACTCCTTTGTAGGTCTGAAAACAGTGTGTGTGATAGAAAGGGGGCAGGGAGAGAGATTTTGGATCAGGAAAGCTGTTCAGGGAAAATCAGTTGAGCACCACAGCCCCAATTGTGTGAGCAAATAGGCTGCCACCCCTCCCATTCTGCATGCCTGCATTATTTGACTAAATGAAAAAGTGTTGGGAGATCTTCATCATCTCTAGTTCAGCCCAAAGCCTGACATTGGAGGCTTCAAGGACTACGAAGTGAACAACTAAATTTCAGGGCATGTGCAGGAGGTTGTCTTCAAAGGAGCCTCCTGGAAAAACAAAAGTGCTGTGACTCAGTGTTCTTTGTGTTTTACAAACATCACAAAATAAAGAAACTTGCCATAATGTGCAAACCTTACTGATGTAAACTAATGCTTAAAATTCTCATTTGCATTTTATCCAGAAATATTATTCTTTATGTTTTTGGATTATGCTACAGCCAAAAGCTAAGTTTAATATATGAATGTTTTTCTGTTTCAGTTCCCCTTTTAAGTTTCACCTTCCGAACAGATTTGGGTTTATGTATGGTTGACATAGCCCATTGCTGGTTTTTAAGAGTATGTGGCTTGTTTGTTTTTAATAAACCTCAAAAGCTTCATGAGTATCTTGATTTTGGGGGTTTATCTGTCTGTCTGTCTGTCTGTTTGCTAGTTTTAACTGCATTGTTGCTGTTGTTTTTAGCCTGGCGTATGCCATTGCAGGATTCCTCTAATGGCAATTTGGATGAATTTTACCAAATGTACATATCACAAAGTGCTCTGTTGGGAATCGCTCCTCGTTACTTGTCTTTGCTATAAAATGTGATGTGTTGTTCATTGCGTTGATAAGGGGCAAAATGTCTGTTTTGTGTTCATTTTGATTGTTGAGCTATGCCTATCTTTCAGATAATCAGTGCGGTTGTCGCACAAAACACAGGGAACAGATTAAATTGTTTGATAATATACAAAGTTACCATCAGAAGGAAAGGAGCAATGACTCCATGAATCTCTTTGATGCTGATCGCAAGGTGGGGGGGGGGGGGACTTCCTTTCTGGTTAGGGACGCACACACCCCTTACAAAAAGTTAATTGTATGTTGTGGTCAAATAACAGCCTATCCTAATGGGAAAATTCTGTATATCATGGAGATCAGGAATTTCTGAGGATTAGCATTTCCAGGCCTAGGGATGCTTCAGTGAATCCTGTGTTTCTGCTGGGTCAGATTATTATTCCAAACCCATCTTCTGCCTTATTCTGTTTCATTTATTCTCAGGAGGAATTGCAGCCCCCACTGGTGGACATCATTTTTCAGTTGCAGCTATTTTATTCCCCAGGAATGCCCTGGAATGGCACAGCTAAGGTGTTGGGGGTGGAGATGGCAGGCAGCAATGGGACTCCCTTGCAATCATTTACATTAAAAAGAGAGAATTCTCCCTGCTACTCCTGGTGGCCAGCCTGCTTCCAGCAACCCCTTTTAAAAAATAATCATCCACTCCCCCCCCCCCCCCGGTGCGCTAAGAAATCAATCTTTCAGCAGCCCATTTTCATGCACACACAAACCCAAATTCTAGCCAACAACTGTTCTCCGTCAAGAGCTTTCAGCTCAGTATTATCTACAACTGTAAGCCAGGTGTGCAGAAAGCTCTGTCTTCATCACTTGCAGATAATGACAATACATTTCATTTTTCAAGACATTGTAAAGAGGAACACTTTGAGTTTCCTTTCATACTCCGTGGTATGTGAATTATCACAACCATTCCTGAGCTGTGCCTGCTCAGCAAGTTGAAGCCAGTTCATCTGGACATTTAGGCTTATTCTCCGCCATTTGACTGATGGGTTTGGTTTTCTTCTTTGTCTCCTTACAGAATTTCGCTTTCAATGACGACTTCAGTCCCAGCAGCACCAGTTCAGCTGATCTGAGTGGCTTAGGGACAGAACCGAAAACCCCAGGATTTTCACACTCCATAGCACTGTCATCTGATGAGGTATCCGTAGTAGGAAATAACTCCTGTGCTCCCTGTGGATTAGTTAATAGGCTAACAGCTCTTGGCTGAATTTAACTTTGCGGGGAAAATACTTTTTATGACTGCAGCTCACAATCAGAAACGCCACAGGATGTGTCTGTTGGTGGACTTGGAACAAAAAGTTCAGTGCACTCTTCAGAAATGTACAGGAAACAATGCCATTTGTTACGGCCCAATGCATTTTGAGTCAAAGACTAAATGTGAAAAGTGCTTAGGACATCATATATCCTATAAAATCAAAGCCCTGTACATAAATTCAAGGCACAATACATAGTGTTGGTGCTGCCCTTTAAAGCCCCAAACAGCCTTGACCCTGTATACCTGAAGAAGCGTCTCCACCTCCATTGTTCAGCCCGGACACTGAGGTCCAGCTCCGAGGGCCTTCTGGCAGTTCCCTCACTGCAAGAAATGAAGCTACAGGGAACAAGGCAGAGGGCCTTCTCAGCAGTGTGCCTACCCTGTGGAATGGCCTCCCATCAGATGTCATAACTATGCCACTGAAGGCAGCCCTGTATAGGGAAGTTTCTAACGACTGATGTTTTATTATGTTTTCATATCTGTTGGAAGCCACCTAGAGTGGCTGAGGCAACCTAGTCACATGGGTGGGGTACTACTACTACAACTAATAATAATATATTAATATTAATAAGGCAGAAATCCAGCCAACTATATGAAATTGCTTCTACATAAATGTAATCTCATAGGGTTGTATGAAATGCAAGATCCATTGGAAATTAAAAAAAAAAAACCATGGCTAATTTGGGTCCATTTATTTCAGTGGATCTACTGTAAATAAAATTTAGTTGGATCATATATACAGTTGTACCTTGGATCCCAGACGCCTTGCGAGTCAAACGTTTTGGCTCCCGAAGGCCACAAACCTGGAAGTGAGTGAGCTGCTATAGAGCATCAGCTGCTGCAAGCCAAGTACAATTGAGCCTTTTAGTGGGAAGCATGTTCAGCTGGGTATTAAAAGGCAATCACTTTTCCCGCCTCTTCCATGCCCCATACATGCTCTAAATCATATGGATATTGGGCTAACCTATGAGTGGTTTCCTACTCCCAAGGATGGCTCAGGTTAGGCGTTATAGCCAGGCGCAATCGAGACCTCCAAGGTTAAATAGCACTGACCTCGGGTGGTAACTTGTAACTTCTTGCCCTATTAACTCATGGGTTGAGGGAAATTCCAGATCTGTTGATCTCAGCAAAGGTATATAACTATAGGTCAGTTGAAGATTTCAGCCACTAGAACCATCATGGCATCTCCCTCCTATGCTAAACAAATGTTCAGGCAAACCCTGCATATCTGAATGCATGGGTAACTAATATTAGCTCAATTATATCTTAGAAAAAGACACATTTATGTTAAATAGGGATTGTTGCCACATTGTTGTCCTCAGCCGGTTCCCAGTGATCCCCTATTTATTTGAACAGTTGTACACATTCTGTATATCATAATGTGTTCTTTCCCATTTTCTTTATTGCTGACTCAGAGCTTGGATATGATTGATGACGAGGTGAGAATAATAATGAGATATTTTGGAGAGGGTTGTACTAAGAGGTATATAGGCATTTCTTTTCTTTCCCTTTGGCACATTTCCTTTTGGGTAGCAGATTACGGGATCAAAGTGCACGCCTGCCTCTCTTCCCTCACCCTCAAACCCTCCCAACACAATGCTAATACTTGGAAAACTCACTCTGTTGTGTCAGGGATTTTTAAAAGGCACAGTGAGATCCTGGGACATGAAGGCCTGATTTTCATGTCCGGATTGGCAGTAAGTATGGAACAGACAACAGAAAATTGCTTTTTCGCACAACCTAAAATTAATGCGTGGAATTGGCTGCCATGAGATGGAGGAGTGATGGCCACTAGAGGGAGGAAGAGGATTTTAGCTTTATATTCCACCTTTCCTTCAGGAAACTCAAGCTGGCACACATAGTTCTCTCCCTCCCCGGTTTATACTCACAGCAACCCTGTGAGGTAGGTTAGGCTGAGAGACTGTGACTGGCCCAGTGAGTGTCATGACTGAGTCGGGATTTGAACCCTGGTCTCCCAGGTCGCAGTCCAACACTCTAACCTCTACAGCATGTTGGTTTAGCAAGGTTGTGGGGGGTAGAGTCTTATCAGTGGCTACAAGCAATGACAGCTGTATGCCACCTTCAGATTCAAAGGCAGTTTGCCATGGAATACATTGGGTGATTATATTAATCACCCAATGTGATTGGGTGATCATGTGATCATGCCCTGCTTTTGGACTTGCCAGTGGCACCTTGTCGGCCACTGTGGGAAACTGGATGCTAAACTAAATGAGTCTTTGGTTTAACCCAGCATAATTGTTCTTGTTTTGTGATTCATATTTGCATGGTTCCCTGGTCACTGACTCATCTGAAGGGAAGCTGCCATTCTCAGATGTATGCAGTCCAACAGAGGAACTCTCACGTCTGACTGGTGCTACTGACTTGTGCAATGTGGTGCTTTATTGAAATGTGCCCTCTCATGGCAACAGTTGGTATGTGCCACTTCTGGATGAGCTCCCTGATACGGTAAATACCATCTCCCACCATGAGAAGGCCACATTCAAATGAAATCTTTTCCGTGCCAAATTTACTTGTCTTAAATCAGCACATATCAACTTTGAGATGAAAGTAAAACAATAGTTGGTCCTTCGGTTCTCAGTACCAAAGGGGGCTTTTCCAGATGCTTGGGCTGCTCTCCAGGCAGTGTGACATCATTGAAACATAGGCCAGGAGAACCCACTCACTTTGTCAGACAACAGTTTATCATCCTCACGTATTTCCACAGCCCCACTTCATTTTTTAATACTTTGCATCTGTCGCACTAGATGGGCTTTTTGAAGTATGTGGACTCCCAACAAGCCAGTTTTGGTGGTCTTGCATGTCGATAGGCACATCGGGTATTTGAGTACCATCAGAAAGTGTGCCACTATGATGCCCCTCTCATGAAACGATGATGCCACCTTCACACACCTGATCTTTGAAATATGCTTGTTACAGATCCTTGATGATGGACAGTCTCCCAAGCACAGCCAGTCCCCAAATCGCGCCTTTCAGGAATGGAGCGTGCAACAGGTTACCAACTGGCTAATGAGCCTGAATCTAGAACAGTATGTCCCTGAGTTCACTGCCCAAAATATAAACGGAGAGCGTCTCGTTCAGCTGGATGGCAGTAAGCTTAAGGTAATTGCCTCTCACTGTGGCAAACAAGATTCAGAATTCTGTTTGTGCCCGAGGGATCTGTTAGTGGGAAATATTTGTCTTGGATGCCAAAAAATAAAATAAAAATATTCTTACTACTAACAAAGCCCACACTAGCAAGTAACAAATAATGGAAGCGGTGCAAGTTGCTGGAGATTTTGATTATGCTGCTGATATAATAACAGTTGGAACCCTGAATACATCATTATCTCTGAAAATAAAGCCCTGGATGCACTGTACTCGGTGTTAAAAGTTAATGGGCAGTTTTCAATATACCAAGCTTAATTTATTCTATATACCAAAAGTGTTCTTTCTTTCTTTTTTAACTTGAAAAAGGACAGTGCTAGAGCACAAACAAAATGGCCTACGCGGCCAGGGGTAATTGCATCTTTGGCCAAATTATTAGAGACTTTGGTTGTATCACATTTCACTTTGTGCCATGCAGACTAGCTAACTGCCTCTGCTTGCAGTGTTAATTTTGTACCATTAATGTAGGGAAATTACCAAGGAAATAGTCACGTGTCACTTTGAATCTAGAAAATGCAGTTGTATTTATGTATTATTGTTACTGTGTAATACACACACACACACACGGTGAGTTCTATTTTCCATAAAAATAAATAGGCAGACCCAGAAGGCAGCTTCCGGGGCCCAGCAAGGCTCACCAGTGCCAACACTTGCCCTGGGCCCTTCACATTGGGCAGTTGAATCTGTGAGCCTCATCTTTAGTTTCCCACAATGCCCTGTTGTCAGGCACCCCCAAGGCACTGTGGGAAATGAAAAATGATGGCTCCCAGCTAACCCTTGGAATGCTGCCATCAACGCCACTCTCAGGCAGGCTCAGGGGGACGCATCAATGTAAAAGAGGGCCCTAACCCATTTTGGCTAGGGCTTTCTTAAGTCTGTGGCCACCCCTGAAGGTATAGATATGTGTACATACATATACACACATTCATTCGCTCCCCATGCAGCAGCATCAAAAGGCGCTTGTAGATGTCAGCTTACCCACTACAACTGGAACCATACCTGGAAGCAAATAAAAAAGTAGCTCATTAAACACGTTCTTGCTGGGCTTTGCAGCAGCTATTTGCCAGGGAGATGTCGTAGTTGTTATTCCCCCTCATGCTGGTCCTGCTAGTATTTTTGGAATAGCACTGATCAGCCTAAGGGATCACTTCTGGCAACATCTGGCTTTTAGGCACCTGGCAGGCCGTCACTCCAGAGCAGCAAAGTCCCAGTAGGAAAACCAAGTGTTCAAAATGCACCTTTCATGGCCTGTAGTCATTAGGTGAGAGCAGCTCACACATGCGGGACTAATTTAAACCAGTATTGCTGATGAGTAATGACTGGGAGGTTTTGTATAGGGACTGGTGCTCAGTTCAGGATATGCAAGGCTATAAGCAAAGGCAATTGGGGCTGCATTTATGGATACCATTGCATTAATACTGTGGACTGAGGAAGCTTGCATGCAATCAAACATTGCACTAGTCCTTTTTTGTATGGAAGGCAGAAGACACTGGTGTGAGTTAGCTATCCCTCTTTTTGTCGAATGAGGGTGTCAAGCTGTGAAAGAACACTGGGTTCTTCTCCACCCAACTTAAATGTTTAGAAGGTGCTACGAATTAAACCGTTGCTCTCTTTCTTTCCTTGCTCTTAGGCCCTTGGCATGACATCTTCCCAAGACAGAGCTGTCATTAAAAAGAAAATTAAAGAAATGAGAGTGTCTATAGAGAAAGCTCGCAAAGCTCAAGAGAAGATGGAGAAGCAAAGGGAAAAACTTAGGAAGAAAGAAAAAGAGCAGCTCCAGAGGAAGCCCCGAAAGCCGGAGAAGCGCTCACCAGATCCAACAGAGGGAGCTAATGAGCAGTGATGAATAAGAGTTGATGATTATTCTATTAGGAACCGGGGAAGAGGCTTTCAGGGAAGAAACTCAAAAAGCGAGTCTTGTTTTCCTTCCCTACCTCCTTGTCTTCATTACACAGAGCTCTGTACTCATATCTGAGGCTTTAACTAGAATAAATAGGGGAAATGAACACTGTGTAGCTACACTTTCCTGCAGTTGGTGGACATGCTGGTACTTTTGACCTACTCGGCCGGCCGCAAGCCCTGACTGCACTTTGCATTTTCTCATAACTGGGCTGGCGAACCAAGTCTGGCCCAGCATTCGGAGCCTTTCCCTTTCCCCAGCCCCACTCCATCCTCTCAGTTGCCCTCCTTACATTGCACTGGTTGTGTCTGGCCCCTTCCCTAAATCGGCATAGGACACGGTAGGTTGCAGCTTGCTGTACTGTAAACTTGAAGATTGCCTCCAGAAATGGGCAACGCTTGAGAAGCTTTCACTGGACCTGTAAAAGGGAGCAAACTGGAATCGACTGCGTATCAGTTATCGTTTGTTTTCACGGGAACAGCCGCCCCGCTTTGACACCTCAGCCCCCCAATTCTCTGAAGCGGGGCTCTGTTTGCAGCGATGCTCAGAGGTGATGCTGGCTTCATCCCTGCAGCCATGGTTTCAAGACTTGAAACAATACAGTGGAGATGACAGGCAGAGAATCAGTGCCCTTCCTGCTCATCAGAGGGAGGCAATCCTTTATTTTATTTTCCCCCTTTCCCTTGTGAACTCCACAGCAGTTTAGCTCACGAAGGAAGCAGGGCCTTAACTTGCTAATATGAGAGCAGAGAGTAACATTTACCCTCTTAGCATGTGGGTGAGGCTAGGTTTCTAATACCAGGTTGGGCTTGTGTTTTGGAACTTTGGAATACAGTTTTCCCTTTGTTTTCCTCGGGGTCAAGGGGGGGTGTCCCTAGCTACTCTTTCCTGTAGCATGAGATTCCTTTTTTCAACTGATAGTGGACGGAAAACCCATGTTTCTTTTCTAAGGAATATGCCCCACCCATTTTCAGCACAGAGCATTGGGGGGGGGCTGATGAGGGGCAAGGGGTGGATGAGAGCAAGAATGAGACTGGCTGGTTGCAGACCTGGGATTTGACTTGCTGAAATTGACTTGCAGAATGAACCCTAGTTAAGGCTAAAATGTGTACTTAAAGAGAGAGAGAGAGATGCCAATTAAGACAATGTGAGTTTCAGAATTAAATACTGTCCCGTTAGTAGAGTGATGCAGTAGAGAAGAAAGCGAAAAGGAATCCCAGTATTTGCAATCAAGACTTTTCAGTAATAGCCTCATTTCCCTTTTGGGGCATTGCTAGAGAATCTGATTCCAGCCACCTGTTCTGTGGTTAATTCATTTTTGGTTAGCTCTTGGTGCTGCCTTTCGCAGAACTGGGGACTAAGATTCAACAGGCAGAAAATTAGGCTCAAATGATGAATGCGATTAAAAGGATTCTGTTAATCATTTATACATTTTAGCAGCCAGATTTACTTTAAAGCCTACCTGGGCTTCTCATTGGAGTGCTGCTAGCAAGTCCCGTACAATACAGGAGGTCACATTGTCGTTTCAGCCATGATGGTCTCCCCCCCCCCCTTTTTTTCCCCTTTTGTACATGCGTCGCTGCATGTGGCTCATCTCTCTGATGCCTTTCTGCATCCCCACAAGCCCAGTGCAGGTTTTTTTTCGTGTTTCTGATACAACATTTGAACTGAAAATCTGCAGCTAGAATAACAAATCTCTGCAGTCAAGGACACTGTTTTAGATATATTGATGCTTTGGGGAGGTCATCACACCTCTGGAGAGAGGGCATATTTTCAACACTGAAAAAAAAATGCTTCTCCTCAAGACGCAAATTCAACAGAAAACTCAGATGGAAATCTGGTCAGACTAGTGTTCTTTGGTTTATTTTAAGAGGCTAAAAGGTTTTGTTTAGATAAAAAAGATTATCTGGGAGAAACTGGAGATGTACTATTTTTAGCTATGAATGCATTAAGGTTAAATTGCATTAGAAGCTCATTTTCTCTTTTAAGTTATGTTTACATGCTTGTAATTTAAACTGGATGTATATACTAGTAACATCTATGAGCACATTCCTCTGCTTTACATTATTTATATCCTCTCTTTTGTTTTTCTAAGATCCCTGGGGGACTATATTGCGTTGTATATTGATTTTTTGCATCCCTGCTGTTTAGGACCATGTAAAATGGGTTTTATCGCCGCAGATAACTACTTTTGATTTATATCCTGTAATTGTTCTCTTTCTTCGTTTATTGCTTGGTGGCAATTTGGGAGTCGAGAACTGAATTTTAATTGATTTTTTTTTTAAAAAAAAGTGAAAGTGGTCAAAATGTAAAAGAAAAAAGACACTCCTGAAGAACCGCAGTTAAGAAAGAAATGCATAAAGTGCAAAAGGGGGAGCATATTTGAAGCAGAACAGACGAAGCAAGGGGACAAGAGTTCTTCTAATGGACACTGCATTTAATCCTTTCTGCATTGCACTTGCAAGATGTTACCCAGCTCCTTGAAAGTCTCTCCCCTGCAGAAACATGATTTTGTATGAATGCTTAACACCGAATGACCACCAAGTCAGACACATAAACCGAGAGCCATTTCCAGAACTTTGTCAGATGTAATTTAGAATTAGTGCCATTTATTTAACATTCAGACCAATATGTTTTCTGATATAGGAATAAATCCTCTTGGTTTCTCTTATTTATAACCATAGAAACAGTACTTAAACTGTGCCTCAGCAGGAGAAAGTGTGGCTTTGTTTCTCTCTTCCTAAGTACAGAAAAACAACAACCCGTCAGCAAACTTGTTTCTTTGTGAAGAATGCTGGAAAGAAGAAAAAGAGATGTTTTCTCAAGACTGTGTTCATTTGCGTAGTTTGGAGGTTTCTACTCATTTAAGAAAATTTGTACGTAAACAGAAGGTATAGAGTTGATTTTGGACTTATAATGAAAGATATTCAGCAAAACTGGAAGGTTTTCAGAGGTGAACTGTTTTGAAAACAGACTCGTGTGCGCCCATTTTTGCACACAAATATATGTGGCTTCAGAAGTCGGGCATGGAGCCTGAAACATATAGACAGCCCACAAGAGGGTGCTAGTCAAGCAGACCCCAAGGAAAATGACTCTTCACCACAAGGCAGGAAAGAATTTGACTCTGAGCCTAACCTCTTGCATGTTAAGCAAGTGGAATGGTTGTCCATTAAAACATTTTATAGTTGAGGGACCACAAGATTTTAAACAGAACATTTTCTTAAAACTTCTATTTCCCAGTGTTTTCTCTGGATGTCTTTATGCATGTTGTTCTTTTGGCAGAATCAATTTAGTAGAGATTTGCTATTAAGAAGAAATCACTTCTTTTGGGTATTTTGTAAACTGTATGCTTGAATTCTATTGGAAAGGTTTGAGCAGTTTTTCGCAGAGTGGGATTGTGACTTCGCCAATCAACACTTGCAATTGTCGAGTCATTCGCATATTTCACAGTCCCTTTGGGTTGATGGTTTCTCCTCCTTCCCTTTTATTTTCATTGCATTCCTCTGACACTGGAAAGATGGCGATTTATGCCACTATTGACCTGGACACAAGTAGAGTCATTCTCATAACTGGAAAAAGAAAGTCGACCTTTGTAGGTTTTGAGTATAAGGTGCATGCATCTTATTTAGAATGTGAAGTTCTTCTTCTGCAAATAGTGGTTGCTTCTTTCATCTGGATGTTTGTGATGCACTACACCTCTCCACTTATTTTAGTGCACTTCAAATAGCCCTTTTCCTTAGTATCCTCATAACGCTGTGAAGGCAACATCAGAGGATGCAGACTACGAGGTGGACACTGATGCTGGATCTTCCCCTCCTGGAAACTGGAGCGCTTTTCTCATGGAGTTACAGTATGGTCTCCAGCTATTGACCGAGGCCAGGGATGGGGAAGCCTTCCAGTTACTGAACTACAACTCCTATCATCCCTGACCACTGGATACACTGCCTAGGGTTGATGGAAGCTGCATCTGGAGGGCCATAGGTTCTCCACCGCTGACTCAGACTTCTGATTTTATCTTCACAGTGCAGGAAGGAGCTCCCACACCCTACGGGGAAAAGTTCACACACTCTTCCTTGCACAACTACCAGTGAAACAAATGGCTTAAAGTAGCGGTGCTCGGTGAACGAGCCTTTGGTAGTCAAAAATAAGTCATCTTTTATTTCAGAAGGCTGGCGTTAGCTTTGAATGGACATTGATGGAGCCTTGAGCTTATTGTAAACACCCCTAGCTGCACAGGGCCACAGCTAGATAGGAAAAGGATAACTCAGAACTACTGAAGTAGACTCCAGAAGAAGAGCAAAAAAGCCAATGCCAGGAAAACCTCTAAATGGCAATGACCCCAGGAAAAACTTGCCCAGCCAGAAATATTTTCCTTGCCAGTTTGTCACTTTAGCTCCTGCTTTTGTAAGGAGTTTTGCATTCATAACTGCAATACACACCATTGTTGGCTTAGCTAGTGTTGCATCTGGCTAAAACAAGACAGCCCAAAGCCACCCTCGAGAAGTGCACTGTGTGACCCCATTGCTTTGAAACAGAGTGTTGGCTTGTCAGTCAAAGGGGAGGGGGAGGGGGAACTGTGTGTTGGGGAGGTGTTAATGTATGAATTGCATGTTATCCTGGTATTTTAGTTCATTTTTTAGTTTTGTACATCTAGGTGTCAAATCATCTGCATGGAAGATGCTGCTGCAATGCCCTGTCTGAGTTTGTATGCTTGTGCTTTCTTAATTTGTCCTTCTTTTTCAAAAGATTTAACTTCCCAGGAAAAACAACATCTCTCTACGTTTAGTTACTTGGAGGCATTAAGATAAAAATAAGAACAAACAAAAAAAATCCAGTTGCCCTTCGTATTCTTACAGATTCTTTTTTTAAAGAAAAAACTGTGATTAATTTGTTAGTGTATATAAACTTATTGCCAATGAGTATTGTTGTTAGACAACGAATGCAATAAATGAAATACTGAAACTCCTCAGTGGAATTGTGTTTTGTCCTCACCAGCTCACTGCAGCTCTGGGGAAGGCTAGTCCCACAAGCATGGTGAAATTTGCATGCAGCAAAGGGGGAAAGGAAATGTGTTCTGTCTTGGAAAGCACCCTGGGCCTCCTAGCATTAACCCTTAGCTGGCAGTAGAGCATGATATACTTAACCTCAGGGTTGTGGGTTCAAACCCCACATTGGGCAAAAGAATTTCTGCATTGCAGGGGGCTGGACCAGTTGACCCGCACGGTCAACCTTCCAAACTACAATTCTATGAAATGAGTTCTACATCTGAGCCTCTGACCTTATACAGGATTACTCCCTTGGAGAGGAAGAGGCCTCTGCTTTCACCTCAGACTCTTTGGAGTACTCAGGGGTTGAAAATTCCCACAGCTGCATAATAGTTTTCCTTCAAACGGGAAAGTTTTTCACAAGTTTGGAAAAAAGCACAAGGCTTAGGACTTCCTCAGTGGCATGAATGTTGTGCCTCTATGTCATGTATCTGAGGCACTCGGCCAAATAAGTACCTAGGAAGGGCACAAAACTCTTGAGAACAAGCCTCCTTAAAACCAGATTCTTCAGCTGCCTTGACCAACCGACTCAAACCTGACTTTACAGTCCCTCACCCCAACTAAAAGATAACAGCCTTGGCTCTAAATT
Source organism: Podarcis pityusensis (assembly GCF_964106645.2). NCBI lineage: Eukaryota > Metazoa > Chordata > Lepidosauria > Squamata > Lacertidae > Podarcis > Podarcis pityusensis. The sequence continues at coordinate 28,491,181 of NC_138037.1, forward strand.
TAGAATTTAATATTGCACTTACTTACCGGGCAACTTTAAACCAATTCCAAAGTAGCTGGGCAACAAATGTTCTTTCGGTCTGCCAAACAACCCCCATGCTTTATAAGCAAAACTGCCTCAGGGAAGCTTGGCTGAAATCAGCCCTCCCAGCTGACTTAAAAGCTTAGCATGAAAGTAAAAAAGCAAGGCTGCAGCAAATACCTGAAGTGCCCTTCCGGCAAGACCAGAAGGTTTGAGGTAGGATTAAAGTGTTTGCATAGGCAGGTCCCACTACCCACAAGCTCACTATCCTAAAATCCGCTTATATGCATGTAAAGAATTATGCCAAAACCTTTCTATATGCTCCACAGATCCAGACAGCCAACTTCCTTTGTTTGTGCTTTGCTGGTCAGGGGCAACCATTTTCTAGTGGAAACCATGGAGAGAGTGGGAGAGCAAGATCAGACAAATCAGTAAACAGGATAGATCGGACAAATCGTCCAACCCCCTTGGCTGCAGCCATTTCAAGAAGAAACCATGAAGAGATGCAGGGGGAAGAAATCAGACAAATCCCACATTAGAAGTATTTCCATATGAAGTAGTGGAAATCATGGATTCATTATCCAAATGCTTGCCTAACAAAGAGTTTCCACAGAACGCATTGTGTTTGGTAAGCAAGACCTGTGTGTACTTTCATTGTCCGCTAACCCTGTCAACACTTAAAAGTTTAAACTGGTTCTGTTGTCCTAGTTCCCTTAGAAATCCTGCTGGTTATAAGACTACGAAGGTGTTGACAAAGTGGCAAAGTTTCTTTCAGAAGTCAAAAGAAACAAAGATCATCAAACTCAAGACAAAACAAAATGACCGCCTCAGTTTCTCTCTTTTGTGGTTGGCTGTATTTTGTTCTGAAATTGTTCTATGGGTCTTTGGGCCACAATAAATATTTATTATTATTAGTTGGGGCAGTTGGACAGGCATTCCGTTTTGTTTCCAAATGCCCTGAAACTGTCTCCCATCCTTAGAGCACTACAGACAAAGACACACTCAGGAACACATTTGAGTGTGTATTTTGATGCAATTGATCACATATAACTAGAGATAAATTGGAGTGAAGATACAGCACTGGTGGGCAGTAAAAGCACTAGCACAAGGCAAGATGGAGAATATCAACTAGTTGCCTAGAGAGTGTGGGTGCATTCCCCCTTTCCTTTCCATTCTGACTGAGGGCCCTGTGACAGCTTTCTTTTCTCTCCATACTATAATTATGTGGCCAATTTTAATTGGCCGGTACATGATGCTATGACATCCTCATTTCTCTATGTGACCCCCAATCAGCCGGAATACCATAGGGAACAGGTATTCCAAAGTTTTCATTTAAAAATGGCACCGAAGCAGCAGCAAATCAAGCAAGCAACGACTGAGGAGAGGCAGGAAAAACTCACAAAAGGAACAGCAGGGAAGGAAGTTGTGAAGACCTTTTGCCCCCTCCCCACATCAAATCTCTCAGCAAAGACTGAAGCCCATCAAAATTCAGTACCACTAAGAAGAGGCAATTACAGCTGCAGTTCAGAATATGTAACCACTTCATCAGTTCGGTTGAAAGCTGCCCAAATGACAAGGGAAGACTCCATCAAAACTCATGAAAGGAGGCACTGTCTTAATATCTCCAAACGTTGCTCACAATGCCTCTCTGCAGTGAACCTTAACTCTTGATAGCTGTAGAAAATAGCCACAGTGACTTCAGAAAGGCCAGCAATGAAGACAACTCAATAGTAGATGCAATCAAAATAAATAAATATTTTTTAAAATTGTCCAGTAGCATCTTAGAGAACTAAGTTTGTTTGGGGTATACGCTTTCATGTACATGCACACTTCATCAGTATCTGAAGAAGTGTGCATGCACACGAAAGCTTATACCCAGAACAAACTTAGTTGGCCTCTAAGGTGCTACTGGACAATTTTTAAAAAATATTTATTTATTTATTTATTTCTATTGCATCAGACCAACATGGCTACCTACCTGAATAGTAGAAGCGGTAATTGGAAGACAACATTTTTAGCCTGTTATAGAATATATTATCCTTCTAGCAATGCACTTGGACACTGGGGAGAAAGCTATTTAAACAGAACAAGTTAAGATATGTTGATCGTCATGCAAAAACCATACTAGTAGGGTGGGAGGTTTGTTGTAGATATGGCCACATTTTCAGGGATAGTGGAGCAGGGATTTTTTTAGCCCATGGGCAGCATTCCCTAAAGAGCAACCTTCCAGTGGTTATATGCCAATGGTGAGCAAGGCCAGAAGCAAGAAAGTGGATAGGGGCAGTGGCAAAAAAGCAGGTGGGGCCAGTGGCAAAAAGTGGTCAGTGCAACCGATGTGCAATTCTACCTCGGTACAGTAGGCGACGTTCCAGCCATTCAAATGCCAGAGGTGTCTGCATGTGCTGAACCCACTTCTCTGTATAGGCACGCAAGCAGCTGGACCACAGTTCAAGGACATATCACACATGGCAAAAGCACTTGAGGAGCCTGCCAAAGGGAGAAGCAGCAGGATCTGAAGGGCTGGGGGTGAAAGAGGCTTGGCTGGACGGACCCATTTGGTCCATGGGCTTGGGGTTCCTGACTCCTGCCGTAGGGTGACGGGCAACCCAGTAGCTTTGAGATTGTCTTTCAGAGACTGCTGCGATTGCAGTTTTCATAGGATGCATTTGGCTGAGATCAGCACAACCCAAAAACGTTTGAAAAGTTGTTTATTTACTTTATTAAGAAACCTAATTGACTTGATCTATACAGTTGAGCAATTCATTTGGCAGCCAACTTTTAAGTTAAAAATCAGCCTGTGCGATAAGAGTAGAACATACTGCAATATCCCTGCATTATACCCCTTGCATAAAGTTGATTGCATAGGTGACAGTTTGTTCTAGGCTCTCTGCCAGGTTATTGCCAGGCTACTGCTAATAAGGTGAGGAAGAACTTCTCCTTCTCACCTGCAAAAGGAAAGGAGAAAGGGAAAACCAACAGACTTCTACCCTTCGAAAGACATTACCCAGCTTCTGCTGCTGCTGTTTGATGACACAGATGATATCCGATGAGCAAACTGCCAGTGGGACGAACACTTTCTGTACTTGTGAACTGTGATGTGAGAGAAAGCTGTGATTTGGGGCTGAAAAGGTGGTGCTTGGGCAAGAACCCAAGAACAGAGATACAGTCAGACCACTGGGCCCATCTAGATCAGTAGTGTCTACACTGAATGGCAGCAGCTCACCAGCATTTCAGAACTGGGAAACCTCCCATGCTTACCTGGAGATGCCAGCAATCAAACCTGGGTCATTTCAGGTGCCAAGTGTGTTCCTCTCTCTGAGCTCACCTGCTTCTTCTCTCCAAATATATAGAAGAGGTTTGGGGACATTATCCCACAGCACTGCAGGGCAGTGGCATGGTGCTCTTTTCAGAAAAAGAGAGGTTTGGTCATACCCTAACACAGCTATGTGTCATCTGTGTAGGAATGCGGATTTCCACTTGCCTATTACAAGCCAGATGAGGAATAAATGCTGCTCTGCACATGGTTCCTCTCCTGGGTGCAGCTGTTGGGGAGGCACATGGAATTCTTGTTTTAAAATGCAGACAGTGCACCTATCAGATGTTCAGAAAGAGGAGTGGGGAATGGATTTAGACCCATCTCCACTTCCTTTGGGGCAGCTGATAGGTGCAATTATTGCTCTTTTTAAAAGAGAGGGAGAGAGCGAGAGCTCTGAGTGGAATCAGATCCATCCCTCTTCAGGTCACGTTTGAAGCAGGCATTAAATGTGCCTCTTCCTAGGAATGACAGAAAGGCATAATTGCTAAGTATAAAGATTTCCTTAAGAGTGGAAAAGGTGATACAGGAAGAGGAGCAACTCGGCATGCATGAGGTCTCAAATGTCCTTGGGAACCTTTTAGATGAAAGCAAAATGCTCCAGCAGCAGCATCAATTAGTCATTAAGGATTATCTTTGATTCCCCCCACCCCACCAACAAATCACTCACTCCCACCAATAAAGTCATCAATGGTCATCCAGAAAATCGCAAATTAGCATCCATTTCTTTATGGATGCAGGCATTACTTGAGGTTCTCTGTTCAATTACACTGTCAAAAGAAGTCAACATAATCTTCCAATGTTGCTGCTTTCCTTTTCAAAAACGTATTTTTTTCTTATGTTACCTCCTCCTTGAAGTGGGTGGTGGGTGAGGAAGGCCAGGAACATTCTTGTCAACTTTTATTGCAAAGTGTTTTGAAGTTAGCCATTTGAGAACTGCATCTGGTAGGAAGCTTGGCTCAGATTAAGGCTGACCTTTTCCGCTGTGACAATGTCCAGGATGAGCAAACTACAGTTCACAGCGAAGAGCTCTGTGGAACACGGTGCCAATAAGCAGCTGATTGTCGTACACGTTTGCAACTGAGGACCCCTGGATTACTGACCCGTCGTCAACATACACTTGGGTGACTACAGGCTTCTCAGAAAGGATGCCCTGGATACGTAGAACCTGAAAAATTGTGAAGATTAACACCAGCTAGTCTGACACATGCTATAAAATCTGTGCTAATGAGTCATGAGGCTGCCTTCTGTCACCACTTCAAAAATTCCACGTTAACACAAGTTTGGTCTGAAAACTGTTCAAAATAGGTTTAAAGAACTAAAAAGGTCCTCCTGTCAAATTTAAGGCAGAATCTTCTTGCTAAGGATTAATACCATCTCATTCCATAGTGGTTTACTGCCCCCCACCCCCATTGATGTTGGACTTCATCTCCAAACCAGCACAGCCAATGGTCAGGGATGACTAGAGTAGCCTAACAACATCTACAGGGACAAAGTCAATCACCCATGCTCTCATTTATGCTGGCTGAAAAGCTTCCACACATTTTATCACACATCTTGCCAAAATAGTTCCTACTAACCTCTGAACCAGGAAGGTTTTCTGGATCACGGGAGATGAGTTTCATGGCATTGGGATGGCATCCCAGCCAAAGGTCTCCAGTGGAAGGATCGACCGATATGTTGTCAACTACAGATTCCACCGGCAATACCTGAAGCACACAGAAGAAACCACACAATGTGTAAGTAAAGCTTGCAACTGACATATGCAATGCTGAAAATTCATTCTTTTACCCATAGCTAGCATTGTTTGCCTGACAACACACTTAAAAAAATTCATTTTTATTTATACATTTAAAAATGTACATCTCGCTTTTCACCATGCTTGTCTCGAAGTGGCTTACAACAACAAGGTACGCAATATGCAAAATTTAAAACATAAGCTAAATCTCCAAAATTTAAAACATAAATTAAACCTCCAAAATTTAAAACGTAAGCTAAATCTCCAAAATTTAAAACAGAAGGTGGAGGAGTATAACACCTGAGAAACATTCAGATTGCAAAGGCTTCACTAAAGGTAACAAATGGATGGGTATGCATGCACACACATTCTAAACACAAAATAATATTGATGGGTTTGTGCGGAGGAGAACAGCCTAAAGTCCATGGTTTGTTACAGCATACCTGCATTAGGCTCATTTCTAAACTGGCCATGGCTTACCTTCAGAGGAGTTAAACTCAAATTCTCATGCTTTTCAAAGATGTGAATGCTTAGACCGAACACGTCAGCAACATAGACGTACCTTGAAATGAAACGAAATGGGTGAAAGTCTCTTTCATGAATGCCTTTTTAGCTACAGGTAAGAAAATAACTTTGGCTTGGAACACAATGAAATATTTCATGAACGCATTCATAAGACGAGCTCAAAACAGACGGCCCTGGTGATTTACAGTGCCAGGTTTTTTTTAGGTGGGGGGAATATACTAATTTGTGTAGTCCTCCTTCCTTCCTCTGGGAGTTTCCTAAAATAGAAATAAGTTTACTTATGGCAGGGGTAGGGAATCTGTGGCCTTCCAGATGTTGATGAACTACTCCCAGCTTCCACCATCCCTGAACATTGTCCATGTTGGCTGGGCTGGTGGAAGTCCAACAACATCTGGAAGGCCAGAGATTCTCCACCCTTGCCTTGTGGTAACTGATCCTAGAGATTCACCCCTAGGATGAGGGAGGCAAGCACAGGCAACACTGGGGACTGCTCCAGTTGGACTGTCCCTTCCCTGATTCAATTTTACATGCTATATAACAGTAATCTGTCTTAAGAGTTAAGATTGCAAACCGCTTTGGGTGTCTTGGCAGAAAGGCGGTATATAAATGCAATGGATAACTAAATAAATGGGATGTTTCCTATGTATTCCTCAAAATAGCAAGGAAACCAAAGATCCTGAAGAACCACCAGACAGTTCTCCCTATATTCATCCTTGCTAACCCATCTCAATGGGAGAGCATGTTCTCAAACAATGGTATTCTGGATTGGAACAGTATTGTGGGCTCATGCACTCTGCATGCCTCCTCTTTTTGGAGGGGGGAATGATGGTTTGCTGTTATATCCAAACTATGTTTTGCACAAACAAACCATTCAGATGCAACACCATTTGATTTGATGAGAGAGGGAAGGAGGAGGGGCTGTTCTGGTGCAAGGCTAGTTTATGCAAACAGGGAAATGTGCACTTAGTACATTTGGGGGGGGGAGGGGCTCCACTATCAATTATATAAGAAATAGTTATTTTATTTCTCTAACCTAAAAAGAAGTATGTGAGTGGGGTGGGGAGAAGAGTCCTTATCATTCACACATTGCTCACACATTGATTTAGCACATTTAAAAGTTAATCCATCACTTCATTTTCACGTTAAGGTTGATGTCAAGTATGACATTAGCACTTTAGTTATTACATTTCATGAAAACAACACGACATTAGTTTAGCAAGCAGGGCTAGCAACTAAAAAACAGTCGTGTGCCCTTCAGATTTCTTTTTTAAAAAGAAGCATCTGTTTGGAAAAGAAGCAGAAAGTGTCATTACTTTAATGTCAACAAGAACCAACCCACACTCTGCTGATTGACGCTGTTCTAAAAACAGCTCTGGAAAACGCAATGTGCTTGGACAAATGGAGGATGTTATGTACTAACCTTGGATCCTAGAACAATAGGCAAGTAGGATCCTAGAATGCAACAACTGATTGGCTTGCAGGAGAAGACCAATCAGGCTCCAGGAAGAAGTTAATCAGCCTATTAGGCTGGTAGGATCCTATAATGCAACAACTGATTGGCCTGCAGGAAAGACCAATCAGGCTCCAGGGGGGAAGCAGAATCAGCCAATCAGACAGGACTCATTGTGTAAATAATGTATATAAAAGCCTGAGGTTTGGGGGGCAATTCAATCACTGTTTTACAAGCTGCAATAAAGAGCATGAAATCACTACAGGACTCTGAGTATATTTCAGAGGACCACTGTAGGGACTGCCACCCACCCAACTCTGTGAGAGTCACATAGGCATTTCTTGGATTTTCTGCTTGGAGCTCAAGTGAAAAAGCTTTCCATGCAGCAGTGGTGGGGAACTTTCGGCTCTCCAGATGTGCTGGGCTACATCTCTCATCCCTGACTGCTATCCATGCCAGTGGGGAGGACGGGGGGTGTAGTTCAACAATATCCAGAAGGCCAAAGGTTCCCCACACTTGCAAAAGATTATCAAGGGGTGTCCTGCCTTCCTCAAGCTTCTTCACTGGCCTGGGTTCAACTAACTGGTCCCACCAGCAGAAGCCCACACAAGGATTTCAGCTCTCCTCACCCCTTTCCCACTGACTCTGGGGTGTGTGTGACAGGAGGACAGCTTGTCAGCTGGGGCAGGAGAGGGCAGATCGCTCTGTCAGTGAAAAGCAGTGGAAAATTTGCTTAGCTCTATGTTGAATTCCTCCCTTAGTTGGTACAGGAGAAGATTTGTTTCCAGGGGGGAGAGGAGGAAAACCCTCCAAATAACTCATGTGAGTAAGGAAGGGTCACTATCCACTGGCTGGGACCCAAAGCTAGTACAAACATAGACCCAGATAAGTCAATTTAAATATTAACAGTGAAATGCTATCGTGCAATGTAGACACTCAGATGAATTACAGCTTAAACCAAGAGACAATGAGCTGTACCTTCTGTTTGTTCACTTTATTGCCAAGATAAAAGTTATCAGAAATATCAGGGTATAATGAGGACCCCCTTGCTGCTGTTTACATTTATTACCCATTACTGTTCTTTCTTTAGTTGTTGTAATGTATGTGGGGGTTTTGAAACTGTGCTTAAATCTGAACTCTCTTTCCTGTATTTATGTTAGCCTCCTTGAAGACTGCATTGACTAAAGGAGAGCAATATTTTAAAACAAAATAAAATACCTTTACGGCATATAAGCCATGCTACCTGCAAGATACCTACTTCCCGTCAGGTGAAATGTTAATGCCATTGGCGGAGTAAAATCCTGACGCCACTTCTTTAACTTCTTTCGGACTGTAGTAGACAACATTTGTCCAGGTAAGGCCTAGGAATGTTTCCAAGTAGATCAAGGTGAGTTCTGTGAAATAGTGGTCATTGGTGGCATAGAAACTGTCAGGACCCAGAGCCACAATATCATTCACACTAGGACAAAAAAAGGAGAAGAGTAAATAAAAATACGGTTGTTACCTAAGCTGCTATGTAGAGACATAGCAAGTTGTATACCAGACATGGCAAGGTTTACAGGCAGGCAGGCTTATTCAGTTTTCCACCTGTCTTCCCTAACTTGTTGTCCTCCTGATGTTCTTGGAACAAAACTCCTATCATCCTTGCTGGCTGGGGCTGATGGGAGTCAGAATCCAGAACATCTGGAAGGCACAAGTCTGCGTATGAGCATTCACAATTGCATACCATACCATCATGCAAGCCAAGAGTGATCTCAGTTCCCTTGAGTGCCAGACCTTATTCAGACAAAATGGTACCATCCACACACAGGAGGGAGGTATCAGCCAACACAGGGTGCAGGAGGGCAGGCAGCGGGGAACCTGAAGCTTGCAGTATAAACAAAACTCTGCAGTAAAACCCTTTCAGTATAAACAAAACTCTGCAGTAAAACCCTTAATCAGGACTGAACATGCCCAGCGAGCGTGGAATGCTGACCAACTGAAAACCGAGGGCAAAATGGAACCCTGGGCAGAATCCCTGCATGGCGCAACATTTCATTGCAGGTCCAGCTTGCAAGTAATATGTAGCTGTTCTGCATATTGCACAGAGTGCTTGGCATAAACTAAAACGGGTTCTTCAAATTCAAAGGAGACAGAATTGTTTTAGATATTATATACCTTGGCAGAAGCTCGTGTTTGATCGTTTTCAAGTGCACCAGAGAATTGTCGTCCTCCACGAATTTAAATAGCTCTACCGTTGACTTCTGATGTGGGTGATTCACGACGAAGAGGTACACAGTGTCATCTAGGGAAAGGCAAAAACTGAATGAGTCTGACAAAACAAGCAATGAAGTATGAGTGAACTTATGGAGAACGTATACGGGGAAATGAAGCAGCTCTCAGCAGCTGCCCCGTCTAGGGAGCTCCCTTTGGAGAGGAAGGAATGGCTACAGATGTGAAACAATAAACAGAATAAATACTGTTTTATCAGCCTTCCTTATGGGCAAATCTACTTACCATCATCAATATATAAGCTGATCCCATGAGGGTTAAAGGATGCCAGATCAAACCCCCGGCTGATTCTCAGCTCAACAGGTCGAGGATTGTCTTCTTTTAGATCCATAAGAAGTATTTCTCCTCTTTTATTAGGGGCAAGCGATACTACTCCGGGGTATTTCAAACCCTTTGCAAACAAAGAAAGCAGGCCTTTTGTCACATGAAGGGTTAGGAAGATCTCAGAGAGACGTTTTCATAACTCATCTGTTTTCCTTGGATATTCACTGAAATGCTAAGCTGTGGTCCTCCAAATGTTGCTGAACCACAACTGTCATCATCCCTAACCATGGGCTGCACTGGCTGGGTTTGATGGGAGCTCCTGTCCGGCAACAGCCAGGTGGCCACAGGTTAGCCATTGCTGCTTTAAAATAGCTATGTAAAGGTAAAGGGACCCCTGACCATTAGGTCCAGTCATGACTGACTCTGGGGTTGCGGCACTCATCTCGCTTTATTGGCCGAGGGAGCCGGCGTACACCTTCCGGGTCATGTAGCCAGCATGACTAAGCCGCTTCTGACAAACCAGAGCAAAACACGGAAACGCAGTTTACCTTCCCGCCAGAGTGGTACCTATTTATCTACTTGCACTTTGACGTACTTTCGAACTGCTAGGTGTGCAGGAGCAGGGACCAAGCAATGGGATTTAGCATTGGCCATCACGGGGATTCGAACCACCGACCTTCTGATCAGCAAGTCTTAGGCTCTGTGGTTTAACCCACAGCATCACCCACATCCCAAAAGAGCTATGTAGTCCGGGTTTATTAGGGCTTCCCCTAAATTCCACCAATAGATGGATTACAGTATCCCTCAGTGCCTTACTGTGTGGTCAGTAGAGAAACCATGCAGCCCTGCTGCACCAGTCCACTTGGGAGAAGGCTTTGTTTTATTTATTTACTTTACACTACTAAGTGGCTTTTAGCCTCTTAGCATGCTGGGGTGGTGGGGGAAGGCTAGTAATGGTGACCTAATCTTCAAGCCCACCCTTGCACCCTTTCACCATCAGTCTCTAATGAGCACCCCTGCATTCTGCTCAGTTACGTACAGCGTGAAAGGCATTCTGTTAAAAACAAGGGTTGTGTTTGTGTGAGAATAGATCTGGCCTGCAATTTTCAAGTTTTCCTTCAGTGCATTGCGAACTCAAGCCCAGCCTTCCCTGAAAGACAGGCCTGCTGGGATAACTTACAGAACTAATGAAAGCCAGGCCATTAGGAAGTATGTCGATATCTTCTGAGCCAGTTTCTGCAAAGCAAAAAAAAGAAGAAAGATCTTGCTCAGACACATCCATACCATGCAGTAGAGTACAAGGTTGCTTCTTTTAAAGTACTGGGACATAGACTGCATTATTCTGAGTCATTGCACCTTGCACGTGTGTAAGAAACACGCACCATGGAAGCAATGAGAGAACAGCCCCACTGAACTGTTACTCAGAACCCCACGCCAAGGAGAGACAGGAATTCAGAGGCGACAAGCTGGGCCAATGCTAAATTCTCTTTTATCTGCGGCTGGAAGCTGCAAAAGGCTCTGGTTGCTATGGTGATCTTTGCCCATCCACAAAAAGCAAATGCAATGGAGAGGAATGGCTGAGAGGCTAGCTAACCTTCAGCTGGGAAATGTGCCCGGGGGAGGGCGTGTTGCGTAGGCCAAGGCTCTTGTGAAGATCTCGGGGCTTGGCTCTATCTGCTGACATGTTTGCTCTGCATTGGCATTAGGAGCACACAAGTTGTCACAGCTCTTATCGTGCACAAGTTGAACTCTCTCTCGCTGGCACACAATGCCAGCGTGCTCAAAATATCACCCTCCAGCGATGCTGACTCAGCACCCTCAGTAGGCTCCCTGAACTTAGATGAGGCACACAATGATATTCCCCTTAGGCAACATCTGACTTTCTTGTCAAGAGTTGAAAGAACATGCAGCAGACCCTCTGCTAATCTCAGGGCCCTGGCAAACGCTCAGCCCTGCTACACCCTGCAAACAGCCTGCTTTCTGAAAGAAGGGGTGTGGGAAGTCCGGTATTATTCAATAGAGAAGGCATTATTATTGTGGTTTTGCCAGAACAAAAAATAGTGACACACCTAAATATCAGTCCATACAGAGCAAACCACAGTGCTAAAATAAAATAAATAGTTCTTTTACTGCCAAGAATGACTAGTTATATAAGAATTTGAACTTGTAAGGGACTCACGCTAGGTGTAGCTCACCTTGGTACCAGAACCTGTAATGATTGGAATGTCAAAACTAGGACTTGGAAGGCCCAGGCTAAACTCTCTGGGTTATCTTCAGCCAGTCACTGTCTGTCAGGCCAAACTACCTCACAGGGTTGTTGTAAAGATTAAAAAAAGGAAGGGGGAAGGAAGAGTGCATGCCATAATGATCTCCTTGGAGGAAAACATGGGTTAAAAAACATAACCAAAAAATTAATATTTTGTGGCAAACACAGCTGCTGTATGTAGATTGGTGTTTCCTCAGCAAACATGGAAAGTGGGGAAAACATGCATTCAGATGTGGAGGAATCTCCAGAGACAGGGTCCTCAGGCATGTGCATAAGGGGGTGTATCTGTGGCAATACCAATGTACACACAAAAACTATGTTTGCTGCATAGAGTGTGCAGCTGGCCTCAGCCGCTAAGGAAGAAGGCATTGCTCAATCCTTACCTTAGGTCAAGCTTGCAACAACTGCACCAAATGTTTGAGCCTCTGTACAAGAACTACAGCTTAGAGCAGGCTTCCCTAACATGGTGCCCTCCAGATGTTTTGAACTACCATTCTTATCCACCCCAGGCAGCATGGCTAATAGTTGCGGGTGACATGAGTTGTAGTCCAAAACATCTGGAAGGTGTTGAGGGAATGACGATTTAGAGAGGAGTCCCATCCCCAATACAGTATACTTTCGGCATATGCCAACTCTCATCATTTGATTACATTATTGATGTGAGACAGGAACAACTTCAGCTGTCATTTCAACATTTCTTGAGTCAATCGTGTCCCCGACAGCCTCCAGAATCCGTCCCTGTCTAAGGCATGTTGCCAGCAGATCCAAGAGGATTACAGAGGGCCTATTCAAGAGTATTGGTTCAAATTGGTACTCTGGTGGTTTTAAGAAAGGGTAAGCATTTACAGAGTACTAGTTCCCCCTGGATTTCAAGTGTGCGACCAAGTCAATAAAAACAAAATATCATAGGAAGCGGCCTAGTCAAGACTGTGTATCGTCTACACCAGAGGTGGCTGATTTGTGCCAAGGTTGCTGGATTACAACTTCCATCAGCCTCCGTCAGCATCCCATTCAGGGATGCTTTTTCAGAGTCACCTGTAGAAGGGCTTCACACTTCCTATTAAACTGGAAATATCGGGTATCAACCCTGGGCTGCTTGGCATGCCAGCTGAATGAATGGGTCTTTACCACAAATGCCCACCTGTTAGGGTTTTAAGTCTTGTTTTAAATGTGTCTTTTGCTTTGTGCCTTTAACGGCTTTTAATTATCGTAAATTGCCTTGAGATGGTGTTTTAGAAGGCAATTAATAAATCAGCAATAATGCAAAGAATGCCCTCCACTAATTGAGCTAAGGTCCCTGCATGGTCATTTACTTCACTGGTCTTCAACTGGTGGGTTGCAGCCTGACCCAAGGTGGGATGCAACAGGAGCACGACTATCATGCATGCAAATATATGGTAAGAAAAATAGGAAATAGGTCCCCAAATGGATCTTGGAATTAAACGTGGCTCCTGAGTCTGAGAAGGCTGAAGATACCCAATTTAGTTTTCACAACCAGCCTGCAGACCCAATCTCTGTTCTTTTCTGCACAATTCCATATAAATACTATTTACGTAACAATAATACTAATGAAGCACCTCTAAAAACAAAACCAAGTACAAAAATTGAGACGATGTAAATCCCTCTGGAAAGAGGGCTTATATAAATAGGCATAGAAAGGATGGAGAAAAGAGAATTCGGAGGGAATAAATGCAAATAAAAGCATGCGGGAGACCTACCAATTCCTTTTATAAGGTGGCAGTTTGGAAGCCGCTTCGGTTTATATTCTCGCGAGGCACACAATCTATGTCTGGAGGAGAAAGCAAATATAAACGTAGACTTAAAATAGGAAATATGGAAGAGCAAGAGCAGAGCCCTACCAAATCTGCCCCATCTAGTCCAGCATCCTGCTGGCCACAGTGACCCATCAGATGCCTCCAGGAAGCCCACTCACAGGGCAAAGAGAACAGCCCTCTCTTGCGTTTGCTCCCCAGAACTGGTACCTTGGGCTCAGACTGGTCAACTATTCACATTTAAAGGCATTGTGCCCCTCTCCCCAAAGGGCTTTGGTGCATGCATTTCTCCCTATAGCCTTTCTGATGGGTTCATTACCAAATTCTACCTCCATTCAGATGACACTTATACCTCCTTTGGCTGGAATGGAATGCTCCCTACTTCCAGTGAGCTTCCCTCCCACCGGCCCAGTCAGTATAAACTGGATATAAATGGCATGATTAATCCAGAAATGCTTTGAGTCTTGCAGAGCAGTCCTATACATGTCTACTCAAAATTATGTCCCGTTGAGTTCAACAAGGTTTGTTCTTGGCTAAGTGGGTAGGGGACTGAAGGCTTAGATCAGGGGTCAGCAACCTTTTTCAGCTGTGGGCCGGTCCAGCGTCCCTCAGACCATGTGGTGGGCCGGACTATATTGGGGAGGGGGGAATGAACAAATTCCTATGCCCCACAAATAACCCAGAGATGCATTTAAAATAAAAGGACACATTCTACTCATGTAAAAACACCAGTGTCAGGGAACTGCCATCGGAAGGAAGGGAGGTGGAAGGGCTCACACAGGTTGGGAGAGACTCAGCAGCTGAAGAGGGAACCAGTAGGGGGAGAAGAGCTGAGCTGAGGGAAAGTGAGCAGGAGGGATGGCTCCGAGACACTTCCAGCGAAAACAGTGGGGAGGTTTTCAGGACCTCCTGTAGGGACACCCACTCCTCGCCGGAAACTGTCACGCAGAGAGTCCAGAAGACGTGTTTCCGTTAAGGAGCTTTTATGTTGGAAGCGATTCCGAAAGCAACCACTGTCGGAATCTGCAAGCGACTGACAGAGCCATGTTTAAGGGGCTCCGTTACAGACAGAGGTTTGCAAACTTGACCAAACTCTGAGGGACTTGGATTTTACGCACAAGCAGCTCATCGTCCCATCACAGCATTCCTACAGTCTCTGTGAGCAGTTTGTGCAGGAGAAGGCATCATGAGCAACCCAGCCGGAACCGGAGAAGCAGGAGCTGGAGCGGGTCCAAGCCTGGAGGAAAGGTACCGGGCGTTGGAGGTCCAGCTAGCGCTGCAGACGGCGAGGCTCGAGGAGAGGAGGGCTCAAGATGCAGAGAAGGGGAAAACCACCCCGCTCGCCAGAAAGTTGCCAGGATTGGTGCAGAAGTTTGGGGGGGAGGCCAAGGACTATCATGCCTTTAGGACAGAGATGCAATATGCCCTTAATCTGCAGTTTGATGACTTTCCCGACGAGGAATCGCGGGTGGCTTTTGTGATTGGGCATCTCGAAAAGGGGGCGAAAGACTGGGTGAGGCCCCTGATGGCAACAAACAATGACATCCTGAAGGATACGAGGAAGTTTTTTCGTGCAATGGATTTGATGTTTTCCAGCGATATTGAGCAGGGAGTGGTACGCAGACAGTTAATGGCGTGCAAACAGGGGAGCCGATCTGTGCGTGAGTACTGGACTGAGTTTACCATGTTGATCCATAAATTGGGGTGGGATCTATCGGCGGAACCCATTCAAATGCTCTTTGAAGAAGGGCTTGCTTCGGCGGTAAAGGATGAACTTTCCCGGGCGCCCAGGGCGGAGTCTATGGACCAGCTGACCAAATCAGCGCTGACCATAGGAGCGCGCCAAGAGGCGAGAGCCTTGGAGAGGCGGGAAGGGAAGGGGGAACGTTGGAGGGAGCTTCGCATTCCAGAGATTCCAGAGCCACCGTTCCCGCCGGGAGAGCCGATGGAAATTGGAACAGCGCGCGCGCGCGCAGTTTCAAAGCCCAGTGAAGAGCGGAAGAAGGAGGGAAAGGGCGCCAAGAAATGTTATCTCTGCCAACAGCCAGGTCATTTTGCCAGAGTCTGCCCCCAAAGAAAGGAATGGCAAGGAATGGCGGGAGCTGTTGGGGAGAGGGAGGAAAAGGTACCAGAGCAAGTAAAAGCCAACGCCTGGCTGCCACCGTCGGGGCACAGCAGCCAGGCCAAAGAGCAGTGAAAGTGCCCACGCCGGAACCTCCTAAACCCGCCCTAGTGATAGAGGTGTTACTAGAGCTGCCTAACGGACACCCACTAAAGATAAAGGCGCTATTGGACTCAGGCAGCTCCTGCAATTTCATGAGTAAGGAGTTTGCTGCTGAGCACCAGATACAGACTATCCCTTTAAGTAACCCTTTGCAGGTGACCACGATCGATGGAAGGGAGCTGCTGGGAGGAGAAGTCAGCCAGCAGACCGTCCCAATGATAATGAGGGTAGCAAGACACACTGAGCTAATAGCATTTAATGTGGCTACCTTGGGAGGAGCTCCCATTATTTTGGGGATGAGCTGGCTAGCGTTACATGATCCGCTAGTGGGCTGGCATCAGAGAGTGGTCTCCTTTGGGTCAGCACATTGTCTAGAACACTGCAAAGAGTGGGAGGCTCAAGGAGGGGCCATAGCCACTCTAGCAGGGACGGAAGTAACGGAGAAGGGGAAGGTTCCCCAACAATACGCCGACCTGAGCAACGTCTTCAGCGAGAGGGAGGCAGACAAACTACCCCCACATAGGCCCTTTGACTGTCAAATCAATTTACTCCCTGGGGCACAGCTCCCTGTAGGCAAGCTGTACGCCATGTCAGACAGAGAGATGCAGGAGCTAAGGGAGTTCATTGACAAGAACCTGAAGAGAGGGTTCATCAGAGAGTCCAGGGCGGTGGGGGGCAGCCCAGTGTTTTTTGTGGACAAAAAAAACACGGACAAACCCAGGCTTGTAGTGGACTTCAGGGCCTTAAATGCAGTGTCAGAACCAGTGACTTTCCCGATGCCCAGAATTGATGACATTTTGACAAGGGTCAGGAAGGGAAAGATTTTTACTAAACTGGACCTGAGGGGGGCGTACAACCTGATACGAATAAGGAAGGGGGATGAATGGAAAACCACCATGTTCACCCCTTTGGGGGCATTTGAATATTTAGTTATGCCCTTCGGCCTACAAGCAGGCTCCGCGTGCTTTCAATCGTTTATGAACCACGTCCTGGGGCCTTTGCTTTACAAGAATTGTGTGGCCTTCTTAGATGACGTGTTAGTATATTCAGAGACTGAGGAGCAGCATGTAAAAGACGTCAGGGAAGTGTTGGGCAGACTGCAAGCCAATCAGCTGTGGGTGAAGCTAGAGAAGTGTCAGTTTCATGCCAAGGAGGTGGAATTCCTGGGGTACCGCTTGTCGGACAAGGGATTGGCCATGGATCCTGGCAAGGTCCAAGCGGTACTGGAATGGAAAACACCGAAAACAAGGAAGGATGTGCAAAGATTCCTTGGATTTGGAAACTTCTATCAGAAGTTCATCAGAAATTTTGCCCACTTGACGGCTCCCATTACGGACTGTCTCAGCAGTAAGAGGAAATTCGTTTGGACGGCGGAGGCGGAGCGAGCTTTTGAGGAACTGAAAAGGGCGTTCGCTTCGGAAGAACAGCTCCTGCATGTGGATTTACAAAAACCGATGCGAGTGGAGACGGACGCATCAGACCGGGCTGTGGGGGCGGTGCTTCTGCAGCCTGGGAAGGAGGAGTCAGAGTGGAGACCGTGTGCCTTTTTTTCGCGAAAGCTGAACAAATCTGAGAGGAACTACACGGTGTATGACCGAGAACTACTTGCCATTCATGAAGCGTTCAGGAGATGGAGGCATTTATTAATTGGGGCACAACATAAGGTGCAAGTGTGCACGGACCACAAGAACTTAGAGTATTGGAGAACGGCACAAGTGCTCAACCAACGGCAAGTGCGATGGGCCCAGGAGTTCTCCAAATTTCACTTTGAAATTTGTTATGTGCCAGGTCCAGAAAATGTTAGGGCGGACGCTCTCTCACGCAAACCTGAATATTTGGAAGGGGAGGGGGGACCCGAAGAGAGACATGTCATCCCAGAGGACCGCTGGGTGTGTGGGGCGGCATTGGTGGGGCAAAGAGAACTGGTAGAGGAAACAGAGAATGATGAATATGCCCAGAATAAGCTCAGAGGTCTTAGGGGTGAGGGAGAGGAACCAGGGGGTTTTGAGGAAAGAAATGGAGCGTTGTATTACAAAGGGGCACTGTATATCCCCGAAGGAGACTTAAGGGGGAGGGTACTCAAGCAGTTGCACGACAGCCCCACGGCGGGGCATTTTGGACAACACAAAACCATGTGGTTGGTCACCAGGGAATTTTGGTGGCCTAAGGTGAGGGAAGATGTACGGGAGTATGTAAGAGGGTGTGAGCAATGCCAGCGAGCCAAAGGGGAGAGGCGGGCGCCGGCGGGGCTATTAGAACCCTTACCAACCCCAGAACGACCTTGGGAGGCAGTGTCGATAGATTTTATGACTGATCTGCCGAAGTCCAAGGGGAAAACAGCCATCATGGTGGTGGTAGACCTACTAACAAAGATGTGCCACTTTGTAGCCTGTTCGCATGCAGTCACGGCGGAAGAGACAGCGAAGTTATTTGTAGAACACATTTTTAGGTTGCACGGAGTGCCATTGAGGGTGGTCTCAGACAGGGGAAAACAATTTACTTCCAGGTTCTGGAGGAAGCTCATGAGCTTACTGCAGGTGGAGGTCAACTTTTCGACTGCCCGGCACCCTGAAACCAACGGGCAGGCGGAAAGAGCAAACGGTGTCCTCCAGCAATACCTGAGGTGTTATGTCAATGACAGAGAGAATGACTGGGTAGAGAAGTTGGCGCTGGCGGAATTTGCCTACAACAATGCAGAGAATGTGTCCACAGGGATGAGCCCCTTCTTGGCTAATTATGGGTGTCATCCCAGGGCATTCCCAGGGGGAGGAGGGGAGAGATGGAGCGTCCCGGCAGCCGAGCATTTTGTAGAAGAAATGGAAGCAATCCATCATCAGCTCCAACTCAACTTAGAAAGGGCGAAGGAAGAATACAAGAGGCAGGCAGACAAGAACCGAAGGGAAGGTGAAACCATAAGGGAGGGAGATCGGGTGTGGCTGTCAACCCAAGGGTTGCCGTTCAAAGGAGGTTGTAAGAAATTAAGACCCAGGAGGTTGGGTCCCTTTGAGGTCATTCAACAAGTCAACCCAGTGGCTTTCAGGCTCCGGTTACCCAACCACATGAAACTGCACCCAGTATTTCACAGGTCGTTACTGTCACCGTATGAGGGGGGGACGAGAAGGGATGTCCACTCGGGGACCGATCATAGAAGAAAGGGAATGCAGCAGCCATGTGGCAGAAATCCTCGACGCCAGGTGGAAGGGGGATCAGGTGGAGTATTTGGTAGCGTGGGAAGGAGAACCGGAGTCAGAAAACACTTGGGTAATGGCAGAAGATATCAATGACGAGGTATTGATAGAAACGTTCCATCAAAGGTTCCCAAGGAAACCTCAGCCTGTGGAGAGGTTCCGGAGGGAATATTTTGGGACCACCGATGAGGAGGAGGAGTTGGAAGGATTCACGGATTCGGAAGGGGAAGGGGAGATGGACTCTAAGGAGGAGGAGTACTTCGAGACCAGGAACCGCAACAGGTGGAGAGAAGTGTTTGAGACATCGGAAGGTGAAGGAAGTTCCTTCCGGGGTTTTGCCTCCTCACCGCCCATAGAGGAGGGGGCGGGAGGGGGTGAAGGGGGCCCTGGAGGGGAGGTGGATGTCAGGGAACTGCCATCGGAAGGAAGGGAGGTGGAAGGGCTCACACAGGTTGGGAGAGACTCAGCAGCTGAAGAGGGAACCAGTAGGGGGAGAAGAGCTGAGCTGAGGGAAAGTGAGCAGGAGGGATGGCTCCGAGACACTTCCAGCGAAAACAGTGGGGAGGTTTCAGGACCTCCTGTAGGGACACCCACTCCTCGCCGGAAACTGTCACGCAGAGAGTCCAGAAGACGTGTTTCCGTTAAGGAGCTTTTATGTTGGAAGCGATTCCGAAAGCAACCACTGTCGGAATCTGCAAGCGACTGACAGAGCCATGTTTAAGGGGCTCCGTTACAGACAGAGGTTTGCAAACTTGACCAAACTCTGAGGGACTTGGATTTTACGCACAAGCAGCTCATCGTCCCATCACAACCAGGCAGGCCCCACAAATAATCCAGAGATGCATTTTAAATAAAAGGACACATTCTACTCATGTAAAAAGACACTGATTCCCGGAACATCTGCGGGCCAGACTGAGAAGGCGATTGGGCTGTCTGGCCCCCGGGCCTTAGGTTGCCTACCCTTGGCTTAGATACTAAGCCATCACCAGGGTGTATGTGTGTGTGAGAGAGTGTGTGTGTGCAGTGCATCTCACAGAAGAGTGCTTATGGGAAAGGACTGCTCTTTAATGAGGGCAGGACAGTCAGAACTGCAACTGACACTGGCTTTAACTTTAATAATTTGTTTCGGAGGTAGTTTTTCCCCTCCCTTCTCCCTCCCATTCCTTCTTTCTTCCATATGTCAAGTCTTTTTAAGACTATGGGCCTGAGGGCAGGGACTGTCTTACCAAAAAAACAACAAACACCAAAAACAGTTCTAAGCCCCTGAGTGTCTTTTTCATCCAGCACTTCCAAAACCAAGAACTATCGTGCCCCTCGATTTCATTACTTTATGAGTTGCCATTGTTTTAAGGAGACCCAGATGTTTTCTGTTGCAGAGGCTAGAACTGCCTTTTTGAAGCCAATGAGGAACCGTTGCAGGGGGGAATCATTTACATGTCAGTACACCACACACCCATGTCTGCCTTTATCTTTCCCGAAGGTTTGTAGCATGGTGAGCAGAAGATTGCAAGATAAGGTGCTAAGCTCAGCTCCCAGCAGCAGTAGCAAAGGAAACACCCCTGTTCTTATGGTGTCACAGTGTTCCCCAACACCCACTGCTGAACAGGCAACACCATCAGTATTGACTTAATAGTGCCATTGAAAACATGATTTGGAAGCTAGGAAAACTTGGGAAAGGTAGGAGGAATCAGCCACACCCTGCTTAGCTTTATTGCATGTTGTGCCATCCAATGCATGTATTAAAGGACCTTTGAAAAGGCTTTCAACCAGACTTCCTCAACCTCAGCCCTCCAGATGTTTTGAGACTACAATTCCCATCATCCCTGACCATTGGGCCTGCTAGCAAGGGATCCTGGGAGTTGTAGGCCAAAAACATCTGGAGGGCTGAGGTTGTGGAAGCCTGCTTTAAACTAAAGGACCATCTCACTTGGTAGCAGTCATGTAGGGCAGAGTGTTTTCCATACAGTACCTCCCCACTCCCCGCTCCGAATATTTTCAGCTTCATAAGTTCATTTGTAGCAATGAATGGGTGTCAACCGCAAATTGTGAAAGTTTCCACACACAAAAATAGCTTTGTCTACTAAACAAACAAAAGTAAAACAAGAAAGCTAAATAGGGCAAGCTGATGCACACTGAAATTTTACTCTCTTCGAATTAACATAATTAAAAGATTGCCAGCAATGGCAGTGATTATATGACTTTCCTTCTACTGCAGAACAAATTTCCGCTTGGGTGGTGAATCACATTCAGGTTAGTCAGTTCATATAGTTCACAGACTGCCTCAGGTGCACACCATACATTTAAAGCATATTAAAAGCACACCCTGAAGATTCCTGGGAACTGTAGTTTATCCCTCACAAAGCTGCACTTCCCAGCACCCTTGCCAAACTACAGTTCCCAGGATACTTTGGGGCAGGGGGAAATGTGCTTTAAATGTATGTTGTGTACAAAATCTCATTGAAGATCTCTTGGGAAATGGAAAGCCACAGTTAATTGGCATTTTTATGCCAATGCACAAGAAAGAGCATTGGCACTTTGGACTGCATTCATTGCCTAGGTCCAACTGCAGCTTTTGGTCTCCACAATTTTAGATTCAGGTAGGTAGCCGTGTTGGTCTGACACAGTCGAAATAAATTTAAAAAATATTTGTCCAGTAGCACCTTAGAGACCAACTTAGTTTGTTCTGAGTATAAGCTTTCTACCCAGAACAAACTTAGTTGGTCTCTAAGGTGCCTCTGGACAAATAATTTTTTAATTTAATTTATTTGGTTTCCACAGTTTGAGTGGTAGCAACCAGCAGAGATACTTCAGGTATGAGCAATGCAAATGGTGACAATCCAACCCATGATTGTTTTAGTGTAACCCTGTGGACACAGTAGAACGCTAAAGCACATTGGAAGCTCATTCTTTTCCTCAGATAATTTTGGGCACTGTAGTTTACCCATCACAAAGTTAGAATTACCGGTACCAGGAACCCTTAACAAACTACAATGCCCAGAATTCTTTGAAGGAAATAATGTGCTCCAAATGTGCTTTAAATGAAGAGACATCAATCCTGTGAGACATGTTAGATTGAGGTGGCTCATCCTAGTGAGCTTTGTGGCTCAAGCAGTTGACTTGGGAAATGTTTGTTTTGGACAATCAATGGTTTAAAGGGAAAACTTCTCAAATATTTAAAGAGATTGCCCAAGGGCAGACTAGACAAGGCATTATCAGATCACCTAAAGGACAGGCAAAATACGGTGGGCTCAGGTTACAACAATGACTGCTTAGGGTACAACCCAAGAGGAAAGATCTCCTACCTCACTGCAATGAATGGAAGCTACACAAGGGTAGTCCTGCACAGCTTGCTTTCATTTCAGTGGAGCTTGCACAAGAGATCTTCCCAGTCAACTGTGCTCTTACAATGGCTGTCTGGGGGGGGGAAACCTCCTGGTTCAGTTCAATTAGGCAATGGAGGACTCTGTGGCATTTTCCCCCTAGAAGTTTCAAGAAGGAATTGGATGGACAGCTGTCAGATATAGTTTAAATCAGCGGTGGCTAGCCATTTCTGGCCTGAGGTCTGCAGTTACCTACTGCCAGCTCCCCAAAGGGTCAGAACAGAAGCGGGCAGGTCCTCCCCACAATCTCTCTCTCTCTCACCCACCAAGCGACATGACCTTCTTCCATGCAGATTAGCTGAGGAGAGCTATGCTCCCTCGCACAGGAGTCCCCGATGATGTCTCAATAAATATTTCACAGAAAATACTTCCAGGGATTCTTAACATTGCTATCTGCTGGAAGGACCACATTAATAGAATACAACAGAAAAAACCATGGCCGCCCATGCTCTATTGCACAGCAGTCTCTAGATAACAGTTGCTATCCCTTTGCCTCGCCCCAATTCTTTTTTTTTTTTACAACTTCAATATCTACCTCCACTTTACTGCTGTGTTAGCAAGATTGCAACATAGCAGGCTTGCACTGCAAAGCCCTCTTGTCACAGTGTAAATAATCTGAAATGAGTATACAGTACATTTCCATGGCACTTTAACCAGAGATTGAATGTACATTTACTTGGAAGTAAACCTGGATGTCATCTCTTCGTTCTTCACCCTAGTAAGGAATGTTTGAATCCTAACCATTTAAAAAATCTTTTGTATTGCAGCAACGCTTTTCAACCCCCCATGAACACCCCATTATATTTATTGTGTTTTGATACGGTTCATCCTCGCTAGGAAGGATTTTGCACAACTGGTTTTGTTTCCTCTGAACACGCACCGGGAGTTACTTCTTGCATAAGTGCTCTCATCAGTAACACAAATATGCAGTCTTGGCTTAATATCTTCCCGCTGGAGTGGGAAGCCTATGTGATCCCTCTGCAGTTTGCAACAGAATAACGGGGCCTCAGTATCACTGGTGTGCAGCTATTTGAATTATGCTGCTTCCAGCTGTGACAACAGTACACTTACCCACCACTGCTGAGCAATGAGAAGCTTCATATTCCTCATTCAAACCCAAATTGTGTAGCATATAAAACTCTTATCTGAAGGCGGGGGGGGGGGGCAGGTAGCTGGTCGTGTGAAAAAGAAAACTGCTTGTTGCTGTCCATGTTTACAAAAGTAAAATATGATGCCACTGTTATCTCCTTAACTGCAGTTTTCCCTGGCTATGTTTGTTTATTATGCCCTCTCATAATTTTCCACCACGTGTAATCCTGCGAGATAGCTAGTTAGCAACCCAAACATACATGCAAGTGTAATGAATGAACTAAAAGGAATAGGACCCTTTTTAAGGCAAGCGTTTTAAGTTTGGGGTGTTTGGCTGCCTTATTCCACACACTTGCAACCAAGAGGTCTTAACAAGTAATTCTCTACAGAGAACTATGGCAAGCATTATTGCAAATTATGCTCCCTGGTCAAACTGGAAATGAAGGTTGTCATTGGCTGTTGACAAGAGTGCATTAACACTGAGAGGTTGGTTTGCAAACCAAAGAGCATTCATGCCAGATCACCAGGGGTATCACAGAGCAAAGCGTCTGCAGATCAAGAAACGGACAAAAATTAAAAACAAATAAATGGACATCCTTTTCTCCCCCCCCCCCCCCGCACCAAGCCCTGAGGACCGCAAACCTCTTCCTTCCAATTAACTGTCCAATTAGCAGAGTGCTTACTCATAAACTAAAATAGATGCTGGCTTCATAATTAGTTTATATTACATTTAAGCACCATTCAGAAGATTGAGATTTAACAACCTTTGTCCTTCAGCCAGAACAGAGAGTCTTATTACTCCAAACACAAGACAAAGTACATAACTAACTGCAACTCAGCCCTGCAAAGTAATATGAAATATGAAACTAGTGATTTTTTGCCCAGGCACTCCCACTTCCAGCACAGGAATCCAGTTAAAGGAAAACTGCATGAGAAAGTAACCCACAGGAAAAAGGAAGGCCTGCCATTTCCTTCAGTATGCCCCCTTTGCTCTTAAAAACCAGACTTCCCTCCTATTACCTCACCCCAGCTTTATGTACGAATGAGGCAGTCATATCCACACCATACATTTAAAGCACTCTTCCCAAATAATACTGGGAACAGTAGTTTGCTAAGGGTGCTGACTGCACAGAGCAATTCCCAACAATGAACTACAGTTCCCATGATTCACCATGCCTGTAAAATTGTATAAGAACACTTTTTTAATGCTTGGTGCCGTCTCAAGACTTACAGTGTGTGTGTGTGTGTGTGTGTGTGTTCTCATCCATTTAAAGCACTCTTAAAGCACACTCCTTCTTGGCTGTGAGTCCTGAAGACCTGTTCCCTACCTTGCTGGCCAATTTCCAGCTGGCCGGACTGACTCCAGCTGCAAAAGCTGAACAAACTCTTGGGTTGGGGTGCTGTTGGGGGGTTGTTGCTGGTTTTATCCATGTCTTTATTTTAGATCTTGGGATTTATGTGGAAATAGTTGTGCATTTTTTAATCTGTTATTTATTGTTTATGACTACCTCTGTTATGTTATAGTTATGTATTTTTCATGCTGTAAGCCGCCTTCGGCATGGTTTAAACTGCGGAAAGGCATCATACAAATAAAATTAAGTATGCATATATAAACTCAAGATTTGTTGCGCTCATACACGTGTTGAGCAGAAGATGCAAACAAGTACATTTGCAACAGTTTTGGCTCATTGGGGGCCACAAATAGGTTTAGTTTTCTCGCTACCTCTACCTCAACTGTGTAATGAATTTTGCCAAGAGTAGCAGCAAAGCTTAGTCAGTGCAGAACTTGACATTGTTGCAGCAAAGACACTTTCCCAAACCTCATGAATGTAGAGTAGCTTCTTGTGTGTTGCAAGGGGTGTTGGGGGGGAGTGCTTAACCCTTTCCCCAAACTGAATTTTAGGTGGATTGCTGTCAATTCTCTCCAGCAGATAGGAAGAAGCAATTTCCCTACCAGCTGGGCTTACTTTCAAATTCTGGAGCCCAAGGGGAGGAAGTGAGAAGAAGAACCTGTTAAAATTGGGAAAACTGGCAGATAATGAGTTAAGCAACCCCTTTCCCATCCCCCTTCCATTCTTTGGGAAACAAAGAGAGCCTCAGTGCCTTGTTCTGCCCACAGCAGGGATGAGATGCAAGCAAGCAGCAGCCGACTCGCTATTTTAGGAGGGGCAGAAGACATTGAGATGACATTATATATCTTGCCCAGAATATCTAGGCGCTAGGGCTAAACAAAGGGTCGAGGCTTCCAGCCGAACCCCCACCACTTTCTAACCTAATTTAACGGAGGAAACTTTCCCAGGGCCCAACAAGGCAGTTCGTCCTGAACTCTTCTCTTTAAAACAAGAGGGAGAGAAGCCAAGAAAGCAACGAGCTCCCTCAGTTTTGAACCACACGTCTTAGGAACCGATTTTTTTTTTTTAATCGCCCGGATCAGACGGCCCCAAAATTTACGCTTTTGCTGCTGCGTTTCCTTCCAAACGCGCAGCAGAGGAGGGCGCAGAGTCCCAGCCACTCGCAGCGCGATCCTATGGCTCCTAACTCCGAAGAGAGCCCCGCGGAGTTCAGCGGGGCTCTGACGGCCAGGGACCAGCTTTCGGCTGCGATCCTGCTGCGGCTGCTGCCCACGTTTTCCCTGGGGGTAGAGCGCGCCACTGAAAGCGCAGGATGGCACCGTGAGCGAGCGAGGGGACGAAAGGGAACCGAACCGAACGGCAGATCCCCAACGTAAAGCGCACAGTCGGGTCTAACGCCTGCCTGCGCCTCCTTTTGCGCCTCGCTCCCTCCCTCCAGCCCCGCAAGAGGGTTAAAGGCAACGGGGCAGCCCGATCCTATGCGGAGTGAACCTCCATCTGAACGCGATGAACTCCCGGAGCGAGTCCCCCACCCGGGGATTACTTCGCCCGTAAACAAGCCGAGCGCGGCGCCGAGGGAGCAACTTACCGAAATCCCATCAGCCTTTCTCCGATCAAGGCGCCCAGGACCCCCACGATGGCGAGCGCCAGCAGCTTCCCCATGGCTCAGCCCCGGACGGTCCGCAGGCGACTGTCAGCCGGCAAGTTCAACAGGAAGTTTCCCTCCTCCCCGCCCGCCTCGGATTAAGCCGCGGACTCGGCAGCGCCTCCCACCTGCGCGAAACCGCCCCGCCGAGCCGAGAGAGTGACCGCAGCCCCGAGGAGACGCGTCTGGGGCTGCCCTGCCCTCCGCCCCGCCCTGGAGAAGAAGAGCGAGGCGCAAAAGGAGGCGGAGGGCACGCGGCGCGTGGAAGCGAATGCTGGGCGAGCGGAGAGAGCGAGACTGTACCATGGAAGAAGCGCCGCGCAGCCTTGTCGCCAGGAGGGGAGGAGGGCAAGAGTTCGGCGGGGACGTGCTGCTTTCCCGCCCTTTCTGTGAGGCCGAGGTGGGTCTAAAGGCCTCCAGGTTTCGCTGGACTTCAGCTCCCTTCAGCCCCACCCAGCCTGGCTGCTGGTCAGAGAGGGTGGACCACAGGCTCCCCATCCCTCATTTATGTATTTTTGTTCCACTGTTCCAAACTTAACATCATAAAAAGACTGCCTTATACAGTGGTACCTCAGGTTAAGAACTTAATTCGTTCTGGAGGCCCGTTCTTAACCTGAGGTACCACTTTAGCTAATGGAGCCTCCCGCTGCCGCCACCACACGATTTCTGTTCTCATCCTGAAGCATAGTTCTTAACCTGGGGTACTATTTCTGGGTTAGCAGAGTCTGTAACCTGAAGTGTCTGTAACCTGAAGCATATGTAACCCGAGGTACCGCTGTACTGAGTCAGACCATTGGTCCATATTAAGGTAAAAGGTAAAAAATCCCTGAAGTCCAGTCAAAGGTGACTATGGGGTGTGGCGCTCATCTCGCTTTTAGGCTGATGGAGCCGGCTTTTGTCCACAGACAGCTTTCCAGGTCATGTGGCCAGCATGACTAAACCGCTACTGGCACAGCAGAACACCATGATGGAAGACAGAGCGCACGGAAACGCCGTTTACCTTCCCGCCAGAGCGGTACCTATTTATCTACTCATGCTGGTAGGCTTTCAAACTGCTAGGTTGGCAGAAGCTGGGACAGAGCAACGGGAGCTCACTCCATCACGGGGATTCGAACCACTGACCTTCCGATCAGCAAGCCCAAGAGGCTCAGTGGTTTAGACCACAGCGCCACCCGTGCCCCTGGTCCACATTAAGCTCAGTAGCATCTGCACAGATTCCAGGGTCTTAGGCAAAGAGTATCGCCCAGTGCTACCTGGAGCCATCTGTATGCTCCATCACTGAGCTACGGACCTTAAACTCCGCACGCCATGGACCACTTGGTAAAATTGCCAAGGACCACATCATTGGTTGTAGCAATTGCAGTGCATGGCATTAGATGTCATATAGTTTTTGCATTTCAGACTACAGTGCAATGCAATATAATGTGCTTCTCCACCCCATTCAAGTCTCTTCCTCCCACTTGTCGTGTGTGCTCCATCCTGGAGTGGCCACATGCTCTTGCTTTTCACAGAGATGCGATGTGGGAACCATGCTGGCACATGGTGGCTTGCAGCATCTCCTGCCACACTTACCCTTGCAATAACCTTGAAACAGGCAAACTTTTGCAACTGAGCCATGATTTAAACCCAGCTCTTCTGTAGTTAAACTATAAAACTCGCTCCCACAAGAGGCAGCGATGGCCGCCAACTTGCATGGCTTTAAAAGAGATTGGACAAATTAATGATGGATAAAGCTTTTGGTGACCACTAGCCGCGTTGGCCATGCTCTGCCAGTAATGTTTCTGAAGGCCAGTTGCTGGAAACTCCTGGAGGGGAGAGTGCTCTTGTGCTTAGGCTCGCAGGTTTCCCGCAGATATCCGCGTGGCCAGCATGAAGACAGGATTTTGGACTCAAAATCTTTGCCGGCGCCGGCGGCCTCCCCTTTCCCTGCACGCCCATCAGCTGCGCCCTGTCAACCATATGGCTGGCGGGCGTGTAACTTGCCTCCCAAGCCTCCACCTTCCCAAGCCTCCATCGGAGGAGAGCGATCCCCATAGAGGCTTAGTATGGAAGCTGCACTCCGCCAACTACCGTATTTTTCACCCCATAGGACGCACCGCCCCATAGGACGCACCTAGTTTTTTTTGGGGGGGGGGAATAAAGTTAAAAATTTTTTATTTCCCCCCGAGACACGGGGGCTAGCGCGGGGGAAGCCTGAGCTTCCCCCGACCCCAGCCCCCAGAACAGGCTGCCGCCCCAAGGCTTGCGTGCCCGGTGGGACCTCCTGCTGGGCGCGCAAGGCTTGCGGACATCTGCCTGAAGCAGGGGGGCGGGCTCTGCAGCTCGCCCCCTGCTTCGGGCTGCAGGCTGCCGCCCCAAGCCTCGCGCGCCCGGTGGGACCTCCCGCCGGGCGCGCGAGGCTTGCGGACATCTGCCCGAACCAGGGGGCGGGCTCCACAGCTCGCCCCCTGCTTTGGGCTGCAGGCTGCCGCCCCAAGCCTCGCGCGCCTGGCAGGACCTCCCGCCGGGCACGCGAGGCTTGCGGATAGCTTCCTGAAGCCTGGAGAGCGAGAGGGGTCAGTGCGCACCGATGCCTCTCGCTCTCCAGGCTTCAGCGAAAGCCTGCATTCGCCCCATACACATTCGCACACACATTTCCCCTTCATTTTTGGAGGGGAAAAAGTGCGTCCTATAGGGCAAAAAATACGGTATATGGCTGGCGGCCGTGCAGCTTCCTTCCCAAGCCTCCGCAGGAGGAGAGTGATCCCGGCAGAGGCTTGGGAAAAGGTTGACAACTCTGGAAAACGGGGTGGAGTGGGACGGCAGAGGGATCTTTGCACCACAGTGCTGGATATGTTTAAGACAGCCCTGGTTCTTCCTGTTCTAAATCCCACACTCTTACTCATTTCACTTTACTGGCTATTTCCTCAGGCTGCAATTGGCAGATTGTAGTGATATAGGAGCACAGTGTTTTGCAATATAAATTCTCAGGAGTGCAAAGTTCATAAACTTTAGCGTCACCAATTTGCTGCATACATGGTTCCTCCAAAGAATCTTGGGAACTGGAGTTTACCCTTTCACAGAGCTACTATTCCCAGCACTCTTAGCAAACTACAATTCCCAGGTGTCTCTGATAATCTTCACAAGCGGGTTAAAAACAAACATCCTCTGTGTGGGTTTTACACTCTCCAAAAATCATAGCACATAAGGACAGCTGCCATTTCCACACCTCCCTAAAGAGACTTTCCCTCGGTCTGTCCCTTGATTTTCCCAAGCTTGCCAGACATATCTCAGAGGGCTCTGCCAAGGTCTAGATCACATTCCTATAAGCATTCACATTCCAATGACCCTGGTCCTCCTCCCCCATCCTTCTTAGGCAAGCCTGTCTCGGCGAGACGCCATTTGAAACTGCGTCATAAAACTTTCCTCCGTTCTCCTCTGTTCTCCGATGTTTACCAATCCTCTCTTTGATCGATAATTCACTCCACACAGTTCTTGAATTCCTGCTTGTGATTAATAAATTGCAATGATTCTTCTTTTGGGGTGGAGGGTTATTAATACTCACATAAGGCAAAGAAAAAGAAATGTTTTTTCCTCCACCCCCCTTTCCATTTCGCACCAAACATACCAGTCTTTTAATGGTGATTCATCACTTGATTTATTTGTCCCGCCCATCGCTCCGCTCCCAGAGATCCATTAATCAGCAGTCTTAACTCCCAATCTTCGCTTGTATGTGCTTTAGCTTCTTTCCAATTATATATTTCCAATTATATGTTTCGAGCTAAAGCAACCAGTGCGCTGATTGGAGACAGCGTCCGGGAAGAGCCGACTTCACACAAGGGCTTGTGCCAAGTGTCCGCACCCCCTTCTTTCGAATCCGGGGGTGAATTATGGACACCGCTGGTAAGGCAGTCCCCCCCATCCCCTTGGGGGGGGGCAGGAAGACTGCATACTTCCCATAGCAGCCTCTTAATTACCTCGTGTGGGTCGGAGAGATGTTATTGTCGGCCATCTTCCAATGCGCCCCCTAGTGGCCCCCGGTCTGCTTCTGTTTCCTTAACAGGATTTTGATTTGACAAAATCAGGAGATGGAGCTTTCTATGCAGTTAGTCTTACCACACACAAGTCAGAGGTTCTTACCCCATCCAGCAAGAGGCATTTGTACAGTTCAGGGATGCATTCCAGCCAGACCAGATTTGCATCTCCTAAGCAAGACTAATGCTCTGCATTAGTAGATAGGAGATCAGACTTTTTTATGTTGTGGAGTTAAACAAATATTAAAATACACCTGTTGTTTCTACTGCAATCTGGAAAATCTGGTGGTTTTGTTTGGGGTGTTTTTTTGTGCTGGGTTGTATTTTAATGCCTGTTTGAAATCTTTCTTTTCATTTAAACTGCAAGAATGATATTCACACCCCTTGTATATCACCTCGGATCAGTGATCACATTGTTGTCATTTCAGGTGGCTCTAAGGTTTGGATGTGTGCCACCATGACCTTACCATGGCATTGTTGAGACATTTAGCCCCACCCCTATGCTTTCTCCTGAGACCCCATCTCTACACAAACAGCACTGCCCAGACTTAGTCGCGAATTTCATTGGTATAGAATGCCATGATTTTCTATTTATATCGCATGGCACTTCATTCTCTCCTCTGCCTTTTGATTTTTAAACCCAGCCACCCTGCCAAACAAGGAAGGTGCCAGGATCGTGCTGTAAATTTCAGTGACAAATCTACAAGCCGTGTGACCATTTCTCTGGCTGTTCAGTCATGCTATGAACAGGCTATCTAGCAAAATGCTGGGCTAATAAATGCCTGGGTTTTGATGGTGCATATATAGTCTACAGAAATGGCTTTTGGTGCCACAGCTAAAGCAAGCATCCCATTCTACCAAGCTCAGACTGTATTGTATGAATCAGACTGTACTTTGCATTTTATTACCATTTGACTCCACTGTTGACATTCCCTGCACACACACCTTTTTGGGTCAGAGGGAGAAGACTGGGAAGAGGAGGGGTCGGAAGCTGAAGAGGTACTTAGTGAGCTGCCAGAGTCCGGGGCAGAGAGAAGTGCAGAAGCCGAAGCTGGCGAGTGGGAGGAGTGGCCAAGAGACACAAAAGAGTCTGGTGAAGAGTCACTGGTGTCTCTTCTGTTGTGTGAAAAGCTCTCCTCCCCCCATCTCCCAGAACCAGAAGAGGGCTGAAACAGGCAGAGCAGTGACAGACTTCATGGAAGCATAGCCTCCAACTGCTTGAAAACAGCCCTGTGGAGAGGAAGGGACTTAGACGGTTGTGGGAAGGCAGGGACTTTCAGTCTTGGCAACTGATTCATGGGGTAAGACCTACCAGGGATGAGCTGCTGTGCTCATTTGGTCTGACACTAAGACAAGCTTATAAAGAGTTTACTTCTACTTTCAACAGTGTGATTTACTGCCAGCTCACTCTGGCATCTAATCCACCAAACCTACAATAACTTGTTTAGTCTTTAAGGAGCCCCTAGACATGGTTATCTTTTGCCAGATACATAAAAGATGTGTATTTTACAGAACCTTTTTCTTATCAATTTTTAGTCAAATCACTATTTCTCCCCAGCCCTCTTATATTTAGGATTGTGGTGCACACTGTGTTCTTTACATTGTTGTTGGTTTATTTTTAACAGGACACAAAATCCTGACTGTAAGGAGTTGTTCCAAACCTGTCAATGTCACCAACAGTTCAGGTAACCTTTCTTTATTCTTCTATTCAACCTAGAGATCAACTATTGGGTGGAAAGATGCTCAGTGACTATGAACAAAGGGAGGAAAACCTCTTCACAATGCAAAGCCAAGAGGGCAATGAGAAAATTACATCTGTATTTCCACAGAAGACCCTGAAAATGCAGTGACTCATCACTATGGCAACTGAGCCTAAAACATTTTCCCCCCTGGAAAGCTGCTTGAAGTATATGAGTATGTGAAGGAACATCATCTTTATGGTGGCTTTTTGATATTCAAAGGGAAACTCAGGTAAGAATCAGAAGATGAGCCAGAGAAATGCAATTTCTTCAGGTAGCTGTGATTGGTCTTTGGAGGTTTTGTTATTTACAGTCCTTCACCTTACCTTGCTTGGATTTCTTTTTTTAACATGCTATATATCCATCATTTACAAGAGAGCAAACACAACCTCTGACTGCAATTCTAGTTTAACTACATGTTAAAATTCCTCTTACTGAGTTTAAGATTTGCTCTTCTGCTGGATCTGAGCGCAGATAATCCTCTCATACAATATTGACTAAGAAATGTTTGTCCACATTTAAATTGCTATTTTTTTAGCATGTGGTATTAAAAAAAATATCACCAGTGGGTGGCGTTTGGCTAAGTCTGACTTAAAATGAAGCTAGGCCACTTTTCCCCCTCAATTCGGATTGAAGCTGGGGTGGGGAACTCATAAAAATAAGGACTTTTTATTTTTCTTTAAAAAATGCAAACTGATGTGGAAATGTGGAGAATTGAATTTAAGATTGGAAAAAAGCAAGAAGCTCAGAAAAATTGAAATTGACAGATTCAGATTCCTGCATTGCAGGAGATTTGACTAGATGACTGAAATATACTCAGAGTCGAGTGTGAATTTCATGCTCTTTATTCAGCTCATAGTAGCAATGAATGAAACTTTCCCCAAAACGTCTAGCTGTATGTACATTATTTACACAATGGGCCCCACGTGATTGGCTAATTCTGGGCTGCTCCTGTAGGCCAATCAGGTTGTGGATTCACCTCCTCCAGAAGCCTGATGGGCTGCTCCTGCAGGCCAATTAGGTCGCTGATTCACTTCCACTTGAAGCTGGATTGGGTGGCTTCTGCGGACCAATCAGACTGCTGAATTCTAGATCCTATTGTTCTAGGATTCAGCTCAGTACATAACAATGACCTTCACGGTCCCTTCCAACTCTCCGATTCTATGATTACCATTTCCGCTGTACCAACTCTGTACCAAACTGTGCTTCAAAAATTGAATTGCTGTAAACTCTGCATCACACACCCATACACCCACACACCCCATTTCTACGTAACTTCAGAGGGATCGAAAGCTACTGGCTTGATTTTTCAAAAATGCCGCATGGATGGGCCCAAGCAGTAGCATTAACAAGCCTAGAGGCGGCATTTTTTCATCTCCGCCAAGCTAAGCAGTTGGCCCCTTATCTCTCTCGCCCTGACCTAGCCACTGTGATCCACGCGACGGTCACCTCCAGACTGGATTATTGTAACTCGCTCTACGTGGGGCTGCCCTTGAGACTGACCCAGAAACTCCAGCGGGTGCAGAATGCCGCGGCAAGACTCCTTATGGGGTCTTCGCTGCGAGATCACATTCATCCGGTACTATACCAGCTGCACTGGCTCCCGGTGGAGTACAGGATCAGGTTTAAGGTGCTGGTTTTAACCTTTAAAGCCCTATACGGCCTAGGACCCTCGTACCTACGGGACCGCCTCTCCTGGTATGCCCCACAGAGGAACCTACGGTCTGCAAATAAAAACATCCTGAAGGTCCCAGGCCTCAGAGAGGTTAGGCTGGCCTCAACTAGAGCCAGGGCTTTCTCAGCTGCGGCTCCAATCTGGTGGAACGCTCTGTCACAAGAGACTAGGGCCCTGCGGGACCTGACATCTTTCCGCAGGGCCTGCAAGACAGAGTTGTTCCGCCAGGCCTTTGGTCAGGGCCCAGCCTGACTCCCACCTCCGGCAACCTGCACAGAACTTTGCTTAACGGTTGCCATTAATTTGATTTTAATTAATTTTTATAATGAAATGTTTTAGAATGTTGGATTATTTGATTGTTTGATTATTTGTTTGTTGTTAGCCGCCCTGAGCCTGGCTTTGGCTGGGGAGGGCGGGATATAAATAAAATTTATTATTATTATTATTATTAGAGCAGTTGCTAGAAACTGCATAGCTTGGCACTTGGAGGGGGCTCCGTGAGGGTTAATAATAGTTTAGAGAACATTATTCCCATTGCTTTATTCTCATTGGGTGCCAGCCTGGTCAGGACAGAGTAAGTGGCTCTACATCCATGACTTTAGCCTCTTGCTCACATTTTCATATGCAGTGAAGGTGCCTTCCTGTTCATAACGTTCTGTGACCAGAATGCCACAGGGCTAGGGATTTTGCAGATGGGGCACCTGCACTGCAATCTTATACACACTTACCTGAGAGTAAGCACCACTTAATGGGATTTACTTCTGAGTAGACACACCTAGGATTGTGTTGCTGGTCCTCCAAATCATGATTTAGATAGGCAGCAGTAGACGATGTCCCATTTTAAAGAGGAATTTATGTGTTTGTGTACATATGGGTTTTTTAAAAACAAGTTGATACAATATGTAAGTTTTTGCTCACAGTGTATCATAACTCTTTTCTGTACGTCCCACATGTAAATATCTCTCTGTGTGTGGATAGATAAGTAGATAAATAGTACTACTTTGCTATTTATATACAACTTTGCATATACAGTGGTACCTTGGTTCTCAAACTTAATCCGTTCCAGAAGTCCGTTCCAAAACCAAAGTGTTCCGAAACCAAGGCGCGCTTTCCCATAGAAAGCAAAATGGATTGATCTGTTCCAGACATTTAAAAACAACCCCTAAAACAGCAATTTAACATGAATTTTACTATCTAACAAGATCCATAAAATGAAAGCAATAAACAAAGTACTGCAGTCATACAATCAGTCTGTAGCTGAATGGGGTTCCACACAGTCACAAAAACAAAAAGAGCTGCAAAAACACAAACACAAAATAAATAGCAAAAACAGACAGACCTCAGCGTAACACTCACAACGGAGCACCTTTGGCTTCCAAAAAAAGTTTGCAGACTGGAACACTTACTTCCAGGTTTACAGTGTTTGGGTTCCAAGTTGTTTGTGAACCAAGGTACCACTGTATTACCTTGGTTAACCTTACCCCAACCCTGCAAAGCAGGCTAATATTGCAGGCTAAAAAAACTGAGGCTCCAGTGCGGAGGAGTTGAGTGTCAATAATCCTCAGTGGCAAAGCAAGACTTGTCAGGTTTCTAAGAATGAACATGCCTACTGCTTTTGTTGAGAAATGGTGCCAGCTTTAAGAACCTTCTTACATATTTGCAAAGGATAAAGTTTTGATGAATGAGCCAATAGTATGGACTAATCCTTTGAGCAGATTTCTCTATACCAGCATCATAGATCTGCCTGAGTTCCCCTTGACAGAATTCAGCATGTAGTGAGCAGTTGATATTTCCTTTATATAAATAGAACAGGCAGGTCAGCATTACTTGGTGTTTAAAATTATCTTGGCTTTGCTACACCCTAGAGAAATTAGAACACCCTTTTATGCAGACTTATAAACATACGCATTTGGCCATTGAAAACAAACGGGAATATAATAACCCCCCACGCAGAAAACATGACAGAAGCAATGACACGGGCTGAAATTGCTAAGCGACTGAAGAAAGATTTTTTGAAGGCTTTGCAGTCAAACGACTACAGAACTCTGGAGGAGTTTTTGATTCAGAAGCAGATAGATGTGGACACAGTGTTTGAAGTGGAAGATGAGAACCTGGTTCTGGCCTCCTACAAACAAGGTAAAAAGAAGAAGTGTTGACACCAGAGTTTAAAGCTTGTGCAATTAAGGAAACAAATTGGCTATTTGTAGTCTAAGAGTGTTTGTACTTTGAAGGTATTGCTGCATTATCTAACCTTCTGGATCAGAGCTCACTTAACCGGTAAGTTTGGTATAGAGTTCCCTTTTCAGGTTCAGGACTGCAGGCCAGTGCAGAGGAGGAAGACAGAAGAAACAGCGGGGGGGCAGAAATGTTACAAGGCAGGCCCCAAGTTATCGAGTGTACCAATGTATTTGCAGCAGGTGGCGCTGTGGTCTAAACCACAGAGCCTAGGGCTTGCCGATTGGAAGGTTGGTGGTTTGAATCCCCACAACGGGGTGAGCTCCCGTTGCTCGGTCCCAGCTCCTGCCAACCTAGCAGTACGAAAGCACGTCACGCAAATGTCAGCGCCCTCGGCCAGTAAAGTGAGATGAGCGCCGCAACCCCAGAGTCGTTCACGACTGGACTTAACTGTCAGGAGTCCTTTACCTTTACCTTTTTCCACCCAGAGGTTAGAGCTGAGTAAGTCCAGTGCTTTTTTTCTGGCAGTACTCAATGGTACGCAGTACCAGCACCTCCCTCCCACCCCCAATCTTGTGATTTACTTACTGTAGCAACTTCATGATGTGTACTGGCACTTTTTTTCCTAGAAAAAAGAACTGAGTAAGGACCGTGTTTTCAACGTAGGCAGCATCCAGATATTTAACCCTTGAATGTAAATCACTGTTTTAACTGCCCACATATCTTTGCAATATATCTGAAATCAGAATTTAGATTAAATGCATTAGCTACATGCGAACCATCCAAGAGGCTATTTCCTTGCCCATCCCTTGTTTCTCTGCCCCTTGCATTAGTGGCTTGCTTTGGTTTGACAGGGCCCAAATCATCAGCAGATACACGTCAGGTGACATTTAGGATAGCTTAGTCACAGAGTAAATTCTGGCAGGAATAGAAGGTGACGCTTGCAGGTTGGTGCACCCTGTGTAGCAGTCAGCACAAAGAGAAGAGGCTGCACCCACATTCAGAGACCTTGAAAGTATCTGTACACCGTATCTGTATCGAATTTGCTCAGCCTCCTGCCCCAGCTTGACCCTCCAAGCCACTTTTCAAGCTCCCAAGCTTTCTAAGCTTTTAAGTATAGCAAAACAAACTTACTGCATTTTTTTGCCAACAAAAAAGGGAAAAGAAGCAAAAGCAGTCCTATCTACTAGTGAGAGAAAAAACAGGTTTCCAACAAGAACTGAACACTTGATAACAATCATTTTATTTATCATGTGGTAATCTGATTCGGCTATTGTTTGATTATCTGAGCATGTGAAACCTTTCTTCAGTTGTGTAGCTGAAAGTGAAACCTGACAATTACATAGTAGTTAAAGGGGAAAGTATGCAAGAAAGCAGTAGAATAATATCAGTCTTTAAAAATGTAACTTGGAGGCTGCAGTCTTAACCATATCTACCAAGAAGTGAGTCCTTTTAAATTCAGTGGTGTTTCCTCTCAGGTTAGTGGGGTTCAGATAGCAGCCTAACGCCCTCCACTTGAAGACCATAGGTAGCTTTTGAGGAAACATGGATAGGAATTCACTGCAAGTTGGACGTGATGGAAGCTGGAGTCCACCCAAAAGCCGCAGGTTACCCTTCCCAGATGTAAGACAACTGAAAACAAATCTTGATCTGCCTATACAAGTTTTGAATCTTTGTTCTGCGTAAAATGTGTGTCTGTGAGGAGGGATTCAAAGAGTCCCTTGCATGAGCAATAAACACTTTTGCTAACAGATGGGGTGTCCATTTTCTCTCTCCAGCCCCCAGTTCCATATCCTTCCCATTCCAGAGGGTTATTCGGCCCCCAGCTTTTCATGGGGTACAAAGGACTGCAGCTGGGAGGGAAGCCTCCCTGTGCTAGTGGAAATCAATTCAAAGTTCTCTGGACTGGTTGCTATGGACAAAGGGGAATGCCACACTGTGGGGTCATCAGGACAGGACCTTGAGGCAGAAGCCTGCGGTTCCATTCATCAAACTGAGCAAGAGCCCTGCTCCCCAAATGTAGCAGGCCCGGATTACCACATTTTGAAGTGAAGTAATGCCCCATGCCACCCAAAGCAGGTGTGGCAAACTTGCAGCC
The DNA here is from genome assembly GCF_964106645.2 of Podarcis pityusensis. NCBI lineage: Eukaryota > Metazoa > Chordata > Lepidosauria > Squamata > Lacertidae > Podarcis > Podarcis pityusensis. The sequence continues at coordinate 28,529,379 of NC_138037.1, forward strand.
CAGCAGATGTTGCTGAAGACAACCTGTGTTGTTATACCTGCATCATCCCTGGCCGTTGGCCATGATCGCTAGGACGGATGGGAATTCTGCTTCAGCATTGAGAGGCCCAAAGGTTCATTTGAAAACATTTGCAGGATTGATTTAAAATATTTTGTTAGCTTATGATTTGATACCTATTTATAAATATTAGAAGTAAGTCTTTTAAGTATGGAGATAAGGTAAACAGGGTGGTTGAGAAATGCGAAGATAAAAGTGATTACATATGGAAGTCAGGGAGGGGATACGGGAGGAAGTCAAAGCTCAATTTGAGCAAAGATATATGTGATGAAGAAATGTTATTTGGTTGTTATAAAGGAAAAAAGAAAATTTAATAAACATTATATGAAAAAAAAGAGAGAGAGGCCCAAAGGTTCCCCACACCTGACTTAAAGGGAGGGCACAAGGCCATTTAGTTTGTCTCTAAAGTTTCCCGACACTGCCAGACATTTTCAAATGAACTGGAGCGGAAAGCAGCCATGATGTCATTCCACTCCTTCAATGTAAGGTGTGACAGTTGCAGTGTGGAATTCAGTTACATGGAAGTGTGAACCACACTGCCCCAGTCTGGATATGATTGGAAGAAGGAGGAAGTTCTGGAATTTGAAGATTAGCTTATTGGCAGGAGAGAATGATGTTGAACCTATGGTGCGTATTAACATTCTGGGATGAAGCCATGTAGCTCTACTGGGATGAGGACCAAGAGATTCAGTGGAGGAAGGGCAAGGGGAGAATAGGTATTTTCTCAGGGCTGTTTGTGTAGTTTAACACTTTCTAGTCTGCAGTTCCTTCAGACAGGTGGATTGTGGACCCTTCAAAGCAGAGACTTCTACCCTCCTTTCTCAACATATAAATATGCAAAAAAAATCCAGAAATAAGGAATGGTAAAAATTCTTAAATGAATAAAGAACCTCAACATTCATTAAGTTCAGAAACCTCATTGGGGCAATGCTGCCATGAAGCAGGGTGAAGTGGCCTAACCTGCCCTGGGCTGAGTGGGGTGATAGATGAAGGCAGGAATTTGATACAGCAAGACTTCTTAAATCAGGGAATGGGGCACCTGTGGCCTTCCAGATATCACCCCAAGCAACAGGGCCACTGGTGAGTGATGATGGGAGTGGTAGTCCAGTGACATCATTCCTGGGCCTAGTAAGAGGTGACGAGGAGACACAATTTGGATTTTGCTTCAGGTAGCAAAGTGTCTTGGGCTGGCAATGCATTTTGGTCAAGCAATCTTTTGCACGCTGGAGTCCCAATGTGTGAATGAATCACATCGCTATATCTGGAATGTTTTACTCCATCTGAAAGAAGAAATCTGACAAAAGTGCCCAATTATTTATGAATGTTTAGTTAAAATGAATGAGGAGTTCTGTATTTGCAGAAGATACGTGTGTGCAGCTGAGCATGCATGTTTCCTAGGGTCCCAGTCTCCACTACTTTATGTGCCATTTCAACCCCCCCATTCAAGTCATGCCATGGCAGTTTTAAACCTACCTACCAGAGCCCAATATTTCTATTAACTGTTTACTGATTACTGATTGGGAATGATGCTTTTGAAAGGGTCATCATGTACTTACCTACTTGTGCATTTTTTTTTTAAACCAGGATATTGGCTGCCTAGCTATAAACTGCAACATTCGTGGGCCACTGGGCTACACTTATCTGTTTTGTACGGCCACCTGGAGAGCCTGAGGGTCCTGCTGAAGCACAAAGCGACAATCAACTGCCGGCCCAATGGCAAAGCAGCAATCCACATAGCATGCGAAGTGGGCAACCTGGATTGCATCAAGATACTTTGCAGCCACGGAGCGAAAACCAACTGCTATTCGCTGAGCGGTCTGGCGCCACTGCATTTCTGTACGACAAAGCTGTCCATCCCTTGCGCACAGCAGTTAATCTGGAGAGGTAAGTCCAGTTGCAGGCCATCAGCGCTGTAGCCCTTTGGAGTGCAGAGGAGAGAATGACATGGGTTAGCCTTCCACATGGTGGTGGTGGGGAAGTCATTGCCACTAGAAAGCTAGCATGCCAGGGATGAATTTTGCTTTCTTTCTCCCTGTTAAGTTAGCTGTCAAATATAGGAGATTTCTACAGAGCAGCCAATTCAAATAAAGCTGGGAGCCCTGCACGGGCAGCCACAAATGGTATATTTCTTTGACATGGTTTTATGCACATTTTAATCTTTACTAAAATATAGTGACACTTTGTCTTCAAATATCTAAAGACATACAGAAGAGAGGTAAGGCTTGAGCCCCTTTTGCATTATCCTTATAAAATACTATCATGCCACTTTTAACAGTCATGGCATCCCTCCCCCCCCCCAAAAAAAAATATCCTGGGAACTTTCACTTGTTAAGGGGGCTGAGAATTGTTAGGAGTCCCTTGTTCCCTAAGATGCGCATTATTACATTTAGTAAAAGGCTATATTAACAGTGTCATGTTTATCCCACATGATGCCAATAACGTTGACAGCAGGACTAAGATTGCTGCCATGAGGAATTGTGGGAAAGTCCAAGGGGCTCCTTAAAAATGCGTTGTGAGCTGAAGTGCTACATTCTGAGTGTGACCTACTTTCAGTACGGAATGTAGAGCCAGTACACATCCTAAAACAATATGGAACTACCTTGAGAGGAGAGATAACAACAGCACTGGACTCTTCAGCTGCAAATGAAATGGAAGGGAACGTTTAAGTAAACCTTTACATTAGTGTCACTGGATTTTATTTTATTTTTATTTTATATTTTATTTTATTTTATTTTATTTTATTATTTTATTTTATTTTATTTTATTTTATTTTATTTTATTTTATTTTATTTTATTTTATTTTATTTTATTTTATTTTATTTTTATTTATTTTATCTTAGTCAATGAATCATATAATTTTAATTGCTTGATCAATCTAAACTTGCAGTTTCACCAGTTCTGGTCTCCCTTCACTTCTTTGTTGTCGCCTTGTTGCGTTTTTAAGCATTGTTGCAAATGAAACTTCCAACAGCAAATGGAGAAAAACAATAGTTCTGAGACAAGAAACATACTTTTATTTGTTCTTGAACTACTGGGATTTGCAACAAATTGTTGCAGTGTGGCTTGATTTTATTCAGCCGCTCCATTCCATCTCCCCGCAAAAGTCAGTCCATATTGCGTGGACAGGTGGAGTCCCCAGATCCCGAGCGGTCCCCCCCGTCATGTGGAATAATGACTCAAGACAACGTGCTATGGGATTAAATTGGCCACAACTTTATTAAATTTCCAATGTGGGTAGACCTTGGCTCAGGCATTGGGCGTTCTCCCTCCCCAGTCCCCAGCCAGGGACCTAGGGAGCATCAGGGTTATCCAGTGTGTGTGGGGGGGATGGGCCGGCTCTGGAGAACATATGTTCAAGCAGAGATAGCCGCCTCCGTTACGCCGCCGCCGCAGGGGAGAGCAATGACGACCTTTCGGCGTACGGTCAAAGCCTCCCTTCAGAAACCCCTTTAACGGGGAACCCTGATATCGCCGCCGCAAAGAGGAAGATGGACTAAAGGATTCCGCCCAAGGCCTGATACCTCCAAAGTTGTGATGTTTTGCTACGGGAAAGGCGAAACCTGCCAATGCAGGGGAATTCCTTTCCGGCCCTTTAACAGCGACCTTAACGTAGCAGCGCCTGCATACCTGTGAAGAAAAGTTAACCTGCAAAACCTGTGAAGAAAAGTTAACCTGCAAAATAAGACATTAACTGAGGGTGGGTAGGGTGGGAGAAGCTCTGGAGCCAAGTGAGGATTCCCAGGTAAGATCCTCCCTCTATTGTGTGGGCAGGTAATCCCTCCCCTACCTGGCCTGGTCTCCTTGGCAACGCTTCCCCCAGGTGGGATTGGACAACTGACTGAGGTAGGCGGAGACCTCCAGGTATCCCACCTGAGGGAAGGCAAAGCCAAGCCTATGCTGATGGGGCCGCTCCAGATCCAGGGGCTGCGCGCGTCCACGCAAAGGGCGCCCCCCCGTTTTAAGCGGGGTGCGGTCATTCCATTGTCACTGAGCAAGCTCAGTCTTCATTGGGCTATTTTGGTGTGTCTCCTCCCACTTATGGATCCTTCCTTCTTCTGCATGGGTGCTACGTAAGCAACAACATGCCCCATCTGAACTTCGGGGGGGGGGGGGCGCGACACCTTTTAAGATGATTTAAAGTTTTTTAAATGGATTAAAACCAGCTGTGCTTTAAATGCACAAATGGTGAAAAGTTGTTGTTTAGATTTTTAAAAAGCATGCGGAAACTTCTGCATGAAATCAGTAGGCGGCATATTTAAAAGACAGAGAAACACTTCATATCAGGGAGGGTCAATTTCTGTATTCTTGAGAGTTGTCCTGTTTTCCAAGTAGAGCAGTGGTTGTAGGACCAGGAAGTATGTGCTAGTGATGATGATGATGATGATGATAACATCTATACCACCCTTTATTTGAGAATCACAGGGCAGTTTACAACATAAAACAGCAAAATTATACTATTACTGCTACTGCTAGTAGTAGGGATACTGCTAGTAGTAGGGATAGTTAGATTTAGATAGCTGCTCACCAGTAAATATTCCCATGGTAGCAAACCATTGTTAAAGCACAGTTAATAATGACAAAAATCAAAAATAAAAGTTCACAAGCTGGGGATAGCTGAGTTGGTAGAGTATGAGACTCACAGGGCCGTGGGTTCAAGCCCCATGTTGGGCAAACGATTCCTGCATCGCAGGGGGTTGGACTAGATGACCCTCATGGTCCCTCCCAACTCTACAATTCCATGACTTTATGATTCTAAGACACTCACACACCTTCCACTGCACCAGAGACAACATAAAAAACTCACTGACACATGGGGTGCATATACTGATTGTCCACTAGATGGGGATGTTGTTTCAAGTGAAATATATATATGTGGAGACTTAAACAAGCCTCAGAAGGTTGCTTTGAGTTTGACAAGATTTCTAGAAAATAACACGCAGTCCATGATTGTGCATGTGGCGTCTAGCTGTGTATATTCAGCAAAAGATGTGCAGGTGTGATTGCAGCACATGAAAACTTACATTTGGGCCAGGCTACTTGATATTTACAGGTGCGTTTACATGTAAAAGACTTGAGCAGGATGACCACGTGTCATTTATTGGAAGGTCCAAGTCAGGTTTAAAGATAATGAACCCCAAAAAGGGGGAGTAGGAGGGGCCCTGAAGTTGCCCATCAACAGGTAGCAGCATCTGGACAACAGTCAGAGAAAAAAAATTCAGTCTTTCCCACCATGGTGAGATGCATTTCTGTCTAAATTACAGTAATCAGTCCTAAATTTGCATCTATATGTATACATTAACATTGGCCTAGGGTAAAGTATATGTATTAACATATAATGCTTAGCATATGTGGATTTTTTTTTTTTAATCCCAATTGGCATCTGTACTGGATTTGAAACTGGTGTTTTTAAAAAGATAATTGTTTTTAACCGGGTTCTGGTTTTTTACACATGCAACTGCTTTACATACATTTTTATTGCATCATAAAATTACCTCAAGTTGTATCACTGAAGGAGATTGCATAAAATGTCCATATTATTTATTGATTTAATTTATCAAAAATGTATCCTCTTTTTTTCTTGGAGAGTGGACAGGCAAGCAGGTAGATGCATTCCCTCTTTGGGAGTGATACGTTATATGGCCCCCTTCTAGACCAGAATCACAAATTTAGAAATATTTTTTGTTATAAGAGTGCTTAAGGTTGTGCCAAACCCATCTTTCCAACTTCCTCAGTTAGTGATGGTGGGGGTGGGAAGGCATTCAAACACGCAATCTTCCTCATTTGTTCTGAGACAGACAATCCTAAAAACACAACATAAAGGGGGAGGGAATATTTCTAATTGTGTCTTTATGTAGGAAGTTGATTTATCCATTTTAATAAACTAAAAAGGTTCCCGCAATTAATTAGGCTGCATAGTTAAACAAATAATAATAATCCATGCACGTACTCATAGAAAAACTGTAGATTGCAAGCCCCATCATAAAAGAGGTATATTTTAAATCTTTTCTGTCGGAAAGCAAGGAATGCCGTGCCCAAGATTATCCCTGCTTGCAACACATGGCTGCATCATCTAAAATCAGGGGAAGTTTGTTTCTCGCATTTCAACAAATGCAAATACATGCAAATGAAACTAGCTGATTAATTAATTGATTAAAACTCGTGCAATTAATTAACATTTCTGTAGTCAGGTGGCAGTCGTGGGGGGGGGGGGGACATTTGCCCCAGTAAAAATTGCTGTTATTTATTTCATACAGCTCAGCACGTATATACCATATTTTTCCATGTATAAGACTATGTTTCCCCCCTAAAAAATAATGTCCAAAATTTGGGGGCGTCTTATACACAAGGGCCATCTCCCCCCCATTTTCTTAAATGGAGTCCCCAAAAATACAGGTCGTCTTATACATGGGGGCGTCTTATAGATCGAAAAATATGGTATGTGTCTTTAACATGGAAAAAGAAATAGAAAACCCCTTTCCAATGTTCTCTCTCTCTTTTCCTTCAAACAGGCGCAGACGTGAATATAAGGACTAACAACCAAGAGGAGGAAACTCCCCTCCACACTGTTGCTCGTTATGGTATCCCTGAAATGGTGGGCTTTTATGTAGAACAAGGAGCTGCGGTTGATTGTCGAAATGCCCACAGAGAAACACCTCTGGCCTGTGCGGTCTATTGGGCCCTCAATGGCAAGGAACAGACATACAGCACAGATCACCACCTGATCTGTAGGATGCTGATCGACTATAAAGCCGACGTCAATTCACGAGACGAGGATTTCCGAACGCCTCTCCACAAGGCTGCTTGGAACTGTGACCGCGTTCTGTTGGACATGCTACTCGAGGCAGGAGCTGAGGCCAACTTCATGGATGACAACGGATGTGGCCCTTTGCAATACGTCCTGAAAGTGACAGGTGTGCGGCCGAGTGCCCAGCCAGAATTCTGCTTCCAGCTGCTTCTCAATTATGGAGCTGCCAGGATATATCCTCCACAATTCCATAAGGTGAAAGCTTGTGTCTACGTATTACATACATATGCATCTGTTTAGATCAGAGATAAGAAACTGCGTGAATGGAAGTTTGTGGTCTTCCACCTTTCAGATAGATGGTAAACATGTCCTAATTCAGTTTGGGGGATTGGCTGGTTTCTCAACACCAGGCCTTGCAGGTGCCCTTAATGTTTTGCAAAAATGCTCTTGCATGTCTTTTGCGAGGCTTTTCGCCATCTGGGTCTTGTAAAACCCAGATCACAGGTCAATGCTTTTCCTTTCTAAATTTGATTACAGACTTTCTTTCTTTCTTTCTTTCTTTCTTTCTTTCTTTCTTTCTTTCTTATTAATCTCCATGCTAGAAAAAAGCAGAAGGAATTGCTTTTATATATTTTTACCTTGAACGCAGGCACGGGGAAGCTGTGACAGATGGGGGTTAACATGAGAATTAAAAAAAAAAATCATTCTACATGAAATGCATGCAGATAATTCTAACATGATGAGATGAGCGCCTCTAAAACCTCTGTTTAATACGAATAGAGTCAGGATGTCAAAGTTCCAATCACTGCATATACTTTAATGGCAGAAATAGTATGCCCCGGGTCACTTCTTCCAGCGCTGTCCTCCTAAACTACTCTGGAAAAGATGTCTTGAGGACTGTAGGCAGCAGTTATTTTCTTATGGAAAGTAATTATTCCTCGCACGTGGTGAAAAATTCTTTGGTGCTTCATGTTTTTCAACTGCTAGCTTGCTTTGCCACCCTGGATCTGGCTTCAAGTTAATAACCATCCATTCATCTGCAAAAGCATAGAATTGTAGTGTTGGAAGGGACCCAGAGGGTCAATTGGTCCAACCCGCTGCAATGCAGGAATCTCAGCATACAGCAGTAGAACAGAACCTCAAGCCTGGAAGCCAAATGCGAATCACTTATCTGGTCTATGTCACTCTTGCCAGAACATGCCCCCTTCCTTCGCTGGTTCCCTTAAGCTTAGAATCGTTCCCCACCCCTGCCATAGAACTCTTCTTCACAACCATGAAGACTAGAAGTTGCTTTAAAAAGCAAAAAAAGAAAGCTGAATTTCCTTAAGGTGCTGAATTTTCACACCAGGTACTGTAGTTACATGGCAATCTGTGGGTGGATGGAATTGGCACAGACTTAGAATAACACCTACTGTATGTCTCTAGGTGTATTAATCTGTTACAGCAAAACTAGGCAGAAGCAAACTATGATTATTTCAAGCTATTGAGTATAGCTGGGACTGATTCTTATAGGAATTGCCAATTAACAGGGTGGTATTCAGTGCTAATCCTACTCAGAGTGGACTCATTGAAGACAGCAGACATGACTAAGGATTGCAGTCAACAAAGCCCTGCACAGAATATACCTATGGAAATCAATGAACCTGCATTAGTAATAATTATTAACTCCAACAGGTCAATAACATTGAATGCCACCCCAGCTTGGGTTCATTAATTTAGCAAGTCTATTCTGAGTAGGACTTAGTTGACTGTTCTTACTTCTCTGTACTGGAGAAGAGAAGGAAAGTGATATTGCTCAGTGAAGAAGAGCAAAAGCTTTAAAGAAGAAGAAGAAAAAAACCAGTTTGAGGAGATCAGCAAAATCCAAATAGGTGGTTTCTGTTTCTCTTAGCAGGTTTTGCAGGCCTGTTGCTCTTATCCCAGAGCAGTTGAGGTTATTGTGAATACATATGAACACATCAAGTCCACAGCAAAATGGAGAGCAGCTATACCTGATGATGTCTTTGAGGTAAACACTTAATGATTTCTTGAGTTGCTGATTAAAAAAAACACACAGTTAATGTCTGTGTACTTTAATCTGGTTTTATGTGAAAGTGAACGTTTAGTAGGAAATGAAAGTTGGAGAACTCTGGTTAGTCAGGGATCACCAGCAACATCTGAAGGACACCCTCTTGGCTGCCTCTGGTTTAAACTATAGTTATTGAACAAGCCTGGATCATAATATACAGTTGATCCTATTCAGTTTCATGTCCAAAAAAGGCTATTTCATTGAGTGACAGCTTCATAACATTGCTCTGACTTGGCCAGCTCTGTCCTGCTCAGTTAGGAGACATCAAATTGCATGGGAGGAATGTGATATCCAGAGCAATTTTCAATTGTTCTTTTAGCCGAAGTTACGCGGGGGTCGGGGTGCATAGAAAGATACAGTCTCACTTATTAGGTTATTAGGCTGCTATTCAGATAGGTCAGAGCTGGCCCTACCATTGGAGATAGTGAGGCACCTGCCTTAAGGTAGCAGATGCTGGAGAATGGCGGCAATGTGGATGTGTTGGAGACCAGAAATATTTGTGCCTGCTGCCCTTAAGTGTGGTGGAGGGTTCTGCCGTGTCTCCAGTGCTGAAATAAAACTGAACTGCCAGTCCAAATGGAATGGGGAGGTGGGTGTGGGTGTCTTGACTCAGGCGGCAAAATGTCTTGTGCAAGCCCTAAACAGAATAATGGCAAGAGACTGCATTGAGCACAGAGAAGGTAATGACACATCTTCTCCATATTTTTCCTGGAAAGAGATTTTCCATAGAGAGAAAGGTATTGACCACATTATTTATGCATTATTTTGCTTTTGCAGATGTATAACGAATTCTACGAATCTCTGTTTGAGGTGTGTGATAACACACCAAGATCGCTCAAGCATCTAGCCAGATGTGCTATTCGAAGAATATTGTTCGATCGATGCCACAAAGGAATCCCTTTACTTTTCATTCCAGCGACACTGAAGAATTATTTGCTCTTAGAACCAGAAGGAATATTGTACTGAGTTTGTCCAGCAGCCCAATTCTGTAAAACTGGGGTTCACTTGCATGGTAGAAGTTATAATCCAAGGGTTCCTTGATATCACCCAGAACAAAAGGTCATGGTCAATTTGTATACAAAGACTTATTTTACATCTGTGGATTACACTAAGTTCTTGAATTTGCTGCAGCCTGAACACAAGCCTATTTCATAATCCATTTCACTCCCAGCTTGTGTCAAAAAGAATATACATGGAACTCTGGAAAAGAATTAGGTCAGCTTTTCCATCTGCTTTCAAAACTAAATAATGACTGAGCTATGCATATCAGTGCTTTGAAAAGACTAGCTTTCAGTGACCCATACAAAACAAATATCATAAAGACTTAGGCGCTAAATTAAAAGACCATGTTTTTATTTGAACCTTTAGAATGCGATATACTAATAAACAACCACATTCTCTGAGTGGATCCTGGTGTAGCCCCAAACAGCATCATTCATGTCAGGGATGATGGGAGATGTAGTCCAGCAAGAGCTGGGGACTCAAGTTTGAGAAACACTTGCCTTAGGAGATGGATGCTTGCATGTTTATAAATGTGCACCAGCACTTTCTGGAAGAGATTATGTAATCCAATGACCATTCTAGCCGGAGGTTGGCATGTGTTTAACCGAAAGGCTGCTTCACATGTTACAGATTGGTGAAGTCATTTTGTCTGCAACAAGCAGGGGGAAAACTACTTTAAAAAAGAAAAAAGCAAGGGTGTTTATGTTAAACAGCCATATTGATGAGAGAGAAAACAAGGCCTGCCACAGTTCCCCCATGGCGTGTACATGCAATAAAGAGGGCCAGTCTTCCTATCATGGGGCTCCCCGCAAAAAGACAACTGGTAAGTAGCGTGCAATGTCTTCAATTAGTCCATAATGGCTAAACCTGCTCTAAAACAAGGAGATTAAAGGAAAGGAGCCTGTCAGGGAGATGGGTCTCCTGCTGGGAACAGGACAAAGGTGGGGAGGAGTCATATTTAAAATCTGAATGTATAATTCTATACTTTGATATTGACAGACTGCATTTTGGAAACAGGAGAACAAAAAGGCGATTTGGATCTGTCACTGTAGCTGACACTTCCATGCTGTGAAGGAAGAAAAAAAACTTGTCACTGCTGTCCCTAAATGCCCTCCCACTTTTGTCGCCACCCTCCTCTCTCTCTCTGTTTTGTTTTTTTAAAAAAAAATTCTATGGGCATCTAGCCTTACTTCAAAGTTTTGTTCTAAGCAGGTGCTAGATTATACCCATTGTAGCGCCTGACAGGGAGCCCAGCAGGATCTCACTGATTATAGTGATAAGAATTTGCAAGCTGTTCAATATCAGAGCAAAACTGGCTTGTGCCCTTTCATTGCCGCTCTTCATTTGTGGTGAAAGGCCAGGAGGAAATAAAACCCTCCGGCTTTTTTTGTTGTTGTTGCTGCTGCTGCTCCAGATGAGTTTCACTGGCCTGTCTTGATTTGTCAGTTCACACAAGCTCGAGAGAACTGACCAAAAACTTGGGACACACAAAACGTGGATTAGGTGATGTGACAGTTGCACATGCAGATGCATAGAAAGGCTTGCAGAAATCTCTGCTCCCTGGCATTTTGCTGTGGCACACCTGCAATTTTTGTCACACTCTTGCAGAATAAAAAAAAAAAATTAGCTGCCTTGCCAAAGCCTACAGGACCGTCTCAGCCAGGAATAAATATATTGCCTTAGGGGAAATCCTATTGAGATTGAAAGTTTGCAGAAATATGAAATCAACTGAAATCTTACACTGTTGGCATAAAATTCAATTGGCAGTCCAGATTCAATCAACTTCATTCATAGAGTGGTAGGGGATGTTCTTTGCCTTGGGCGGTAAGAGATCTTGAGCCAGCCCAGAGTACCAGTGTGGAAAATGATAATGTTGCTATTCAAAGAGATTGTACATAACTGGTGCAAGAGAGAGCACTGTTCACCTTAGTTATGCATCTAAAGTCCCTGACAAGTTTAAGAGCTGGAAAACTGATGTCAAATGGTTTAGTATCATGAAATAATGTAATACTCAGGTGGTATCTCTAGTCACTGTGTTCTAAGTACTAATCTCTGGTTGAATTCATATAATGAAACTTTTTGTTTTTCACACCATATATTTAAAGCACTAGAATAAATGGCCATGGCTTCCCCTGAAGAATTATGGCAGCTGTAGCTCATTACAGGTGCTGAAAGTTGTTAGGAGACCTCGTATTTCCTTCACAGAGCAACAATTCTCAGAGCTCCCTATGAAGAGAGATGGGTTGTTAAACCACTCTGGGCTTACAGCCGAGGATAGACCACTTGAAATATGTTTGCAGACTCTTATCTGAGGTAGCCATGGTGAGAGGTGAACCAGGGTGGTCTTTATTCCAGATTAGTTAACCCAGAAAACTTCAGTCTCTGACTCCATCCATCCTTGACTCTGGCTCTTCCTACCCCCACCACATGGCCCCTGACAGATTAAACCCAAGACAATGTAACCTTCAGCAAAAAGAAAAAAGGTTGCCTGCCCCTGGTTTAAGCCATTGCTCAACATTTGGGGACACACAAAGACAGCAATTATGAAGAGTTTCTTTTCTGCATTTGAAGACTGTCTTTTCTTCACACTGAATAAACACAGTCAGCTGCTTCACATCCAGGGTAACAGGTGTAGCTTTTAGGCTCCAGCACATCTCTCTTTTACACTTGACTTAATTTTAGCAATTTTCTGAGCGTGTAAACATGTGGTGCTAATGACATCATAATGACATAATTGCAGGTGGGATAAGTGAATTGGGCGGCTGAAAATGGGCAAATAGAGCTCTACTAGGTCTTTTTGTCTTAGCTGAGAGAATCTGTTTGCCGTATTTTCCAGGGGACACTTTTCGAAAAAATGTAATTTCGTTTAAAGATGATCTGAGGATGATTTTGCCGCCTGAAGGTTTTGTGTGTGTGTTTTTTGGTTGGCCAGCATTTGGCCAGCAGGGGGCAGCACATGACCATTTGACGAGCTAGAGGTCCACAGCCTTTCAAGTTACACTACACAGTGAAAACAAAAACACGTTTGGTTACTCTGAACAATTAAATATATATATTTTTGGTAGGTTGTTTTTTTTTTAATAATAAGGAATGCACCAACCATACAAAATTGCAGGGGCTATCTACATAATGCAAAAGCATTTGTTGTTCTACCTACACACACACATAGGGCATAGGATGCAGCCAATTTGCTGAATATAACTAGATCTGGGTCTAATCAATGCCTGGATGGGAGGGTGCCTGAAATCTACATATGCTGCCTTAAGTGCCATGGCAGAAGAAAGGCAGGATGTAAATGAATTTAAATAATAACACCCCAAAATATTATGCATAGGGCATAGGTGATAACTAACAACTGAAGAACAAATAACAAAATACCACACCCCCAGTATCACCGTATATCCATTAAATTCCAGCCAGATATATAAAACAAGTGAGCTCCCTGCAAATAACTGCTATTGCCGTCAAATATAATTAATGCAGCTTTCTTGCAGGTATGTGGAATAAGGCTACTGTATCTACCTTATGCATGATAAATTTGTTGTTTTCAGCAAGGAAAAGATTATTTCCTCCCATTGGTCAGCCATCTCTTGTATGAAGAAAAACATCAACGGATATCTGCCACGTAGGAAACTTTGTGAAACGTAATGTGCAACGTCGCCCTCTTCACCCGAAACTCAAATGCTTCAGTGGAGTCAAGTAGGCACACTCTTGTACTTTACTTACACATGTGCTGCTCTTTCAAATGAAAACTTTTAGCTCAAAAATTAGCATAGGGGTGACTGGAGAGTAAAACTGGGGCTGAGGTCCATTGTTTGTAGCAAAATTTCTTAGGGTGATACCGGTATGTGGCCTTCCTGTCTTGTCTGTCTGTCCCTCAGGACTCTATCCAGGGTGTGCCACACCCCTGGCCTTGCCCCTCACTGACCACACGCCACCCCACCCTCATCCTTTTCCCTGACTGAAATGTGTCCTTGAATTGTGATGATATCTCTTTTTTGTACGTTTCTTGCTTGGAGAGTTGTGATTGTGTCTGGAACCTTCTGACTTGTGTAGTTGTGAAGTCTTCTTCTTCTTCTTCTTCTTTGGCAATCACTTGTAGCCACGTAAGATTGTCTTCCATGAACACGGTCTTAACAGTGAGTCTGTAAGTGACTGTGGAGGCCAATTCTGGATCCACACATACTTCCACAGTGGAGACATAGGTTTCTGGGTGGGAGTTGATCATGGTGAGGGTTTGCCAAGTGTGCCTTCCTCATAGCACGCTTCTCCCTTTAGTTCTGAGTTCGAGTGTCTTCAAAGCCCATGACACCTTTGGTAAAGGCTGTTCTCTAACTGGAGCGTTAGCAGGCCAGGGTTTCCCAGTTGTTGGTGTTTATGCTACATTTTTTTAGATTTGCCTTGAGAGAGTCTTTGAACCTCTTTTGTTGACCAACAGCATTACGCTTTCCATTTTAAAGTTTGGAATAGAGTAGTTGATTTGGAAGATGATATTCAGGCATCCGAACAACACGACCAGTCCAACAAACTTTATGTTGAAGAATCATTGCTTTAACACTGGTGATCTTTGCTTCTTCCAGTACACTGGCCTGTCTTCCCAAGTGAAGTATAAAAATTTTCATTAATGGAATCTTTAAAGGAGTTGGATCCTCTTATAGACTTAAGGAGGTACCCCTCACAAACCTCTTAAGCAATTTCTCTACATACAAACGAAATCATTTTTTAGCAGAGTTTGCTTTCTGGCGGCTGGCACAGCAGATCTGTTTTGAAATTAAATGTTAGAAACGATTTTACTGAGGAACTGCTTAAGGTAGCTGCACACTGCTGAATCCCATTGTTTCCTAATATGCCTCAGGCATAGTGTCATTCCTGGGCATTTGTGGGGGTGGGGGTGGGGAATGGTGGCTTCAAGTGAGGGCCACCATTATTTCCCCCTCAGAATGTACTGAGATAATGCTCCAGGCTGAGGCATTATTGAGAGCCAGTGTGGCGTAATGGTTAGAGTGTTGGACTATGTCCCGGGAAACCAAGGTTCGAATCCCCATTCTGACATGAAGTTCACTGGGTTACGTTGGGCCAGTGACCAGCTCTTAGCCTGACCTACCTCAGAGGTTGTTGTGAGGCTGAACTGGGGAGGAAGAGAAACATGTACACCACCTTGAGCTCCTTGGGGGGAAAAGGCAGTATATAAATGTAATAAATAAAAAATATTTTTTTAAAAAAATGGTTGCCACCAGGTGACAGCTTACTTAAGAAGTGCTGTTGCTGCTACCGCCTCAGGGACAGCAGAAAACAAACAACCTTGCTTTGACTACTCCATTTCCCCTGGTAAGCCCACCCACCCCCTCCCCAGCAACCAACAGACCCTCAAAAATTGCCACCATTTTTACTTCTAAGTTCCACAGTAAAACTCATTGAAAAGCCCCCCCCCCCATGCACTAATGCCAGAACTAACATTGTTGTTTGAGTAAAGTTAACACAAATGCACTGCCCAACAGGCAGCAGTAGCATTTCCTATCTACAGTGGCACCTCGGGTTAAGAACTTAATTCGTTCTGGAGGTCCGTTCTTAACCAGAAACTGTTCTTAACCTGGAGCACCACTTTAGCTAATGGGGCTTCCTGCTGCCGCTGCGCCACTGCCACGTGATTTCTGTTCTCATCCTGAGGTAAAGTTCTTAACCCAAGGTACTATTTCTGGGTTAGTGGAGTCTGTAACCTGAAGCGTATGTAACCCGAGGTACCACTATATTTGCTTTCTTATTTATGTATTAATTCATTGCATTTATTGCATTTATATGCCATTTTTTCCTTCAAGGACCTTCAGGAGGGTGTGCCCATGGTTCTCCCTTTCCCTGTTTTATCCCCACAATAACTCTGTGAGGTAGGGAGACAGCGACTAGCCCAAGGTCACCCAATGAATTTCATGGCTGAATGGGGATTCAGGTTGTGGTCGACACCCTCCTAGTTGCACCTCACTAGTTTTCTGGGCAATGACGTCTCTTGCAGGGACGTGGCAGGTCAGGCCCACGAGGAAGCACAATCTGGACAGGTGTTAGAGAACTCGTGAGAGCAGAACATATAATATTATACGGCCGCTTCCCTGCGTAAAAGAGGGATTCTGTGAATCAGTCCTGCGTCAAGTGGCTCAAGTGATCATCCGCGTGTTTTCTTCTCCAGAAAATCCTCTTTACTACAGCTGTGCAATGAATGCAACTGGTTCAGCTTGCTTTACACTTCAAGTTCCAGAGCCCAAAATAGCCGCAATTATACACTAAGGGGAGTCAGTTGCTTAAACAGGGCCAAACTACATGTTTCTGCTAATTGCCTTTTTTTGAACATGTGCCCAACACCTGTCAGGAGCCTTTTTCAACAAAAAGCAGCCACAGGGGAGGGAGGGTGACGGGGTCCGTGGCATAGGGAACATTGTGGGGTGGCTGGATTAACCCTGAAGGTGCTGAGGAAAATATCAGTTTGGGGAGGTGATGGGTGGGGGGCAAAACTGTGCTGCAGGAAATGTTTTTAAAGCTCTGTCTCTATGCTGTGGTTCTGATCCACATCACTCCCCCCTCCCCTGCTGCTATTCCTAGTTTCCAAGAAGTACCGGTAAGTCTTGTGCTTATTTCTGACTGAATACTTTGCAAAACATGCTGGGCTTTAACAGCATCTTTGGCCAGCTGAAATGCAACCTTCAGTTTTTAATTTGAAATGCAAATGATCCTGCAAAGGAATGCTACCATTTAGAGTGATGTAGGAACCCTGTCAAAGAAAAGAAAGGAAGTATCATGCCTTTGCTTGATTATTTCCCATCTTCCCCGACTTCCTTCTAGGATAACCTGTACCAAATAAACTTGGAAGCCTCATTATTACCTCATTTACCTGCCAGAGCAAGGAGGCTCTGTGACTTGCCCTGATGATCTGGAAGATAAGGCCATCACTCCACCTCTGAAATCAAGTTCCTGAACTGTGCTCTCCTGCACGCCTCCACCATTTGGGTGTCTTATACTAGGTTGTCATGGACAGGCTGGATGCAGAAGAGTGGTGGGAGGCATCAGCTGGGGAACCCCCAGGAGAAGAAGACTCCAGAACCAGGGGATTGGTGGTGGGATGACAATGAGTGGACAGAGGGAGAAGAGAAGGAAGACTGGGAGGAGGAGGTGTCGAAAGCTGAAGGGGTACAGGGTTTGGTGAACAGGAAGAGGCTGTTGCAGAGAGCAGTCCAGAAGTGGAGGCAGAAGAGAAGGTTGGGTGGGCGGCAGGAGATAGAGAGGAAGGCTGCTGAAGAAGACAGAGAGTCTCCCCCTCCTGCTGTGACCAGCTCCCCTCCCCTCCGGTCACCAAGAACCCCAAGAGAAATGAAGAGGGCAGAGTAGAAGGGGTTTGTGTGCAGGCACAGTTTGTGATTGCTTGGGAAAGACCCTGGAGAGGAGGAGGCTTAGAAAGTCAGTTCTCACAATTGTCTCATTGGAGCAAGACCTACTGAGTAGAGTTGCTGGGATCACCAGGCCTGCACTGTTTGGGTATCTTGCATGCATGCATGCATGCATGAATGAATAATTAATGCTTATAATGCACCCATCTGGCTGGGTTGCCCCAGCGCCTCTGGGTGGCTTCCAACACATACTAAAAACATAACAGAACGTCAAATATTTAAAACTTCCCAATACAGACTTCCGGGTTAGCGCCATTGGCGAATGGCGGAGTTCCTCCGACCGGAGGAACTAGCTCCGTGAAAACTGGGTCTTCCCGCCGTAGCGAAGGCGGGGACCCGCTAGAAATCCCAGGCGGAGGAAGCTTGGGAACGTGGGGTTCGGCAGGGCACCAGGAGCGCCCCCCCTACTCACCGGGAACCCCATTTTGGGGCGCCGGAGCGAAGTGGGGTGAGCGGCGCGGTGCTGCGAACTGATTGCTACTTTCACGGAGTGAAGCCGCACAGCCATTGCCAGAGAGCGCTGACTTTTTCCTGTGGACAATTGGATTTAAAACAAGTACCCGTGAGTAGAAACGGAAAATTGGATCAAGAAATATCTTAATTTGGCATCGAAGCGGGAAGGTTCAAAACAGGAAGTCCACCTTCTGCTTTTTGTATATAGACTAAAGCAAAAACCTTGTAAGCTAAAGCCTGGAAAGTCGTTAAAAAAGTCTAAATTTCCTTCATTTATAACTACTGAAACCCCCTTGGAAGCAGGAGAAAAGGGGGGGGGACTTTGTTTAACCCCTGCAGGAGAGGGAGTGAAGAAAGATATGTTTTCACCGTCTCTAACCTGGGAACGGGGTGTCAGAGACAGAAATAGTTGGAGAGGTTCATTGACTGTGAATGGAATACTTTGACAGATAGCTAAAGAAGAGAAATAAACTGATTCCAATGTTGCCTTTTGCATTCTAAAGAAACAAAATATCTGAAAAATGAAAGTAATTTTCCTTTGCTGGACTTGCCTTAAAAAAAATGGATACAAATAGAAATTGTCTCCTCTAGAGGGAGCTTGTTAAATTGTTGCTGCAGTCTACTTGAGGACTCGACAGCTGTGAGATTAAGATCGTGGGACCAGTCTTTTTTGACCTTGACTAAATATGAGGGAGGAAGTTTGGGTGCTTGCTTTATGCAAGACAAGTGCCTTGTTGGAACAGATGCATGAGAAGATGGATTTGATGAATGAGAAAATTGACTTGATGACTGTTGTGGTTAATAACTGTGGACAAACAGGGAATATTGATACAGAAACCATTCAGGGACCAACTCATGAACCTGTACTGACTGGGCAAGTGCAGAAGATAATGGAGGAGGATGCGGTTGCACCTCAAATAATACAAATGGAGAGACCCGAGGCCCTACAGGAGCATAAGCTGCTGTCATCGAAGATTGAAGTTGGAGTGGGCCAGGGGGAGTCTGGAGCTGAGGAGGTTCTTAATTTTGGAGAGACTTTGAAATATGCTTTTAAATACTTTTTGGATTACATTGATGACTGTGGGGAGTGGGACTGTGGGGAATGGGCTGGTTTGATGAAGGGAGATGGAGATAATTTTGGGTTGGAATCCCCCAGAGACCTACTCCTCAATGAGAAAGGAAAGAAATTAAGAAAGAGACCAACAAAAGACAAGGAAAAGGGCAAGTATAAACAAGAAGAAGAAGATCTGCAGAAGGGACATGGAAGAGACTTAAGGGCCTCGGACATAAGATTACCAGGTTGATGGACTAGATGGAATGGACAGTAAGGACTGACACGACCCGAGACCAGGAAGAAGAGACGTTGGATGAAGACTGGAAGAAAATTTATAAAGAAATTTTTTTTCCCTAGGGAATTGGCCTAAAATTAATGAATATTAGGGAAAATGTTGGAATGAAACTATATGACTTTAGTAGAAATGATATCAGGAGTTATGTATAATCGAGTATTAAGCTTTAAGTTTTAAAGTATTTTACGGTAAGATAAGGTTAAATAAACTAAGGTAATTTGAATAACAGAACATGGGGAAAAGATGGAAAGGATTTGTTGAGTTAATTAATAGGTTAAATTGTTAAGATAAATTATTTAATGAAAATTGAGAAAGATGGAAAGAATTTGCTGAAATAACTAATCAAATTAGAATACAAAAAGGGAGGTGTGAGGAGGTCAACGAAACAAGCAAATGGAAGTTAAAGATATGTAATATGGGATTTGTGTTTTTTTTCTTTTCTTTTTGTATTTTTTTTGCTGTATTGTTGTATTGGTTTTTGTGTTTTGCTTTTTTCCCCTTCCTTTTTATGTATTGTAGTGTTGTTTTTAATTTTTTCTCCCCCCCCCCGTAATTCTGAAATCTTTAATAATTTTTTTTTTTTTAAAAAAACAACTTCCCAATACAGGGCTGCCTTCAGATGTCTTCTAAAAGTTTTGTCGTTCTTTATCTCCTTGACATCTGATGGGAGGGCAGCCAGCATCTGCCAAGAACGCTGCTGCTGCCATAGTTAAGCCCATCCCTCCTACAAACTTTTTAATTATTTCGTCTCCTGAAAAATTGCCAATGTGCCCATTGGGGGGGGGGCAGTTTGCTCAGCTCTGGCGTTACCCACACTGCAGTTAAATTGCCACAAATCAAGGTTTACTCAGGAAACGCTGCTCAAATGCAATGGACCAGCAAGGACATTGTGTGCCACTCTGTAGAAAAGTGAGCAACATTCCAAAGGTCGGCGATTCCAATGGAAAGGACCAGGATGAGAGCAACCCTGGGCAATGCTGCCATGGCAAGGAGAACATTCTGTGGACTCTTCCTGTGTGACCTGGTGGAGTTTCAGACATAAGCTTCCTGATGCAGGAAGGAGCCATGCTAGTTTGTCACCTGGATCACACACCTGGTGCGCTTCCAGACTGTTGCTATTTTGGGGTCAGATTCAGTCACGCACTGGCAAAATCAGGTTGCGCAGTTGTAGTAGATTGAGAGCTCTTGCCCCAAACACCCACCTTCCCCAAAGAATGGGCTTCCTTTGCAGTAGGGAGGGTGATGGGGGAATACACCAGGAAGGCTTTCTTTGATGGAAATACCCTGAGATCTACGGATAAAGGGTAGTGTACAAATTTAATAAATAGTAAATAATAACACTCCCCCCACAAAGAGACCTGAAAAAATGCATATTAAATTGTTGACGTTATCTATTCTTCCTGCAAACAAATCAGGATAAATACTCAATGAACAGAATCTGAAGGGCTCAGCACACCTCGTCACCTTTTATTGATTTATTTCACAAGGTTTTATATACTGCTTAAACAGGAAAAAAACCTGAAGTGGTTTATAGCAACAAAATAAAACATATGCAAGAAAGTACTTATAATGAATACTTTAAAAAACAAGTAGATGTATTGTAATTTATCAAAATATAGGTAAAAATCAACAGTTTTTCGAACCTCAGCCCCCTCAATTGGGGGGGGGGGCTCAACCCCCTGCCCACCAATACTGAGGGGGCTGAAGCCCCTTCCACCCCCTATAGTTGGTGCTCCTGTTGGCTAACATTTATAGGCATGGAATTCCAGAGATTAGGTGCTGCCCCACGAAAGAATGAATTCCTTGCAATTGCAGGGTTGTTTAGTTGTTTGTGGTCTGTTCTACACATTCAACACAATGCAGAGCAGTAATATGCTAGAGGTATTGGGGGGCATGGAGCTGGCTAGAGTGGACTGCATAACATTAGGTTGCAAGTGGGGGATCTCATTTTTGAATGCTCCCCCTTTGGTAAAAGAAAAGAAATTCACAAAAATAGAAAACCAGCGCAACAGGAAAGGGCTAGAATACTTCTCTCTAATGTGATAGTCTTCTATTTGTAGTTTGTTGTTTACATGGAGAAGTATTCAAAATCAGAATGCCACCCCTCCTCCTCCTGTCGTCTACAGTGGTACAGTTCAGCCTATTGCTTCAGCCTTCTATCTCTCATTACTCTCCTATGGAAGAGGGACTATGGAATCTCCACAAACGTTCACACACCATCAGAAAAGCAGCACCGGCACACACTGCCCCGCTTTTTAAAACCCAGCACGGCCACTTATTTTCCCATTGGCATGGTGTATCTGTGCCTGGAACTCCACCCGTCATATATTACATGTGTGCCAGCTTGCACGTGTGCCAATGTTCAAGGTGCAGGAAAACAATAGACATGGAGGGGGGTGCTAAAAAGTGAAAGTGCAAGCCCATTTTTCCAAGCACCTGATCTCAAAATGCACCCTTCAGAGATGCGTTGATCTTCTTCTCCTCCTTTTTAAAAAATGAACAAAATTATGAAAAGTCAGCAGTGTTAACAGATAAAGGAATAAATAGGTCAGAGGCACAAAATGTGCTAGAGGGCAGCTTGAGTTTTGATATGGCAGGCTTTTGACTTTCAAGGAGTTCCTCTGCCCGCCTGGGGAGGGCTGGGGGTGGGGTGTGCCACTCAGTGACTAATCCTTTGGCCACTGGCTCACACAAACATGTTTTTAAGCTCTTTGTGCAATCGGCAGGGAAGGAACACGTTGTTCTCTTTGGCACCCGCCCAATATAACTTGTGAGAATGGAAGAACAATGCCAAGCAAGAAACGACAGCTTCTGCAACGGGCTCTGCAAAGCGGAGCAATGTATGTTTACCAAGCATTAGCATCTCAACCTTCCCACCCCCAAATAAGGGATGGAAAAAAGAAATAGAAAGCGGAACAAGGCAGAAGCGGCAGCTTCTGGCAGAGAACTTGTTTCCTCCTCCTGAAGGTTATTTTCAGCAGTTTTGTAACTTGTATTTACAGCATTGTCTTCTGGATCGCTCCCTGTTCACCTGACAAAAGAGTCTGCCGCTGATTTAAACCACTCAATTAATTTCCATGCGTCTGGAGCTAAGAGATACCAATGGGAGGCAGGCTTAACTTTCCCTTTTTATGCTCGCAGCCTCAAAACAGCTGGAATAATCTTCCGGCTTTATTGAAACGGGCTCCCATATTGCCAAACATTAGGACACCCTTAATCCTTCCGTTTTAAAAAGCCTGGCTGTGCCGCATAAACAGAAGCTGCATGGCTGTTAGGGACAGCTCTGAGGCCTTTTCCTCCTGTTTACACATGCAGGATTTCAGCTGCTACCACGCATAGTTGGGATGAGACACTGAAAGGGGGGGGCGGATTTAAGCAGGGCAAATTGGTTCTGGAACCCTGCATCCTCGGGATTTGCAGGCTGGGTTCCCTCCAACTGAAGTCAAGTCAAGGTTCTCCAAGGGGACAGTGTTGTTGTTGTTGTTTCTAAGAAGGGCAAATGATTCCTAGGGGAATATGAAACACTTTCCTGACTAAGTGGTGGTGTTGTTTAGTTGTGTCCAACTCTTCGTGACCCCATGGACCAGAGCACGCCAGGCACTCCTGTCTTCCACTGCCTCCCGCAGTTTGGTCAAACTCGTGTTGGAAGCTTTGAGAACACTGTCCAACCATCTCATCCTCTGTCATCCCCTTCTCCTTGTGCCCTCCATCTTTCCCAACATCAGAGTCTTTTCCAGGGAGTCTTCTCTTCTCATGAGGTGGCCAACGTATTGGAGCCTCAACTTCACGATCTTCCTTCCAGTGAGCACTCAGGGCTGATTTCCTTAAGAATGGAGAGGTTTGATCTTCTTGCAGTCCATGGGACTCTCAAGAGTCTCCCCCAGCACCATAATTCAAAAGCATCAATTCTTCGGCGATCAGCCTTCTTTATGGTCCAGCTTTCACTTCCATACATCCCTACTGGGAAAACCATAGCTTTGACTATACGGACCTTTGTTGGCAAGGTGATGTCTCTGCTTTTTAAGATGCTGTCTAGGTTTGTCATTGCTTTTCTCCCAAGAAGCAGGCGTCTTTTAATTTCGTGACTGCTGTCACCATCTGGAGATGGGTGGGACCAGAGGGAAAAGTGAGCGGAGTAAGGAAGGTAAGTTTTTCTTTTGTACAGTAGTCTAGTTTCTACACACACACACACAGACACACACACACACACACACACACACACACACACACACTGCACACTCTTTTCTATCCTCCATCCAGCAAGAGGCACTAACACATGGCTACTGGGCAAAAGCACTGAAGGAGAGTACAGAGCAGAGCTGTTGAGGGGTGTGCCCTAGGGAGTCAAGGTGTGGCTGACAGGTGAAGCCCAGGGAGGGCAAGATAGGCAGGTCTGGAGGTCCACATTTGGCTCTGATGCCTGAGGTTGCCCTCCCCTATATTAAATGGATGTGAACTTACAGTACCCAGGATGCTACATGACCACTTGGAGGAATGGTATTTACAAGAAAGGTCTTGCCCATTTTGATTGCTGGTCCTGGAAATAGAGTGAGGGAATCATAAGAACATAAGAGGGCCCTGCTGGGTCAGATCAAAGGTCTATCTTGTCCAGTATTTTGTTGTCATATTGGGCGACAAGCTGCCTTTCTGCCAGCATACTAGAGGCTCATCTGGGGTTTCAAGTGCCATCCTGTGGCAGGCAGAACTCTCCGCCAGCAAAGCAGCATTCATGCCACTTCCAGTGGCCTCTCAGCTGAATTTTGGCCAGCTTTGGGGTTTCCCTGTCCTTTTCAGAGTTTGTTGCAGAAACCAAATTGCTGGCTCCAAAGGAGCATAAGAATCTGCCTTGTACCAGCTCAAAACATTAGTCTGTCTACACTGACTGGTAGCAGCTCACCAGGGTTTTAGGCAGGACACAACCTGAATACTACCTGGAAATCCCAGGGATTGGATTTGAGAGCTTCTCCTTGCAAAGTAGATGGTCTGGCACTAAGCTGCAGCTTTTCTGAATCGGGTCAGTGTTTTGTCCTCCTAGATACTCTTGCAGAAGCTGACAACTATTTGTTCTCTTCTTCAAGAGTTTTGGTCTGTCTCAGTTTGAGATCAGCTGTCCTATATAATAGAAGGCATATTAATCATTATTGCCACTCTCTTCTGTCGGCTCTGGTACACAAGGAATGATAACAATACAACAAAAGTACTTATTTTAGCCTGAGGCTGCCAGGCATGTCAACAACTTAGCTAAATATATAGAGAGAACAAGCCTTCCTGCCAGGAGAAATCAGAACAGGGAGGAACTCCTTTGAAAATCTTTGCTTTCTATGAAGGGTAGACCCATGCTTTTTATAAAGAAGAAGAAGAGAAGGCCCTGTAATGCCTTGCTGACAGTAATCTGTGGAGATGGTGATTTAAAGGCAAGACTCATTTGTACTTCTCCATGCCTGGGTGGAATATAGATTATCTGAGAATGAAGCAAGGAGAGAAAAATTATGAGGCACCCTTACCATTAAACACCAGTCTGAATTAGTGAATTAGGGCATTTTCAGACAACCGGCTCATTAAGCATCAATCCTGATTTGTTTACAAGGCATTTAGATGATGTTATCCCACACTTTCCCATGCATTTCCTCAACATTTTCCTTGCTGCAAGACATTCAGTCTTTTGGGGAGGAAGGTTTGTTGTACTAGACCTCTCAGTCAACTTTAATTGCACAACCTGAATTTGCTGGTATGCTATCAAATCCCACCTGAAAATGTTCAGAAGTGGTCTTGGATCCTTTTTAAGTTGCTAAATAATGTAAATGAACATGCTGTTTAAAAACCCTTTAACATTTCAGCTGGATTTGATGTTCTTCTTGTATGTTGGTCGCGACTCCTTGAGGATGCACATGCTCAGAAGCAAAAGATTCCTATTCTGAACTTTCCTATCAGCAAAGTGTTTCCATATATTATCTTTCCTTTTCTGTGATTAATTTCAAAGAGTATTACTTCCCTTTTACCCAGTTAAATAAATCTTGGTATGTTGTTGTAGGGAAGAAAAAAGAAAAACAAGAGTCTTGTCGCAGCTTAAAGAATAACAGATTTATTGCAGCATTGCCTTGCGTGGAATAGAGCCAGCTTTGTTACTGAACTGGAACAAAGAGAGACAAATAAAGGGTGACTAGAAAATGAACGGAAAGTTAGAACACATTAGGTGAACTGGGCCCCAAATTAACATATATATTGTCAGTGCTATTTTTCTAGAAAAAGAGGTGCCGGAACTCATCATGAAATGCCTCCCTTGTTCTCTTAGAATGCCAGTGGTGCCCACCTGAGAGGTGCCGGAACTGAGTTCTGGAAAAAAAGCCCTATTGTTATGAGCTTTTTGGAAGTAGGCTGTATGCTGAGACCCTTCTAACCCTTGGATCCAGCGAGTGGTGAGGTGATTGCTTGGGTGATGGGCCATTAGGGGGAACAAAGGAATGGGGCTCTGTGTGAAATGGCAAATGGGTTGGGGTGTCCTCCCCCAACTCACAGATGGTTAGAAAGACAGAGCCAGAGTTTAGAGTTGAAAATGGCAATGATGCGAGCTAGAGAAAAAGCAGCAAGCTGAAGAGAGAGTCAGAGTGATGTTTGATTTCTGTTTGAATTCAAGGCTTTGACTAAGGGAGAAACAAGACCCTTTTGGGGTGTTAAGACTGGGAACCCCTCCATCGCTGCCTCAGGTTGCATATATGTGTAAATAAACCATATGTCAAAATGACACCACAGCCTCTGCTGTGTCTCATCCCCAAAGGGAAACATGAACCCGGGGAAAGCACCTAGAAGCCCTGGAATCTCACACCACAATACGCTTCTCAGGGTACTGGCAGTGGAGACTGGTGTATTGGGGCGAGTGGGGTTCTGCCTTACCAACTTCAGTCTACCCTCAGCTATCCAAGCATTCCTTTTAGAGGTGAGAGGATCTTTTGTTTTCTTTCTGCCCCATTGGAAGACATGGGGCTATAGCAGACAAGAAGGCAGAGTCCCACAATTTAAAATAAAAGCTCAGGAGAGAGAGAGGTTTCTGAGAGCATATCTGCGCAGCCTGAAATACAACATCAAAATGCAGTTCAGCGTTGTTGTTTTTTCTTTTTTGAAGAGGAGCTTGAAAGCTTGTTCCTCTTCTATAACACATCTCCTCCTCATTTTGAATCTCGATTTCTGGGCACACTTGTATCAAGCAATGCAAAAGTCCTGCTAGCGTTGGCACAAGAAAGAGGCAGAAGGTTACCTGCCAACACCACATGGTAGCTCCATTTGTCACGTTCGATGGAGGCTGTGTGCAACTTCTGGGTTTGCCAAAAGCTTCAAGAGACACACACAGAGCTTCTGCTCAATCAATGAGTCATTGAACTACCCACTAGGTACTTTTGCGCTTCAAGCATGGTATTATTTTTCATAGCTAACTTCACTGCAGTGTGGCTGCCTCGCACTCCCTTATTGACTGAACCAAGAAAAAACAACTATATTTTCACAGTACACCCTCGGTTATTTCCCAATGGGCAGCAACACTGATGACAAAAGAATGACTCTAAAGATAAACCTTTGAATTGCCCTATATATATATATTTAAAAAAAACCTGGCTATATCAAGTGCTTCATTCTCTAATTGTTGGTTTTGGGGCCCTGACTCTCATATAGAATTATGGGGTCCTTGCATTGAGATGTTAGGCTTTCTTCCATCACTGTTGTGAAACTTACAGCAGCTGGTGATTATTTCTAGGTTATGGAGAATGGGGCCAAATGAAAGATCCATGCAATGCAATATTATAGGAATGCACTCATTACAACAAGCTCAGAAGCCTCTGAGACTGCCGTTGAGGGATGAGTAGACTGTGGTCCTACAAAGGGTGGTGGATTATAACTCCCAAGATCTTTGGCTACTCCGGCTGGAGCTGATGGGAGGAGTTGGAACCCAACAACATCTGGAGGGCCACAGATTCCCCTTCCATGGTGTAGTCAGACATTTATAAAGTGGCAAAAATATATTCATTTCTGGATATTCAGTTTGGGAGGAGCAATATGGACTTGGTTCCATTGCTGTGCCTGGAAATGCAAGTTTTAGGGGTAGGCTGAAGTGCTTTATATAAATGTTTTCTTGTGAGAAAACTCCACCCCACGCTTTGAAAAAAAGTATTTGTTCTAACAAGGGTAATTGTCTGGAAATTGATGGAAGTCATTCAGTTGCCCCCTGAAGAAGGCTGCAGCGTGACATTATGGTAAACCATGGTTTATTGTGATGGGAATGAGCCAACACTCTCTCCCCAGTCCACAGACTTATGGACTTCCCACTTTCATCTTCCTGGCATGGCTACCAGCAAAACTTTCCTGATTAATTACAGTTTATCATTCTGCCTGAACCCCAAACTGTGGCTAATCTTAACTATGGTTTGTTTGAAACAAGCCAGCTCCATAAACTAGTTCGAAGATGGTTTGTTTCAAATAAAGTTTGATTTAAAAAAGGACTAAATAAAGTTTGTTGGGTTCAGATGACACAGCAAGCTGTGGTTAACCAAACATGCAAGTGGAAACTTCTAAACCTCTCCATGTGGATGGGAAACATTCACTCAGGAAGTGACTAGACTACCGTAATTTCTGTCATGCCTAATAATGGTTTACAACCATCAGAGAGCCCTATGAGTTAAAGGACATTAGGCATATTGGCTGACTTCTTAACCTGCAGCTTTGAATGTGGCTTACTCTGAACGTTGTTCTGTTTTTTGGGGCAGGGAGTGGTGGTTATCGGCTCATTATCCAACAGGGAGCACATTGATGTAGGGTTGTCACCTGCTGAATACAAGTCAAGGTACCAATTTGAATTCATTTAATAAGTAGTATGGGCAACATGGCTTTAGCTTGACAGCATGGTTTAGCTCATGGGTAGGTAAACTAAGGCCTGGGGCCCCGGATCCGGCCCAATCGCCTTCTAAATCCGGCCAGCAGATGGTCTGGGAATCAGCGGGTTTTTACATGAGTAGAATGTGTGCTTTTACTTAAAATGCATCTCTGGGTTATTTGTGGTGCATAGGAATTCATTCATCCCCCCCGCCAAATATAGTCCAGCCCCCCCACAAGGTCTGAGGGACAGTGGACTGGCCCACTGCTGAAAAAGTTTGCTAAATAGGAACAAGGTGGCCCCCAACTAAAGCTCAGGATTCTGTACCATGGATTCGCTGTCTGGCCTTGGGCATTTTTGTGGGGTGTGAAACACAGAGCAGTAAAATACAACATTCCTAGAGTGGACGTAAAAAGGGGACCAGCCAGTCGGAACCCACAATTTTATATTTCTAGTCTGTTTCCCATCTGGGAAGCAGAAACAGCAGCAACCTAGAAGGATGATGTTGCTGTTTTGTGTGTGTGTGTGTGTGTGTGTGTGTGTGTACACCTGTTGTCAGGATCCAAAAGAAACCCACATATTGAAAAAGAACTTTGTAATGAATTATTCCCGAATTTGCTGAATCAAGTGGCACACACTTGTATACTTTGAACTCCACTCATCCCTGCCCACTCTCCCTTAAGCTAGCTATTACAGCTGTTATCTGGAGACATTGCCCCAGGAAGGTGGTGTTCCTAAGCTGCCTTATCTGAAAGTTTCCCTTTATGTAACCTAGTTATATAAGGTGATGTAACAAGACCTTTTTTAAAAAATGAGTTCCTTGAAAGTTTGCAAAGCAAACAAGTGCACGGCAAAGGGCAAAGTATTTCTAATCAAAAGGTAGACAGGCACTATATAAAGCAGAGAGAGGCTGTGAACAGCTGTAGAATAAGCCTTAGAAACGAATTTCAAGTTATGATTGTGCAATGTATACATAGATTGATGAATTGTTTGCACAGGGTTTTTGAAAAACTGGCAAGGACTTACATGGACCTTTAAAAAAAAATAAAGCTTCTTTATTCTTGTAAAGAAGCTGGTAAAATGCGGTCTTGACTATGCTACCACTCAGTGGATTTGTAACTGGCTGACTGACCAAACCCAAAGGGTGCTCATCAATGGTTCCTCTTCATCCTGGAGAAGAGTGACTAGTGGGGTGCCACAGGATTCTGTCTTGGGCCCGGTCTTATTCAACATCTTTATCAACAACTTGGATGATGGACTCAAGGGCATCCTGATCAAATTTGCAGATGACACCAAACTGGGAGGGGTGGCTAACACCCCAGAGGACAGGATCACACTTCAAAACGACCTTGCCAGATTAGAGAACTGGGCAAAAACAAACAAGATGAATTTTAACAGGGAGAAATGTAAAGTATTGCACTTGGGCAAAAAAAATGAGAGGCACAAATACAAGATGGGTGACACCTGGCTTGAGAGCAGTACGTGTGAAAAGGATCTAGGAGTCTTGGTTGACCACAAACTTGACATGAGCCAACAGTGTGACGCGGCAGCTAAAAAAGCCAATGCAATTATGGGCTGCATCAATAGGAGTATAGCATCTAGATCAAGGGAAGTAATAGTGCCACTGTATTCTGCTCTGGTCAGACCTCACCTGGAGTACTGTGTCCAGTTCTGGGCACCACAGTTCAAGGAGGACACTGACAAACTGGAACGTGTCCAGAGGAGGGCAACCAAAATGGTCAAAGGCCTGGAAACGATGCCTTATGAGGAACGGCTAAGGGAGCTGGGCATGTTTAGCCTGGAGAAGAGGAGGTTAAGGGGTGATATGATAGCCATGTTCAAATATATAAAAGGATGTCACATAGAGGAGGGAGAAAGGTTGTTTTCTGCTGCTCCAGAGAAGCGGACACGGAGCAATGGATCCAAACTACAAGAAAGAAGATTCCACCTAAACATTAGGAAGAACTTCCTGACAGTAAGAGCTGTTCGACAGTGGAATTTGCTGCCAAGTAGTGTGGTGGAGTCTCCTTCTTTGGAGGTCTTTAAGCAGAGGCTTGGCAACCATATGTCAGGAGTGCTCTGATGGTGTTTCCTGCATGGCAGGGGGTTGGACTCGATGGCCATTGTGGTCTCTTCCAACTCTATGATTCTGTGATTCTATTCTATGATTCTAAGATTTTATAGTTTAAAGTTATTTAGTAGTACGTGAAAAGCATTCTTTCTGTTGAGACCCAGTCCAAACTTGGCAAAACAAGTTCCATTTTTTTTTGTTTTTAAATTTGCTGAATTTTCTCCACATAGAAAGCCACAGGCGTCACTTCTGAAAAGGTCACAAAACAAGCCTGGGAAGACTTTTCTGTCAGGCCTTAACTTTTAAACTACTGCTTAACCAATACTCTAATTCTTGATATTCATTGTTTTCTGGCTATCTTTTTCCTTTCAGCATTGAGAGGAGTGCTTACTTTCTAAAACAATGGGTGCTAGAGCTCAAGACTTTCTCCTCCCCATTCTAAACACCCACCCACCTCTAAAAATAATGGCTCAATGTAGTTAAGTAGCAGACATTTTCCTCTACTTCAGATGGGCCTCCTGACATTCAAAACCAGCTCCAGGGCTGTCATGACATTCTGGTTATCTGCTCCCACGAGAGATTATGCCCTCAATATAATTGTGTGGGATGAGTAGGAACTGCCTCTAGTTTTGCATTGTCAAGGGCAGTTGTGGGATTTACGGCTCTCTTAAATGAGCCTGTACACCAAGACAAATTGGACTCTGAACAAAACGTTGCAGCATATCACAACCCCAAAAGAGGAATTCTCCAAACCCACAACAGGAATTCTCTAGTTCAGAACAAGGGAGCCAAGATTGACTTTTTCTTTTCGCACATCATGAGACTTTTCCGTGGTATGTTATAGTGCTACAAAGCTGGAGTTTACATGCTGCCTGTGAACAAAATGATCATTTATACCGTAGATAGTGAGCAGGTGAGGATGATGGCACATGGCAAATTAGAAGTGTATTGGCTTTAGCTTTGCCTTCCTTCAAGACATCCCTGTGTGGGGACAGGGTTGTTGTATGCTGTGAGTATAAAAAACATTTCCCTAATCCTCATTCCCTCCCTCCTGCAATTACTGTAAATTATTAGGGGGCTGAGTAAGTGGGTTGTGTCTTCCCCATTTATTTTCATACCCCAACATTCCATTATATCCAGAAGCCTTAAAAAAAAAAATTCAAGGTCTTTTGGGGTGCTTTTTTTCTTTTCATTTACAAAAACTATACACCTGCGTATTTGAGGAACTGCCCAACCATGTAGATAGAAACCACTGCCTTAGTTTTGCTTCCAGACTGCTAAGCGCTCAGCTACTAGAGTTCACTGTTTGAGAGAAGTGACAATGTTACTGTTTACAAGCTATACAATAGCAGTAATAACCGAGAAACAACTAGAAATAAACAGTTGGACCAAAAATGGAAGCAACAATGTCCGACCCCCCAATAACAAGGACATGTAATTTTTAAAAATGGACTAAAAAAAATAAAATGCAGACTTAGAAATCAACCATGTAACAGGCAATCCATTGCTTGCATGATTTAAGAGGAGGGTGGAGAAGAAAAGAGTCAAGCAGTATTTTTAAAAAAACCACCACAATTTTATTAAAAATCTTTTAATACATCTCGAGTACACCTGAACTCGAAGGCACACTGTGGAAGAAATAATTCAGTCTTAAAAAATTTGGGTTTTTTTACACTGCATTTTTCACTTTGTACTGAGCATAAAACAGCACCAAAAGCTTATGTTGCTCAAAGTCAATGGCATACTTAGGCTTGCCTTTACTGCAGCCATATAATTCAGCAAAAGGAATTCTAGTATCCATTTAGCGTGATAATATGGTCTGTGACAGAAAGATGGCACCTTTGGTTCTTTTCAGAAACACTGCATAGACTGACAGTATAGGTTATTAAAACAGTAAAACAACTCATCTTTAGCAGATTGTATGCACTGTATGAAAGGCACAAATTCTATCAGTTATCCAAACATTATGGGTGAACATATGCGGATTATATATGAATGACATTCATCTTGTTATTTAATGCTGCCACTGTGATAACACCATAACACTAACTTAATGCACAGCATTAAGACCTCACCCCTTAGTTCTTCATCTCAAGTATGCAATAGCAATTAGCATGTCACCTACACACTTGTTTCCTCATAATCAAGCATATACAAATAGGCACTGCAGCAGAACAAAAATCTTCAGCATTTCCCAAAACTGAACTACAATGACAACAGGAAGGAACAAAAACATCCAATACTCCAGCAATGTTAGCTGTTAAGCCTTTTGTTGGTACAGGGTACCAACTGCACATAATAGCCTCACATGGCTGGGATTACCAATTCAACTGAACCCAATGTCCACAGCAAAAATGGACATCAGCAAATGTGGGAGCTTCATTGCTGTCCACAACTGAGCAGACACTAAATCTCCACAGATAGCAATCATTTTAAACATAAAGTAGTTTTCGCTCTTTAGCACATTATTGCTTTTTTTAAAAAGAAAAAAGAAGACTGACCTGGATTGTCACTAGCTGGGCCCTGATCAAATTCTCTGCCTTTTAGCAGCACAATTTGGAATGGAATATTCTCCCAATGATCTCTTCACAAAAAGAGACACTCTGCCACCCTCGTTCTTTGCAGTTACACAAAGAAATAGTATTTCTCACAGCTGTTCCTTATGCATTTTCGATACAGGCACAGTATCTTCCACAACCTGTTTTATCATCACATCCCTGCAAATGTCTCAAGAGTAATCTTAACATTGACAGCATTGAAAGTCACATTTTTTTTCAAATTGAGCTGTGGCAGGTGGCCCCCAAATTAACATACATGATTCAAATTTACACCCTGAAAACATAGTTGGGTGTGCACACACATACATAGTAACAGTACCATTTAGAGAACCCATCTCCCCTCTCACAAACAGCTTCATATCCTGCTCAATGACTGGCAATTTAAGTATCTTTAAAATACCCTATTTGTACTGCTGCTCCCTCACTGTACTGAGCTGTGAGCCATACACCAAGATACAGCTAATAAACTTTTATCTTCACAATATCTAACCGTCACTTCCTTGACATCACTTTAACATTCTTCTCCAAGAAGAGCAAAATCTCAGCATTAGAAAAGCAATGAAAACGCTATACATAAATACAGCTATTTTACATTTAAAAATTCAAGTAATGTTCACCATTTGGAGCAAGTTTAGAAATATGCAACTTTCAGCATTGCACTCTTGATCAAGCCAAACAACTGCAGTCAAGGTAGCCTGTTGTCGGTGCTCTTTCAACTAGACTTTGTCGGCTGAGCATGTCAAATATACTTAAAGTCATAATTTTGTAACAGGATGAAATACCTACTGACTGGATTAGGGGAAAATTGATGTGTACTGGAGTTCAACCACAACATAACGTTTTTTGAATATTATCAAGTCCCACCTCAGAAGTCTGAAAACATTAGTACTTGGGAGTGCTAATTTAAATTTCAAAAAGCTAAAAAGAAATGATGTGCACATCTTTCTATGCATTTTGATTCTCCTAACATATCCATCATTAGACATGCTGTAGTACAAATACAGTACATGCAGTCTATGCTGTAATCATGTGTTCCATATAATTTCTTCTCTTGCTAAATCCTGGTATAGAAGAGAAATGACTTCTAGTTATTCGTTTCATTAGTCCTATCTGAAACATTGGTTTGATCCACTTTCAGTGTTCTGGAGAACTGCAGATTTCATGCAGCTGCAGTCTGCCTTGACACATTCTTTGGTTCTTTACTTGGAACACACCAATCATCTGCTTCTATAGTGGTTTGGTAATGCTTCGAAACAGACTTGTTGAAAACAGGAAGTTTCTCTACAGAGTCTGTGGAAAGGGCCTGGAAAGCAAGACCAAATATAGTTAGATTACACCATTACTATCAATGTAGTAAACTGATTTTTTTACTGAGCCTAGTTATGAGCAAACATACAGCCTGGAACAAGTTTGATTCAAAGTTTGAGACTTGATTGTTCTGCCAATCTTTTGAGACTGAAGTTTATGATGGACCACACTTATAACAATCTTAAAGATAGAACACTAACTGATAATACAGGAATGACAAGTAGTGAGAGAGATTAAACTCAGTATTTGTGGGAAAAGCAAAGTCAGATTATTTTTAATGTGAAGGTGGCCAATCTACATTTATTAAGAACTCTCATTTTGGCACATACTTTCAATTATTTTTAAATTTATCACATTGTAATACTTCCATATTTCTATAAAATAGCCAAGATGGCTTGTAATCCAAATAATAAGTTACAATGACCTACTTAGACAAAGGCAACAGCAGTCTTTTGAAGAGCATATTCTGCAAAGACTCGCTGATGACTAATGTACAATTGATACAAAGTACTGTCTTTAAAGTAATAAACCTCAAGTTACTAATAAATTAAAAACAAACCTGATTCAAATAAGCTGGTGATAGGCACAGTTGCAGCACTACAAAATTACTGGGATTGGGGACGGGCAGAACATACCTTTAAGTAGATGAGAGCATCTGTTCCATAACCAGAGATGGAACACAGATTGAGGTCCCCATGGAAGTATTTAGCATACAGGCGAGAAATGGGTAAGCCATAACCAAAACCAGCCTAGAAAGAAATGAGGCATTTTGTTAATTGGAACGATGGGGTCCTTCTTTCCTAGGCTAAGTACTGTACAAGTGTCACACTGTGCAGATCCTATTGGTATGGAGTCCCAACGAAAAATGATGTGCTCTACAATGATTCTTCACAGGAGAAATATGAGGAAAGCAAGTTCTCTCCTGTATAATGCAGTCGTAGTTTGCATTATAAACAAAGGCAATCTAAAATAATGCAACACTACTGACCTAGTTTTGGAGGCTCCTCAGTGGTTGCTTGTCTACATAATTAGTAATGCTGAACAGAAAGGGGAAGAGGTGGAAATACATGCCAAGTATTGGGTCACTATCAGGTCTGGGAGAAGTAAACCTGCGTATAAATTGTACACACCAAACTACAGGAGGTGGCTAAGACAATACTCCTCTCCTCCCAATACAGAAACCCTGATGTGCACCCCCATCCAGAGTCTGAATTTGTGCAACCAGAACAAGGCTGTTTCTATGAATTGGAAGTGATCAGCATGGTTGAGTCACTACAGATATCAGGCGTGCTTACATGTACACCTGGAAGCATTGTTTTTGTCAATCAACTCAGAATCCAAGTCCTTGACAAGAACAAGGGCCGCTACAAAGACTCAGCTCTCATCTTACAGCTTAATTCTTATAGCTTCATCTCTTACCAGAGGAGTAGAATTCTTTTCCATCACAGGTTTTGGTGCTGTAGAATATGTGTAGCTGAAGAGGCTTTCTATTTTTCTCACTGGAACACCACCCCCTCTATCAGATATCTAGTTGAGAACACACACAAAAGGTATTAAATGCATGTTTCTAATCCTTGTTAAAGTATCACTAAAGCCACTAAATCATTTCTGCTTTAAGGATCATCCTGTATCAAATTTGCTTATCTTTTCCTTAAAAATCAATACTGTCCAAAACAGTATTTGGCTAGCGACAGCTTGTTGTAATTTTGCTGCAATTCACTACCCATCTATTCCACACCAAATCTTTTTAAACCTATGAGACTCTGGATGCTTCCAGACGGTCACTATTTTGGGGTGGGATTCAGTCACATACTGGCAATACAGAAAGTGCTAGGGAAATGCATGGGAAGAGTGAGATAATGCTGGTGATACAACATCATTTAACCTCCTCAAAAACAAATCAGGAAAAATGCTCAATAAACAGGTTGTCTGGAAGTGCCCCATTTGCAAGTTTATATTATATGTTGCACCTATTGTATTGGGAAAAAAGCCTTGTAAGATACCTTAATTGACAGGTCTTCCTTTCCAAGTACAACGGTCACCTCAACTGGATCAAGAGAAGGTTTGTTTTCCTGGTGTTCAACTGTTGCTCTCATTGCATTCTAGGGGAAACGAAGAATCAGGAGGACTTAATTCAATCTGAGTTGCTCTAATTTTTGCCATTTTTAATTCCAGTCAATATACTAAAGTATCATTAGATTTCTATTCCACTTCTTCCTTCCAAAGGAGTCCAAGGCATCAAGCAAAATAGTAAAAACAGTGCTGAACAAATGCTGCTGCTAACGCACACATAAATATGGAGGCGAAAAATGAATGTTTCATAATTGCAAACACAAACCTTGAAAAGTTCAAACAGCATGTGAAAGAGGTGGGATGGTACATATACTATGTGGATAGGCTGTCCAGCTGCCTTTCCTGCAGGAAGATGCACAAACAGTAATCAGCACACAGCTGCTATTCAATTTCAAACAATTGTTATTGTGTGTCCACAATAAATGCTTTTAATTAAGATCTGTGCATTTAATACTGCATCCTGAAATTTGTTATCCTTTATTATTCTATAGTACTGTAGTTATGAATGTTCTTGTTTTGCAGAAGTTTGTATTGTATTGAAGAAGTACAAACTTCCTGCAATCCATCCTTCATGAGCAAAAACATTCTTGAACTATTATAATGGTGGATTTGCAGCTAAGCTAATTTCTTCTTTTGATTTCTTTTAAGGAAATGCGGATACCAACCCTATCAGAATTACATGTCCATGTGCTCATTCAGGTCTGGCATATTGCATCATATGAATGAATGCAACCGTGCAAATTTAGCACTTTCTCAAGGGGGGAAAATGGTAAGCCTCCAATTCTAGACAAGTGGGTCAGCAGTAAGAGCAAAAAGCTTCTAAAGAGGAGAAACCAAAGAGCTACCCTGATACGGTGGAGAAGAGGAAAATGCACTCACCATTCACTTGAGTAAGCTTTAAGTCTGGAGAAGCGAAATAGTATTGGTCACAAAGCATCTGGGCACTCTGGAAAGCATCTGGAATTCATTTTAATAAGAAAAAATGAAGCATGATTTAACACAAACTCTTATGCATCATTAGGCATATCCTAGATACTAGACTACTCCAGGCTGTGCTCTCTAGCATTGAAATAAGGCTTCTGTATACAGAAAGCTGAATTATAACTGTAAGCATTAAGGCACAGAATGCCACTGAAATATCAGTTAAATATTACCCAAGACTTCTAACTGCACATGTCTGTCACGTGGAAATCAACAGATCTTGCATGCAGCAGGCTGAATAGGACTGTACCCAACAGAAATGCAATGCCACCTGACTGCATGAGAAAATTCTGATGACCCGTTAAAAACAGGCATTCCACCCTTCATTCACTCACTACTGAATGTAAAAGTGTGCAACTTGCCAGGATCCCTGTCTCATGACGGTCAGAATATGCAGGTAGGTATACACATGAACATATGGAGTCGTCTTATACCATAGTGCAATCGACTCTTCCACCTTCCTAAGCACAGTTGACTCTTGACTGGCAGAGGCTCTCCAGGGTTTTAGGAAGAATCTTTTCCCAGCCCCACCTGAAGACA
The DNA here is from genome assembly GCF_964106645.2 of Podarcis pityusensis. Taxonomy (NCBI): domain Eukaryota; kingdom Metazoa; phylum Chordata; class Lepidosauria; order Squamata; family Lacertidae; genus Podarcis; species Podarcis pityusensis. The sequence continues at coordinate 28,566,871 of NC_138037.1, forward strand.
TATGAGAAGGCACATGGGGCCTTCTGCACGCAAGGGAAATGCTACAGTCCTTCCCCAAAATATTCTGCACTTAGATGTGAAGCCAGGATACTCATGAAAGACTGACAATTCTTTCACTTTCTAAAACTGGTAATGCACCTAAGAAAAGGACATATTCTCTACACATAGCTGAAGCCACCAGGGGATGCTGACAATTTCATATACGTACCATGCACCAAATCCACAACGTCACAGCAAGGGTCAATGCATCCAATGTGCTTTGGATTACCCACATTGTTATTGTTATCAAAAATAAGCGCTGTTGAATTAAAAGACAAAATGGTCAATTTTTTTCCAGGTTGCTCAACACAATTCATTACAAATATCTAAAGGATGATTTTTAGCAATGATAAAAAGGACAAAGTGCCACCTTTTGGAAATTCCTCCCGAACTTCAATTCCACCTTTTAAAACCCTGTAATGTCGGGGACAAACCGGACGTATGGCAGCCCTGTCTTATCTCTCCTTCCCACAAGAGCTCATGGTGACATAGAAGGGACTATCCAACTTTATATTTATAACTGCTCTGTAAGGGATGATGGGCCAAGGGTCAGTGATTTGCTGAAGGCCATCTAGTGAGCTTCATTGCTGAACTAGGTTTTATCTGCTATTCTATCTACTACAGTGAAGTGCTTTGGCATTTACATTTTTCTAGTCTGGAGGCATCTGTATCACAATGCATTTCCCTTTGTGTGTACTACTTTACCAGGTTTTAGTACTGGAGTTGTTATGTACACACATTTCATTGCTTTTTGGCTATACTGTTTATTAACTAACTACTTTCTGCTTTTGACCCTTGTTCTCCCTCTCATAATAATTTATATCATTTACACTTGTCATTTTTCTTTTTACAACCAGCAAAGATAAATGATTAATAAAATCCACAGTTCATCAAATATTTCTAAGAATGTTTGACAAAAACATTAAAATCAACTTGTCAAAGGGATGGAAAAACAACTTACTGTGCTGGTTTATTAACATTCGAATAGATATCCGGTTCATGTAAAAGCGATCCAAGAAGTACTGGATGTTTTGATTGATGAATGGGTCCATCTTGGAAGAATCTCTGTATTCTAGAACCCCTTGTGCCATTGTGGGCACTACATCATGGTGCCGATTTCGGACTTTGACAATGGCATCTATGAAACTGGGAAGGGGGGGGATAACTTTAGACTTGGCCTATCTGACGAAGGCAGCAAAGCAAAACTGAAATAAGTTATTTTTTTCACCATTCATTCTGTCAAGATAATTGAAGCATCTTAATGTTATCGTGACAGTTTATAATTTTATTTCAATGTGCCATTTTTTGCAGTATCAGGTGTCAGCTATACTGTTAAAAGCTTTTGATCATTATCATATGATCAGTAGTCTCTGTATTCTGAACTGAATAATGTTCATGCTTAGTTAGTTGAGCAACCCATCAAGTCAGCTGTTACTGTGAAGCAAGTAAAGCTACTAGCAACACAACTCATAAGAACTTACTTTGATAGAACTTTGTGGTCATCTGATTTTTTGTCACGGAACTCCACTAGCTCCATTAGGCTTTCAACATACCTGTTAATATACAAAGTAAACCATGAATTATTCATACAGGCCAGGGAAAGTTGACTGGAGAGATAAGATTGCTTTAGCAATTCAGTAACTCGGTGACCTCAAGTAGAAGGCAAACTATGAGCAAACAGACCACTAGGACTTCAGTTAAGTTTAGGAGTAGAAAAATATATTTTAAATTCCTATGTGCCTGCCTCAATGTTTGTATGCATGCCTCCTAAGCTATCTCCAGCTCACTATTATATGTTTTTTTAAAATGTGTGTGGTATCAGTTGGTATACAGCATTGCACACACCAAGGACGCAAACAATGCCACCAAATCTGTGCACAAACACAGCAGCTGTTAAAACGCAGTTCCTTTATCTTGATTGTGCAGAATGTCATCATTATGATAACACTACATGGGCAGAAGACAATTATGTGAGGTTTCACAGCATCTTAGTTCACATTTAACAAGCAGCCACGGCAGCTATAAAATGACTACAGAGGATGCCATAGTTGTGCGTCCAGCACGTGCTTTTCTATGCTATGGCCTTGATATAATGACCTGCATTTTACTAGCAACCTGTCAAGCTTCAAATGCAGTGGTACCTCTAGTGACGAACTTAATTCGTTCCGGAGGTCCGTTCTTAACCTGAAATTGTTCCTAACTAGAGGCGTGCTTCCGCTAATGGGGACTCTTGCTGCCGCTGGAACACGATTTCCATTCTCATTCTGGGGCACAGTTCTCAACTCGAGGTAACTCTTCCAGGTTAGCGGAGTTTGTAACCTAAAGTGTTTGTAACTCAAGGTACCACTGTAAAGGTTCTTGTTACTGTTGCAAAGTAAATATGAAGCTTTCTGAAATTTAAAATACAAAAGCAGGATTAAGTTGAACGTAGTAAAATGTGTTACGTACGTTTTGCTACTTACCAACTTTTTACCAACTGTACTGAAGGAGTGCTTAACAGTCGGCTAGGGAGGAAGTCGATTTCTTTTAGGATATTTGCTAGCCTCACAGGAAGTTCATGCCGAAGAAAAGAAAAAGATGTTTTCTCGCATGCATTAGTTGACCCTGAAAAACAAAAACCAGCTCGTTTAAGTTGTTTTCCATATAAGCACCATAAGGAATAGCTTCAAGATATCATATGTCAACTTTATGTTATACAATCAAGTAGCTCAGCTACCAGTGCAAGATCGTGTAGCGACTGCTAGTTATTAGAACTAAAGGATGTTTTGCACAATGGCAGCAGTAAATACAAAGTAATCTCTGAAAATCATCAGGTGTCTTCTGCTTGTCACACATTTCCCCAATACCAATGTGCTCTTAGGGAACAGAGCTATGATATGACTTACCACAGATAAAATCAGCTATAAACTATTATTGATTTAAGCCATATTATATGTAGTTACAATTTCTTGGTAAGGATTAAGAAAAAGGTCTAAGCTGCAATCATATGTGCACTTCCTTGACAGTAAATTGCACTGAACTTGGTAGGACTTAGTTCTGAGTAAACGTGCACAGGACCATACTTGGGAAAAGTGGACTAGGCCACATCCCAGCTGTGTTCACCAAGTGTTCAGAAGAATGATGAACACTATCTGTCTCTTGAGATATTAACAAACCCCCACAAATGCATATAAATTTCACAATGCTTTACTCTATTTTAAGTTCAACAAGTACAGTACTACTTAACATTAAGAGTATGTAATTTTAAAATGCCTTTGGCTTTTCTACAAGTAAAAATTGTGGGCCCTCACAGAAAATAGAGACGAACAAAAGCCAATCATTGCTAACCAGCCACAACAGATCTGGTGAAACCACAAGCATGTATAGAAAGCTTTGGCAAAATTACTACTGCTTTAAATAATTCCTTTTAGCTGCAAGTAGCAGACCACACCTAACACACTGGCATGTGTATTTATATATCTAGCAGCTGAGTGATTAATATTTTTTTCTGCTTATAAGTTGTACAGTTTTAAACTGTATCTACTAAATGAAAAACAGCTTTTTCTATCACACAACAGACACTGATGGCTGAAGAATGACTGAATACAGTGTCAGCAATAATAAACTAACAAAGCCTACTATGGGTGGCCAGGCTAAAAGTAATAAACTGAGCAATGCTGAAAATTACTTATCCAATTAATCAGAACTAGAGGACAAAATCCTATTTTCATACTTTGTGACTTGAAGTTATTACCATTTTTTTCCTAGCATTTGTAATAGAACATGTGAAGCAACTTGAGCCAACGAGAATAGAGTAAACAACTATGAAGATTCCGAGAAAGCACCCTTGAAAAGCTGCCATTTTTTAAAAAAGGTAAAACTGCTTCTTTATAGATTTTAAAAGCTAACATTAAAAAGTATAGAACCAATTTCAGTGACTAAGAAAAATATAGTTTAGAAACACAGACATGTAGACAAATGTTTACTTAGGTGAACTAATTCCAAATGCTTCACATTTGATTGCATAATAGATTTAATAAGTACCATATGAAGGGAAAGAGCATACAATGTTATTTTTTTAACTTGAGAATTGAGAATTCCTGTAAACTAGAGTAATTTCCTGCAAAACTCTCCCTGCACGTTTGCTTTCTAATAGAACCAAAATTGTTGCATAACAAAATTGTTGCATACCAAAACCACAGAGAAAAAAAATATGAAAAAAATCTATATGCTCAACAGGTGGACAGTTCCATGGAGCTCTGTGCAGTCCTGAGATATGCTAACAACAAATGAAAACTTCAGCTGGAGTACAAGGGCAAAAGATGAATAAACCAAAGGGAGTTTTGGGGATCCTTAAAGATTTGTAGTGCAAGTTTACTCAGAAACAAGGTTAATAGTCAGGGCTGGCCCACCAAGGTGAGGAAACCACCTTGGGCAGCATAATCCAGAGGGACAACAGATCTCAATGTAGATCTTTATTCTCCCCTTGCACCTGATACAGATCTTCACTCACCCCTTCCTCCCTGGTGAAGAGAGAGGTCACCATTTTGTGGTTTGGCTCAGGTCCTAAAATGTCTTGGGCTGGCCCTGTCAATAGTGCTCACTCCCAGAGAAGTGTACATAAGGTTGCAGCCTAAGAGATCGTGGCATAAACTCCTTTGGACTAGATCCCATAGCATCAAATGTGTGGATTGCATCAGATGAATTCACTTGATGAACCAGACTCCAGTCCACAGAAGCTGATGTAACAAAGAACTTGATTAAGCACTTTAAGGTAACCTAGACTTGTTTGCTTTTGGTTTTGCTGTGATAGATGCACATAGCTACTCCACTGCAATTTGCTTGAATGCAAGCCAGTAAGAAAAGATGGAGATAACATTCCACACCCACCCCATCCCTCTTGGGAGCATTATCCAGACACACACACCCCAAAGCAAAATCGTTTTCACCCTCCTTTCGCCCCTGGCCTCAGCTTACACTGCTTTGGAAGCCCAACCCATGAATACAAGGACAGAGGACCAGGGGTACCCCCCACTTAACAGAATGAGCCCCCTAATGCAACAGGACTGACTTCCCACAACTTGAAGTGAGTGCAGTCATAGACTTTGCTATCTGTAGCAGCTTTTGCCAACCTGGCGCCCCTCCAGATGTTGTCTGGCTGTGTTGTCTGGGGCTGGCAGTCCAACAGCATCTGGGGGGTACCAAGCTGATCTATGGGGGAGGGGGTCCATAAGACCATTAAGCCTTATGGCCTCTCCACACTAAACTGCACCTCTTATACACACACACACACAGTCATCTCAAGCAGGACCCTACTAGGCGGTGTCCCAAAAGGCCATCTCTCATCACCAGCGACCACCTCAACCCCCCCCCCACACCCTTTTGCTCTGGCATTGCCCCACAGCGGCCACCCCGTGCCGCCCCCACTCTCCCACACGCGTCGATCGCACCGCAACTGCCCTCACCGAAATCCAGGAACTGCTTGATGGACAGCGGCGACGGAGAGTAGCGGGCAAAATGCTCCACCTCTCGATGCGCCCGCTCCCCGCCCGCCAAGGGGGCCGCGCTGCGAATCGCGATGCGAGCGGCCTTCATGGCTCCGCGGCGCCAGCAGCAGCGAACCGATGACCGTGAGCAACGGCTGGAGTGTATGTGTTTCTGCGCGGTTCCTCCGCTCGAACCCTTTCGCCTCGCGCCCTGCACGTGCGGCCCCTTATTTACCACTTCGACCCCTCCCTCCGGGGGGCGTGTCCGGAGCGCGAGCGCCAAGCCACGCCCCCTCTCCGGAGGCTAACTGCCCCGAGCTGGCTCTTCCCACAGCCACCTCCCCCCTTTCCAGGTATCTCGCGTGCGTGTGTGGCGACCTTTAGCCCTTCGCCGCTTAGAAGGCTCGGCTGCTGTGGGAGGAAAGGGAGAGGGGCGTGGCGGAGGAGGTGGCACAGGGAAAGTGGGTGTGTCTTTCTCTCTCTCGACCCACTTGCCCTTGTTTACGCGGTTGGGGGATGGAAGGACACGGTGTCATCCTCCCTCGTCCAAGTCCCGAGCCTTAGTTCTCTCCCCCCCGCCCCCCTCCTGCCGTTGGAGAAACCGTCAAATGACCGGCGCGAGACTGAGCCGTTGGAGTTGGGAGGGCGGGGGGAGAAGAGAGAATGGAGCGCGGCCAGACCCGCTCGTCATTGGCGGGTCGTTTTACCAGAAAGGGCCAATGGGAAGGCTGTATCCGTACTGTGGGCGCTTTGACTTCGGGCGGGCCTCGGGCGATAAACAGCTCGGCCCGATTCCTGAGGGAGGAGGCGGGATGTGCCGGTTTTTCCAAGAAGCAGGAGAACACCCGGCGCGGGGGCGCTTCAAGGGACGGGAAACGAGGCCGAGGGGGTGGGGGCAGGGCCGGATTTAGGTTTGATGAGGCCTTAAGCTACTGAAGGTAATGGGGCCCTTTATATGTCCAGCTGTCCTTTCTCAACAATTTGTCGCTGTTTTTTGTGCTGAATACTGTATATGCTTTATGGTAATTGATGGACCTAACAGGTATCTAAAGCCATTTGCACATGCAAAATGCCGGCACCCTATATATAGAAATGAGCAAACCAGTGATATTTTAGGGAGCAGGCTAGCAGGCGGGGCCCATTGCTTACATCCCAGGAGCCTACACAACACAAAACGCTGTTGCTGTATGTAGGTTTTATTTTACTTGTTTTTTATCTTATATTTGGAAATGTACACCCAGTTTTTCCCCCTTTAATTTTTTGGGGGGGCCCTAAGCTATAGCTTGTTTAGCTTATATGTGGGGGAGCGTGTGGCGGCGGCTGCACATTGTGAGAGAAATGTGCTCGCTCCCTGAAAAGAGAAGAAGTGCCCTTCTGAAAAATTATCCTCCCCCACCCTAGCAAAACATCCTAAATATAAACCATCCCGTTTTAGCACACAAATCAAGATGTGCTCCTTCCAATGGTTTCACGGACTTGAGGCTGGAAGGGGGTTGTTTTCTGGCGCTGCAATCGGTTAGTTGTCACGATAGCATGATTGCAATATCTTCACATTCTTTTGAGGGGAGTTGGTGTTCAAGAAGCGCTGGGAAAGTGAGGCTTTTAAAAGAATGGTAAACGTGGAATTAGGCAGCGTTCGAACCATGGAGGTGGGGTTTTTTCCCCCCCAAAGGGTAGCGTCATTCCTTTTTTATATACTTTTTTTTACTTTTATATACCAGCATTTCTCCATGATGTGCAAGGAGAGGCCACACGTGGTTCCTCCCTTCCCTGTTTTATCCAACAACAACCCTGTGAGGTAGGTTAGGCTAAGAGACAGTGACTGGCTCAAGGTTGCCCAGTGAGCTTAATGAGTGAGTGGGGATTTGAACTCTCATTCCATAAGTGCCAAAGGAGCCAACTTCTAGGGGCTGTGGGGGCTTCATAAAGTAGATGGGCATTTCCATTCAAATGGTGTGTGTGCACTGTGTTGATTATGCGGGGTGGCCACTCTTTTCTTCCCAACCCTATACAGTACTGCATATAACACCAGTGTCTAACAACAAATGTAACTGAAGAACCTGAAGAGACAGTGCATGTGCTTTTGAAAACAAGGGGAAATTATTATTTTTTTAAAGAAGAAAAGGAGTGTGTGGCAGCCCCCAGTATTTAAAGAGCCCCCACCCCTATTACATATAAGAACCAGAACATAAACCTATGAAACTAGAAAAGAGCAAAAAATATCAATGTTTGGTCTAGATCCTAGGTACTGCACCCTCACTAAAGGAGACTGTATGGATGATTCACTAAATGATTGTAGGATGGTGTGTATACCTGAGCTTATGGCCTCAAATTCTCTTTATCTTATATGCTGCTTTATTACAAAAATGACGACTAGACTACTGATCCTAAAATGAATAGTTAGTTGCTCAACCACCCCTTCCAGAACCACCTCTCTCAACTGACTCTCAACTGCCTCACATTCAAACTCCCTTTCAAATCCTCATCCAATCCTCACTCACCACCAGAATTCCACACTCTCCCTTTCCCCCTCCCTCCTTGACATTCCCATAATAATTCTGATACAATTACCTTAATAACCCTATTACATTCAATATTTTATACATGATGCTCCCTATAATCATACTGTTAGAAGCACTTGAGCTTTCCATTCCTGGTTCCTAGGAAATGGGAGTGAGCAAACTGCAAGTTCTTTATCCCTGTTCTAAAAACCAATTGTCTTCCCCCAAATGATCCTGGGAATTGTAGTTTGTTAGGGGTTCTGGGGATTGTAGGTCTGTGAAAGGAAAGCCACAATGGCATGAATCATTTCGGGGGAAGTCATGTGCTTTAAAGGTGCATTGGATGCTCTTTAAAATATAGCATCATAGAATTGTAGAGTTGGAAGGGACCATGAGGGTCATCTAGTCCAACCCCTGCAATGCAGGAATCTCAACTAGATGATCCATGACCGATGGCCATCCAAGCGCTGCTTAAAAACCTCCAAGGAAGGAGAGTCACTTCTTCAGGCCCTAAGGGCTTCTAGAGCAGGAGAAAGCAAGCTTGCTCCATCCTCCATGTGACAGCCCTTTAGACTTTAGTTATTGAAAGGACTGCATGGTGTGGATCTCATATCAGTGTTATGAGAGTGTAAGCAACAGATTTCTCTCTCCCCTTTCTCCACACCATGCAGAATTACAATGGTAACCAGAAGCCTGGAGTTTGGAGCCCAGCCAGGGCTGGCTGTGGGCAGGATCCTTGCATTGCCGGGGGTTGTACTAGATGACCCTTGGGATCCCTTCCAACTTTGCCATGCTCTGATTATATCAAGCAGCTAAAGGAACAAAAAGATGCTTCTGAAACATTTGGGAATCATAGGAACACTCTCCCCATCAGTGGCTTCCAGCAAGAGCTTGCATCTTCCTTAGAAGAGAGGCAGGTCAGAACAAGGGGGGGAAGGCTCAGAGTTCAGGTAGGTAGAAATGCCAGTTGAGTGCCCTATACTATAGGAATGCTTCCTTCCCGTGTCCCCCACCCTCATGCGCCAGACTGGAGCTAGCATGGCTGGGAGCCAGGTGCCTGCTCATTCCTCCATTTTCTTTGCAGGGAGGGAGACTTTCCCCAACATATACTTTGTTCTGGCCAAATCCCTGGAGTGACGTAACGACCCTCGGGTACTGGGGCAGAGGGAAGGAAGGGGTCCTTGAGAAACACATTTGGGGAGTCTGTGGCTTCCAGCAAGTGCTTTTCAGAAGCATTGCTCCCTCCCAACAGGGGAGGCTGAGCATAGCCATCACAGCTAGTTGCCTTTGATAGGCCTCTCCTCCATGCAATTGTCTAGCCCTCTTTGAAAGCCATCCCATCCAAGATGCTCTTGTGATGCATCTGATTCTCCTATGCTTCCTTGCCCCCGCAAGGAGATGTCTATTGTTAGATCCTTTGGTTAACATCTATCTGGGCTGGAAAATATTAAGAATCAGAGGACTGGTGAGCTTCCCTTGAAGCACAACTGATCAAAGACAGGCAGATCTGTTAGCACCTTGATAAAGATGCTCAGACGACAAAGGATGCTATCATACCCCGCAAGCATCTCAGAAAAAGCTCCCAAGCTGATGGAGAAGAGAGCAGTTAAGTGGTCAGTGGGGCTCCAGGTTGCCGTTTCTGGATCCCACCACAGCCCTTCCAAGTTGCCCAAGAAATCAATATCATGGCAGTATTTTCCTTGCACCTCCTCCCCATGATCCCACGTTGGGCCTTCTCAGACATATGCTGTGTCCGAACCAGCAGATCCCATCAAACCAAGTAATCGAGGACCCAGTCAGAAAAGGAGTGTGCACAGTCATACTACAAATAAGTAAAATAACTAAACAGGCACTAGAAGTCACCCCAGAACTGGCCCTACTGAACACCTTCCAATATAACTGCCCACTCAGAATAGAAAGAGCTCATAACCCACCGACAGCATACAATTCAATATGGCTAACTTAACCCGACAACCCCCCTCACCCACGCACAAACAAATCCCACTGTGGCCAGCCAAAGATGATCAACCACACCCTAGGCCACCCCAACCTCTTTCACTATCAAGGAAACATAACAAACGAATAGAAAGAGAACTTCCCCAAGTGATGCTGACAGAAAAACCCCAAGCATACATTAAATAAAAGAACAAGCTTTTCTACCCCAGTCCCTCTCTCCTGTCCCGTCCCCCGTCCAGGGCCGGATTTAGATGAAGAAAGACCCTAGGCTACTTCACTTGTGAGGCCCCTCCCAATCCCTCACTCTCACGACTAGAAGAAAATGGAAGAGTGTTATAAACAAAATTGAGTGAAGCCAAGTATGATGGTGGGTATTTAAAATTCTGCAATTCACAATTTCTCCTCTAAAGGACATCAGAAAACTTCATCAAAATTTGTTTATCTAAGTTTGTCACTTTCAATGTAAAGAATGCTCAGTGTGGACAACCTCTCTTGAGACATTGTGGCCCTTAATTCATTTTTAATTCTTTTGAGTCTTGAAAAACTCCTCTCTCCGAGCAGTTAGTGACCATAAAGCTAAGAAATATTGCTTCCACATTAGGAAAGGCCATCTGAATTTTTCCCTTGTATATAATTTGATAAAGGTCTGTATGAGACAGAGAATGCTCTACTGTAAGCCTATGGCTTTTCTCACGCACAAGTGAAAGTGCAAAAGTTCATCAATAAGTTACAGGTCAGTATCTTCTGGGTGTGCTTTCATCAACAGTTCAACTCCTTGCTGAATTTCTTGCTTAGATGCTATCAGAAAAGCAATAATGGAACAACAAATGTGCAACATCACTGTACGCAGTACTTCTTTTTAAATTGGCTTCGAGTGCATCTTAGGATGCACTTGAAGGATAAAATAATTTTATCCTAAACTTATCTCTTGAAGAAAGTGCATCTAAGGCATCAGGTGCACTTCTGTCATTTTTTTTGCTGTTCCCTCACTCTTTGTCACCTTGTTTTGTAGTTAACATTTGGCTTTTGCTTGTTTCTCAAGCTCATCAAAATCTTCTCTTTAAAAAATCCAGAAGTGAACTGTACAAACTTGCACAAGAACTCAATAACAGGTCTGATTTCTGAAGGGCTTTGCTGACCTTGTGAAAATGACCTAGCACACGGATTTATATCTCTTAAGATTCTGCAGATTTTGGCTGTGAACTAGGGCCCCACAATTTTTTTTCAAGTTGGGCCCTACAGTTTCAAATTGGGCCCCACTGGCTGGCCCTGAGTCTCATCGTTGCTGGGCCCGAGTTGCCCTGCTCTTGGATGAAGTCTTGGGTTTGCAATTTTGGGAGAGGGGAGACTGCCCGCTGGGGGGCTGGGGAGGCCCCCTCGATTTAGAGGCTTCAGTCTACTTAGACTATACATAAATCCGGCACTGGGGGCAGGGTTTACCAAGGCCCCCACAATATTTTATTCAAGTTGGCACCCCTGGTAGGTCCATCTGAGTCCTACAGTTTAATCTCTACACCATGTTGGCTCTCCAACACTTCACCAAATAGGGAGCAAGCTGAAGAGTTCCCCAGGAGTTTTATTCAGGCTGGATATTAAAGCAAACAAACAGAGGAGGGGCATGGATTAAAAAAAATAAACCCTGAATATACACTCTGTTGTTTCTCTTCCGCTGTTTTTTCTGTAACACACGAATCCACTTGGAATATGCACGTTATTTGAAAAAAACCACCCATGTAGTCCGCAGGGATGCAGTGGCACCCTTGAAATCTTCATCTGACTTCTACAAAGCGTCTGAACACACACACAAATTCACATCCTGATCATGAGATGGCAAGGGTGATTACGATACGATATGATACGATATGATACGATATGATATCTTTATTGTCATTGTCCCTTGCGGAACAATGAAATTGAAAACTACATAAAACTACATAAAAACTACATAAAACTACCACAAAACTACATAAAACTACATAAAAACTACATAAAACTACTACAAAACTACATAAAACATTCAAAAACCCCTAAAAACTCTAAAACCCCATTTTAAAACACACTATACTACAGAAACTCCTTATGCTGAGTTTAGAACCAGAATTGCATTAGTGTAGAAACTGTTTTTCAGGCGGCTAGTCCTGGCCTTTATAACCCTATACCTTCTTCCAGAAGGCAGAAGCTGAAAGAGATCATTTCCGGGGTGCGTACTATCATGTGCTATCTCTGCCGCTTTCTTATGGCACCTGGCAGCATAGATTTGATATACGGTGGGAAGAGTGCACCCAATAATTCTCTCTGCAGTCTTTACAACCCTGGATAGCATTGTTTTTTCCGTGGCCGTGCAGCTCCCAAACCACACGCACAGACCATAAGTTAGTATGCTCTCCACAGTGCAATGGTAGAATGCCATCAACAGGTCCTTTGAGAGATTGTTTTCCCGGAGGATTCTCAGAAAATATAACCTCTGCTGTGCTCTCTTCACCAGGTCTTTGCTGTTCTCTCCCCAGGTTAGGTCGTCTCTCAACTCCATTCCCAGAAATCGAAAAACAGAGACCTGTTCCACGCACTTCCCCTCAATAATAAGTGGCTGAATATTCAATTTACATTTCCTAAAGCCCACAATGATCTCTTTTGTTTTCTTTAAGTTAAGCAGTAAGTTGTTTTTCCTGCACCACTCCCCCAACTGCTCAACTTCCTTCCTATAGGCCGTCTCCCCCTCTCCAGCCGTAATTAAACCAACCACCGTTGTATCATCTGCAAACTTAATGATCTTATTAGTGGGGTATTTGGGGGCACAGTCAGCTGTATAGAGCGTGTATAAAAGTGGGCTCCACACGCACCCCTGAGGCATCCCGTATTCGTGATGAGATCCGCAGAGACGTGGGAACCCAACCTGACCCTTTGGGAACAGTTTGATAGAAAGTCTAATATCCACCTGCACAAACATGGTGGAAGTCCCAGGTCTAATAATTTGGGCACCAATCTATGCAGAAGAATAGTATTAAATGCAGAACTAAAGTCTACAAATAACAGTCTCACGTAGTTCCCTTGCTTCTCCAAATGAGTCAGGACAGCATGTAAAGCCATTGCCACAGCATCCTCTGTGGATCTCTTTGCCTTGTACGCAAACTGGTAAGGGTCAAGTCCCACTGGCAGACAAGATAAGATGCGCTTCCTCACCAGTTTTTCGAAACATTTCATTATAATGGGTGTCAGCGCCACAGGGCGAAAATCATTCAGACTGTCTATCTTTGATGTTTTTGGCAGGGGTATAATGGTAGCAGATTTCAGACAGGGTGGAACAGTGGCTTGGGCCAGAGACTGGTTAAAAATCTTCGTAAAGATTCCTGCCAGTTGGTCCGAACAATCTCTTAGCACCCTGCCAGCCACCCCATCCGGGCCCATAGCCTTCCTCATGTTTACCTCCTTTAATATTCGCCTCACTTCTCCCTCTTCCACCCTGGCAGCATTTCCTGTAGGTAGTGATGCCAATAGCTCTGGCATCCCTGTTGGAGTCACTGTTGGTGTCACCTCAAATCGGGCAAAGAAGGTATTCAACTCTCCCACCAAGGAAGCAGTACTCTGTACCACTGATGAATTCCTTGATTTATAACCAGTCAGATGTTGGACTCCCTGCCACATTTGTCTAGTATCATGATTTCTCAGATGGTCCTCAATTTTTCCTCTGTACTCCGCTTTTGCTTTCCTGATACCTCTCTTCAAGTTCGCTCTTTCTATGCCATACAATACCCGGTCCCCAGTTCTAAAAGCAGAATTTCTGGCCTTCAATAATCTCCTAACCTCTCCTGTCATCCAGGGCTTCCTATTCGGATACAACTTAACATACTTTTCCCTGGTGACATTTGCTGTGCAGAGTCTAATATAATCCAGGACCGTTGATGTATAAGTTTCTAGATCTTGATGGTCGAAGATATTCCAGTCGGTCTCCTGGAAACAGTCCTGCAGTTGCTGAGAGGCTCCCTCAGGCCACACCGTAACCATCCGTGTTTGTATCTGGCCTTGTTTCCTGAGGGGTGTGTATACTGGTGTCAGAAGCAGGGACACATGATCTGAACCACCGAGGTGCGCCAAGGTCTTGACCTCATATGCCCGTCTAATGTTCGTATACACCTTGTCAAGAGTATTTTCTCCCCTTGTTGCACACTCAATGTGCTGATGGAATTTTGGGAGTACTGCCCTCACATCTGTGTGATTGAAGTCCCCCGCAATAATGTGCACAGCCTCCGGGTATCTGCTCAATTTAGCATTGATGTTTTCATGCATACTGCTCATGGCCCTGCATGCATTTGCAGTTGGTGCTATGTACACCGCTGTTAACACCACTGTTGTAAATTCCCGGGGAAGATAGAAAGGTCTGCATTTAATTGTCAGAAATTCCACATCCGGAGAACAATAGGTATCCAACTTGACAGAGTCCGTGCACCAGTTTTGATTTACAAAAATACACACACCCCACCTTGTTTCTTGCCAGAATCCTGTGTCCTGTCCCACCGGTACGTTGTAAAACCTTGTAATTCAACAGCTGTGTCTGGAATAGCTGAATTTAACCATGTCTCTGTGAGTATCAGCACACAACAATCCTGGATGTCTTCCTCCACTCCTCCACGAAGCCTCCATTCGTCAAGTTTATTTGCCAATGATCTCACATTAGCGTAAAAGATACTTGGAAGAGGTAGTTTGCATCGCTGTTTCCTTATCTTCCTTTTGTCTCTCTTGAAAAGCACATGTAAAACAATCACTCTTTTCCACTTCCTCTTTCAGCTCTATGTCCTTTTCAGTATTAATTATGCTGTTCTCTTGCAAAAGCAATATGTGTGTGCGCATGTGCTTTATCACTTCTTGTATCTTTGTGGGATAGTATGAGGGAGAGGGGTAAGAAGTGACCATTGAACTAGCACACACAGCAGTTCCTCAAAAATCCATGTGCCAGTGGGCATAAAACTGGTTAGCAACCCCTGATTTATATCATGGAGTGAAGAGGTTTTGCAGACCTGCACCACAATCCTGTAAGCCAGGGGTTGCCAACCCAGCACCTGCGGGTGCAAAGGCTTAATGGATTGTATTCCAGGATAGGCTATGTATCCTGAATGGCATGCTGGAGAAGCTTTAGCTGGGAACTTTGGGTGGCAGCCAGTAGTTTGGTTTCTCTCTAGACATGTCCTTTAGTAGGTCAGTCATGGTTACCTACTTTGACTTCTTAATCTGTTTCTTCACTCTCCCAGGTGAACATTGCAGTTTTAAGTGGCTGGTGTAAATCCTATAGGAGTTTGTCCTTGTCTGAAGGTCTGCAGAAAATGTGGCTACGTTTGATGTTTAGTTGACAATAGATCATGTGATACGCTCTTCATGGTAAATATAGTAGTTTGTTGGTATCTGGCATAATAAGACAGTGTTTATATGCCAATTGAATAGTTGCACAGTGGTGTTCAGAAAGTGAACCTGCTGTGTAGACTTGTGAAGAATCAGTTTGATGATGAGGTGGAAGTTGCTCCAATTCTAGCTGTATTTCTCAAGGTCCCACCCCTCATACTGGTTTCCCTATCCTTTCTTTATGTATCCAGCTAGTCTGAATGCTAATGCCTCTTCTCTGCAAGGCCATTGGGGTTGGGTTTTTTTGTTTTGCTCTGCTTCCTTGCAGAGGGCAACCCTCCCCTGCATGAGGTTCAAAATACTCCCATCCTGATGCCCAAAAGTCAGCAGAAAAACTGGAGTTTTTCCAGGCCCTAGTACCACCTGAGATATTTGTACATATAATATACTGTATATCAAGCACTGAATTCCCTCTGAATAAAGGCAAAGAAAAATCATAGAACACACCAGTAAGCCAATTACTAAAGGAGCTGATCCTTTCAGCAAGGAATAATAATAATAATAGTAATAGTAATAATAGTAATAATAATAATTTATTATTTATACCCCGCCCATCTGGCTGGGTTTCCCCGGCCACTCTGGGCGGCTTCCAACCGAATATGAAAAACAACAAAGCATCAAACATTAAAAACTTCCCTAAACAGGGCCGCCTTCAGTTCTCTTTTAAAAGTAAAATAGTTGCTTATTGCCTTGACATCTGCTGGGAGGGCGTTCCACAGGGCAGGCACCACTACCAAGAAGGCCCTCTGCCTGAGCTCCTAATCAAATTAATTTGTGAATAAAGGCCAAGTGTAATGCAAGTTTTGGTATTACAGCTGCAGTCCTAAGAACACTTGCTTGCTGATTTACATATATGCTCACCAAATATTACACAGGCTGCCCAAGATGGCAGCTTAGTATTGTAAATGGGTCATTTAGATATACAAAACAGGTTGGTGGCAACAGGTTCTTTTAACTTTCCAGATTTTTCTTTGAAATAGTAAATGGAATTAAATTGGGGGAAAATATGGACTGGCATTTTCATGCCAATGGTGTTGTGTGTACTTCCTGCACAATTAGCACACATCCCACAATAATCACCCATCTGTAAGCACCCACAGATAAAAATAAGGGCATACAGGTTAACTGTACTTTCCCATAGTAAGAATCATCAAGCAAGTCAGTTCCCTACCCCTGTTACATAAGGCTACAGCCTCTTCTTGTGAGCTGTGTGCTGCATTCATTTACAATGCACAAGAAACAATATTTTATAGAGAGCTTGGAAAAGAAGATGAACACTGCAGAATGACAACCTGAGACATTCACACTCGCAGAATTTTTAACAAGGCATTCACAAAAGGGGAAAGAAGTGTCAGTGATTGATTAAAGTCAAGAAATGAGAAATGTTATTGGTAAATAAAAGGTACTGTAAAGGTAAATGACCCCTGGACAGTTAAGTCCAGGCAAAGGCGATTATAGGGACGCGGGTGGCTCAGTGGTCCTGGTAAATAGGGGCAGCTGGAAGAACATAAGGGCTTAAGTACCATTAAGCTGTGTTCTTAGAAAATAGCTGTAAGTTCAAAAGGCAAGTGGTTGAACTTAATAAAACTGCATGCTTATTAAATGCATGGGCAAGGGTTGCCATAATGGCATTTTTTCTCAGAGTTCTCTGCTGGCTTTATCACTAACCAGCCTTATATTGCTAGACCTATTTGTTTCGCTGTGCTTGTTTTTCCACTGACTCCTAACATTTTCTGAATTTACTCTCCCCCTTTTGAATCCTCAGACAGCTGTTGAAGCTCTGTCTCCCTAGCAGCAGTGTTGACAAAAACAAAAGTCACTAAGGCTGAAATCCTATACCCACCTGGCACTAAATCCCATTGAGCTTAATAGGTAAACATGCTGTAGCAGTGCAATCCTATACCTATCTGCTCAGAATCAAGTCCCATTGAATTTACATGGGCAAAGGATTGCAGCCTTAATCAAGAGATTTAACAAACCATTAAAATTTAAAAATAAGTTAACATTAGCTGCTTTTTTTGACATGATTATATTGGCAGAGAAAGCTGTTTGGATTAGCTTGGTTAAAGTTTATTCAATCTGCCTGCAGGGTATGGGCTGCTGTTCTGCAAATGGGTATAAACATCGGGGTGGCAACAGGGTTGGAGTTGTTTTTCAGAAATGTCCTTCCTTGTAATGGTCAATCAAAACTTGGAAAGGAATCATAAAGAAAGAAAGAATCTGTAGATTTGCTAATCCTGTTTTGCTGACTTTGATCATAGCCATTTTGCCCTCAGAACATTCCAACAGGAGTTACATATTTAATTTTTCCAAGCCATGAAGCTGTTCAGTAACCCTCACCTCCCTGCAAAATATTCTATACAGACTTTAAAATACAGTGAAATGAAAAGAACAACTAGAGCTGTTGGCTGTTAATCCAGCTTTCCCCTATTGATAACCTATAATGCACAATTAAACAGCTTTGTCAGCTTGCTGGACGCGGAAGACATTTTATCTCAATGTGAAGTTTAGTAGGGGAAAGTTCACGGAGCTGTGAACAAAGACTTTCCATTCGGTGTGTGGCAGCACTGAGATACTTTGCATTGCCTCCACGGCTCAAGTTTAGTGGGGGAAAGGTCATTTCTAGCGGCAGAGGCACTGAACAACATCCTCCCTGCTTCTCATATTTCGTAGAAGTCAGAGTACAGTATTTGGATCACTTCCCCACTGCACTAAGCCTAGATGGTAAGAAATGTGTCTGCATCCAGAATAAACTTGCAGTAACAAACATTCATCTTCTGTAAACAGGAGGCAGCCTTCTACATTTTTCTCTGGTTGTGGAACAGTTTACTTGACCCATTTGGAACACCCACAAACCTCTTTTTTAATACCCAATGTACCTGCATTTTAAATTTAAATATTTTTACCAGAGGTTCAAATGGAGGGAAAAAGTTATTAAAATCATTTTCCATGCACAGCCTACATGGTCCCTTGCCTGTCCATATGGCAAATGTCAGGTACAATGAGCTGTGTATGGGCTGAAGACTGATGCAAGCATGACCACCTTGTGAATTGTTCAGTCTGGTGAGAAGGCCTCACCTCCTCTGAGTTAGCCAGGCTGATGTGGCTTTGGAGTTTAGCAAGACTGGCACTAGTAGTGTGGCTGAACTTTATTTTTATTTCTATTTTTGGCCCCTTAATTTTGATTTTGCCCTGTTGTGTATAGTCTGGATTATTTCACTGAAGTACTGACAAAGGGATCTTTATTGTATTGTTTTTTTCTTATTTGACAGTATTGTTAGGTTATGTTAATAAGCTTTTCATGCTTTTTCAAGCATTGTTTATTTGGGTAATAAGCTGGAGGTTTTTTTCCTTAAGTGATTCATAAATTTTACAAAACAAATAAATAAATTACCTTTCTAGAAGCTTCTAAGATTGTTGTTTGCTCTAGTAAAATGTTTGGCCCAATGCAAGACATGATATTCTCTATCTTTCTCCCTCTCTATCATATTTTGATGGAGAGAGCATCACCTAGCAAAGGCTTCTAGCATGCTTGACTATACTTAAATAAGTATAATGCACCAAGAAAACTGGAACAGTCAGATAATGTCAGTCCTTCGCAGTCAGTTGACATTTCAAATGATGCACCTAAAGACCTTAAAGTAGAGGAGATTCTCAGAGAACACAACAAGATTATATAGGACAAGCACCAATTCACTCTTGCTGAGTAACAGTTCATTTTGATTTCATAACCTGTGAAGTGGTATGTTAAAAATAATGAACTGTAAGGAAACTCATGAAGAGTGTGATTATCAAAGCTTACTGCATCTGACCTTTGTTTGCTGACTTTTATTGTAAGGCAGTCAAGACAGATAATTTATATCATCCCTTTCCTGTACTTTTTAATGACCTTAGATTTAATTTTTTTAAAAATTGGATGCATCAAACAAAAAGTTAGGCAGCCAAAGAAAATGAAGGCATCCTTATGTATTAGAACTTCTCAAGGTTGTTATTTATAAACAGTGTCTTAAAAGTTAAGCACATTTCCTAGCAGGGAAACATGACTCCTTGCCCTTATCCAGACATGCGTCATACCTGTTTTTGTGCATCCATTATGTCTCACTCTTTTTAAATAAAACTTCCTCTTTATGGCTGCTTTTCAGAAATATTGAGTGCAATGTTTACCAACTGGTGCTGAGCAATGCATTTTCATTTGGCTGGCTCTGGCTGCGTGGGAATCCTATTGAGAAGACTGGCGGCATATGTCTATCAGCAAGGACCAGTTGACTGCTCCTGCTGATACAAACATAAAGAACAAGGATAGATTTTTTTTTCCAGGTCACAACCTGAAAACTGAATTATAGAATAAATTTCTATAATTTAAATATAGCAGGGAAGGCTGTAACCAGATGATGTGGACACTTGCTCACTGTGCTATCCATCTGGTAACAGTTGATGGGCAACTCCAAGGCCCCTCCTTCTCTTCTTAGGGTTCTTTATGTTTAAATCAAACTTGGTTTGGACTTTCCTTCAAATAAAGGACTCCTTTAAACAGAGGATACATGACCATCCTAAGTCAGGTGTGTAGGAGAGATCCAAATCAGGAGTCAGGGGCCCAATCTGGGTTGAATCCCCTGTACCTACTATTTACAGTACAGTAGTACCTCGGTTTTTGAACGTCTCGGAAGTCGAACGTTTCAGTTTTTGAACGCTGAAAACCCAGAAGTAACTGCTTCAGTTTTCGAACGCTTTTCAGAAGTTGAACATGCCACGTGGCTTTCGTATTGAGTTTTCCGCATAATGCCTGTAGGAGTTGGTAGCAGTCATTCACTTACATGGAAGAAAGTAAAAGGGAAACCTAAAGGCAACATTGTCTGGTAACTTGTCCTTTCATGACCCTAATGTCTGGGGATGTGAACACATCCTCTCCCCTTGTGTCTCACTGATTGAAACCCATTTCTTGTGTCCCATGTTTTAAATAGGAAACTCTGAGAACCAAACCAATCTCTAGTTGCATTGCCTTCCCATAGGTTCCATTTCTTGGTGTAGTGGAATCTGGGAGAGTGGGATGGAAAATTAGAAACTCGTGTAATATACTTGCAATCTGTCTACCTGGTGGGTGTGGTATTTCTAGGAGGAGGATTCATGTGCTCAATGGGATCCTGACCATGTCAACTCTGCACAAAGACACATTGCACTCCTTGCTGGACCCATGTCATTGTAGAGCAGGCCACTCAGTGTCGTGGATGGAGATAAGCTTGTGGAGCCTAGCTTTTGCCCTTACCACAACAGTGTCCCCTTTACTTTTTCCTGTATGAGTGAATAGCAAATTTTGATCAGAGAATGGAAATGAGAGCACTTGAGGACATCACCGATGTGGGGGCTATGCCATGGAGGCTGTGTACATAGTAACTTCTACTCTGGCTCTAGTGTGTTATCATCACTGATTTTTGAATCCTTGTATGCACAACACCATACAACATCATATGCGGGTGGCAGGTGGCGCTGTGGGTAAAACCTCAGTGCCTAGGACTTGCCGATCGTATGGTCGGCGGTTCGAATCCCCACGGCGGGGTGAGCGCCCGTCGTTCGGTCCCAGCTCCTGCCCACCTAGCAGTTCGAAAGCACTCTTAAGTGCAAGTAGATAAATAGGTACCGCTTTATAGCAGGAAGGTAAACGGCGTTTCCGTGTGCTGCGCTGGTGCTGGCTCGCCAGCTGCAGCTTCGTCACGCTGGCCACATGACCTGGAAGTGTCTTCGGACGGCGCCGGCTCACGGCCTCTAGAGCGAGATGAGCACGCAACCCTAGAGTCGGACACGACTGGCCCGTACGGGCAGGGGTACCTTTACCTTTAACTTTTTATGCACAACATCAGCCATGATGCGTAGCTATTCTGTAGTTTATTGAGAAATACTTCTGCTTGATGTTTCAAACCAAAAGAAAATCTTAAGCCACAGTCACTTCACAGTTGAGCTGTGGGTCTACGTTTGAGACAGCCACTGCACATGTACAGATAACAGTGCATGCATAGGTGAATGAGAGTTTTGGTGGGGTTGCAGGGGCAGGAAAACTGAACAGGGAATGTACTTTGGGTGATGAAAGCACCCCAACTTCCTCTCTAGTGTGTACAACAATGTCCACGTGTGACTTGAAATGCAACTGGTGTGGGTGAGAACAACCTCGCTGCATTTTCAGCTCCTAATGTGTACATAGCCAGAGTATCCCACTTGTTCCCATCTGCATAGAGCCACATGGGTTCTGTTTTTTGTTTACACTGAAATGTGATTGAATGCTGAGAAACTGAAAATACAATGTAGGTAGATTTTAAAATATCTAGCTATTCGGTGTTTAGACCTTGTCATGGCTCCAATTAATTCCTGGTCCCAGCTCGACTAATTATGGAACAAATTAACTTTCCACTTTAAAACCTTTCACATTTATTCAGTTCTCATTTTAATCCCTTACTGTTCTAAGTGAGACTGTCCAGAATTTTCCATCTCTGATTATAAGTCTTCTGTTAATCTCCACTTTACATTTATTAATGGAAGTTTAGACCCATTTGTTTTAGTACATTCTGAACCCATTAGATGTTCAAGTGTCCTTTCAACTAATCTGGGAAGAACCTTATGCTAGACCTAGTAGACGTCAGTGAGTTGATTATTATGGTGCTTACAGGCTAATATTAGACCACTTGCACTCAGCTGCTTGATTGGAGGTTTTAAAAAATAGTGAGTCATGCCATTTGACAGACCTTGTCTGCACGTAGTACTTTTCCTGCATGAGGGAGCCATGTGGCAATAGGGTAAATCAAAAGGCCATGTTAAGAAAAGAAGAGTTTAGTATTAGGTAGGTGACTTTTTTAAAGGACACATATTATTTTAATCAAACGGAGTTATAAATTCCAACATGAAGGCAGGGCATGTGTTCCACCATGTGGAGTCTTACAATCCAACATTTAGCAATGTGCATGTGATGAGAAAGCAGTTCATTTGAGAGGTAAAATGTAAGCATTTCCCCCTCCAGTTGATGCAAAATATTATAAAAATGACAAATCCACATTGCAGTAATACCAGGAAAAGGAAAAGGTATCTGATGAAACTGGTAGATGGGGTCAAGTCTGCTTGTTTGTGGAAATGGAAGCCGGGAGTAATTTAGCAAACGTAACAACCAGAATTTTTTAAAAAAATATGAAACCACAAGGTTCTTTCTGTTAATATCTCCAGGAGACAAAGAACCTGAAATTATTGAAGCTTTTAGATTTTCCATTGTAAAGGAAGTATCACTGATATACATGGGCTTGGGTCTGTCAATATAGTGTTACTCAGATTGGCCAAAGGTTGCAAATTTTCCAGGATAGGCAGAAATTGCTGCCATAGTGTACTTTGCTTTTTAAAGCGTTAGCGACTTTCAAAGGACAGTTTAGTGCTGCTATATCTGCTGACGCCACCAGTCTGGACATGAAATGGTATTGGTTATGAAAATTATTGCTGCTGTGTAGGCGACAGTAGCAACTTTGCAAATACCGATGATTCCTGTATTTGAAAAGATTACACATTTGTAATCCACAGCAGTTTGAGCACCCATTAAATATGAGTCAGGAGACTCATTCGCTTTATCACTGGCTTAAAGAGAGAGGAAGTGACACCGCAGCATGTAAGCCTTGAAATAACAATTTAACTCAGCTATTTCCAATTCCCTCTTTTATCTTTCCCCCTTTTTGTTCATAGTGTGTGTTGAATATTAAAAATAACTCATTTATTTGCAGAGATTAATTTTGCAGCCAAATTATATCCATTAAACATTAGTGACAGCAAAGGTTAATGCAGCAGCAATCAGAATGTGCAAATGGAAAATATAAGCTGCTTCCTGTGGCAGTAATGAGGATACACAAGAAAGCTGAGTGCACACCTCACTTTTGTTAACCCCTCTTGTGTGTTCTGCATGGATTGTTCCTCATCTGCAGGATGCTGCATGCACAACTCCAGGGTTGCCAGACCTCCAGGTCCAGCCTGAAGTCTCCAGGTTTGGTCCCCTCCAGGTGGCAGGTGGAAGGCTTGAAGCTCTAGGTGGTCAAGAGTGCCTTTAATAAAATATATATTATTAAGACTGTGAGTGCAGCTTACAAGCTGGTTGTGAGCTGCTTTGAGACTCCTTAGGGTAGTGATAAAGCGGGATATCAAATCCAAATAAAGCGGGATAACAAATACAAGCTTCAGCCTGGTAGGAGCTGGCTACAAATTATAGCATAGACATGTCCTCTATTTGATATTTTAAGTAGTGGTCATCAGATCTGCTTGGGGTTCATTGCATGATTGGAGTGATAAATATTGAACGTATGTCCCTATAGTAATGATGAATGAATCAATCAATTTATTTCGGTCACTGACCAGAATGCAAACATATACAACAACAGAGAGCATATAAATATGAATAGATTAAAAGTAAGCTCTACGACCTGATACACAATAAATAATTCAGATATAAAACAGCTAAAATATATAAAATAAAACCTTGACCGCAAATTTAAAATATATTAAGACATTGGCTGTTAGGTTCATTCAGAGCTTATCTCTTTAATTTTATAGCAGCAGCAGCAGCAGCAGCACAGAATTTAGCCACTTTTAAGGTAATATCTGGTTCCCTGTCTTCAATTAAGTATTTTAAGTAGTAATCATCAGTTCTGCTTGGGATAATATCATGGCATTGTTCCAGAAGCTTGCTGTTGCATCATGATGGTGGCACAACACCTCTGTCAGTGTCACCTTGCATCTCTGACTATTGTAATAAGCAGTTAATATAGGATTATTTTATTTTATTTTTTGCTGAAAGGAAGCATAGAAGTGTAGTTTTGCTTTACACACAGTGCAGCTGTAGCTACATTTCATCAAGCTGATATCTATTCAGTTGCAACTATATACATATACAGGATCAGGTGCCTGTCTGATAGCACACAAAGCATTAGTAAATAAGTATCACGATGAGTTTCATTCTGTGTTCTATTTTTAACCTTTCACGGCCATAGCAAAGGGAAACAGGTGTGAAAACAACTACTGCTTAGGCAGCTCATCTTCATTCAAGCAGGATAAGTGTAAACAGATATGCCATCCATTAGGGGAAAACCTAATAAAGCCAAATGGCATGAAATCACAAGTATGAGCTCAAGCAGACCAAAATCTAACTCCTTGGGGAGCCTTGTCAGCAATATCCCGTTTCACCTCAAATAGGTGTTATTAAGAATGTGCTTTGGGGAGCCACAGAAAAGCAGTATGTAGTGTTAAGTTATGGCAATGCTTCCTGAAGAAAGAGAGAACAGTGTAACAGATTGAAACAAACAGATGTTCCAGACCTGGAGGCAAAGAATAATGGCAGAATTTTATGCTCGCAATTTGCAAAGACGCTGAGTGGAATGTACTGTTTCTGACCTATGAAGTTTCTTGTCAGGGAGGGTTCTTCCTAGGCCCGTGTGTGTGGTCCCAGTGCTGTGCTCCTGCCTCACTGTCCTATTCTGCCTAGGTCAGGGGTAACAAATGTGGTGCCTCCAGATGTTGTTGGACTCCAACTTCCATCAGCCACAGGCAGCATGGCCAGTGGTTAGGGATGATGGGAATTGTAGCCCAACATCTGGAGAGCACCCCGTTGACTGCCCATGACCTACACACTGGTTCCAGTGCAGTGAATTAACATTTTTGTTATGCTATCCATCTATCCACAAACTTCCAAGTTTGCTGAAATATTTACTGAGAACAATACATCTTCAGAACTTATACCTCTCCCCATAAGACAATGACTTTGTCACAATTTGAGATTTTTCCTAAATAATTTTCATAAAGAAATTTTATAGAGGAATTAGGACTAGTCTGACACACTTGGCCATCAAGTGCTGCTGCTGCTACTAGGCCAACAATTGTCAGGTGACGCAAGGAGCCAATAGGATTCTACCTGGCCTATGGAGAACCTTTAAAATATTATAGGATCTGTGACAGAGTACTGCCATAGTTAACTTAATGGATAATTTGTGTCAAAGAATTACAGACAACTCCCAATTTACCCCGCCCCATTCTGCCCCTTTTTGTGATGTTCCTGTGACTTCTTGGGTCACTTATGGGTTTAGCGTGATGTGTGTGTGTGTTTGTGTGTGGTTGCACTCATATCGGACTCACCTAAAATAATTGCTTCCTGTAATCTTAAAAAACCCAGCAAACTTCAGTGTCTAAACATTAAATATATCCCTGCAGGTATCAGACTGGGACAAGAGTTCCCCCAGGGATGCCCTACTATTAGGCAGAGTGAGGTGGTGGCCTTAAGTGGTAGCAGTAAGTTGTAGATAGAAGTGGCCACCTCCCTGATGACTGGGCTTTCCCATTCTCCTGAGCCAGTGGCAATATTGGTTGTTATTGGCCTGGACTGGTCTGATTTGCCTAATAATATATGCTAAATATGTGTACCTACTTAGATGCAGCAGCTTTGGTTCAGAATACAAACTTTCCTCCAAAGAGTGATACCATTTTAACAAAAATGTAATCCAAATAATTTCCAGTGTGACAAACAAGCAGATCTTGGATTCATGTGGCCCTTTGTGTGTGTGTGTGTGTGTGTGTTTTTGGGGGGAATCCCCGGCTGATTTTTGCAGACTCTCTGTTTTTCCTCTCAGCTGTTTCCTTTCAAACATGTTTAAAATAGCTGACTTGGGCAGTGTTTGGTTTGGAAAGAAATGTTTCTGTGACACTAGAGTCTCTAGTGGCCATGTTTGCACAGTGCACCTTATTTTGTCTCGGCTTCTTGTGATACACTATACAGTGGTACCTCGGGTTAAGTACTTAATTCGTTCTGGAGGTCCGTTCTTAACCTGAAACTGTTTTAACCTGAAGCACCACTTTAGCTAATGGGGCCTCCTGCTGCTGCCGCACCTCCGGAGCCCAATTTTTGTTCTCATCCTGAAGCAAAGTTCTTAACCTGAAGCAATATTTCTGGGTTAGCGAAGTCTGTAACCTGAAGCGTATGTAACCCGAGGTACCACTGTATTTTAGAGTGAAGAAAATGAAAGAAAAGGAGGCCCATATGACTAGTAGCGATTATGAGCAGGGTTGTCCGCCCAAGGGCCACATCAGCACCATACATTTAAAGCACTGTTATACCCCATTAAAAATCATGACTTCCCCCAAAGAATCCTGAGAATTGAAGTTTTTTAAGGCCGCTGAGAGTTGTTAGGCAACCCCCTATTAAGACAGCTACAATTCCCAGAATTCCCTAGGAAGGGAGATTGATGGTCAAACCACTCTGGGAATTGCAGTTATGTTGAGAGAATATGGAGTCTTCTTACAACTCTCCTCCCCCTTAACAAACTACATTCCCCAGGATTCTTTGGAGGAAGCCATGACTGTTTATAGTTGTATGCCACTGGTTTAAATGCATGGTGCAGATGGGACCCAAGTCCAGATTAAACAAAAGAAAAAGAACCCTGAGAAGGGAGGGCAAGAGAAGTCTTGAAGTTGCCCATCAACAGCACTTGGACAGGGCACTGTTCACAATTCTCCCCACTATGGGGAGGTATAATGTATTACTTTTAAATCATAGTCATCCTATATCAATGTGCATCTCACATGGCAGAGTGCGGTTGAGTTCATGTCCAGCTTACTGGTTTCCCACAGGCTGGAAGGACAAACAGAGGACTGCACACTGCAGCATTTAGTGTGAGAACAGAACCCTAGACTAGGTGGGCCACTGGCCTGATCCACGCACTACCACCACATGAGGTGGCTCAGGGAAGTCCTGGAAGTTGGCGGCGGAGAAAAAAAGGAGTCCAGAGAGGAGCAGGCAGTGGCAGCAGCGGTCCTGATCTTTCCAGGCAGCACACGGGTGACAAGCATAGGAGTCAGTGAGTGGCACACTCTTCATGGGTCCAGGTCTGTCACCTCTCTGCAGCCCATCACCTGAGGTAATGAGCCTAATGGGTGGACCAGCCCTGATGCTGAAATCAGATTTGGCTGACTGGTCAGTTTTTTGTACATGGAATGAGAGGAGGCACCATCTTGTCATTCACCTGAGGTAGTGAAATGTCTTGGGATGGCCCTGAAATGAGTCTTGTTTCTCTCCTAAACTTTGGAGTGCTGTGAAGATGAAGTACTTTATGGAAGGAAATATGAGAAGGAAGTAAGCAAAATGCCTTGCCATGACCCCCCCCCCCTTGTTATGGCTGGTGTGTGTGTGCGTGTGCATTTGTGGTACATTACTAAGAATTCATGGGAGGGAGGGAAAATTATCCAATAGTCTCTTCTGATAAATTTCAGCTTGCTTAATGTTGAACAAAACACATTGGTTAGCTCATATTGGTGAACGAAGGAAACAGTAGGCCAAGGGAGAACTGGCAGGAGCAAGGGCTAGGCCTATATTATTCAAATAACAATATTGAATAAAAATAATATTAAACAATATTAAAACTAGATCAACAGGTGCACCCAGAACTCTCCACCCTACATGTAGATTGTAAAAATTGTGTGTGTGGGAGGGGGATTTTCCTGAATATTTTTGTGGGATAGGGTAGGAGAGGAAAACAAAAATTACAGGCATAGAATAACAGATGGAGGGAAGGAGCAACCTCCAAGTCATTTGGAGAGAATTGGCTTTGAAGATGGGACACCCAGGTTCAAATTTCAACCCCCTTTCCACATTGTGATTCGCAGCAGCTGCAGCTTTCGGTCAGCTTGTGCTGAGTGCTAACTTCCAGTTATGTCAGTACACAGGGAGGTGGTTTTGTGTGTTCATGCAGTGCAGTGTATACAGCAGTGGTGGAAAACCTCTGGCCTGCAGGCCTAATGAGGCCACTAGATCTCACTGTTTGGCCTGCTGGGCTGTTTTGATCAAGTCACACATCTGATGTCATATTTGCTGTCAGGTGTGGGGCATGAAGACGTAGCTTTGCTGGGCTGTGCCCTTGCAAGCACTGTCGATCAGATGATTACAGCAGCTCTTGCAAAGGCACTGGCTGCTGTCCTTCTGAGCACCCATCTTTTCCATTCTAGTTTCAGAAAAATTGCAGATAAGTCAACAAACCTCTTCCTTGCTCTGGGCCTTTGTGAGTATGGGATTCTGGCTTAGAAGAGCAAACCTCTTACAACTTGATTTCCGAGCTGAGTCTGGTAATCAGGGCAAGCAGCTGGAAAGCGATGGAAGAACAGCACTGATGGAAGAACAATGGTATAAGGACAACACTGGGTCTCTATTCAGATAATCAAGCAGGACTAAATGTTGCAGTGTGGAGTCCTCTGTTCAGTGTTCCAGCCAGCCATGCCCTCTTCTGCAATACTTCATTCCATCCTCTTCCATGAAAAATTTGAAGGCCGAGGATAAAAGATTGAACAATTATCTAGGTTTAGCCCCATTTTTTCCCATTTTCTTCAGGCCTTCACATCCCTATCTCCTACCCAGGTTTCTGCCCAATCCCCCTCCCAGCATTCTGTGGGCTGTTTCAGAGAGTCCCTCCCTTAGGTTTTTGTACTTTAGGAAACTTAATGCTCCCCCGAACCTGCTGATATCTCTCTCTTGTGCTTGGATGGTGCTAGTTTGGCTGCATATGCAACAACATTCACCTCAGAAATAAAGGGAATAACTTGGAGATATTGTGATAGCATGTTTGCATTCAATGCAGCTCAGACCCCCACTGACGTCAATGAGATCACACTATCAACCTGTGTTTTTAGCCTGCTTACGTCTGAGAGCTAGTGACTGACTTGAGTCCTCAGGTTTCAGAGCTGACAAGACTGACAACGTGCTTGATGTCCCCAGTGGTGAAAAGGTCATAGATCACACACCCCACTTTAAATGCTGTCCTTTTCCATATTCATATTACGTATAGTAACTGGTGCTTTTTCTCCTTCCTAACCTATCACAGTTTATATGTGAAAGGTCATAGACAGCATAGATGTTACAGATGAACTGCCAGAACATGATACTTGGC
The DNA here is from genome assembly GCF_964106645.2 of Podarcis pityusensis. Lineage (NCBI taxonomy): Eukaryota > Metazoa > Chordata > Lepidosauria > Squamata > Lacertidae > Podarcis > Podarcis pityusensis. Next base: position 28,596,157 of record NC_138037.1, read on the forward strand.
TAATGTAAGGGATGTCCTTCATGTTGCCTTCCAAATGTGCCAAGTGCTGTCTGTGCAAATAAAGACAGCATCTCAGTCTGGGATTAAATGATCGGGTACATGCAAGTTTCAAGGAACATGCCACGAATCTGAAAATCACTAACTTGGCAAGTAAAGAATTGGATGTCCGTGGCTGTTTGTTGAACTAACGTCACAAGGTGTTGGTAGAGTGACAAGTTTAGAGCTCCCTGGCAGGGCTCTCAAATCACAGGCCTGTGGCAGGGTATTTCAAGGGAAGAGAGGAAAGAGGGATTCTGGGCTGTACTTAAATGTGCAGTGTTAATTCACTGCGGCTATAAAATGGCCACTCAATCTTCAGGAATAATGCTGCCAACTTATATTTGTGTAGAGCAATGTCTATGGTTTTTCTTAATGGTAAATATATTATTTTAGTTGTATTTTATGTTTTAATCCTGTATACGAGCCACATTGGGAGAGCATGCCCAGAAAAATAGCATAAAAATACTGAAGACTGATTAAATAGTGAATGATGGCTTTGATTGAAATGCTTCTCCCTTTGTGCCTGCTTATTGCCCCAAAAGGAAAGCTTCTGTTGGTGTTAGCAGAAACTTTCCTCCCAGAGCGAATAAGTGGCACAGTTTGTAACCCTGGAGTCAGATTCCTTGTCTTCAGGAGGTGAGGACAAAGACTCTGAAGCAGAAGGGGAAGGACATGCAGGACCACCACCAGAAGCATATCCACCAGGTGAGTCATTAGCGGCTGTGCCACAGGCTAAGGATGTAATGTTGCCGTTCTCAGATTTAGTGGACTCTCATGGCGAAGACCCGGTTAGACCAGAGGTTCCCCTGATCAGTTACAGTAGAAGAATTCTAGAGAAGGCTGGGCACTTTGAAGTGAAGCTGCATCTTGCAGCACAGGTGGTGCTAGTAATCAGGCTGTCGCTGCTTTTGCTCCTATAGAAGGGTTCCGTTTCAGCTTGTTTCTTGTTGGAACAACCAGCCTTACCTTGTCCTTGCCTGAGATCGGTGCTTGCCATATCAAGCACATGATGCTGCACTTCAGATTGGGACTGCTATACAGCAAAGGGCTAAAGCCTTACCCCTTGCCATGGAACTGCTCCCTCCCCCCTGCACTGGCTGCTATTTAATTTTTAAAAATAACACAAGGGTTAACAAAATGATTAACACCATGTCTAGTTTGGCCTTCAGTGACAACTGACCTCAATGAACCCTGAGTATAAGAGAATATCTTTCTGATCAGGATTCAGGTGGAGGTATCCATGGCCCAGTCAGGGCTGGGCAAAGGTATTTTGCTGCCTGAGGCAAACAAGCTGCCCATGTACAAAAGCACTTTGACACTGGCAACAGATAGTTTACGCCCAGTGTAGCTGAGCACAGCAGGCTAGCCCACAGGGTGCAAGGCAGGCCACACAGCACACTCTGCCCCTCAGAATCTGCCACCTGCCTAATGGTAGGGCTGGCCCTGGCCCAAGTCACTTCCCATCCCCATTATCAAAAGTCAGTCAAATCCATGCTTTAAAACCCCCACAAAAACATTTTATGCTGTCTTTGAAATATCTGCATGGCTGTGACAGGTTTCAGGAGGTAATTGATTCCCTCTGTACATCTCTCCCACACTACCATTAAACACATTTAGATCCACCCATTGGCTTGTTGTTGTCGTAGATGCCTGTGTGGTGCAGTGGTGGAGATAATGACATGGTGCATGGCTCATTGTCTTCTTTAGCTTCCAGCCAAGCAAGCTGTGGCCAGTTGGGTTATATATAGAAACAATTAAGATGCCAGATTCTTTCAGCCACTGGATGTAAGAAAACAGATCCTATCTCACACCACTGAAAAATACTGGTACTTCAGTGAAAAAATACAGGTGCTTTCTTCACCAGACCCCAAACCTTTCCTTCAAGGAGATAATAGTAATATATATATATACACACACACACACACACACACACACACACACACAGTAGTGCTAGGCTTTGACACTATCTTTTTGACCTAGTCAACTCAACCAAATATTATTTTACTGTGTTAGTTTCATCCAACAAACTTGCTTTCGAATGGGTCACTGCCGACACTTTGCTTGCATGTTACCTGATGTGCCTGCTCTATGGTTGCTCTAACAACCTGGTGGATAGCATGTCAATTCTTATTTGGCTAAGAACAAATGATAAATACTATACAGAGATCCACATTTAGTTGCCACTGCTCAGTAATTATCTATAAACAAATCACGAGAGAGTGCTGTGTGAGAGCCTCATGGTGGTATATAGCTGTGAACTTGAATTCTACCATTTATTAACTTCTAACAGCAGAAAAGTTGCTGCCTATTCTTAGTAGAAGCAAATTCCATATCCTGCAATATTAAGTAACCTCTACAGCACTAAAACACGTATTGAGCCTGCAAAAGCAAGGAAGGAGGTCTTTTACTGTAGTGTAGGGGTTAACATATATTTCCAGCAGATTGCATCCTATGTACCATGCTAGTAGCAACCTTCATGTCCACATGGGGCAGGCATCGTCAGAGTGGTAAGCCACCCTAACCAAGTATGTTGAAGATATAGGCATGCTACCTCTGTCCATTGCCCATAGGATAATATATCCACAGCACATCTCCTTGGGCAGCTTTCTCCTTTACTTGTTCTTCCTCTTCCTTGATCATCAGGGGTTTGTTCCTCTTTTACACACCATGTGAAAGGAAGAAGTAGACCATACCCACAATTAAGCCCCTGTGGTTCTCTTAAGCAACCGCTCTGTTTGTACTGTTTGCATGGTATACTGTAAAAGTCCACACATGCAGTGCAAATTGTGTATGGGGATTTCAGCAGGAAGAACATTGACAAATGATAGCACATGCGCAGTCTCTTGACTTTGAGTCAGGACTAGACAGATGCACTCTCTTCCCTGTAGACTTGATGAACAGTGACAATATATATGTACCTGTGCTTTTGTATGTTTAGGACAAAGAACAATGAAGGGAAAATGAAAAGATATGCATAATGAAGCCAGAAGGTTTAAGTGGGTATTTACAAGACTAAGCAGAGATTTATGAAAAATAAGCATTTCCTTTTGAGTGACTGCTGGCTATGATTTTTTACAAGAAAGATGAATGATTCATGACAGAACAAGAACATGTACAATCATGGCCTAATAATTGTGTGCACAGTCTATTTGCATTTACAGGACCACATTAAGTTAATGGGTTCTAAAGCTGATTCTTCAAATGATTAAGAATAAAGATTTGTTTTCTGCTTGATGCCAATGCTAGTATTAATTTAGTTGCAAAGCCACTGTACTGCATAGAAGTAGTTAAAGGGAATTTCATATTGTTATGACCTTGCCATTCTGTTGTACCAAGTGAAGGGAGAGAGCTTGTATAGCATACATTGATGCTGAACAACAAATGTATCTTTGATGGCCACTGATGTTAATCTCTTTCTGAAACACATTGTAGAAGGCACCTTGGTGCCATATATACTTTCAAGGTGAAGGCTGAAAGAATTGTATGTTGTGAATTTGGTTCCAGATTTAATCCCCGGCCAACTGATCCAAATGTCTGTGCTTATTTTGTGTCACAAATGCTGCCACCTACAAGGATTCACCAGTTGGGGTCTTAAAACCCATTATTGTCTTCTTAATATTATTAATAGATAACATTATCTTCTAAACATCAGAAAGGACCTGGTCATTTACAGCTTTCAACTTGTTACAATAGTGTAGTGAATTGTTACACTGCCATCTAGTGACAGAAGATTCCAGGATGTCAGATGCCTACTATTTTATACTCTACTACTGCTTGTTGAGAATAAGGGTTAGTAAGGTATAAGGCAATGCAAACAAAAACTGCATACCAGTGAGAGAGTAGACATTATTGGACTACAGCTCCCATCATCCCTGACTATTGGTCATGCTGGTTGAGGCTGATAGTCTAACAACCTTCTGGAAGACATTATATTGGCTCCCCCTGCACTGGGCCAACTATCTCACAGCCTCAGCCCCACTCCCAATAACTGGCCTACCTTAGAGGGAGAAGGATCCAGCTGGTGAAGAGGCACAGTCTCAGATTGCTTGGGGAAAACTTTGCAGAGGAGTTGGACTTAGGCAGCTGTGGGGAGTCAGGGACCTTCAGTCTTAGCAACTGCTTCATGGGGGGGATGAGTCGCTGTGCTCATGACACTCCTGTGCAGATCTTGTTTTTGTTAATAAACTCCAAATTACTGCTGGTTTGCTCCTGTCACCTATTATACAAAGTTATAATATACATCCATTACTCCTCCCAATTTTGTGGAAACAGAAGTATGGGTGTTTAGGGAACATACTTATTAGGGCTCTGAGAGGCAAGAGTGAAATAATATTTATACAGTGCATTTCAAATGTTTGAAGCATTTCGTATATACTATGTGTGATGCTTACAGGAGTCCTCAGGTTTCCCCCAAGCTTACTGAGACTGTGCCTCTTCCCCAGCTGGACCCTTCTCCCTCTAACCACTCATTGTCATCCTACCACCAACCCCCTGAGCCTTCTTCCCTTGGGGTTCCCCAGCTGCTGTCTCCTACCATTCCTCTGCATCCAACTGGTCTGTGACATCAGGCTATTTCTAGGGTTGCCATACGTCTGGAATTTCCCAGACATAGCCGGAATACTGTAGTTGGAAGCAGTGACTGGGCAGAAATCGCTGAAATGTTAGGGACGCTTCTCTATCCTCCATACATATAAACAAGAGGCATCATGGGAGTTCAAGGGTACCTTCCAACCAGACACAAAGGAGTGTGGCCTGGGGAGAATTCTTAGGGCCAAATAAACGGCCTGGAATGCCACATTTAGCCCCTGGCCTGAGTTTTGCCTCTCCTGCTTTACATCACCTTAACGGAGTCTCACAGTTGCCTGATCCCTTTGTCTGATTCATGGTCTGCATTGGTTAGGCAAATCAGTGACATGATGCTGACTGTTTAATTCACTCATCTGCCACAGGATGCTGAGTGCTTTAACCAGGGTAACCAGATGCATACCTGCCAACATTTCTCTGGTGAAAATAGGGACATCCCATTCAATAATGATAATTTTACTATTTATACCCCACACATCTTACTGGGTCCTCCCAGCCACTCTGGGCAGCTTCCAACATATAAAAAAACATAATAAAGCATTAAACATTAAAAAACCTCCTCTATACAGGATTGCCTTCAGACGGCTTGGTGGTCGGATAACTCCATACCCTCCAACATTTCTCCAATGAAAATAAAGACACCCTAAGGAAAAGTCATGCTGGCCACATGACCTAGAAGCTGTACGCCAGCTCCCTTGGCCAATAAAGCGAGATGAGCGCCACAACCCCAGATTTGGTCACGACTGGACCTAACGGTCAGGGGTCTCTTTACCTTTAAGGAAAAGTGGGACATTCTGGATCAAATCAGAAACCGGGATGGCTTCTCCAAATCAGGGATGTCTCTTGAAAATAGGGACACTTGAAGGGTTTGCAGATGAGTCAAATAGCTTAGGAGGGTGCACTTTGATTTGGTGGTAATGACTAAATGCAATGCATTGCTATAAATAAAAATATTGTTCGGCAGCTTTTGTTTATTGTTAGGCGCCACACTCGTCGCTGTGGTGCGGGGCCTGCTGATAATTTGTTTTGCAGCTACTCCTAATTAACTATGGTGTCTCTTCCTTTTGCCAGGCGCTTTTAAACAATTTCCCTCCTATGCCAGCAACTTGACAGGAAGTTAAGAAAGGAAGCTCGCAAGGCCCAGATTACACATAAAGCCTGCAGGCAGCTGACAGGCAATTATGTCTAATAAGGTGTTATGAAAACCACAGCACAGCAGGTGCAGCAAGGAGGAAGAGACAGCCCCCTGCTGGGTTTGCATAGAGATCAGAAGGAAAGTTAAGGGATAGGAACCGAAAAAGCACATAAAATATGAAGCGCTGAGGAAACAGGACATCCTTAAAGCGGCCGCAACCATTTGTAAAAGAGGTCCCAGGGTTCAAAAATACTAAGATTTTGCACTGGACACCTCTTGATTCTAGATATGTTTTTTTGTTGGGTCTCCCAATATTATTCAAGGCTCATTTATTTAGGGCGGCGCTGTGGGTTAAACCACAGAGCCTAGGACTTGCTGTTCAGAAGGTTGGCGGTTCGAATCCCCGCGATGGGGTGAGCTCCCATTGCTCGGTCCCTGCTCCTGCCCACCTAGCAGTTCGAAAGCATGTCAAAGTGCAAGTAGATAAATAGGTACCACTCCGGCGGGAAGGTAAACAGTGTTTCCGTGCGCTGCTCTGGTTCGCCAGAAGTGGCTTAGTCATGCTGGCCGCATGACCCGGAAGCTGTACGCCGGCTCCCTCGGCCAATAAAACGAGATGAGAGCCGCAACCCCAGAGTCGGCCACGACTGGACCTAATAGTCAGGGGTTCCTTTACCTTTACCTTTACCCACAATAGTTATAGTCTGCCTCCATGGTAGGGGACAGTAATATTTTTGAATACTTTTGAAGAGGAGATAGAGGAGATATTATAACCAGCTTTCTTTCTCCTGCTCCGGAGGGTAGGACCTGAACCAATGGAATCAAGTTACAAGAAAGGAGATTCTGACTAAACATCAGGAAGAACTTCCTGACAATGAGAGCTGTTTGACAGTGGGAGGTTGTCAAACCTTCCTTGCAGGTTTTTAAGCAGAGGTTGGGCGGCCATCTGTCATGGAAACTAGTTGAGATTCTTGCATTGCAGTGGGTTGGACTAGATGATCCTTGGGGTCCCTTCTAATTCTATGAATCTATGGCTATCAGTTGCTCATTTATTTAGGGTTTCACCCATTAGGGCTATGCTCTGCCTCCAACGTCGGAGGCAGCAATTCTTCTGAATGTTAGTTACTGGAAACCACAGGAGAGGAGAGTGCTCTTGTGCTTAGCTCCTGCTTGCCTGCTTTCCCATAGGCATCTGGTTGGCCACTGTGAGAACAGGATGTTGGGCTAGATGGGCCATTGGTCTGATCCAGCAGTGATTTTCTTACGCTCTTATTTTTTTGCGGCTTTTTCAGAGAATGGCAGCTGTGGCCAATTTGTCAGTTTCCATGTACTGGCTGTCTGTGTAACAATATGGGCCTGTGCTAGAGCCAACATAGGTGTGTATCTTGCTGTTGCAAGAGCTTCGAAGGAGGTACACAAAAAGCATATCCAAACTGGTTTTGCATGTACCACTGATAAACTGATGATCATTAGTGAAGTGAGAGCTCCGGGACAGAACAGGAGGTGCCATGCTCAATCCTTGGCAGAGGTGGGGAACATTTTTCAGCATGAAGACTTCATTCCCTTCTGGAGATCACATGCCAATGGTGGGCGGAGCCCAGGGCAAAGGTGGGCAGAGCAATTAATGTGAACGTTACCTTCATGCAATAGGCTAGTTTCTACACACAGTCACATGCCCCTCTCTTTCCCCTATCCAGGCAAGCAAGAGGCCTTATCAGAGTTCAAGGGCACATTTCAGCCAGGCAAAAACACTTCACGGGGGCCAAAGCTAGGCCCTGAAAATCCCTGACATGTTCTGGGTTTTGGGTGTAAAAATGGCATCGGGGAATTTTGCGAAATTGGATGTATGGCATGGCAGCACGATGGGAAAAGCTCCAGAAAGCTCAACAACTTTGTGGGTGTCAGGAATTTTACTTTTTCAGATACGGAAACCCCAGCCAAAGCATGACTGGGGAGGGATGTGACCTGGAGAGAGTCCCCAGGGCCAAATAAAGAATCCTGGGAGGCTGCATTTGTCCCTCACCTGGACCTGAGGCTCCCAGTCTGAGTTAAAAGCATCAGGTAACATGTACTGGGAAATATTTCTGTTTGAGGCCCCAGCGAATGGCTGTTAATCACAGAATCATAGAACTGTAGTGTTGGAAGGGACCATGAGGGTCATCTGGTCACAAGCATTTGTTCAAAGCTCATCTGTTTCCCCCCAGTTCATAACGTGGTGCATGAATGCTGATTTTGCAGCATGCAGAAGCATTATCATATCTCTCACCTGGAATTTTAGCATAATTAGCTAACTGACTATTGAAGTGACAGTGGATGCTCTGTGACACCATTGCTTGGACATTCCCTTGGTCTATCTGTTCACATAATCAAGGGTGCAGGACGTTCTAGCGATGTAGCAGAGGACAACTTGGTAGGACACCTAAAGGAATAGGACTTGATGGAATGGTTTAGACAGGAAAGCAGTTACATCAGAGAAGATGTTTAGCATTGTTAAACCATCACTATACTTCTTCATGTAATACTTCACTCAAAAATCATTACATGGAAACAAACAGCTTTAATAACAGCACTGAAAACACTGCCAACTAGAAATTTGTGTGATATTTAATAGCGCCATCTGGTGACTCCTCCTCAGTATTACAAAGCAATGAATTATAATATGCTAAGTACTTTGTCAAAAGGGATGCGGGTGGCGCTGTGGGTTACACTACAGAGCCTAGGGCTTGCCGATCAAAAGGTCGGCGGTTCGAATCCCCATGACGGGGTGAGCTCCTGTTGCTCGGTCCCTGCTCCTGCCAACCTAGCAGTTTGAAAGCACGTCAAAGTGCAAGTAGATAAATAGGTACCACTCCGGCAGGAAGGTAAACAGCGTTTCTGTGCGCTGCTCTGGTTTGCCAAAAGCGGCTTAGTCATGCTGGCCACATGACCCGGAAGCTGTACGCTGGCTCCCTCGGCCAATTAAGTGAGATGAGCACCGCAACCCCAGAGTCGTCTGTGACTGGACCTAATGGTCAGGGGTCCCTTTACCTTTAAGTACTTTGTCTTGTGGCCAGTTCAGGGACTTTGGTAGCCTTTGGGCTCAGAGGTCAGTTGGGATCAGGGCCAGATTTAGGTTTGATGAGGCCCTAAGCTACTGAAGGTAATGGGGCCCTTTATATGTCCAGCTGTCATTTGTCAGCAACAAATTGTCATTTTTGTGTGTGTTGAATATATGCTATATGGGAATTTATGGACCTAATAGGTATCTAAAGCCCTTTGCATATGCAGAATGCAGACACCCTATATATAGAAATGAGCAAACTAGTGATATTTTAGGGAGCAGGCTACCAGGCAGGGCCCATTACTTACATCATAGGAGCCTACACAACACAAAACACTTGCTGTATATAGTTTTTATTTTATTTGTTTTTTATCTTATATTTTGGAAATGTACCTCCAGTTTTTCCCCCTTTAATTTTTTTTGGGGCCCCCAAGAGAGTGGGGCCCTAAGCTATAGCTTGTTTAGCTTATACGTAAATCTGACACTGGTTGGGATGCCTGTGTTAACATTTAGCCTGTGGATGTTTAAATGTGCTTTGGAAGGCATCCCCCCCCCCCAGTGCTTCCTGCAGTAGTTTAAAAGCTGAGTCATGTATATTATAGTGGTTGCACATAACTGCTAAATTAGGGGTAACATGAACATAATGTTACCAAGGTTGTGCACCACCCCAATCTCTGCCAAGTGGTAGCAGAATTCCAGGGACATCCAGGCACTTACCCTGGGTCTTGTTTCCATTGGGAATCAAGATGCCACGGAAACTTTTGTGTCTTTAAGAAATATGGTGCATTAACAGATATTTACAGCCTGGGTGCAGTTGGAAGAACTGCAGAGTTTACAGCATTTGCATCTCAAGAGGACTTCGTCCTTCAGCGTTGCATTCAGAAGCTCTCTATGCACCTTCTCTGTGCTTCTGCCCCAATATCAGGGACCAGCAGGACGCTGACGAATGTGCACCAGACGTGGGACTGGAGTCTGATTCGGGAGAGGGAGTCAGAGATTTGTGGTGACCTGTACCAGCCAGGAGGCAACAGTCAGAGGCAGGGGATGCTACAGAGCTGGAAGGTGGAGCACAGGATGGATCAGAAGAAGAGGAGGAAGAGAAGCGAAGGACTGGGTGCTTCCTCACCCTCTCCTGTACCACTGCCTCCAGAACCAGGAGGAGATTGTTTATGCTGTTGACAGATAGGGCCATGATTATTATACTGTAGAATTCATTGCATGGTTATCTATAGGGTTGTAACTATTGACAGTTTTGTTGGTTATTATGCTCTCAATATGGACCATTTGTCATTTTTTAAAATTCTTCTGGCTTTTGTTTAAGCCACCTTGAGACCTCTGGTATAAGGTAATAGGCAAGTTAAATTAATAAATAAATTACTCATGTACATACACAGCTAAACCTGGATTTATTGAGAGATGAAAATAGAAAAAAATGATGTTGTTGTTTGATGGTCTGGCCATCAGGAGTGTCTGGTTTTGGAGATTTGTTAATGACTTGTTCCCCCTGTGTGTTCATATAGAATTAGTTTTTTTACATGGAGCAAAAAAAATCATAACTATGTATTCATAAACAGCATCTTCCTCAGAAAATCACTAATAATGTAACATTAAAATCCTCAGGGTTGAAAAAGAAAAAAGTCATCAGCTATGTACATGCGACACAATTATACATAAATTAACCAGTAATTCAAAGCATGTTTGGAGAAAAATATATAAAGTCCCTGCAGCTAGGAGAATTATGTTATCTTCACCGCTCTTTTGAGATGACTAAGCTGTCACATTTCTTTGCTACACACTTTTATCTCAGCCTTGCAAGTGCCATGCTAATAAGCGGGCGAGTTCAGCAGCTAATGTGGCACAGGCAGCTGGCATGAGAGTAAAGAAAAATGCTGTAAGCCATGAATATATTATATCACGAAACTATCATTACCAAATGGGAGTTCAGAGGGAGGTGGGTTGCCTCAGAGGGTACTGGAGCATACTTCAAACGGAGCCTGTTTTGGAATTATTCAAACATTTTTTCTCCAAAAAAATTACCGTAAATTGTATTTGATTTTTTTAAAATGATACATTATTTTAAATACATTTAAAAAATACATTATCCCAAGTGGGGCCTGCAAAAAAGTGTTAACGGTGAGAAGCACTCCCTGCTTAGGGTTCCATTTTCATCGTTACATTCTGCTCCAGAGGCAGTGAGGTATAGTGGTTAGAGTGTCGGACAAGGATCGGGGAGACCAGAGTTCGAATTCCCGCTCAGCCATGAATCTCGGTGGGTGTAGGCGCTGACTCCTAGGGGATAAGGTGCCCCAAATGTATTTTTTGAGGGGGGCTGGAGTGGGGAAGCTTGTAAGGAAGCATGGGGCAGATATTTGCAGCCCATCTGGCATCCCAGAGCAAAAAGGGAAGGGGGCAAAAAGAAACGAAGGGCATATGGCTGTCTGTCTCACTCATTTTCCCCCTCTCTCAACTCTCTGGCTGTTCCTTAAGTGCTACAAACCAGGAAGTCTGTGCAGCTTCTTTCTCAGCACCAGCTCGCCACCGCCGCCTCTGGCCTCTGTGCGCAATTGCAGCCACTTTCTCTGCGCCTCTCAGCTCTGCAAAATACCGTATTTTTTGCTCTATAAGACTTACTTTTTCCCTCCTAAAAAGTAAGGGGAAATTTGTGTGCGTCTTATGGAGTGAATGCAGCCTGCGCAGCTATCCCAGAAGTCAGAACAGCAAGAGGGATCGCTGCTTTCGCTGTGCAGCGATCCCTCTTGTTGTTCTGGCTTCTGAGATTCAGAATATTTTTTTCTTGTTTTCCTTCTCCAAAAACTAGGTGCGTCTTATGGTCTGGTGTGTCTTAAAAATACGGTAGTTTCCAGCCCCAGAAGGGCTCAGTGAAAGCACCCATGTCAAAACATTTTGCTTTCCACAGATAAATCACAAGATATGGAAAGGGAAAAACAGGCGCCATTACTGTGTACCATTTAGTACTGCCAGAAAAAAAGCACTGAACTTCTCACTCAACTCTGATGTCTTTGGTCTCTTCTCGTGCATCCTTCAGCTTTTGCACATATTGTTTCATTCACACGATGAGGCAGAAGACAACTTCATTCAGAGCATAAATTCTCATTCAGTGATATGTGTGTGTGTGTGTGTGTGTGTGTGTGAGAGAGAGAGAGAGAGAGAGAGAGAGAGAGAGAGAGAGTATGAGGGAACACTGAACTGCAGGCCTGGCCCTGTTGTGAGGCACACAGAATCTCTTATCACAGACGGTGAATTGGAAGAGATGGCCAAACAAATGCACCCCAGATTGCTTGCCTGAGTCCCTGCAACTGCCCAGCCGCTTCTGCCAGCTGCCGCCACTGCACCAGCCCCTGCCATCTGCAGCCTCCTGCCCAGACACTCCATCTGCTGGGTATATTTCACAGTGATGCCAGCTGCCTGCTGGGCCTGTGGGGAGCTTTCCGGATGAGTTTCTTTATCTCTCTCATTTTAAGTGCAGCAGCCACATCTGTTAAGTCTGCAAATGCTGCAAGGTTTTGCCAAAGCCTTGAGACGTTTTACTGGCAGGTTTGGGGAAGTCTTGTGAGACTTGGAGCAACTTCTGTATGCCACGGTGGCATCTGTGGTAAGTAGCTGCTGGCAGTGCAGCAGGGCACAGGGTGGCAGAGTGTGTGGGGTGACACTGCTACTGCTCTGTCTCAGGTGGAGAAATGAACCTGCTGGACTGCAGTTGTGTTGGAAGTAGTCAGGTGTTATGTCCTACTTGGTTCATTGCAGGAAACTGGAAAATTGCAATACTGTGACTGACAAATTGATCTCCTTTGGGAGGCATTCATCAAATTCAGGGATGGGGAGAACACCAGCTAGAGTCTAAAGTTGTGTACAACACAACATCAGGGTTGTGTTGGTGTTTGAATGCCCAACATGGTGGATTTCTACAGTCAGTGGTACGTCGGGTTAAGTACTTAATTCGTTCCGGAGGTCCGTTCTTAACTTGAAACTGTTCTTAACCTGAAGCACCACTTTAGCTAATGGGGCCTCCTGCTTCTGCCGCGCTGCTGGAGCACAATTTCTGTTCTCATCCTGAAGCAAAGTTCTTAACCCGAGGTATTATTTCTGGGTTAGTGGAGTCTGTAACCTGAAGCAAATGTAACCTGAAGCGTATGTAACCCAAGGTACCACTGTATCTGGTAGAAATTGAAATTGTAATCAACTCATAATTTTTGGTTAAAGATTCCCTAAGCTATCACTGCAATTTAAACTTGGTTTGATATTGTTTCAATTGTTTGTATGCAGCCTTGGAAGGGCTTTGCATAAATAATAAAATAAAATTTGACAATACAATGTTTACACCACAGCCTTTCCTTTTAAATGACCCAGGAGGTCAAATAAAGAGCTGGCTATGGCATAGAAGAAGAGTTTGGATTTGATATCCCGCCTTTCACTCCCTTTAAGGAGTCTCAAAGTGGCTAACATTCTCCTTTCCCTTCCTCCCCCACAACAAACACTCTGTGAGGTGAGTGGGGCTGAGAGACTTCAAAGAAGTGTGACACTTCCGGGTTGGCGCCATCGCCGAATGGCGGACTCCCTCCGAGCTCCGGAGGGAGCCTGCTCGGCAGGGGCTGGGTCCTACCGCACCGGCGATGCGGGGACCCTTAAAAACCACGGCCACGAGGGCCGTGGACATGGAGACTCGGCTGGCACCGTCAGCGCCCTCCCGACTCGTGAAGGAGCCTTTTTAAAGGCTACGGATCGGGTGCCGGGGAGAAGCGTGGTGCTTTGAGTCCTCTGCTATCCCTGCCGAGCGCAGCCGCATGCCATCCGGCGGAGAGCGCTGACTTCTTCCATTGAAAATTCGGACTTTTTAACAACAACCCGTGAGTAATTTGGAAACTGGGTTTAAAAGGAGGAAAAAAAGAATTTCCTTTTGATTTGGACACGAGCGGGGGGGGATCCAAAAAGGAAGTCAGTCCCCCCCCCTATTGTAAACCTTCTAAGACAAGGACGGGGAAACCAAGGTCCAAAAAGATTTGTATTGCTGATAAAAACTAAGAATTCCACGATGGGAAATTATAAGAACTGTGCTGGAGGACGAATTGAGGGAGAAGAAACGTAACCCCCCCCCCCTGGGAACCGGGGTGATTGAAGAGAGAGCCTGGTGAAAAGAGTCGGAGATTTTGACAGCTGTCAAAGTAGCTGTCAAAGTCGGAAAGCAGAGAGGATTTTATTATGAGAGCTTTGCTGGCTAAATTTGTTATAATTTGCTACAACTTTTTAAAACCTGGATACAAAATGGCGAAAACATGGATAACAATCGGACTTTTGGACTAGAGAAAACAAAGTTACAACAATCCCCCTAGAGGAGTTTCGGGACATTACAAAGATGGTCGTAAGTGGAAAAATACCATTGGAATTTTATAGAACTGGTTATCTTCTGGGAAAGCTGCAAAACGGAAATAATATTTTGTCTACAGGGTGTACAGCTAAAGGAGACAATAGAATTTTCTATTGAAGAAAGGAAGGGACTGAACGCAAGTTTTTGTTCCTGAATAACAATAATCCCTGCAGACTTACTAAGCTTCTGAATTAGAACGTTTCAGCAGCGGAACAAGAGGAAACTGGACTACAATTTGGAAAGAACAATGGGGGGAGCTTTATTAAAGATCTGAAGTTAAGTGTTTTAAAAAATAATTATGAAAGGAAAAAAACAAAACAAAAAAAAAAAAAAACCAGCAAGGAGTTGGGGGAAAATAGGCGATTTATGGATTGTAAGAATTCCAGGCGGATAACATGGTTTGGTGGTCAGGGGGAAATTAAACCGGGGACAGAGGGGGAGAACTAAAATCCAAAGGCTTGTCAATTTCTTTTTTTGAACTGGTTTTGTTTCATCTATTATATCTTTTATTTCTTATTTCTGATATTTCTATTATGTGGGGTGTCTTTATTATTAAAAAAAAAAGGGAAATTGTGGAATAAAAATGGGGTGGGCCCTGGGAAAGAAATTTTTGGCTTTTTATCAAGGGTATTGATGAGGAGTGTAGAAATTTTAAATTCGAACAATGGTCTAAACAAATTAAGTTTTTAATCAGAATTGAGAGCTTGTGGAGCCAACAATATGAAACAGGAATATGATAGGGGTGGGGGAAGGGGGGAGTCCCAGAAAGTGGATATATGAAAATAAGGTTCTGAATGTATTTTAACTTTTTACTTTCTGTATTTTTGAAAATTTTAATAAACATTATTTAAAAAAAAAAAAAAAAACAAAGAAGTGTGACTAGCCCAAGGTCACCCAGCAGCTGCATGTGGAGGAGCGGAGACGCGAACCCGGTTCCCCAGATTACGAGACTACCACTCTTAACCACTACACCAGAACCTGGTCAATGGTCAGGGATGATGGGAATTATAATTCAAAAATATCTGAAGGTTCACAGCTTCCCTGTCCTGGCAACTAATGGGAAGATGGCTGATCCCTCTCCCTCCTTCTCCCACATCCTGGTATTAACCTTAGAGACACTTTCACTTTTCACAAACATTTGTATGCATGTTTGTTTTTTAATGTCTCATTTGCCAAGTTGCTACGAAGCACTACAGAAACTCTGCTTGGACTCAAATTTGCTTTGTTTAGATCCTGCTTTGCCATGTAGAAGTCCCAAATCTCCTTGAAGCACCCTGCATCAATTTTTCAGGATTTGTCCAAATCCAACACACAACTCTAGTTCAAAGTACTCCTCTGCAGTCTGTGAAGTGATGGGCTGTTCACAATATGAAGCCTTAAGTACTCGGTGTGCATGAATTTATGAGCATGTCCCTGGTAAGTAGAAACATTTGGAGCATATCTTACCAGGAATTTCCAAGCAACCAAACCAGTGCTACTTGGCAGATATTATCCCCTAAAATAATTTCTAGCTTATGCTCAGTAGTGGATTTTTATCTAATTGCAAGTCACATATTTAATTATAGGGAGAGATCTGACAGGGGTTGATACTGCTCTTACCGTTTCTCTCAGCCTTGGAATTATTATTATTTAAAACTTTGCACACTTTCAATGAGAGTTTACTTTTCCTCTTCTACTGTTATCTACCACATTAATTTTTTTCCCTAGGGCTGGAATATCAAGCATGGCAACAATACTTTGCAACCAGTTTTGCATCACAGATTAATATCGCTAATCACAATCATGTCACTCCTGACTAATTGCCATCAAGGAAACATCCTTGACAAAGGATTGTGTCAAGTTATTTTCCTCTTAAAAAACAGGCTCATGGCAACTGAATGACACACCTGTTCCATTATTGATGTTTGTAACATTATTTACCTTTTAAAGTGTGGCCTAAATCTGTCTGCTGAATTCAGAGCAAGGCAACCTGCCATTGAAAATGAGTTTGTAAAACAACAGCACAAATGGTTACGTATGTGTGTGTGTGTGTCTGAATTGCCATTGGGAATGCAGAACAGAAGGGAAGCACATTCCAGCCTCCACTGTTGGCCTGCGGACCAAGGGTGTCCTGGGAGGCTGCACCTTCTGCCTCCCTGAAGGAGCAGAATGGGAAGGGGGAGAGAAGCAGCCTGGCCCATCCCTTAGCCAAGAAGGAGCTTTGCTTCTCCTCTTCCTGCCAGAAAGAACACTTGTCTCAAGCTGCTAGACACCATGGGTGTCAGGTGTGCATGCAGGAGCCAGGCCCTGTGACCAGGCCTGGGGCCTTCCTAAGTTTGTTCTGAAGAGGCAAGGCCTCACAGGTGAGGCCGATTGGTAACTCACAGCACCTGGTGGCAAGAGCTGGGAAAGGATATAAGGTCAGCATTTCCCTTCAGCTCTTTGCATTCCCTGCCTTGCTGCGTTTGGTTCCTTGATTCCTTGCTGCTTGGATCCCTGCCTTTGTGACTCCCAGTTCTCTGACCCTCGGACTCTTGGCTTCCTGACTCCTGGCTTCTGGACTCCCGTTCCTGCTCCCACCCCGCCATCTTGCCCCCGGTCCTGACGTCCCCAGCCAGGACTTCGATCGCCCGTGAGCCAGACCGTGACAATGGGACTGCAAAGCAGCAGTGACTCGTGGTAAAGTGAGTCGGCCTTCTAATACTAGTGTTCCTTCAGCAGGGCTGGCCCATCCCCAAGGCAGACTGAGACAGACACCTCAGGTGGTGGACTGCAAGGGACGCCTCTGCAGGTGCCCACCACCTGGTTTTTGGAAGTTGTCACTGAGCAACTGATGGAAAGTCCACTCTGGCCCTTTCCATCAGGCAGAGGACTAAAGGTTGTGCCGTTTGTGTTTGAAGGTTTCCTGGGTTTGGGGTATCATTGCAGCTTGTTGCAAGCCACCTTGAGAATAATTCAGGAGCAGCTGGCATGGTGCTGTGTGCTCACCCACTTGACACTGGTGCTTACCAGGCAGGGCAGGACAGCAGCGAGGTTAGGGCTGCACAAACACATCCAATGCAGGGCCAGATTGGCTTTTGCCAGTATGCGGGCACAGCCCTGAACTCACCAGTGCCCTACCCTACCCTGATAAATGGCAGCAGTGCCACTGTCAGTCAAGGGGCAATGTGGTAAATCTCTAATTGGAAATAAAGGAGCACTCGCCACCAAACGGGATTGGCATGGGGAGGCAGGAATAAATGGAGGTTTTATGGTAAGGCTAGTTAGCTTCAACTGGCTGCCTTCCATAATTTGTTGAGCTATGTGGAGAGAGAGTTTGTAGATGGCTAAAGAAGGCTCTAGACTTCTTCCTGAGGGGCTTGGTGGGCAATTGCTGAAAGTCTTGGAGGGTCTGTTGTAGCAGTTGTAATGTACTGTGCTAGACGCAGACCTCATATACTTAAAGCACAGTTGAAGCATATTTCCCTCCTCAAAGAATTCTGGGCATTGTAGCTAACTCAGAATTAGTTATCTTGCCACGGAGATCACGTTGGGAGGTTTAGATAAGCCTTTAGCTGATCCCTTCATGCCATGGGTAGGCAAACTAAGGCCTTCTCAATCCGGCCCATGGACGGTCCGGGAATCAGCGTGTTTTTACATGAGTAGAATGTGTGCTTTTATTTAAAATGCATAAAATGGGGCATAGGAATTCATTCGTCTTCTTTTTTCAAAATATAGTCTGGCCCTGCACAAGGTCTGAGGGACAGTGGACCGGCCCCCTGGTGAGAAGTTTGCTGACCCCTGCAGTTCATGCCATTGCCTTTGCCAGAGCTAGTGCGGTTCAGCAACTGCAAACACACACACAAGATGAGTTCTGTGGCACCTTGAAGAAGATCAGACTTTTCCATGGCATCTGTTTCCGTGGAGAAGAAATCAGACTTTGTCAGGTGCATGATACTCTCTCCTCAGCTGGTAAACACTATCTGCCAACAACAGACGATAACACTTCACACTCCTTCTCAGATTCTTATGCCACGAAATCAATTTACCTCATAATAAATCTGTAGCTCTTTAACAAGGTGCTGTAAAACACTCGCGCTTGCTTCTGTGCGTCTTGGTTCCCAGCAGGCGCCTGCTGCCAACAATCTCCCCTCTCCCCCCCCCCCCGTGCGCCATGTCATGCACCTGGGCTTCCCTGCCCCCCAATCTCTTATCCAAGTTGGCACCCTGCTCCCCTCGCATTAGGCCCCAAACATTAACATGTTGTTGTTTAGTCATTTAGTCGTGTCCGCCTCTTCGTGACCCCATGGACCAGAGCACGCCAGGCACTCCTCTCTTCCACTGCCTCCTGCAGTTTGGTCAAACTCATGCTGGTAGCTTCGAGAACACTGTCCAACCATCTCGTCCTCCATCGTCCCCTTCTCCTTGTGCCCTCCATCTTTCCCAACATCAGGGTCTTTTCCAGGGAGTCTTCCCTTCTCATGAGGTGGCCAAAGTGTTGGAGCTTCAGGATCTGTCCTTCCAGTGAGCACTCAGGGCTGATTTCCTTCAGAATGGAGAGGTTTGATCTTCTTGCAGTCCATGGGACTCTCAAGAGTCTCCTCCAGCACCATAATTCGAAAGCATCAATTCTTCGGAGATCAGCCTTCTTTATGGTCCAGCTCTCACTTCATGAAACATGAACATAGGAAGCTGCTGTATACCTAAGCCTGACCTTAGCGCTGCCTACACGGACTGGCAGCAACTCTCCAGGGCTTCATAAAGGGGGCATTCCCAGCCTTCTTTGCGATGCCAGGAATTAGATCTGGGCCCTTCTGCACGCCAAGCACATGCTCTTCCCTCGCCCGCCCCTTCCCCGCTGGCCTAGGGCGGAGTGCGGGGACGGCGAGAGTCTGCAGGGGGCGGGCCGGGGAGATGTCAGTGCCAGGGCCCAGGCTGGAGGGAAGCGGCGGCGGTTGCTGGGCGGAGCCAGCCAGGCCGGCGTGAGGCAGCACATTTCTCTCCGCGGCGGCAGCAACAGCAATAGCACCGCCAGATCTCACGCCGCGAAGCAGCAGCTTCTTCATCATCTCCCCGGGCAGCTGGAGCCGCCCGGGACGCAGCCTCTCTCTCCAGCGTATTGCCTTCCTCGGGGGAAGGCTGCACGTCCAGGCTAGGATTACCGTGCCAAGGTAAAATGCTGAGCCGGGTGCGCGCGGGTCTCTGTGGGCGGTGATGTCCTTCAAGCAACGGGGGGGGGGGGGGATGTTGCAGCTAGATCGCACCCCCGTCCCCTCCCTTCGGGCTGCAGAAGACCTCTCGGCTTCTCCCGTGCAACCCGAGACTTCCTCTCCATCGGCAGGTCTGGGCTTCAGTCTAGTTCCAGGAGCATCAGCTGGCAAGGGCTTGGTGGGCGGGAGTTATTAGAGTATTGCG
This sequence comes from Podarcis pityusensis, assembly GCF_964106645.2. Taxonomy (NCBI): domain Eukaryota; kingdom Metazoa; phylum Chordata; class Lepidosauria; order Squamata; family Lacertidae; genus Podarcis; species Podarcis pityusensis. The sequence goes on from NC_138037.1 coordinate 28,615,711, forward strand.
GGGTTTATTTGCGGGGAGCAGATCGCAAAATAGTGTGGATTTTAATTCTCGGGGGCGCACCCAAAGTCTTCAGGAGGCGCTGCTACCTGCCCCCTGTCAGGAGAGAAATATGTCATCCGAGGGCTAAGGCATCCTTAGGTTGGTCTTATTCTGCTGGGATGCAGCCTATACTGGCGGGAGGGACGCGGGACAAGATGGCTATTCTAATTCCCCCCGCGGGAAGAAGAGGATTTTATCGGATTTGTCACTGCTTTGAAATGTGCAGTGCCTCAGCTTCACAGCAAAAAAGAAAAAGCCTCCATATTTTTGTGCGTTTCCCAAAACCAAATACCTGCTGTGCTGCTGAGAGAGGAAAATGGAAGTGCAGCTATTTTGGGAACGCCTTGGTTTGGCTCAGCACTGAAGGGGTTAAAGCAACCAGGAAATTAAAATATAGGCACTGGGTGGGTGGGTGGGTGGGAGAGAGAAAACACCCCCAAACAAGTCAGATGGGTGACCCACCAAGTAAGCAGGATGCAACAACAATATATATTGAGTTTGATAATAAATTCCAAAGAAGATGAATCTGTGAGTGAGAGGCCATTTTTTCCATTAGCAAGTTTCCCAATGCAAGTCTATACACATCTACTTCTGATTCCTTTTATCAGCCGTAAAACCCATTGAGTCCAATGGATCTTTCTTCCAGGGATAGCATTATAGCCTTGGTCATGGATAATGTTTTTAGCTTCTTAGAAGCCCAAAGCTTTCAACTTAACAAGCTAACGTAAAATCTCATTTAACCATTAGAATCCTATTCAGATGTTTGTCTCTTGGGTCATACATTCTGAGCTTGGAAAAGAGCAACGCTGTGTGTGTCTGCTTGGAAGTAAACCCAAGTAGAATTTCCTCCCAAGGCCAACATGACTCCTGTCTTGGATTCAAAAGATAGTTAGGGTGATGGAGACCATTTGAGGCATTTAAATGTTATCCTGTGGCCTCCCCTTCCAGAAAAAAATATCTGGAAAGAACAGGACTTATGGCCTGTAGCAATTAATTTGGTGGAAAGATTTGAATAAGGTGCATCTTGTCTAATCTCAGTAACCTCATGAGAGAAGAAACTGTATTCAGGAAAGTTCTCTTTTCTGTTAAGGCAAGGGTGGGAAACCTGTGATCATCCAGATGTTGCTGAACTAGAACTCCCATCACCCCATGACCATTGGCCATGCTGCCTGGGGCGGACAGGAGTCCAGCAGTAGAGGGTCAGGCTAGCTGCCCAATATTATGGGCTTGAAAATCCTACCCCTCAAGATGCAACTATCCTTCGTTTGCACAGGCATTCTTCTTACTGGCCTCACTGCACTGCTCAGACTACATGTCAGGATCAATATTGCATATACTTAGTTGCATAGCTATAGATCTATAGTTACGTTGAAGTATGCAGTTTTAATCCTGGCATTTTAAAATTTGCTACTCCTTTGATTCTGGGGTTGTATGTCTTATGGCTTATAGCAAGGATGAGAAACCTTTATTGGTTTTGGGTGGGAGGCAGATTTTTATCTCTCCTCCCCTTTGGGCCAACTTTAACAGGTGGGTGGGACAATCCATCAGTCAATCATCTGGCATCATAGTGACATCGAATGATTGACAGGTGTCAAAGCACAGTGTTTTCCAAATGGGCAGCAACCAGCTGGGTGTCAGGCCCTTTGGAAACGCAGTGCAAGGGTCATTGCAAGCTGTATAGTGCAATCCACCCTGGAGTCTTTAATTGAGGGATGGGTTGGAAATTTTATCTTTGAAAAAGTAGCAAACTCAGTCTCTTGAGGGTGGATCACTATGTAGCCAAAATGGCACGATCCACTTGCAAAAGGGATATTGCCAGGCTTGCGGAAGTCCAAGGTTTGCGGAAGTACAAAATAAACACACACAAAACACAGGGGAAGGGTTGACTCAGTGGAAGAGCATCTGTTCTGCATGAGAAGTCCCAGTGTGGTATAGTGGTTAAGAACGGTAGACTCGTAATCTGGTGAACCGGGTTTGCTTCCCCGCTCCTCCACATGCAACTGCTGGGTGACCTTGGGCTAGTCACACTTCTCTGAAGTCTCTCAGCCTCACTCACCTTACAGAGTGTTCATTGGGGAGGAAGAGAAAGGAGATTGTTAGCTGCTTTGAGACTCCTTAGGGTAGTGATAAAGCGGGATATCAAATCCAAACTGTTCTTCTTCTTCTTCTTCTTCTTCTTCTTCTTCTTCTTCTTCTTCTTCCTCTTCCTCTTCCCAGTGTTCAATCCCTGGCACCTCCAAGGTAGCACTGAGAGACAGCCTTGTCGGAGAAACTGGAAAGCTGCTGCCAGCCAGAGTACGCAATACTGAGCTAGATGAACCAATGGCCTGACTTGCTTCGTAACCCCTAAGAGAGGCTGACCCACAAAGTGGTCCATGATAGCAAAAGACTGACTGACTGTTGACAGTGATAGTGTGTGTGTGTGTGTGTGTGTGAAAGAGAGAGAAAGAGAGAATGGAATGTAGTATCCTGGACAAGGGCATGGCTGGCTGGAATCCTGAACAGGTGCACTCTATGTTGTTTTGGTGTAGGTCTCATTTGGGTTATTCTAATAGACCTCCTGGAAACATAGAAAGACTCTGGATTTGGGGCAAATTTGGCTGTTGATCCTCAAAGAGTGAAAGCAGGCCAGGGAAAGCTGTAGAGCTCTGGCACCCACTCTCTGGAGCTGGTTTTAGGCAGCAGTGGCCTTTACCTGGGCTCGGGGTACCAGAGGATCAGGTAACATTAATGCAAAGAGGCCATGCACACAGCAACACTCCCATCTAACCCTTAAAACTGCTTGAGGGTTATGCAGTTGCATGTGATTCCTGTGATAAACATTGGTTTATTTTGATCGACTAAAAGCTTTTTATGCTTGAAGACCTGATGAAACATGTGCCAGGAGTGCAGCAAAGCAGGATAAATTGGGCAGAATGCATAAGCATTGTGCTTGCTCATGCTAAGACCTAATGAGCCAGAAATCCTTGCTTGTTGTGATGTGCGAGCACTGCCATTGCCTTCTTTGAAACATAGAGGCAGCAACTACATTCTTGGTTATAGAACTGTCCTTTCAGAACTAGCTAGGGCCAATCTTGCTGGTCGATTACTGTTTTTCACACCCATCTGTCTCGGGAGACAATGGAGGAGTGTACCTTTGCAGTGGGGTCAAATTATTGGAAGGTTGCAGCACCTGCTGTGGCTGTAGAGACTGATGTAGGAGAGATGTTTTCTTGCAGCTGGGGCAGATAAAGGCGTCTGGCCATGCTGCCATGGTGTTTCTCCTCTCTGCGCTCCTCCCAGCGGTCATTCCTCTGGTCAGTGCTATGGATGCATGTCCTGACTGTCTCTAGGCACTGTGGTCATTTGCATATATTTGCATATATATGAGAATCTGGGAAACTAGATAGAGTGGATCTGATCTCATCAGCATTGTGCCTTGCAGTGCATTCAGTTGCCCTACAAGCAAAGTTTTGTTAAAAAAACAATTATTTAAGTTTTAAAGGAAGGGAAGGCTGGCCACAAAATACATGGGTCTCAAATCGTTCACCCCCACAACAAAACCCTGCAGCCAAGGCATCATTTGATAGTAGAAATTACAATGTGATTATGCGAATTGGCTTGAGGAATTGCTTAATTTGGCTCCACTTTGTCCTCTTCTCAATTAAAATTAAGAAAAATTGGACTGTCTCAAGCTGCATAAGTTACTTGAAAATGGAAAGTGGTCTTGAACATCTGATTAAACTAAAATGGTGGTGCTCTTCAGGTGAACGGTGCATCCGTCACAACAGGGTCAATAATTGTGGATCAAATGGTCAGCTGTCATGACAAACCATGGCTGAGCATTCTTGCTCCAGACACATGGGAATAGGAATAGGAATGGGGGTCACACACAAGTTGAAGGGCTGCAGCAGCTTGTTCCTGTACACACTTGTTACACTAAACCATGGTTTAGCATGACATATTAGCATTACTATTTCTTAAATTTATATAAAATATGTATTTATAAATTTATATAAATTGTTAACTCAGCCGCTGTCTGCATGGGAAATCTTATGGGAGGAACGTTTTATGCAAGTCTCCATTTCAGAAGTCTCCTACTCAGTAACAATTCCCCATTATGAATTGCATGCTGAGGACTCAATTTATTTTGCACATTTTACATCACAAAATCAATGGGATAGATCAGTTTCAGAAAACCATTAACTCCACTTGATGTGCTTGTCTGAGATAATAGTTGCTGGAACAATATTTAAAGTTCTCCAGAGATTGTTCCTGCTAGTGACAATAATGACAGTGACTTCAACATGACTGCAATTAATAAGTCTATGGTGTGGTCCAAATTATCAACTAAGCTACCTAGAACTGTGCAAATTTAGGTTGTAATCTGTGCACACTTGCTTTGGAGTGAGCCCCACTGAACACAGGCACTTACTTAAAAGGTTTGCTTTGTAAAGATAATCAGTGTTCATACTGAATCCCAGCATGCCATCAGATCATAACTGCCAATTTTTCTTGTTCCATGATGTTGCACATTTCCATTTCTACTTCTGTGGAATGTTGCTTCAGATCTTTCAGATAATATGTTGCTTAGTTCTGGAACCAGAAAATGAATTTCCCTGAAGCATGGGAATATACCTTTCCATATGATCATCTCTGTAGTTGGAAAACAGGGAAGGCTATCTTGATTAACCTGCAGAAGATTTGATGAACACACTATGGACTTTAATTGATCTGTACAATTTGGGTGATGGAACAATATTTAATCTCAATTTGACTATTGTTAAATTTTGATGACATCACAACACTGCCTTGTGTATGTTCATTTCAGTTCCTGGACAGAGGAGGCTACGGAATCTTGAGATACAGTGTGTCCCTAAATCAGGACTGGTTGCTTGTCCTAATTTATACTTTCCCTTGTGCTGGGTCCAGCTGTTGCTCTCATGCAGTTTGTTTTTTCGTTCTTAAGTAAGAAACTTCACAGCAAACTGTTACACAGCAAAGTAACATTTCCCCCCCTTTGGTTACAATGAGAATAGAATATACTTTTTCAGCCCCTTATTGCTGGCACCAAGAACTGCAGATTATAATGAAGACCCCCACAAGTACTGCCCTATAAATGAAACCAATCTTCATAATGTCTGTTTATGACCTTGCTTGCTAAGAGTATTTCCAGGGGCAGGGTCTTGAGTTTTTTATATAGTGTAGGAAATAAAATGAATCCCCTACAGTGAAATACACTTCCGGATTCACTAGCCCTGTGATCACAAATATCTGATGAATCAGCTGCTTTGTTACTGTTGGTTTCTAATGCTTATTATACCAATAACAAACTATGTACAACTTTACAGGACTTTCCCATGTTTTGATTAAGAAAAGCCTAACTGCAGCCAATGTAAAGCATACAAGCTCTTTGGATCTTACTTTTGTAATGTCTTCTTCAAACACAAGAAGTACAGTAGTTTGGGAGTTTTCCTAATCATTTGTCTACAATTCTAGATATTTATCATAGTACTCTATTCCAATACCTCTCTATCTGTGGCCATTGCTCCCCAAAGTGCACATCAGTTCCTTTCCCCCACATCCTTTCCAACAGTTTGGGGAGACAGACTTAGCTGTACATAGTTCCATCTGTGCAACATTTCCACAGCATTCTTCCAATTGTATGCTGACCACAGATCTCACTGGCTTTCTGCTGCTTTGGAGTTATTTCTTCCCCCAAATACTTCCCCTAAATTATCTTGGTACCCATTACTGTTTCAATTTGCCATTTGTTGTAAAACCTTTGTTGCCAACAGCCTAGTTTTGACACCCATGACCCTAAAACATGGAAAAACATTTCACTTAAAGCAGTGTGACAAAGGTTCCATGTCATTTTTGGGGGCGGGGAGAGGAGCGGATTAGAATGCCAGTAGTCAGCTCTATGGGAAGCGTTGTGGTCTAAACCACTGAGCTTTGGGCTTGCCGATCGGAAGGTCGGCGGTTCAAATCCCCGCGATGGGGTGCGCTTCCGTTGCTTGGTCCCAGCTCCTGCCAACCTAGCAGTTCGAAAGCACGTCAAGTGCAAGTAGATAAATAAGTACTGCTCTGGCGGGAAGGTAAATGGCGTTTCCATGTGCTGCTCTGGTTCTCCAGAAGTGGCTTAGTCATGCTGGCCACATGACCCGGAAAGACTGACTGTGGACAAACGCCGGCTCCCTTGGCCTGTAAAGCAAGATGAGCGCTGTAACCCCAGAGTCGTTTGCGACTGGACTTAAATGTCAGGGGTAAAGGAAAAGGGACCCCTGACCATTAGGTCCAGTCATGGCCAACTCTGGGGTTGCGCCTCTCATCTCGCTTTATTGGCCGAGGGAGCCGGCGTACAGCTTCCGGGTCATGTGGCCTGCATGACTAAGCCACTTCTGGCGAACCAGAGCAGCGCACGGAAACGCCGTTTACCTTCCCGCCGGAGCAGTACTGATTTATCTACTTGACGTGCTTTCGAACTGCTAGGTTAGCAGGAGCAGGGACCAAGCAACGGGAACTCACCCCGTCGCACGGATTTGAACCACCGACCTTCTGATCGGCAAGTCCTAAGCTCTGTGGTTTAACCCACAGTGCCACCCGCGTCCCACTACTGTCAGGGGTACTTTACCTTTTTTAGTCAGCTTTATGCTCTCCTTTGCATCGTCCCCCCTATCCAAAATTATAACTGATTTTATTTAGATAGCATTCATTTAAAAACATGTTTACAAAATATAATCTGAGAAGTACATGCAAGAAGGGGATGGGTTTTCCTAACTTCAACCTTCCTAGAACGTTTTCTGTGTCTCTGTTAACAAAGCCTGCATTGAACAGACAGACGGCGCATTCAGTTTCCCCGTAGTGGGCTTGCATTGTACATTTAGGCCATCACTGCAGGGATCAATGAGGTTACCAGGTCAGCTGTTAACTGGGACAACTATGAAACTGTTATTGATTTTCTAAACTGCAACATCTGCAATTTTTGCATTGTCTAAACAAGGTAAAAAAAAGATAGGTAGCATTCTGAGTTGTGAATTACGGTATCTATGGAATCTTTATACACTAATAGCAAAGTCATTTTCTGAGTCGGAATCCCTTTTCTGGTTAAAATGGCACGACCCAAACAGAAGAATGAAGTAACAACAGGATTTTTGGGTAGTGGGGACAACGACCCCCTGCAGAGATATAAAACATCCTTAGGAAAAACAAACAAAGGGAGTGTACTCAGCAATGCCCTTTTGAGGACTGAATATGTCCAGAGGCATGGCATGCTTACTTTTGATTGGGGGCAAGGAGATTAATGGATTTCCATGGAGATGGTGAATAGAATGGAGTATACAGGAAAAGGGCATAACAGGCTGGCTGGAACCCTGAACAGGAATATGGCACAGCGCAGCATTTTGTTGCAGGTCCCACTATGGCTGCATTCATAGAATCATAGAATACAATTGGAAGTGATCCTGCGGGTCGTCCAGTCCAACCCCCTGCAATCCAGGAATCTTAACTAGATCTTATGACAGATGGTCATCTACAACCTCCTAAGGGAGTCTGTTTTACAATCGTACAGCTCTTACTGTTGGAAAGTTCTTTCTGATGCTTAGTCGGAATCTTCCGTCTTATAACTTGAATCCATTGCTTCAAAGTCTCTCTAGAGAGGAGACAGCAAGCTTGCTCTATCATCCATGTGGCAGACCTTTAGATATTTGAAGATGGCTGTCACATCTCCTCTTAGTCTCCTCTTTTCCAGACTAAACATACCCAGCTCCTTCAGCTGTTCCTAATAAGGCTTTGCTTCCAGACCCTTGATCACCTTGGTCGCCCTCCTCTGCACGTGTTCTAGCTTGTCAATATCCTTCTTAAACTGTGGCACCCAGAACTGGACACAGTACCCCAGGCATTTATTGCATTGGTTTAACTGGGGTTTTTATTTGTTCTTAATTAAGAAACTTCACAGTATAAAACTATAGACAGCAAACTGTTCTACAGCAAAATAGCATCACATTTTTTCTTTCGCTGCAGTGACAACAGAATATGATTTTCCAGTCCCAATTTCTAACATTTTGGGACCTTCCAGCTATGAGCACTTGCTGCTCACCATGGAACATTTCTGAAAGTCACACATCACAGCACCAATCCACTTCATCCTGAGGAAACATAACCATAAACCATTGAATTGCATCTTTTCCTTCACAGATGGCTCTTAGATGCGCCATCAGAGGAAGGGTGAGGGAGTAGGGTTACCATATTTCTAGAAGTATAATTATTTTGCCCCTTTCCCTGCACCTCCCCACTCCCCCAACTCTGCTCCAGAAGGAACAAGTATGCTTCTGAATACCAGTTTCCGGGATCCACAAGTGGAGAGAGTGCTGTTGCACTCATGCCCTGCTTGAGGGCTTCTTATCAGATTGGCCACCATGAGAAAAACTGAGGCTGCTGAAGAGCGAGAGACCATCTTGGCTGTGATTCCTAGAAGACCTGCTCCTTGCCTTGCAGGCCTTTTCCCTCCTGGCCTGAGAGGGAGGGGCCTGGACTCAGTGGCGTAGCGTGGGGGGTGCCAGGGGTGCCGGCCGCACCGGGCGCAACTTCTGGGGGGGGCGCGAGTCCAGAGGGAAGGGGAACGCCCCTCGCTCAGCCCGCGCATCCCTCGCCCGCCGGCAGCTTCTCCTCCTCGCCTCGCTCAGCGCCGCCGCCGCGGATGCCGCCCAGACCCCCCAGCGCCCAGGGCCATTTCCCGGGGAGCCTCCTCTGGCACATGCCCCGCGCAGGAGGAGGAGGGGGAGGCGGCTCCGGGATGCTCCCTCCCGCCCCGGGAGGCAGAACGCAACGCACAACACACACACACCCTGTCGCCCCCGCGGCAGAGCAAGGCAGCCAGACGCGGAGCAGGGAGAAAGGCTCGGGCTCACCTTGGGGCAGCCTCCGGAGAAGCGAGTCCCGAGGAGGAGGAGGAGGAGGAGGAGGAGGAGGAGAAGCCGCCGCTGCCGCTGCCGCTGCCGCCGCCGCCGTGCGCCCCCAGCACCGGGAGAGAGGCCGCTGGCCGCCCGGCGGGCCGTGGTTCCTTCCTCCGTCGGGCGCCCAAGGGGAGGGGGCTTTGGCTGCCTCGGCCCGCGGGGGCTCCACAAATAATAAATTTAATAAATTCCTTTTTTTAAAATAAGATATTTATTAAAGTTTTCAATTTTATACAAAGAGAAAAATGCAAAAAATAGAAAAAATATATATTAAAAACACATAAAATTCACAACTTATTTTTCAATAACATATTTCCCTGACCTCCTCATACCTCCCCTTCTTGTTTTCTAGTTCAAATTATTTGTTCAGCAAATCCTTATCTCATAGCATTACCGCTAAATAACACCTTATTTTCTATCCAAGTTCTTGAAACTTAAACTTTTACTTTAAAAAACCATTTTTTCATAACCTTTTATACCATTACAGCTAGAAACCACTTAACGTAATTTCAATCCAACATCATTCAACATTCCTTAATATTGCAGTATTTCTGTAAATAGTCCTTAAATTTCTTCCAATCTTCTTCTGCCGACTCTTCTCCCTGGTTGCGGATTCTGCCAGTCATTTCTGCCAATCCCATGCAGTCAATCAACTTCATCTGCCATTCTTCCAGAGTGGGTAAATCTTGCGTCTTCCAATACTTTGCAATGAGTATTCTTGCTGCTGTTGTAGCATACATAAAAAAAGTTCTATCTTTTTTAACACCAACTGGCCAACCCAGTGGCGTAGCATGGGGGGTGCAGGGGGGGCCGGCCACACCGGGCGCAACATCTGGGGTTAGGGCAAATCCATGGGTTAGGGGGCGCAAATCCACAGGTTAGGGGGCGCAAATCCATGGGTTAGGGGGCGCAAATTACTTGCCTTGCCCCGGGTGCTGACAACCCACGCTACGCCACTGCCTGGACTGACTCCAGCTGCAAAAGCTGAGAATGCCAAACAGAATATTGAGCTGAGATATTGCTTAGGGGTTTTTACCGGAGGGCAAAATAGTTGTTGTTAATTTTTTCCACCTTTATTTGGTATCTTATGATTTATATGGAAATTGTTCAGTTTGGTTTTGTACTTCTTGGTGTTTTGTTTATTACTTATGACTACTTTTGTTATGTTTGTAGTTAACATATCTTTTTTATTTGTTGCCTGCCACCCTGAGCATGGTTTTAACTTAGGAAAGGCAGCATACAAATAAAATGATTGATTGATTGATCAGGATGTTGGATTAGACTGCCTTTGGTCAGATCTAGCCAGTCTCTTCACAAGTTCTTATAATGGGGGTTCCTCTGGAACAACATGGGAGGTGGCATAGGCGAAAGGCGCTTGGCAAAAATCATCTCCCTTCCATTCACCAGATCAAAGACTCTTCCATGAATGGACGGCACACCCATTGGGCGCAACCCATTAGCTCTGCTGGGAGCTCATTAAAAAAACAAACACTATTAACATTTTCAAACTTTTTGAACCAAATGATCCGAAATCCTTACAAACACTACAGCGTTTTAATGATGATGAAATGGCCTATTCTTCTATTTGGCAAATGTCCACAAATGCTGTGTGTCACTCTTTCACTGTCTTCTGAGTTGTAGGAATCAACAGTTGTGCTGATGAGACAGAATGGCATTGTGTGGAGAACAAAAAGGGTGATGTCACTGTGCATTTGTGCTGAGACGGCCTGTGGGAAAACTGTGCCATTCTTTCCCATCTATTCTCCGTCTATGGAGGAAGGCAGATCACATTACTAATGAGGAGGCAGAGGGAGGGAAGCGCAGTGTCTGGCTGATACTACATAGTAGATCTGTGTAAATACTCTAAAACCACAGACTGCATTCCAAGCATCAGCTTCACGCTGCCCTTTAGAATCACAGCCGATTGAGTAACAAAGGCTGAGTGCTCACCACGCATTTAAAGCACATTACTTTCCACAATGAATCCTGGGAGGCGTAGTTTACCTTGCACAAAGCTATAATTCTCAGCACTCTTAACAAACTACAGTTTCCAAGATTCTTTGAGAGGTGGAGCCATGTGCATTAAATGTACACAGCCTAAAACAAGGGTGGGGATCCTTTGTCAGCCTGTGGGTTGCATTCCTTGTGGACTATCTTTATGGGGCAGTGGATGTGACTCTTAGGTTCAGTAGGCTATAGTCTAGCCATGCAAAAGTCAGAGCTTCCTACCTGTATCTGTCTCCCCCAGGCAAGCAAGTGGCATTATAATTCGACAACACATTCCAGACAGTCAAGAACTACACCTTCTCTCTGCTTGCACATGCATGTGCGCACACATGCACAGACACTGGTGTCACTGGGAATGGGTCTAGGCACCATGCCCCTAAAACTATGAGACACTTGTGTCAACACTGCAAGTGACAAAATCCAACTGTGGATGTATCTTAGGAAATATCTTCCTGCAAAGTGCCAGCACAGTTTAAAAAGTGTAGCAGAAGATCTAGTGCATGGAAGGAATTGCATACTCTTCAAGTGTTCAATTCTCCAAGGACAGTCCTGGAATTACAGAAGCCATCCCGGTTTCTGATTTGATCCCGGAATGTCCCAGTTTTCCTTTTTCTCCATGTCCTGGAGAACAAGTGGTGCAAAAACAGAGTCCTGTTCATACTGAAAATAAAATACCTGCACAAAATGAAGGAGATGTTGATGCTGGCATACAAAGCTCTTGCTATAATTTTGAAGGAAAATGTAACCAATCCACTTTAAATTCTTTAATTGGAATGCTGCAGCAGCCAGCCACTTTTTAGGAAATGCATGGAGTGTTTATTTCTTTATTGTAAATTGAGCCTTTCACACTCTACTCAGAACTAAGACCCAATGAGTTCAATAGGATTTACTATTGAACTGTTCCTGATCATTCTCAGTTTCCATTATTATTATTATTATTATTATTATTATTAAGTCATCTTCCAGCTAATTTTTTTAATTCCATTTATCTGCTGAAGGTGTTGCACATGATCCCTTCCCTCACACATTTTTTTCTTTTCCTAATATAGAAGAGAATGTCTCTATTTCATCTGAGAAATGTTGAGGAGTATGAAAGTGATGTCTCGTAAACACAGGGCAACTTAGGGGAAATGGGTCAGGGTGGAATATTTTGTCTGTATGATGATTGTAATATGTTGAAAATTAAAGAGAAAATGAGGACGAGGAAGAAATGCATTTTTCATAGTTACATTGGGCATATCTGATTTCCTGTCAATGTAGCCTTGTCACCCTTTTAAAATCCCTTTTTGCACCCATTACAGAAAGGGCCCTTAGCAACATGGACATGGCATTAGCATTGATTGAGTCAGAGCTCTGCTAGTGTAATTGAGCAGTGAGGCATAATGCAAAACTAAAAAGAGAGTATAATTGGTTGTAGCCCTGAGTTTCCTCAATGCTTCTGAGGGCAATCTTCGCTCAGCAGTGCTTTTGTACCCATAATGATGCCATTACCTGACCCTCTGTAACAGTTCTCACATTGATTTTGCTGTTCCCTCTCTTCAACCTTCCCTACCCTGAATCCAATTTCCCTTCTTCCCTTTTAACCGATAAAGTAGTTAATCATCTGTGTGATGTTAATGGTGATTTAGGCTAACCACGGTATATCCTAAACCACAGATTGGGGTGGGTTTCAGATCTTAGGCTGACCAGGGGTGGGTGTGGGTGGGGGGCGGGGAGGCTAGTAATTCAGAACCAAAAGTTTTGCTTAAATTAATGCTGATGAGAATTTGACCACAATTAAGGTGCTGGAGTTGCTCCCAGGAGAGAAGGCCCTTTGATGTAAGGAGCCATGTATGCCCCAAACTGGCTTCTATTAGTTTACAATGGTTAATAGGAATCAGAATTCAGTGGTTTGTTTTTTTGGTTCTGGGTGAGAGAACCTTGTTGGGGTGTGGAAAGAGAATTTAAAGAGTATATTCACAATAGTGGCTTGAAACATTTGCACGGAGTTGTTCACATCAGAGAGCGGCAGGAATCACCACCCAACACCCACAGTCCTTTGGGTTTTTCTGCCCAATAATCCTGGCTCCCAGAACTCCTATTCATCAAACTGTCGTCTGCCCTTGTGTGCTCATCTGGGCCTGAGGGATGGCTGTTAGTATCTTCAGCTCACAGGCAGAGGTACCTGGCCTCCCCCGAGGCAATTGAGTGAGATACTCTGTGTTTACCGTCCGTCTGCGACCCCGGCAGGCTAGGTAAACAAACCCGGCGATTCTTCTCATTAGTCGTGAGAAGAACACACCCTCTTCTTCTCTGCTTCTCTCTCCCTCCCTGCATTCTCCCAGGGAGGAGAAATGAGACAGACAGGAGTCCTTTCTACATGTTTTATTCCTGTCACTCAACAGTACATAGAAATGTGACTGCACCCTTCAGTCTCCATCAGAAGAGTCTCACACTCCTCCCCTGTACTTCCAGCACAGGTCATATGACACACTGAGCTAACATCCGGTGCTCAGTACAGAGAATAGGCTCCACCTTTTCCCCAACAGTACATCTGCACTGTTTTGCATTCCAGCCACCTGGAGCTGGCTTTTGCCTTGGTGCTTTTTCCTGACATCCTCCCCCAAAAGCATCAATTGGCAAAACATGATCCAGAGAAGAGAACAAACAGTTGTTATTCATATAACAGTCCCCTGTTGTTTCAGTTCCACCCTTGGAACTCCCCACCACTGGTTTCACCAGTGTACCTCTCTGGTTGTCTGGCTTCCAAGGAATGAGTGCTTCTGCATTACCTTGGCTAGCTACTCTCTGTTGTGTCTTTGTCTCTGACTTAGACACTGCTTTAACCTGCTTTGAGTTGTTAACAATAGCAACACATGCAACAGCTAAGTTAGCAAACTCTTTTGAGTACCTCTTCGATGGTACACCCTTTGTGACTCTCTCAGACCTGCGTATGAGGTTCTGATTCTCTGTGCTCACTGGTTCAACCTCTGGACTTTGTTGAGAACCAGTAGCAATCAGTGGTTCTTCCTTCACCTGTGAAGGTCTATCCATTGTGTGAGATTTCCTCTCAATGACTGTTACAACTGAACTCTCTGAGCTATCACTGTCATCATCATCAGTACCACTGTAATCTGTGACATCAGAAAAATCATCAACATCATCTGAATCGTTTCCTGTGGGAAATGTGTGTTCTACAACCCGCTCTTGCTCTGGAGCACTCTCTAGGAACTTTGTGAGAATCACCTGACCAGATTCAGACAAAATTACTCTGTAGAGACCTTTTTCATAACCCACAAAAATGCCTCTGGCATTCTTTACTCCACCTGGAGCTTCTGTTCTCACATGAGACCCGAAAACCTTAAAATAGGCAACAGAAGGTTTTCTATTGAACAGCTTCTCAAAAGGAGAACATCCCAACTCTGTTGAGACTTTTCTCAACCACACATGAAGATAGGACGCTAGCGATTCGGCCCAATATTCATGTGACAAATGTGAACTTAGCAATTGCGCATGCATCCCCTTTTGCAATTCTTTGTTCACCCTTACACAGACCCCCCTGTTCCACGCTTCTGGCGAAACAGCAACTTTGTGGTCTATCCCTTTTCCATCCAGGAACTTCTGAAACTTCTGTAACAGAAAAACTTGTTTGTCATCTGTGAAAAGACAATCAATGTTAGCATCATGCATATTTTTAACCTTGTCACAAAACTCCTGAAACTTTTCTAAAGTTTCTTGCGGTTTCTCCATCATATAAACCCAAGAATAATTAGTGAAACAATCCACACACAAAAGGTAATACTTTGCACTGCCTCTAGATGGTTCTAGAGGACCAATCACATCAGCATACACCCGCTGAAATGCTCTGTCGACCTTCTTGGTCAGCTTCCTGGTGCTCACACTGGTCACACCTGCAAGAGAGATTTCGTTAGAAACAGAAGAATTACATTTCATGTAATCACTTTGATCAAAAGTCAACAAATACAGTCCATCTTTCTCTTTGGCAGTAAGAAACAGTTCTCCATCTTTGTAGATCTTGCAGCTTTTAGCATCATAGGTCAGTTTCAGTCCTTTCTTTGCAATCTGCGACACGCTCAGCAGATTAAATCTCAGTTCTGGAACCAGGTAAACATCACTTATAGTCAAGTTCAGACTCTCAAGATACACAGTCCCAATTCCAGTCGCTTCCAACTCTTGACCGTTGGCCTGTTTCACAGCGAAGCTTTGCTTCTTCAACGTCGTAAACAGTTGTCTGTGCAGGCACATATGAACCGTTGCGCCCGTGTCAAATATGAACGAGTTCCCAACATCTGGCGTGGTTCCTTTCGCCATCATAGCCTTTGCAGGTTTCACCTGGCACTTGGAACGGCTTTTGCCTGACGCCTCAGGCTTCGTAGAGCTGCTCTTTGCTCCTCTTGACTGGCGCGGCTTCTTACAGTTTCGCTGTAGATGCCCAGTCTGTCCACAATTGTAGCATCGGACAGCACTCAATGCTACTCCATGCTTCCCAGTAGCATCATCAGTGGGGAGATTTGAACTCTGTTCTTTCCTCCCCCTGTCAGCAACACCCATTGCACCTTGTTCAGGAACACCAACAGTTCCAACAGCCACAGTTCCTGCACTCTCCCCTCTGGGGTCAAAGCTCTCCTCAGCTTTCGTTGAGCTCTTAGGAACTTGGCCAGCATCATCTTGGCTCACCCCTTCTGGGGTAGTTATCCATCCAGACCCTGATGAATAACTGTCTCTGGTCAGGGGAGATGAGTTAGGCAAGTCTCCCCCCTTTCTTGGCATCCATTTTGAATCCAAGCCTCTCTCACTTTCAAACAAGCTGTAAAATCCAACAGTTGTTTTTTCCTTTCTCAGGCAGGCAAAACTGCAAGTTGTTTACGCTTCTGTGGCACCTGGCAGCTACACGCTGGCTGCTATGGAAAGTCCCTTCCAAGGGCACGTAAACTTTGTAGCCAAAACACTCTCTGGTTTTGTTTCGCTTTTCTCAAGCTTCATAATCCAGCCTCTCTGCTAGTAACTTTCCAGGACCGTTACTTAGCAACAATGCATTCCAATAGGGCTTCTTATCTTAACCACAAGAATTTGTGGAATGCAGGCCTCTTCTCCCGAAGCTGTATTTTTCCAAAACGCAGCTCCCCCGTGAACCAGAGAATCAATCAATCTCCGTTCACACTTTTAGCCCGAAATGCAGCAGCATACCTTGAACTTTGTTGCTCTGGAAAACACCTCTTCTTTCCACCAGCTGTCTGTTGAGCCTCTGGCTTCTTTCAGACGCTTCTCTTCCTCCTTGGAGCAGAGGAGGACAATCCACCAGCCTCTCATGCAGATGTCCGATGAATCGCAACCATCCGAAGGCTGCCACATGTTAGTATCTTCAGCTCACAGGCAGAGGTACCTGGCCTCCCCCGAGGCAATTGAGTGAGATACTCTGTGTTTACCGTCCGTCTGCGACCCCGGCAGGCTAGGTAAACAAACCCGGCGATTCTTCTCATTAGTCGTGAGAAGAACACACCCTCTGCTTCTCTCTCCCTCCCTGCATTCTCCCAGGGAGGAGAAATGAGACAGACAGGAGTCCTTTCTACATGTTTTATTCCTGTCACTCAACAGTACATAGAAATGTGACTGCACCCTTCAGTCTCCATCAGAAGAGTCTCACACTCCTCCCCTGTACTTCCAGCACAGGTCATATGACACACTGAGCTAACATCCGGTGCTCAGTACAGAGAATAGGCTCCACCTTTTCCCCAACAGTACATCTGCACTGTTTTGCATTCCAGCCACCTGGAGCTGGCTTTTGCCTTGGTGCTTTTTCCTGACACACTCTACATCCGGTTTTCTAATTGGAGTGAAGCCGGTTTGAGAAAAATCCATCAAACAGCAGAATTTGCCAAGAAACTTCAGGATTGATATGGATTGCGGCTGACATCATGTGAATGCAGCTTCAAGAATTAGCAGTGCAAGCACTCTGGATGCTGAGTAAGCAGTTATTTGAACATACCCTTAGATTTTCATGGCCTTAATCAGGCCAAAACAAGAAGCTCAGAAGGTGGTCTGTTGAAAAATCATTCAGTTGCCCTTTCAAACTCCAGGTGTTGCTGTTTTTATTCATTAACCTATCAATTGCCTTTTATACGCAACTCGATGTGATTTACAATTATACCATGATAGGAGTTTAAAAACTGCACAAAAACAATGAAAGATAGGTCCAAAAACAAAACAAAACTAGGCAGAGACCTTTTCATGTTGTCTAGCTTAATGTACTTACCATTTTGTTCATTCTTTTACTGATCTCCAGCCGTCACTAAGGAATTACCAAGTTATGCTTAGTTTCACCAGAACTCCCTCCCCAGATGCCAGTCAAAGGCAAAAAAGAGACCTCAATTCTCCCCTCCCCCCCAGTTTCCAAAATCTACATTTGCTACTTTTGCTTTGTAACAGGGAATCGCCATGTCTGACAAGAGCGATTTAAAAGCGGAGCTTGAACGCAAAAAGCAGCGTTTGGCTCAGATAAGAGAGGAGAAAAAACGGAAGGAAGAAGAAAGGAAGAAAAAAGAGGTAAGGCTGCTGAGGCTCCCTTCCCATTTTTGCTTGTTTATTTATTTGGATGTATGTTCTCTACTGTCCTCTGAACATAAGTCAGTGCATTTTTTCTGGGGGTACCCAAGGGTAAGCAGTAAAGGGACCCCTGACCATTGGGTCCAGTCATGGCCGACTCTGGGGTTGCGGCGCTCATCTTGCTTTATTGGCCGAGGGAGCCAGCATACAGCTTCCGGGTCATGTGGCCAGCATGACTAAGCTGCTTCTGGCGAACCAGAGCAGCGCACGGAAACGCCGTTTACCTTCCCGCCGGAGCGGTACCTATTTATCTACTTGCACTTTGGTGTGCTTTCAAACTGCTAGGTTGGCAGGAGCAGGGACCGAGCAACAGGAGCTCACCCCGTTGCGGGGATTCGAACTGCCGACCTTCTGATCGGCAAGTCCTAGGCTCTGTGGTTTAACGCACAGCGCCACCCGCGTCCCTTTTAGGGTAAGCAGTACTGGCACCTTTTTTCTAGAAGAAAAGCACTGACATAAGTATATATAAGCTATGCTGCTTATGGTGTCCCCAAATTAGCTATTGACTTTTTATTATTATTACTTAAGGAATCCTGTCCTTTCCGCTCACTTTGTGTAGGAAGACATCTCTATTAGCTTTTATATTACAGCTTGAAACCAGGTACTGCAGGTGTAAACAGGCTGAACCAGTCAGATGGGGAGAAAAGTTTTGGACTGAATCTGGAACACCCAGCTTCACCCAGCTTGACTCAGCGTGGATTCACTGTGGTTTAAGTGAACTTCTACCCAGAGTAGCTCATCCACAGCTGAAAAGTTGCATAGGGTCCTACAGGAGGGTTTAAGTGCCCCCCACAATTAGAAAAGTTTTTAACTGATCCTGTGGATCCCATGCAGTGATGTCATGATGCCAAAAGCTTATTTCTGCCCCACCTCAATTTTATTTTAATTTTTTAAAATGTAAATACTGTATACATTTAATTCTTTTTAAGTGACTGACGTTGTAATTCCCAAAGGTTCCATGTGCCTATTTTTAAATATCTTTATTGTTCTTTTACAACCTGTCTCTCTCTCTCTCTCTCTCCCCCCCTTACATTTGTGACTGGCTAGCCTGGTTGCTACAGTAGCAGATTTGCACTTATTGTTTTTCAGCAAAGTAAACGATAATTGCTGCTGCATTTTAGCCTCCTGGCTTGGTAACATCTTTTAGTTCTATTAAGGTTTGACTGACATATTAGTTTATTTGTCCTTGACGCTATGCGTGAGGTTTTTTTTCATTAAGGGGATTTGCACTTCTTTTTTATTCAGTCACTTAGCGAAATAGAGATGAGAATTGACAGGGAATGGATACTCATTTCCATGCAAAGTCAAGGAAGCATTAAGTGATTATGTTTCTTTTCTTTCAGATGTCAACATTTGCTGCAGTTTAAAGCACCTGTTATCCCTTTTCTAATAACTGGTTTGCTTTAAACTGACACTTTAATATCGTACATGCATTTCATACCATTATTGGGCTTTGCTATGAGAAATTGACGTTGCAAATTTTGGTTTTTTTTGCTGTCTTCCCTCCATTTTGCACTTTTGATGGTTCCCTAGAAGCAACTGAGACATGCATACACAATTGCTGAATGAATCCCACCTTTGCTAAGAGTGCTGAAAGTTGTTGAGAGACCCTAGTTGCCCTCACAGAACTACAATTCTCAGAAGAGAGCTTGATGGTTAAACCACTCTGAGAATTGTAACTCTGGGAGGGGGGAATAGGGGTCTCCAAACAAGCCTCTGCACCCTTACCAAACTACAACTCCCAGAATTCTTTGGGGGAAGCCATGACTGTTTAAAGTGGCATCATAGTGCTTTAAATGTATGGTGTGAATGTGGCCCAAGAAGCACCAGGAAGGGGGGGGGGGTAACCATTTCTTATTCCATCAAGGGGAAAGCTCCCACTAGTGTCAGGAAACACCATCCTCCTTTAATTTCAATTTTCTTTCGCTTCGGCTAATTGTCCGATACTATTATTTCAGTCAGATTTTCAGCAGAAGAAAGAACCAACGCAGGAAGATTCTGATCTGGACCGGAAGAGAAGGGAGACAGAAGCTTTATTGCAGAGCATTGGTATTTCTCCAGAACCACCTCTAGGTATTCAGAGAGAGACCTGTTCAAAACATTTTAGCCACCGTTTAAGATCCACACATTCTTTTGACTGTAGCATGCTTTTCTTTTCTTGGTTTTTGGCTGTTGTCCATAACGTTATGTGTTCTGCTTAAATACCATTTCGTATCGCCCCAATAACCAATTCAGAGCATTTCTGCTTCTTAGCTGTGCTGAATCTCAGTGTGTCTATTATGTGTCGTTCTCATCCAGACATTTCAAAATTGTTTCTCTGTGGGCTACACCACTCGCACCATCTTGGGCTGTCGCTGTTCCATTCTTCTGAAAATTGGTTTGGCTCCCCTTCATTCATCTGATTTTTTTCTTATGTATAATAGTTGCCCCTTTGAAAATAGAGTCCTTTATTGACATTTAAAACAAGTATCATAAAAAAAGAAAAACTTGGAAACGAAACATAAATTTATACATACACACTGTACATTTAAAACACATTCCAAGCACATTTTCTCCCTCAGAGAATTCTGGGCACTGTGGTATACCCCTCACAGCGTTACAGTTTGCAGCAACCCTCAACAAACTACAGCGCCCAGAATTCTTTGAGGTGAAAATGTGGAATGTGCTTGTTTGATATACATGCTCCCACCCTTTTCCTGCTGTTTTGTTTCATTCCATCCTAATCGCAGACCTATTTAGGCATTCTTAAAGTGATTTACATGAACACGTGACAGAGGTAGAGCAGGTATGCTAGGCTCCATTCACTCTGCCCCACCTTGGTTCCCATTGCCCTCTGTGAGTTGGAAGGTGACTTTTTTTTTCAGTGGGAAAGTTTCCTGCACTCATGGAAACTCCCTAAGCATTTTACGAAGAGGCGTTGTCACAGTTCAAGGGTATTCAACCTGGCAAAGAAGGTGAGGAGCAGATCTCACAAGGGATGTGGCTTGCAAAGATGACCTGCCAGGGGGTGTGGCCTCAGAAGTGTTCTATGGGCTGGATAGAGGTTTGAAGGTCCACCTTTGTCTCCTGGACCTGATGTTTGCCACCCAGGCCTAAGCCGTGTAGGGCTTTTAGGAATGTGAAATACAATCTGAGGTCTCCAACATGAGCCAGCATGATGCAGCAGTTAAGAGTGCTGGACATGGGAGGCCAGGGTTGAAATTCCCGCTCAGCCATGAAGCTCACCCAGTGACCATGGGTCAGTCATTGTCTCTTCGCCTAACCTACCCCATAGTGTTGCTGTGAGGATAAAATGGTGAAGAGGAGATCTATGGACTCCACCGTGAGCTTCTTGGGGGAAAGGTGAGATATAAATGTAGAAATAAATAAATAAAATAAGCATATTGCCTAGTCTGGATCATGGCTTCAGTTCTGCAAGCCAGCAAGAAAACCCGGAGCCAGCACTGATGGCCATATTAAAATACGGCATGATGCATCTCTTGGCTCTAAAGCCATGATTCTCTTTGTAGGCTATTCATGCAAATTAAAAATCAGCTCCTCCCGATCCAGGGAGCCCAAGAAGCAGAATGGATGCATAATAAGCACGTCACCTACCACTTCACACCTGTACCTGCCAAAGGGCTGTCATGAAAAATGAATGCCTTTTGCACTCGCGATTCGTTTTAGTGACAGTTCCTAGTGAGAATATGTGTAAGGTGTTGGACCTCGTGCCACGGCCGATCCATTTGACTGACACTTCTGCCAGGAGATGTGAAGGATTTAGCTAGGAAAAGAAAAAAGGAAAATGCAGTTAGGAAATTATTTTTGACAAAGTAAAACAGTGGATTTTTAAATGCCCAAGTTGAAACAGGCGATGTCGCATTATAAGATTTACATTTTCCTCCGTGTGGCTGCCATGAAGATTAGTCGAAGCAAAATTGTTTCTGCATTGCCTTCCCCCTTGCCAATCTAGATTCAAAAACGACAACAGCATTTCCACTTGTGGTCTATCTTTGCTTTCAGTGCTTGAAATGGAAAGGTTCCACACCTTGTCTTTTTTTTGTGAGAGTGGGGGGACTTATTAAACTAAATCATCATGCAGTCTTACTTTGGCTCTTGGGCCTAGGCTGAGCACTGTGTGAGCAAGCTAGCTGTCTTCGGTTTTGCCTTAACTTCACTTGGCAGGGTCCCAACCAATTACCCTCCTACTACTGGATTAGTTTTGAAGTTCCCAAGTTTTAAGCATCTCGGTTCTGTGACCCTGCAGTCATTCTGCATAAATGCCTATCTAGCCGCCTGCTGCAGAAAAGGGGAAAGAATGAAAACCAAAGCCTTCCAGTGAAATCATTGGAGGTATAACACTTTCATGCTTCTGGCAGAAAAATGCTGAAGCTGTTTGGCTCAGGCTAAAAGCCTAGCAGTGTAGATTTGCGTCAGGTGGCATTAGTCCACACAGGCAGGTAGCGGTGGAGCGGGCCTTCCCAGCACCCGGGGCGTGCCTGGGGGGTGAGGCACGGAGGGTGACTTGAGGAGGACGCAGCAGGACAGGCATGCGCCCTTCCAATCAATCCGATTGGTCTGATTGGAAGAGTGCATGCCTGTTGCGTCATCCTGACACCCTGTCAGTCCCACGCTGCTTTGCAAGGCTGGGATGTGGGATTGGACTCACAAAGTAGCACGGGGCTGGTGTGAGGAGCAAAATGCACCCTGGGAAAAAACTGTGCCTGGGGCAACAGTCCCCCCTCGCCTCGCTATGCCTCTGCAGGCAGCCAATTAGAACAACAGGCTATGCAGCAACGTACTAACACAATGTATGTTAGCAGCCCAAAATGCCCAATAAACTTCTGTCTTGAGACTTTAAACAACTGCAGTATGCCTTTTCCATCCCATGTAATGACTTAGCTCCAACCAAGTTCTACTCAGAGTAGAGTAGAACTTTCAAATTAATGAACCAAAGTTAGTCATGTCCATTAATTTTAGTGGGTCTACTCTAAGTATGACCAGCATTGGCTATAAACCAATGTTTGCCTAGGCAACGGCCAGCTCTCATAAAGAAAATCCTTTTAACACTATGCAGAAACATTTTCAATTTTTCATTTCCCTTAACTTTTTTTTAAAGATATCCAAGGCCTTTATTACCTCTTTGAATATGTTTCCATGTCTAAAAAAATATTTTAAATAAAAACCTCAAAGAGTCCGTCTTAACACTGAGTACTGATACTATCATAACTCTCTTTCAGGCCAATCTAAAATTCATTTCAACTTTTAATTTGCCAAAATATTTAGAATTCACTTGACTTTCTTCCTTTTCCTTTCCTTTCTTTTCCTTCTTTTGGTTTCACCATTTCAAACTCTTCCACTCATCCAACCGTTTTATCATTTTGGATCCTCGCTTATGATTTGTCTTACACTGCTCTTCATCAGTGCAGTCGCTGCATGTTTTAACATGGGATACCTGTTATTTTCATTATTTAGTCCCAACCCCTATGTCTCCCTCTCCGAAATCAGTGAGCACTCCCAGCGAAGCCGGAAGCCAAGATTCAGGAGACTTGGGGCCCGTAGGAAGGTAAGATGAAATTCTCTGTCAGTGTATGCTGTTTGCTTTCATTGTGGATTCCTTTCATGTGAATGCCTTTCCTACCATACCATGCCACCCAGTTGTAAATATTGAGTAGACCCAGGGCTGGCTCTACTACTGACCAGAGTAGGGCAGCCACCTCAGGTGATATATGTTGCCAAGTTGTAAGTGTTGAACTTCTTTATCAACACAGAGCGTTTGCAGCAAATGGAGCGTAGAAATAAAAAGCTGTCCTCAATATCTTTTCTTAGTTTTATTTTCGAAAACAGTAACAGCCAAACGCTGCAAGCCATCACCAGCAGCTTACAAGACATTTGATCAAAATAAATACAGTTTCAATTAACCAATTATCCTATCACATCCCTTCCTGCACCCGGTGCAGAAAGTAACTCCCCTTTTAATTAGGCAAAAAGTCGAGAGACCACAGGTGTGCAGCTAAGTAGGTCAAACTGCAAATATACACCTCTGAAACCAACCTGGTTCCTGAGTAGTATTAATGACCACTTTAAGATAAAGAAAAACCAACAGTAAGATGACAGATCTGTGTGTGCCACGCCGCTTGCCTTTCCAGCCCGTTGCCTTAAAGTTTGGTGGGTGTTGTCTCATCACCAGTGTGTTGTCCTCCATGTGTTGTTGACCATCAACTCCAATCAGCCTGTGCCTTTCTTGAATTAGTGGGAAAGGCTATGGGGTCTAGAAATGCATCTGATCTATTGGAGTACAATAAAAGGAGCCTGTAGGTTGGGGGTCGGGAACCTTTTTCAGCCTGAAAACTGCATTCCCTTTTTGGCAACCTGTCATGGGCCAGTGGTGGGGGAGGCAAGACGCACAATGGGCTAAACAACAAATGTAAATGTTACCCTTGCAGACTAGACTTGTTTCCAGGGCTAGCCCAAGACATTTTGGCACCTGAGGCAAACCACAAAAATGGCATCCCCCTCCCTGAGAAGGGGTGAGTGAAGATCTATATCAGGAACATGGGGTGGGGGTGGGGAATAAAGATGCACATTGGTATCTGCTGCCTCTGTGGATTGTGGCGCCTGAGGCAGTCACCTCAGCTTGCCTCATGGGTGGACCTGCCCTGCTACTTTCTATACACACACCCGCCCATATTACATGTATTATCAGATTTCAAGGACACATCCAGCCAACCCAAAACACTCAAGGAAGGTGTGAGCAGGACTGGTGAGAATCCCAAACAAATGAAAAGCATGAGAGAAAATGTAGCTTTAAATGAGTTTTTTTAAAGGGATGTAGAGATGAATTGTTGTGGGTATCAGGAATATACAGTGTTGTTTTAAAGCAGGTAAAATGGAAGTTTGCTATTAACTATGAAGTTTTATTGGATCAGAAGTTGCCACAAGCATTGCCCTTATGAATTATACGAGGAACAGATTTATAATTAAAGGGATGGCTAGAGTGGGGCAGATCACCACCATTTGAATTTGTCTTTCATCTTGACCTACCTGGCTGTAGGTGATTGACTAACCTAGGGCTGTGTCACTCAACTCAGTCACTCTTTTCACCTCAACCTGCAATACTGTAATCACTATCTTCCTCTCAGTAGTCAAGGTGAAAAAGCAGACTCCTGCCCAATACCCTCAATTGCCCTCTCACCGGTTTCCTGGCGGAAAGAGGTGAGCCTCTTGCTCTTGCTCCACCTCAAAAGAACCTCCACCAAAATGCCAACATTCCCAGATGTTCCCATCATCACAGGGCAGGACTTGATGTTCCCAAGCCTGCTGATGGTTCTTGACAGCTTTTGCTGTTCTTCATCTGTTCTGACCACACTGAGCCAACGAGTGCTAGATGGAAAACGCCACCCTCCGTCACATAGCCTGTGTCTTAGGATAAAGATTCTTTGATCCTTGGCTTTGCTGGCTGTTACATCTCTGTGCTGGATGCATCTTCTAATTCATTCAGCCTCCAGCACTCTCCAAACTTGTCCTTCAGTACCTCAGGTTTCAAGGACAACCCTTTCAAGTCTTCCCATGAGCTCTAAGTATGCCAATTCATATTGTGCAGTATTATTGTCAAGAAGAAAACAATAAAACATTTCCAGTGTAGCTGCTTCCTAGCAGCATCACACCGCTTACTAGCCATGTGGTATCTTCTTGGGGATTAACTTAGGTCATTTCATTTATAAAATGCTTCTCATGGAGCATTCCAAAGCAATGAACAATAAAGTCAACATTAAAAAACAATTTCCCAAACTAGTACAGATACAGGCTGGGATAAGAATCTAGACTTAGTCTACAACAAAAAAGACAGTAGAAAAGCCAGCTCTGTGATATATATTGAGAGAGTTGCAGTGGGTAGATACTGGCACACTAAAGGTCCAACTCTTATACTATATGGAAGCGACCTTCTGATGAGATGGTATCTGCAGGAGGCCCTCTCCCGTAGAGTGCAGTGATCAATTGGGTACACTGCTGCCAGCATCTCGACCTTTGCCCGTTAGCTAATAATTGACAACTTTAAGCAGTATGGCTGCTGTATTAATACGTCCAAATAAGAATATTTCTATCAAATCATGGTGCCCATGGAAGGCACTGAAGTAAATAGACTGACAACTTTTACTGCATTCCCATCGTTGATGGCAGTTGTCTTGTGGCTTTGTGTGATTTCTTAGGTTGTCATGTGGTTTCAATCGGTATGAGTAAATTGGTGCTTGATTTATATGGATCCAGGTTTTCCTACTGTTCTTCATGGCAATATTTGGTATATACTCTAAACCAGCTTTTCTCAGTCTTGGGTCTCCAGATATTATGGATCATCAACAACAATTACTTATTATTTATTTGTATGCCGCCTATCTAATAGGGTTGCCCCAGCTATTCTGGATGGCCCCCAACACAAGAATAGTAAAAACACAATAAAACATCAAACACTAAAAACTTCCCTGAACAGGGCTGCCTTCAGATGTCTTTTAAAAACCATGTAGCTGTTTATATGTTTGACATCTGCTGGGAGGGCGTTCCACAGGGCGGTTTCCACTACCAAAATGGCCCTCAGCCTGGTTCCCTGTAACCTCACCTCTTGCAATGAGGGAACCACAAGAAGGCCCTCTGAGCTGGATCTCAGTGTCCAGGCTGAACAATGGGGGTGGAGTTGCTCCTTTAGGTATACAGCTCCCGCCATTCCTGACTACTGGTCCTGCTAGCTAGGGATGATGCAAGTTGTAGTCCAACAACACCTGGGGACCCAAGGTTGAGAAAGGGTGCTCTAAACAGAAACTCATGAGATAAATCCATCTAGCAGTCTGATCCAATATATGTTTACTTGTATGTCTCACTCAGTGTGGGGTTTAGTTTACTTACTCCCAAGTTAGAGTGAGTGCGTGGGATTGCTGCTCACGACCTCAATCCTGTGAGCATTTAGTGGAAAGCAAGCCCTATTGGACACATGAGCTTACATGAATAGTAAATTTCTGTTTGTATGACCATCACAAAAGCATGGATTGGTTCTGGGTGCCTGCCAAATACAGAGTCGGGAACCTCTGGTTAATTAGTCTTTTTGCATGTGAGCCAGTGGCATCATTAAAAACAGTCACACTCTCATTCCTCAAGGAAATGTAGAGTTTGGTTGTCTAGATTATAGTTCTCATTAGTAAGTTTCTCATGGTATGGTTTTGAAGGGGGGCGCACTTGTTCCCTAAGGGGGCTTCCTAGCGTGACTTAGCAACCTGAGTCTCTGCTCAATCCTGTATTAATATGTAATGTGCTGTCACTGAACTCGGGTGGATAATGGCCCTGTCGTACTCATTAATCTACTCATGAAAGCTTTAATTAGTCTGCTTTTCTTTTAGAGGTGGCAACATCTATTGGCCCCAAGGAAATCAAAGGTGTCACTTACCATTGGATACCCATGGAAAATGTTACAAGGAACAACAAGAGCCACGTGCATTTTGCAGGAGAAGACACGGGGAGCCAGAAACTCAAAAAGGGGGTGGGAATCCAGTAAGCAGTTGAGAAGCAGTTCTTACAAAATTCACTTTTGCGTGTTTATGTGTTTAGACTTATAGCAAACCTCCCCCTAATGTATGCAGGGAGTTGTGGCTGTTTTTAAAGTCTTAAATCTTAATAAGGGGGAGCATTGGAAAATAGGATCGCGGAGCGCTGTCAAGCGGAAAGGCGTGTGCGGAGCAGATCCTGAACCAGCTGTTAATGGTAGTCCCTGAATTAAGAGGGTCAGTGCTAGCTAGCCTGAAATGGGGAGCCGGCAAAGGCGGACCCGACATTTGAACCTGTGCAAAGCCTATACAAGGCAACATTGTCCTCCGGTAACCTCAATTGCCTTTGTCCGCTGAGGATTCTGTTCCCCATCTCTTCCTTTAATCACACAGTAATGGAATTCTCCCTAACGGAATATTGTTTGTCACTTGGGAAACTTGACAGGTTTTGAAAGAGGATGGAGCGAAGGGGTAATGACTGCCTTGAGCAAGCTGCATGTCCCCCGCCCCCCCCTAAGTATCCTGGGTGTGCAGGTATAAGTGGTCCCCCGATACTCATGACATTAGAAGCTGGCGCGTATTCGGCAAATCACACTTTCTTCGCTAATGACCTTGGCAGTGTTACGGAGATCATTTTCACTTTGTTTCAGTTTCATCTAGGCAACTTCTCTAACACATTAGGCACAGAAAGTGCTTGGCATCTTCTGCCCCCTCCTCTTTCATCACTCAGGTTAGGTAGAAGTATTGGGAGGAAGAGATTCTGCCTCTGCTGATGCAAAGCCACCTGAGCAAAATCTTATTGGCTTGTCTGTGTCGTTTGGTATTTTTATTTTGAAGGCATTGCTTTCAAAAATGCCTTTCCAATGACACACAAAATCCTGGGCAAGTTTTCAGCCAAGTCACCAGGAGGATTCCCTTACTACAGCTCAAATCCTTTTGAACATGCCCCGCTGCAAGGTCCCTTTTATTTATTTATTTATTCTTTTAATGGACTTAATATTGATTGTTTCATCTCAATGTGTCAGCATGTGGCCAGTGCCCTTGCTCTTGCCCTCCAAAGTGTAAACTAATAGGAACTGAGCTCATCTAGCATGATTGTCCCATTTGCAGTCCAATCAATTCATAGTACTTTTGTGCAGGAAGTCAGTCCCTCTGTGTTTAGCTAGGAAGCATGTATAGGGGCTCCTCTAGGCAACCTGTTTGTTGAGTGTCCTTCCTGGTTAGCTCACACAAAACTTATGCTGGTGTTAGACTGTGTCCGGTTTTCATCGAGCATTTGGAATTGATAGTGGGGAAGTTAGATAACACTGAGCGTTCATCCTGATTTGTTTGTGCTGCGTTCCCTTTAATAAGTCATTCATCCCGCTTATTAAAAAATATAAGCGGATTTGTTATGTTTGAGTGACAGTGTGCTTTAATCCACTTTTATTGTGCAAACCTACATGTCTGGCATACTCTTGAATCTTTTGCAGATTGGGGAGTTGAGGAAAAGAAACAGATTAGTGTGTTGTTTTCCAGGATGGGACCATGGGCAACTGTCCCTAAATCCAGCACTGGAATGAGTTTTCAACCAATTTTCTTTGCCATAGTTGTGTGGGCAGAGTCAACACTTAGGTGCACATTGAACCAACTGACTCAGTCCAAGATGCAAGTGATATTTTTTTTTACATTTTTAAAGTTCATTGTTAAATTTATATTCCACCTCTTATATGCCACCTTCAACCTCCAAGGAGTTGAAGGTGGCATACGTGGTTCTCTTCCTCCCCATTTTGTCCTAATAAAAACCATGTGAGGTAAGTTAGGGTGTGAGGCAGTGGCTGGCATGATGCCACCCAGTGAACCTCATGGCTGAGTGGGGTTTTGAACCCAGGTCTCCCAGCTTCTAACCCAGCTCTCTAACCACTACACTACACAGGCTCTTCAAAGTGCTGTGTTGGTGGGGGCTGATGGGAGTGGTAGCCCAAAACATCTGGAGTGCATCAGGTTGCGGAAAGCAGGTCTAGTCCAGGGCTGGTGAACCTCTGGCTCGAGGGCAGGGGAATGTGGCCCTCTAAGCCTCTCTGTCTGGCCCTTGGGAGTCTTTCTGTGCCATAGCCATGTCCTTTAGTAGCCCTGCTTCACACTTTCCTTAAATGTCTTTGCTTGGCTGAAATGTGTCCTCTGATAATGCCTTTCGCTTGCCTGAATGGAGGAAAGAGAGGGGTGCAAGCTAGCTTACTGTACAAAAGTGGTGTGGCCACAGTGGTGGGGCCAACCCATGCCAAGCTCTCCATTGCCTTGCCCCTGCCCCTCTCCATTTTCAAATATGGCACCTACACTGCCTCGCCAGCTGCAACTAGTTTCACTTCAATATGTTCTCAGCTTGTATCCTTGAACACCTTAAAAAATTGCAATGTGGCAAGTTGTGGTCTTTCCCAGGTTGGAACCGCCACAAGACTACTTCACTGTGTCATTTTTTAAAAAGATCAGCTCCTGGAAAAATCAATTTATAAAATAAAGTCATATATTAATGTGTCCTTAGATATAGCCTGTTAGTCAACCAGTTACTAACTGCCTGTAGGTAGTGAGGACAATTATTTATAACCTACTGTTTTAATAATTCCATTTATGTACCATTGTATGAGATAAGTATGTATAGAATTATAGTGTTTTTAATGCACTTTTTGTTTCTTCATTCATTTGTTTCTCAAATCCATCTGTTAGTTGAAATGAGAACACAGAGATCACTTGATCCTAATGCTAGGAATCCAGATCCCAGCTGGAGGAAGCACTCTCATTGCTGTGCTTCCAGATTTCCTCTCCTACCTTCCTAAAATGTGCTCAGTCCTCTTAACCCATAGCTGGCAATGCTGATCATCTGTTAGTTGGTGTGCACGCCACATGCCATGCAGACACCCCGAGTGTTGCATGCAGAGATTTCCTGCCCTCCCAATTGTAGCCTTTTGTGCCTCTGGTGCAACAAACCTGCATGCAGCGACCTGCTTGCAGAACGCTCTTTCCAGGGCACTTAAGCACATGGGTGCTCCAGTGTACTCATGGAGCTCCAGCAAGCACAAGGGCTTCCCCATTGACCTTGATGTTGAGCTACGAATTGGATGCAGCCTTTTCACTGGGGGGGGGGGGGGGAGTCCACATTTAACATCATCTGCTCTGGATTACCATATTTTTCCATCTATAAGACACCCCCTGTTTTTGGGGACTCTGATTTAAGAAAATGGGGGAAGATCTATCTGTGTATAAAACGCCCCCAAATTTTAGACATTATTTTTTAAGGGAAAAAACCTAGTCTTACACCACAGCTGTCAACTTTCCCCCCTTTAAAAGGGAAATTCCCTCATTCCGAATAGGATTCCTCGCAAGAAAAGGGGAAAGTTGACAGCTATGTCTTATACACGGAAAAATACAGTATATTCATCAGTTAAGCAGCTGAGGCCTACCTGGTATTTCAGGGTGGTTGTTTTTGAAGTGAAGCAGAGCTAAGCAAAAGTCGGAAGCCTCTTGTCCTTGCTAGCGTAACATTCTCCAGTTTTGACAGAGAAAGAGAGTTTGATGGAATTACCTGCTCTTGTCTGACAGTAGAGATTCTGTGATATTGCCTGTGTTTCTCTGTTGTACTTTTGGAGCTGTGTTCTGTGCTTTTACAGCATATGGCAAATGATGAAGTGATTTGTTCCTCTCCCTGCAGCCCGTCATTGCAGTTAATTCTGTGTGTTCTTCTTCCTCCCCTTGTGCTGTGCTGCTGATAACCTCGCTAGGACCCTGCAGTGGGACACAGACCCTTCAGTGCTGCAGCTTCAGTCTGACTCTGAACTTGGGTATATGTCCACTCTCGTTCTTTATTTTCCCTCTTGTTATACTTTGTTTACACCAGTTATGTTGAAGTTGCTTCCTCGGTCAGCTTTCTCCTTGCGTGTATGTGTGTGCTGAATCCTCAGCGTCATACTCTTATTTTTGTTTGTTTTTTTAAATTTGGGGAAGGGCTGTCTTATGAGAAAAACAGAAGTGAAGCTGTCTGAAAACAGTCACTACCTCTGGCTAGTGAAAACATCCAGGGTCCAGTGCGCTCTTGATGTTTTCAAAAGAAACATTTTCATTTCGCTGGAGATGAAATGTTAGAAAAGCATGTTTGTGGAAACAGTAACATGCATGTTGTAGGTGTGTACTATCAACATGTATGTCTTTCACATCACCGGCAGGCCACAGATTTCCCCTACTTGTTCATTGTTCAGAGTATTTTATTAATATCACATCAATCATATTTCTATTTCCTTTTAGCCCATTAACCCTTTGAAAGTTGCAGCCAATAAATTAGCTAATACAATTTACATAACGTTGGCTTCTTCAGTACCATGATATAATACAGTGATGTAATATTTTTGCACTGAACTTCCTCCAGAGGGCTCAGCTCTGTGAGGTTGATTCTGTTGAGCAGAGGTGACTGTCCCAAAGTCACCCATTCTGCTTCATAGCTGAGCTGGGATTTGAACCCGGGCTTCCCCACTCTGAGATTATGTTTGGGTTGTGTTACAAATAACCCTAAAACTGCCTTTGGATATGTATTGGTTACATACATAAAATATTTTTTTATTGGATTAAAGGTGGGTGAGGAGCAGAAAATGACTGCGGCCCAGTTCACACCTACTTTGGGAGCAAGCCCCATTTTATACAGGGATATTTGCTTCCACATAATAATGTATAGGCTCACGATATGAGTAGTAGTGCAACAAATATTCTGTCCATCTTGAGGACAGGACTGCAGTACCATTACCAGTGTTGTCTTAAGAATGTCAAGCAACTTCTGTTTTTATCTTTTGATTATTAAGGACAAACGAAGCATAATGCCGTTCACAAAATTGGCATTTTTTTTGGGGGGGGGAGGAAGTAAGGGGAAGGCATGGGGGCCCTGACACAGATCAGGAAAGCGGGGAGGGGGGGGTGGTTCCTGCACTGCAATTTATTTTTTAGAAGTAATTTGCACAGAAAGCTGCCTTATACTGAGTCAGAACACTGGTCTATCTAGCTCACTATTGCTTACACTAATTGGCAGCACCTCTCTAGGGTTTCAGGCATGAGGCAATCTCAGCCACAACTGGAAATGCTGGGGTTTCAACCTGGGGCCTTATGCATGCAGATCATGTGCTCCACCACCAAGTTGTAGCACTTCCCCCGCATGCCCGATTGCATGAATGGTGTCTTGTCTGGTTCAGCTCTTAGAATCCAGCATAAAAGATTCTGGCAAGGTTGGATGACGCCCTTCGCGCATCCTGCGAACAGACTGCGGATGATGCTTTGGAGTGTGCATTGAGTTAATGCACAGTGGCAAATTCAGAGCTGTGAAAAAGAGTCATTTGGGGGCGTTTATGAAATCCTTTCTCAAAAACAGACTAGTTGCAGCACTAGCAATGGTGGCTGCTATACTGCCAGGTCATTTTTATTTTTTGCTGAAAGCTCGATTTAAAGCAAAACAGAGTAGAAACGCCACATTTCTAGCTTGCAGCATCAGTGTCAACCCCCCTGAGAGAAAGCAAAGTTAAGTTGCTAATGGAAAAAACCCACATCCTGTGGGAACTGAGGCAGGGACTTAACTGGGTGGTGGAGCAAAGGCCTGGCATGCAAAAGCTTCTGGGTTTGGTCCCCAGCATCTCCAGGTAGGGCTGGAAACAGTGGCGGACCTTGGGGTCTCAAATTTCACAGCGCCCTGTGCGACGCCAAAATCCGCCCCCTCTCCGCTTCTCATCCTCCATTCTAAATAATAGTTGTGACATCCCCTGCAGTGCCTCCAATGCTTGGCGCCCAGTGCTGCTGAACTGGTTGCGCTCCCCTAAATCCGCCTCTGCTGGGAAGTACAGTGCCTGAAACATTGGAGAGCTACTTCTTGTCAGCATTGACAGTGCTGAGCTAGAAGGACTAATGGTCTGACCCCACTATAAGGCTGCTGCTTGTGTTCATGACTGAGCGCCGTAGCGCTTTTGACAACACACTCCAGTACCTAACCCAGCCTTTTGGTTTGCTTGTTCCAGCCGCCGCCTACACAAACTGGGCGTGTCAAAGATCACCCAGGTGGACTTCTTGCCTCGGGAAGTGGTGTCCTATTCCAAGGAGACGCAGACGCCTTTGTCTACTCATCGATCTGAAGGTAAAGCAGCTACCCTTTCTTCCGTGGAATTTGAGATGTTTGGAGTGAAGAAAAAAAGCTCACTTTGATCAGTGATCACTTTAATGTACACCATAATGGTATTAGAAAGTGAAAGACATAGCAAGCTTTCTGTTACAAAGAAGTAATTTGTAGGGTGGTCTCTTTTGCAGTAAAAGCTTCCAGCCTCAGGACAAGTTACTTGGAAGCCGTTTCAGTCAACTATGGTGGAGTTCCTGAGCTGGGAGGCTATAAATTCTTTCTGACATGCATCTCCTCCATTTTTACTATTTAGTTTTGTTTTATCTCATGTATGCTCCTGTGTGGAGTTTTTAAAGCATTCTATTCATTGTTTTCTTTGGATGTGGCCTGTGGACTAGCCCAGTAAATGTGATTATTTTATGTTGTTTTACTCTATGTTACATTTAACCTCTCTGGAGAGGGAGAGTGGAAGGTTTATTAGTGGCAGACACAGTAACATCATTGACGTCCTACTGTTTGTGCTTCAGATGGAGTTAGTTCACATTGACAACAATAATATATAACTGTATTATTCATAAAATAATTGTAGCAGCAACCTATATGACTTAGGAATTGCGCCTGGCTGTAGTCTTGGTTTTGTCTTCAAGGAAACCATTTTTTCATTCCAATAGCAACGCGTGTTTGTACATTACACTGGATTTGTTGAGAATTTAGCAGTAGCCGGTCAGCATGATCAGTTGAGTATGTTCCCAGGTCAATGTGCATGGGATTGCAACTTAAACCTCCAGGTTAACTCAGCACTCTAATGCTGTTCAGATGTTGAAAAACACATGGAGATAATTGTGTGAGAGTGTGCGCATACTCTGGCATTTCCCCACACTCTGCGCCCTTCCCGATCCTGTCAGTGGTTGGTAGGTGGATCTTCAGTGGGGCAGCCTTCCCCATGCACACAGAAGCCCTGTGAGCATGAAGAAGCCTTGAGTGCCCAGCATTGCATCCTACTTATGCCCGTTTGGTAGCCTCAGCCTATACACAGCACTGAGGAGTGGATCACATAGGGTGCAGCGGTGGTGGTGTGGGAATAAGGGACAAGTGACCTTGGCCTCATTCTCCTCCCTTGCGTCACCCTTCCAAATACTGCTTGCTTATGAAGACCCAAATAGGGTTTTACGAAAAGATCCAAAGTCTTTTAATTAGATGGAGAGAAGACTGCAACTGCTTTGGGGTATTTTAATTTTATTTGTTTTTAAGAATGTCTTGACCGTTTTAGAAAGCTTTTGCTTTGTTTCTGTTTTGAAATGCTGTATGTTTGCTGCCCTGGGCTCGAGGGAAGGCAGGATATACGTTCAATAAATAATAAAAAAATAAAAAACACATCTGCAGTGCAAGTAAGCTCTTTATTTTCAGCAGTTTCCTGGTGGCTTCCAAACTAAAAGGGAGATATAGCTTAGAAAATCTGTCTTGTTTCATTATTCTGTATACGCTGGAGGTGTGGAGGCTGGCTGGCAGCTTCTAAACAAGTAGTTGAGTCATCAAGAAGACATATCATTTTCCTCCACTTTCTTTTTTTGGTCTATTCAGCATCCTACTTCCTTCCACAGAATAATGTATTTTTTGTTGGAAAACCTGCAACTTCCTTTATTTGAGGGAGAGAAATGACATGTCATTTTTGGCTTGGTGTACAATTTGAGATGCTGTAGATATGCCTCTTGACCTCACTGTTCATTCAAAATGTCTGAGACACAGAGGTCACATTGAGATTATAACAAGGATACTTCTGAAAAGGCTCCTCTCTCTCACTAGTAAATCATCATCCACACACCATAACACATAGCAACACTTGTCCTTGTGGATCATGGCATCCTGTTGCAAGTCTCCAAGGCCTTCCCAGTACAGTATGAGATGGACCAATGACCTGACTCAACAAGGCATCTTTCTGTGTTCCCTGACCATTGGCCCTGCTGGCTGGGAGAGTTAAAGTCCCACAACATCTGGAGGGCAATACTTCAGGGAAGGCTAAGCAAATCATTTAGAGCACTCATATAATTACTGAGTCGATGTGCCTTCTGAAGTAGTCTTTATTTTATCTGCCATTCAGGGTAATTACCATAATGGGTTAGCAAAGCAGAATAAATATTTGGAGCAGGAATGGGGCATCTGGGGCCCCCCAGATGTCGCTGGACTAAAACTCCTGTTGTTGTTGTTGTTAAATTTGTGTACCGCCCTTTACCCATAGGTCACGGGGCGGTCCACAACACAAAATTACAATATAAAAAACAAAGAATACATAAGAACAATAAAAACAGAAGCAATCTCATTTTGTCAAAAGATGCTTGGTCCATCAAGGAGTTATATTACTGCCCCCCATCATTCCTGACCATGGGCCTTGTTCCCTGGGGAGGATGAATTGGAGTCTAACAATATCTGGAGGGCTAGTGGCTCCCTCTTCCTGCCGTAAGACAAACTGTTGGTGCCTGAATGCTTTTCTTTTGAGGGCAAGCAGCAGCTTGGGGGACGGGGTGGGGGTGGGTGGGATGAGATTCAGGTCAATAAACTGACATTGCTGAAAGGATGAATCTCTTCACTTCCAGCTGCATAGGACTGCTCCCAAAGCGCTCCCCCCCTTAACTGAGAAAGATTGGAGATCTCGTGGATAGCCAACGTTACATTTAGCTCAGCTCTCCAATAAGCTAGCCTACTGCTTAACATTTGATCTTGCTGCCTGGCAGAGGTGCCAAAGCACTGTCTCCTTAAAGCATACATTGATGTAATAAAATAGCGATGTAAATCTATTTGTTGCGGAAGTACAGTGGTACCTCGGGTTACATACGCTTCAGGTTACAGATGCTTCAGGTTACAGACTTCACTAACCCAGAAATAGTGTCTCAGGTTAAGAACTTTGCTTCAGGATGAGAACAAAAATCGTGTGGCGGCGGTGGCAGCGGGAGGCCCCATTAGCTAAAGTGGTACCTCGGGTTAAGAACGGACCTCCAGAACGAATTAAGTTCTTAACCCGAGGTACCACTGTAATCTAAAACCCAAGGGCAAGACTGGGTGTGAAACGGCAGAATTTGCCTTCAGAAATGGCACAAGCATATGCTTCTCTTTCGAAACATGGATTTTTTTTGGAGGAGTTTGTTTTATTCTTTACTCCAGAAACTTACGAAGAGTACCCTCTAGTGGTGTATGTAAAAACTGACATTGTGGCGGAGGAGGCGATCAGAGGAAACTGACTAGGCATGAAGACAGGAGCAGTTCTGAATATGGAAGCACGGCATTGTCCCAATTATTTAAGGGCGGGGAGCAATTTTAATGGCAAAAGGAGCAGATGCATGAGACAAATATAGTCATTCACTTAACCTGTGGCTCACATGGGTAAGGAGTGGCCGTGCCTTCCTCTTGCCTGGTAATGATTTCTTGAAGGGCAGCTCTGTTAGATCTGTTGTTCCAGAAGGAGAGCGAGCGAGCTCTAAAAAGAATCTTGTGGTATTTTAAAAGACAAATACATTTATTAAGACATAAGCTTTTGTTGTTGCAATGCATGCATTCTCTCTGATAGAATGAGATTTATTATGCTATTCTTGAAAGGGAATTGGACAACTTCATAGAGGTGAACCCAGGGGGTTCCAGAGGGGCGCAGAGTTCTTTTTAAAATGTTTTAAAATGTTCCTTTTCCTTTTCCTTTTATTTTTTGTATATGCGGGGACGGGGATGGGGGTGGGATGGATGTTTAGTTGGGAATTTGTTTGATTTTAATGGATTTGTAATTTTTATAGTTTTTCATTTGTATTGTTTTTTGTTTTCTGGGGTTTTTTATTGTTTTAAGGTCTTATTTTGTTCTTAAGGGGATGGCCAGGGCTGCCGGGGAGTGGGTCCCAGCCAACAAAATGGCTGGGGTATGTTCCACAGAGGGGGATGCGCTGGGACAACCGATCTCAGTGATCACGGGTAGGAGGAGGAGTTACGCTAAGACCAGACCATGTCATTACAGAGGAGGCAGGTTTAGTCGTTGTCTGAGGACTATCCCTGCCTCCGGGTCTGGTCCTGTCCGGACGGATACTAGAATCAGCAAGGGATACCCACATAGCCTGAAGGTGCTGCTGTGCAATGCCAGGTCAATGATTCATAAGACCACTGCTATCCATGACTTGATCATGGATGGAGGATTTGACCTGGCTTGTGTAACAGAGACTTGGTTGGATGAAGCAGATGGGCCTGTTCTTGCTGCTGCTTGTCCACCAGGTTTCTCTTACGCACAGCAACCCAGGCCTTGTGGGCGGGGAGGGGGGGTTGCAGTGATTTTTAGGAAGTCATTAGTTTGCACCAGGCGTCCTATTAGGAAGACCCAGTTCTCTGAGTGCATGTTCTGGAAGTTGGGCAATAGGGGCAGTACAGGATTCCTTTTGGTGTACCGACCTCCCCGCTGCACCAAGGATTCCCTGCCCGAGCTGCTTCAGGTTGTGGCGGATGTTCTCCTGGAGACACCTAGCTTGGTTGTCCTAGGGGATTTTAATATCCATGCCGACACGACCTTACAAGGGGCCGCTCGGGACTTTGTGGAAAGCATGGCCTCCATGGGGCTGTCCCTGAATAAGTTTGGCCCAACCCATAGCCGCGGACATGCCTTGGACCTGGTGTTTACCTCCATGGATGTTGGTGTTCTGACACTAAGTAAAAGCGAAACAAAAGAAGTGCCATGGTCAGACCACTTCCTGGTGCAACTTGACTTCTCCGCGACCCTTCCCCTCTGCAGGGAGGTGGGACCGATTCGGATGGTCCGCCCCCGCCACTTAATGGATCCAAATGGTTTCCAGAGAGCGGTAGGGGATGCTTTATCCCATGTTGATGGCCTTTCAGCTGATTCCCTGGTGGCCCGCTGGAATGTGGAGTTAACCAGGGCTATTGACTGTTTGGCTCCGAAGCGCCCTCTCCGATTGCATGGAGCCCGGACAGCCCCGTGGTTTTCCACGGATCTGAGGGCAATGAAACAATCGTTGAGACGGCTAGAGCGCCGGTGGCGGATGACCCATTCTGAAGCTGACCGGACACAGGTTAGAGCTCAGTGTCGAGCCTACCAAGTGGCGGTAGCGACGGCGAAGAAG
Source organism: Podarcis pityusensis (assembly GCF_964106645.2). Lineage (NCBI taxonomy): Eukaryota > Metazoa > Chordata > Lepidosauria > Squamata > Lacertidae > Podarcis > Podarcis pityusensis. The sequence goes on from NC_138037.1 coordinate 28,654,019, forward strand.
GCTTTCTTCGCCGCCTCTATTGCATCTGCAGAAAACAGCAGCAGGAGACTTTTTCAGGTGGTCCGCAATTTAGCGGAACCACCTGCTACATCGGGGCCCAGTACGGGCCACATGATCTCCTGCAATGATTTTGCAAAGTTTTTTGCAGATAAAGTCGCTCAGATTCGGGAAGAGGTAGACGCCACCGTGGGAGCAGGGCCGGGGCGGGAGAGTGCTAGAGTCCTGTCTAGTCAAATTGCGTGGAATCAATTCCAATCTGTTACCTCCGAGGATGTGGACAGGCTGCTTGGACGAGTGAAACCAACCACCTGTCTCCTTGATCCTTGCCCATCCTGGCTTATAAAAGCTAGCCGGGAAGGGCTGGGCGATGGGCTTCGTGGGGTGGTGAATGCTTCCCTCCGTGAGGGAGCCTTCCCAGACCCGCTGAAAGAGGCGGTTATTAAACCGCTTCTTAAAAAACCATCTTTAGATGCGGCCACGATGGCCAACTATCGCCCAGTCTCAAATCTTCCATTCTTGGGCAAGGTGATTGAGCGAGTGGTTGCTGAACAACTCCAGGCACGCCTGGAAGAAGCGGACCATTTGGATCCCTTCCAATCGGGATTCAGGCCTCATCATGGGACTGAAACTGCCTTGGTCGCACTGGTTGATGATCTCCGGCGGGCTAGGGACAAAGGTGAGAGCTGTTTCCTAGTTCTGCTGGATCTCTCAGCGGCGTTTGATACCATCGACCATAACATCCTTCTGGACCGTCTTGAGGGGCTGGGAGCTGGGGGCACTGTCATACAGTGGTTCCGCTCCTTCCTCCTGGGCCGTGTTCAGAAAGTGGTGGTGGGGGATGAGTGTTCAGACCCCTGGGCTCTCACTTGTGGGGTGCCTCAGGGTTCTGTCCTCTCCCCCATGCTTTTCAACATCTACATGCAGCCGCTGGGAGAGATCATCAGGGGGTTTGGGCTGGGTGTTCATCAGTATGCAGATGATACCCAGCTCTACCTTTCTTTCAAATCAGAACCAGTGAAGGCGGTGACAGTCCTGTGTGAGTGTCTGGAGGCGGTTGGAGGATGGATGGCGGCAAACAGATTGAGATTGAATCCTGACAAGACAGAAGTACTGTTTCTGGGGGACAGGAGGCGGGCAGGTGTGGGGGATTCCCTGGTCCTGAATGGGGTAACCGTGCCCCTGAAGGACCAGGTGCGCAGCCTGGGAGTCATTTTGGACTCACAGCTGTCCATGGAGGCACAGGTTAAATCCGTGTCCAGGGCAGCTGTGTACCAGCTCCATCTGGTACGTAGGCTGAGACCCTATCTGCCCGCAGACTGCCTCGCCAGAGTGGTGCATGCTCTGGTTATCTCCCGCTTGGACTACTGCAATGCGCTCTACGTGGGGCTACCTTTGAAGGTGACCCGGAAACTACAACTAATCCAGAATGCAGCAGCCAGACTGGTGACTGGGAGCGGCCGCCGAGACCATATAACACCGGTCTTGAAAGACCTACATTGGCTCCCAGTACGTTTCCGAGCACAATTCAAAGTGTTGGTGCTGACCTTTAAAGCCCTAAACGGCCTCGGTCCAGTATACCTGAAGGAGCGTCTCCACCTCCATCGTTCTACCCGGACACTGAGGTCCAGCACCGAGGGCCTTCTGGCGGTTCCCTCACTGCGAGAAGCCAAGTTACAGGGAACCAGGCAGAGGGCCTTCTCGGTAGTGGCGCCCTCCCTGTGGAACGCCCTCCCAACAGATGTCAAAGAGAACAACAACTACCAGACTTTTAGAAGACATCTGAAGGCAGCCCTGTTTAGGGAAGCTTTTAATGTTTGATGTAACATAGTATTTTAATATTCTTTTGGAAGCCGCCCAGAGTGGCTGGGGAAACCCAGCCAGATGGGCGGGGTATAAATAATAAATTATTATTATTATTATTATTATGAACAGCTCTATCCATTATATTTTGGGGGGTATAACAGAGGAAGGGAAAGCTGTGGCCCTCCCGGTGTTGTTGGACTCCAGCTCCCATCAGCCCCAGGCAGCTTGGCCCAATGGTCAGGGATGATGGGAGTTGGAGTCCAACAACATGTGGGAGCTCCCCAGCCCTGCAGCACAGCTTTAATGCACATCCAAAGGTATTGTGCTTCTGAGGACCACTTTGGGGGCAGAAAGGATCCTGGTCAATATGGATCCTTAGGACGATCCAGCTGGTCTCTTCGTATGTTGCCTTGATCTACATAACAATTATTTATCTGTCTTGTCAGATCTTCCCACTCTGTGCCCGGCTTCCATCACCAGGGCTTTTTAGAAAGGCGTCTGTCTGATCTAGTCCCCCCGCCATGTTTATTTCTTATGTTTCCATTTTAATGGTTGTTTTGGAAATGATGGTGGCTTAGGCTTTGCACCTTAATGTTCTGATCTTATGACTGGAGCCAGGAATGGCGATTGTGAGGTATTTTAATATTGTGTAATGTTTGGATGTAACAGTTTCTTTCAAAATTAGGCAGGATATACATTTTAAAACAAGGGGGGTTAATTTTAAAAATGTATCACAGCCTTCCTCTATTATTTGTTTATTATAAGATTTCTTAGTAACTTTTGCAGTGAAGCAAACACAGAAAACTTGCAGTGAGTTGGACCACTCGCCCATTTGACTTAATAATGTCTACACTGACTGGCAGCCTTTCTGTTGTGTTTCAGACAGGGGTTTCTCGCAGCTGTACCTGGACATCTTGGGGATTGAACCTGGATGCAGTGCAAAGCAGATACTCTGTCACTGAGCTGCAGCCCTTCCCTAAATCAACTCACATCCGTCCTCAGAGGACTTATTCTTACAACAATCTTGTGAGGCTGTGCTGAGAGGGAGTGATCTAGTGAGCTTTGCCTACAGACAGAAATTTGAATTGAGGTTTCCCTCATCCAAATCCAATACTCTAATCACTATAGCAGACTAATTAGCAGAGTTGTGGCGAACCCTATCTTTCTTTAAATTTGGTCACCTTCATAGCTGCCATGTAATAACACTCCTATATAGAAATACTTTTGTGGTTCATTATTCTGTGTTCCGCTATCCATTTCCTTCTTTTGTTCAAAGTTACATTTCAATCCAGTCACTTTTAGAATAACTGCTACTTTTAGTTACAAGGAAATTCAGATGGGAGGGATTGGAGGAAGTCAAGTAATAGGTTTATGAGGTTGGAAGTTTAATCAATTATTAATTTGTATTGTATTTGTGTAATTGTTGTTATATATTTTGTTGTTATTTGCTTTATTTTTTCCCCTTTTTTCTTTTCTTTATTGGTTTTTGAGTATGTGTTATATTTGTAAGAAACTTAATAAACATTATTGGGGGGAAAAATAGAATAACAAACCTAAGATTTCTTAATATTTGTGCGACACTCTCCCCCATTAAATAGCTATTTCTTATAGCATGAAGTGTGCACTAGGAATTGGTTATAACTCCATTAACTGAATTGATCAGAATGACAGGGATACTGTAGTTATTGATGCATTAGCTGCATCAATATGTATAAATTTCAGCTGTTTGGAGTATCAGTCAACAAGCATTGTCCCATAAAAAGGTCCAAAATTCAGCACAGAGAGTCACTACCATAAATGTGCAATAACGTACTTGTTGGATGAGGAAAAGAATGCTGCTGTCAAGCAAAAGGAACCCAAATAAGCCTCACGCAAGGAAGCGGGCGTGACAGCATCTTGTTCTCTAAAACGCATTCTGAGATGCCTACCTGCTGGATGGCACTTTTTAAAAATGTCTCTCTCATATATATTTTTTTCCATGTAACATTTTTACAAATCAGTTTCATTTGTTGAGACATTAGGAAGAAAAGGGGAAAGAGGTGGAGGGGGGGAAGATGGGTGGGGTGGGGTCGGGTGGCGATGTTTCTATTTTACTTAATATATGTAGGGTTTGGTGTCAGCGTTGCTTGTGCAGGTTCTCTGCTGTTCACTTGTGTTCCTTTGGTGGTGAGAGAGGTTGGGGTTGGCCTAGGGTGTGGCTGTTCATTTGTGGTTGGCTGTGGTGATCTTTGTTTTCGTGTGTGAGTGGGGTGGGTGGGTGTTTTGGATCAGGTTAGCCATATTGATTTGTATGCTGTTGGTGGATTTTTGTCATTGTCTTGTTGAGCTGTGTATGTGATCAAGGGGAGCCATACTGGGGTGAAGGCGTCGTCTTCTATTTGTCCCCGTGTCAGTTTGTTTATTGGTTAATTTTTCTAGTAAGGCTGTTTCCCATACTATTTGGTACCATTGGTCCATGCTTACTCCTGACAGGCTTGATGGCACTCTTGAGATTATTCTGTGTGGCTGGAGGTTTGATTTAATCTTCCTGCAGGTGGACCCAGCCTGGCATGTGGCCAATTGCGGACCCCCCAAGAGCTTTAATTGAGATTCCTGCATTGCTGGGGGGTTGGACTAGATGATCATCGGAGGCCCTTTCCAGCTCTACTATACTAGGATTCTATTATTCTTCCACTCCTTGCTGATGATGAGTCTTTTGCTTTGCTTTCTGCTAAGAACGGGGGGGGGGGGGGGGTATGGCGAACCCTTCTCCCCCCCCTCCACACACACCAGAGAGCTCTGTCATTATGTCCTAGGGAGTAGATTTGGCCTCCCCACAGGGTGGTTATCAATCCGATCGTTAAGTCTGGCATCCCAGTTCAAAGCATTAAACCAAATGAGCTTCTGGGACACCTGGTGACAATTGGCCCCAAACGCGAGTTAATGGCCTTGACCTCCGGGTCTCATAACTAGCTGCAAGCCATTTCTGCTGTGCCTTTGCCCTCATCCTCGCATCCTGACATCTGAAACCAGCATTGTGCTGCGTTATTCGGAGAGGGAGCCTCATGACACCTGTATGCAAATAGAACCCCAGCTGGGGAAGGGAAAGCATTTTTCTTTCTTTGCCGAGAAAGAGCCCAGCATGTCTGAGCCATCAACAGCTCACATGTCAAACTATTCCTTTAACACGATGTGAATGAGAACATGGTAGGTGCTTCTCTGACGTGCCGCGTGCATGCAATAGCTGCAGGAAGATTTCTTCTGAGTTCTTGAAAATGTAAATCCTTTTTTTTTATTTATTTAAAAAAATTTAGAAGTATTCCTAGACCACTTAATAAGATCTCTTAGTGGTATGCAAAAATGCAATGTAAAAACAAGAAAGCAGTATAATAAGAGCAGAGATGAAACCAAAACAATATTATATGGGCAGGAATAACAGGGTCCAAGTCTTACAGGTCAGGGAAAGCCTGGAACCCCCCCCCCCCCCAATATTTAGAAGATATCAGAAAATTAGTGGATGATGCTTCATATATTGTAGTAGGAAGAGCATTCCAGAGTACAGGGACAATGGTGGGAAATGCCTGTTTGGGGAACTGCTCTGTGATATTCTGTCGGATGCCACTGATATTCTGCAGTGCCACAAGTATAATCTCCCCTGATGATCTAAGCGGTCTTACACATCTGTATATGGGCAAGTAAAGCTGGTGCAGGGTTATTCCGGGCTTCTGATGTAAGTAACAAGAGTTTAAATCTGGCTGGTAGCTAACTGGCAGCCAATGTAGTTCCCTAAGGGTAGCGATAACATGTGTGTATCAAAGTGACAGGAAAGGCGAGACTAGCTAAACCAGAAGTCGTACTTCCATCCTAAACAGTCCAAGATTAGGGCAAGGAGTCAGGAGCTTCCTGACCTGTTAGGTTGTTCCCATCATTTCCTTACAAGATCCATTTTATTTCACTTTTGGATGTTTTTCCAGTCTCTCACATATACTATCCTACTGAGTGTCATAATATAAAAATATAAAAAATATAATATAAACCTTGGGTTTGATGCCTTGGTCTTATGGGATATTTTATTTTCTATCTAATTTATATACCACCCTTCATCTGAAGATCTCAGAGCAGATTACAAGATAAAAATATAGCTCAATAGAAAAATATAGCTCAATGGGGGGGGGGGGGAACCAAAGGATCCAGTAGGTTCTCATACTCATAGAATAAAATATATCCTAGCTCTGTAACCACAGTTAACACCAAAAATCCTTTGCTTTACATTTCCACCAGACGCGGACAAAGTTTCCCTTGCCCCCACTCCCGCAGTGTCACTCCACATACTGCTTTTTAATGATAGGGACTATTTTGTTGTTTGTTGTTTAGTCATTTAGTTGTGTCCGACTCTTCGTGACCCCATGGACCAGAGCACGCCAGGCCCTCCTGTCTTCCGCTGCCTCCCGCAGTTTGTTCAAACTCATGTTGGTAGCTTCGAGCACACTGTCCAACCATCTCGTCCACTGCTGTCCCCTTCTCCTTGTGCCCTCAATCTTTCCCAACATCAGGGTCTTTTCCAGGGAGTCTTCTCTTCTCCTGAGGTGGCCAAAGTACTGGAGCCTTAGCTTCACGATCCATCCTTCCAGTAAGCACTCAGGGCTGATTTCCTTCAGAATGGATAGGTTTCATCTTCTTGCAGTCCATGCGACTCTCAAGAGTAGGGGCTATGATGATGTCCAATTGCCTCTGACCACACCATTGCAATCCTCAAGAAGTCCCTCAATCTGTACTATACTTCCTTCCAATGTATCTGGTTGTGCGTCCTACCTGCATCCCCCAGCACAAGGACTTGGGGGATGTGTTTTCTAGCAGATGTCCATGGTACAGACAAAAACTGTGCAAGCTACCTAGTATGAAAAAAATGCATTGGCTCAAACTGCTGTACAAGCTGGCAATGAACTTTCTAGATGGTGCTTATATTGTAATGGAGGTAAGCATCAGAGATGGACAAGTTCATATTCTGGATCGATTTGTAATTCTGAATCTCAGCAGCCTTCCTGCTCTTCACTTAAACTCCCGTTTTACATGGGCTCCTTGGAATTTTTAAGGATGTGAACCGGGCTAGAATGAGGAGTAAGAGAATATGTGTCTCTGGGGCCTCATTGTAGCTCGCTTCATGTACTTAATGTTATCATTAGGGCAAATGAATATGTGCAACTGAGCCAGCTGAAAAGGCTTATGTCCTACAGCTCAGTAGCATGAGTTCTATAGCTCAAAAATGGCTTAGGGAAATAGCCCTAGTTTTTCACAGAGGCTTAATAGTTTCCTCAAATTGGCTCATTAACCGAAGAGGCCACCTGCCCAAAATGATAGTAAAGGCTCCCTCCTATATATGCCATATTCTTGATCGCATTGAGGAAATGCCAGCTTTCTGTCCCCACCACTAAAGTGTTTACTAATTCATTTCCCCCCACAAGGACCTGAAAATAAATCGCATCCTTCCAATTGTATTTTATAACTGCAATATGACATTACTCTAATGTAATTCATGTCAGCATAAGATGGAAAAAACACAAAATGATATTTTTAAATAAAAAAATAAGATATTAAATGCGATAGTCTAAAAAAGAAAGAAAGACCTGTTTAATAAATCTTTAATCTGGCTATTCCATTAGTACCCTATTACTTTGTACATGTCATTTACACAATTGTTTTTGACAGATGAAAGTCACTGTGCAAAGATTCTCTCCTCTCATTCTTAGGTGGTTAAAGCTTTCTAGCGAAATCACCCACGTGTTTAAATCTATAATTGTTTATGTGTTCACTTGGCAGCAAAGTCATGTTGAACTCAGTGGGAATTTTCTTCTGCTTTACTTCTGAATCAGCAGACATGAGAACAGGTTGTGTATGTGTGCACAAACATATACACACAATAACTGTGTTCTGGTAATGTTTCTTTTTCATGAAATCACAGTTACACTTACTTTTATAATATTTATTATTAAAAATATTAAATTTTTGCACACAATAAAACAGAATAACAAATGCATAAAAACAGCAGTGCACAAAAAAGTAAAATGCTCATCCGATGATATATTTAAAAGAAACAACCCACCCCTACCCACCCCACGTAAATGAGCCCGAACGAAAGCCACAAACATGTCTAACTAACCTGCTGATTAAAAGCTATAAGCATGGGTAATTTAAAAAACAGCTTTTTCCTGGCACCTAAAGACAGACAGCGATGGCATCAGCCACGCTTTTCCTATTGGAAAACATTCCACAAACAGGGAGCCACCATTGAAAATGCCTCTTCTCATGTGTATTCTAGACTTGTGCATTTCAGAGTTTTAAGGTTCTTTTTTAAATGGTCCAAATTTTTGGCCTTAGCAACATTCCTGGCTGTCTTTACCTACATGGTTCTTGATTGCCCTAAACCAGGAGTAGCTAACCTGTGGACCTCCAGGTGTTGATAGACTACGACTCCCATCACCCTTGGCCACTGGCTTTCCCATCTGGGGCTGAAGGGTGTTGGAGTCCATTGATGTCTGGAGGACTACCGGTTCACCACCTGTCATCAGAAAACTTAAAAATAGATGGGTGCCCCAATTCCAGTTGACAGGTATAAGCAGTGCTTAATTTTTACCTATTTTTTGAAAAAGGTGCCATTACTGAGTACCCCTGAGTATCCCAGAAAAAGAGAGCGCTGATTATAAGCTTCCATCCTTGCAGAAAGCTGTAAAAGGTTCGGTCATGATGCATCTTTGCGTAGAACACAAATTAATCACAACTGCAATCTATTTCCGTGTCCTCCCCTTTAAGAGAAACAGTGTTGTCTTCTGCATCCCAGATCAGTTATGTCAGCTGAAAAACCGTGCCTTCTTCGTTAGCAACTGCTTTTATCAATCTGCTGAATGGCAGTCTCTTCCCAGGGACCGGCCACATCTTGCAATAATTTTTATATAAGTATTACAGCGCAGTAAACATGATACTCATAGTAATTCCTGCACTCCCCCCTCCCTCCGGCATCTCCATGTAACCAAAGGCGTTTGTGCTGTTATTAGTTTTGACAAACTGGATTGTACCTCGGCCATTGTTAAGTCGTTCTATCTGCCCTACCCCCGCAACTCGCCGAGAGACAAAGAATTTTTAATGAATTTAATTAAAACTTTATGTGGTTCCTGGAGTACAGCTCCAGCTGCTTGGCCCTTCTTTTTGGATGAAGGAAAGTTTCTTTAATGCATAATGATGTGTTTTATATGAGATACGTTTCAGCCTCCTTCCTAGTAGCCTTAGGTTGTTTTCCATCTGTATCACACTGGCGGAATATTTTATAAAGAGTCTCTTTAACATCTTGGTTAAGTGCAAAGCACAAATCAGTATGCTAAATATATTATCAACAGCAGCTACTTTTGGGGCAAGCGGGCCGCCAATCCACCACTTGTCTTGTCAGCTGCCAGAATCAAAACCATATATTTTCATGAATGGCTTTTCATGAATAATTTTTTCATGAATATTTTCATGAATGGCAGTTTCATGTTTCTGATATGGCTTCTGGATTGGAACTTGCTGGGTCCGAATCTGTTTGGGGCTTGAATCGTGGAAGATATGGAATTTTATTGGGGGAAACCAAAGTAAGACCATGAGAACATAAGATGAGCTTGCTGGATCAGGCCAATGGCCCATCTAGTCCAGCATCCTGCTTTTGAAGCAGGTGCTCCTGGGAAATATGCAAGCAGGACCCAAGCTCAAGAGCACGCTCCCCTCTTGCAGTTTTCAGAAAACCTAGGACTAAGATGAAACTGTGAAGCTCCCTTGTCATTTTTGCTATTGGATGCTGCATGTTGCTTAAGCAATCTTGTTATATGCACAGTGGTACCTTGGGTTAAGTACTTAATTCGTTCCGTAGGTCTGTTCTTAACCTGAAACTGTTCTTAACCTGAAGCACCACTTTAGCTAATGGGGCCTCCCGCTGCTGCTGTGCCGCCGGAGCACGATTTCTGTTCTCATCCTGAAGCAAAGTTCTTAACCCGAGGTAATATTTCTGGGTTAGTGGAGTCTGTAACCTGAAGTGTATGTAACTTGAAGCATATGTAACCCGAGGTACCACTGTATAGTATTGAAATATGGGTGGGGTTTTTTTGCACGCTATTATGTTTTTGTTTCGCTGTGTTAATATGAAATGGTTACTATGTTATTGGGACGCGGATGGTGCTGTGGGTTAAACCACTGAGCCTAGGACTTGCCGATCAGAGGGTCGGCAGTTTGAATCCCTGGGGCAGGGTGAGCTCCCGTTGCTTGGTCTCTGCTCCTGCCAACCTAGCAGTTCGAAAGCACGTCAAAGTGCAAGTAGATAAATAGGTACCGCTCCGACAGGAAGGTAAACAGCGTTTCTGTGCGCTGCTCTGGTTCGCCAGAAGCGGCTTAGTCATGCTGGCCACATGACCCGGAAGCTGTACGCCGGCTCCCTCGGCCAGTAAAGCAAGATGAGCGTCGCAACCCCAGAGTCGGCCACAACTGGACCTAATGGTCAGGGGTCCCTTTACCTTTTTACTGTGTTGTTATGAAATTGTTTGTTTATTATGTTTGTTGTTTATTATGAAAGTGTTTGTTGTAAGCTGATATGAGCATGATTTTTTGTGTGTGTTTGTGTGTGTGTGTGTGTGTGTGTGTGTGTGTGTGTGGAAAAGCAGCATACAAAGAAAATGAACGAAGGAGACCTCTTCCCATACCCACAGCATGTCTTAAGATCTGAAAAGGCCCTGCTCCAAGTACCCTCTTTAGTAGAAGCACACTGTGCAAAGGAGAGGGCCTTTTCTGTGGTGGCCTCCTGACCCCTCTTCTCTAAGGAGGTTTGATTGCCAGCTGCATTGCAAGCTTTTTGATACCTTTCTATTGGCTTGGGCATTTTAGATTGCAGGGGATTTGAAGGATTCTCTTCTGCTTTTCAACTTTTTTGCTTCTGTTTTCTATTTTCTTATGCCTTTGGTTAATTTTAAATGACTCAAACTTTAATTCACATCGCTCTGGGATCTTCTGATGGAATATTTGTTTGTTTACTAGAGATAAATAAAATAAAATCGAGAGAAAACTCTTGGAAGAGAATGATGGCATGCCTCCCTTTAAACAGCAGAGGGAAGAAAACATAGCCAGAAAGGAGATGTTACTAGTTAGCAGAAGGCTTGTTACTGCGCCTTTTAGTGCATTGTGTGAAATGGCTAATTAATGAAAAGAAACAAACAAAGGTGAAATGTAGGCACAAGCCTAATTTACTCCGGGTTTTATTAGCCAATGAAAGACCCGTAGCAAGAGCAGTGAAATGTGGAAGGCTGGCTTTGGCTAAAGGAAGGTGTGAATTCTCAGCTGGACTGCAGTGTAAAAAGAAACATACACAGCCACATTCCTCATGTAAAACAAAGCCATTTTATGGAACTATATTAATAAGACTGATGGGCCGAGAGGAGGTAGTTAGCAAGACTTTGCATTACGAGCCCATTTCCAGTCTTGCTGCTTCCTCTGGTTCCTTCTTCATGCTTTCCCACCAACTTCCAGCTGTGTCTGAAAAAACCGGCAATTGCTGAGATTGCGAATGTTTTGGTAGTTGTTTCCATTAGTGTGGAATAATTCCCTATCCCATACAGGGATTACAGAATTGAATGCATATACAGTGGTACCTCGGGTTACATACGCTTCAAGTTACATACGCTTCAGGTTACAGACTCCATTAACCCAGAAATAGTACCTCGGATCAAGAACTTTGCTTCAGGATGAGAACAAAAATCATGCTCCGGTGGCACAGCGGCAGCAGGAGGCCCCATTAGCTAAAGTGGTGCTTCAGGTTAAGAACAGTTTCAGGTTAAGAACGGACCTCCAGAACGAATTAAGTACGTAACCAGAGGTACCACTGTATGATACCTATCTATGTAGCTAACTATATCAAAGTATGGTGGGCGGATAGGGCAAGGGGATTGTCTCATTTGTCTGTCTGTTTTTGTTGTTAAAATCTTCATTCAGGTCATTGCCGATTCATCAGGAGAGTGTTTTGTTGTGTTTTGACAGGAGCAAGAACCCTCATTTTATAGGTTAATGACCGTTAGATCGGTGCTGTGTTTTTGCACTGAAAGTACATTGTACATAGATTGGGGTGGTAGTCACCTAAGTTTTACTCAGGGTAGATGCACTGAAATAATGAAGACAACTACGTTATGTCCATTGGTTTCAGTAGGTCTCTGATTAGAACTTAGTTGAAAACTGCCAATTAATTGTTAATTATTAAGCTATATTTTTGGAAGCTATTTTCTTTATTAATTATACGTATTTAGAGCCGAGTTGAAAACCTTTTTTCAGATCGAGGGCCACATTCCCATCTAGTTAACCTCCCAGGGTCCACATGCTAGTGGTGGGTGGAGCCAGAGCCAAAAATGGGTGAAGCAATCAATATGCATTTGATCTTTGTACATTAGGGCAGTTTCCGCACATATCCCCACAGCCCCCTCTCCACCCTCCATCCGGACAACCAAGAGGCATTATTATTAGGGTTCAAGGACATGTTTTAGCCAGGCAAAAACACTCAAAGAGGGTGGTATTAGAGTAGGTGTGTGTGTGTGGCTGAGGAGATGGTGGCCTGGGAAGAGTCCTGAGGGCCCAACAAAGGGGCATGGAGGGCCGGGTTTATCCCCCAGGCCTGATATCCCCCACACCAATTTAGAGATTTATATGCCATGTTTCTAATTGTTACAAGGGTGTTTTATAACATGTAAAGACAACAACTTCATTCTGAGAGCCAGATAGAGATAAATGGAAGCCTGGATTTATCCCATGTTCGAAACTCCCATTGTTCTAGGCACATTTTGTGACAGGGAATTTCATGAGGGCGAGCGTTTTCTGAGCTCTGGACACAGTACTGCGCCTAAGATTCCAGATTAAAACTGCAGAATGGAATGAAAGGAGGGCCTTTTTCTGCCTCCCCACTTCCAGCTACACTCTGAAGACTGGAGAAGAGACGCTCTTAAGAATATTAAGTGGGTGGGCAGGGAAAGGACTAGACCATGTGAAAAATAAACATAATATTTTACCTGCAGTTCATTCATTTCCAGCTTTGTATTCTTGCTATAGAAAGTGCACCTAGACATTCCGTTGTTGTGCCCATAACCTAGGATTACGGTGCCATTTAGCTTCTAGCTTTCATATCTCAGTTTCTAACACTGTTTATCCCCCAGGCCTGATGTTCCCCCACCAATTTAGAGATTTATCTCCCAACATTCTAAGTGTTACCAAAGATGACATATAGCAAGTAAAGACCCCAACTTCATAGGCATGTTATATATATCTGACATCAGTTGGTTTTTTTTAAAAAAAAAACCTATCAACACAAGTGACAGGGTCCCAAATTGACATTCTCTGATAAAAACATCTTCCTGCTGGAAGAAAAAGTCTTTGGCAACTGGTGAAAACAGGGAGAGAGGAGTCCAGCTGTATCTCAGGAAGCAAAGTGTTTCAGAGTCTGGAGGTGGCTACTGAGAAGGCCTTTCCTCCTGCACTTGTGTAGTAGATGGGAGCAGGAGAAGGTATGTCAGAACCAGATATGTTTGCCATGAGCACCAAAGTAACCGTAGCACGTGAGACTCGTAGTTTATAGTCTCGTGACTTTTTTGTTTTACTGATGAACTGAAAGGAGTTGTGAATTTGATTGCAATAGCGGTGTGGGGGGAAAGGGAGTGCTTAAGCCTTTCGCCCTGTATCTTTCTCCTGTGGCTGGGTAAGCAGGGCTGGTTTTGATCAGGAAAAAATGGCTTGAGGGTAAGAATTAAGCACCTCTCCCTCCCTCCCTTCCTGCTGCTGCTTCAGTCACATTTGTAGCACCTCCCGTCCCCCGTCCCCCGCCAGTGCCTGCATTTCAGTAAAACAATCACCACGAGTGACAGACTAATCATGGGTTTCCCATGTCACTTGTAACATGGCCCTCACAGAACTTGACTTGATCTTTCATCTTCCTGACAAATTTCCAAGATACAAGAAATCTCTAAGCAACTTAGAAGGAGAATTTTTCGAGAAACACATTTTGGAGAAGTATGTCAAGAGAGACTGTTATTATTAGGGATGCAACAGTAGCTCACTCTGTACATTTTGGGGAGAGGGAAAAAAATAGATATTTACTGTTGTGAAGAATAAGGCTATCAGTGGCTACTAGTCATGATGACTATATGCTATCTCCAGGGCCAGAGGCAACATGACTCTGAATATCAATTGCTGGGGAACAGCTGAATAGCACCAGAGCACTGTGGGTCTCATGTCTTGCTTGCATGATTCCCAGAGCCATCTGATGGGGCATTGCTGGAGCCACAATGTGGATTAGACAGATCTTTCATCTCATCAATCAGAGCTCTTATCTTATGTAAGCCAGGGATACACGCAGCAGTGCTCATCAAATGTGAGACTTCTGAGAGTGCTGCATGCCCGAGAAGTGTACTTAGTTTGTGTTAAATCTGGGCTTTTAGAGTTATGACTCCAGTCCTCTGGAATCTGTTACCATCTGAAATGAGACAGGTTGTTGTTTAGGCAGTTACTGAACATGTTTAAGAAGGCTTTCCCTGAAGCACATCCCAGCTATTTATTGGATTTTAAATTGCGGAATTGTCAAAACGGTTTCTGAGGTTTAATATTTTGTCTCATTTTTTTCCTTATTGCACAGCGCTTTGTGCAATATTTATAGCGTCTGGCTATAAATCTTTAATATAAATGAAATAAAAATAATTAGTGAAGCAAAAATGATACTGCAAATCAAGGCCTGGCTAATGGAGAATTCAATTCCCTAGCCCCTGACGCATAAGAAGGACAATGTCAGGAGGATATCCCTTGGGGAGAAAACCACATTTGGGATACAATCACTTCTTTCCTTCAGTGAGTGGGAAGGCAATACAGAAGGGCAATTTAATGTCGATAAAAAGTCAAATTCCACTGTGCCACTGTTAACATGTAGTTGTTTCCAGCAGAAGGGATGTGGCTGTTTCCATTTTGATTCTGTCTATAAAGTGATGTAAAGATTATTATTGAGTGAACACTATTGGGGGGGGGGAGAGAATGGTGTCCAAGACATCCTTTTGGCCTGGCTTTAGACTTTTGGCTCATATTGGATGTTAATTTGGGCAGCTTGTTGCCAAATACAGGGCACGATACCACCAAAATGAAGCACTCCAAGTCCCACTGGTTTTAATGGAAGGCAATCTATCATATGCTTCTCTTTCCCATTGAAATCAGAATTGATTAGATCATGCTAATGTTTGTTCTGGACAAAATGGCACCACTGCAGAATGACCTAGTGCAAACAAACAAACTGCTTTATGGCTCGCAACACAATTTTTATTGGATTTCTAAAGTTTTTTTTATTTTAATGTCACAGCTTTGGCTTTTGAATTGTTTGTGCTAGCTGGGAGATTTGATCAGAAAATGAGAAGCATTCAAGAATTTGCACAGACAGCTTTAAAGCAGTAGCAGAAAAACAAACAATTCTTCTTAATCTCCCTCCCTCTCTTCCCCCCCACACTCATATGCCAAGACCAGAAATGTTCAAAGGGCTTAATCAGGTGGGGTGGATGATGGTTGGCTACAAGAAACATGAACCGGATTTCATTAATGCCAGCATTAGACTTCAGGAAAATGCAGCCCGTGTACCAAGTTGCATAGCTGTGTAGTGAGAAGTTTATAGCAGATGACTTGGCCTCCTCATTCACCGAAGCTTGTGGGAAAGTATGTGCCTAATATATAAAGTATTAAATGTCACTGATCAGAGAATGCCAAGCAAAAAGTGATGTTTGTGTGAGCAGCTGTATATTTTTGATGTTACGGGGATATGTTTAAAACAAAGAAGTTGATCGGTTGCAATAATGACATATTTCTTCTGCTGTGTCATTTTCCTTCCCACTTATCCCAAGAAAACATAACAACTGGAGAGTTACGTCAGCGTATCAGATTTTTGTGCAAATGTTTGGTCACTCCAAGAAACCCCCTTTCCTTAACAAATCTGGCAGATGGGTCCCTTTGGCAGCAGCTGCTGGCCATGTGATTTAAAACTTCCTGTCACTATAATTGATGTGTTTTTATTCTTTCCACTTCCTGAAGCCTGATCAGAATTAAAATTTGCCGTTGGAATTTCCTGTCAAAGCAACTCATTTATTCGCTGGGCAGAGAGGACTGACAGTACTTTGATTGGACATTGCCTTCAGCTATTCTCGGGCAAGGAGATTGCTTCAAATTATACTCCTTTTCGAGGTTTGACTTCCACACACACCACATCTGCAAATATATACAGATTGTCCATCATGCGGTAACCTTTTCCCCCCACCCCCTAATGAAAACGCCACATGTAAAATGTTAATGATTTGAATATCAAACCCGGCCACCTGCTAAGGGCCCTGGCTTTTCTGTTTATTTAGAAAACCCCACTGAGCCATCAAATCGTTGTCTCCTATCAGGATGCTATATTTGTTCATGAGGGAGACGCTAGGCTCCTTTTGACTTACTCTGCAGGGTTTTCGTTTTGGTAAATTTGGCCTGATACAATGAGCTTCTGACTGTTACGGTTTTAACATACCGAACACATATTAGTCCAGTAAGTCTTTTGTGTCCTGTGAGTTGTCCATTTGACCAATGGTTCACTAGGGAACTATGAAGGGGGAAAACTGCTGTCTTTTATGGCCCTATCTGCACTGTGCATTCAAAGCAGTATCATACAATTTTAAACTCATGGCTTCCTGCCCCCCCAAGCATCATGTGAACTGTAGTTTCTTAAGGGTGCTGAGAGTTGTTAGGAGACTCCTTATTCACAGAGCTACAATTCCCACAGTGGTTTAACAAGCAATTGTTTTCAGGGAACTCTGTGAGCTGTTGTTTTGTGAGGGGAATAGGAGTACCCATCTGCAGTACCCATGACAAATTAATGCTGTTTCCTTTTCTCCTTAGGATGCTGCTTGTTAATTTATTTAAGGAATTTTATACTCTGCCTTTTGAGGAAATCCTCCACAAAGCGCCTTACAGTATTTTAAAATGCAAATCTACTTCGTAAAAACATTTAGTTGCTTTCACCCATACTTCCTCCTTCAGACGTGTACTCTAATCCTAGTTATTTGTGGTCACATATCTGCATTCTTTCTTATTTGCTTGCAGAAAGCTTACATAGAGGTTAGATTCTACCCCGCCTTTACTGGACATTCATTCTGATTCGTTTGTGCAGAGGTTATACGATGATAAGTGTTCAACTTTCATTTGACCTTATTTGCTGATGGGGTGTTCATTCATCTTCTCATTCATCCCACACTTTTCAATTCATTTCCCAGTCTCTTTCCCAATTCCAAAAAAACCCAGTTCGTTGTTAAAGTGGAATTGCTTTGCCTGGGTGACAGAGCTCTTGAATCTTTTCTAATTGCTCAAACCTAAATTTCCCGGTCTGTGCTTAAGTCCCTTCTGCAAAACACTGACAATCTGTCGAGATGTCTTTTAATAGAGAGAACCAAATACTGGTGTCCTATTTTAGCATTAAGAGCAATTGAGGGCTGTGTAGTGGTGGCATTGATTTTTTTTCTTATTAAGCAGGACCAAAGTTGTTGCTATGTAGGAAAATGCAGGCAATCTTCGTCTGAAATATGCCTGTCCCGGGTTCTCCTCATTTCCCTCAAAGAACCCATTTCTATTTATATGTGAATGTCTGCATGTTTATATATATTTAAATGCTCCATTTGCTACACTGGTTTTAGCTTCTTGTTAGCATCACTTCTCGTTAGCGTGATGTTCCGCAGCAGCAGGGCAGCTGGAAAAACGAAACACGTGTTTGAGATTTATGCAGTGTCTTTATTTTCTTTCATTAGGAGAACCAACAATAATAGGTGCATATTGTAAGTTAACAGTGCTAAGCAGTATGTTACAGCCATGTCTGACAGACGTGTTGTCCATGGTCATATTTCACATCGGTGAAACAGTGGCCATTTGCTTTAAAGCAACACGACCTTAAAACAAATCAGAAGCAATATTTAGACTGGGGTCACCATGCTTAGGAAAGCTGTTATCTAAAAAGCATGAAATCTCCTTGTCCTGTCTTCAGTGTCAACATTCGACCTACGTTCCTACCAGACACAGAGCATAGCAGATTTCTTATTGAAGGACTTTGTAAGTATAGAGGAAAGAATGCGTTATCTATGAAACATCTTATCCTAAGCTAAGGGCGGGGAACCTTTTTCACCCCAAGGGCCACATTCTGTTGTGGGCAACCATCTAGGGACCACATGCCAGTGGTGGGGAGAGCTAGAGACAAAAATGGACGGAGCAACAAATGTAATTCTTACCTTTTGGGGGCTGATCTCTACACACACTCATACACACTCACTCAATATCATCTATCTAGGCAACCAAGAGGCAATATTAGAGTTCAAGGACGCATTCCAACCAGGCAAAAACACCTAGTAAAGGTGTGAAGCAGGTGTGGCTGGGAAAGGTGTGTGGCCTGGGGAAGAGTCCCGAGGTCCAGGTGGAGAGGCTTGGAGGGTTGCATTCGGCCCCCACACATGAAGTTCCCTGCTTCTGTGCTAAGTAATACTCCACTTCTTTTGAAGAAGCCGCAAGGAACCTTCTTCAAGAACGTTATTAAGGTTGAAACTATAAAACTGTTTGACGCGGGTGGCATTGTGGGTTAAACTACAGAGCCTAGGACTTGCCGATCAGAAGGTCGGCGGTTCGAATCCCCGTGATGGGGTGAGCTCCCGTTGCTCGGTCCCTGCTCCTGCCAACCTAGCAGTTCAAAAGCACGTCAAAATGCAAGTAGATAAATAGGTACCACTCCGGCGGGAAGGTAAACGACGTTTCCGTGCCCTGCTCTGGTTCGCCAGAGGCGGCTTAGTCATGCTGGCCACATGACCCAGAAGCTGTACGCCGGCTCCCTCGGCCAATAAAGCAAGATGAGCGCTGCAACCCCAGAGTCGGCCACGACTGGACCTAATGGTCAGGGTCATAAAACTGTTTGTCTTTGAGCTGTAGGATTTGGGCAGAAATGAGGCATGGGAACTGACAGGGCCAGGCCCAGGTTTGCAAGGTTTTTTAGCAAAGTGTCCTGTGGTTTGGACTTTCTACATCAGTGACCTCTCACGGGGCTTTCTGGCAACAGTGGGCAAAAGCCCCAAACAGCACTGTGATCACCCTTAGGCTGCTCAAAACTGGCCTTCCCCAACATGAAAACAAAGCATGAGCATTCAGATGATAGACGTCATGTTTCATCTAGCCATACCTTCCTGAACTGATTCAAATCATGTGCATTTCAGTCTGTGTGTGAATCAAAATGTTACTTTTTCAAAACGTTTGGTTTCAGTACTGTGACAGCAACCTTGGAGACTCTGAAGTGGCTTTGTGTTTGTTCAGTAATGGAGAAGTCCATTTCAGCCATTACAGAAGATGAACGTGCTTGCTTTGCAATACACTAGGTGACCATAATTGCTGTTTTTTTCTTTTTTCTTTTTATAAATAAATGCATGGAACATCTTATTCAACTGGATGCTCTAATCAATGGTTTGATTCACTGCAAAATTTCTTTAAATAACAACAACAACAGCAGCAGCAGCACCCTAAAATTCTGTTGCAAAGTTGATAAATATCTGTTTAGCGTTATTTTAAAAACCTAAGCAGTGAGGAGTGGAAATTGATTTGCCTGCATATATACTGTCAGTTAAAACTCTCCATTGTATGTATGAATGTATAAACGGCCTGTTGGCATTGCCTTTTTCTGGGCAGGAAAAAGGCAACACTATGCAAAGTGGTTACTCTATCCTTTGAGGGTTGAGAATATGGGAGTTAGATCTGTGCCTGAAATAGAGGGAAAGAAAGTATGCCAAGTAAATTTATAGCAGTGAACTGGATCATGCCGGAAGGTGTTTCTTCTCGAATGTCTTCCACAACTGAAGCAACAACTAGCATGTCTGATTGGTGGCGTGAATCAGTCTGTACTCTGTTCATCGCTAGTCAATGTATTTTTCTACTCTTGACAAAAATGTCATCTGAATACTTCTTTGTGAGTATAAGCCATAATTTAGCTTGCTGGCACCCAGTCCAGATTTGGAAGCTTTCAAGTGGCAAGTGTAACTGCGGCTTGTGCTCGTGGCAGGCAATTGCTTTCCTTTCTGTTTTGCTCTTGCCATGAAAATGGATCCCTGTAACCAGGGAAAAGGAAGTGATTTGTTGGTGTAGCTTTTGCTGGGTTGTATATATGGCCTTCTTTTCTTTCCTCATGCAGAAGATTTAGCAAACTTTTTCTTGATTCTCCTCTGCCCTCTTTCACCTACATGGCCATAAACCTTTGCCCTAATTTGAAAATGTTGTGGTTGGTGAGCGCTTTCTCTCTTTTCGATTGGAAGCTAAGAATTGGGGATTATTTGGCTTGTGGATTTACAAACACTCTGTTGCTTGAATCTCCGTGAAGAAATGTTCCCTTGGAATTATGAATGGGGAGGAAGTAATGAATACAAAGCATTTAACATTGTTCTTTGTGAGTGTTTAAAATGCGTCATATGCATTGTCTCACTTAAAATGGTGTTTTTGCCCACCTGGTGCCTTCTGAATGCTTTGAATGCCCAACTCCTATTGGCACCAGCCAGCATGGCCAAGGGTCAGGGATGATCAGAGCTGTAGTCCCAAACATTGGGCGGCACCACATAGGGGAAGGCTGTTTTAGAACAGCAACTCTGAAAGGCTGGCCAGTATGATAATCTCCATATTATAGATTATTGAGGCTCAGAAACAGGCTTTCCCATGGCACTGTCAGGGACTGGCTGGATGATGAGGAGTGGTGGGAGGTGCCTGCTGGGGAACCTCCAAAGGGAAATCCCAGGGAAGGAAGGCTCAGAACCTGGGGATTGGTGGTGGGTCATCAAGGAGAAGATTGAGAGGAGGAGAAGATGCTGAAGGGGTAACAGTGTTCAGTGAGCATAACGCTAGAGCTTGTGGACATCCAACAGGGCTGAATGGTGGAAGATCCAAGACAGAGGAAAGAAATGTCAGGAGTTCAGCCTACACTTGAGTAGGACCCTGGCAGAGACACATGCCCAACTGGTCGATCGTTCGGGAGCTTCAAAAGCTTTCTTCAGCCTGAACATCACAGCAACTGATGCCAACTGACACTGGCACACTTAGGGATCCGCAGAGTTTAGGTAGTTTGCGTAACAGGCCACAGCAACTCAGCATTTGGGCTAATCTACTTTATTTACTGCACCATGGCTCCCTCTCTCTCTAGCATCAGACAGCAAAGAGAATGAACCAAGGACAATAGTCCCACTTCACGGAACACAGTAACACAAACATCCTGTCTCCATCACTTCCCACTCTGTGGAGTCAAAACATATACCGTCATGTGACAGACAAAAACCCCATGACTGCAATCACGGAGCAGGAATTCTAACAAGAAAGTATTGCTTCATTAAGTTCTTAGTTAAACCATGGAACTTTCTCTCACAAAAGACAGTGATGGCCACCAGCCTGGGTGGCCTTCGGCAAATTCATGGAATACAAGGCTACCATTGGCTGCTAACCATGATGGCTATGTTCTGCCTCCGCTGTCATAGGCATTACTGGGAATTGCAACTAGGCAGAATGCTTTTGCATTCATGTCCAGCTTGCAGGTTTCCCCCAGGCATCTGGTTGGCCACTGTGAGAAGATGAAGTTGAACTAGAATAGAATAGAATTTAGAATAGAATTTATTATTTCTACCCCGCCCATCTGGCTGGGCTTCCCCAGCCACTCTGGGCGGCTTCCAACAAAGCATTAAAATACAGTAGTCTGTTAAACATTAAAAGCTTCCCTAAAGCTTTGGCCTGATCCAGCAGGCTTCTCTTGTGCTCTTAAGCAAATGTTTACTGTGGTCTTCGGGTCACTTTTCAGTATGACTGGGAGGGAGGACTTACAAGAATTTCATCACAACTCTCTCATATACAATGAAAATTGCATCCAGCTCCTAAATACTTAGAGTGAGGCAAAAGGTGGATACTTTGTTGACTATTAAGGAAAAAGGTAATGGTAAAGGACCCCTGGATGGTTAAGTCCAGTCAAAGGCGACTACGGGGTTGCGGTGCTCATCTCGCTTTCAGGCCGAGGGAGCCGGCGTTTGTCCACAGACAGCTTTCCAGGTCATGTGGTGTGATGGCCTGGGAATCTGATTCAGAGGCTGAACCGGAGGAATCCCAGCCTGCACAGGAGTCCCCGCCTCCAGGGCCGGCTGAGCTGGGGCAGGGCCTTGATTCTGAAGCGCCTGCACCTGTGCCGGATCCTCAGGAGCAGGTACCAGGTGAATCCACTCTGGCTCCGGAGGCGATTGAGGACGCATTGCCTACAGGTGCGCCTCTCCCAGCCCTGTCAGGGGAAGATGAGTCTCCCCCTGTGTTCAGTAACCCTCCGGCCTCTCCTGAGCTGAATAGGCTCAGGGCAAAGAGGCGGAGGGAACTGGTTTCTCCCAGGAGGAGTGCTCGCCTTAAGGCCAGGAGAGGCGGGTCACCTGGGGGCCGGGACCACCCCTGGCCTCAGAGAAGATAAAGGCCAGTCAGCCCGGTCCCAGGTTGCGGGAGCAACATCGTTGAAGAGCTGTTTCGGCCAGCACCCAGTCCTGTTCCTCCAGAGTTCCTGTCCTTGTCCAGCTCCTCGCTTTGGACCCCACTTCGCCCGCGGAGGACAGTCTACTGACCCTCGACCCAGGTCCTGGACCTTGCCCCACAGTAACCTCCCCCCGGGACCAGCACATGTGGCCAGTATAACTAAACCACTTCCGGCACAACAGGATACCGTGATGGAAACCAAAGCACACAGAAATGCTGTTTACCTTCCCGCCACAACAGTACTTATTTATCTACTTGCACTGGCGTGCTTTTGAACTGCTAGGTTGGCAGAAGCTGGGACAGAGCACCAGGATTTTACCCCGTCAAGCAGATTTGAACCGCTGAGCTTCCGATCAGCAAGCCCAAGAGGCTCAGTGATTTAGACCACAGTGCCACCCTCATCCCGTCTGTGTCTTTACCTGTTGACTATTAATTGTTATTAATATTTGTTTTCTACACCTCTTGTCCTTGTTCTAAAAGCTTTACAACTTTCTCAAGGACTACAGGTTTTGTTAAAGGGCTAAGGCCATTGTGTGACTACCAAGGCCAAACTGGAATTTGAACGTGGGTTTCTCATATCCAACCTTGGTTCATGAATTTAATTTCTAGTGAGCCACTACCTCAAGATGAAATGAAGCAGTAGGAGAAGCAAGCATGTATGAAGGCATGTTGTCAGGGCTCAGATATGGGCAGCAGTCTGGAGCCAGGAGTCTGCGCTGAAGAACAATTTGGTTTAGTGGGCAAATTAGGATGCCGGATCAGAGAACAAGCCAGGAATCAGTACGGAAGAGTAAATCAGGATTGGAGCACAATGCAAAATGTGGTATTGGGGAACAAACTAGGATTTGGGACCAAGGAGGAGGACCAGCAGTGCAAGGCACATCAGAGATCAGGTTGGTCAGCCAATCTCATTGGGTTTGCCTGAGTATTGTCCACATTGCCCATTATCAGCTACTTTCAAGAGCAGTTTTCCAAACAACACACTAGAATTACATTGCCTTCAAGTATATCGCCAGAATAAACAACATATATTCTTCAGAATTTTTCAGGAGGTACACTAACTACACTGACCGCTTAGCTGTTTTAAATCCATGCATAGAGATGGTACAGCAACAGTAAGTTTGCATTTCTTATCTTTAACCTTAAGACAAAAAGTGAAACAGCCAGCAGAGTGTGCTGCTGACTTAAAATAAACGTGGTCTTTACTTTCTGCTGCTTCATCTGACTTCTGTTTTACAAAACTTAGATTTATTTCCTTTATTATGCCTCAAAGGGGGGAAAAGTAAAGGGGGGGGGAGAGTGCACCATTTCATCAGAGTCCAAATAGTTCAATGTTGCCTTTTTCTCAAGAAACTTTTGCAAAAGCATTACACTAAGGAAATATTTTGAATAATTGGTAATGTTAGCAGAAGCCAGGACAAGTCTCGTCATTTTGACCAATGGTTCCCCCCCGCCTCTTTTTAAGTTTGATATTCCCTTTCTGAAAGTCTCTCTCAGTCTAGTCCCCCCAAAAGTGTTTACCTTTCCAGCTTTCCAGCTGACCTTACCAGTTATCCTCTGACCTATGTTACGATCTCAAAACATCTGGGAAACCCTGGCAACTCTCGCATGTGGGGAGTTGAGCTTGTACAGAGTCTCTCAGCACCTTTCACTTTACTTACTTGGAAATTGCTGCTCTATTCCCTAAAAGTCTGGATAAGGACTAGTGATGGATTGTATTTGAAACACACTTTGATATATTTAATCTATCTATTCTCTTTCTCTCTGGCTACATTTAAGAAGTAGGATTTCTGTGCACTTGTGAACTGAAGTGTTATAGAAGACTTCAGATCAGCCTTTTAATCTGGTGCCTTCCTGGATGAGGCTGATGGGAGTGTGGGCACCAGGTTGGTAAAGGCTGCTTGGTGTAGATGCTTAGTTTGCATCATGTGGATGCTCTTTGAGTTTACAGGCTAGCTAGATGTTGGAATTAGAAGACTGATAAAATATCTCCTTTTAGTGATGGATGCCTTTCCTGTGCTTGCTTGGGTTTGGATTTCATGAAAATCTGAGCTCTCACTTCTCAGTGGAAAACTCTGAGCTCTCAAGATGAATGAAAGGCGGTTAGTTCATATATCAGGGATGGGGAACCTGTGGTCCTCCAGATGTTTTTGGACGCCAGCTCCCAATAGCCCAGCTATCACAGCCAATGGTTATGGATGATGGGAATTATAGCTCAACAACAGCTGGGGGTAGGGCAAGTTCCCTGATATATAGAGAAATCAGCCAAATGTCTGATTATGTTGTGTATTTCAAGTCTTCATTCTATAAAGGTCCTGCATTTTTTCATGATAGGAAAGATCAAGCCACTTTGGATTATTTAACTTGTCAGGTCGGTTCACAAAAAAAACCATTGCTCATTCACAACCTTATCCTGGGTTAGGTGTCAGCAGTGCATTTTTGGGGGGTGGGGTGGGGTAAAAAATGAAGTGCCATTGGTGGCAGCACAAAATGGCGGCCATAGATAGTAAAAAAGAGAGATGCTGGTATATTCTGTACCAGTGAGTACTGTAACACACCCACAAGCCCTGGATATCAGACCTTGTATGTGTGTTAGTTTGGTGGGTGAGGTGGAGTTGTGGATTTCACCCAGATGTGCCCACCCAGGTACTTGGTAGAGTACTAATGTAAGCTGGAGCACCAGTGATGGGGTGTGTGTGTGTTTCAGGAGGAGTGTTCTTCTCTTTCATGATACCCTGGCTTTCAAATTCCCTTGAAATTCAGTAGTCATCAGTGTTGATGTTGGTCTGATGCCAGCTTAAAGCATGGGTGTTTACAAAGTCATTTTATGCTGAGCTGGTTGTTTTCAGTCTATTTTATTTATTAAAGACTAGCAGAAAGTGCCTCACATTGCACAGGAAACCATTCGAAGAAAGAAAAGAAATCAGTGGTTTTAAATCAGTGGCTAAGAAGCATTGCAGTTTTGAAAGGTTCAGTCCATCTTCTTGAGTCAAGATGGCATCCAATTTCATCCAAACATAGACAAAAAATGCTCTTTGATTTCAGGAACCATTATGTAAAATTTGGTTATGATATCTTAAGAGGTGTCAACATGTATAGAGGACAGACAAAAAGACAAAACAAATGCCCAATATATAGATTAGATTTTTTTTTTGTATTCTTCATGAATAGGCCCAAGAACAGGTTAAATCAATACAATATAAAACAATACTATAGAATAAAAAGATCAAATATAATAAAACAATTCCATAACTCCAACTCATGGAAAGAAGAAAAAGACAGCACTAATTCTTTCATCAATTTAATAAAAAGTGACAATACTTCACCCCACCCCTTTTCCAAAAGCCAAGCAAAAGAAGGACATCTTGTTCTGTTTCCTAAAATAATATAGTCAAAACCAGACTTAATGTTTGTATGGTGTGCTTTCACTGAATGTTTCACTAGTTTTCAGAGTGATTCTCTTGTTGGAGAATTCACAAGTGATAAATCTGACTATGTAAAGAAGGAAGTAGAGCTATGTAATTTATTTGACTTCCAGGACAATTCCTGGTGGTGTAGATACCTAGCTGCAGACTAGTTCTTCCAATTCCTGAATATTGGAAACTAATTGTCGAGTCATACAACAATACTGATGTGTTGAGAAATTAAGCAGAGCATAGCCAAACAGAGTTTGTCACATGGACATGCGCTTCCATATTTGTTTCACCATGCATCAGCTTTCATCTCAACCCAGATTCGCTCCATCACGGTCCAACCCCAGTTTTGGTAGCCTTGCCACTGATAGCCAAACTAAATGTTAGTGGTAAAGCATCCAGGTAACCTCTTCAGCAACTGACATACCCTGTCCATTTTCTTGACATGCACCAAATCCATTGTATAATCTGGACCTCACAGAGTGAGTTGTTTTTCTTGCTTCGATTTCTCATTCTTAGCTCTTGGACACTGATTTGTGTTGGTTTCCTGCATTCTGGAATCATACCAAGAAGGACTTTCTAGCCCAGGGGTAGGCAACCTAAGGCCTGTGGGCCGGATGTGGCCCAATCACCTTCTCAAACCAGCCTGTGGACGGTCCGGGAATCAGTGTGTTTTTACATGAGTAGAATGTGTGCTTTTATTTAAAATGCATCTCTGGGTTATTTGTGGGGTATAGGAATTCGTTCATTATTATTATTATTATTCAAAATATAGTTCGGCCTACCACATGGTCTGACGGATGGTGGACCAGCCCATGGCTGAAAAAGGTTGCTGACCTCTGTTCTAGCCCTTAATGTTGATTGGGGAAAAGTGGGTGGGTGGGTTAGGATGAGTGGAAACCTGAGATAGGGAAGACAGAGGATGAAAAGGTTTACAGTCGTACCTTGGAAGTCGAACGGAATCCGTTCCGGAAATCCGTTCGACTTCCAAAACGTTCGGAAACCAAGGCATGGCTTCCGATTGGCTGCAGGAAGCTCCTGCAGCCAATCGGAAGCCGCGCCGGACGTTTGGGTTCCAAAGAACGTTCGCAAACCAGAACACTCATTCTGGGTTTGCAGTGTTCGGCAGCCAAATCGGACAAGTACCAAGGCGTTCAACAACCATGAAGTAGAAGCAAATAAGAGCAAACCTGGAATCAGACTTAGGACCAAATGTGCATTTTTCCTTTGGAAAAGTAGAGTGAATAAATTTCAGCAACTGATCATCCTTTCTTTGCTGGAATGTCTGAAGCTGCTCAGCGAAAACAAAGTACATGGCCTGGTACAGCTGGGAGCCCCAAAGCCAGCAACTTAACTTTAGATTATATCCATCCACAATGTCACTTTTGTCTCTTGGGCAAATGTGAAGAAGTCACATTTGTTCTCTGGAAGGTCTGATGCAGAGAATCCTGCCGTCAGAGCAGAGGGAGGCTGGCATCTCTCCTTGCAGTTTGTCTCAGCTTTTGTGGCTGCCGAATCAGCAGACTGTAGAACAATGCATCCATTTTCACAGCCAAGGCTGTGAGACCAAAATGTCTAGATACATTTCATATCGAAAGGAACACAAGTCTAACAAAAGGGGGGAGGTCCTTCTTCTTTACTTTTAAAAAACCATATTTTACTTTTTGCCATTCTCACGGCAGCCTAACACAGAACATCCCTCGGAGGTCAAATATTTCCCTCCGTGATATAAATGTTAGGCTGATTGTGCTACGTTGAGCTTTGCTATCTATGGGCCGCAGAAGCTCCCAGAGACAAAAGAGAAATTCAATTCAGTTTGCATTTAAAGGTGAACCTACCCAATTCACAGTTTACAAAACAAGGTGCAAAAAGCATCATTGTTGACTTCTCATATTGACATTAATGGGACTGAAAACATGCAAACCCTGTTTAAATAGGGTCTTATCTAATTGTGCCCCTCCACTAACGAAAGGCTCTTTGATCCAGCAGGAGCTCCTATCGGGTGAACAGGGAAGGAGCTTATTTTTGCCAATATATCTTCCTCCTCCAATCCTCTGACCACCTCCAACAATGTTCAAAAGGGTTCTCCAAGCCTCTGGAGCAGATGGGTGGGGTGATGAGGACCACATATGTGAAAACCACCTTCCTTCTCCGTTCTGCTGACAGAAACCTCGGCTGGATCATTAGCAGTGGGACACCACTGAATACAACCTGGAATACAAGGTCTGCATCTTGTATTTCCCATTGGGCAATTGCAGAAATAAAGCTTTTGTGTAATAAAACAGCTTTTGTGTAATAAATAATCACACAAAAGCTTTTTGAAAATGTAGGTTGTTGGTTTTAACTAGAGCACACCTACATTTTCTCCTTATTTAAACTCGCGTAATTTAAAATGTTGCACAGTAGCAAGTATTTTTAAACAAATCTAAGCTACAGCAAATTGCAAAATACAGTTGCGCCTGTATAAGAGCGAGAGTCTTCAAATCAAGATGCACAACAGCCCTTTTTCTGAAACCAGATGAACCAAGTGGTTGTGGGCCCCTGCTTGTTTCTGTCATTCACAACTCCTGCCAAAAAGGCAGCATCCTTTACTAGCAACGATTCAGTAGGCAAAGCAGTTCAGTGGCGGGCTGGTTGTGAGTCGCTTGCTTTGGCAGGAAGAGATTTCCAACTTTAGCCGAACTGTTTAAATAAGGAAACCATTCCTAAAGCTATTTTTTCACTCTTGGTTTTACTTACAGTACTTCATGTGTGGCATTTAGTTTTCCTCCTAGTAAATAGAACCCATTTCTCATGGCTCCCACAAGCTGCCACATTGGGGCCATCTATTTAGTGGCTGAAATACTCAGATGTCTCTGTGTGTCTCTTAGGAGCCTTTATAAGGAGGGAAAGTGATACATTAATGTCGATAAAGTGTATTTCTATCTCACTTTTCTTCCATTAGGGAATCCAAAGAAGCAAATATCATTAGCAATAGAAATAACCTAGAGTATATCGTAAAATAAGCATGGCAACAAAGGAGAAGAATCTATTGAAATGTAGGCTGTTGGCTTGCATGTGAGCACTGTTTTCTGTGTCACTACAGGCAGCCCCACATTGGTGTGCATTCAAAATGTGTGCGACCGTATATAAGCACATTGTCCTGAACCTGGAAGTGACCTGGAAATGTCATAAAGACGTCACTGAAACATCACTAAAAGGGCAGAATGGGGTGTTTGCAGACTCTTTCAGTGGATTTCAATTATTCACATCATTCACTATTGGGAAATTTAAAAAAAACAGGTAAAACTTTTCCCTCTTTTGACAGAAGTGGATGAGATTTGCAGGCATACTACAATCAGTTTTGTACAAATGGAATTTTTGTTTGTTTGTTTCTTTTCTAAGGAAAAAATGTACAACTTCTACTTTTTTGGTCAGAGTTGAACTTAATTTCCAAGGCTGCCTCCTTCAAAGGCAAATTTAAAAAGGATCTCTGCAGTGTTTTCTCTGCAAGGACAGCTGTCACAGTTTTAGGGTGGGTAAAAAAGGAGTTGGTTAATCTCCCATAGTGTTTTGTAAGCAATTGGTCTGAAAATTGCAGACATGAGACATGCCCCTTGTATGAAAAGTTGTCTGCACTTACAGAAGAATCACAATGTGATGTAATAAACACTCCCCAGTTCAACAATCCACTGTCTACAGAACAGCCATAACAACATCAAGTGCTATATCCCCTTATTTTCAGAACTCAGTAAAATTCATATGTGTACAATCACATAGTTCTGTAATTTGCATAGTTCTTCAGCAGGAGGATCACTTTCCTTAGCTAAACCTGCAAAGAGTTCTTTTGCTGACCCAACCATTGGTATAGACCAATCTTCTCTTGAAATGCGTTCCTTTTTTGTGTTTTATGAGACATGTTCTTTGAATATAAATTGTCCAGGGCCTGTTTCTAATTACTGGTTCTCATAAAAGCAGCAACTACAATGGCAATCATAAATTCTGATTTTTTCCCCAGTAGAAAAATCTAGAGACAGGTGAAGGTGCAGCCATTTGGAGAGCCCTGAGACTACATCCTCAGATGACTAATGAATATATAAAATCCACTGAAATCAGTAATGTAGCAAGGCACACAAACTTGTAAGAAGATCCCAACTGCAGTTCCAATCTGGATCCGATTTGCAGCTTTATTCGTTAGTAGAATTTGCTTTTCATTTAATTGAGCCCATGCGAAAGGCATTGCATGGCATTACAATACTGTTTTTTTTCCTGGGGGTACTCAAGGGCACGCAGTACTAACACTTTTCCCCCTGAGATGAAAAGCACTGCTTAAAAATGTGGCACTTGCTGTAAAAACTTCATAGTGAATACCGGCACCTTTTTTTTCTAGAATAAAAGCACTGCGCTTCAGTGTTGCTGTCTTGCAATACGTGGGTTCACGTCTCAGGCTCCGAAGATTCCCTAATCTGCATTTTTACTTTATTGGAAACTCTGCTCACAGGGCAGGTAAAGGTAAAGGACCCCTGGATGGTAAAGTCCAGTCAAAGGCGATTATGGGGTTGTGGTGCTCATCTCGCTTTCAGGCCGAGGGAGCCGGCGTTTGGACTCAGGTTATGGAAAATAGGCGTCATTTTGCAAATCAAATATGAAATTGCTCATCTTCATGGTTTATCCACATAAACCTTTCTGGTACCACTGAAAGAACGAAGGCACCATCTGCTCACTGGTGTCTATACATCAGCCATGAGATGGCAACATTATGGTTGGAAAAAAGGAATGAACAAAAGCAGCAACAACCCCATTTTAATGATGTATACTATTTCCTTCTAACTAAGGGGAGTGGTAGCATTTATCAAATGGTAAGATAACTCAATATCTCAAGAAAGGCACTTCTATTGCGGTTTTGGTAATATGTGCCATTACCTACATTGATTTAATTAAGATATCACATTGTTGGTTAAACAGCTGGCGTTTAAGCAACAAAAAAAGTCTTTTTAGCAGTTGACGACCCTCATGGGCAGGAACTTACACCTTTTGGTAATCAATTTGGCGTGCATTGAAAGGTTTGGTTGATAAACACAAGAACAAAACATCTAGATGGACTGTTGAAAAATTTCAACCCATCAACTTCCTAGTGTGTTACATGTGTCTGAAGGGATCTGAAGGGATTATGCCAGCAGCAGTGAATACTATTTGCCAGTGAATGATGAAACGGTTTTATTGTTTATATTTCAATGTTATCATCTTTATGGGCGACTGTCTGACTGCCACACACACAGCAGCTACACCTTCTTTTTTTAAAAAAAACCCTCCTTCAGGAAGGTGTCTAAGGGCGAGAGTCTGTTGTGGGTAGCTGAAATTTCATGTTTATATTTCAGAATGCTAGCCAAAATTCTTGCTATCGGGTCTCCAGCTGAGCAAAGTACATATTTAGAAATTACAACATTGTGATTGGCTGTCTGCAGCCTTAGAAAGTGCCCGAGAGCTAGTGGTCCATTAAAACTGGGCTGGAGCTCAATATCCAGAGTTATGCTGGGCCTGTTTTTGAAGTATGTGTGTGAATCTGGGCCTATGCTGCAATATGTTTTCATAGAATCATAGAGCTGGAAGGAATCCTGAGGAATCTCAACTAAAGTATCCATGACTGATGACCATCCAACCTCTGCTTAAAAACCTCCAAGGAAGGAGAGCCCACCACCTCCCAAGGGATCCTATTCCACAGCTCTTACTGTCAGAGTTCTTCCTGATGTTTAGTCAGAATCTCCTTCCTTGTAACTTGAATCCATTGTTCCAGTTACAGATAGGTAGCCGTGTTGGTCTGGCATAGTCAAAATAAAATAAAAAAAATCCTTCCAGTAGCACCTTTAAGACCAACTGAGTTAGTTCTTGGTATGAGCTTTCGTGTGCAAGCACACTTCTTCAGATACACTGAAACAGAAGTTGCCAGATCCTTCTATATAGTGAGAAGGTGGGGAGGGGTATTACTCAGAAGGGTGGTGGGAATGGGAGATTGGCAGATAGCTGAGATGAGCCTGCTGACGACTCTTAACGACTGTAATAGGTCTTACAGGAAAAGGCAAGGGGTGAGAAGGTGAGAAATGGCTTAGTCATGTGTAATGGGATAAGAATCCAAAAAACCATGGAGAGACCTGGTTTGAACAAAGACATTGGATTCTTATCCCATTATACATGACTAAGCCATTTCTCACCTTCTCACCCATTGCCTTTTCCTGTAAGACCTATTACAGTCGTTAAGAGTCGTCAGCAGGCTCATCTCAGCTATCTGCCAATCTCCCATTCCCACCACCCTTCTGAGTAATACCCCTCCCCACCTTCTCACTATATAGAAGGATCTGGCAACTTCTGTTTCAGTGTATCTGAAGAAGTGTGCTTGCACACGAAAGCTCATACCAAGAACTAACTCAGTTGGTCTTAAAGGTGCTACTGGAAGGATTTTTTTTTTTTTTGAATCCATTGGTTTGGGTCCTAGCCTCTGGAGCAGGAGAAAACAAGCTTCCTCCATCTTCATTGTGGCAGTTTTTGGTGTAAAACTACTCAAAAAGGAAGTGCCAAATCCTTGAGCAGCTTGCCTCCATTTTCAGATGCACATATACACAGTAAGCCTCAGACCACAGTTGCCTCCTTGTTATAACCGTTTAGCGCTGCTGAGGTGTTATTTCTGCACAATTGTCTGGAAGCAAAAATTAATACGAAGCACATATTATCACTGCTTCTAGTTGCCAGTGCAGATAGTGTGTCCTGCCAGCATTTTATCCAAAATGAGATCAATAGAAATATGGCAGTATTTTTGGGAGAGCCCTGAAAGTTGCAGATTTCTTTTTTAAACACAACCCATTAAAAAACCCTGACATGGCAAAACAACAACAAATGAAGGAAAACCAGGCCAAGGAAAGTGAGCATGCTCAGTAGTCATGGAGTGTAGTGTGATAGAAATGAAAACAGGGCTCTTTCCTTCCATGTGCCTTGAATGCAAATATAGCAAGTCCCCCTAGGAATAACAGGACTTTAATGATGCTCTGATACTCATGGTGTGTGTGTGTGTGTGTGTGTGTGTGTGTCTGTCTGTGTGTCTGTGTGTCTGTGTGTGTTTATAGAATGGCCATTCCACTACAGCCCTTGGACCTCCTTACGGAGGAATCCACAGGACTGTGGATTCCGAAGTGGACCCATGATCCAATCTGGATCATGATCTGCCTAGGTTGAATTAGGTGAGTTTGCTTTGGAATCCAAGTTTGGCAGATTCCCCCACCAGCACTCAGTAGCCAATGTGGTGCCCTCTAGATATTGCTGGGACTACATCTCCCATCATTTTTGACCATTGCCCAAGCTCTCTGGGGCTGTTGGGAGTCCAACAACTGGTGGTGGCATGGTGGCTACCCCTGTTCTAATTGAATGTATACCGTATTTTTCGTCCCATAGGATGCTCCGTCCCATAGGACGCACCTAATTTTTTTTTGGGGGGGGGGAAATAAAGGGAAAAAATTTCCTTTATTTCCCCCCCAAAACCAGGTCGGAGAACAGCAGGATGGCGGCGCTGCGCCTCCCCGCTGTCCCCTGAGCTTGTGGGGCTGGCCAATGTCTGCCCGGCACGCGGGGCGCTCTGCTTCAGGGCGCCCCGCACGCCGGGCGGCAGGCTGCTATCTGCAGTCTAGGGAGCCCCGCTGGAACTCCCGCAGGGCTCCCCTGGCTGCGGATGTCTGGCCGGCGCACGGGGCGCTCTGCTTCAGGGCGCCCTGCGCGCCGGGCGGCAGGCTGCTATCCGCAGCCTAGGGAGCCCTGAGGGAACTCCCGCAGGCTCCCCAGGCTTGCTGATAGCTTCCTGAAGCCTGGAGAGCGAGAGGGGTCGGTTCGCACTGACCCCTCTCGCTCTCCAAGCTTCAGCGAAAGCTGTATTCGCCCCATAGGACGCACACAGATTTCCCCTTCATTTTTGGAGGGGAAAAAGTGCGTCCTATAGGGCGAAAAATACGGTACATTTTAAAAAAAACAAGCTCTTTATAATATGATAATGATTTACTAACCTCCACTTTGGCACACCTGAGAGTTAGTTAATTCCTTAAGCCATCCTGCTGGTTCAAGCCAGCTCTGCATCAGTGGGGCTTGTTTTGGTGGGACACTTCCAAGAACAAAGTTATTGGTTCACCTTAAGCATTACAATGCTCATAGTTCTCAAGTGTCCCTTGCTTGAGAGGGATACCCACACTTAGCAGAATATCACCTGCTCGCCAATTGTTCAGAGGTTAAGGTATGAGCAGGTGGGACCTTGCAAAGCTCACTGAAGAAGGTGGGGCAGATTTTTTTAAAAAATAATAATAAAAAGGCAAGACAAATGTGGGGTGTACCCCACAGCAGGGGGCATTTAAGAGGTTTAAATATACCGGCCTCAGTACTTTGAAGACAACCGCTTATGCTCCTTTCTAAAGCCCCAAATAAAGCTAAGCTTTATTCCCTTTAGAGGCTTCATCGAGCCAGTGAAATGTATCGTATGCAATAAGGAAATGATTTCTAGGCTTACAAAGGGATGTTATGCCCCTGAGTAGAAAAGAATGGAAACTGGCGGCTGCGCTTTGTTGGCTAGCGAAAGAGCAGCGCTGGCCAATGGGCAACGACACTCCCCTGGGGGAAGGAGGATTCCAACAAATTGTTATGAGGAGAATACAACACCAAATGCAAGTAAAAACAAGATTCTAGAAATATTCTGGAAGGGGAAAGCAAGTTTGAAATGATTGCTAGCAACAGCAGCAAGAGAGTTGGTTCCAATGCCTGATCTGGATTTCCTTGGAGCCGAGATGAAAGCCATTGTTTGTAGAAGCCTCCTCAGAGCAGATTTAGATTTTTCTCCTTCCTTTTGTTTTATAGTTCTGCCAAGAATCGATGGGACGAATATCAAAGATTAAGTATGTAGTTGTCAGTGACTGCAGGGAACACATTTTAGTTGAAATAGTATTCCTAATAATAGGGGTAATGAGGGGGGCAAGGTGGGTGTCAGTGCTTGGTTTTTAAAAAACCCCAGTAGTGCTTTGTTTGTTTCGAAACACAGTGTAACTGACTACATTTTAAACTTGGTCTAAGCATAGATAAAGGACTTGGATCATTCTTACCATCAGTCTCTCATCTCGCATTCTTATGATGTAATTTAATCTCCTGCAAGTGGTGTATGAGAAAGCTTTGATTTCTGAATTATTTTTCTCACAAATGCTTTGTCTGCATTCCTATGCAGATGATCAATCAGGCTCCATTGGACAATGCCAAGCAGAATGTTCCATGTACGTGTGTGTGCATGGATGTATATTGGAGGGTGCAGATGTGCTTGTATGTGTCACAAGCGCAAGCTGGAAGCAGAAGCTGATGCAGCACTGGAAAGCTGGGTTGCTGCTGTCTTCGGAAGTATAACTAGGAAGAATGCTTATAATTGAAATAGGAGATCTTGCCATAGCGGGGAAGGCTGTGCCCAGGTGACTTGTGCCCAGTCTGCTATCCAACTGCTTGATGGCCAATTTCAAGGCCCTTCCTTCTCTCCCTTCTTAGAGGTCTCTAATGTTATACTGGACATCAAGAGCTATCCTCTGAAGTAGGGCACATGGTTGCCTTAACTGTGTGTGTGTGTGTGTGTGTGTGTGTGTGAACTCTTGTTACCTGTACATTTTGCTGTGCAGGCAAAAGATCTGCTCTGGGAAGGGCAAATGTGACTGGGAAAATGAAGGGAAAAAGATTATTATCTCCACCCACCCCTTTCTACAGTCTCAATCTGAACCAGGCTGGGGGAGATGGGAAGCTACTATTGTCACATTTAGCTGCATCTGAGAATAACACTTTTTTAGCTCCAGTGACCCCTTCCCCAAATATGGGACATCCATACAGCTCCTCTTTTCAGACTATTTCTGGAGCTAACAAACTGTGGAGGAGGGAGGATGGCTTGTTTGTTTTTTCCTCCATATCAAACCTTCCCTGCTACTACTTAAAAAATTACTGCTGGGCTTCTCTTTGTAAACCCCTCCTGACTTTTTTATTCCCACTGATGAACTTGAAATACAGTAGCATCTGTTTATCATCCTGTCATTTAGGTTGTAAGTGGAATTCCAAAATTAATCATGGGAGCGTTACAGAGGTAATGTCACTATTTTAAAAACAGATCCAATAGTAATGATACAGTGATTACAGATGAACTAAGACACCATAAAAGTTGATGAACTGGCAGCTTACTGGCATTTTTCTCTAGCTAAGCAGAATCTTGTGACCTGCTTTGTGCTGGAGCAAGAGGAAAATAATTGCTGACTTTTAAAATTTCAAAGAAGGGACAACGATGATTGTCTCAGGTGCAATCTGAAATCTGCTTTGTCCAATTTAACCTAATTGAGACTTCAGTCCTAAACACACTTACCTGGGAGTATCTCTCATCGAACATCTGAGATGGCATGTAGAAGACCGCACTGTAAGTCTGCAAAATAACTGATGCACATCATCTTAAGGCTGTTACAGACTGCAGACTTGGGGAATTTCCTATCATCCCATCCATTTCACTCCCTCTCCTTTGTTGGAGTTTTTTCGGTTAATATCTAGCCAGAATAACAGTTCTATGGAGCTTGGCAACTTGCTCCCCCTTTTTTGGGTGGTCTTTAGAATAGATATTAACTCATCACTACTTTTGGATTTTTTCTCAGTGAACAACATTGCCACAATTGTTGTGAATCCTTAGTTATCCACCAAATTTGTTAAACCTGACTGTAATAAGAAGCAGCTCTGGGTAAAACAACAATGACAACTGGTCTGATTCCCTCCTCCCAATCTAAAAAATATTTTTATAGGCCCGGTTAACATTACCCCCCCCCCATTTCCCTCTTTCTTTTGTTTATACACTTGGATAAGGCTAAAATAATCCCCCAAACCCACTATTATTTCAGTCTTGGACGAAACCTAAAAGTTCCGGAAATTTGACAAAAAATATTTTTTTCTCAACATCATTTGCAGAACATAGATTGGCATAAAGTCTTTTGAAGTTCTGGAGAAAACATTTGAACTCTGGGATGCTCACCAAAACCAAATGTTTTTAGAAAACTGAATTCAAATGAAATGAATACTGGTGAACGATGACACATTTATGACAGTCTTGGCAACTACTAAGATGTCTGGTTTTTTCCTCTACCAAAAAATAAGAGTAATAGTGATAATCTGCAATCAGGGAAACATTACTTTGGAATAAGAAATGGATCAGCACTCTGGATGGCCCAGTCAGTAACAAAAAAAGCACTGCTTATTTGTAATCCTTTTATCCTCCTGCTACTGTGTAAAGCGTTCTCCTTTCTATGTCAGTCTTCCTTACTCTGCTCTTCCTCTTTCCCACTTGTTTGTTTCTTCATTTGACTCGGGCCAGAATCCAAAGACCCTTGAAACAAGATCCATGAATCCAAGGGGTGGGGTTAGACCCAAAAGGCAGCCTCCACCACCCACAAAATGAAAAATGGTGCACTGATCATTGTTTCAAAAGCAATTCGCAAGTGGTGTTGGGGTGTGCAATTCAGCAGTTCAAAGGGATGGGTTTTTATTTTTATTTTAATCCCTGGGCTCTTGCACAAGTGTAAGCAACTCTTTGGGTCCTTGCCCTAGTTAGGAATGTAGGAATGTGAGATTTGCAAGCTGCCTCCTTTCTTTCAGCTGTGGCCAGGGGCTGACAGCTCAGGGAGAGTCACCAATGGGTATGGAAGCAATATCCATTTTCAGTTGTTACTTTGCAGCTTGCAATACTATACTGCCTCTAAGAGCAGACCCAGTATTTAAATTAGTTGCCTGCACATCAAGTTGCTGTGAGTTCCACAGGTTGTTTATGCATTTTGCAAAAAGGGCTCTCTTTGCTAGCATGCTATTCCTCTAGCCCAGGCATAGGCAAACTTGGCCCTTCAGATGTTTTGGCACTACAATTCCCATCATCCCTGACCACTGGTCCTGTTAGCTAGGGATGATGGGAGTTGTAGTCCCAAAACATCTGGAGGGCTGAGTTTGCCTATGCCTGCTCTAGCCTTTCCTAGTGGATCCAGTGTAGCCACTGATCTGTTGGATTTTCACTGCCAATCATCTCTTTCCTCTCATCTGCTCCTTTCTTGCTGGTTGTCCAAATGGTACCCTAGAACCTAGTTCAGTTGTATAATGTGGAGTAGTCTCAGGTCTGCTGGGGAGAAGCAGCTTCCAAATTGTTTCCAGTGGGCAATTCAGCCTTGCAGACCCCTCCTCCTTTGTTCTTTCGGCTGTAGCCAGTAACAAATGAGCTGATTAGCATAACATTTCATCCACTCGCCCATTTCATCCACCAAAGGCCACCAGCATGTTGGCCGAAAATAGATCCCAGATTGAATTAATAACCACTTTTTGTTTGTTTGTTGTGGCAATGGCGAAAAACAGAGTGGGGGAAATATCCAAAGACGTCCAAAATTAATTCAGAGAAAACTTGATCATTCCTTTCCCTATCCCACTTCCATCCTTGTGCATGGCAACAGGACTAGAAAATCTGTTTTCATTTTAGCTATCAATTTAGCAGTAAATCGAATTAAATGCCAAAATGTTTGAAAACAGAGTTGTATTTCATTCCAGCTGAATCACTGATTTGAGTGGGGGGAGGATGTCTTAAATGCTCAGCATTTTTATGATTAAAACACCCCAATAGTCTCTCTTTTAAAATGAAACATGCTTGGAAGAGACTTACTGTTGTTAAGTATTAATCAAATCTTTACCCAGTTACGACTGAAGGGATTGTGTTAGGTAGACATGTCAGAGAGTGGATAATGGAGGTTGCATGGATAGTGCCATTCTATAGGCTAGTCACTAGGTGGCACTAGACTTAGTTTTAGCTAGGTGGAGTCTTACTGTTACTGCTCTTGTTGGAGAGAGATAATAAAGTTATTGTCAAGTTTCCTTACTGATGTGTCCTTGAAGTCTTCTGTGACAGAGATGGGAAGGAGAAGGGAGATTAGTTTTGAAATTAGTTTAGCCTAGGGCATTGGCACTCATATAGTCATACTGAAACCTCCCTTTCAGTACTGTACACTATTAGTTTTCAACAGGTGTGTTGGTACCTGCTTTTGGTTCATAGCCTGACTTAAGCATTCAGATATATGGTGAAAAAGACATAATATTTGAGTTTAAGGTTAGTTCCAGCTCTGAAAAATGATCACAGAGAAGGAATTGTCCTTGTGGTCTTCTGATTTCTCATTGATTGTTACTTTTTCATAGTTTAGCATTGTCAATGGCTTGTGTCTACCTTAAATAACTGGGATATAGACAGATTGAATCACACGGGGTATAAAAAATGGCATTGCCTATCAGTATGAGCGATCAACAGTGAATCCACAGTGATATCCACATTGTAATCCAAGCTTCTAAGAAAGGCTTATACTGCATATAATTTAGTGAATTGTGCTAGCTATCAAAACTGCTGAAATCCGATCCTTCTCATCACATTTGGGTCACGTGTTATGATTCTGATAATTCAAAATGCTGATCAAAACACTGTGCTGACAGATGTGCTGAAATCTGCCATTATTTTTCGTAGATTTTCCCAGTGTGCATTCTGAACCATAGAGCCAAGAGCAAAGGGCAGCCACAAGCAAGAGGGAAGAGTCTGTTCAGAGGTGACTTGGACCTCTCCTGCCTGTTTCCTGCCTGACTTCCAGAACGTTGTGTGGCATAGCAATGTCATTTTTAGAATGGGAGGAATGAAGGAGAAACTTAATTTGGTTCATATTTAAAGGTGACCTTACCTGATTCGTACTTTTCAAAACAATAAGTGAACTGAAATACAGCCATCCTTCAAAATTCACATTTCTCAAAATTTGGCAGTGCAGTTCTCCAGCCACGTAATGGGTACAAGAATGCATATAATAGGATAAGGTGTGCATATACATGGAGGGGGCCACTAGGGGGCGCATCAGAAGATGGCTGACAATAACATCTCTCCGACCCACACGAGGTAATTTGGAGGCTGTGATGGGAGTAAATAGCCTCCCCACCCCCCCAGGATTGTGGGGGGGGGGGGCTGCCCTTGCCTGCTGTGCCCTATACCACCCCTGAATTTGTGGGGATGGGGGCACTAGGCAGAATGCCCTCCTGTGGATTTCGGCGCTCCTGGACGCTGCCTCTGATCCGCGCCTCTAGCTGCAAGAACTTCAAAAGAAATGATTAGGATGAAGCGAATGGACATATTTCAAGGAAGGAGGACGAGTAAAGACTGCTAACAGAAGAGACCTCTGATAAACAAGGCGAGTCGGAGGAACAAGATCCAATCAGATGAAGATACACCAAGACTTGGTATGGCAAAGGGACTGGATGGGGGAGGGGGAAAAAAAACTTTCCTTTCTTTCCTCTATGTGATTAAACAAGAATCCCCCCCCTATCACAAGTCAGAAATGTCGTTTGAAGGACTTAAGGTGTGGATTTACGTCTGTGTGGAGATAAACTTTCTAACCAAAGCATGTTTTAAGAAGAGTGTGGAATGTATAAGGGCTTTGGAATGACGCAGTTAAAAATACCGTCGCCAAGTTCTGTCGGAGGACTTAAGTCTGGGAGGAGAAATAGAGAAATAGAGCTGTTTTTATATTGTGGGTGAAACTCATCAGAGGGACTTAAGAACGACAGTTCTGTGATTAATGATGGAAAGAGCGATGTTATCTATGAATGCAATGATATATGGAAACCATCTCGATTTGAGGATTGGACGAACGGAAAAATTCACACAGGATTATTATTGGTGTTTATCGGCTTAAGGAGATTATCAGAAGAGATCATAAAGAAAAAAGAGAAAATATACGAACAAGATGAGATGTGGAAACAGGAAGATAAGACTAGATAGA
This sequence comes from Podarcis pityusensis, assembly GCF_964106645.2. Lineage (NCBI taxonomy): Eukaryota > Metazoa > Chordata > Lepidosauria > Squamata > Lacertidae > Podarcis > Podarcis pityusensis. The sequence continues at coordinate 28,694,652 of NC_138037.1, forward strand.
ATTATGAACTTTGTTTGGACTGATTTGGACATTAACGCAGTAGCAAGAAGATGATCAGAATCCCCCTTTGGATCTTGAAATATGGGTCCCCTCAACAAAATTTAAAATTCAGCTTTGTAATTTGGAATTTATGTGATGTGATTTGATTTGATTTGATTGGCCGGTTAATAATTTTTATTATTTTTTTTTTAAAGGTGTGCATATACGTGCATAAATGAGTGTAAGTAACACACAAACATATATTGTGGGGAAATTGCTTTGCAAAAACGTGTATATAGGTAGGCAAAATTGCATGCCAATTTATATATATCAGGAGAAATTCACACTACAATGCTGAAGAATTTTCATGATGACTTCTTTTAAAATTGCCTACACAACAGGTTCTTAAACTGCCAAAATGTTTTATTTTAGCGCCTTGTGTTTTGGAATTAAGAAACCCTTTCCTTGGAAAAAACTTGTACTTCTTAGCATCAATTTGCGGAGGGTATTAACCCTTTACCTCTGCTGTGGTTCCAGTCTTGATTGGGAAGGTGAGAGTTTGCATAAAGAAAATAAGTTCCTATACAAGTGAACAGGAATTTCCCCTCAATGCGAATTGCAGGTGCAAGCTTCACAATCTAGATTGGGTCCTCAGTGGAAAGTTAAGGATATGCCCCACACTGATAGTCCGGTCTGAATTGGGCTTCCTTCATTGGCAATTTGTGCATGCACAGACACAACTACAGATTCAGACACAGCTACATATCTAATGTAATGTGTAATACAGCCCTGAGGGAAGGGTAAGACGATGTACTACATGAAAGTGCCAAAAAGCACATATATCATTTTGCATTAAAAGGGGAGGGTATCTTTGGCCCATCTCGTTAATGTCATTATCAGTACAGTGGTGCCTCGCAAGACGAAATTAATTCATTCCGCGAGTTTTGTCGTCTTGCGATTTTTGTCGTCTTGCGAAGCACGGTGTCAGGAAAGTTTTGGAAAAGCTTCAAAAATCACCAAAGTCTTTAAAAACCTCAAAAAAGGCTACCACACCGCGTTCTATGAGCTGCTCCTCGAAGTCAAGTCGCAACTGTATTAACGGTGTTAAGAAAAAGGAAACAAACTTGCAAGACATTTCCGCAGTGGCGTAGCGTGGGTTGTCAGCACCCGGGGCAAGGCAAGTAATTTGCGCCCCCTAACCCATGGATTTGCGCCCCCTAACCTGTGGATTTGCGCCCCCTAACCCATGGATTTGCCCTAACCCCAGATGTTGCGCCCGGTGTGGCCGGCCCCCCCTGCACCCCCCATGCTACGCCACTGGGTTGGCCAGTTGGTGTTAAAAAAGATAGAACTTTTTTTATGTATGCTACAACAGCAGCAAGAATACTCATTGCAAAGTATTGGAAGACGCAAGATTTACCCACTCTGGAAGAATGGCAGATGAAGTTGATTGACTGCATGGGATTGGCAGAAATGACTGGCAGAATCCGCAACCAGGGAGAAGAGTCGGCAGAAGAAGATTGGAAGAAATTTAAGGACTATTTACAGAAATACTGCAATATTAAGGAATGTTGAATGATGTTGGATTGAAATTACGTTAAGTGGTTTCTAGCTGTAATGGTATAAAAGGTTATGAAAAAATGGTTTTTTAAAGTAAAAGTTTAAGTTTCAAGAACTTGGATAGAAAATAAGGTGTTATTTAGCGGTAATGCTATGAGATAAGGATTTGCTGAACAAATAATTTGAACTAGAAAACAAGAAGGGGAGGTATGAGGAGGTCAGGGAAATATGTTATTGAAAAATAAGTTGTGAATTTTATGTGTTTTTAATATATATTTTTTCTATTTTTTGCATTTTTCTCTTTGTATAAAATTGAAAACTTTAATAAATATCTTATTTTAAAAAAAGGAATTTATTAAATTTATTATTTGTGGAGCCCCCGCGGGCCGAGGCAGCCAAAGCCCCCTCCCCTTGGGCGCCCGACGGAGGAAGGAACCACGGCCCGCCGGGCGGCCAGCGGCCTCTCTCCCGGTGCTGGGGGCGCACGGCGGCGGCGGCAGCGGCAGCGGCGGCTTCTCCTCCTCCTCCTCCTCCTCCTCCTCCTCCTCCTCCTCGGGACTCGCTTCTCCGGAGGCTGCCCCAAGGTGAGCCCGAGCCTTTCTCCCTGCTCCGCGTCTGGCTGCCTTGCTCTGCCGCGGGGGCGACAGGGTGTGTGTGTGTTGTGCGTTGCGTTCTGCCTCCCGGGGCGGGAGGGAGCATCCCGGAGCCGCCTCCCCCTCCTCCTCCTGCGCGGGGCATGTGCCAGAGGAGGCTCCCCGGGAAATGGCCCTGGGCGCTGGGGGGTCTGGGCGGCATCCGCGGCGGCGGCGCTGAGCGAGGCGAGGAGGAGAAGCTGCCGGCGGGCGAGGGATGCGCGGGCTGAGCGAGGGGCGTTCCCCTTCCCTCTGGACTCGCGCCCCCCCCCCCGAAGTTGCGCCCGGTGCGGCCGGCACCCCTGGCACCCCCCACGCTACGCCACTGCATTTCCGTCTTGCGAAGCAAGCCCATAGGGAAAATCGTCTTGCGAAGCAGCTCAAAAAACAAAAAACCCTTTCGTCTAGCGAGTTTTTTGTCTTGCAAGGCATTCGTCTTGCGAGGTACCACTGTATTATAAGAGATATTTTTCTCCATGAACACTTCCCTTGTTCTCTTAGAATGGCAACGGTGCCCATCTAAGAATTCTGACTGAAAAAAAGCCCTGATTATAAAGTATAAAAAGGTACCCAGAGCCAGTGCTCTTAGAATACAGTCTGAATTTTGCTGTTCAGATTAGAATCCTGCTGAGAATCTTGCTCTCCCTGCCCCGGCCTTTTGAAATTATGCCCTTGGATGACGAACAGCTGACACTGCTGCTTATGTCAGTGCTTGGACTGAGGCTGTGTTACTGTGCTGAGAAAACATCGCCTCCTCAGACCAGTGCTGGGACATTTATATGTGAACATAGGAAGCTGCCTCATACTGAGTCAGATCATGGCTCCGTCTCCTTCAGGGCTGGCTACACTGGTCGGCAGCAGTGGCCCAGGGTCTCTCACAGCCCTACCTGGGGATTCTGAGTTTTGATCCTGCAACCTTCTGCATGCAAAGTGGATGCTCTGGCCCTGAGCTGTGGCCCTTCCCCCTGGGCTGGGAGCTGGTAGGATTTGGCCACTGCTTTTACCTCTGCAATCTTGAAAACAGGACTGTGTGAGAACCTGAAACGTAAAAAAACAAAACCCACTACATGTTCCCTTTGTTTATAAACCATTTTTTATATACGGCTAGGATTAAGAATCCTTCCCTGATAACACAATGGCTGTCTCTCAATCTGCCCAGTTTTTCCAGTGTCTCTAGAGCACAGAGGTCGGGCTGAAAAATCTTTCCGTGACATGATGGCATTACCAGTCTCTCTCTCCCCCACCATTTCCTAGTGGGAGGAGCGCACTCCTACACAGCACATTTCCTCTGTGTTGTGGTCCTCACGAGCCAGAGAGCTGCACTTCTAAATGGTTTCTTGTGTAAGCTCTTTCATGCTTCTCGCCTTGGAGCCTTCTTTTAGATTCTGAGCCAAGAGGTCAGGAAATGCTCGGCACTACGGCTTCTCTTTCTGTATATGTTTCTATGTGGTTCTCCACAGATCCATGGAACACATTCCCGTCTCTTTCTCTCTCTCCCTCTTTCTTTTTCTCCCTTCCTCACACTAATTTTTTGGCTCGGAATATTCTCGACTTTCATTGTTTGCATGTGGAAAAATGAAAACTTGATAAACGGGAGGACCTTTCTCTTCACATTTTTAGTCCTTTTTCCAAAGTATCCCAGCTCTGCGCACTGTCTCTCAATCCAACACTTTAAAAAGGAAAACCGAGGGGGGAAAGCTTCTTCCTGGGTTTACACATATACTTTGAAAAATTATTCTGCTGATGGAATCGGCAAGCTTTCATGACTTTTAGGTTTGGCCAAGCTGTTAATGCATTTATTGCTTTTGGCATCAGGTGACTGGAATGGTTAGTTGCTTTGAATTCCCTCCCTCCCCATCACTTTCTCTTTCTCCCACTCTCTTTAAAAGATCACTGTTTTTCCTCCCCTTTGCAATTCCCTTTCCTTGCTAATAGCACAGAGTGACAGCCACTGATTAGAGAAGCATCAGGAAAGGCCACTAAGAACCTGGCAGTCACAGGCATCACATCAAAACGAAGACAGACGCACACTCTCAAGATCCTTTCTCCGGGTGGCGGGCTGTTACCCCTCCCCGCGCTTTATGGATGAAATTCACCTTTCTTTTCTCACTCCCTGACCTTGAGATTTCAGTAAAAAGCTTGAGAAATAATTTTCCCACCTTAACATCGCGGTTCAGCTTCTCCCTTACCCACCCCAGTTTAGCTGCAGCGTATTTGATAAGAATCAATACAATGCTGTATTTCTACGAAAGGGTGTGCATCAGGCACAGACACTGTAGAAGTGGTCTTTGGCGTAGTCCTCACTGAGGCCATAAATTGGTGCCTGGGCTGTACCACTTTGGACCACAGCTGGGTTTGGCTCATTGGAGTGACACTAGGCAAAACAAAAACAAAAAAACACCCCTCCACATAGAATATTAATGTGGCACATACAATGTTATTGCCAAAAGCCTTCTCCCTGAAATCTAGTTTTCTGTGTTGAGGGATTTTGAGAAGCACTCAATCATTAGAGACTTCAACTGCAACCGTACAACCCAGAACACAGGTTAACCGCCTCTGTGAGAACTAGGTCTCTGAAGGCACAGAGAGACTTGGGTGTTGGGTTATATCTACACCATATGCTTAAAGTACTCCTACATACCCTCCAAGTGTACTGATTTTCCAGGGACAGTCCCGGAATTAGGAAAGCCATCCTGGCTTCTGATTAGAACGTCTGCATTCCTGTCCACCAGCGCTGCGGCCGCCGCACTCAGGAAGGAGGACAGTGGCAGCTGCAGGTGGTGTGAGAGAGCATCCCGTTGCCTCCCCATCATCCCCACTGCTGGTCTCCTCCCTTGGGCAGCTCATAGCAGATGCTGGAGAGCAGGTGAGGAGGAGAGGCTGCCACCGCCCAAACCCAGTCCTGAATGATGTGCCGGCTCTGATGGGCAGGCAGAGGGCAGGGCTGTCCTGGCCAGGAAGACAGGGGGAGCGGAGCGCAAGAAGTCTGGATTTTTTATTTTTTTTAAAAAAACACGTTTTGTGCATCCATGTCTAATCTTTTCCCTTTCCAAAATTTATTATTGGTGTGTGTGTCCCAAAATAAAATTGGGATTAAGTATGTGCTGTGTCCCATTGGTGAAGCGGTGATGGTACTTGCCCTTCTGACAGGAAATGCTCTGCTGGGGGGCACAAAAAATGGGGGGAGGTCAATGAAGGTTGGGGTGAGTGAGAAATGTCCCTATTTTCACCTGAGGAACATTGCTGCTTTAACAGTCATGGCTCCTCCCTGCAAAGAATCCTGGGAACTGTGTTTTGTTAAGGGTGCTGGGAATTGTAGCTCTATGAGAGATAAACTACAGTTCCCAGGATTTTGTGGGGGAAGTATAAATGTGCTATGAACGCATGTTGTGGGTGTGACCTTAGAAGTAAATGTGAAATTCAATGCAAGTTCCAGTCCCAAGATTCTTCCTAACTTTGAAGTTAAACTACGTAGAATCAAAATTAAACCCTCCTCCTTTTTCTTCCCTGTATCTTCCACTGAGGTCTTGTTGCAAGGAACACCTTTCAAACTGTGTGTTTGTATCTCCCCTCCCTGTTCCTCCCCAAATGCAAAATCTGTGTTTGGATTTTAGCCACCTGGTTATGCTTAGTTCCTTATTTAAAAATAGTTCTCCAAAATAGATTCAGACATTACACTGTTAAAAACAATTTTCGCTCTAGGTATTGAATGTCATACTGGGTTTGTAGTAATAACTGATAGATATCTTGAATAATCTTCAGTTTGGACTGCGACTACAAAGCTCTGTCAATCATTGGGTTTAACCTTAAACACAGATGATTTGAATTCACATTAGCAGCATGAGGAAGCCAAGAAAATGGAAGGGTGCTGTTTGCAGAAAAGATGATAGGGTTACCTCTGCTGCTAGCTTTTCCTGCTACTTGCCTGAGATACTAAATCAAGGTGAAGTTTATGGGGAAAAAACCAAGAAGTGGGGGGTTCTAATGCCTCATTCCTGCTGGGATTTTCCTATTATAAATCTGCTGTCAGAAATGAGTGTTTCGCTTGTGGCTTAATTTTATGCAGGCCCAAACACCTTGGCTCAACACGTTCTGCCAGAGACCGTCTTGACTGTCTTAATGCGACGGGGTCCTCATTAGCTGCGACACGGGAAGAAGGAAACGGTACACACACTCTTTTGTCGCTGCCCATTGCTTCACGAGCGGCCCAATGCAAACTGAAGGAGGACGTAAATTTGCAAGGTGGCATGCGCGCAGCAGTGAACATTGAAAGAGCATTACTTGCATGAATTAGCCAACTCAGAGCAATTTCATTCCCCCCTCCCCCGTTTTGAGCTGAAAGTTCTCAATGGCTCAGCACTAACGTTTACTGAAACTAAAGCATCTTGCTGAAACCATTCAAAGGACAGTGTACCTATTGATTTCTCTCTCTCTCTCTAAGGCTACTCCGTTACACACAAGTCTCAAACAGAAGTTGCGCTCGTATTTCCTAGAGTTATAGAGACACTCTATATTCATGGGCTGAATCGGACAGCCTCCTTTTGCACTGTGCTTGTTGCTTTGTTGTGCGACTTTGAGATCACCATTCCTTCTCTATGAGTCAGTTCCAAGAGAAATGCTTCCAGACTCCAGTGCTAAATGCTAGCGGGCAGGAACACATTCATGTACTACAAAGCAGTCATACAAGCTCAGGGCCCATCGGATGCTTAGTCTAAACTGTGAGGTGCAAGAGAGCTCGAAGCCGTGCCCTCTGCCCTGGAAGCTTCCACCCTTTGACTCAGATGACTGTGAGAGCTGTCCACAGCTCTGGGAAGGGCACCACACACATGCTCAAAAGCATCCCCATCAGCATTCCTGGTCTAAAAGTCTGCTGCCCTAAGAAGCATCAGTTTGCACAAATGATTCTTTAAGTGGGGAAAAGCTTCAATCGCCAAGCTGTGTGTCCCAAGTTGTCTGGAAAAGCAAGGGCGAACACGACTCAGCGCAGATAGGGGTAAAAGCAGAGATCTCCTGATAAATAAATAGCCAGGTTTCCTATATTCTCTATTTGTATTGTCCCCTGTGTTGATTGTGTGACGACAGCTATGATGACTAGTGAACGAATGGCATGGTGATTGGTGGAGTTGGAAACATGACAAAATATTGTATGATCCTGAAGCTGATGAGTTTTGGCACCTCTTACTTTGGGTTTAAAACTTGGGCCATTGAAAACCATCCAGTTGGCTCTAGGAAGCATTTGGCCTGAGAACAGTCCTCCATCTTTGTGTTCCGCCAATTGGCATGTACTGATTGGCATTGCAACGAAAGGCACGTGGGCACTGAGCTGATTGGCTGTCAAATACATCTGGTAAGAGTTTGAGAAAATGCTCCATCTTGGAGTACAGGGTCTGAGGTCAAGAGCACAATGATGTGAGAATTCTGAGGTTTGTGTAAGTTCAGGCACGCAGGGCTGTCGTTCAGTGGTAGTACATCTGCTTTGCATGCAGAAGGTCCCAGATTCAATCCCTGGCATCTCCAGGTTGGGCTGGGAGAGACTGTCTTGCCTGAAATCACGAAGAGCTGCTGCCAGTCAGTACTGTATAGACAATTCTGAACTAGATGGACAAATATTCTGGATCCCTTGTTCCTATAAGCATGTGGGGGCGATTAGTGCAAGGCTGGAGACTCTGCAGCGCTTGGTCCTGATGTGGTTCCACGGCAACACATATTCAGCATTATTGAAATGGCATGTTGCTCATCCCTAGTGCCTCACCAATACCCAAGTCTCAGTGAATGCTGTGTAAGTAATGTGAAGTGCATAACATTGAGGTTTTATTACAATCAAGTGACATAAATGCTGTGAAATAATATGAATAATAAATAACCATGGACCCCTAATGAAGGGACAGGATGCTGACAACCTTCTGATGCACTGATATGCATAACTGCAGCCCCATTAAAAAGAACTTTCTAGGCTGGTGGCTGGTGACTCCTGAGCAGGTGGAAGTATAGGAAGGCTTCCTGTTTCTGGAAGGCTTCCTGTTTCTTTGGTCAAGCAATCAGGTATATCTGAGTTTCTTTATAAAGACAATCTGTGCCTGATCAGCTTTAATAGGTTTATTTGCATTTTCAGCTCAGGGATTTAATGAACACTTTAAAAACATTTCTAGAAGAAAGGTATATGGCTGGTCTAGACTGGCGATAGCCAAAGGATGCTGAACGCGGAGACTCTTGCTGCAACCAAGCAAAATTCACTTGGGTCAAGGAAAATTAGTTTCTGGGGTTAGACAGATTCCTTCCATAACAAATACAGACTGCCCTCCATGTTTAATTAGTAGGAAAATAATTATATTGCAGCATTATCCCAAATGGAATAGTTGGACCAGTACAACAACTTGTAGCCAGGGAGGCCGTGAAGATGGCTTTGCCAGCCCCAGGGCATCATGAGATGCCAGAAGAAAAAATCATAAACAAAAAGTTCAGAGGCATTTCCCTTTGCCATTTGGCTGCGATACTCCATCATTTGTCACAAAATGGAAAAATAAGACCTGCCTTTCTAGGGCAGTGGCTGAGTGCAATGAAAACAACGCTGACTTGCAAACACAAAATCAGCGCTCAGTGGTGAAGCTAAAAAACCAAGAGATGGAAATGAGAAATACTACACCAGGAGGCCTGAGAATCCACAAGCCAGAAATAGCACATACGGTAACCTTTAGAGAGTAATGTTTAGCAAATTCAACTTTGTGAGAGACTTAACAAGGCAACGCATGGCAAATGTTTCAGTAAACTGTTTGCAAATAGACTGGCTTGTTTTGCACTCTGCATCCAGAGATCCCAAATATTGCATTGGGGATACAAATTCTGCACTCAGAGGAAATTTGTGGAAATTTATGAACTATATGTAAACATGGTTTGGGGGTTGGTTGGTTGGTTTGTTTTGTTTTTGCCTAAATATGTTCCACCTTGCAACTTCATTCTGAAGTACTTGGTTTGTTTTTTTTACAGGCTTTGGGGTGGTGCCAGATAGGGTTGGGGAAGAAAGTGGTTTCAGTTCACATTGAAAGGCAAACTTACCTTATTTGCACTTTCCAAAACAATATGTGAAACAAAACACAGCCACCCTTCAAAATGTGGACTTCTTTGAATTTCACAGTGTATTTCTCTAGCCCCGTGATGTGTGCCAAAATGCATATACTAGGGTAAGGTGTGCATAAGAATGAGCTATCTCTCTGCTTGAAGCTCTGGATCGCATCGAGACTTAGTTTTACTTAGAATAAATCCATGGAAATCCTTGGAACTTCAGTTAATCATGATAAGTCCCATTGAGTTCAGTGGATCTACCCTAAGCATGTCTACAACTGCAATCCTACCTCTCCTTACTAGAAGTAAGCCCCACTGAATTCAGTGGGATTTACTACTGAGAAGACATTGTTAGAACTGCACTGTTAGTCTAGATCCAGTCATATATATTCTCAACTGTTTCCTGAATTTCCCACAGAGCACACCTGAGATAGCACTGCTCCAAGAGCATTATGGGAACTGTGGGGTCTGTTTTTTAAATGTCCCATTTTATCACTGAGGGTAACATAGAGGGGTATCGTATATGGGCCAGCCTGAATTTTGTACAGATAAAAATATAATAAATAGCACCGTGTCTCAGGTCAAGCAAGATGATGATGGTCTTTAGAATGGGTGTGTTGGCCACCAGATGGGTTTAACTTGGGGCCCAAATTGAGATTCCAGGTTGCACCAAGCTGGAGGCTTCTATGAGGCCTGTATCTTGAAGATGGAGACCCAGTGAAGTGTACTGGTTAGGCTGTTAAATCAGGACCTGGGAGACCAGGGTTCAAATTCCCATTCAGCCATGAAGCTCAGCAGGTGACCTTAAGCCAGTCACACTCTCCTGGCCTAACGTACTTCACAGGGTTGTTGTGAGGATAAAATGGGGGCGGGGAACTGAATACGCCACTTTGAGCTTTATGGAGGAAACGTTGGATATAATTGTAATAATGAATAAATGAAAAACCTCCCAAAAGACACTTGCTTTTGTGGAAGCTAAGGAGCACCCATTTTCTCCCTTCCCACTTCTAGGCTTTGCAAAAGCCACTCTCTGCTAACTTTCCACAGCTTCTTAGTCTTGGAGCATGTAGCCAACCCCACTTTTGTCCTCCTAACCCACCAAACACAGCCCTAATTCATAGCGCAAGATCCATAGTTTGTTTCGATTTACTAACATACCATTGTTTTAAAGGTGTGTTATTAATAGGGGAGGGGAATCATTTGTAATTATAGAGATTGAAACATGGTGCTGTCAGTCTAATTCAGCATGGCTCTTGATACATAAAACCATACACAGGAGTTATGATCTCTTAACTAGCCTCAGAGGTGCAAATCCAAGGAGGTGTAAATCTCGAACTCCAGGGAGCAACAGATGCCATAGCTGTTGAGCTGGTAGTGCATATATCAGCAACGAGGGGGGTCTGCTTTACATAAATCTTAGACGAATATTTAGCCGCTTAGTAAACTGGTTGAACAACGAGAGCGCAACTACATAAAAACTAAAACCACATGTTCCAATGAAATACTTTTTTTATTTTTCATGGTGGGGTTGGGGAGGGGGAAATAACTGTAGCTGATGGTATGCATACCACCAGAAGAAGCAAGAAAACTGTTTTCAAGGAATTTATAAGAGGGATGTAATTTTGATAATTAATGTTCTTTCCCCTTTATGTTCTCATTTTTCTCCTGTAGTGTAACTGAATTGGAAGAGGGCATTTTAGTGCTGAAGTGATACTTATCTCAAATGTTAGGCTGGTGGGGACACAGTTAAATTTCAGATATAGTAAGTGGATTAAGGCAGCCCTACATTTTATACCTTATGGGAAGCCATTGGTGTCATTCTGTTGTTGAAACGGGAAGCTGAACGGCAGACACACGTAACTGAGAACCTATGCATTTTCCGTGGAGGAACTTTATTGATTGGTAGCTCGCTTACATGTGCATGCTACATCCATGTCTTTTGTTCACGCTTTATATGGTAGTAAGAGCAGCTGGTATGGTGAGTCGGTGCTGTGGAGCCACCCTCCTGACACTGGAATCACTGCCACTTACCTGGATGGGGAAGGAGGTGGCGAGATTGGGGCTGGCAGGAGCACTGGGTTGACTTGACTGGTGTGCTTGTGCAGCCCTGACCTTGCTAAGATCCTGCTCCATCCAGGTAAGGACACCATATTAGCCACTTCCATGTGATAATGAAGTGTCATTATAACACCCATGATCGGCGCCAAACCTAATTTGGCCAAGTTTGCATGTAATACGAAAACAAACCATGGCTTAGGGCAAAGGAGCAATCGTGGGTTTCCGGAACAAAGAGCTTAGGAGGCCCATTGTTTGTTTTTATTTTATTAAAGATTTTCTTGATATACAAAAGTGTGTGCAATGTCTCTCTCTCTCTCGTATTCCCCCCCCCCATGTAACATTTTAACAAATCAGTTTCATTTGTTGAGATATTAGGAAGAAAAGGGGAAAGAGGTGGAGGGGGGGAAAGATGGGTGGGGGTGGGGTCGGGTGGCGATGTTTCTATTTTACTTAATATATGTAGGGTTTGGTGTCAGCGTTGCTTGTGCAGGTTCTCTGCTGTTCACTTGTGTTTCTTTGGTGGTGAGAGAGGTTGGGGTTGGCCTAGGGTATGGTTGTTCATTTGTGGTTGGCTGTGGTGGTCTTTGTTTTCATGTGTGAGTGGGGTGGGTGGGTGTTTTGGATCAGGTTAGCCATATTGATTTGTATGCTGTTGGTGGATTTTTGTCGTTGTCTTGTTGGGCTGCGTGTGTGATAAAGGGGAGCCATACCAGGGTGAAGGCATCTTCTTCTATTTGTCCCCATGTCAGTTTCAGTTTATTGGTTAATTTTTCTAGTAAGGCTGTTTCCCATACTATTTGGTAGCATTGGTCCATGCTTACTCCTGACAGGCCCATTGTTGACTTGTGTGAGTTCTATGAAATGTGTGTGGAATAACAGGAGCAGTTAGAGGGTTATAGAATCACAGAATCGTAGATTTGTGGAGTTGGAAGGGATCCCGAGGGTCATCTTGTCCAGCCCTCTGCAATGCAGGAATCTAAAGTATCCATGGCAGATGATCATCCAGACATCTTTGTGGGTAACTCCCAACATATTGCAATAGATTGCACTGGAATAAGCTGCAACTTCTAAAGGTTGGTGGCAATTTAGAAAGCAGTATAGGAAGTTGGTTTCTTCTTTTAGAGATGAAAACCTGGTTATAAATCCATCCCTTTGAAGTGAACGGCAGACAGGTCTCTTAGAAGGATCTCTAGCATGTAGTTTAAATAGGAGCATTGTTCTGGCCACCAGGGACCCTCCCCATTTTGAACTGAAACATATTAAGGATTACTTAAAGCCAACTGATGGATAGTATATGCAGATATGGGAGACTCTTGGTAATGACTCAAAATCAAGTTATAAAAGAAGGTCTATTACCAATGCACACAAATATGCTTCACTTATGAGATCCAGTCCCCATGGAAAATCGCAGCAGGGAGAGAAATGGTTCGCGTGCCATGAAAAATATATGCATTTCAGACCTTCAACAAATTAGAACAACGGTCACAAGTTTGCTAACTTGAAAAAGCCAATCACATTAGATAAATGAGTGCCAAGCAAGTAGATGGAAATTACTTTGGAATCCCCACCCCCCGCAAAAAAAAAACAACCCAAACAGATTGTGTACAAACTATACATCAAAATCAACTCAGACTTTCTTCTTGCAAACCTGCTTGGAAATAAGTTCTAATGAACCAGAAGAGTTTCTGTCAGATAAAGGAGAGGAAAGTAAAGTAACTTGCACACTGAAAACTTTCACATACTTTTTTTAGGAGGTAATTTAATTATTGTTTGATTTTATGCTAATGTTACGTATCTGATGTTAGCCGCCCTGTGCCCGACTTCGGCCGGGGATATAAATAAAAGTTTATTATTATTAATATTGTTATTAATAGCAATATCTTCATTTTCAGTATGCAAACCACTTCAATCTATTTGACAGGAAGTACAGTATATCATCGTACGATGTTGCCACAGCTTGGTAGGCCAACGGATGTGAATATGGTGAGGGCAAAGGCCTTCCATGGCCCTTCCCTCCCATACACACATGTTCTGGATATGTGTGAAAAGTCAGGCCCAATTCTTGTGTTAACTGGTCACATGGTTGAGACCTGCAGCTCAGTGCTAACCTATGCATTCACTGCTTACATGAATTTCCTGCTTTTATAGCTACTGTCCACACTAGCTCCATGCATGCACGTGCACTGTGCGAATCAGAGCTCAAGAAGGCGCTGAGTTATATATGAACATCTGATGTTGCTGGCTGTAGAATCAGAGTTTTGGTCCATCTGCACCAGTACTCGCTCTACTTAGACAGGCAGAGAATTTTCAAGTTCTCGGCGTCCACCCACCCAGTAGACCAGGCATAGGCAAACTCGGCCCTCCAGATGTTTTGGGACTACAACTCCCATCATCCCTAGCTAACAGGACAAATGGTCAGGGATGATGGGAATTGGAGTCTCGAAACATCTGGAGGGCCGAGTTTGCCTACGCCTGCAGTAGACTTCCTATTTGTGATTGTTTTGAACTGGGCACGTCAGGGCATTGTTTTGACCCTGGCACCTCCCATATGGAAAGCAATCTTTCTCCCCTCCCGAACTGTGCCCTATGGGTGCTTCTAGCTGGTCAGTTTGATTTCTGCACTTTTTTCTCATTCTGGATTCTTTTCATCACCCTCGTGGAGCTGTACATTGACCTGGATGTTCAGGCCCTTTGTAGCTTAAGGCAAACACACCGCGACACAAATGACAGGAAAAGGAAGACTCCATGAGTGGGGTTTGGGAGAAGGAGAAGCAGGAGTGGAGAGATTTGCATAGGTCAAGAAAGGCCAGTGAAACATCTGTTAGTGGTAGCTGACATGTGTCAATTTTCAGCGCTCATTAAATTCGTATTAATGCTGAACTGTTCTTAAAGCTCCCAAATGCATCTCATGGCTGCCGCGTTCTCCAAATTGAGTGGTGATGACTTTTCAGAACTGTGCCATGCCTGTTTGCTTGCCAGTGGCATCTGACCTGGGGGTCAGGATTCTATTTAACCCTTCCTTGTAGGTCAAAAGACAAATTAATCTGGTGAGAATTGAATTGGAAATGAGGTGTTTAAATAACAGGTGTCCCATTAGTAGGGTAGCTGCCAAGCTGAAACGCGTATGCCTTTCTCTCCCCCTGTTGCTCCGCTTTGCTGGCTGCAAAGATGCCTCTGGGGAGAAAAAGTCAAGCTTAAGTCATCTGAGATGGAAAGTTGCTGCAGGGAACAGAATGGAACAGGTGACTAGCTCAAGAATATCTTGAAGATTTATGGCAGCCAACGTCTCTCATGCTTCTGCTTCAGCATATTTGCAAGCTATTTTTCTGGACTTTGGTGGGCAAATAACCAAACAAATGCAAGGACCACACTTACCTCCAGAAAGCCCAGAAGCACCCAAGAGCTCTCACACAGAATTAATGCACTAAGCCAATGCACTCCAAATCAGATCATGCGTAGTTCACGGGAGTTTACTCCTTAAGTAAGTAGGATTGCGGCCTTAGGGTTATTTTCTTTGAACAGCAGACCACCATGCCGGCACACATCACAAACGGATTTTCTAACTTTGCAGAGCTTCAAAAATAATTTGCTGTGATGTGGCCTGGTGGGCTGTTGTTGGAGCAGTGTGACTCCAGAGACTCAACTGGGCATGAACAGGTAATTGTATAAGACACTCCAGAGTTTTTCACTCCAGGGCTCTTTTTCCTTTAGAGTTGGCTCACTCATGAGAATTCCATCGTCCTGCCCAAACCATTGCGTTTCTTTGTCTTCCCTGTTGTAGCCCCATTCCCCAGCCCCCAGTGCTGGTTTGCAGCCATTTTTGAGTTTGCAGTGCAAGTGAACTGATTGTAGTCTCACCTGATTTAGAGGTGTGGTTTTTACAGAGTATGGAAGGGTTCCATTGCTTACATTACTTTCCAGTGTGAAGGTGCTGCTGGTAAGCAAGAGGAGGAGAGGGAGGCAGCAGGGAGGTTGGCACAGTGTGGGTGCAGCAGCAGAGCCAATCATATGCTCCTGCCACTGCACTTGCACTGCACTGACCTTCCTGCCGCCTCCCCTGCTTTCGGTTATTGACACTGACCTCCGTGTTAGGAAGCCTGGTAAAACAATGCAACTCCCCCCTGCCAGCCACTGCTATTACTGAGTAGGGCTAGGTGACAGCACTTTTGCATGGTTTCCCCAAGCCTTTCCCATCCCCGTTCCTCATAAAATCTATTTAAATCTATTTTAAAACAAGTTCTGTTTTAATGCATATTTTAAAGTATATCTAACAAATGATTCCGTTAAAAACAGCAAGCTTAAAACATGCAATCCGAATCTCAATAGGACATCCGGCTAATAAAACCAACAGAAACCCCAGCAACAGCTTATGCAAGAAAAGCTTTCAATTAAAAGCCAAAGTAAGTTTTTAAAACGTTCTTAAAAGCACGAACCAAAGGAGGGAGCCATTTCTCTGTTAAAAAGGAATTTCATAGGGTAGGAAACACCACTGAGAAGTCCCTATTCAAGATAAAAAGTAGGGAGAAAACATAAATGAAATCTGAACAAGTGATACTTGTAGTCAAAGAGTTGTGAATAAAAGCACTATCTACATTTTCTGCAGAATCAAATAATGCTACACTTTTGCTGTTGCTTGTCCTTTTGTCTATTGCACAAAAGTGGCATTGAAGAAAATCTTGGCATATCCTGGAATTCTTATTTTTTCTCTCAATTTCTCCTCCTTTCTTTTCTCTTTCTCTTTAGAGGATGAAGATGATGAAGAATTGGTTGAACCAAAAGCACAGAATGACTCTGAGATAGAAACTCAAGAAAAGAAGCAAGACGTGAAGGAAGGTATGTAGATGTAGACATTATTGAAGTATCTACCAAAGACTGCCATGCGCAGTGTGCATAATACATTCCAACAGGTGAAGTGAAAATTACTGTTTTCTAGGATTTGCTTTTAACGTTGGTATTGCATTGCTTGTGACCTCTGCAGACCTTTAGGGCTCTTATGTCTAAGAATAGATATACAGTCCAGCCCTAAATATTTTTAGTTCAGCTAGACTTCTTTCCTAGTACACATGTTTAGGGTTGCAGCCAAAGAACGGTTACAGTTGACACATTTTTACTTGGACAGAAGTCAAGAGACCCTGTGCAGAGTAGCGGTTAGTGTCAGATTAGGATGAAGAAGAGTCAGGTTCGAATCCCCTTTCAGCCATCTTAGACCAGTCATTGTCCCTCAACCTAGCCTTCCTCACAGGGTTCTTGGGTGGGTAAAATGGGGGGGGGGGGGAGAGAGAGAGAGTACCATGTAGACCAGCATCAGCTCTTTGGGGTAAAGACAGGATATAGATGTAATCGATATAGACATTGTTTTACTGAGTTCAGTAGGACTGACTCTCAAGGGTTCCCCAGTGGCAGTGACTTAGACATAGGGAGGTCAGCTAAGCAGGGCAGCCCCCCTGGTGTCATCCAGTTGTTTCCCCCCATGCATATGTTGGGGGCTGAATAGCTACAACAGAGAGCCTGCCCTCCTTGAGTAGGCTCCCCACATAATTAAGAACCCTGGAAGATCAAGGTTCTAAATCTTATGGATGCCTAAATCTTATGGAGAGGGGGAGGGGTGAGCTTCAGGGACAGGGAACGTGTGGTAGGGGGACAGCCCAATGGACTCACCCCCATCCCCTCTCCCTCGCACAAGGGTAATTACATGTGGGTAGGTGGAAAGAATGAGTGAACAGGGCTCAGGGTGCATTGGAGACTGGAGATGGTCTGTAGATCAGTAGGGTGCATGTTTTCCATATAGAAAGTGGCTAGACGCAAAGGGCATCTCATTGACCACTGTGAGAGCAAGCTGCTGGATAAGATGGGCCATGGGCCTGATCCAGCAGGCTCTTCTTATCTTCTTATGCTCTTATGTTCCAAAGAAGGCAGGGCTCCTGCGCCTTTGACAGTTGATGGATCACAGGAAGCGGCTGTGTACTGACCATCAGCCCATCTAGCTCACTATCATTTAAAGTGACTTGCAGTTTCTCTCTAGGGTTTCAGGCACCCAGGCATATGCAGAGATGCCAGGGATTGAACCTGGAAGCTTCTGCAAGCATAGCAGATGTTCCACAACTGAGCCATGGGCCTCCTTCAATAAATCCAATAGGTGCCAGTTAACACTTGCTATGACTTCCATTTCTACACAACTATGAATGGTTCAGAAGACCTTTCCTCTTCATCTCGCTGCCATAAAAAGCTTCAAGGTCCAAGTCCTGACATTTCCAAAGTGGTTTTTTTTTAAGGTGACAGGTGATGTGAAAGACCCCCACTTGAGACCACAAAGAGCCATCAAGAGAGAGTGAAAACTATACTAGGCCAGAGGGACAAATTGAACAGATATCAGGCAGTTTCCTGCATTCCCTACTTTAGCCTTCAACACTAGTGACTAGGGTGGAGGGGCACTAGTGAAATCCATCCATCTAAACTGACGTTTAGCAAATTTTCCCCACTTTGGCGCATGCCTTTGTTACCAGCAGGCTAAGCAAGCAGGCTTAGGAAGCAGCAAGAACAATGCCGTTAAATACGGTATATCCACTGTTCAATTTTGGTTGAGATCTGTGTCATGTTTCCTCCTGTTGCCACATAAAAGCAGCCCTAATTTGGATATCTCTGGAAGGCGACATTGTGGATTATGCGCGAATACTTTTAAAAGCCAAACTAAATAGACTCCTGAAAGATATATATTTATTTTAGTGGGCTTTTTTTCGCATGCTTGCAAGTGCGCCCTTTGTATACTTTTGTTGTTGAATTTGAAGGAGAGCCATAACTAACATCAACTCCTTCTTTGTTATAGTTTAGTCTAGGAGAAGTGCTTCATGTTGCCACTGGCTCCTCTTCTTGTCTAGTCAAGCCAGGTCTGAGGCAAAGGGTAGCTGGATAGGGTGTTTTTTTCAGGTTTTCGATAGTAACAGTTTTTGAGGAACTCAAACCACAGAATTCTGAAGGAAGCACAGTTGTTGACTCAGATATGACGGCACTTTGTGAGAGTGTTAATATCATAGGAGCAGGAGGGAGGGAGAATGAATTGAGACTGACAGCATAAACACTTAAAAGGTACTTTTGTCGTTCTGAGGAGACAGGTGAAACGCCAAATGTCCACTAATTGCAGTGCTCCTAATGAATTGATTGCAAATTAAAATAGAACCATTTGTGGCTTCAGTTAAGAAGGCCTGAGCTCATTTAATATGAATCAGCAACCATAAAAAAAAGATAGACGGGTTGTAGCTCAGTGACAGAACATCTTCTTTGCATGCAGAAAGTCCCAGTTTCAGTCGCTGGCGTCTCCAGGTAGGTCTGGGGAAGGCTTCTGTCTGAAACCCAGGGAAGCTGCTGCCAATCATTGTACACGCTGAGCTTGATGCACCACTGGTGGTCTGACTTAAGTGTAAGGCAGCTTCCTGTGTTTCTCTGAGCATGTGCAGAGTGCCTTTCCTTCAAGACTAAGCAGCTTTAGCTCTGGAACTATTGGAATTGCCGCATAGGCCAAGCCAAATAATTTTAGAAGCAACCAACTTTCCCCCCTGCTCACATTAACTCTGAAGTCGGTTCCAAAGAGTTAAAGGGAGCTTAGCCTCAGGCAACTGTGAATAGGACAGCAGCCTGAGCATGTGAAATAACTAAGAGAAAATACCAATACCAGGAGTCTTCCTTACGAAGGTTTCCATTTTTCTCTGCTCTCGTTTTTATCGCATAATCACATTTGCTTCCCTCATACAATCCCTTCCTTTTCTGACTTTGTAACCCTCATGCGTGCTTCATGGAAGTGATTAAAAACATGTTAGAGGCAAAACAGGAATTTAGGCTAACATTTCCTGTTGGTACTGGGTTCTGCAATGCTTATTCAGAATTAAGGGCTTTCCTGCAAATTAGTATATAATGGGTTAAATGCATGTTTATGTTGGCATAAAGTCCTCTGGTTTCTTTTCTTTTTTATGCAAAGCAAGAGACACTATCCCCCCCCCAACCCCCAACTTTTAAAGAATCCTTAATAGATATTATAGCGGCGCCATTCACACTTCTGTATAGCAGTTGAAGCCTGTGTCAGCACTTCCATTATGAATCTTGTTTTTGAAGGATTTTATAACCCAGCCATAAAAATTTGCTCTGGGCTAAAAACTGGTTATAGCTCAGGGAGCTGAACTTTCCCTTCTTTTTCCTTTTTCCTTAAAAGAACCTCGGATCGTTCAAGTCACACCAACATCTCATTTTAAGAAGCAATGTGAATAAAAATGCTCTGTATATGTGCAACTTTAAAAAAGAGCATAGTTTTTTTCCTAGAAAGTTTTTTTTCCTAGAAAGCAAAATACTAATTAATCACATTATGTAACTCGCTAGCCCTTCTTGTCAACACCGTTGCTCTAATAAATCCCTAAAACTTCCTCAATCTACATTTAATTTTAGCAAAGTGAGCAGGACTATTAATATTTCTGCTTAAACACTTCCGGTTGATTGTGGATGAGGGTTGATTGTGGATGAGCATGTAGTATCAAAACCTGGCTGTACAAGGTGGGTAGAGTTGATCTGACTCAGCTCTGCTCAGCTGGGTATTTGATACAGGACCAGTCCAGCCTGGAAGTTTGGGGCAGGAGTCACCATTACCCCTAGGAATCCTATCTCCTTTACCTTTTTGCTCCCGTGCAAGACTTGAGGAATTGTACCCAACATTGGACCAGAAAGACAGATGCTGCTTGCTGGTATACCACCCAACCCGCTGCCCAGGGACATCCTTACACGAGGTGGCAGAGGCAGTCTCAGGTGTGATGCTGGAGGATCCCAGCACAATCATTCTGGGAGGCTTCAACATTCACGCCAAGATTAGCTTCACTGCACGAACCTGGGACTTCATGACCACCATGGCACCGTTCCTGGACAGGGAGAGCCTTGTCCTGCTGATTCATGGTAACCTCTAGCCTGGACTATTGCAATGCATACTGCATGGGGCTGCCCCTGAGGCTGTTCAGGAAGCTGCAGCCAGTGCAGAATGTGGCAAACATGTTTCTTTTAGGGTGACCTACTTGCTGATCAGAAGGTTGGCAGTTCGAATCCCTGTGATGGGGTGAGCTCCCGTTGCTCGGTCCCTGCTCCTGCCAACCTAGCAGTTCAAAAGCACGTCAAAGTGCAAGTAGATAAATAGGTACCGCTCTGGCGGGAAGGTAAACGGCATTTCCGTGTGCTGCTCTGGTTCACTAGAAGCGGCTTAGTCATGCTGGCCACATGACCCGGAAGCTGTACGCCAGCTCCCTCGGCCAATAAAACGAGATGAGTGCCGCAAGCCCAGAGTCGTCCATGACTGGACCTAACAGTCAGGGGTCCCTTTACCTTTACCTTTACTGCAAACATATATCACCAATCTGGAAATAACAACACTGGCTATCTGCTACTGAGCCTGGTTCAAGATACTTGCACTGACTGACAAAGCCATATACACCTTGGGCCTGGATACCTCAAGGAATGCCTTCTCTCATATAGATCTGCCCTTTTGTTGAGCTCTACCAGCAGAGTTGGTTTGGCTGTGGCATCTTTGGCAATATGGCAGGCGGGAGCCTTCTCAGTGGTGCCATCCAAACTTTAGTCTCTCTTTTTCTCTGTGACATGGCAGCACCATGAGACAACAATCCAAGACCTGGTTATTCACCCAGGCTTTCAGTGGGATCTAATGTCAGCATTCATGTTTTTTAGTTAGCTAATTGTGACTTATCCTGCTTTTAAAAAAAAGAATAATTGCACTGTGAATTTTGAAACTGTTTTAGTTGTAGCCCACTTTCAAATTGCTGTTGGTTAGAACTCTTCCAAAGTAATAAAGAAGAATGGTGGCAAAGTCTCAACGAGTGTACAAAAAACTACACTCGGTTCTTTGAATCCAAGACAGTGCATCTTTATCCCTCTTTTTGTTTCATGTAATTATGTGTGTTAGATACATTTATAACACCTAGACTAACTACAATCTGATATTTTCAAATATCATGTAAATTCTGGGTTGGCATAGTGCTATCTTGTTCTCTTTTTTTAGGGCAATGTAATAAATGAGTCTTCTGGTTTTCTTTCTCATTTACTTTTTGCTACACTGTCTAAAACAATTATGTTTTTGTGTTTATGTATAGCAGATAGTTCCCTGTGGTTTCTGGCTACATATTGCATGCAGTCATTGCTCCAGTGAAATAAAAGGCTGTTTTGCCAAAGTCTTAAATGGGACCTGGATTTTAACCCATCATATTTTATGCTTCTGTTGCAGCCTCTGCACATATTTTAAAAATGGGTGAAGAATTGCAAACTTTCTTCTACCTCCCACCCCAAAGCTAGGCTAAGGCTGCAATCTTGTTCTCATATACTCAGGAGTAAGCACCATTAAACACAATAGAACTTCTTCTGAGTAAACAGAAGAATCCAAAATAACCACAAGATAACATCTACTGTAGGTAGGGATAGAGGAGGTATTTTCTCCAGTCTGCATTTAAAACCAAATCTATCAAATTTGCACTTCCTGAAATAATATGCAAACCGAAACTTAGCCATCCTTCAAAATTCACACTTGTCTGAATTTTGTGATGCAGTTCTCCAACCAAGCATTGTTTGCATAAATGCATATATTAGGGGAAAGGGTGCATAAAAATGAAGATATTAGTGGAAGTAACATATAAAACCACACCATATCAGGGAAAGTTACTTTTGTACATTAGTCAAAATTATATATAAAAAGTATTTGTTAGGAGAAATTCACACTAAAATGCTGCTGAATTTTCATGAGGATTTCTTTTTTTAAAAGAACTGAATTTAAGTTTGGAAAAATGAGGAACAAAGAGAACCAGAACTGGCAGGTCATTCCATCCCTATCAGTAGGGTCACCTGAATGAGCATCAGGAACCTATGTGGCTCTCCCTTCACTTCTGACCATTGGTCATACAACACAGTAGAAGGAGGAGAAAAGGAGAACCAAAATGGCTGTGATCTCCTTTCTTGGTCCCTGTGTATTCACACTAAGCCATGGTTTGACATTGTCCAGGGGTGGGGAAACTTTTTCAAGTGGGGAACCTTTTTCAGCTTGAGGGCCACATTCTCTGTGAGTCCTATATCAGTGGTGGGTAGGGCCAAAAGCGCAAAAACCGAGTGGAGCAATGGATGTATGAGCAATTTGCTTTGTATAGTAGGATATATTCCACGCAGACAAGCAAGAAGCTTGATCACAGTTCAGGGCCGTTGGGGAGGGCCTTCCAGGAGGGCCAGTCAAGGCCTACAGAGAGGTGGTGTGGCCTAGGATGAGTCCTGAGGGCTGGACAGAGAGACCTAGAGGGCTACGTTTGGTCTCCAGGGCTGAGGTTCGCCATCCCTGACTTAAATTTGTCTACCACCCTTCATCCTCAGATCTCAGGGCGATTCACAACATAAAATTACAATATAAAAACCACAAAATACATAGTAAAAATAAGAGCAACAACAAACCAAAATGATGTTCCTGAACCTGGTAAAGAAAAGTCTTAGGCAGTTTTTTTGTAAGATGAAGATGCCACCTCAGTTCTACAGAACCTTTGTCATCTAATAAAATCTCCTCTACTTCCTCTTACAAGCTGAAGACTGGAACTTTTCCACCATGCCTAGGAACATCTTTTTATCCACCCTCACTCTCCATTTTAACATCCGTTCTGAGGAACTCAGAGAAATCTGAGGAAGATTTCTCAGTGCTTTGTGATGTTTTAGTTGGCTCTAATAAAGCCATTTAAACCTATTACCCTACTGTTAACTTTTGCACACACCCCTCCCCTCCCATGGACCAGTATGGCTACCTGCTATTTTCTTGTGTGCTTAAATTGAAAGGTCTTTTAACACTGCCAGAAAATTGGGCCTAGAAGGCTCCCAGTGGGAATAAGGTTCCATCGTTACGGGGTTTCCCCAAGAACTCCACTCTCTACCTTTTCGGAATAGATGCATCTCACAGATGTTCATAGAAAACGATAATCTGGGTAAATCTTGGAAAGTGCTGCCTTCTTGCTGTATTCTGCTTTTCATTTCATTTTATTGGCTTGTAAACTTCTACACAGAAGGTATTTTATTTTATTGCAGCAGAGGGAAACATAAGGGACCAGAAAACAACCCATCATGTTCAATCATCTCAGGAAGTGGTGAGCATAAGAGAAGAAAGTTGTGTGCTCTCGTGAAGTAGGCATGGATCTTTTCCTCTCCAATGACATCTGCTAGGAATAGCATCCCAGATAGGGATCTTTCCCAGCTCCACTTGGAGAGGCCAAGGATTGAACCTGCAACCTTCTGCATGAAAAGCACTTGCTCTACCACTGAGCTACATTCCCACATGTGTTTTTGGCCCTTAAGATCCTGGCCTAAGGGCCCCTCCAGATGCCCTTTTGATTGAGCATTCATGATGATTTGAGCTCATGGTGTTACTGGAGATGCTATACGCAATCAAGTTTTCAATACCATTTGTACTTGCAGAAGTTTTGGAGCAATCACACTGCTTCATTTGCAATAGGTTCGTAGCCTGTAGTTTCCTGCATAAATTCTGTAGCTTTCCAAACCACAAATGTTCTGCACTTCTTGTTGCACTATAGCACAAGTATGTCCCCCCCCCCGAAGGCAATAATACAATTAACACTGGGAAAGCGTCACAGAACAACTGATAAAGCAGTATGATGTGTGGATGACCCAGTATAAAGCCACCACTAATGCGCTATTATCATGCCAGTGACTTGTTACAAAAAGAGTGCACATGCAAAAAACCAAATGAACCCTACTCTAGAAGGGTCTTATGTCTTCATGTTAAGAAACCTAAATACAGTGAAGTAAAGCATGCCTTTTAATAAGCTGAGAACGTTTTTTAAAAGCTTTGGTTGAAAATGGTCTCTGTGTTAAAAGAGCACTTCTTTGTGAAATGCCGTTTAATGCTTTTCCAAGTTCAGTTTTGCAACATACATCCGTCAAAAACGTTTCCTGAAATCTGAACGTGGGGTTTATTTTATTTTGGATCCTAAGTATTTTCTTTTCCGGAATAATAAATATGCACGATATAGGGTACCTTCTGTATAGAGGCTGCATTCTAACATTACGTAGCTGTCCATTTAGAGAGGATTCAGAAGCGATTCTTTAGAAGGAAGCAAACCACTCGACCCTACCAACGTTACTATGACTTTCATAGGAATATTTCCTTTCTTTCCTGAAGACTTTGTTTAATTCAGTTGGAGATATTTAAATCCTTGTGGGCTTAACGCTGCCAATATGCTTTTGTTAGCTCCTCCCAGGGAACTGACAGAGGAAGAAAAGCAGCAGATTCTCCACTCAGAAGAGTTCCTTATATTTTTTGACCGGACGATACGTGTGATTGAGAGAGCGCTAGCTGAAGATTCTGACATTTTCTTTGACTATGGTGGCAGAGATGTGGAAGAGAAAGATGGGTCAGTCTTTATTTTATTATTTTCAACATGATAAAAAGCAAACAAACAAATATTTGTGTTAGAGTGGGAGGGAAGAGCCTTTTTGAGTCCTAGGCACACACATTCCCTCATGGGCAGCCTTCCTGGGGAGAACCATATGCTAGTAGTGGCTGTGGCCAGAGACGAAAGTGGGTGTGGCCAATGTCAAAAGTATGCTATTGTCCTGCCATGCAAAAACCAGAGGTTCCTTCACATGCACATCCACATCTTGCCATCCATCTAGGCAGGCAAGAGGCATTCTCATAATTCAAGAATAGGCAAAAGCAGTCAGGGAGGGTTCAGAGTAGGGCCTTTGAAAGGCATGGCCTGGGGTGAGTCTTGAAGGTCAGATGGAGAGCCATCAACAAACCCTTGTGTTTATTATCCATGTATTTATGACATTTCTATAATCCACCTTCCTGCCAAGGCACCCAAGATGTTTTATGGTTGAAAACGTTGTGGCGGTGTAGTATTGTATGCACAACAGATAGCTGCTATAGTATGTGAGAGCATGTATAATATGATTCATCTGTTCACCCTTAAAGTTCCTCTTCTGGGGATAGTTGGCTTAATGTGAAGCTCCTGGTTACAGACCAAAAAAATCAATCCTTTAAGGTGGGCTTGGCTCCACATTGGAGGTGGTTTCTACAGCCCTGGGTTTAGCTCCAAAATATGCAGTGGAATACCAACATTGAGGGTCTCCAGAGGCGCAGCACGAGATAATATTGCTGTCCTCTGCTACCTGCTGGTGGTCACCCCTGACTCTTTGGTATGTTTTGTAGCTTCATTCATGAAGCCTACAGTCTGGAATGTCTTGTTAGGTTGACTCTTACTCACAATTAAAGTCAGGTGCAACAAACTAAAAAAAGAGAGACAACTATGCAGGTGCTTTGAAGTGTCCAGTGTCGCTTCAGGCCTTCTGCCACGTGGGTCAATTGAATAATGTATGTGGATTTGCACTGGGGACAGCATGAGGTATTGGTCAGGCGCAGCATTGACACAGTAGGCATACACTGACACAAGGATGGATTTACTATGTTAAAGAGGAAATATTTTTTGCCGCTCCAATTTTCTACTTCAGTCAAAATAGTTTTCAGGGTGGGGTGCAGAGAAGACGCAGTCTTAAGAAGTCCCAAGACACTAACTAGCTAAGGAAGCATAGTAGGGGAAATAAATAATTGGAAATCTTTTAAAACAATTGGCATTGTGCGAAGTGAGACCTGGGCAAAGTGCCCTGTGGTGGGTCCCTTCTTATGTTTGAGCCACCATTTTTATTTCCCACAATGCCCTGGAGGACCTGACATTTTGAGTTTTCCAGAGCATTGTGGAAAATCAAAATGGAGGCCTGCAGAACCAGCTGCCAAGTGTTTAGAGCCCAGGGAAAGAGTCAGCTGTGGTGGGCACAAACTGGGTGACTGGAGCCTCAGCATCTGCTTTAGCATGCCAGCTGCTGACGCCAAGGCTGGAATTGTAAACCAACCATAACTTTAAGTGTAACTCTTTTTCAAATCCACACAGAGATGTCCAAGCTGGAGCTAACCTTTCCTTTAACCGTCAATTCTACGATGAGCACTGGTCTAAGCACCGGGTTGTCACTTGTATGGATTGGTCCCTTCAGGTAAGATTTGTGTTTACAAAAGCACACCAACTTTGGATATACCTAATTTGGCAGAGTCTGAAAATGAAACAAAACAGTGCTACTAGTTCCAAGCTCTTAGACTTGTTTCTTGAACCACTTTCCCCAATACCAAAAATGCTGCATGGCAAGCTGCTGTCTGAGGGAGATTTGTTACATGCCATAATATTCAATGGCCCAAGATTGGCGGCAAAATAAAACATGTCACTGCACTTGCCACAAGCCAAAGTCGTGCTGCAATTTCTATATATACCATGTGATTTTCATAAAGGAACCATGCCTCAGTGGTAGAATACATCCCCTGCATGTGGAGGGTTCCAGATTCAACTCCTGGTATTATATCTCCATTTTTAAAAGACTGATAAACTGGGTAGTATGCTATGTGAAAGACCTCTGCCAAGGAGCCGCCACCAGTCAAAGACTCCATCTGCTCTATACAATTAAAGCAGTATCGTACCACTTCAAACAGTTATGGCTTCTCCCAAAGAATCCTGTGCTTTGTTAAGAGTGCTGAGCATTGCTAGGAGATCTTTATTCCCTGCGTGAGCTACGGTTGTCAGAGTGATCAATTGTTAAATCACTCTGGGAACTGTAGCACTGTGAGGGGAATACAGGTCTCCTAACAACTCTTTCAGCATCCTTAAGAAGCTACACTTCCCAGGATTCTCTGGGGGAAGCCATGACTGTTTAAATTGGTATTCAACCACATGCCAGGGAAATAAGGCTTGTGGAATCACAGTGAATTAAGGTGCTCTGTCACCCTAGTGCAACAAATCCACTTTTAAAAGGAAATGGACTTTCTCTGGTTAGAAAAGTCATGGGGGAATGCATTGAAAAGTGGGGGATGAAGAAATGAATAACGGGAAGGTGTATAAACAGCTTATAATCAAACCAGGGTGAATGCAGGATGAATGTTCATTGTCATATAACCTCCCTGCAAAGAAATTGGAACGAATGCTT
Organism: Podarcis pityusensis; assembly: GCF_964106645.2. Classification (NCBI taxonomy): domain Eukaryota; kingdom Metazoa; phylum Chordata; class Lepidosauria; order Squamata; family Lacertidae; genus Podarcis; species Podarcis pityusensis. The sequence continues at coordinate 28,721,981 of NC_138037.1, forward strand.
AATAGATATAATCTAACCTCCATGTAAGCTTTGTGCAAGCGTATCAGGATGAATGCTCAATAAATACGTTGTCCGAACCTCAAACTTATAGCTTGCTTGAGGAAGATAATGCAGACCTTGGAGTAATATGCTTATGAGATATGACCACAGCTACATTTAAAGGGAATTTTTTTAAGCATCTATGCGTCTTAATCGAATCCATTTTGCAACAGGTATGCGTTGGCACGTGGGTGGTCAGTAAGCATATGTGGATTTGTTCAGAACTGGGAAACCAGCCTGAGGAAACACTTATCTCAGGCTGTTCAAGGAGCTGGAAATTACATGGAATTCTTATCTGATAGGTTTTTAACAAGCAGCGTTTACTGTATTCCCGGGACAGCGAGATAAAGTCAACTGGAAGGCAACTGCCAAAAAATGTAATTGTTCGTGCCCCCAGGCGCACAAGCATGTTTCTGTCTCCTGTTGCTTTGTTCTGGGGTGGCCCCAGCTCAACTTCTCTCCTCCGAAGCTTTATTCCTCTTGGATGTACACCTTAACTGCTCTCAGTGTCACTGTGCATTACGTCAAAGGGAGTGCTTTGACCTCTGACCTCTGGAGTGCAAAAGACAGCTAAGTAGGACAGAGGCATCAGAGCACACTGTGATAACATTACACTGTACAGTGCACAGTTTATCAAAGACATGCTGGAATTCACACAAATCAAGCCAAATGGAATTCTGCTAGAAAGGGTGTGTGTGTGTGTGTGTGTGAGAGAGAGAGAGAGAGAGAGAGAGAGAGAGAGAGAGAGAGAGAGACAGAGCAACAGACAGAGCATCACCATGATGGCGATGAATGGTGGATAGTATTATGCTTCTACTGTAACTTTTGGAAAGTTGTAAAATTTAATTTTGCCTTAATTGAAGTTGTTTGTCTCCTCACTTTCCGTCTGGAAAGATAGCACAACCAAATTTTGTGTGATGGTTCATGAGATCAAGAAGCAGGTTTATTTCAATGTTTGGATAAAATTGGGTGCCATTTTGAATCAATATGGTGGACTGAACCTTTCAAAACTGCCCATTTCAGTCACAGATTTCAAAACCACACTTTTTACTTTAAAGAATTCCCAAGCAACCCTGGGCTGGTAACAGATCAATTGCCCCCAATTACCAAACTTAAAACAATGGAGAGACCTGGTCTGAACAGAGACATCGGATTCTTATCTCATTATACATGACTAAGCCATTTCTCACCTTCTCACCCCTTGCCTTTTCCTGTAAGACCTATTACAGTCGTTAAGAGTCGTCAACAGGCTCATCTCAGCTATCTGCCAATCTCCGATTCCCACCACCCTTCTAAGTAATACCCCTCCCCACCTTCTCAATATATAGAAGGATCTGGCAACTTCTGTTTCAGTGTATCTGAAGAAGTGTGCATGCACACGAAAGCTTATACCAAGAACTAACTTAGTTGGTCTTTAAGGTGCTACAGGAAGGAATTTTTTTATTTCGACTATGGCAGACCAACACGGCTACCCATCTGTAACTGCCCCCAATATTGTTACTTCCTGGAACCAGGTTAGCCCTTTGAGGCCCACCTACATAGGAGAGGGCCCATCACATAACATTTTGCCAAAGGCCCCCTTTGGAGCCAGTCTGGCTTGTTCACATGGGGAAATTATAGGTACTGACCTTGTTGAAGGATGTCGTGCAACCCTATCTGTATACTACAATAGTTCCTGCTCAAATGTTATTTAATGCTTGAGTGATAAGCACAAATTAATCAACTAAAGCTTTTCCTGTCATGAAGACTAGCTTTCTGTTTGTTGTGCAGCTGTCAAAGGCAGAAGAGCTCTGCCATAAAAAAGTTGGCAATCCTGATGTGAAATGAAAGGCATAGTTTAGACATTACGATTCCATTAGCTTCTGTTAACATTAAAAACAGATGTCCAATACTGCTGAAATGTGAGGAGCAAACTGTTTTTTAAAACACACACACACACACACACACACACACACACACACACACACACAAAAACCCCACCTAGCCTTTATCCTGGCCTGCTGTCTGCAACCCACCTCCACCCCACGTTAGTCCCCCTGCCAGGTAGTCTCCCCATGGGATTCAAGATGCACCTTTGAGGAGACATGTAGAAACAGTCATTTCAATTATTAGTTAGTATTTTTATGTTTATTTTATAAATCGTTTTATGCTGTCTTTATAACTGATACTTTATATGAGTTGGTGATAGATAAATGTTTTTATAAGTCAATAAAGATGGATGAATGGCGTTCTCCCCCACAATCCTGCCTACGGAGTCCTACCTTTTATGTGCCTCCAGTGGCTTTTAAATGGTACTAGATCTTCAGCTACTTGTTTTTTTAAAAAAACATCCATTGTTTTTATTACGGTTTTTAAACTTGCACTTGTATTGTTTTATTTCCCAGTGTGCATCTGACGTTTCTACTGCTGTTCATCTTATGATTTCAGTATATTTTTGCCCATGCTTTTTATTGTAAGCCATGTTCTTGTTGTTTGTGTGTCTGTGGTCTGTCTGAAAAGGCGAGTTTCAAACATTTTAAATGAATAAAAAATGATAAAACACATTTATTTTATACTCTTATCTTGAGAGTGGAATTACTTCTCTCTCTCTCTCTCTCTCTCACACACACACACACACACACACACATGCACTTACCTAAGCATAAGCCCCATTGAGTTCGGTGGCTGTTACTCCTAGGTAAGCATCAAAGGATCAAAATAGACTCTAGGGTCTGTAGAAAATGCAACTTGAAAAAAGAGACATTGCACATACTTTTGTTAACCAAGTAATCTTTATTTATTTATTTATAAAATAGACTCCCGGGCAGATAACAATGCAGATAATAAATTAAAACTTGGTATAATACAATATCTTGTAAGATTGACCACTGTTAGTTATGAGAGAAGATTGTGGATTTTTCCTGCAATGGGTTTTTTTCAGCTGCATTTCCCCTGTAGATAAAATGGTCAAAATGCATTTCAGAAATACTAAACATGCTTTCTCTCTTTCTCTCTCTCTTACTCATTTTGGGTGACCCCCTGGCATTTGTTGTCCTCTTTCTATCTTCTATTTTGTTTCAAACTCCTCTGATTTTTCTCAGCAGCTAAAACTTTGTTCCCCCTGAAATATGCTGAAATTCAATAGCATATTTTTTATCTGCACAGTACCCGGAGCTTATGGTTGCTTCCTACAACAACAACGAAGATGCTCCACATGAACCTGATGGCGTGGCCTTGGTCTGGAACATGAAATTTAAGAAAACAACCCCTGAGTATGTTTTTCATTGTCAGGTAAGATAATAAAGATAATCTCAAAGACTAACAAATTTATTATGGCATAAATCAACCTTTGCCGACCTGGTGCACTCCAGATGTTTTGGACTGCAACTTCCATTAACCCCTTAGTGGTCTGCAACCCATTAGTGGTGGTAGAACATCTGCTTTGCGTGCAGACAGTGCCAGGTTCAATCGCCAACATCTTCAGGTATGGTTAAGAATGCCCCCTGCCTAGACCTCTAGAGTGTCACTGCCAGTCAATGTAGACAACATTTACTGTATTTTTCGCTCCATAGGGCGCACCAGACTATAGGGCGCACCTAGTTTTTAGGGGGGGGGGAATAAAGAAAACCCCCCCAAGCCCCAAAGAGCAAAGAAGCCAAGACAGCGAGTGGGATCCATCTCGCTGGCTGTCTTGGCTTCCTCTTTAGCCGCGCGAGGCTGCGCGCGGCTTTGGCAAAAGCCAAGACAGTGAGCGGGATGGATCCCACTCGCTGTCTTGGCTTCATTTTTAGCCATGGGGCTGGGGTGGGAGAAGCCCAAGTTTCCCCCGACCCCAGCCCCCAGAACAGATCCGGGAGCGGCAGCAAGGTTGCGCGCAGCCTTGCCGCCGCTCCTGGAGCTTGCGGGGCTGGGGGCGCGCGCCGAAGGCTTGCGGATAGCTGCCTGAAGCCCGGGGAGCGCAGCGGGAGTTGGCGCTGCGCTCCCCGGGCTGCAGGCTGCAGGCTGCTATCCGCAAGCCTTCGGAGCGCGGGGGGAACTCCTGCTGCACCCCGAAGGCTTGCGGATAGCTGCCTGAAGCCTGGAGAATGAGAGGGGTCGGTGCGCATCAACCCCTCTCACTCTCCAGGCTTCAGCGAAAGTAACGCGAAGCCTCCAGAGCGCGGAGGGAGCGCTCCCTCTGCGCTTCGGAGGCTTCCCGTTGCTATCTCTGAAGCCAAGGAGCCTGCATTCGCTCCATAGGACGCACACACATTTCCCCTCAATTTTGGAGGGGGAAAAGTGCATCCTATAGAACGAAAAATACGGTAATTCAATGGACTGATAGTCTGAGTATACAGCAACTTCCTCTGTTTGGAGGAAGGGTCATAGCTCTGTGGCAGAGCAGAATCCTTGCATCTCCAGGTAGATGGACAAATGTTCTGACTCATTATAAGACGGCTTCCTGTGTTTCCAGCAAGTGTGAGAGGGCATCAGGTTGGAGAAGGCTGACATAAGCTTTCATGGATTAGCACCCACTTCATCAGATGCATGAAGTTTTATCTTGAGTTAATAATGTTAATTATGTCATGATCACTGCCTGTACTTTTCTGCATTTCATTTCCCTCCGACCTCTGTGTCCCAGCCATGTGTATATCTCTGTGTGATATACTCATGGCCCCGGAGTAAAGACGGTCAACATCGAGGTCAGAAGGAAATGGAAATGCAGAAAAAAATACAGACAGTGATAACTGCTTTATCATCAGTCGTTGCTCGCAAGGGTTGGTGGATAACACAGGTTTTGCTGCAACAGTCTTAACACAGCTACCCTTCTGGGAAAAGGTAAAGCGGTTTGTTTTGTACTGTGCTGAAGACTCCTGTGTGACTCAACTGCCCACCATTCGGAAGAGGTTCAGGTTAAAAATATAGCCTTTTGGAAAGAGCACGAGGAAGCACGCTAATGTTTTTAGAATGCGCGCAATCTTTTAAAACAACAACATAGCCCAGTTGGAGACTGTGTGTCATTTTCTGTCTATTTTAAACAATCCTCAAGAGAGTTCGTTTATAAAAACCTCACACTTATGAAGTAAGTGTGGTGTACCACTTCCTCCTCCAGCTGGCAACATGTGCTTTCCCACCCACGTAAATTTCCTTCTGCCCTCTATATTCCAGAGCAGCCGGCGCTCCATTTTAACATCGTTTGCAGTGATATTGCAGCCATTCACCAGCACAGAGAGCGCTTGTGGATAGCAGGTAGAAATGAGGTCAAGGTGACAATTCCCACCGATTCCTGCTTGATTAGCCGTTGCGGTGCAGATGTCACATCGCTGTCACTCAGTACTTTGTCATGAACAGCTGAGGCAGGAAATCAAGAGGCGTGTCTCCAACATGAAGGGTGTGTCTCCATGAGTCATTTCCCACACGACCCTGAGGACAGGTAGCCCAATCCACATCTGAAACCAGGTGGATCCCTCTTTGGGGCTCACCTTCCAGATTCTGTAATAACCGGTTGAGTGCCTCATAGGATGGGGAACCTATGTTCTTCTAGACAAAAGGAAGCACTTCTTGGTTAAACTATAGAATTCATTCCCACAAGAAGCAGTGGTGGGCACCAACTTGGATGGCTTTGGAGGAAGATTAGACATATCCAAGGGGGATAAGACTATCAATGGCTACCACCTTGATGGCTTTGTTCTACATCTACTGGGCTTTCTGTTATGCAAGCATAAATCCTTGCGCTAACAGAATGAGAGGACTGGACCATTCAGTGTTTATATGCCACCTGAGGCAGCTCACACAAACAATTAAAAACATAAAATACAACTGAAACAATGCTATTACAATTGCAAAACTAAAATCAAGGGCTGTAGCTCAGTGGAAGAGTATGTGCTTTGAACATAGAAGGTCCCAGGTTTGATCCCCAGCATCTCCAGGTAGATTTGAGAGAGATCTTGACTAAAACCCTGGAGAAACCACTGTTGGTCAGTGTAGACCATACAGAGCTGGATGCACCAATGGTCTGACCCTGTATAAGGCAGCTTCCTATTTTCTTAGATGAACGGCAGCCTAAAAACAGTATACAGTATAGGCTAGCACAATTCAGATACTAAAAAGCAAAAACCAGCAGCAGTTTAACCAGTTAAAATACCCGATGGGTATTGAAACAATAAGGTTTTCAAGGCCTGTTTAAAAGTTGATAATGATGTGAGAAGGAGTTCCACAACTATGGGGCCACTGCTGAAAAGGCTATATCTCTTTAGCGCCTACTATTCTGATAGCTTTGGTAGTACAGTGGTGCCTCGCAAGACGAAATTAATCCGTTCCGCGAGTCTCTTCGTCTTGCGGTTTTTTCGTCTTGCGAAGCACGGCTATTAGCGGCTTAGCGGCTATTAACGGCTTAGCGGCTTTAAGAAAAAGGAAACAAACTCACAAGAACTCGCAAGACGTTTCGTCTTGCGAAGCAAGCCCCTAGGGAAATTCATCTTGCGGAACGACTCAAAAAACGGAAAACTCTTTCGTCTTGCGCGTTTTTCGTCTTGCGAGGAATTCGTCTTGCGAGGTACCACTGTACAATAGCTTTGTAAACAAGCATTTTGGTTTCCTTGCAAATGGCCTGGTCCTCAAACACTCTGCACTTCAATCAGGAGAAAGTTGCACTCGCTGAGCTCAGGCGATGCTGGATTTTGGCATCAATGTCGTGCCTTGTAGAAAGATAACTGCCCATGTAAGACAAGTGATTGACACTTTCCAACGTTACACCGTTGAGTTGGATTTGTGGTGCTGCAGAGGGGTTTTGTGCTTGTTGGTGCAGCGCTTTGGTTTTTTGGATGTTGAGTGATAGGCCAAGCTTTTCTTAGGTTCTGTGAAGATATTTAGGATGGTTTGGAGGTCATCCTCTGAGTGTGGACACAACTACATTGTCATCAACATACTGAAGCTCTATGGTGGAAATTACGGTAACCTTGCTCTTTGCTTTTAGCCTACTCAGATTAAAGAGCTTTCCATCTGTCTGATATATGATTTCTACTCCGGTGGGGATTTTCCCTTCGACAAAGTGTAGGATCATGGCAATGAAAATAATAAATAGAGTTGGGGTGATAACACAACCCTGTTTTAACAGCTGATCGCACTGTGAATGGTTCACTTTGAGAGCCATTGTTATCTACTGTATGCTTGTGAAACATGGACCACTTATAAACGCCATCTCCAACTCCTTTAAAGATTCCATCAACGGTGCCTCCAAAAAATTTTACACATCACTTGGGAAGATAGGCAAACCAATGCCAGTGTACTGGAAGAAGCAAAGATCACCAGTGTCAAAGCAATGATTCTCTAACATCAACTTCATTGGACTGGTCATGTTGTTTGGATGCCTGATTATCATCTTCCAAAGCAACTACTCTATTCCAAACTTAAAATGGAAAGCCTAATGCAACAAAAGAGGTTTAAAGACTCTCTCAAGGCAAATCCAAAAAAAAATGTAGTATAAACACTACAATTGGAGAACAGCCTTTACCAAAGGTGTCATGGACTTTGAAGATGCTCGAACTCAGGACGAAAGGGAGAAAAATGCTAAGAGGAAGGTACATTGTCATGGGCTTTGAAGAAACTCGAACTCAGGACGCAAGGGAGAAAAGTGCTAAGAGGAAGGCACGCTTGGCAAATCTACACCATGTTCAACTCCTGCCCAGAAACCAATGTCCCCACTGTGGAAGGATGTATGGGTCCAGAATTGGCCTCCGTGATCACTTACGAACTCACTATTAAGACTGTGTTCATGGAAGACAATCTTACTCGGTTACAAGTGATCGCCAAAGAAGAAGACTACTTTGATACATCTTATGGCAGTGAGTCTGAGAAGAAATTCTTTCCAAAAGAAATTGGGCACCAAAAAACTTGGCACTTTTTGAGAAAAAGCAGTTGTTGTCTCTTGTTTTTGCCATCCTTCAAATAACCTCTAATGCCAAACTATTTAGGGCTTTCAAGGTCAATACCAATATGTCTATTTAAAATCAAAGTTTTGTTTAATCTAGTTAAGCGTGCTGAGGCTAAAAATAAGGAAGGATTCAGTGAATGTCGAATCATGTGAGGACTTTCACATCTGCCACGAGAGTCAGCATTTTTGTTATGTTTCTGATCGAGATCCACTAAAATTACATCCAGTATGAAACCACAAACAACCTGAATCTGGATTTAAGAATGTGCTAAAGGCGTACGACTGCAGGAAATGCCATGACACTATTTCTTTAAAAATCCCCACAGATATTTTAAGTGCTCTTCCCCAGTGCATTGTTAGCGTTGCTAGCTGGAACCATGCTTGAGCTACCGTCCTTATGGGGTAGAGGGTGGGGAGAATAGCGGAGCAGAATAGGGGCCAGATAGAATTTCTTTTTCCTGACTGGTTAATCATAGCTCATGTGATCAAAAGAAGTCACCCTTGGCTGGAGAGCTTACTCTTGGCCTTCTAAATAAAAGTTGACTTACCTCAGAGTCTGGAAGGCAAGTAGGCCATGCTCAAGATTATAATGATGTCATTCTTTGATTACTTAGTGGAAACCAGCTATGTTATTATTTAGTCTCATTTCATATATAATATATATTAAAATCTGCAAAGGAAATGTTCCCTAACCTGCACCCCAGACTTCCAGTGTTCACAGTTTTATTTATCAACCGTCTCCAGTTTTCAAAAACAATAGCCATTGGTGGGGTCTAGATAAATGCATTTCATCGAGCTTGAAGAAACGCAAACAAAAGCATGGTTTTAACTGCTTCTTTCCAAGAATTGAAAGTGCACTGCAATCCTGGGCAAGTTGACTCAGAAGTAAACCACACAGGCAATTGGGCTTATTCCCAGATAAGGATGGATGAACCTGTCAATTTCATTTTCTCTCATTTTCCCAAGCATCAGTTTGACACATTTCTGAATCAGTGTGTGTGTGTGTATGTGTGTGTGTGTGTTTAGATACCTCACAAAAAATAAATCACCAGCATTTTAGTGGGCATTTCTCTTAATTTACAAATTTATATGCAGTTTTGCCTAATATATCCAGTTTTCCAGTGAGGCTGATAGTGAGTTGTAGTTCGACAACATCTGGAATGAGGTTAGGGTGTTAAAGGTTAAAGACAGCACTTTGAACTGAGCCTTGGAACTATGTGGTAACTACTGCAGAACTTTAAAGACCAGCAGTCCTCATTTCTATCATGTGGCTCAGTTAAAAAGCATGGCTGCTGCATTCTGGACCAGTTACCTCTTGTTTCCAGATCTATGCTGCAAAACTGACTGGGGCCATTTCCAGGCTGTCACTGTTTTGCGGGTATGATTCAGTCATAAACTGGCAAATTTAGGTTGCACAATCAAATTGGATTTGGCATTCTTTGGCATCAAACCCACTTCAAAAAAACAACACAAAAAACCACCCAGAAAATGTTTGTGGTATGAATGAATGCTTGGTAAACAGTGACACTGTACAATCTCCACACAAATTATGTGCAAAGAATAAATCAGATTGAATGCTTAATCAACCCGTCACCTGGAAGAGCCCTGGTTCCCACATTCTTATGTATCAGTTTCCATGGGTCATTCTTTGTGGAAGAAAAAAATGTTACATCAGGACCAAACCAGGATCTTTGTTTGCTGTCATGAGGACAGCCACAATTGGCTAGACTACAGTGACAGGTGGAAAGTCTTGCTTTTTGGCAAGGACTAGACTAGATGGGACCCAGCTCTATGAATCTGTGAAATGCAGAAGTGGCCCTGGGCAATCTAGAACTATAGACTGACAGCCATGCTTGGTAGACGGCTCCTTCATGGCAGTGTGATGTTGGGTTCTGCAGATGTTTCTCTTTTCTTTCTAAAGCATCGCCATCCAGTCATACTCACCATGGTAGGCTCCATGTCATTGCTAACCTGTCAATTTCTGTGTGGGATATGGCCTTAGGTTTTCTATTTTAATTTCAATAAAAGCTGCCCAGGCTTGGAAAATACTGTGGCTTGGTTCTAGAAATCAGCCCCTTAACCACACTATAGAATGTTTCTCTCCCCTATGCCTCCTACCCCCAAGTTTTCTGTAGTGGCTTCCATACGCTGTCATTAAATTATGGATCTGACCACCCTTTGTTGCTTATTCTGGTGTGGTCTTTCCCTTTTCAACTGGGTGGATGGAATCATAAATGCCTATCTTAGAATTAAACACACTGAAGTTAACTGAAAATCTGTATTTAGTGGCCAGTGTTGGCTGGAGTTGCTTTCCTCCCCTGATTTTCATTTCTCCTTTGCTGTTTTCTTTTCCTAAGTAAAGATATGTTGATATATACAGTGCTCCAGTGGCCTGTTTTCTGAGGCTGCCAGAATTCCAGATTCTTGAGAGCACGTCTGACGCGTTGCTACGATGGCAATATGGGCAATATTGTGTTTTACCAAAAAGTCTCTCTGTGTGTGCAGCAGCCATTGATTCTCCCAGACCTTTATTTTATTTTAGGTGTCCTCTTTTCATTCTTTTCCAATCCAACTTCTTTAATACTCCCCTCCTTCTTCTTTGCCCATCCATCTACCAATGCTTAGTATAAATATCTGCTCATATAGCTGGAATCGATTCTCGGAAGTTCAAATGCCAAGTCCTGCAAAGTAATACAGGAATGTCTCCTAGGTACTAAAAGGTCATACTGATGCTCATCACCTGGATAAAGATCCTAGGACTATACCCTAGTAATGAAGGACAATGTTGAAAGTCATACAGCTTTCCCTTTCGTTTCACTGACAGTGATGGAACTTGTAATTAAGTGGCAAACATTCTGTGTCCTTTATATGAACGATGGACACTAACTCTCCCACCTCCTCCTCCTTAATTTCAAGCGCATAATTCATTATATCATAGTATTCTATTGCTGTTATTTGAAAAAGGGATAGTGAACAGTCTTGGGAGGGATGTAAGGGACATCACCCCCCCCCCAGGTTTTTCCTTTCTTTCAAATTTACCCAGGTGGCATCCTTGCATCCCTTTACTTTTTCTGAGCCTGTTTTTCCATTCCATCAAACTTTAGCAAGCAGGCAGCCTTCTTTTTCTGTTTTCTAATAAAGCATTGCATAAGTCTGAAGTTGTATCTTCACCTCCACCCAGCCCATAAATGATGACTAATAGCGAAAACAAAACAAAAAATGGCTGCAGTTGAAATACTGGGAATGGACACACAGAGTTGTGTGAAGGCTGTAGTGGACAATCCTTAAGCCACACACAAAGCTTTTGTCCAGCAGCAATCGGATGCCCATACAACCCCCCCCCCCACTTTGCATTTTAGCTGTTTATCATATGCGTCTCTTAATTCCTCTGAGAATGAAACTTCATATTTACTTATTAGTTGAAGCATTAAGAAAATGCTTTCCTTGGCTGGAAAAGTTTAGGCACTTGCTGGTTTAAACTGTGGGGGCAGGGAAGTGGAAATTCAGCTATGTTGTTTTATGAGTTATAAAACCATGACTTGTAATGCATATTTTCTTATAGCATGTTGAAGGGTGTTAAAAAAAAAGTATTCCATCTGACCTGGCTCAAATAATTATTTCATCTTCCAGACTAAGCATGAAGTATCTTCTATTAACTCTCTCTCTCATGTATGTGTGTTCTTAATCCTTGTTTTCATGGTAACTGGGGGAAAGAATTAGACTTAGAGGTATCGCTTGCATCCATCCTCTTCATATGTCATGCAGATGTAAAATGTGTGTGTGTGTGTGACACAATAAAATCAGAATATAAAACCACAAAGTACATTATCAAAATGAAAACAAGAAAAACCCAATAACACCCCCCAACACATTTTTAAAGGGCATAGGTTCAATCTCCAGTTATAAAGATTGTATAGCAGGTGATGTGAAAGGGACCTTTGCCTGAGACCATCGGGAGCAACTGCCAGACAGAGTGGACAGTACTAGGTTACATGGACCAATAGGTATGATTTGGCATCAGGAGCTTCCTGATTTGTTATGGTAGCCTCTTGAGTGGCTTACACTGCAGTTTTGTGGGGCAGGGGAGGTGTGGAATTGTGTGGGTCCACTGTGGCATCCCACACCTTGCTGTTCCACACCCACCAGGACAGAAAATGGATATGTGTGTGAGAGAATTTTATATTTTGCTATAAAAAGGTAAAAGGACCCCTGACTGTTAAGTCCAGTCGTGAATGACTCTGGGGTTGCAGCACTCATCTCGCTCTATAGGCCAAGGGAGCCAGTGTTTGTTTGCAGACAGCTTCCGGGTCATGTGGCCAGCATAACTAAGCCACTTCTGGCGAACCAGAGCAGCACATGGAAATGTTGTCTACCTTCCCGCCAGAGCAGTACCTATTTATCTACTTGCACTTTTTGGGGTGCTTTCGAACTGCTAGGTTGGCAGGAGCAGGGACTGAGCAATGGGAGCTCACCCCGTTGTGGGGATTCGAACTGCCGACCTTCTGATTGGCAAGCCCTAGGCTCTGTGGTTTAGACCACAGCGCCACCCACATCCCTATACCAGCTCCAAAAATCCAAGGATTGGGCCCCCTTTGGAAAGCACAGGCCTTTGGACCTAGTGTAACCAAAGCCACTGGCCTCCCATGCTGAAACAACTCATTTCAGGCCTTTATGCTAACTTCCACTGGTGAAGTAGCTTCAGATCAGCAGGGAGAAGCTTCCCCTAACCAGTGGTGGTGCTCTCCACTCACAGAAATGACTATGTACCATTCTACCATCAGCACTGAAGGAAGGCTCTATATCTCTTTTCAGTTCCAGTCCCAAGACTGCCAGTTTCTTTTGGTTGTCCCCCTCCCCATTTCACACACACCTTAATGATGTCACCTCCAGCCAAGGGAGAAAGTGGAAAAAGACTTGCCCCCTTCCATGAGGATCTCCAGCCATTAGCTCCTACAGCAACAGATCACCTGTACTTGATCAGCTCTTTAGTGAGAGGGCGGTCTCCCGGTTTAAATCTACTGTGGACACGCCCCCCGCCAGTGCTGATTGTTCAGTGGGGCCTGCCCTCCTGGGCAGGACCCTGCACTGCACCATTGGCATGGCCAAGCCCCAGCTAGAAGGGCGCCCATCTCAGGCCCCAGGCTGGATCACCACGGGCCCCAAGGCCTGACCGCAATGCTGCCCACCCAATAAGTTAAGCGGACTTGTCTTTCGGAATTGGTCAGACTACCTAGCCTGTCCATATATTTTATTTATTTACTCAGCAAGATTTATATACTGCTTAATCAAAAACTGCCTTTCGGTAGTTTACATGATAGTATAAAATAGTCATTAAAATGAAATAATGATAAAAACAGACCTTGAAAACAGCAGACAATAAAATGGTCAAAATACAGATAAAATCAACAGTTGTAAAAGCAAATATACATAAATAAAATTGCATTTCTAAGTAGTCTTGCCGAAACAATAAAGTTTTTAGCAGGCATTGAAAACAGTGTTTTTGGATACCATTTTTCAGTAGGGGCAACCAGCACAGTAAAACACACTTTGATTAAAGACAAAACTTTGCATTTGTGAAAGCAGGCATGGTGTACTTTCAAATCTTTCGCCTGTTCCTTCAGAAGATCCTGCTCACAAGCTATATTTCATGAAGGGGAATTGGAGGGATGTTGATGACCTGCCAAAACCCCAAGTAGTGACAAAATCATCAGAGCGTCCTGGAAAGGATGCCTTTGCAAAAAAAACACACACCAGCCTTTCACAGATGGCTTATATTATGGATACCCAAAAGCACATGACAGCATTTGTTTGGTTTAAGAAGCTGGAACAGGCTTCATTGATAGAAAGCATAAATATGTTCTCTTGTTTTATAATATCATTTATATAGTACGGTTCTGTCAAACCAGGTGAGATCTGTATTCTATTAATTGTTGATTCAGATACAATTATAGCCACAACTCTTCCATTGAAATCTACAGGACTTTAAAATGCTAAACATTTCTCTTGCTGTTAAACAGCTCTACAAACAGAGAGCAATTTAATAAGGGGTCATGCTAAAATGTGTCTGAATCAACAATTCAAGGCTTGTGAGGCTATTGTATTGGGAATAAATCCCATTGAATTCAACAAGCCTTACATGTATAGGATTGCTGTGTAATTTTTTACAATTAAGACTAAAAGTGCTAAATTTTGGCTAGAAAATACTTTGTGTTTGTGCATAAATCTCTTGTATACAGGTGACAACCATTTTCCACTTGGACCTGGAAGAGAGTAGAACAGGGCGGGCTTAAGCATGCTCTGCCATCACATGCGGTGACCAGGAACTGAACGCCCTGCGCAGAATGGTCACCGCCTATGTTGTATTGTCTCCAGAATTCAAATCTTCCTCTTTCCAGATGTGTGCTGAGTTTATAGTTAAAACATGAACCTTTCCAGTCTAGGCTAGCTGAACACGAATCCTTTCTTGATTATTGTATTTCTAGAGCAGCCCCAAGTGTGGCTCCGAGATGAGACTGTGTGTACCTGTGCTCTCTGGTTGTGAATTTCTTCCATCCCCCAAAATGCCCTGAGTGATATGTCTGGATACTTGGCCTTGTTGGGATGTTCTCCATGTGTTTCTAAATTGTGATGAATACATGTCACAATGTTTTTCAAGCATTCAGATCTCCAATGCAAGCTAAAGTTTTGAATCTCGACACATACTCTTACTATAGGCAGGGTTTAGCTTTTTGTTCCCAGGTGCAGTGGCGTAGCGTGGGGGGTGCAGGGGGGGCCGGCTGCACCGGGCGCAACATCTGGGGGTTAGGGTTAGGGGGCGCAAATCCACAGGTTAGGGGGCGCAAATCCACGGGTTAGGGGGCGCAAATTACTTGCCTTGCCCCGGGTGCTGACAACCCACGCTACGCCACTGCCCAGGTGTGTGTGTGTGTGTGTGTGTGTGTGTGTGTGTATGTGTGTATGCCCAGGTATTGTTGTTAGAGTGTTGAACTCCAGGTTCAAATCCCCACTCAGCATCGGTACTCATTGACCCTGGGCAGTCAGTCTCTTGGCTTAACCTACCTGGCAGGGTTGTGGTTAGGATATCATGAGTAGAGAACATTGTATGCTTCATTGATCATCTTGGAGTAAAGTTGAGACACCTGTGCAATAAAAGTGGAGTACAGTGGTATCTTGGTTTTCAAAGGCCTTGGTACTCAAATGACTTGGAACCCAAACACCGCAAACCTGGAAGTAAGCGTTCCGGTTTGCCAACTGTTTTCAGAAGCCGAACGTGCTCTGTTTTAAGTGTTACGCTTCCGATTGGAGTGTTACACTGAGGTCTGTCAGTTTTTGCTATTTATTTTGTGTTTTTGTTTTTGCGGCTCTTTTTGTTTTGTTTTTGTGACTGTGTGGGAACCAGTTCAGCTACTGATTGATTGATTGTGTGACTGCAGCACATTGCTTGTTGCTTTCATTTATGGATCAATGGTCTCGTTAGATAGTAAAATTCATGTTAAATTGCTGTTTTAGGGGTTTTTAAAAGTCTGGAACGGATTAGTTCATTTTGAATTACTTTCTATGGGAAAGTGTGTCTTGGTTTTGGAACGCTTTGGTTTTGGAACGGACTTCTGCAACGGATTAAGTTTGAGAACCAAGGTACGGTTGTAATAAAAAATAACCCAGAATGCCACTGAGAATATGAAGGGTATCTCTCTCCCACACAGTCTAGGCCACTTCTGATGTTATGTTAGCATTGCACATAGAATTGCAATAGCGCATCCTTCCTGCCTCACTCTGTTAACATCAAAAAGTCTTGGTTTTGTGAGACAAATGTACACCAAGGCTACTTCCCATATCAACATTGCCCCAGCTCCAAGTGCAGAGGGCAGCGGCATGGGCTCCTCTGCTAACACGAAACATCCAAAAGGAATGAAACACACTCCATTGGCTTAGGGTAATGTCCAAGAGGCAGGCTGAGTCATCATCATTAATCCCCAAACAGCAGGAATGCAGGGGTGTGGCAAGGAGGTATGGAGATTCCAAAGCAGTTTAAGCACTCCTAAAATATCTTATTAGAAATTGAGCACAGGGCAGTGTTCTTAATTGGGACTACTTCCTCCCCAGGGATTTCGTGGGGGAGGGGGATTTGATTCTGTTTCCATTTGTATAAGAAACGATCAGATTTGCACTTCTTGAGAACACAGTTCTTCTTTGAAATGGACACTTTTAAAATTTTTGTGATGCAGTTATCCAATGATACAATGTGTGCAACATGGCATATACTGAGAGAAAAATTGTATAAAGTTGTATTTTATTTATTTATTTCATTGTGTGTGTGTGTGTGTGTGTGTGTGTCTGTGTGTGTGTCTATAGATATATATACACACACACAGACACACACACACACACCGCTTGGTTGTAAGGGGGGCGGAACCCTCAAAGCAGATTACAACATGCAAATAATGGTGAAAATAACGCCAAAAAACTCATTATATTGTTGCAGTTGCTCACAAAAATGTAGGCTTTAAGGCTACAAAAATAGGCATATTAGGAAAAAATATGTTGATGAATTTTAAGGAGAGTTTTAAAAACATACCACAAATTACCATGAAAATGTGGAAAACTGAATTTAAGACTGTAAAAATGAGGAACTGAGAGGAAAGTGAAATTGACACATCCGAACGTCACTATGAATCCTCCCCCCCCCCCCCCCGCCGGTGTCTATTTCACACCCACAAAGAAACCTGACGTTAGCATAACAAAGAACTTGCTGCGGAATTTTTGTCTCTTCTTCCACAGCAGTTTGCTAGCCACACTGTCCGTGATAAGCATTTCTTGGCTTGCCTTTTTGTAGCACAATTTCCCTTTTAGCTTGGTCTGAATTCTAGGCAATGGCTTTACCTTATGTGAGATGCCTCTGTGGGAGTCCTCGGCAAACAGTGGAGCATCACACTGCGTTATCTGGCACGAGATGGAGAACAGTTACTGCTTTGAAATGCTCTAGCGTCTCCAAAAGCCAAGGGATCCATCACTAAAAGCCTGGCTCCAACTGTCCCCTACTCTGGGTCTAAAATCAACAGCCTCCCACCCACTGACCCCACAGCAGGATGACTGGCAACCTACTTCCCCCAAAAAAGAATCTTTGTATGAGAACAACATTAATTTAATGATGATTAATATCCCATACATTCTGCAAAGTGAAGCTAAAAGCATTCAATCACTGGTTGAAGTATTGAAATTTTCCCTGGAAGATTGATCACAGAGGGGCAGTGACCTTTTAAGAAATTAACAAAGGGGAAAGCATATGGATTCACCGCATGAACTCAGAAAATAGGAATGAATTAGCTCCGTGCAGTATAAAGACACTGCGTATACCTTAAATCTACCTATCACAATAACACAATTTCATTATTAACATTTTTTATTTCTAAAGCACCTCCTGTAGGCGGATTTGGGTGATCAGGTTGAGCCTTTAGCAGTAAAATACACAAGCACAGCTTCCTATACCTCACAATAATATGCTTTTTTAAATAAAATAATAAAAAGACCAGTTATAGTTATCTAAGCTGACTAAACTATTGGCTGAGGTTCCAAGGTCTCAGCAATTAGTATTTGAGATATAGTACAAAAATGTAATAATGGCACTAGTCCAGAGGTGCCCAGGTAGCTGAATATACATTGCTGCACCATATGACATATCTGCACAGGGCAGATACCTTGTCATGCTAGCTTTGGCACCTCTGATTTCCCATGAGGAAGGGGATACTAGTCTTACGGACCTCCTGTTGAACTACAACTCCCATCAGACCCAGATAGCACGGCTAGTGGCAAAGGATGATGGGAATTGTAGTTCAACATCTGCAGGTCCATAAATTAGTGAATCCTGCTATGAGGGGTAATAGGCTGTCTCAAATCTGCCCGCCTTGCCCTAAACAGGTGATTGGAGCTATTAGAACTGACCGCGTCAATCATCTGTTGGACACTGCACCTGAGAACATAAATTTTCTTTCTGGTTGCTAGTGAAAACAGACATCCTGTTGATCAAATTAGCTTGAAACTTGTAAGGGTATTACAGTGGTACCTCGGGTTAAGAACTTAATTCGTTCTGGAGGTCCGTTTTTAGTCTGAAACTGTTCTTAACCTGAGGTACCACTTTAGCTAATGGGGCCTCCTGCTGCCGCCGTGCGATTTCTGTTCTCATCCTGAGGTAAAGTTCTTAACCTGAGGTACTATTTCCACGTTAGCGGAGTCTGTAACCTGAAGCGTCTGTAACCTGAGGTACCACTGTACATTAAGCGCACATGCAACAAAGGCATCAGACACTGTTGATACAGCGTTAAAAAAAAAATCCACTTCTGGTGGCAGTAGTCAGTGTATGTGGGTGTGCATTGAGTGACAGATGGTAAGGCACTTCTGTGTCTATCCAGTATAGGCCTTGCACTGTAGTGGTTGAATGTGGAAAGAACTCGGATCTATATCCACATCCAAATGTTGGCCAGCATGCCCATACGCATCAACATGCACATAAGGCAGAACTTTTGAAGGGTTTGGGAGAGGGGTTGGGCTCAAGATCCTATGTCCATCCCATGAAGCCTCACATTTTTTTCTGCAAAATTGTGGGGACCTCCAGTAAGCAGGAAACTCTTCCCGACACATATTTTGCCTCATTTCCCCACCCACAGGACTCCCTGTTTTAAAGCAGGAAGAATGATAATAAATATAAGGTTTGCACACACACACACACACACACACACCCCCCACACACGTATAGTCTTAAAATTATATTCAAAAGGAGTTTAGATGGGGAAAGTGTGTGGGCAAGAGTTAAAATCAAAACAGTGAAGGGAGGAAATGGCAAACAAATGTACCATTAGGAAAGTAAGAATGCTTTTTGTTCAAAAGGGGGGCGGGGAATCCTTCCTATTGGAACAATCAAAATATTTTCTTTATCCATAAAATAATATTTATTAAGCCTGGATTAAGATCCATCCTGAATTCATTTTGACAGCTCGTATAACAAATTTGTTTAGTATTTTTGTGGTTAAGACTTCTCCTTTGCACTGCAGTTTCTTATTGTTCATGGACACATAGCAAATGGCTAAGGATTTTATAATGGAGAACATGGTTAACATTTGCTCTCATGTGTTTGAAATGTGACTCTGGATGGCTGGAAAGAGAAATATTTGAATTAAGTCACCCATAAGCTAAGGATTTGTAATAACCCTTTGTCCTGAGAGCCGCTTTAATTTATTCTGAGGTCTCTGCTGTTTTCAGCTCGGTCTAGGGCCTGCCCTACTGTTAGGCAAAGGGAGGTAGCTGATTCAGGTGGCAGATGCCAGGCTGCTGCAGCAGAACCCACAACACTTGCCTGCTGCCCTCAGGTATGGTGGAGGAAGGATGTCATTCCATCACTATGGTTGAAGAAAGATTCAGCTGCCAGTCTGTAATGTACAGATTCAGCTGCCAGTGTGATGCACAGGTAAAGTAGCACTCTAAGATCTCAGTTTTAGGCCATGATCCAGATAACCTGCTCTGCATATGCTTGCAGGCTTTGACATATGGCATGGCTGTTTTCTACTATGTAAGCAGCATATCTTGCAAAAATCTGAGCAAGGAAAACCAGGCCACATCTGCAATTGTATCTCTTAATTGTGGTCACATTTAATATTTAGTTGTGGGGGGTGGGATAGGGAGAAAAAATTATGTAGGAAAGCACTTGCAATTATTTACATTTACTTTTATGTAATATCGGCTGGTGAAACTGTCATTCTGTTGTATTATTTCCTTATTTATTTTGCATGATAATTTAATAAATAATAACATGTTCTCAGAGCAATGAAATATTCCCAAAGCTGAGAATGATATATCGCAAGATAATGTCAGTAAAAACTTCAAACAGAAATAACAACACCTGAACAAGGTTTTCAAGGCCTTTTTAGTCAGATGTTATTTTTATTCCAGTCATTACCAATAATAAGCAATCTTGTCTGCTTCAGAAACTGGCAAAAAGATATTTCTAAGCTTGTCTGGAAGTGGAAAAAGCCTAGAATAAAATATAAAATACTTTAAGATACAAAAGATAGAGAAGGCTTTTTCCTTCCAGACTTGAAATTATACTACGAAGCAGCTTGCATCATGTGGATTCGGGATTGGATTAAATTAGAAAGAGATGAAATACTGGACTTGGAAGGACATGATAATAGATTTGGTTGGCAGTCATATTTATGGTATGGGAAAGATAAACAAACATAAAGGTTTTCATAATCATATAATAAGAAAAGCACTTATAAAAGTTTGGAATAAATATAAAAACTTTCTGCAACCAAGAACTCCATGGTGGCTCTCGCCGGTGGAAGCATTAGCATTAAAAACCACTTAGTAAAGGAGGGAATTGGCCGGCGTATAGAGAATTATTAATAGAGGCGGGAAAAGGATTAAGGCTGAAAGGATATGAGGAATTGAAGACCTTTTTACAAAGCTGGTTACATCATAGACAATTAAATGAACAGTTTAAGGAAGACAATAAGAAAGGTTTTGGTTATACAGCTTCAAACTTTCAAAAAGAGATAGTCTTCCGGGGTGGCGCCATCGGTAATGGCAGATTCCCTCTGATCCGGAGGGACTGGCTCCACGGGAAACGGGTCTGTTCCGCTACGGCGAAGCGGGGACCCTCTAAAAAATCACAGGCGGATGAAGCCTGTGACCATGGGACTCGGCGGGCACCTTTTGCGCCCCCCCAATTCGTAAAGGAACCCAATTACGGGCTCCGGAGCGAAGAGGGGTTAGTGGCGCGGTGCTGAGAGTCAACTGCTTCTTCCGTGGAGCGAAGCCGCACAGCCGTTGCCGGAGAGCGCTACCTTTTTCCTGGGACAATTTGGCTACAAAATAAATACCCGTGAGCAGATCAAATTTGGACAATTGGACTTTAAACAACTATCTGTGAGTAGAACGGAAAATTGGATTAAGAAATTCCTTTTAATTTGGCACTGAAGCGGGAAGGTCTAAACAGGAAGTCAGCCTTCCGTTTCTTGTAGATAGATTAAAGCAAAGACATGGCAAACTAGGGTGTAGAAAATCGTTTGTAAAGGATCAACTTTCATCATCTAAAATTACTGAACCCCCTTCGGAAGCAGGAGAAGAGGGGGGATTTTTTCCGGATTGCTTAAACCTGCAGAAGAGAGTGTAAGAAAAGTAATTTTCCACCGTCTTGAACCTGGGAGCGGGGTGTCAGGACAGACGTTTTTGGGAAAGTTCATTGACTATAGACAAATGTTTTTGACAGACAGTTAAAAGAAGAGAAACATAGTGATTCCATTGTGCTCTTTCGCAATTTAAAGGAACAAATGTTGACAAAATATCTGAAAAAGGAAACTTTGTTGTTAGATCTGCTGTTAAAAAAAAGAAAAGAAAAGAATTGGATACAAATAGAAGTTCTTCCCCTAGAGGGAGCTTGTGAAACTGTTACTAAACTTGAACTGGGAAGCAGCTGCAACAGATTAAGATCGTGGGAATAGACTTCTGACCTTGTATAACAATGTGCTCAGAGGCTCTGGTGTGTGCTTTCTGTAAAACAAGTGCTTTATTGGAACAGTTACATGAGAAGACGGATTTGATGACTGTTGCGATCAGAAATTTTGGACAGGTAGTGGGTATCTATATAGAACCCACTCAGGAATCAAATCAGGAATGTGCTCTGACAGATCAGATGAAGGAGGAGGTTGTGGCTGGACCCCGAGAGGCAGAGATGGAGGGAACCGTGGCCCAGCAGGAACATGAGTGGTTGGACCTGACGAATGAACCTGGAAAAAGCCAGATTTGGAGAGATAGAGTCTTGTTTGGTTTGGAGATGGGGGGCTGGATAGACCCCCCTATGCAGGGATGTTTTGACTTTTCAAGTCTGGCGTTGGGTCGGGAGGAGTTTGGAGTTGTGGGGGTCCTCAATTTTGGAGGGATCTTGAAAAATGTTTTTAAATACCACATGGAGTTCAGTGTGGACTATGGAAAAGGGGCTGATCTGTCGAGAAGGGATAAAAATACTGTCAAGCTGGAGTCTCCACGAGTGAAAGGAGCAGAAGACAAAGTAAAGTACAGGTATAAATATGAAGATCATCTGCGGAAGGGACATGGAAGAGACTTAAGGGCCTCGGACATAAGGTTACCAGGTTAATGAACTAGATGGATGGGATAGAAAGGACTGACAAAACCCGTGACCAGGAGGAAGAGACGTTGGATGAAGATTGGAGAAAGTTTCAAAAATTCTATTTAGGAATGTTTTCTAAAATTAATGAGTATTAAAAAAGATGTTGGAACGAAATTATTTGGCTTTAGCAGAAATGTTAAAAAGAACTATGCAAGAATATGTTATGAGAAATTGGTATAGATAAGACTCAAGCTTTAAGTTTTAGGGTTTTTTATAGTAAGATAAGGTTAAAATAGATTAAGGTAATTTAATGACAGAATATTATGAAAAATGGGAAGGATTTGCTGTGATAATCAATAACTAGAATACAAAAAAGGGAGGGGTGAGGAGGTCGATGAAATAAGGTAATGACAGTTAAGGATTTGGGAATATTGGATCTGTTTTTAAACTTTTGTGGTTTATTTTTGTTTTTTGATTTTGATGTGGTATGTGTTTTGTTTTTTGCTTTTTGCTTTTGATTTTTATTGACTTGTATTGTTTGATTGTGGTTTGTCTTTTCTTTGCTTTTTTCCTCTTTTTTTCTTTTCGACTTTTTTGTAATCTTAAAATTCTTAATAAATATCATTAAAAAAAAAAGAGATAGTCTAGAGTGACACAAAATTACTTAAAAAAAAGTACAGTCTTCTACTTTATGGGGAAACGTTAGATGAAATGGTAAAGTCAGCACAAAAAAAGTGGCTCAGGATTTAGGTCATAATATACAATTTGAAGATTGAGAAAAGATGTGGAAGGTAAATCTAAAATTTACAGATTGTATCTTACTGAAAGAATTATATGAAAATGATGTATAGATGGTATATAACACCAGAGGAAGTGGTCAAAATGTATAAAAAGGATCAAAAACTTGTTGGAAATGTAAAGAAAAAGATGGTACATTCTATCATATGTGGTGGGAATGCAAAAAGATTAGAAATTATTGGGAAATGATATATAATGAATTGGAAAAAAAAGTTTAAAAAGATTTTTGTTAAGAAACCAGAAGCATTCCTCCTAGGAATTTTAGACCAAGCTGTAAAAAAAAGAAAATTGGAAATTATTTATGTATGCAACAACAGCGGCAAGAATTATATTAGCACAAACTTGGAAGACAGAAGAAATACCAAAGAAAGAACAATGGCAAGGGAAACGTATGGAATATGCAGAACTGGCAAAACTAACAGAAAAATTACATGAAAAGGACAACAAAGACTTCAAAAGAGAACGGGAACCATTTACAACATATATGAAGAGGCAACATAAAGAAATGGACTCATTGGCAGGGTTTGAGTAAACAATCACAACTGTATACAACAAAAAATAAGACTATTTGTATTGGGAAAATTTTGGGGAAACAATACGCAGGGTGAACAATATGGAAATAAAACTGGAGTATGAGGGAAGCCCAGGGGAGTAGGGTGGAAATATGAAAAATTGTTAAAAGATATATTGTTAGAAGAAGTATACATGGAAAAATCAATTTTTTTTAAAAAAAGGCCTTTTTAGTCAGACC
Source organism: Podarcis pityusensis (assembly GCF_964106645.2). Lineage (NCBI taxonomy): Eukaryota > Metazoa > Chordata > Lepidosauria > Squamata > Lacertidae > Podarcis > Podarcis pityusensis. Next base: position 28,745,579 of record NC_138037.1, read on the forward strand.
AAGTACCTTGATTTGGTGGGTTTCTTGTTGCGGGTGGTTCCTCAATCCTGGGGCTATAACAGAAAAAGACCTCAGTTGTTGCTCCTCATTTTACAGTAGTAGGCGGCAGCACTCACAAGTTGTCTGTCATTAGTGGATCTCTGTGTATGGGAAGGTACATATGGTTCTGTTTATGATATTCTGTGTTTACTTTTCTCTGTATTCTTTCTTCTTTCTAAAATTTAATAAGAATAAAAAATTAAAAAATAGCCTTAATCTGTTTGAACCCACCATAGCAAAGAGCCTCCACCCCATTACCAGACCCTGGAACTTTCTAGAACTAGGTTTTCTTTCAGGGCGAGTGTGCTGTAATATACATTATTGCTGACTTTTCAACTACATTTATTGCCCCTTCTCAAACGAAGTGGTCTGAGCAACTGGCATATCTGGGTTTTCTGCTACACCTCTACTTATCTCCCAAACTAGCAACATAGCTCAGTGCAATGTTCAATTAATTTTAGATTATTTCTAATTACCCACTGACACGACTTGTAAATGATACATTAGTGGAAGGGATGGCTTTGGGCAAATATAATAGTCTGTCAGTCTTCCCCAGAAGCTATAATTAAATCAAAAGATAAGAAGAGATTACAGTAATTATTTTGACAGTGAACTGATAGAAGTGTGCCCAAGTGACACAGATTGAAGAGCACCAAATGTCAATTGCTTAGAAACAATTAGGGTAAAGCACGAAATGTAAACATGTGCTTATCTATCCTTAGATCTCCTCTGGGCTACTTGCTAAAATTGCCCCGATCATTGATGAGGTCTTGAGGTTCAACCAAACTCTGCACAGAAGAGGATTCTGATGACTGTGGTGGTTGCACATGATTTGTAAACTCGTTGGTCTTGTAGTTTGGGTACCACCAATGTCCAGTTCAGTTCTCAAAGAAGATTAGAGCAACAGCAACAGGTTTTAAAGAAAATGTGCTCAGACATCAGAATGCCACATTTTTTCCTTATAATAAATGAAAGATGCAAAGCATATATGGTTCTGCTTTTGAAGGCAGAAAGTACTCAGAAAGCTTTTGAATTACATATTTCTCTTAGGTCCACATTTTGGTGTATTTATACTGTATTTCTTTAGCTGTTTAGTCTGCAAGATGAAAAGTTCTTGTGTAAATCAGAAGCTTGCTTACCCCTACACCACAAGACTTTGATCAAATTAAATATATCCCATAACCTTATTTCTGTGTTCTGGACATACCCCAGCCATCAACATGAAGCCTTAATGTTTGGATTGCCAAGGCTTTCCTCCTCTGCTTCCTCCCTGCTATGCTTCCAGGGTCGCGGTTTGAGAAGTCACATATCCTTTTGATAATACCCATGTCGAATATCAAAAAGAAACATGGTGACAGAGAATAGGGTACCACTGGCTGCCAAAAGTGGCAGATGAGAGACCCAGAGTAGCAGGTTTGCAAGATGGCCTATCAGACAATGGCTAAATTTGGACAGCATGATAAACCATTGTTTATTGTGATGGAAATAACCCTAGTTGAGTCTTGGCTTGTGTGCTCCCCCCTCCTTTTCGATGACATGGAGTTCTGAAGCCTTTGCTTCCATATTTTTATTAACCATAGTTTGTCATCCCTTCTGAACCCAGCAAACTATGGTTGATCTTTACCGTTACAAAAAAAAAGTCCAGTTCAAATTGTGTGTTTAAAAACTGGCTTATTTCAATAGAGAGTTAAGAGTAACCACAGTTTAGGATTTGCACATAATGCTAAACTGATTTCTTGAAAGCTTCCAATCTTCGCCTCACAGCTGTACTGGGTGTGTTTTTGCCCCAGGCTTTCCTAGGCTTGTTCCTATCCCTCTGAGCCATAGTTTAGCATTATATCTGAACAGAGACAATATGTGGCACGATTGTAAGCATATTTGCTTAGAAGTAACTCCCACTGAATTACTCCCTACTAAATGTGCAAAGTGTGAGGGAGAAGTTTTCCTATGTCTTTTTACTCACCAGTAATTTCCTACACTATTTATGCATCTTATGTGATAAATAAACCAGGAATTCCATCAAAAGCCCTCATATTTGAGGTCAGCAGAAACTACACAGGATTTTCATATGACTTTACTTTCTGTGAGAAATGAAAAATAAAAGTGTTGAGCAGTGGCGTAGCGTGGGTTGTCAGCACCTGGGGCAAGGCAAGTAATTTGCGCCCCCTAACCCGTGGATTTGCGCCCCCTAACCCTAACCCCCAGATGTTGCGCCCGGTGCGGCCGGCCCCCCTGCACCCCCCACGCTACGCCACTGGTGTTGAGAAAGGAAATGTAAAACCTGACTTAAGAGCCTTTTGTTTGAGTTTGGTTATGGACACTTTGTGAATTATTACAGACAATTCATTTTGACTTATCACACCGAGTTTCTTGACTTGGAAGAACCCCAAACACAACTGAGTTAACATAGGGATTGAGTTACCACTTACTTAAAAAGGAGGGTGGTCTCACCAGGGCAGAATGGAGTTCATTAACAGGCTGAGGCACTTTCTTTGTAGCTACCTGTGTTGTACTTAACCCTTTTAACATCAGACGTTTAGTTCAATCAAATACTTTTTGACAAAAATGAAAAGTGAGAATTCTCACATTGGGTTTCTGACCTTGGATAAAAAGAAAGTGATATTTATTGCTATTTATTATTATTTTTAATAGGATCCAAGTTCAAAGATGTATGACTTACTATAAATTAACTGTGGTGAAGCAGGGCATTTAATCTAATTCTTTGTGCTCTCCATTTTTTTATTTTTATTTTACAAAGGAAAGTTGCTTGTTTGAAACATTTTGTGTACTGACTAGGGCCAGATTTACGCTATCCTTTCCATCATTATGATACCACTTGAAACAGTTATGACTTTTCCCAGAGAATTGTTAGGAGACTCCCATTCCTTTTACAGAGCTACAGTTCCCAGGGAAGAGGCTTTGATTGCCTCTTTGGGAATTGTAGCTCTCCTAACAACTCTCAGCTCTCTTAACCAAAAATTACAGCTCCCAGAATTCTTTGGTGGAAGTCGTGACTATTTAAAGTGCTGTTATAGTGCCTTAAAAGCATGGTGTGAATGCTACCTAGAAGACTGTAGAATGCAATGTGTGGAACGAAGAGAAGAAGGGAATTGTGGAAGCTGTTTTACGTGACCCATAGTGTTCTTCAGTTTAAATTTGTGGTTTTAAATCATGTCAGGGCTCCTTTGAGATGTGCCTGGTATGGAATTGTGTGATTCAAAACAAAGTTGTATCTTTACAGTGATGTTTCTGGAATTTATTATGCAGAATGCTGAAATACTTTCTGTTTGGTTCCATATGGTTGTCATCAAAACTCAGTTCACTTTATTTCTTACTGGGCGCTTCCAGACTGTTGCCATTTTGAGGCGGGATTCAATTACATACCGGCAAATTGAGGTAGCATAATTGAAGTTGATTTTGAGCTCTTGAGCAACAAAGCCACCCCCCTCATAGGACTTCTTACAGTAAGAAAAGTGATAGGAAAATGCAGTAGAAAGTGTGGGATGACACTGATATGACACAACATCGTATAGCCTCCCCTCAAACAAATAAGGATGAATGCTTAATAAACGGGTTGCTTGGAAAGAGTGTTGGAATTCTGCCTGGGTCAGAGGAATGTGCCACAAGCAGGCACCGGCAGATATTCCTGTCGACCTCCCCGCGTCTCCCAACCTCTGCTGATAAGCAGGCGAGGTCCGGCGATTCTTCTCAGATGTATGAGAGGAACACACCGTTCTTCCTCTCTCCCCTTTGGTGTCCCCAGGGAGGGGAAAGAAGCAGACAGAAAACTATTTACATCATTTATTTCTGCCTCTTACATCAGTACAGAGAATCATGTCTGCACTCAACAACAGCAAGAAGTAAACTCCTCCCAAGTACTTCCAGTACGGGTCATATGACACACACACACTGAGCTAACATCCGGTGCTCAGTACAGAATGGACTGCCCCTTTGTTCCCATGACAACAGTCACAAACATCCTGTCTGGCTTTCCAGCCACAAGCAGCTGGCTGAGCTGCTATAGCCTTTGCTTGCTGCAGCATTGGTGCTTTATGGTAACATACTCCCCCTAAAGTATCAATGCCTGCTGCGAGCAAAGCGTCATCCAGAGAAGAAAACAAACAGTTGTTATATTTATAACATTCCCCTGTTGTTTCAGTTCCACCCTTGGAACTACCCGCCACTGGTTTAACCAATGTACCTCTCTGGTTGTGTGACTTCGCATTACCTCGGTTAACAACTCTCTGTTGTGCCTTTGTCTCTGACTCAGACACAGCTTCAATCTGTCCTTGGTCGTTTACAATAGCAACATATGCAAGGTTAGCAAACTCCTTTGAATACCTCTTGGGTGGTACACCCTTCGTTGCTCTCTCAGACCTACGTAAGAGGTTCTGATCCTCTGTGCTCACTGGTTCAACCTTTGGACTCTGTCGAGAACCAGTAGCAATCAGTGGTTCTTCCTTCACCTGTGAAGGTCTATCCATTGTGTGAGATTTCCTCTCAATGACTGTGACAACTGAGCTGTCTGAGCTATCGCTGTCATCATCATCAGTACTACTGAACTCAATAAGATCAAACTCATCATCATCATCATCATCGTTTCCTGTGGGAAATGTTTGTACTACAACCCGCTCTTGCTTTGGAGCACTCTCTAGGAACTTTGTGAGAATCACCTGACCAGATTCAGACAAAATTACTCTGTAGAGACCTTTTTCATAACCTACGAAAATGCCTCTGGCATTCTTTACTCCACCTGGAGCTTCTGTTCTCACATGAGACCCGAAAACCTTAAAATAGGCAACAGAAGGTTTTCTATTGAACAGCTTCTCAAAAGGAGAACATCCCAACTCTGTTGAGACTTTTCTCAGCCACACATGAAGATAGGACGCTAGCGATTCGGCCCAATATTCATGTGGCAAATGTGAACTCAGCAATTGCGCATTCATCCCCTTTTGCAATTCTTTGTTCACTTTTACACAGACCCCTCTGTTCCACGCTTCTTGCGAAACTGCCACTTTGTGGTCTATCCCTTTTCCATCCAGGAACTTCTGAAACTTCTGTAACAGAAAAACTTGTTTGTCATCTGTGAAAAGACAATCAATGTTAGCATCATGCATATTTTTAACCTTGTTACAAAACTCCTGAAACTTTTCTAAAGTTTCTTGCGGTTTCTCCATCATATAAACCCAAGAATAATTAGTGAAACAATCCACACACACAAGGTAATATCGTGCACCGCCTCTAGATGGTTCTAGAGGACCAATCACATCAGCATACACCCGCTGAAATGCTCTGTCGACCTTCTTGGTCACCTTCCTGGTGCTCAGACTGGTCACGCCTGTAAGAGAGATTTCGTTAGAAACAGAAGAATTACATTTCATGTAATCACTTTGATCAAAAGTCAACAAATACAGTCCATCTTTCTCTTTGGCAGTAAGAAATAGTTCTCCATCTTTGTAGATCTTGCAGCTTTTAGCATCATAGGACAATTTCAGTCCTTTCTTTGCAATCTGTGACACGCTCAGCAGATTAAATCTCAGTTCTGGAACCAGGTAAACATTGCTTATAGTCAAGTTCAGACTCTCAAGATACACAGTCCCAATTCCAGTCGCTTCCAACTCCTGACCGTTGGCCTGTTTCACAGTGAAGCTTTGCTTCTTCAACGTCGAAAACAGTCCTCTGTGCGGGCACATGTGAACCGTTGCGCCCGTGTCAATTATGAAGGAGTTCCCAACATCTGGCGTGGTTCCTTTCGCCATCATAGCCTTTGCAGGTTTCACCTGGCACTTGGTACGGCTTTTGCCTGACGCCTGAGGCTTCGTAGAGCTGCTCTTTGTTCCTCTTGACTGGCGCGGCTTCTTACAGTTTCGCTGTAGATGCCCAGTCTGTCCACAATTGTAGCATCGGACAGCACTCAATGCTACACCATGCTTCCCAGTAGCATCATCAGTGGGGAGATTAGAACTCTGTTCTTCCCTCCCCCTGTCTTTTTCTTCCAGTGCAGCAAGTCTGTCGTGTTCATTCAGGACCACAGCACAAACTCTCTCCGCGGTCAGCTGCGCGGCCGGTAGGGAACCAAACTGACTGGCAACAACCTTGTAGGTGCGGCTAAGGCTGTTTATCATCATGAAGCAAAACACTTCCTCCTGAAGACGGAAATTGCGTTCCACCATCTGTTGACGCAGAAACTTCATTTCTGTCAGGTGCGCTTGAACATCTCCATCAGGCGCAAGTCTCAGATTGGTCAATTTCTCAAAATACAGCAACGCTGAAGAACCAGCATCTCTCTGATGCGTTGTACGCAGCGTGTCCCAAACCTCTTTCGCATTTTCTAAATGCTGAACATGCACCAACTGATCATCTGAGACACACAGAATTATAGCAGTCCTGGCCCTTACATTCTGTGACTCCCAACCTCTGGTTGGTGCTGCAGGGATGGGGTTTTCAATTACATCAAAAAGCCTCTGATTCTGCAGCAGGGCCTTCATCTTTACAGACCAAGATGAATAATTGTCATTGGTCAAGGAAGGAGGGCAAGGCAAACCTCCCCCTTTCTTGGCATCCATCTTGAAGCCAAGCCTCTCTGACACTGTCAAACAAACTGTAAAATCCAACAGTTGTTTTTTCCTTTCTCACGCAGCAAACTGCAAATTGTTTATGCTTTTTGCACCTGGCAGCTAAACTCAGGCTGCTATTGAAAAGTCCCTTCCAAGAGCTCGTAAACCTTGTAGCCAAAACATTCTCTGGTTTTGTTTCGCTTTCCCAGGCTCACACTCAGAGCCTTCTGCGCAGCCAGTAAATTTCCACTTCCGTTACCTAGCAACAATGCATTTCAATAGGACATCTTATCTACCACAAAAATTTGTGGAATGCAGGCTTCAGCCTTCAAGCTGCAGCCTCTTCTCCCGGAGCTCTTGTTTTCTTTGAAACGCAGCTCCGTGAACCAGGGAATTAATCTTCCTGCGTTCACTCTTTTAGCCCGAAATGCAGCATACCTTGAACTTTGTTGCTCTGGAAAACACCTCTTCTTTCCACCAGCTGTCTGTGGAGCCTCTGGCTTTTCTCAGACGCTTGCCTTCCTCCTTGGAGCAGAGGAGGACAATCCACCAGCCTCTCATGCAGATGTCCGATGAATCGCAACCATCCGAAGGCTGCCACTGTTGGAATTCTGCCTGGGTCAGAGGAATGTGCCACAAGCAGGCACCGGCAGATATTCCTGTCGACCTCCCCGCGTCTCCCAACCTCTGCTGATAAGCAGGCGAGGTCCGGCGATTCTTCTCAGATGTATGAGAGGAACACACCGTTCTTCCTCTCTCCCCTTTGGTGTCCCCAGGGAGGGGAAAGAAGCAGACAGAAAACTATTTACATCATTTATTTCTGCCTCTTACATCAGTACAGAGAATCATGTCTGCACTCAACAACAGCAAGAAGTAAACTCCTCCCAAGTACTTCCAGTACGGGTCATATGACACACACACACTGAGCTAACATCCGGTGCTCAGTACAGAATGGACTGCCCCTTTGTTCCCATGGCAACAGTCACAAACATCCTGTCTGGCTTTCCAGCCACAAGCAGCTGGCTGAGCTGCTATAGCCTTTGCTTGCTGCAGCATTGGTGCTTTATGGTAACAAAGAGACCATTGGTGAATATTTGTATGTTATTAGACCAGTAAGTTGTTAGCAGGTTATAACATTTGAACTCACTGGCCTGTAACATTGGTGCAGTCCCATAGAGATAAATTAAATAATGCACATGTAAAGGTCGTGATTCTGTCTTTTAAGTGTCTCAGAAAATAATCTGCTGGGCTGAGTTGCCGATGTAACCCACAAAGCTACGTAACACAATGTAGCTCTTTGAATTATTAAATTGTGTTACGTAACTTTGTGGCCCGCTTAAGTAGCTCAGCCCAGCAGATTTAGGGACACAGAGAGCAATGTCATTCCATCAGTTTGCCCTTTGCACGACACGGTTTAGGATGCAGGCCTTCCATTTTGAACAAGGCTGTATGCGAAGAAAATGGCTTCTCTTTAGAAAATGCAGCCACTGGGATTTGACACTCGCCGCAGCAGAGATTCAGCACTCGTGCATGCTGCTGCTGCTGTGTACCTGCATTATAAACTCCCTCCCGAAGTCTCTGGATTTCCTGACGCACCATTCTGCTCCTTTCAAGGACTTAGTACTTTTTCAATAAAAATAAATAAATTCAATTTGTGGCTCTATTTCAAGTCAGTTGGTTTGATGGTATAAGTAGAGCGGTACCAGTTTTGGATTTAGAGAGCTGTGTGGCTAAGTCTCTTTTCATGTGGTTGCCGGAGACATTCTTAGAAACCCCAAACATTTTTGAAGATCCTCAACTGGAGACATTCACAATTCTTCCCTCCCTTTTTACCATTAATCCTTCATGTTTTAACAAGCACTGAAGTTAAGGCAGCCTACACTCTTTCCTGTCAAATCGCCCTCCTTCCCTATATCATTTCTCTTGAATAAAGCAATCTGCTCCCTGTAGTCCATACTCTTGTAAATCAAAGGGATAGATGTCAACACATGCCATATGGAAATATAAACTTCCTTTTTTTAATTAAATGGGATTTTGACATTTGGTTTGAAGTGTTTGTTTTTTTTCCTTCCAAAAACCCCCCTCCTATGCAAAAGGCTATCAACTGTTTTTATTTTTAGTTAAAGTTAATTCCCCCCCCCCCGATACCGCAAATAATTTCCAGCTCCAAAATCTTTCCAGTATCCTTCCATAGCTCTTTCGTAGAAGATAAGATAGCAAGTATTAAAAGCTGTCCACATCTGGAAGAATTCTCACTTCTGAAAAGACATGATTGTAAATATGCTGCCTTTTATTGAAATAAATTTCTGGTGCCTTCCTTTCTGACATGTTTGCTGTGTAAATTACGGAAAACTTTTTATTTTCTCCTTATTTAGCATATGACAGTACTGTCATCCTATTATGCAATGGTAACACAGAGAAGTCTGAAACAAATGGAAACTGCTTTGTTTTGTCTTTTGTTTTCTTTTTGTGGCAAAATTAGGGTAAGATTAGGGACCTTATCAATATTATTCTTACTTTCATCCCACAGGATCTTGAAGACATTGTTAAGGTGAACAAACTTGCAAGAACTGACATGCTGGGGTCAAATAAAAGCTCCATATGGGGCAATTGTAGCTTTTTATCTGAGCCAAGACATTTGAGAGAGTGGGAATAATTTCTCTCTTTAGCCGTTATGATTTTATAAGCCTCTGTCAATGCCCACTTTATAACTCTAAGCTATAATGCATGCTATTTCCTTATCTGCTGATGTCCACTGGGCTACTGTTGTCAGAAGATAATGCTTTGTTACATTTGGTAAAGACTAAGGAGGAAATATGCCGGTACGTTGAATCAAGCAGAGCTGTTGGTTTTTTTTATCAGTATCCAGAAAATCTGGTCCTAGACGGTTGTACCCAAGGAAATTGTCCTGTTAGAACAAGGATGTTCTCATGCACAACAGCACTTCCTCCCCCTCTTCCTTCGTGCCCCTCCAAATTTATGATGGGAGTTCTCCCAAACCCCTGGAGCAAATTTGAGATGGGGACAAGGAAAAGGGAGAGAAAGGGAGACCTGCTACACAAGTGAAAGTCCTTCAGTGAAAGTCCAGTTGGTGGCTACAACCCACTAACTGGATCCAGCAGTTTAGTTCTTTTAAGGCCAGTTTCCTAGCTCTGATCCCAACCCCCCTCCCCTGTTTCCAAAGAAATCTAGTTCTGGAAATTGGTTTTGAAATATAATTATATGGGGCCTTTTTCAACTGTATGAAATGGGCCCTAAGAATAGGGTTGCCGTATGTCCAGAATTTTCCGGACATACCTGGAAAACTGTAGCCGAAAGCAGTATCCTGGAGGAAATTGACGAAATGTCCAGGAAAATCAACAAGTTTTCTGTCTGGATTTTCACTTTTTGAAATATGGCAACCCTACCCTAACAGGACTAAAACGAGATGCTTCTAGGTGCCTTTAAAACCCGTGGTGCCATTAAGAGTGCAAACAGACCTACAGGCCACCATGTCTTCTGTACACATGGCCTAAATCACGGAACAGCACTGGCCACGTGTGTTTCTTTAATATGGAGGTGCCTGGTGTTTGCTTTGTCAGAAGCTGGAAATACTTCTAAACTCTTCACATTTCCAGTGCCCACAAATGAAATATTGTTTCACAGCCCACAGAATGCCCCAGGGAGTGACATTTCTGAAGAAGACACTTCACCAAATGCAAATCTAAATCTCATATTAGAGTAATATTTATTTAGCACTCTCCTCCAGATGGGTCCAGGCAATGGCTGGCAGAAAGCCATCCTGATACATGAACACCAGTATGCGCAGCCAGTTCACACTTCCCATGTGCACATCAGATGTGGGTCCTGAGGTCAGGCTTCCCAACCAAGATAATGTAAATTACTATCTGTTGCAAGCATATCCATCTGCGGTTAAAGGGATGTGCCATCACTAATCCAAATCTGGCCTGCATTAATTCTTCAAAATAAAAAACAGCCTTACCAGGCACAAATGAACATTTTTAGATCTGTATGTACTGCACACAGTAAAGGCAGAGCAAAAATGAGACATGAGGACACAGTAAAAGTCCTGCTGGATGAGACTAAAAGTTCATCTCATCCAAATTTCTGTTCCCTTGGTGGCTAGCTTGAAGCCTCTGGGATGCTTAGCACATCCCCTCAAATGAAAGATAAAGGAATATACTTTTTATTTAGAACCAGTGTGGCATAGTTCAGACCAGGGTTCAAATCTCCACTCAGCTATGAGGTTTTCTGAGTTACCATGGGTCACCATCTCTCAGCCTAATCTACCTCAGGGGGTGGTGGTGGTTGTTGTTGTTGTTGTTGTTGTTGTTGTTGTTGTTGTTGTTGTTTAGGATATGATGGGCAGAACCTTGAGTTTCTCAGAGGAATGGTAGAATATATAATAAATAATTTGGGCTATTCTGCACTGTGAAAAAGTACACAAAATTTTATTGACTTTCCAGAAGAATATAATCCTAGCAGATCACACTGTCCTGCAACCAGGGCTATCAGCCACTTCTGATTATTGCAGATCACACCACAAATACATGGTGCTCTTTCTTCTTCAAGACATTGGTTGTAGTCGTTGCCTTATTAAATAAAGAACCTCTTCCAATGTAAAAGAACCCATATGTTTTTTACATCTTCCCTTTATTCCCAGTTCCATAAATGTGGAGCTCTTGTTGAATGCTGCAGATATGGTCTTCTAATTCAACCGTGGAAACATTTCTACATTAGAGTGCTGTGTATATTAGGCAGGAAGCTGACATGAAACTGATGTACCATCTTGACAATTCCAAAAAGGGATGGACATACAATTTTAGGCAGATGCACCTTCTAAGTTCATTGGGGCCTGGAAGAGCATTACAGTGTAGACACACATTTGCCACAGCCCTACACACGTCTCCTTTGTTGGATCAGAGCCCACAAGTCTTCAGTGTGTTTTCACCTTCACATGGGAACGATGCTGTAAAACAAGGGTGAAGAACCTTCAGATGTTGGAATACAGCTGCCATCATCCCTGAACCATTGGGCATGTTGGCTGGGGCTTATTGGAGTCCAGCAGCAGCTGGTGATGCCCCAACATTCTGTAAAGTTTTCCAAGAACTTCCCATTGCTCAGGAAAAGCAAAGCCTGAAACTATTCTCTGTATTCTTCAAGATAACTCTGTCAGTATCCAGGGCTATTTTTGTTATCAAAACATTAGTGCAACCTAACTGCCATTTCAGAGAGTGTATTCAGCACTGCAGATATTGGCTTTAAAAATCTGCTGCTATTGTCACACAAGGTTTGCCATTAGTGATAAAGCATGTGGTTGTCTGATTAAAGCTTTGATATGAAATGATAATACACCAGACCTGGTCTTCAAGGGTTGTTGCAGCCTGTAGAAATGGAAGTGCAGCTCCACAGCTGCTGATTTTCAAGGGCTCTCTGTTCCTGTGCCACCTATCACAACGGATATTTCTGCGGATAAACTTGTGGAAGAGGGCACCCTCTGAAAATGATGGAAACTACATTTGATGAAACTGCAGTGCTTGGTGGGCAAGGCAGCAGGAAATAACAGCACCAGATAAGCATATGAAACTTTTAGCAGAGTAAAGGGGAATGGGGGATATCTGATTAATATTTAAATTTTTAAAAAACACTTTAGCTTGTTTGAACACCTTAATCAGGTATGGGAAACCTGTGTCCCCCCACAATCCCCCAGATGTTGCTGGACTACAAATCCTATTTCCCCTGACCCCTCACCATATTTGCTGGGGCTGATGGGAGTTGGAGTCTGACAGCAAATGACTGGCTACTGGTTCAACATTGCTGACCGAAAGGGTGGAAAGACTGAAAAGAAAGTTAAATTCATGCATACAGATGCATGTGTGAAGCAGCCCTATATTTTGAAAGGTTTTTCAAAGAACAAGGCATCAAAGGAGTATTTGTTTCAGAGTATTAATTCTAGGATTATTTTTCTAATAGAAACGAAAGAAAGAAAACCCTTCATTCTTCTATCCCTTTTTTCTTTTTCTTCTAGTCTTCTGTGATGTCTGTCTGTTTCGCCCGCTTTCATCCAAACCTGGTTGTCGGGGGGACCTATTCTGGCCAAATTGTGCTGTGGGATAATCGGAGTCACAGGAGGACCCCAGTTCAGCGCACACCCCTTTCTGCAGCTGCTCACACGGTAAATGATCAAACTCATCATCATTATTTTTAAAGACAAATATCAATAGCAGGATGTTGTAGTGTAATATTTTTGTATGCTAAATAAAAAAAAATAAAAATAAAGGCTTGTAATTTTGAATAGTAAGTGACAGGGTAGACTATCAGGGCTACAAATTCCTTGCCCAGGCAGGGCCTGTGCCTTTAATTATGTCGCTCTGCTGGTTGTCTTGCATACCCCTGCTCCCCATCTATGACCATTAGGACTGTCATTTTACCCTGAAGCAAGTCCAAGGGCAGTGGGTAAGTCAACCACTGTATGGAAAGGCCAGAATGTGCGGCACCTTTCCTTTGTGCCTTGATGCAATTCAAGGGCTTTTCCAGGATCTGGCAACCCTGATTTTTAAGCTAGATTCATTTGCAAATACAGTAATGTGCCCGTGAGTCCCTGACAGAAGTTCTGATGTTATTCTGGTAGAATGGTCCTGCTCTGTTGAGAAATTTGTGACTTAACAATTGCCTCTTTGAGGAGGCTATAATCAGTGCCCTGGGAAAAAGAGAGAAACTGATAATGCACTTCCACTTTAAAGGAGAACAGCAGTGACTGAGTCCTGCTAAATCGTTGAAGTCTAGAGCATCCCCTGAGGCAAAGAGGGTAACGTTGCTGAGTTCTGGATTCATAAGGCAGACACTCAACCTTTATGGATTCATTAAGTGGCCAAATTTCTGCTGAAATAAATATGAGAAGCTCGTCTCATAATTTCTTCATGCCACCCCTTTCTAAGAACCAACTGCAATTGTATGGAAATTGGGACATTCAAAGTTTCCTGTCCCATTTTTGCAGTCAGAAGCTTCTCCGTAAGCAGCTGTTTGCTCTGCCTGAGGGGGAGGGGGACACACGCTTCCATATTGCTTCCTCCCATGAACCACATAACTGCTTGGAGGGTGGTAATCTAGAGGGGAGGGTTAATCACCACTATCAGTAGTGTCACTTTCCCAATCAAACTAGCAGCCTCCCGTCTAATGGCTGAATTTAGTTGCAGAATAAAATAAAACCTGGATATCAGTTTTGATCACCATGGGTAATATGTAGCTTAGCCTTGCTAAAATGGGTATATTGATACTATACCTTAAATTGACTTTTAAAAGAAAAAAATAAGATCTTGGTGGGGTGGGGGGGAGGATATAATCACCATAAAATATGACAAGTTATGATTATTGCACAGATCACTTTGCACAAATTGGACTACAAATGCCGGCAGATTGTGGGATGCAGTGTAAATTGCACTGGCTCATTCTATGATTTTCTGTCAAAAATCATTAAAAATTCAGCAGTTTTGAGTGCTCCGTGGGGGAATAGACAGTAACAAAGCTTGCTATTTGTTAGAAATAATGAAATGCTGTGATCACCCAACAAATATCCTGTGGCTTTCAGGTCCAGGTTGAATTAAACTGATTTTGGTCATTGCTGAATTCGAAAGTCACAATCTAAAAGTTGTGACATCAGAGTGTAAAAGATGAATTGTGGTAGCAATGAGGTGAGCGTGCAGCCATTTATTTAAAAAAGGAATATATTGCTCCAAATTTCTGGCATCAGAACACTTGCCATGCATGAGTAATACACATCTTAGAGTTAGGTCAATTTAATAAATCCACTGATGGTGTTCCTTTGATGACTAGTCACCAAGCTACACTTGTAAACATTGTCGTTTTAGGAAGATGACTTAGTAATATAGGAAGCTTGTGGAGACTATGCAGGTCACACAAAATGTTGACCTAGCGTTGAAGAAACTGATTTCAACCCCCCCCCCCAATCTATTAACACTTGTCAATCCCTGCTGACAAGTCTATACCTGGGACACAGGAAATGTTTGCACTGGATATTACAATTGTTTCAGCTGGAACACAGAAGATGTATTTATAAGCATATGTTGTGTACATATTACATGTCAAATTCAAACTACTACAAGGATCATATCAGATCATGGTTAGAGGAGTCTGCCGTTCAGGATAAGCAGAAATTAAGACCTAGCTTTTATCATGTGTCCATCTTACATTTCAATTATACCAAGCTTTTAAATGACTCCGTAAACCTTGGGGCAGTTTTGGTATGATTCCAGTTGGGAGCAGAATGGATTGCTTGTCTTACCTCCAGACCCACTTAACATCCACCAGTTGGACAAGATGTTTGCCTATGGATTATGCAACTGCTTCCTGGGATTATTAGGGACTAACATTTCTGTGGTTTGGGTCTACACATGTTGGTCTTTATGTGCATAAGCTCTATGTAGTAATTATATTCAATGCATGAATTTCAGGTGACGGGATAGGCAGCAATGGTGGATTGAGTAAACTCTTTGTAGACTCATCTAAATTATTTGTGTAAAGAGAAAGAGTTCAAATATTGTTCTGTGTAAGCCAATTTCCCCATCCATTATTGCAATGGACTTCAACGTTTTCAGACGCAGACTACCTTTAACCCAAACATGCATTTAGAGATCCATTTCTGGGAAGTGCTGCTGTTACCTTTTTCTTAAATTTATATCATGTCATTCCAAAGGTCCCACCTTGTACCACCTTAGATCAGGCCACAACCTGGTAGTGAGTCCCAACCCATCCTCTGGAGAAACTAGGTGTTCCCTTACCGACCCTTTTCGTATCTTGGACTGCAGCTTCCTCCTTACATCGTTTATTCTGTTATCTATCACCAGGTTGGGCACTGCTTTCCTTTTGGGTAAAGACAGAGGCAAAGTAGATGTTGAGCAATTCCTCCTTCTCTATGTGAGCCAAGAGCATTTCTCTGTCTTCTCCATACATAGGACCTATCACTTGCTTGTTCTTCCTCTTGCGTCAAACATGGCCGAAAAAAACCCTTTTTTATTTTTAAGTATTCCTGTCCTTTTCTTGTTGTGAATGATTTATTTTTTTATCCCCAACTTTCCTCCAAGGAGCTCCAGTGTGGCGTACATGGTTCTCGTCTTCCCCATTTTATCCTCACAAGAACCCTGCAAAGTAGGTTAAGGCTTGTCTTGTGAATAGTTTAATTCATTAGCTGACTGCGTCTTGCAGCATCCTGGAAAGCCATGGGCTTAAGTGTGCTGATTCTGCCTTGAGACCGAGGCAACCCATTCAATTCCACCAAAGCAAGCCATCCGGTAATGCAATACTCACTTTTAAAATTTAATTTTAGTCTGTATGAAAACAAGATTCGCTCCCTTCCCCCACTGGAAAATGCGTCCCATGTTGCCACCAACCGCTGGCTTCCAAATTTCCTGAGCTTATCCCTCCGTCTTTGGTGCCAGGATTCACAAGGGAAGAGAGTCCCACCACACATTACTCACTAATTTCCTTTCACACCCACCACACATCTGCATTTGGGATAACAGGAAATTTTAATTAAGCTTTTAAAAACCCTCTAGCATGATGATTTCATTTCCAAAATAAATAAAAGCAAGATGGCATCTTCTCCTCTTGGGAAAAGAGAGAGCCCAGCAAGATCCTCCTCAAAGTACAGTTGGCGTTTCCCCTCCCCCTGCCTCCCACTCTGCGCTCGAAACATCCCTTTCAGTTCTGCAGTGAGACTTATTGCTTATGAAATTGACAAGTGACAGCTCTGATTAAAGCCAGACACTGCATAAAGAGAGCGCTGCAAGGAAAACAGGGAGGCATCCTCATGCTACTGAATGGTGCTCCACCTATTTGAACTTTGCCTCCCTTCGCCCCTGATGTTCCCTGCTTAAGAGGACCATGTTACCAACCTGTATAAGCACCATAGTGAGGAGGGCATATGTTCAATAAGCTTTGGTATGAACTGACTCTTGGCTGGGTTGATTTCATAGAGGCACATGCGGAAGGCCAGCTCTGGCTGGTGGAATGAGTAAGAGCTAAGCAAGGGTGGCAATGGAATCGAATAACCCCGCTGGTGCGTGCACACACAATTAGCTTTCTTGTCATGCTGTTTTTCATGTACCCATCCGTGAAACCACATATGAAAAAGATCCAATGGGATTTAAAATGAATAAAGTCCATATAAGATGCTGTAGTCAAATATGCCATCTAACTTTGATTGACCTGCCTTTATTAGGCAATTTCTGGAAGGCAGGAGGGACTAGTCGGAGTTTTTTGCTCTTTTTGCAAGCCCTCTGGCAGCAGAGGGGGAACACCAGGACAAAACATGGGACGGCCACCCCTCTCATGAATGCGCAGGCTATGCATCTAATACACACCACAGAGAGAGAGAGAGAGAGACAGATAGACAGACAGAAACACACAAATCCAGGGGCATATGCATACCACAAACACACATGCAGATAACACACATACAGAGAGGCAGGCAGACACACAGGCCAAACATCACCTCCCTCCTACCACTCACCAGAAGTTTGATCAGCCTGTTTAGCCAGAATGAAAGCTAATATGTCTTTACACCACTTTGTATTTAAATATTTTTTTTAACTCATTATAAATAAGTTCCCAGAATTTCTTCATTTCTTCGCATGTCCACCACATATGGTAGAAATTGCCTTCTTTGATTTTACACTTCCATCAGGCCTTATTTCCTGTTTTATACATTTTCCCTAATTTTGTTGGTGTGATGTACCACCTATACATCATCTTTTCCAAATTTTTTCTGAGTGTGACACATGCCGTAAATTTCATTCCACTAGTCCATAATTTCAACCACTTATAATATTCTATATTGTGTCCCAAATCCATTGCCCATTTTGTCATGACCTCCTTTATTTCTTCATCTTTGGTGTCCCATTCTAATAGTATGTTATACATTTTGGATAATAACTTAGATTTACCTTCAATTATTTCTATCTGAAATTTAGATTTTTTTCTCATTTATCCCTACTTTTTTTATCTTCCTTCCATGCTGCATTTATTTGATGGAATTGCAGCCAGCCTGTTAATTTGTCTTTCAACTCCTCATATGTTCTCATCTTCCATCCGCTTTCTGATCTTATCAGTAGGTCTTCATAGGTCAATATTTCTCCTTCCATATTTGCTTTTTTAGTAGTTAAAATGTCGATTGGCGATAACCACCAGGGTGTTTTCCATTCTAAAAGTTTTTTGTTTTTCTCCCAAACTTCATATAGTGGCCCTCTAATAATATGGTTTGAAAAACCTTTGTGTATCTTTTCTTTATTTAGCCACAAATAGGCATGCCAACCGAATCTGTTGTTGAAGCCTTCTAGGTCTAGCAGGTCAGTGTTTTCCAAATTAATCCAATCTTTGATCCAACAGAGGCAGGAGGCCTTGAAGTATAATTTCAGATTAGGTACCGAGAATCCCCCTCTTTCTTTCCGATCTGTAAGTAATTTAAATCTAATTCTCGGTCTTTTCCCTTGCCATATAAATTTCGAAAGAGTTTTTTGCCAATCTGTAAACATTTTGGAGCCTCTAATCACTGGGATATTTTGGAACAAAAATAACATTCTTGGGAGTACGTTCATTTTTATTGCTGCCATCCTTCCCGTCCACAAAAGTTTCACTCTATTCCACGTATCTAGATCTTTTTTAATCTCCTTCCATGTTGTAAGATAGTTATCCTGAATTAAATTTATGTTTTTTGTAGGTAGCCAAATTCCCAAATACTTTATTTTTTTTGCCACCTTGATTCCATTCTGTAGCTCCAATTTTTCTCTTTCATCTTTTCCCAAATTTTTAGTCAACATTTTTGTCTTTAGTTTATTTAATTTAAAACCGGATAGCTTGCCAAATTCTTCTAACATCTCCAAGGCCTTACTAACACTTTCTTGCAGATTTTCTAGGGATAACATCAGATCGTCTGCGTACGCTTTTAGTTTGTATTCTTTCACTCCTATTTTAATCCCTCAAATCTCTGGTGTTACTCTTATTTTATATGTGATTATCTCTAGTACCATAATGAATAAAAGCGGGGATAAAGGGCATCCCTGTCTTGTTCCTTTTTCAATTTTAAATGAATTTGTTAGATTATTGTTTATAATCAGTTTAGCAGATTGGTTCGAATAAATTGCTTTTATTCCTTCCATAAACTCGCCCTCTAGCCCTGCTTTCTCCATACTTTTTAATAGGAACTGCCATGAAACATTGTCGAATGCCTTCTCGGCATCGATGAAAATCAGCGCCGCACGTACTTCGTTCTTACATTCCAAATATTCAGTGATGTTTATGGTATGCCTTACATTATCTTTAAGTGACCTATTTGGAAGGAATCCTGCTTGATCCTTATGTATTAGATTTACTAGACATTTTTTAAGTCTGCTTGCCATCACCTCCACGAAGATTTTATAATCGTTATTTAATAGTGATATGGGTCTGTAGTTTTTAATATTTAATTTATCCGTATCCGGTTTAGGGATCATCGTAATGTGAGCCTCTTTCCATGTCTCTGGTGCCCTTCCTCCTCTTAATATGTTGTTCATGATATCACATAGCACTGGCGTTAGTTGGTTTTCTAATACTTTATAATATTTAGCTGACAATCCGTCCGGTCCTGGGGCTTTCCCTGGTTTCATCTTCCTTATCGCTTCTTGGATCTCTTCTGCCTTTATGGGGTTATTTAATTGAATTCTTTCTTCCTCTGTTATAGTCTTCCCACTGTAATCTTCTAAATCTTTTTCTATTCGGGTTATCTCTTCATCTTCCTTTTTATACAACTTCTCATAAAATTTGAGGAAATTTTTCTTTATTTCTTTTGGATCTTCTATCAATTGCTCCTCTATTTTTATCTTGTTTATCACGTTTTGTTTTTGCCTTCTTCGCAATTGCCAAGCTAATAATTTACCTGTTTTATTAGCTGACTCAAAATATTTTTGTTTCATTAACTTATTTTCCATTCAATTTCTTGACTTGTTAACATTGAATACTGTGTTTGTAGTTCTTAGAGAAAAATATGGATAAATAAAAAATAAGAAATAAACACAATCTCTAATATATGATTAAGAGGTCTTAATGAATTTGTTGACATTCATGTCCATCCCTCGAACGTGTGAATGAAAATATTTTGTGCAAAGTCCAAGCTGTGTTAGAGATGGTGGCTGCAATACGCCCCCCCCAACTGCACCTATTTTCTTCATTAAATAATACACATTTTTGCTCCGTCTGAAGATTTGTCTCTTTTTTGCTCTTACTTTTCTAGCATCAAACACCTTCAGTAGCATGATAATGTATCCCTGCAGGTGAAATTTCCCCCACTTAATCCATTTTCACAGCAGTCATCATTTTGGTTAGTTTATGATGGTGTAAAATGAAGCTTTGAGAGGGAAGGGGGACTTTGGTTTTTGTTGTTGTTGTTGTTTACTCTTGTAAAAAAATCAAGTTTTTGACAAAACAAAGAAGTTTACAATCCTACCCGGCAAACAAAGGAGTTCTGGGCATTATGTAGCAACCTAATTTCCTTTGCAAATAATATGTCTGTATCATTTGGATACATATGTTTTCAAAATGTGAGCAGGCACCCTCTGATTCCAGACATTTTGTGTGTTTTCAGCACCCTGTATACTGTGTAAATGTCGTCGGGACACAGAATGCTCACAACCTCATTACCGTTTCGACAGATGGCAAAATGTGTTCCTGGAGCCTGGATATGCTCTCAACTCCACAGGTGGGTTTGTTTTTACCTACACAAGAAGAAAGTGCTGGAGTTAAAGCTGATACCCACATCATCCCTAAAAGCGCAAACTTCACATCCTATACACACTAAAACCTGTGGATGCACTTGAAAGAGTGCAGCTTATTTCCAGCAATAGGCTCCTCTAAGAGCCAAAGACCATTTCCTCTGCCACAAATCATGTAATTACTGTAATGCTTTAATATGCAGGTCAATTTCAAGTGAAAATGAAATAATCCATTTTAAAGCACAGGTAATCATACGAGTCGCCTGTGGTGTATATCGCGCTTACTCTACTGCATTCTTCCGCAAATATTGACTAGATAAAGGCAAGACTAGATTGTTGTGTGGCACTCAAGAAAAGTACAGCTTATTATCTGCATCCAGTGACTATGCTAAGCAAGGAGATCATCTCAAAAGTTTGACAAATATTTTTCTGCCCCTTTCGCTTCCCTGTTCTTGTGTTGCTGTAGTCATTGTTGGGTTTGGCACTAACTCTTACCTTTCTAGAAAACAGACTTCTCCAACCTGCTGCCCTGCAGATGTTTAGGACTGCACCTCCTATCCCAAATGGCTATGGCTAATGGAAGTTGTAGTCCATCTGGCTGGAGAAGACTGGGAGCAAAGAGCCATTGGCCCATTCAAAATCTAGAATAGTGATTCCCAAGCTGTGGCCTGTGGACCACCAGTGGTCCATGAACTTCCTTCAGGTGGTCCACAATGATCAGCTCTCTGTAGTCAATGAAAATTTATTAAGAAAATAGTACTTTATTTCTGTAATATATTCAGAAACAACCAATTGGGGGAAATTCTATTTTGCTAGGAGAGCATGGAGCTGGTGTACAATAAATCCAAGCCAGTGGCGGTTACTGGAATGGCTTTCCCAACTGGAGACGTCAATAACTTTGTAGTTGGAAGTGAAGAGGGCACTGTTTACACAGCTTGTCGTCATGGAAGGTATTTGTGTGTATGTGTGTGTGGTTTTTTTTTACTAAATGCATTTAGCTCATAGTAGATATCTCTAGGTTGCCTAGGTTACAATAAGGGCCAAAACAGACATGATGAGGGAAGTGGTCATTGTGAATTTCAGAGGAGAAGTGATTCTACCTTCTAGCCTTCTACTAGCTTTGTTTCCCTAATCAAAACTCCATACCTGAAGCGCTATTAAGGGGGGTGGGGAAGGAATACAGATAGATCCTCAAGATTTGCAGCATTTTCTGGTGTTGGATGTTTCCTAAGTGTACACCTCTCTCCTTATACAGTAAAGCGGGCATTGGTGAAATCTTTGAAGGCCACCAAGGTCCTGTGACAGGAATCAACTGCCACATGGCAGTGGGTCCGATTGACTTCTCCCATCTATTTGTGACATCATCATTTGACTGGACCGTCAAGCTGTGGACCACAAAGGTAAAAGATGGGGTTAGCAGAGCTGGTTTGGGTCTTCAACCTTAACTGATGAGTGGCTGGGGGTGGATTTCATCCTCTTTGGGGCTCTGGCCTAGACAGAGATGGAAACCACTCACTTCCTGCACATCAGATGAGTGGGGAGAGAGCGTCGGCTCCCATTCTCAACTGATGTACGTGGAGCAGGGGCCTCTGTGTGTGTATGTACTTGTATGTGTGTCCTGCACCCATGTGTGTCCTGTGTGTGTCCTATATTTGTGTGTTTTGTGTGCATGCCTGTGAGAATGTGCATGTGGGGTATAGGGTGGCCACACTCACTTTTGGCCATGCCCGCTACTAATATTCATCCCTCTGAAGAGTTGGCCAAGGGTGAATGCAGCCCCCAGGCCCCCAACACGCTAACAATCCCCAATGTAAAAGGAAATGGCTCCTTAGATGGCTCATAGTTCTCAAGAATCAACCCTATACAAGGATGAGCATAGTATCTGCCCATCATATGCAATAATTAAGGCTAGCAGATGATAAAGGATCCAAATGGCCCAGTGTGACATCAACCAGATGGTCTCGGCATCATCCATCGTGCTGTGAAGAGAGGCTGAGAAATGCCTAAGGTCATTCACTGAAGCCAGGATTTGAATTCAAATTTTAACTGCATGTCCACACAAATATGAATGAAAATGGAGCAGTGTCAAGAATTGCTTCAGATCTAAACTCTGCTTGATTCAGTGCCCGCTGCATTTCCCCCCCATTGGCCTTTGCTTATTATAGCTGCGAAAAGCTTAGAGTGAACTCTGTTGAGCTTTTGGTACCTATTGAAAATGCACCCAGTTTTTGTGTGTGTGTGTGTGGGTTGCAAATTCCGAATCCTTGAGAGGCTACTGTTTATTTGTTTTGATATGCTTTGAATTACCTTGTTTTAATGTGTTTCTTTAGCTCTGCTTATTGCTGCTGTGGGATTTGCATGAAGGGCATATATACACACCCACACACCATACTTTTCTGTGCCTGCTAATATTGATAATAGAGCAGGGGAAAGGCCATTGATTTTGTGTGTGTGGGTGTGGGTGTGTGTAAGTACAAATATGTGAAGGAGTGTGACAACTGCCTGGTGGAGACTGTTTGAAGCTGGCCTGAGGAACTTTACATAGGTTCTGACTTAAGCTGCTGTTCTCTGGGGAGCAGTGGATTTCTTCCTGTGCACCTTTGTACATGGACCCATGTATTCCAGTTAACCCCAGTCTGATAAATAAGATTGAAACAGACAAGCAAATATTAAGTGAAACAAAGAGGCTGTGGCAGGCTGTGGCTAATTTTCCCAGCAAGGGGAAGGCCTGCAGCAAATGTTGTGATGGTTGCCTGTTGCCCACCCCACATCTAAGGAGTCTTGAGTGTATCTCTGTGGGAAAATATGCAGCTAATTGTCGGATGTTTTGCTTGGTGTAATGCTAGGTAAAAATGGTCCTAGTCAGCCTCACGACCACTATGGGGAAGTGGTTTCCATGTGACTTGGTATATCTGGAAGGTTGGGCAGGGGGGTTCATAAGTTGCTGTGGTCAGATTATCTCCCTGCCTCTTACAGCATTCTTGCCCACATCTACACAAAGCGTTTAAAGCACGAGATGGTTGGACAGTGTTCTCGAAGCTACCAGCATGAGTTTGACCAAACTGCAGGAGGCAGTGGAAGACAGGAGTGCCTAGCATGCTCTGGTCCAGGGGGTCACGAAGAGTCGGACACGACTAAACAACAACAACAAAAATAGTTTTCTAAGAGTCATGGCTTCTCCCAAAGTATCATGGGAACTGGAGTTTGTAAAGGGCGGTGGGAGTTGTTAGGAGACCCCTACTCCCTTCGCAGAACTACAATTCCCAGAGTTCCCTGGGAGGACAAATTGATTGTTAAGCCACTCAGCCAAACCTGATTTAAACTGCCTTCTTTCAAGGACCTCTAGGAATTTTATTTGTGAGGAATCCAATAATTTTCTGCTAGGACCCCATTCCTATACTGATGTTAATGAGGCATGAGATCACAGCACACCATGAAAGTAGAACCAGGATGCCGAAAAGTCAAGAGATATCCTGGTGGGATGAATCTGTTGAATCTTGAATCTATTTGGGTATTACTGCTTTGAACATGTAAATTGTTTTCTAAAGGCCACCTGCTCATTAAGCTATACTAGGGATTATTAACAAATGTTAATGTGCAGCAATGACCATGTTCCTTATCATGTTATCATGCAGAATTATATAATACCACATGAAGAAAAGCAGGCTTGAGTCTCTTAGATTTTTTTTTTATCAAAACACACCATTATTCTGCCTTAAATAATCTTAGCTATGGCTTCAAAAGGAAAGTGTTGGCTTCTGAGAGTAGACTGTACAGGACTGAACAGGATTTCAGGTGCAACTTTTCCTGCTACTTTTGAGCCATTAACTTAAAAATATGTATGGCCTAAATAGCATGGTTGTGTAGGAGAATATTTGTGTTAGAGATGTCCTGGAAATTTTTCTTTGAGGACTGCTCATAAAACACTTTACCCATGAAAAAACCAACACCTCCTTGTGGTTTGTTGTCAGGATGGTTCAGACAAATGAGGAGTTAGTATTCTGTTCAAATGCAGCCATGTCACTCTGTTATAGGCACCCCCTCAAAAAATAACTCCATGTATGTAATTGTACCAAAAGTATACATTTACATGGATTGTTATATTGGCCTCAGTTTCTTAATTTTAAGGAATATTTTTTTGACTGACATTTTCACTGAAAATGAGTAACGAGAAACATTTTTGCACTTTCTAAAAAGGCCAGCAGAGAGTAAGGATGGAGAACAAGAAGCAAATATTAAGTGAAACAAGAGGCCCTCTCAAAACAGAGGGGCTCAAAGGAGAGCAAACAAGGGAGAACAATTAATATTGTACTAAATGACTGCAGGGAAAAGAAACAGATTAGAACCAAACTGCAGCTCATGCTAAAGGCATCTTTGCAATGGCACCAATGTGGCTTTGCTGCCTCAAGTATCAGCTTCAGAAGAGGGATTTTCCTCAGGACTGCAGCAAGGGAGGAAGGGGTTGAATTCCCTATGCCTGCCTGCTATGATCCTCATAATTATCACATGCACACGTGCAATTTGCCTTTTTTAAAATACCTTGCACATTAAATGCAAAGAATCATGTCATGTCATGTCTAGTTTGGGACTTGGATGGTGTCAGCTCACCCAGAAGCATATAATAGTCCAATAGTCCACGGGAGAGCCAGTGTGGTGTAGTGGTTAAGAGCAGTAGACTTGTAATCTGGTGAACCGGGTTCGCTTCCCCGCTCCTCCACATGCAGCTGCTGGGTGACCTTGGGCCAGTCACACTTCTCTGAAGTCTCTCAGCCCCACTCACCTCACAGAGTGTTTGTTGTGGGGGAGGAAGGGAAAGGAGAATGTTAGCCACTTTGAGACTCCTTCGGGTAGTGATAAAGCGGGATATCAAATCCAAACTCCTCCTCCTCCGCTGCTTCTTCTTCTTCTTCTTCTTCTTCTTCTTCTTCTTCTTCTTCTTCTTCTTCTTCTTCTTCTTCTTCTGTGATTTCACATTTTTATTCTCCTTCCCTCTTTCGCTATGGATTGCCATAACTTTCCTCTCTATTTAATGCATGGCATACTGTGTGTACGACCCCCCCTACCCTCCTGTGTCTGCAATTTCTTTAAACCTTCTGGTGAGAAGAGGGAGGGCATGGACTCTTCTCCTACATGGTCAGGTATGGTGGCATTGGCGGGAAGCTGTGCCTTTAATCTTTTTCTTTCCCCTCCAGCCAAATTCCTCTGCTTCCCCCTTGCACCATCTTATCCTCTTGCAGTCCTGCAGCAAGAGCACTGTGTACGTTCTTCTCATGTATCCTTCCTCTTAATCTGTCTCATCTCCCTCCCCCATTTCTCAAGTCTCTCTGTTGTGTGGTCCGTAGGATCATTGGAAGCTGCCTTATACTGAGTCAGGTCATTGGCCCATTTAGCTCAGCATCGTCTACACTGGCTGGCAGCAGCTCTCAGGCAGAGATCTCTCCCAGCCCTACTTGGTGTGTTCAGTGTGGTGTAGTGCTTAAGAGTGGTAGTCTTGTAATCTGGTGAACCGGGTTCGCTTCCCTGCTCCTCCACATGCAGCTGCTGGGTGACCTTGGGCTAGTCACACTTCTCTGAAGTCTCTTAGCCTCACTCACCTCACAGAGTGTTTGTTGTGGGGGAGGAAGAAAAGGAAAATGTTAGCTGCTTTGAGACTCCTTTGGATAGTGATAAAGTGGGATATCAAATCCAAACTCTTCTTCTTCTGGATTGATCCTGGGACCTTCTGCATGCAAGGCAATTGCTCTGCCACTGAACCATGACCTTTCCCTGAAATTTAACAATTGGGGGAATTGTTAAAATGAAAGCTCACTTGACATATAAGTGGTGATTATCCTGAAACAGCTCAGGATCCTCTTGCCAAGCAATTGGAAGTTCCATCTGGTGGAGATTGCCAGAGATTTTCCTCTCCCATGAAAGCTTAGCTGCCCTGCTCTGGTCATTCATAAATATGCCCACACTCTCCATGCCCCTTTACAGAATGTCTAATGTGCCCATTTTGGCAGCATTAAGTACTTTACGCTAGGGGCTTGTCCATACAGGAACAGAGTGTAGATTTACACCAGCTTGTCTCCCCATTAATGCTAGGGCAGCCACATAATTACTTCCCTGTTGTTATCTCAGACCTCCCCTCACCCTTTTAAACGAAGTGTGTTTTTAATTCTTGGAAAGTCCAAATTTGGTGGGGACATGCATTTAAAGTGGAAAAGGTCTGGGACAACTCTAGGATGGGGTCCACATTTTTGTTCTGGTGTGTTCGAGTCCTGGGTCAATTTCTTTCTGTATTGTACCATAAAACAATACTGGCCATATAGCATGGAATGCTCTTTAAAATGTAACCCTGTTAAGTGATTTTAAAAATTATTTTATCAGTGTGGGCCTGCTGAATTAATG
Source organism: Podarcis pityusensis (assembly GCF_964106645.2). Classification (NCBI taxonomy): domain Eukaryota; kingdom Metazoa; phylum Chordata; class Lepidosauria; order Squamata; family Lacertidae; genus Podarcis; species Podarcis pityusensis. The sequence goes on from NC_138037.1 coordinate 28,772,325, forward strand.
ATTATATTATATTAATATCATATATTAGTATCGTATTGTATCATATGTTATTGTAAGGTCCCCCATCTCTGAGTACCAAGAGACAACAGGGGTGCCTGTGCTTATCCTGGGTTCAGTTTCCTTGGAATGAAGGTCAATGGAGGCTGTGGTACCCTTAGGTTATGTGGTTCTATCTATACAACCTGACCATAGGATGGAGGTGCTCACTGCATTAAGACTCCAAAATTTATTGCCTCCCCATTAGGTTTCCAGAAAAGCTCCAAGCCATGCTCTGGGTACAGTATAGGTCAAGACAAGCCTCTGTGTCTTCAGCTTCCAGCATCAGCCACAACTCTCTCACACACCCAGCCCCCCCCCCTTGGCCCCCTGTTCTCCATCCTAGGGTGGCATGGCGTCCAGCCAGGTGAGGTAGTAAAAGGTCCACACATTTCTCTTTATGGCAACATGTCTTTGGACATATACATGGCAGTCCAGCTGACTAGCTAAGGCAACCTGTCTGACTTAGTTCAGTGGCCTCTTCTACTAGATTCTAAACCTTGCTGCATCAAGGATCACAGGCCTGGAAGGGACCAATGAATATCATCCAGACTGACTCCGCCCCCCCTTAAACCTATAACAATATTATTGCTGTGGTAAAGATTTTTCTATCGCTATAGAACAGAAGTTCTTGTTTTGCTTGACCAGACCTTCAACAGTGTCCTTAATAGAAAGCCATGACATACATTGTAGCATCAATAAATACCCTTTCAGTTAGCAAAGAAAAGACCTCTAAATGAAAATTAACAAACGTGGATAAAAGAGTTCACTCCCTCTGCACTCAAGTCACATTAAACTTCACTGTCTTCAGAGCAGGAAGCAGTTTATAGCATCGTATTTGCAAACACACCCAAGACTCATCTAGACTGTATCAGCCACATGAAGTAAGGAAGTAAGACAAAAGTGGCATAGGGAATTTTCTTCTGCCTTGGCTAGAGAAACCACATGGCCAGACCTCAGGGAGACTACTGGTATGAACGTGGGTGGCATGATCTGGTTTTTAAGTTATATACAATTTAGGAAACAAACTTATTCCCCCTTGCTGAGTGAACATTACAGCAGAACTAGGGGATGAACAAGGCTTTCTTGTGGATCTCAAATGAATCTACCCTAAAAGCCCAGCCACTGCAACATTCCTTTCCCAGTCCCCTTATTTGTTTTATTCCATTTCAAATTGCAGTAGCAAAAAAGGGCATTTCTTTATTTATCTAATTTAGTAGTTTCACTGTTTCAAAGTCCTTGCAGTTAGACTTGCGGGCCTACCTGGTCCGTACCAGCCCACAGGAGCCAATGTGGGTTTTAACCTAGGATGTGCAGCCTAGATGGCCACTTCACTGCTTTGAGCACAGGGAATGCATTGAGGGGGGAAAGAGTTATCAGCCTTTTCTGGGATATAGGGAACAGATTATACTGAGTCAGACCTCAGTATAGTTCTGCATTCTCTCTACACCAACTGACAGCAAGTCTCTAATGTAGCGTTTCCCAAACTTGGGTCTCCAGCTGTTCCCATCATCCCTGACCACCAGTCCTGCTAGCTAGGGATGGTGGCAGTTGCAGTCCAAAAACAGCTGGAGACCCAAGTTTGGGAAACCCTGCTGTAATGTTTCAGACAGGAAACCTTCTAGCCTGACGTGGAGTTTTCAGGAGTTGAACCTGGGACCTGCAGCTTATGAGGCATGTGCTGTATCACTGAACTATGATCACCTCAGGCATTTCCAGAAGGCCCAGATGCATGGCACTGAACTCAGCCAGGAGCACCGGTAGGAGCTATTCTCTGTGCATCACCCTAATCCAATTTGTAAACTCGCTCATCTAATCGTCTGTGCCGAGTAAGAATCCTCTCCAGGTGACCTGGTAAAGGTAAAGGTAAAGGGACCCCTGACCATTAGGTCCAGTCGTGACCGACTCTGGGGTTGCGGCGCACATCTCGCTTTATTGGCCAAGGGAGCTGGCGTACAGCTTCCGGGTCATGTGGCCAGCATGACTAAGCTGCTTCTGGCGAACCAGAGCAGCGCACGGAAATGCCGTTTACCTTCCCGCCGGAGCGGTACCTATTTATCTACTTGCACTTTGACGTGCTTTTGAACTGCTAGGTTGGCAGGAGCAGGGACTGAGCAACAGGAGCTCACCCCGTCGCAGGGATTCGAATTGCCGACCTTCTGATTGGCAAGTTGTAGGCTCTGTGGTTTAACCCACAGCGCCACCTGCGTCCCACACCAGGTGACCTGACAGAGAAGCAAAAGCCGGTTCTCTCTTCATCCTTGTAAGGCCACAAATGTCTAACAGAAGAAATATAGTAAACATGTTTGAGAGTTAGTAATGGGGGGCGGGGGGCAGGAGGACTAGATTTGCAAGGCTGCCCTACTTGGTAATCTTCTGAAAATATGTCTACTTCTGAATATATTGTGTCCTACAGATGAAAAATTAAAAGCGTCCTAGTCATTACAGTGAACTACATGGTCTAGCTGTAGATCCATCAGTAAGTAGCATTCTGGCTTACTTGGGGATCTGCCTGTCTGTTGTACGAGCTCAGCATTTTGAGTTTTGTCCAGAAGCAAAGCAATGAATGAATTTTCTTCAGAGCTCAATTTTGTTGTCAGAAAGCCAAACTGACTCAGAGGAATGGGTGGAGCTGCTTGTTCAGACAGGATTTTTACTTTTTGCCCTTTACCTCTGGAGCCAGAGGTCTGGCTCCCATCCAGCTGTATGAGGAGAAGATTATGGTCTTTCTCTAGGTAATTTGAAGGAGCAAAACCAAAGTGAAGTCAGGTGATCAAAAGCCGGCACTGAGTTTTTCCACAATGTTTCTCTTGATTTTGCTTATCTATTCCACTGTAACCACACGGTTTCCCCCCCTCTTTTTAAAGACTTCATGAGCAGTTTCTTGTATGCACAAAATTGCAGATCTGTTCATGTAGGATGAACTATCAGTGGCTCTCAACTCTGAGGTTTTGCGGACCTCTCAAAAATTGCCGGGAACCACTTAATAAACTTTATTTCTTCTACTGTGACAATATCATCAAAAACCAGCACAGCATTATGAAAATCACAGGTCGGGCTACTGGCATGGATCCCTTTAACTGGGAAAAATATATATCACGAAACTCAGAGGTCCTAGTCCATGGCCTTGATAGTCTCTTCAGTAAATATGGCCCTAGTCAAAACACCCTCAGTCTCCATTACAAGAAAAGAAATAAATCAAATGCAAGGCCAGCTACAGCATAGCTGTCAACTTTTCCCTTTTCTTGCGAGGAATCCTATTCGGAATAAGGGAATTTCCCTTTAAAAAAGGGAAACGTTGACAGCTATGAGCTACAGAAGTTCTTGACTGTACCACCTTATGAAGCCAACATGGGGGAGATGTTTCGTGAACATTTTTGGCCAGAGAATTCACCATCTGTCCTCAGTGATTCCATGTGCTCCTTGGGGAGAGTCTTGAAACTATTCATGGGGGTGAGGGGTGGAGGTGCTGAAGCAAATGGATCAACAGTCCTTTGCTTCAAGCCAATTATGCATAGTTTGCTAAGGATATGTATGCAGATCCTGGACCCTAAGTTTGGATGCCATGGATTGAACTTGAGGCCTTCTGCATTTAAAGCAAGTTCTTCACTGAGCTATGGCCTCTCCCCATCTGAACGGCTACTGAAAGAATTGCAGTGAGGGCTGATGCCATCCCCTTGCGTCGTTTTTCTTTGCTCAGAGAGCCCTTTTATACATGCTTTGCTGTAGTTAATCAGTCCTAACAGTGCAAATGGGAGCTGGACCAGGGCAAAAGTCTCCCCATGCTATGTTGGTGGGAAATGAAACTGCTTGCAGTCTGGCAATGGGATGCCCTATAGTGTAACATTTGTACTTCTCTCAATTTTGCAATGCAGTTCTCCAACCCCCAAATGTGCACAAAAATGCATACATTAAGAGAAAATGTGCATAGGCTTCCAGTCCCACCTGCCTTAATGGAGGCATCCCCCACGACGGTGGAGGATTGTTGGCGAACAAAAAACAAGGATGGTAGAGGGTAAATCATCCTTACAAATTCCCTCCAGGGAATGGGCTTTGCTCGCAGTTCGTCTTGGTACCTGGCTCTCACTCCGGCATGGAATGTGGAAGGCAGGGAGGCGCTGAGTACAAAAGCACTTCACCTGGTGAAAACCCTCCTACGTCGCCATTAAGTAGAGGTTATCCGTTTAGTTGGATTTATAGTTGATTTTAAAGTACCAGCGTGTTATGGAAAAGGGTTGCAACAACATACTGCGGAACATATCAGCTACAGGGATCAAGGGTTTGAACTGAGATAAGATTTTCTTTAGTGTGGGAATCGTTTGGGGAGAGGGAAACCCATGGTTTGTTTATTCTAAGCTTCTTTTATATATTTATGATTTGGCAATCCTCTTCAGAATACAAGATAAAAATAGATTTACAAGTGAGGAAGGGATGTTGGAGTAATATTGATATTAACAAGCAAAAATGGAAGCTGCATGTGATCTGAAATGAAGAAAGGGGGGGGGGGACTCAAGTATGACTGTGTTGGAAAGACAGTAATTCCCCTCACCTCTGTTTAAAAACAACAGACAAGGAAAAACAGACTGAGATTTGTTTGTGCTATTGTGTTTGTGAGATTTGTTTGACGGATTGTAATCTAAGATAAAGTTTAATTGGGCCATAAATCTCTTGCTGGAAGGAAAAGAATTTGGGGGGTGTGATAAGAACGCTTCAGAGATTCTGGGAGTTGGAAAAGGGGTATTAAATCTTCAGTGCTGAGAAAACTGCCCACCTTTTCCTAGGCTGAGATGAAAATGGCGAAGATCTGTGACATGTTTTACTAGTGAGACAGAATGGTTTCTAGTAGACTGTCGCCTGTTCCGAGACATAGAAACAAGGACTGAGAGATAAGACTTCTGAGAAACTTTGAGATTCAGTTCCGCCCCAAATCATGATGGGAGAAAACAACAACTGGGAAGTGAAAGAAACACCATATATGGACAGAAGGAATCTCCAGTTTTCACATGCAGAACAGAATAAAGATAATAGTTCCACACCTGAAGCATTATAAATTTATATATTATAACATCACAAATGGAAATCATTAATTATGTAGCTGTTGACTAAGGGATGATTATTATAACTGAAATGTAACTGGTATTAATTAAGATTATGCAACACAGTGATATAAGATCAGAAATGCGCCTGTTCCACCATGCAGGGAGCCATTTTAACTGAAATGTATTATTAGGAAGTTGAATGGCATTCTGATAATTGTATAATTTGGGAATTAACTGTTACTGTTATAATTTAGCTATTATTGGGGGTATATTGGAAAACATTTTTTTTTAATTTACAAAAAAAGGTGTGCATAAAAATGTATATCTTAATGACAGTAACACAAAAATGAATGCTATTGTGGGGAATTGCTTGCGAAATTATGTATGCTAGACAAAATTGCTTCCAAAAATTGGTATATTAGAAGAAATGCACAATAAATGCTGACAATTTTTGTGCAGACTTAATATATATATATATATATATATCTGCAAACTGAACTCAAGTCTGGAAAAAAGAGAAGTGGTGAAAAAAGGATATTGACCGATTCATCTCTACTTCCAAATGGTGACTTAGGTAGTGAGAAAAGCTCATGAAAATTCAACACAGAATTAATGTGTGAGTGAAATATAAGTAGGTTTACTCAGTTCTGATAAGCCATAGTCGCCAGGTTTGCTGCTGATATACATTTGTGGAAATGCTGCTTTAGACAAAGAAAGCTGGGAATCAAGCAGAGGATTTAGCCTTCAGTTGTAATTGTGAAACCACTTATTCTACAGAAGTCCCTTTGAAGTTAATGGGCTCTCCTGCAGACGGTGGCTGGAGGCTTGCAGACAGATTCTGGAGGCTTGCAGCAGCTCATCTGCCTGCAGTGCTGGCATAATGCCTCTCCACTCTCTGTGCTACCCCACGGTTGGTGATGTTGATCTGACACATCAGGTAACAGGCTTGATATTAAGCAGGGGTGGTTTTTTTGTTTTTTGTTTTGCTGATGCTGCAAGTTTTCATCTTATTTGTTCCTTTCTCCAGTTTGAAGAACCTGAGTCAGATTATATCACAGACAAGCAAAACATAACAATGTGCAGATGACGGTCAAAATGAGCATATTCTGCACAATCTAACACGATCACAGCACCATTAAAAAAGAGAGATTAGCCAGCTCCATATGCTTTTCTCGATCAAGTTGTTTTCTCCATTCTCCAAAGGGATTCCAACAAAGCCTCTCTAGGAAGCAAACTCCATAATCAGGGTTCTACCACCAAGAAGACCTAGCTCTGTGTGTCACCGTCAGTCTAGTGCAGGCACCCCCAAACTCGGCCCTCCAGATGTTTTGGGACTACAATTCCCACCATCCCTGACCACTGGTCCTGTTAGCTAGGGATGATGGGAGTTGCAGTCCCCAAACATCTGGAGGGCCGAGTTTGGGGATGCCTGGTCTAGTGCATGGCTAAGTAACCTTTGGCCTTTCTGATGTTGCTGGACTATAGCTCTCACAATTCCCGATCATAAGCTATGTTGCTGGGCCACAAGTTCCCCAGCTTTTGTCTAGCTTTTCACACAGAAGACCTAAAAGGGTGGTTTGGTTCCTATGTGGTGTTCCCACAAGAAACCAATTTCAGGCCCAAGATAAAACGTTTCGAGAAGGTGTGGGCATGTAGCCCTTGGCGTAATTTCCAAAGCTGACTGCGACGGATCAGTCTAGACAACTCTGGCAAGAACAGTCTCTTTCTCCTTTCGTAGGAAGCAAGAGGGAGAAAGAAGGAGGTGGTGGGAAGCAGTGCTATTTTTCTAGAAAAAGAGGTGCCACAACTCACCCTTTTTCTCTGATAATGGAAATGGCTCCCACCTGAAAGGTGCCAGAACTCAGTTCCGGCGAGTTCCAACTGGAAAAAGCCCTGTTTAGGAAGACAGTGCAAATGGGCATGAGGTCTGCTTTTGGCACTGGTCTTGCCCACAGCTGGCTTGGGTTCTTCCCCTTGTTGGGCCCACCCCACTGGCAGATTACCTCTGAAGGAATACATGATTTGACAGTAAAAAGTATTGCCCACCCCTCTTTTGGAGGCCTACCAAAAGTAAGCAAAACTTAACAATGAGGCTGGTAGCAGTTATGCTTGGTCTCTAGGTTATTCACTCCTTCAAAATCATCATCTGTGAACTTTCCCTCCTGTCTAGGCATTAGAACTTTGACCCTCAACAGGCAAATTAACTACAAACCCCATAATTTGGGCTCTCCTCCAAACCTGTACCAAAGTTTTGCTGTTATTTTACAGTGTTTTGCAGAGAAACCTCCACATTCTGTAGCGCTCCACAAACTGATTAATTGATACATCAAACACAAGGTTCGTGCTTAACTACAAGCCCCCAAATTTGGGATCCTCTGCAAACAGCGCTACCACCATCAACCATTCTCAGCTGCAAGTAGGGCTTCCCTTCAGACTGGAATCAGCTTTGCCTATAGTCCCTGAGGGGACATAGATCAGAGCCCCCCAGTAACATCCTCTCACCAAACCTTTGAAACAACCTATTTTCCCCTGGCTGTCAACAAATGTTAAATATTCTGTTATGTCAGAGTGAGGAAATGTACTGGGGATCTTACATATGCAGGGATGTCTTGGATAATAAATCACTTTTGAGTCTATATGACTGATGACCCATGAAATCTCCACAGGCCTTCTAGTTTTAACAGTCACAAACACTAATCTTGGCTGTCGGAGGAAAGTAGTGTATTCTATTGAGCCCTAGTAAACTTTCCACTCGAAAGCATGGTAGTTACCAAATGGTTATTGAAAAGAGCTTGCTGAGAAGCAATAGTGATTCCTTGGCTCTCTTTCTGACATGGGGCTGGGCCCCCTTGTGGTGCTATTTCTCCTAATACACAAATAAACACCAGGACCGTTCATGTCCCATATTTATTTTAATGCCTTGTCTGCTTACTAGTGTACAGACGTCACACAGTGCTGTGCCACAATGTTGAAGTTCTTTGGAGCTATGTCTAGATTGTCTTGCACGCCAGCTTTTTGTACTGACTCTTATTGTATGTATGCATAATGATGGATACATCAACTTGGGGTTAAAAGATTCTGAACATGTGCAGAGTGTTTTCCTCCAAGCATTGAAAAAGAGCAAAGCCTGCAGGCCCTAGGCAGTCCTGAGCCATGGCTTTTCTTCTTTTAGAACCAAAGCATTCTTAGCCATCTTGTTGGCCTCATCCATTGGGCTCGCCTTACATCCTTAGCTGCAGGGGTATTCAGTTATCAAGGAAGCAAAAGGAGAGACAAGAGTTAATGCAAAGTAAGAATTGCAGCACCGGCCCATGTGAGTCACAACTCAACAGATTTTATAAAACCGCTAAGGAGATTAACTCAATAACCAGTTTACCTGTCAGCATCAAGTCCCCCCCCCCCAAGACCCCTAACACATCTTCAAAAAACTGCTGCCTGACAGACTGATGCTTTCCAGAGTCAGGTGGTGTCTGGCTTGAGGAATTCACTGTGTTTCCCCCCTTCTCTCTCGGTGTTAAGCATTTTCATAGGTGAGGTTTAAGCCATTTATCACTTATCACATTCCTATGCCTTCCTTAAGGAGTTCAGAATGGGATCCATTTTATTCTATTGCCATTTTGCCCTCGCAACATCCTGGGAGGCAGGCTGAAAAAGAGTTAATGACCCCCAGATCAGGCAGTGAGCTTCACAGCTGAATGGAAATTTGAACCCAGGGCTCTCGTTCAAGCCCAATACTTTATTCACTATACCGAACCTGCTCTTCTTATCCATCTTGCATGGTTGTCAGATGCACATTAAATGTGTATATTTACCACTTGTATATTGCATTGGTGTTTGGATAGCTCAGTCGGTAGAGCTTGAGACTCTTAATCTTAGGGTCGTGGGTTCAAGCCCCACATTGGGCAAAAGATTTCTGCATTGCAGGGGGTAGAACTACAGTAGATCACTCTTGTGGTCCCTTCCACCTCTATGATTCTAACTGATGGGAACGGTTGGTGGAGCTTCTGCTTCGCTTGCAGAAGGTCCCAGGTTCAATCTTTGGCATTCTAGGTATGGATTTGAGAGACCCCTGTTTGCAACCCTGGAGACCCACTGATAATCAGCATAGTCAGGTCAACAGTCTGATTCAGCATAAGACATCTTCCTACCTTCTTCCACTGTTCCTCTAGGCTGCGTCTCATGTCTGCGTCATGCTCTGACTTAAGGTGGATCATGCTAACATTACCACTGCCATTTTCTTTTTGCTCTTGCTGTGAAGGGTTTTAAAAAAGGAAGGAAGGATCTAAAGGGGAAGAGAGATTGGATACATTAAATACCTAAAAGTAGCTTCTGTGTAATAGTTGAAGCTTAAAGGTGAGTCCTGGCTCTAAGAAGGTTGCATATTAAAGCAAAGAACTAGTATTAGAGGCATACTGGACTGGAGGTAGTACATAATCATCATGGCTAATAGACACTTTTAAAACCATCTAGGTTGATGGGCATCACTACATGTTTTGGCAGAAAATCCTATAGTTTAACTTTGCACTGGGCGAAGTAGTGATTCCTTTTGTCTGCCTTGCATCTTCATTGGATGACTCCAGGCTTTAGCATTATGAGAAAGCCAATTTTGCCGATTTTGGTTTCCCCCCTTAAGATTTCTTTATACTACTACTATTCCCCGTAAGCACTATGATCATAGTGTTGTTGTGAGAAGGCTGAAATGGGCACAAGGAGAAACCACTGCTTGGGACTCCTTGAAGACAGACATGCTTCATTTCTTGATGCTGAAATGCACAACACAGTGTGTGGCTTAACTAACTTTCTTGCGTTATCTGCTCTGCACATAGAACATTTTCCTGCTTTCCAGTTGCGGCACAGATTGTGTTGATCTGTGGTGTTACGTTTATCATGTGTAGATGGTATTGATTGGTGCTGGGGAACTTGCAAGTACATACAATTGTTGGATGGGGTAGATAAAGAAAAATGTATGTGTAGGGGGGTGGTTTAGCTGTTGTGTAAGACTTATTTTATTTCTATTGTGCACATAAAAAGCAGTTCTTCCTAACAGACTGTGCACTACACCCAGGAAAGACTGTTGACACTCATAGTTTGGAGTAAGTCCTGCCAGTTAGAGTCAGGTTCTTTTCATCACTGAAACATGGCCTGAATGTGCATATATACAAACAACTAAGCATATACAGATTTTATGCAAATTAGAACAATGTGCCAGCTTGCCAGGTCTTTTTATGTACCTAGCAGCTGCCCAGACACTGACACTTACTTCTGAGTAAACATGCCTAGGATTGCACAGTAAATCTCCTGCGCCAGTGACCCAAGTTCTTTTTCATTGGTTCCTTCCTATAAACGCAGCTATGATGCCCTGACTTTAAAAGAAACCACAAAGCCTAATCATCATGTTATCTCCAGACTTAGTCTGCTCTTGGAACCCTTCCCTCTTGCCCCCTTTTTATTCTCCTCTTGTAATAGCTTCCACATGCTCATGCAAAAGCGTGGCACATTTTTAAAATCCTTGGCATAGAAATCAATTAAGCAAAGCGGCCGGGACTTCACAGCAGCGCTGCAGCAGGAGAAGCGATTTAGAAACGCGGCGATCTTACTTTGCAAATTGTGACCCGATCTTGAGCTCAAGCCCACCAAGGAGAGGAATGAACCAAAACACAAAGTAACACTTCGTGTGGAATGGAGATGATCATGGGGTTCTCTTTTGAGGAGAGCCCATGTCGAAAAGGAAGGTGTACGTCATCTTCAAAAATGGCAAATAATCATGTTCGTCTGTTTCTGTTGTTGTCCAGGAGGCAGATCCAAAAGCAACAGTAGAGCCAATGAAAATGTCACAAAATAGTGAGCAAGCTTTTGAGTTACCTGTGGATGGATGCTACCCAAGTGAATGAATGGTGAGATGAGAGAGAGAGAGAGAAAAGAAATGTTCCTGGGCCTTATGAAGATAGCCCTGGGCCACACCAACACCATATATTTAAAAGACACCTACACCACTTTAAAAGCCATGGCATTCCCCCCCCCCCCCCAAATCCTGGGATGCTTGGATTTGTAGCTCTGTGGGGGGCGGCGGTCCTACTCTCAGCACCATCAACAAACTACTGTTCCCAGAATTCTTTGGGTGAAGCCATGACTGTTCAAGTGGTGTGGATGTGACCTGCCTACGTTTGGTGAGATAGCCTGGTGCATAAGAGTACAAACTAAACCTGTGATCCCATGCATACCTCCAAGACAGCAGAGGTAATATTCAGCTAAATCAGAGTGCATGGAAATGAATGAACATAAGTTAGGCCCGTTGACTTCATTAGATCTAATCAGAGTAAAACTTAGCTGAATGCCACCTTAAGTCCCTGTACCAAGAGGGACTCTTCTGCTGATCTTAACACTGGAGAGGGTCTCCTCCAAACCTGAAGCTGAACTACCACCAGCTTCTTAAGCACCATTCCCCCCAAATGTATATTTGCCACTGACTGATAGTTATTTAACACTTCTGGGTTCTGGGATGCCCTCCTAAGGAGTGGGAGCACCATCACTTCCTTCAAGTGGATGGTACCTTCCCCTTCTCCAGTGAAGCATCATTCCCTGGACCCACCCAGGCGAGCTTTTTTCCTTCTTCCTCCATTCCTCCAGCTTTGCCTGATGAAGAGTTCTGGATAACTTGAAAACTTGCTCATGCTTTTGTGACATTTTACTTGGCCTAATTAAGTTTTTTTTTTTTTTTTTTAAAGGATTACTTTTTATTATTTATTTATTTCTCCAGGTATAAATCAGACACGGGTGGCACTGTGGGTTAAACCATAGAGCCTAGGGCTTAGAATCATAGAATCATAGAGTTGGAAGAGACCACAAGGGCTATCGAGTCCAACCCCCTGCCAAGCAGGAAACACCATCAGAGCACTCCTGACATATGGTTGTCAAGCCTCTGCTTAAAGACCTCCATAGAAAAAGGTCGGCGGTTCGAATCCCCGCGACAGGGTGAGCTCCCGTTGCTCGGTCCCTGCTCCTGCCAACCTAGCAGTTCGAAAGCACGAAGTACAAGGAGATAAATACCCTCTGGAAGGAGGGTAAATGGCATTTCACCAGAAGCGGCTTAGTCATGCTGGCCACATGACCCGGAAGCTGTACGCTGGCTCCCTCGGCCAGTAAAGCGAGATGAGCACCGCAACCCTAGAGTTGGCCGCGACTGGACCTAATGGTCAGGGGTTCCTTTACCTTTACCAGCTATAAATACAAAATCATAAGATCTTGATAAATATTAACAATGCATGTGAATTATTGTTCTACTTAATAAATACATTTTAAGCCATAGCTAGAACATAAAGAGTATGACTTTTATAATAAAAAAATATTGAATTTTATAAATTATTCATTTAGTTAAAAATACGTATAGACTGCCCCTCATACAAATTCCCAGTCTGGTGTACAACAAGATTTACAAAAGAGATAAAATACTATTAAAAACAGTACAGGATGATCATAAAAATGACATACGGTTCTCCAGCCGTAACTAGATTTTTTCCAGACATAACTTTCAACATGTGCTATATAATAGTGAAACCGCTATAGAATAGAAAAGCGAACTCTGTTATAACTATGAACAAAGCTTTTTGATCCGACGTGTATTCCTGCTATGTCTCTCCCAATAACGAATATGGGATTAATGAGTCCTGCACTTCGTTATTTATTGGAACAACAAAGTGGCCTAATAAAGGTATTTCTAAGTTTGTAGATTTTTGTCCTGCAGACCAGCATTGCTACATTTGCTTTTTGCATAAACCAAAACATAACATGCTCTTTGGATATTGTAGAGCAGCCTTCATCAACCAGATGTTTTGCACTACAATACCGATCAGTCCCAGGTTGAACGTTGTCGTCCACAACATCTGGAGAGCACCAGTCTGGTGACAGCTGTTGCAGAGAGAGCAGCCACATTTCTTTACCTTAACTGAAGCCAAGAGAGGCAACTCTGAAGAGCATGCCTTGAAGACTGGGATCAACCTTCAGCACCATTCCTTGTGTCTGCATCTTAAGAGGCAGGTGTTCCCTTCCTGTCGCCTGAAAGCTGCAGCCTGGCCCCCAACAAACAGTGCTGTTGTAGAGTTTAAGGGCACATCTACACCACAGATTGAATGTGGTATGAAAGATGTTCCATTTCCTCAAGAAACCCCAGGGGAAATATAGTCCGGGGCAGGTGGGCAGAGAAGTGATCTCTGTCAGAGAATCTCAACATCCTCACCAAACTACCAAAGAATTCTTTGCGGAAAGCCAGGGTTGTGAAACTGGTATAAAATGGATGCAAATGTGTAGGACATGTGCAACTGCAGATTTGAACCAGGTGAAAACTGGTTGATTTCCACGGATTCTCTCAAAATACTCTGGAGGCTGTTTGTTCTGGATGCGGACAGTTGTTTGTTAAGAGATCTCACCTGCCTCGCAGAACGATTCCTGGGATGAGAACAATTGGAAGGATAGCAACAGGAAGATTTAAAGAAGGAACTATTGGAAACTCAAGGCAGTAGAAACATAAGATGATTGGACCCCACTGAACTTCAAGCATGGGAAGCCCCAACACAAATTTATAATTTGGCAAAATATTTGGACTATATGATATGTATTTGTATAATTTGGAATATTTAATGTGATCTGATTGGATTGTTAAAATGGAAAACTTAATAAAAAATATTTTTAAAAAAGAGAAAAATTCCAATGTAAAGTAGTTTTAAAATGGTAGCAGTAACTCCACAAGCATAAAGGCTCTTTTCCTGACTGGGTTCAAATTTGATTTCTGCTGGGTGGCTCTCTGCTGGGTGAAGGACCCCTGATCAGATGGCTCTTATGAGCTGGAGACACCGTTGCGAGATGCACCTTCGTGGAGAGCCTGCTTCCGCCATTCCAAGAGTGTGAAATACCTCTTTCATGAAACAAGCAAAGCTGATAGATTTCATTGTAGCTTTTAAGCAGCTAAATGCTAGTTAAAACCTGTAAACATGTCCACATGCCTTCCTCTAAGCAGCGAGGTTCTTAACGTGTGGCGCCTCCTGGATTAAGGAAGATCCTTCATGCAGCTACGCCGGGGAACCAGCCGGGACTTTAGCCCTAGATACAGTTATACTTATTGTCATATTTCTATATACCTAAGCTATTCTTTATGATGGAAAGGAGGTGGGTGCCGCAATCGGGGGTTGATCAAGGAGCTGGTGGAAACCTAGACATGATTAACATGCGGCGTATGCGTTTGTGACTTTGCCAAACCTTTACCAGGTGTAAGGCCAGTTTTGTGAATTTCTGTGCACATATGCAGTACTTGCATGCTGTAGAAATCAGTGATCAGTGTGAAAGTGTTGGTTTTTACCAGGGTTAGTGGGCCTCCAGATTATGTTGGACTCCTCCTCTCAGCAGATGCAGCCACCATAAACAATGGTCAGGGAGGATGGAAGCTGCAGTCCATCAACATCTGGAGGGCCAGATGTTTTCCCCATCCCTAGTTAAAACCAAGTCCTCTTAAATGCTACTTCTCCTGAGATGTTTTTGTGCTCATGTTTGGATGCCTGAGTAAAATGCTCACTTTTTCCTTTAAGAACCACACACACAATCCTCAAAGGGGAATTTTGACCCCTTCAGAAGGCATTCTTCATGGACTCAAAGCTCATCCTTTATGAACTTCATATGACACACATAACAAGAGCACCGCTGGATCAAGCCAAAGGCTCATCATAGTCCGGCATTCTCTTCTCTCAACGGCCAGCCAAATATCTATGGGAAGCCTGCAAGGGGGATCTGAGTGCGACAGCCCTTACTGCAATTGTAACTCCCAGCAACTCGTATTCAGAGGCGTCCTGGGTTTAGGACATAGACATTGTGCCTAGTAGCCACTGACCTTCTGTGAAAATCAGTCTAATCTACTTTTAAAGCCATCCGGATGAGTGGCCATCACTACTTCTTGTTGAGAGCAAATGCCATAGCTCAACTACGTATTATGAAGAAGTGCCTTTTTTTGTGTCTGTCCTGAATCTTTCAACGTTCAGCTTCACAGAACGTCCCTGAGTTCTTGTGTTCTATATCCATTTTCTCCACACCTCAGCTCAATCATATCCCTCCCTTACTCACCTTACATTGAGATCCCAGGGCTTGAACCTGCACCTTCTGCATGCCCAGATGTTCTACCACAGAGCTATGAATCTTCCTGTATAACTCGTAAGGATACCTAATGCGGTCAAGAACGACTGGAAGATTGGCTGCACTTTGCAAACTAAAATTGGTTTTTTAAAAAAACAATTATATTTGTACGATCTTTATCATGATTTTCTTGTAAAGAGATATTAAACCCCACAGGGGGTGATACAGACTGGGGTGTGCGTGTGTGTGTGTGTGTGAGAGAGAGAGAGATGTGTGTGTGTCTACTGTGTTTGTCTGTATACAGTACATGCAAATTATGTTATATACAAATACACATACATAGGCACACATGTAGAAATCCCATTGTTTAGATTTCTGTCACAAGCGATGAGAATATTTAATTTTCTTTTATCTCTGGGGTTTTCATTATCATTTAAATTTCATTTCACACTAATTGATCTGGGATTAGCAAAGCCATTATTCAGAAATCAGACTTAAGACGAGCCAGAATGTGATGAATAATTCATGACACCCAATTACATGTTACGAACCTGGTGTACTTTAAAAAAAAAACCAACTTGCTTCGAACTTCCAGTCTGTTGTGAAATGAAATGACGCGTAGGCACTTAAAAGTCAAGCAACAGCCCCACGCTCTCTTAGCGCAGCTGTGCTCTCTGGACCTTGCCACCTCCTTGCTTCAAACTCAAGTCTTAAACACGGGGGAGGGAGAACTGGCTTCCAGAATACCCAGAAACTACAGATCACCTTGTCCTCAAGAAAAAAAGTGAAGAGAAGCCCTGGGGAGAGAAAAAGAAAGGAAAAGAAAAGAGCAGAAGTAACTTGATGAGCCGGAGAATGCAGTTTAGCAGGGAAATGTGGCACCAGAGCATGCCGCCTGATAGCTAAGTTCTAATGCATAGTGAAAAGATGTGTGTGTTTGGCAGAGAAGCCGTGGCTGGGCTCGTATAGTATTTTTCTCCCATCCTGAGATACATTATCAGGAGGAAGATGAGTGATTGACTTGCCAAGGGATGCCTGCAGAAGGAAATATCCTGGTGCCCCTGTTGAGAAGCCTTCAGGAACATAGGAAGCTGTCCATGTGGTTCAGTATAATCCACAATGACCAGCAGCTGATTTCTGGGGTTTCAGGCAGCGCTCTCTCCCAGCCAAACCTGGGTGGACATGGGACCTTCTGCATGCAAATCAGATGCTCTGTTAGTGAATTACAGCCCCTCCTCCCTGATCAGAACAGCAGCCATCTTTTATTGCTTTAAAAAAGTGCCTCATATGAGTGCGCATGAAAATTGTCATGTGGGAACTGACCATGGGAGCTGCTTAAACACTACCTTTTCCCAGGGGGCAGGAGAGCTTGTGGGTGCACCCCAGTGACAGCAGGGAGCCCCAGGGTAGGGGTGTGTGCAGTCAGTTCGGGCGTGAGCTTAAGTTGAAGAGATAGAAGCAGAAGTGAAAGTCCTACTGCTACCTATAAATACACTGGTGAGTGGGACTGGTTGCCCGTCTTCCATTTCTGTATTTTGGATCTGCTAGTAGTAATTATTATAGTTCTCATATGTAGGTTGTTAAGTTCATGCTTCCTTTAAAAAAACAAAAACAAAACCATTATGTCCTATGGAATTGTTTTGTGCTGCTTTAAAACGTGGATTTTTGTTTTGGTATTTGTTTGTGATATTTTTAGGATGTTGTAAACCACTCAGAAGTTTCTTTGAAATATGGAGTGGTATACTAATAAATAAATAAATAAATAAATAAATTCTGCAGATGTGGAAGTTGTACCTGTAACATTTCAAGGGGCAGTTTTTTGCTTGGTTCTGCGAAAGGGCCACTGTGACCATGAGCTCCCTGCATTTGAATAGAAAACTGAAATACCAATACCAATACCAATAATAATACTAATACCACTGGCCTGTTGCATCAGTTCATAAACATTTAGTCCTAAGTGCTGACATGGATGTAACCTTTGCACTTTGGACTATGGCAGCAGGTACCTCTCTAACCTTTTATTTAATATAACAGCCTTATTTAATAAAGCAGCCTTGAACCCACCCAGTATTCCCTAGGAATGCTTAGAAACAAACAAACAAACAAAAATAATCAGTATTTTGAAATCAGTAGTAAAACCTAGGCAAAAACCTGCTACATAATCTCAGGAACCTCCATGCACAGTTTGGTTAAAATCAGTGCCATTCTGAAATGTTCAGTCCACCATCCTGATTCAAAATGGCATCTAGTTGTATCCAAACGTCGGCGAAAACCCGTTTCATTCACTCAGTAGCCATGCAAAATTTGGTTACGACATATTTTTAAAAATGCATAGCGAGCGAGCAACTTTTCAAAACATATCGTGCGTTATTATACATATATATCATTTAATAGACTTCTGGCTTGCTCTTCAGAGCAAAAAACAAAAACGCTCCACCTTTTTGAAAATACAGTTTTTAAAGGAAAGCAATGAAAAATTTCTAAACAGCAAGTTAGATAACAGCAGCAGATCACCCCTCCGTTAAAAGCACAGTGCGCCCAAATGAGCGCAGTGCAGACGGGAATAAGGAAATCTCCGCAGGCCTCGCCCCCCCCCCCCCCGTCTGCATTCTTGGTTTATTCCGCTCCCGCCGCCGAAGCGCCTCTGTGACTCGCGCCTGCCGCATCCTCCCGGCAGCCGCTAGGTGGCAGTCTTCGTCTTCCCTTGCCATTCCTCCCCGGGAATCTCCCGATCCCTTATCAGGGCAGCAGCTCACGAAGGCGATGCCTTGGCGCGAGCAACAAGCAGCATCTCCCTCCCTCCCCTTGAATGGGCTGCTGGCGAGCTCCCTTTTACCTGCGCGTGGAATGTCTTGCAATCCCTTCTCTCTCCTCGCCGAAATCCAAACTCTCCCTTCCTTCCACCCGCCTCCTCCCCCGCACGTCCCGTCCCCCGCATTTACACGAACACCCCCACTTTGCAATCCTACCCACTGGACAGTGGTCGCCCCCCTCCCCATTAGAGCGCAGCAGCGGCAGCAGCAGCCCCACCTTCTCCGTCCCGGGACCTTTCATCTGCGGGAAGTTTTATGACACTTGGTTGAATGTGCAAAGTTTTTAATTAGACTCGCCAGACAGCCCGAGGCAGCAGTAGCGCCACGAAGTCTTCATGCTTCCCCTCTGCTTCTCTCTCCCTTCCAGCACAACAAGCCGCTCTACTCCTTTGAAGACAATGCCGACTATGTCTACGATGTCATGTGGTCACCAGTGCATCCCGCGCTCTTTGCCTGCGTGGATGGGATGGGCCGCTTGGATCTCTGGAACCTGAATAATGACACAGAGGTGAGGAGGGAGAAGGATCGGGGCCTGGGAGCTGACATTTTCTGCTGGGTTGCCATTATTATTATTATTATTATTATTATTATTATTATTTCATCTTACCCCTTCTTTTCAAAGTGGAGGGAAGGAGAAGAGACCGCCTTCCTTAGAAACAGGCTTCCACCCCAAATTCCGTGCTTGCTAATTTCATCAGTTTCCAAGGGTCCTTTTCTGGGTACCACCAGTCCTGCCTGGTGGTGTTCCCCTCCTCCTTTGGCCAGAGACAAAGGGCAAGTCCACAGCACGTTTAATGCACATGACTTCCCCCCAAGAATCCTGGGAACTGCAATTTCAGGATGCTGGGAATTGTAGCATGCTGTGCAGGGCAACTGCAGCTCCCAGGCTTATTTGGGTGTGCTTTAAATCGGTGGGGTGTGGTTGCACCCTGGATCCTCCCACCCGCTGCACCTTCCAGCTTCCACCTCACAGGATCATTTGTCGGCTTCTTGATCCTCCCAGTAGGAGACAAAGTGCTGCCCTTCTTTGCTTGTTGGACTCTAACTTCCGTCAACCCCGACTAGCATGGCCAGTGCTCAGGCTAGCAACATCTGGCAGGCCGCAGGCATACCCTGTAAGCACCACTTCATCCTTCACTCATACTCTTTCTTGGCGGCAACTCTAGGGGAATATGATATCCACCAGAATGTTACTATGGGGAGGGGTGGGGGACCTCTCTGGTAGGATGAACATAGACATTGAGCAGGCATGGCCAAACTTGGCCCTCCAGATGTTTTGGGACTACAACTCCCATCATCCCTAGCTAACAGTGGTCAGGGATAATGGGAGTTGTAGTCCCAAAACATCTGGAGGGCCAAGTTTGGCCATGCCTGAGAAGGTGGTTGGAGGCAGTAATACTACAGAGATCTCAAGGAGGGAGAGTGTTTTTGTTCTACTTGAGGGCTTCCCGCAAGCACCTAGTCGGCCGCTGGGAGGACAGGATGCTAGACTAGATGGGCCAATGGCCTGATCCAGGCTCCTCTTATGCTCTTATGTTCAAGCAAGAGCCAAGCTTGTAACTTGCCTTGTGCAAAAACTATTGTTGTTGTTAATTTGTGATCCCTATTGTCTTGGTTCATCGCTGGCACCACCCTAACATTAAGCTAAGCCCTGTAAGGAAGGTGAGGGAGGCTGTGCCTTTGCCCAGGGGCTCTAAATCAAACGTGGCATCTTAGCACATTCATCCCAAAGCCTTCTGCCCCAGATTAAAGGCATGGCACAGATTCCTTCCTTCTCTTGTGCAGAGTTGATTCACGTTTTCAAAAAGAGTGGGTGTGTCGGGGCTGCTTTGTTCACCTGCACTTCTGCTCCCCCCCCCCCGTTTAATTATTTTTTCTTCTGCATGCCCCATGAGGAATTTAGAGCATCTCCCTCTCCCCCACCTCCTGTCCCAGTGGTGGCAGGTTTTGGAGGTTTCACATGCCTCTGAAACTCTGTACCACATGCTGCAGAGGAGTTGCACAAGTTGCGCTTTCTCACGTTGCCATGAAGGACAAAAAGGGAAGCCTAGCCACAGATCTGCACCTTACATTTAAAGCACATTCAGTGCACGTTTTAAGCACCTGACTTACCTCAAATAATCCTGGGAACTGTAGTTTGTCCAGGGCGCTTGGCTCTGGAAGAACTACAGTTCCCAGAATTATTCGAAATCTCATGCTTTCAACGAGTGTGGAATGTGCTTTAAATGTGTGGTGTGGAATAAATAATAATTAATAAATCTGTCCTGAGTTGCAGGTCCAGCCTACTTCCTGGCTTGCCAGAGTAGGCAAAGCAGCTCTTCATTATTTCTCCTTTTGTGAATGTCTTTTTTTCTCTAGGACTGCATATGCAGCATACATTTCAAACACTTCTGCCAGCTCAGCCAAGAGTACTGGGACCTGTAATTTGTGTGGGTGCTGGGAGTTGTAAACTACAGTTCTTAAGATGGGGGGGGGAGAGACATGTGCTGCTGTAAAATGTATGGTGTGTACAAGGCCTGAGGGGGGGGGCAGGTTACAGCTGTCCCTCAAGCCCTTGGAACCTGCAGGGAAGCAGATTTCGGTGAGAATTTAGGAGGAAATTGCTAAAGGCAAGTCCTGTTTGGCAGCGGAACAGACTGCCTCAAAGAGATGTTGGCTGGACAGCCACCTGCCGGTATGTAGTGCTGCAGCTGCCTCTTCCATATTTACCTGGGAGTAAGCCCCATTGAATTCCATGGGACTTAACTTCTGGTTAAACTTGCATAAGATTGGGCTTTAAGGCCGTTAAATCTTAGTACACTGACTTGAGATTAAGCTCTATTGAAATTAGCAGTACCTCCTTCTGCACAAACACCTATGCAAACATTTGGGGTATGTTGCTATAGTCCTAAGCACACATACAGCCTGATCTTATTGATCGTTTACTTGAAAATAGGTCCCCCTGAGTTCAATGGGACTTACTCCCAGATAAGTGTGGTGCTTCATTTAGAAGATAACTGACCCTGAAATTTGATGAATGTGTCTTAAGTCTGCAGCGTTACTGAGGAGGTACAGTAACAAGGGCTGGATCATCCTTCTTTGACTGGGGTGCTGTAGTGGCTAGAACCAGAAAGGTCTGGGTTCAAATCCTTGCCCAGAAGCCATGGGCCAGTCACACTTGCTGCCTTGCAGGACTGTTGGGAGAATAAAAGGACAGCCAGGGAAGAACAATATAGGCTGCCCTCAGATCCTTGGAGGAAAGATGAGATAAAACTGCATAAGTGAATAATAAACATCATTAAAATAGAAAATACCACTAGAGAAGTCCAGATTTTACAAAGTGACCCTTGCCTTATTTTCATACTAGTAAGTATATAATACAAACAAATTTGTGAAAGTAAGTACTGATAAAAGAAGATTATAAATTAAGAAGCAGCTGCATTAAACTCTTGGATGTATTTCTGAGTGATTTTATTAAGTCTTTCTTGCTGGGGTTTTTTTTTGGGGGGGGGGCGTTGTTGAGTGTTTTATCGTTTTTGAGTTTCCTAATTTGAATGGAGTTCGTAAAACACTTTCAGAGTGCACTAGGTTTCTTTGATACATTTATAATTTGCCTCCCCCAAACTGCTGTCTTGTAAGGGCCTGAACTACCAACTCATCAGAAGGAGAAAGAAAGGAGTTTGTAAGGTAGTAGAACGGACATAGAATAAACGTTTATTCAATGCTCCAGTATGTAAAACAACAGCATCAAAAGCTACCTGCAGAGTGCAATACCAGCACACAGGGAGCAGACAGTCCTTCTCCTTGATGCGCTAGCTTTTTAATTGAAGGGAATTGTCACAGATGGGGAACAACAACAACAATAATAATAAAACCAACCAGCATCCCCCAGACTGAAGTGATACAACCCATTCTGCTCCTTTTTGTCCTGATTGCATAGATCAGGTCTAAGTCAGTATTTTCCTAGCCTATCTGCCTGCAGATGCTAGGAGATGTGGAAGATATTTTGTCATTTTAAGGTGTGTCCATATTGCCTTTATTTTGAAGCTGACATTCTGCCCAGAATATTACAGAAAATATTTTTGAGATATTCTGGTCAATAGCACATATATCAGGTATGTCAATCATAATGTTGTTGGTCACAATGCAATTTTGTTTAATCAAATTGGTATGGTTTTTAATTATTGTTTGTTGGTTTTATTTGTATAATATTAGTATAATATCATTTTATAAACAGGGTTTCTTTGTGTGCTTTATTGTATTCTGCTGTGAAAATGTTCTTTTTAAACTGAGAAGTGGGCTATCAATTTACTAAATAAATAAATAAATTCTGTCTCTCTTTCCCCCTCCTGCCACCATTCATTCTTCCCTGCAGGATATATATTCTGCTCCTGGTCCAAACACACGCAATTGCAAAGCTTCACATGCAATTAAAGCCTTCAAACATAAGATTTCCATACCAGTATTGGGGAGAAATTTAAAAATAGGAACCATACAGAGAAAACTCTGTTGCCCTGTTTAGCATCAGTGAAACGTTGAAGTCAGAAAGCTTTGTGAGAAAATATATTCTGTACATGAAAATCAATATCTCTTACCATAGCTGCTGCTGCTTTTTTTTGTTCTCTTACAATTTTGTCTCATGCCATTTTTGTATGAATTCAAGCAGCCTGCAGTTTTGCCTAATTTCCAGTTGTGAAATAACTGCGCCTAATTCAGATTTTACAGAAATTGTCCCTTGAACTTTTCCTTTGTAATCTTTCCCCCCACCCCCGCCCTGCGAGAACGGTCTTGTGATTGAACGTTCTAAATGCCACCACTGAGAATGGAACAGCCCCCCCCCCGAAAAACCATTGCATCATGCAAGCTGCAAATATATTTTGTAGAATGCTGTCCAGCAAACGTGCAGTTCAAATCCTATCAGAATTATAAGATAACAATAAGGCAGTGCGGATGAAAGAAACGAGGCTTGTAAAGCGGTTTGTGAGCTTAAAACACTATAGAAACGAATAATCGTGATAATAAATTTTGAGTTTCCTAATTGCAGAAAAATAGCTACGTTAGTCTGCAAGAGCAGAAAATCCAGAAAGTGCTCTGGCGCCACAGAGGCTTCAGGCAGGAGCTTTTAAGGCGAGACAGAGCTTAATTCATCAGTTGTATGTAAAGGACTAAAGAAGGTAGTGGATTTATATACTCGTGGATCGGGGCTGTAGTCAAGAAACCAACCAAGTTACCAGGGCAAAAGTAGTAACTGCCAGTATTTTCTTCTACTTTTGTGCATGTGGTTAATTCCTTCTTTCGTATGGCCTTAATATACATTTCAGTGAGAAGAAAATGCACATTTCTACTGCTCCTTGCCGTAAATCACCTTAGACAGGTAAGGAGGGACGAATACTGAAAACTGGATTGTCAAGTGGAGACTCGAGGTCTTTTGAAGTGTTCTGAGCAGGAAGCTGCAGAGCCGCCTTAATTATAAAGCGAGCGGCTGAAGGAGGATGTATAGGGAGGGCTTTTCTCTCCAGCTTTTTCTTTTGGGGGAAGGAGCAAAGAGGAGCAGATCCCTACAGGTGTTACCATTAAGAGCCCTTACTATCAATGCCATAAGACTGTTAAGAGAAAAGTCCATTTTCTCAAAAAGCAGGCTGGAAAATACTTTATTTTTCCCTCCATCAAGGCTGTTGCAAATCTTCCCTGTTGTTATTGACATGGAAATTGCACTGTGATCAATGCTGTTAAAGCATGTGGGGCTGCGAGCAGGATTCACTTTGCTCTTATTTGTTTAATTTGGACCTTTAAATCTGTGCTAGGCAGATAAACTTTCCATTCCCCTTTCCTCTGGACATCAGCAGGAATAAATTCAGCACCAAGCCAGGAAAAAGCAATCAGAGACCTACCGTATCAGCCAAGAAGAAAACTCTTTAGCAACTGAAAGCGGTGGTTCTTTTGATCCTTTGCCTGGCAATTCAGAACTTTAATAAAGAATACTAATGGTGATGATTTTGTTTCTCCAGAAGTATCGAGCCACGCAGTCCAGCCCAAGTTAAGCCTTTTGATTTCAGTGGCACTGATAAGCATTTGCTTAAATCACTCCTGTTGAGAGCAAAGGAATAAGTGCTTTCATTTGAATCGTAACCCATTTTTCTTAAGATGTAACTGAACTATCGGATTGGTTCGTTACTAGATTAGAATGAAATTAGCTGTTTGCAAAAATAAAAAGTCTTGAAACGTTAGCCTCCTCTCCACAATCCAGTTTGAACGGAAGTGCTTAAATCTGATTTAGGTTGCTATCCTAAACCCACAGAAGTTGTTTTGCTGAAAAGACTGGGTCTAGAATGTGGGCTCCGAATTGAGACGACAGTTTGGCAGGCTTCTGCAGGACTGCTAAATGTTTTAGAATGAACTTTCTTTTTACCCAATGTTCAGGCTGTTTAGCAGGTCAGCGGCCAAATACTGTGCCATCACTGACTTGCAGATCAGAGTGTTAGCAATAGGAAAATGCACAGCGACTCTTTACAGGTGTGCCGGGAAAGGGATGGCCTTGCAGATTACAACCAAGTGCCAGCCCACAAATCTGACTGACTGCCCCAAATATAATCATCAAAGTGGCAGGCCCAGTGAGCTAAGCTCCCAGAGGGAGTTGCTTCTTGCATTCGGAATGTGACTAATCATGGTAAAGGGAATACGGGACAGGCCACGGCACGGTGCTCTGGATGCAGAAGATCTCTGGTCCAGTTCCTGGCCCCTGAGGTTAGGGCTCAGAGAAGGAATCTCTGTTGCCAGTCAGTGTATTGAGCTGCC
This sequence comes from Podarcis pityusensis, assembly GCF_964106645.2. Taxonomy (NCBI): domain Eukaryota; kingdom Metazoa; phylum Chordata; class Lepidosauria; order Squamata; family Lacertidae; genus Podarcis; species Podarcis pityusensis. The sequence goes on from NC_138037.1 coordinate 28,797,100, forward strand.
TCCTGTATTCATAAATGTTATTTATTTTCAAGATTTATAGCCCACCTTTTTATAAAACCCCCAAGGCAGTTTACAATCCAGATTTTGCATTCTATTAACACGCAACAAAAACTATCAGTAAATAGTCACAAAAATGAAAAAGGGAACAAGAGCATAAAAATACATTACAGGTAAGACTCTGCAAGACCTTGCTGAAATAAAAATCTTCACCACCTGCCCAGCTCCAAGCAGTGACGGGGTTGGGGAGTTCCCCCTTGGGACACTGTTTGAAATCTTGGGGTGACACACCCAAAAAACTATTGCATGAAACCAGCTACAGGGTTCTAGTCACCCCAGTGAAATATTTAGGAACAGGGCTTTAGTCACTATTTCATAAACTTGTTTTATGGAAATAATTGGGTAGGCGAAATTTATCTTAACTTTCAAAAAATGTTGATGTGCATTCATTTTTGCTTTAGTTCTTTTTTTTAAAAAAAAGAGTATCACAAAAGCTCCCTTTTCCTTTTCGCAAGTTTGGAACCAAAGGCCCATTTATGACAGCAAAGGGAATTTTCAAAACTAAGTAAATAAAATGTTCCTAGCAGGTATAAGGGCACATATCTAGTGGGTCACCCTAAGGTTGGTTATAGATTCAGGAAGTAGTGCATTCCCTGTCCTCTTTTCTCTCTCTCTCTCTCATACACAACACAACACAACACAACACAACAGAGCTCAAACTTGCAGAAATAGCGTCAGTCGATGATTTGGATCAAAACTTGCATTTATCTTGCAAGTGCCATAAACGATAAATCTATGGGATAGTATGAGAAAGTTTTAGAAATATTTAACCATCCTTTTTTCTTGTATGATTCTTTTTCATTTCTGAGGTTAATGCAAATCTCTAACAAACACGTTTATCTGATTTAGAGAAACGTTTTTCTGACTGTTGTTTTTTATTGACATGTTAGGTAGGTAATGACACCATCGATTATAGCTCTTTTAAAGCCTAACTGCTGGACTACGGAGTGAAATATATAAAAGGCTTGCATTTGGTTCAGCGTAGCTTCCTGGCTTTAACAAAGGAAAAGCTTGCCATGTTTGATTTATATCCTCAAATGGATGCAACAATGCACGCATATGATTACCCTACATATGATTACTCATACAGAAAATCTGGTAGTAAGCTCCCCTATGTGCAATGGGGCTTACTCCCAAGTAACTGTATAGGACAGCAGCTTTAATGTCTGTTTGGTTACTGCGTAATTCTTCCTCTCCTTTTAAAGCACATCAAATATACGTAGATAAAATCTGTCATTTAATACATATTGTTGCATGTAGGTTGCTTCCCCTCCCTATACATTTTAATTACAAATGCTTTGTCAAAACACAAAGGCTTTTAGTGTTTTATGAAGAAATGAATATAGAATTAAAATCGCTTCATAATTATACAAACGTTTCTAATTTAAATGGTAAGCATTTGGGAGGGGGTAGGGCTGAAGAGATTAAAATACTTTGGATTAATTATTCCTGATAGACTCATATGCTCTTATTAACATTGTTTCCCTAACTACATTTACTTAGAAGTAAGTTTCATGTGATTTTCCGAAAAGCTTCTTAAGAACAGGTTGGGATGAAATCTCACAGAAATACATCCTGATAGCGCTTAGTGAAAAAAAATTATTTATTAAATTTTTATACTTTCCTTCAAAGGACCATGTCAGGGAACTGCCATCGGAGCTAGAGGCGGAGGGAAGGCTCCAAAGGGATGCAGGAGAGGGTCCCAGTAGGGAGAGAGGCAGCCCATCTGCTGGGGAAGGAAATCAGCGTAACACCAGTGGAGAAGGGGGGCAGGTGGGGGAATCGGGGAGGAGGCTCCAAGACTCTTCACTGGAGACCAGCATGAAGATACATCCGGTGTTCCATAGGTCCCTACTCTCACCGTACAGGGAGGGGCGGGAATTCCCGGGGCGGGAGGGAGGAGTCACCGCCCACCCGCGGGTAGAGGAGAGGGAACTCCACCACCAAGCCACGGAAATACTCGATTCTAGGTGGTGAGGGCGCCAGGTGGAGTACTTAGTGGCTTGGGAAGGAGAACCCGAGTCAGAAAACACTTGGGTCCCTGCTGAGGCGGTCAGTGATGGGTATCTAGTGGAAGAATTCCACAGCCTGTTCCCAGACAAACCAAAACCACTAGCGAGATTCTGGGAGGAAGAGTTTGGAACCACAGACGACAAGGAGGAATTTGTGGGTTTTCCTGCCTCTGAAGAGGAAGGAGGGGAAATGTCAGAGGGAGAAGAATCAGACTGGGAGGCCCACCCCGCGGCAAGATATCGGAGCGGGTGGGAAGCGGTTTTGAATCCTCAGAGGAGAGCGACAGCTCCTTCAGGGGCTTCCCCGCATAGTCGGCCGAGGAAAGGGACGAGGTTGGATCTGAAGGTCGGGCCGGGGGCGGAGGGGGTCCTGGGGGGGAGGTGGATGTCAGGGAACTGCCATCGGAGCTAAAGGCGGAGGGAAGGCTCCAAAGGGATGCAGGAGAGGCTCCCAGTAGGGAGAGAGGCAGCCCATCTGCTGGGGAAGGAAATCAGCGTAACACCAGTGGAGAAGGGGGGCAGGTGGGGGAATCGGGGAGGAGGCTCCAAGACTCTTCACTGGAGACCAGCGGAGAGAGTACGGGTACTCCGCTGCCCACACCCTCCCTGCGCAGAAGACTTCTGCGCAGGGAGAGTAGGAGGAGACTTGGCGTCAAACAACTTTTATGCTGGAAAAGGTTTAAGAAACGCCCACTGACGGATTCTGCCAGCGACTGAGACAGTCACGATGCTGGAGGCTGCTCAGTCAGAAAGGGTTAACCAGGTAACCTAGCCAGGAGTGGCGGCAACTTACGCACGAGCAACCCCTAAACCCATTACAGACCATGAGGTGGTTTGCAACATAAAACACAAATGTCAATGTATTACATAATATACAATATAAAAATCAAAACAGTTCTGTAAATATAAGTATAATAATAAGAAATAGATTACTGTTGTTGTTGATTTCTATACTGTCTTTCATCTGAGGATCACAGGATGGTTTGCAAGAACATTTTAACAAACAAAACCAATAACCCCTCACCCACCCAGTTTGAAAGGCCATAGATTGTTTAATTAGCCAAAGGCCTGGGAGAAGAGAAATGTTTTTGCCTGGTGCCTAAAGATAGGAATGAAGGCATCAGGCGAGCTTCTCTGGGGAGAGCATTCCACAAATGGGGAGCCACTGCAGAAAATGCCTGTTTTTGTGTTGCTGCCCTCCAGGCCTTTTGTGGAGGAGGCACATGAAGAAGGGCCTCAGATAATGATCACAGGATCTGGGTCGGTTCATATGGGGAGAGGCAGTCCTTGAGGTATTGTGGTCCTGAGTCGTTTTAAGCTTTATAGGTCAAAACCAGCACTTTGATTTAGGCCCAAAAACTCATTGGCAGCCAGTGCAGTTGTACAGTGGTACCTCAGGTTACAGATGCTTCAGGTTACCCAGGTTACAGACTCCGCTAACCCAGAAATAGTACCTCAGGTTAAGAACTTTGCTTCAGGATGAGAACAGAAATCGGGAGGCCCCATTAGCTAAAGTGGTACCTCAGGTTAAGAACTGACCTCCGGAACGAATTAAGTTCTTAACCCGAGGTACCACTGTATCAGGATCGGTGTGATATGCTTCAATTGTCTAGCCCCCGGTGAGCAACCTAGCCTCCGAATCCTGCACCAGCTGAAGTTTCTGAACCATCTTCAGAGGCAGTCCCACATATAACGTGTTGCAGTAATCTAACCCAGAGGTTACCAGAGCATACTCATAACAGCAACAGCAGAAACAGAAAAGAAAATCAGCAGTGTGTCTGAAATAAAAAAGCAGTACACACATACAGAACCTTCTCTCTATCCAAAGTAGTGGCCCACAACTGGGATATTTCCTTTCCTCTCCCAGTATCTCACCTCGGGAGATCTTCACTTCCCTGCCTTCCACCATCTCTCTCCCACGTTCATGTGGGTTTGATTCTTGGCCACCAGTGGCATCCCAGAAGGGGAAACACCAGAGTCCTTGTGGTATCTTCTGCTCGAGGGAACTCCCACTGGAATTGGCCCCTCCAGCAGTGAATTGGAGATGGTGACCTTAGTAACCTTTGCTCCACAACTAGTCCAGGCTGTGGTTGAAATTCACACCACTCTTTTTCTAGTGTACGATGTCTATATTGAGCACCCTGATCACTGGAGCACATAGGAAACAATGGGTTTATTACATTTATTCATGGAATTCGAGGCAAGTGTCCACAGGAGCTCCTAAGCAGTTCCGTCCATTCAGGCTATGGATAGACCTGCTTTAGTGAAGTTGCTCCATCATGTGACTGGGGTGGCCAACCTGTGGCCCTCCAGATTTCATTACATTCCAACTCCCATCAACCCCAGCCTGTGTAGACTATACTACTGCACTCCCAGCAACATCTGCAGAGCCTCAGGTTGCCCCCCATGCTTTAGACTATGCCCTAGTCCCCCAAGAGAAGCTACATTGCAGTTATTTCCTGCATTTCTCCCCAAGAGTTTTCTGTGTGTTGCCCGCATAGTTTTTCAGCAAAGTAGTGCTCAGGACCAGACCAGCTTAGTTCTAGCAGGGCATAAAACACTTCCTCTGGGTAACAAGGGCTTAGCGTCTCTGCAATAGAGATGCAAAGGAAAATGAATAGCAAAAGGATTTTGAATGTCATGGTTTTTAGCCCATCTTCCTTTCGTTTCTGACCCCATCCTGTCTCAGCTAAACTAATTGCTCTAGGTCAGTAAAATGTTTACATGAAATCCCTTCAATCTCCTTTCAGCTTTCGGTTTATGCTCTATACCACATTTGAGCTCATTAATCCTTGCCACTCAGCTGAGTCATCCATCATCTTTTGATCTTCTGTTAGGCCACACTGAGAGAGAGAGAGAGAGAGAGAGAGAGAGAGAGAGAGAGAGAGAGAGAATAAAGCTGCAGTGGTTTTAGCATGTCCCAGAGCCAAACAAAGTTGTGTGTCACTTGCTGCCCCTTTATGTTTTGCCTGTCTTAAACCTCATCATTTCATTTTCTCTTCTGCTCCTCCCTTACTGCACCACGTGAGTGAACAACAATGGATATTTTATTTCATTGTCTTTCATGTGCAAAGCAGTGGCTTTGTCAACATCCACATGAGAATTCTGTCTTTGATAGGTTCCAACGGCGAGCGTGACCATCGAAGGAGCTTCTGCCCTCAATCGTGTCCGTTGGGGCCAAGCTGGGAAAGAAGTGGCCGTTGGGGACTCCGAAGGAAGGATCTGGATCTATGATGTTGGAGAGGTACTTGTCTTTCTTCATAGATGCTCTGCATTCTTGCCATTTTTCTTGCAGCTTTGTAAATAAACATTTCACACTGGAGTAAGAAACACTTACCCATTTCATTGGCACAATGTGTTGATTCAAGCTGAAATCCAGCCACTTTCAAATCAGGGAGTTTTGCCATGGGTTTCAATTCATGGATATTTTAACCACACATTTAAATTTTATATATGACATTTTTTAAAAAAGTCTATCCCACCCACTTTTATGAGTAATGAGTTGAATTCTGAGACATGGCCACATAGCAATGTTAATCTTCTGTACTGATGGCTTCATTATTACAAAAGTAGGGTCAACTAACCTGTCTAATGCTAGTCTAGTTATTTATTTATTCAGATTTCTAAGGGTATGGAGTAGCCATGTTTAATGCAAAATACAGTAACAGCAAAGTTCATGATGCATATGGACACAATTGTGGCAATCCGGGGCTGGTTATGCATTGTTTTAATATACACAAAATGTGACTTGTAAAATGAGAAAATAAAAATAAAACTTAATCATCATAATAAAAAGAAAATGCATGCACAGTGGGTTTGTTAAAATTTATCTATACCCTGATCCATCTCCCACATGTATAACCCCAGCTGGATGGAGAATCAAGGATGCAAGCAAGTGTTGCATCTTTCAGGCTAATCGGCTGTTTGGAAGGCACAGCTGTATGGATTTTGTGCCTCTCTCACCAAGCAGCTGATCATCGTGATGGCAGCTTATTTAACAAGCTGTGTTGGGTCAGGCTCTCTGTAAGTTGTACCAAAATGCCAAGAGACAGACACTGAAAGCAAATTATGGTAAGGGCTGTTTCAAGTCATCTAAGATTCTAATTAGTTCTTTTATATATCAGGTGCTCTTTGATAAATGCATTCTTACCTATTCTGAGCCTTCAGAATAGGATTGACTAGAATTTAAATTCATTATATACATTGGGGCTTTGGAGGAAGTTGGTCAGCCCCAGGACTGCGTAGAGTGGAGAAGGCAAATTTTTAACTCTCTGCTGGCCACAATCTCCCCTTTCTGCCCACAATAAACTCACACTCCAAAGGGAAGTTCACACATTCGTTCAATTAATGTGCACTCTAATTTGTACCAACACTTTGAAAATAAGTTTCTTAAGTGTCTGGCAAGAAAGACCATGATAATATCTGCGGCCATCTCAACAAGGTTGTTAATTTTTATCAGTAAATTAATTGGTTAATGCTGAAGTTACATTACTTTAAGTTTACTTTTACTTGTGCCGAAGATTTTTGTTTCAGAGATGATGCTTTGTTTCGTTATGCTTTTGTTATCTTGACGATTGGTCCAATTTTAGACTGGTTAGTTTCATAGAATTGCTTAAAATGGGGCCTTGGGGTCAGGAACTATTGCACAGTATTGGTAGTGTGGTGGATTTGCAATTACATGGTGGGTAGATATCCGAGCACACCTGTGCACATATGACAGAACACGACCAAGGAATCGTGTTTAAAAAAATCTACCATTTTATTTTCTTGTGTTAAAAAAATCTAACATTTTATTTTCTCTCTTGCCTTTTTTACTGTAAAGAAAGAAAGCACCATGCTAATAAATACATACTATTGTATTTACAGCTACTAGGATTTCAATTCTTAAAAAAGACTGTGAAAAGTCACTGGTATAGGCAGATTTCAAATGCTAAGGATTTCTTTCATAGCATTTGGTGCTTTCTGAACATTCAAGCATTTTCATGTATTGTTCTCTCAGCAACCCTTCATTACTATAACCCTGCAGGGAAGGTCAGCATCTGCCATTCCCAAATTGCTTATGAAAGCTGCGACTGGAAGGGAAGGGTTTCCCTAAGGCAGGCATGTCCAAAGTCCGCTTCGGGGGCCTAATCCGGCCTGCCGGTTGGTTTAATCTGTGGCAGTTTAAACCTCAACAACTTCAATCCTTAAAAAAAGGTCAACAACTTTGGTGAGCCCTTTGGACGGCCCTCACGGCCCTTCACTTCATCAAATCTGGCCCTCTTTGGAAAAAGTTTGGACACCACTGCTAAGGTCACCTACTAGAGTTCATTGCAGGGACAAGATTTGTCCCAAGCCGTGCTTTTTTTCAAGAAAAATAGGTGCCAGAACTCACCACAAAGTTGTTACAGTAAGTCACTGGGCAACTCAGGGTAGCTCTGAACAGTTGCCGGTTTGACAACAGCTGCATTCACTGCCCACAAAAGTGCTAAAAGCTACAACGAGCTGTTTCCCTAGCTGTTTCCCAAGCACAATTCAAAGTGTTGGTGTTGACCTTTAAAGCCCTAAACGACCTCGGCCCAGTACACCTGAAGGAGCGTCTCCACCCCAATTATTCTGCCCGGACACTGAGGTCCAGCTCCAAGGGCCTTCTGGCAGTTCCCTCACTGCGAGAAGCAAAACTACAGGGCACCAGGCAGAGGGCCTTCTCGGTAGTGGTGCCCACCCTGTGGAACGCCCTCCCATCAGATGTCAAAGAGATAAACAACTACCTGACATTTAGAAGACACCTGAAGGCAGCCCTGTTCAGGGAAGTTTTTAATGTTTGACATTTTGATGTATTTTCAAACTTTGTTGGAAGCTGCCCAGAGTGGCTGGGAAAACCCAGCCAGATGGGTGGGGTACAAATAAATTGTTGTTGTTGTTTGGGGTTGCCCCTGGTTCTGGGGCAGGTCAAAGAAGTGCGCCCCCACCTCCCTCGTTCCCTTGGCTAGGGCAGCTCAAAAGGGCCCTCGCACAAACACACACATGTGCAACGGGAGAGGCCTAGCTGGAAGCTCAAAGCCCACCGCCGACTTCTAGCTTCTGGGAGATCTGAGTCACCACCCTGTTAGAGGCAGCTCTGCAGCTTATTTTAGTTTTTGTTAGTATTTCAGTACTTTAAATGTTTTTGTTTTCAAAACAAGCCCACCGCCACGACATAGGAGATGGATTGAAGAAAAGGAGATATGAATTGGCCCCACCCCATAGCTTGACCCGTTGTAGCTGGGAGCTGCGTGGAGTCATAGATCTAAACAAAAAAGTGTAGATTTGAACACGCTTGGCAGCTTCCGTTTTGACTTGGGCTTCTGTTTTGGGCTTCTCGGAAGTATGTAGAGTCGAGAAGCAGGTGAAGGGAGCGCCAGCCTGCCACAGTGCCCACCTGAGAGGTACTGGAACTGTGCTCCGGCATTCCCCGTCTGAAAAAACCCCACTGGTCCTAAGGCTTCCTGGCTTACAGCTCACTATCTTAGCTTACTGTGTTGCACTGGCTCTCAGGGGCATCTTTCATCTTGTCAACTTTCATGTAGACAAGAGAATGAATCAGTCCATGATACAGTTGTCTAAACGAGCACATGGGGTATTAATACAAAAAAATCTGAAATGGTGGGCTAGAAAGGAACAGTGGAAGCCTATAGGGGTGAAGAGTAGATGTAATGGAAATTAGCAGGCTGGATATAGTGTGTTGCAAGGCTGTTCTGAACTGCCCTCCCCCCCCGTACTAAAATCTGACTAAATTGATGTCAGTATGGTGTGTGCTTGATGGAATGTGCCTCTTTGTTGCTGAATGCAGCACAAAATGTAGCGTCTGCATTACAATTCCTGGAACAGTCGAGGGGTGACTCGCAGAGCAATCAGCTTTTATAGACGGAATTTGTTTTTTGTCATTATCTGTGATAGGATACTGGGATCTCCATCTCCCCACAGTAGGGAAACATTATGTAGCACATACAGATTTAGCTTTAACTCACACAAAGTGATTTTTATGGCCCATAGCAAAATTACTTGCGCATGACTCACATTTTTGGCTGGCTTGTGCTTTTGCGGGAGTCGCTCTTGCTCGCAAATGACTGCAGAAACATCTTGCTGTATCGTTACCATAATTGCTAAACTGTCTAAAGTCATTACACTCAAATTTCTGCTGCGGCACTGGCAGGACAGCATGTTTTATTTATTTATTAGTGTGTGTGTGTGTGTGTGTGTGTGTGTGTTCTGTTTCTGAGTGATTTGACAGACGCTAGAAATACCTGCGTTGACAATATAGTCTGTTCTCGCCTATTGTCTGTAGTCTAGACAGGCTGTAAATATGTCTCTTTGACATATCATACAGCAAGATATTTGGAGTATTTTGTTCATCTCTTCCAGATTAGCCATCCATTTCTTGGCTTCCCTCCACCCCCACATCAGAAGCAGAATGGACAATGATCCCAATCTAAAAAAACCAAAGAGGTAGTCCGTCAGGTGATTTAAAATTGCTTATATCATACATTGAGCTTAATATATCCTTCTTGGAGTAGGTGATTTGTGGAATGAATTCTGATGAGAGGCAGTCCACACGTTCTCCTTTCACTAGGGAAACCCAGAACCATTTATATTGGATCCCTGTTTCCCTTTCTTCAGTCTCAGCTATTCCATCTCTCCTTTGTGGATTGGATATATTTTCTGGTTGCATATCTACAAGCTGACCTGGAGGAGATGGAGAACCACATCTCCTGGATTGCTGGCAACTGCAACCTAAGTACCTCATTTCTAAGATGGGTGAGGGCTGAGAGATGAACAGGTGGCAACAGAAACAAAGGTGTTTGTCAACTTGTTGCTTAGCAGGGTTGGGGTGCAGAATGAATGCCTCATTCATTTCTTGTGGAACCCTACATATGTGCCCTAATGACATAATTCAAATGCATACTTGTTAGAAGAGAATGCACATTCTATGCAAACCAAGTTCATTAATTTACTCTTGCATGCTTTGGGATTCTGAAATTTTCTTCTTCTTTTTTTTTTAATAAATATTTTATTGAAATTTTTAAGTTACAATATAATAATCAAACAAAATTATAACAAAACGTAACATACTTTCTTATCTTCTTGTGACCTCCTCACATCTCCCGCCCCTACCTTCCATGTTGAAAAAATTTAATCCAGCAAATTATCACCTTACTTCCATCCTCACTGTCTAATTATCAATTAAATTTATCCAACTGTTTGTCCAAGGTAAAAATTGTTTTTTCTTACATTTTCTTATCTTCCTACTTCTCTTCATCTATTTTGATGGTGCCAAATTGTTTATGATCAAGCATCCTGCTTAGCATTCATACAGTTTACAATGTTTTTGCAAATAAATCTTAAATTTTTTCCAATCTTCTTCTACCGTCTCCTCTCCCAGATCTCGGATTCTGCCGGTCATTTCAGCCAATTGCATATAGTCCATCAGTTGCATCTGCCATTCTTCCAGTGTGGGTAGATCTTGAGTTTTCCAGTGCTTCGCGAGAAGTATCCTTGCTGCTGTTGTGGCATACATAAATAATATTCGATCCTTCTTTACCACCCCTTGGCCCACCATACCCAGAAGAAAGGCCTCTGGTTTCTTAGAGAAGGTATACTTAAATACCTTTTTCAGTTCATTATATATCATTTCCCAGAAAGCCTTCACTTTAGGGCAGGTCCACCAGAGGTGAAAGAATGTTCCTTCCTTTTCTTTACATTTCCAACACTTATTATCAGACAAGTGGTATATTTTTGCAAGTTTGACTGGTGTCATATACCATCTATACATCATTTTCATTACATTTTCTTTCAAAGCGTTGCAAGCAGTAAAATTCAACCCAGTAGTCCACAACCTTTCCCAGTCCTCAAACATGATATTATACCCAATGTCCTGTGCCCACTTTATCATGGCTGATTTTACCGTTTCATCTTGTGTGTTCCATTTTAACAGCAAGTTATACATTCTTGAAAGTACCTTAGTCTTAGGCTCTAACAATTCCGTTTCCAACTTCGATTTCTCCACCTGGAACCCTAACTTTTTGTCAAGTTTAAAAACTTCCTTAATCTGAGCGTAATGTAACCAATCTCGCACTTTATCTCTCATTTTCTCCATACTCTGCAGTTTCCAATTATCTCCATCCTTTTCTAGTATTTCCCAATACTTTGGCCAATTGGCCTCCATGTTGGGTCTTTTTCGGGCCTTAGCTTCCAATGGTGAAAGCCACCTTGGTGTTTTATTTTCCAGTAAGTCTTTATATTTTGTCCAGACATTAAACACTGCTTTTCTGACAATATGATTCTTGAAAACCTTGTTAATCTTAACCTTGTCATACCATAAATATGCATGCCAACCAAAAGCATTGTTAAAACCTTCCAAATCCAGCACATCAGTGTCCTCGAGAAGTAGCCAGTCTTTTAACCAGCAGAAAGCTGCTGATTCATAATAGAGCCTTAGGTCTGGCAGGGCAAAGCCCCCTCTTTCTTTCGCATCTGTTAGTATCTTAAACTTAATTCTGGGCTTTTTGCCCTGCCAGACAAATTTAGAAATATCTCTCTGCCACTTCCGAAAGCACTCTGTCTTATCCACAATCTGTAATGTTTGGAACAAAAACAACATCCTTGGCAATACATTCATCTTGATAGCAGCAATTCGGCCTAACAAGGAAAGTTTCAGTCTTGACCAGCTGTCTAAATCTCTCTTAATTTCTGACCAACATTTCTCATAGTTATCCTTAAATAAACTCAGATTTTTTGCTGTTATGTTTACCCCTAGGTATTTAACTTTCTTAACCACATTTAACTCTGTCTCTCTCTGAAACCGTTCTGACTCTGCATCTGTCAGGTTTTTCCCCACTACCTTAGTTTTCTGCTTGTTTAATTTAAATCCCGCCACCCGACCAAAGTCTTGAATTATTTGTAATGCTCTTTTCGTACTAGATTCTGGCTCCTGCAGGGTCAAAACTAGGTCATCTGCAAAAGCTTTAAGTTTATATTGTTTCACTCCGACCTGTATTCCTTCCACCAACCGGTCTCCTCTAATCATATTCAAGAGCACCTCCAGAACTGAGATAAATAACAATGGGGAAATAGGGCAACCTTGTCGTGTTCCTTTTTCAATTTTAAACTCTTCTGTAACCACATTGTTAACTAACAATTTAGCCTTTTGTTCTGAATAAATTGCGTCAATCCCATTTTCAAAACCCCGTCCCACTCCCATCCCTTCTAAGTTCCCTTTCATAAATTTCCAAGAGATGTTGTCAAAGGCCTTCTCCGCATCTATAAAAATTAGCACTGCTTTTATGTTGACATCTGTTTGCAAGAGTTCCAAAATATCGATAATGTTCCTTGTGTTAGCAAACAAATGTCTACCTGGGAGAAAGCCTGCCTGATCTTTATGGATTACTTCATTTAGAACTTTTTTAAATCTACTTGCTAAAATGTCTGCAAATATTTTGTAATCCACATTTAAGAGGGAGATGGGACGGTAGTTCTTGAGTTGTGTCTTTTCAGCTTCCGATTTTGGTATCAATGTGATAAAGGCTTCTTTCCACGGTTCCGGCGCCTTCTTCCCCTCCATAATTTCATTGCTGACCTCCATCAATGGTTGTATCAGATAGTCCTTCAATATCTTGTAGTACTTGGAGGTCAGCCCATCTGGCCCTGGAGATTTGCCCAATTTCATGTTCTGAATGGCAAGCTCAATCTCTTGTGGTGTTATTTTACAATTCAGGATTGATCTATTTTCTTGTGACAATTTTGGTAGTCCATTCTTTTCCAAAAATTGTTTAATCTCAGCCTCATCTTGCGGCCCTTGTGTATATAGTTTTTTTAAGTATTTCTGGAAGCATTTTCTAATATCCACGGGGTTCTGAATGTTTCTTCCTTCAATCTCTAAATTAGTAACTGTGTTTAGTTTTTGTCTTTTCTTCAACTGCCAAGCTAGCAGTTTCCCACATTTATTTGCAGATTCAAATGTTTTTTGTTTCATTAGTTTAACTTTCCACTCTATTTCCTGGTTTATCAGTTTAGAATATTGTGCTTGGTATAGTTTAATTTCTCTCAGAATCGGCTGTGACTTCGGTTTAGATCTTAACTTCTTCTCTAGTTCTTTAATTTTCTCCAAGATCTTGTCTTTTCTGAAATTTTCTTCTTTATCCCTTTTTTGGATTTATTTATTTTAATGTGCATATGTATGAATACGTAATTGCATGCTAAAAGCTTAGGAGTTTCTGACCTGGCTTGGATATTGTAACCAACCAATTCTATTTCAAACTAACCATACTGTGTCGTTTTGTCCAATATGAGAACGGCCATTAAATTGTCGTTTATTCGAAGAAGGCAGAAGCAGTAGCCACAATTTGATCTTGGCTCGTTTGGAGGAATTATAGTTTAAAACTCTTCAGAGCTGAGATTCAGAGAAAATGACAAACTGTGGTGAGCAGAAAATGGCAGTGGGTGCTTCCGGTCTCCTCATGGCCATGCCAGCAGAAGAGACTGGAGGAAGGACCCATGCTTCATACATGTAACGTTGGTTTAGCCACAAGTGAGTAATCACCCAAACATTGATGCTCCTATTTCCCCATAATCCACAATATAATTGCCCACAGTATGGAACATTGAAGAGGAACAAAGAAAAGGTTCTTATAGATAGCATCCTCCATGAGATCACCTCCCAGGCCATGCAGAATTGCTGACTGGCTTGTGCCCTGGCCAAAATTGGATGGCGCCATTTGCATAAAGTTACTCAGCATCTCCACAAGTGGCAGCTTTGCTTCCTTTGATTTCCACGAGGGTCAGGGTTTGACCTTTTTTATTCCATCCTGTCTATTAAATGGATGTCGACAATTCATTTTATGACACCGCAAACAGAAAAGACACGGGCAAATTGTACAGCCTAAGACTAGTAAGTTTAAAATAACATTAATATTTTCATTTTCTGATAGGTTTTTTAGCAGCATCTACATTTTTTAGCTGTTTGATTTCAGCATCATCTCTGAAAATAACTGAACACATTTATTTTCACAGCCAGGGGTCTATTTTCTCTCTGACACTTGTACATTCTGCCCATTAGAATGAATGTGAGTTATATACACATGTTTGAGGGACAACAATATATATATATATATTGTATACACACACACACACGTTCACATGTATGATAAGGTGAAAGAGCAGGTTATTGATTATTTGACAAAATAGAAATGAATTATCTCCATTATTTTTAAGTGTATCCAGCTGAACAAGAATATATCCAAGAAAAATCCATCTGAAATATTTTCTTTTCTGCATCTGTAGACCACCTATGTTATTTGGAGCATTATATAAAGCAGCACCCCAAAACTTGCCACCTACTGTTGTCATGATATGTCATAAGTAGTAAAAATGAGTGTTAAGCTATTCACCTCTGAGCACAGAGATATTCACATGCCTTGATGATTTAATAGCCAGATTCAGCTGGATGAGAGCACTTAATTCAACTCTAAATGCTTCTGTGATGGCCCACAGAGGTTACTCTTGTTCATATTATCCAGCAATGATGGACATAATTTCCTAGGAACCTCCCTGGAGCCAGCCCCAATGTAATGAATTGAAGCTAGCCAAGCGGTTGGGTGGTTATCTGCACACAGGCATTTAACTGAAGCTTCTGTAGAAGTTCTTAGTAGTCTGTGGCAATAGCCTGACGAGACACTGAATATATATACAGTGGTACCTCGGGTTAAGTACTTAACTCGTTCCGGAGGTCCGTTCTTAACCTGAAACTGTTCTTAACCTGAAGCACCACTTTAGCTAATGGGCCTCCTGCTGCTGCCACGCCGCCGGAGCACGATTTCTGTTCTCATCCTGAAGCAAAGTTCTTAACCCGAGGTACTATTTCTGGGTTAGCAGAATCTGTAACCTGAAGCGTATGTAACCTGAGGTACCACTGTGTCTCTCTCTGTGTGTGTGTGTGTGTGTGTGTGTGTGTGTGTGTGTGTATATATGTGTGTGTGTGTGTGTGTGTGCGCGTGTGTGTATCTATCTATCTATCTATCTATCTATGTATCAGCATACTTAGGAATTGTGTTAGAAAATGTGGGCCATGATCCTAATTGCATGTACCTGGGAGTAGTCAAAATTCAATAGGGCTGACTTCAAAGTAGACATGGTTAGGATTGTGTTGTCTTTTAGTAATGTTACTCAGAGACAATTCGCAGTTGAGTGTTACATTGCAGAGAATTAGAGCACTACAAATTTATACTACAGTATAACTGGCATGGTCTCTTACGAAGAATCTTGGGAAATAACTAGCACTCCTTCAAATTAAGAGTAGTGCCACTCATATCTAAAATATACTTTAGTTTCAGTGTCTCCAGCCACTTGCTTCACTCTCCATAGACATGTTGGTATAAAGGTACCAACAAATGCTCCCTCTGTGTAATGCTCTAGAGAGGTGTAGTGATGCCATTTGCACTTCTGGGAGTTCACCCAGCATCTCTATTAATGCGAGAAAAATACAACTTTATACATAACTGTTGCCTGCCAGGAATGTACTGCATTTCAAGGGTTGCCAATATTTGGGGGCTCATTGTCCCATTTGGAAATTGGAAAACATTTGTGGGTACCACCACAAAATGACTATAGTAAGGCCATGGCTTGCCACAAAATGGCTGCCACAACAAAGGACAAGTAACCTGCCTAAAAAAACTGAGTGCAAGGCAGAGTTGGGTTCTGAGCCCCAGAATACAAAGCCACTTATTTGCTTACACAATTTTCAAAGAAAGTATTACGTTTGTGACAAAGCCCCTCCTTCTTCTTTGTACATGTTCGTTGTATGTAGACTTTGTTTGATTTTTTTAAAAATAAGAAATATATAGAGCTCTCCTGTCACCATTGCAGGATCACTCAGTAATTGATTCTCCCCACCTCGGCTTGTGTAATGATCACTTGGGAAACAGCGTGTTGATCAGTTTTGCTCCCAAATGTTGGCATTTAGGAGAGAAATAGTGACTGATGTATCCAGTGTGCCTTTTTTTTTTTTAAGGGTGGCTTAAAAAGAGCTCCTTAATGAAAAAAATGCCCAGGTTTGAAAAATCAGTCAGTTTAATTACTGTGTTTTATGAAGGCCATCACCCATTGCTGATTACTAGAGTGATAAAATCTTTGGCTTTGGTAGCCTCAGTAGGGGGTAAGCCGGTGTAAGTAGAGGCAAAGCCCAGTAATTATCACCCTAAATCCTTGTGTTTCTCATTACGATATTCCTTAATTTGTGTTACCATACAGTCTTTGAGGTCTTTAATGTACATATTACATACACCAACAGGAATAAAAGCTGTGTCTTCAGCTACACTCTTAATCTAAAATGAAATATGTGCACTTAAAGTGGTTTAACTTGCTTCCTGCCCATTCTGGAGATGTGTGTGATAGATTGTGATATGTGTATATATTAAGGCCTGCTACTGCAGTGGGAGGGCCCGACGGAGCCTGTTGCAGCCGCAGCAGACCCTCCCCTCGGCCTTTTGGGGGGCGGCCGGGGCTCCTCCCAGCAGCCCACTGTCAGGGGGGCAGCGGGAGGACCCCATGGAGCCACTTGGCTGTGGAATATTGAGGGCTTTTTTGTGGGTATGGTAGTAGTGATGTATGGAAGTGAGAGCAGGAGCATAAAGAAGGCTAATCACCGAAGAATTGATTCTTTTGAATTATGGTGCTGGAGGAGACTCTTGAGAGTCCCATGGACTGCAAGAAGATGAAACCTATCCATTCTGAAGGAAATCAGCCTTGAGTGCTCACTGGAAGGTGCTCCTGAAGCTGAGGCTCCAGTACTTTGGCCACCTCATGAGAAGAGAAGACTCCCTGGAAAAGACCCTGATGTTGGGAAAGATGGAGGGCACAAGGAGAAGGGGACGACAGAGGACGAGATGGTTGGACAGTGTTCTCGAAGCTACAAACATGAGTTTGACCAAACTGCAGGAGGCAGTGGAAGAGAGGAGTGCCTGGCGTGCTCTGGTCCTTGGGGTCACGAAGAGTTGGACACGACCAAACAACAACGAGCACCCAGGGCACCGAAAAGACGGCACCCCTGCCTGCTGCCTCAGGTAAGGCGGATGATTTTGCCTCGTCGTGAGCATTGAAATAAGATTCAACAGCCAGTCCAGTCAACACTTGAACCTGGAATGGAGAGGAGACACCGCCTTGTCCTTTTCCTCAGGAAGCAAAATGTCTTAGGCTGACCCTGAGTCAGGCAAACCAGTAAAAGGCAACAACAGCTACTCGCTGCTCACCTGCCCTTTCTCTCTCGCCTGCACCAACGGGAAGGGGCAGCCTCTTGTTCCTCTGCCTTCAATTCTCTGGGCGAGTGAGCAGCATGAACAGCAGTGGCAAAGGGGGGGGGGGGAATGAGCTGCTGCCACGAATAAAGCCTTTATTCAGAGTTATCCAATAAAATATTGTTAGTATTATTATTAACGAATAATAATAATACTTACCATTTAGTTAATTGTAGATTGGTAGGGATGGTTGTTTGCAAGAATCGTTTTACTGTTTTTAGAATTTGTATTTATTTGCATTTTGTTTTGTACACCCTTTTGGTGGTTGGTGAAGCAGTTTATAAATTTGCTAAATAAATAAATAAATAAAGGTTACAGACTCCGCTATCCCAGAAATAGTGGTCGCTTCAGGATGAGAACAGAAATTGTGCTCCGGCGGCGCGGCAGCAGCGGGAGGCCCCATTAGCTAAAGTGGTGCTTCAGGTTAAGAACAGTTTCAGGTTAAGAATGGACCTCTGGAACGAATTAAGTACTTAACCAGAGCCTAGGGCTTGCCGATCAGAAGGTTGGCGGTTCGAATACCCACGACGGGGTGAGCTCCCCTTGCTCGGTTCCTACTCCTGCCAACCTAGCAGTTCGAAAGCACGTCAAAGTGCAAGTAGACGAATAGGTACTGCTCCGGCGGGAAGGTAAACGGCGTTTCCGTGCGCTGCTCTGTTTCGCCAGAAGTGGCTTAGTCATGCTGGCCACATGACCCGGAAGCTGTATGCCGGCTCCCTCGGCCAATAAAGCGAGATGAGCGCCACAACCCCAGAGTTGGCCACGACTGGACCTAATGGTCAGGGGTCCCTTTACCTTTACCTTTACCACTGTATATGTTGCTTAATGCCAAACATAGCCTTCTAAGCCATTTGCAAAGTCACGCAACATTAAAATATCAACAACCATTATTAAAAGAGGCAACAGGAGAATCCCGTTAAAATGACGCCAATTAATATGGGAGATGAACGTTTTGTGCAAGCCAGTGGAATGCCAGTACAGATGAGGCCTTTCAGCAAGGAGACCCCACTCCATAACATTGGGGCTGCTACCAGTGTGGGGAGGGGGAGATAACGACTGCCTCTGTGTCACCTTAAGGCAGTAATCATGAGGCCACTGCAACCGGGTTCCATTTGTTATCTTAATTGGGTAGTGAAGCGAAAATTGGTATTTCTAACCTGATCCATAGTAATTTAGGGATTTTAATGTTAAGTTACAAGAGCTTAAAACTGGCTGGGTATGAAATGGGTGCTGCTTGTCTCCCAGGCCATGAAATTCTACATCAAACAAATGAAATACTGTGAAAATCCCTGAAACGAGAAGTAATTGACTAGAAATATTATCTTATAGAATTTAAAAAAATAACCAAAATCAAAAAGTTTAAGGAAAAAATTTGAAAAATCTAGAACCTTACCCCCTTTCTTTGAATTTGGTCATTTAAGGTTTATGATTTCTCTATTTCCTTCTGAGGAAACTGAATAGTTCAGTGAAACAAGGTTTGTAGCCGGCATCCCGTTAAGGCTTTGTTCAATTCTAGGTTTTTCTAATTTTTTCCTTAAACTTTTTGATTTTGGTTATTTAGTTTAATTCTAGAAGATAATATTTCTAGTCAATTACTTCTCATTTCAGGGATTTTCACGGTATTTCATTTGTTTTGTGTAATTTCTCAGTTCCGCGACTGTCTTTTTTCTACTGATGAAATTCTACATCAGCTGCATGCTCTGCAACAGCTATAAGGGAAACAACACATTGCATCTAAACATGAGGACAGGCATGCCCCAGTCCATTGAGTGATCTGCAGTATCTGTCTATAAGGAAGCGGGACGACATGTTGAACTGGTCCGTAGCCTAGGTGTGGATGTAGAGGAGCCTTCTAGCACAGCACCCTGGTTCATAAACAGATATTCTCCCGGGGCAATGGGGATCAGGAGGGAGAAGCTGTACTGAATTTCCTAATATTGTACAACATCTTAATGTGGAAGAAGGAAAATGCACTTTTAAAAGTAATATAGCATCATTAACATTGTGTAGCATCTTAATAAGGAACCATGAAATAGTGTATTTAAAATAACAAATTTAGCCAGGATGAGGAGGGAAGTAAACTTATTTCCCAAGAACATTTTCTTGTTTTTTTCTATATACACACAGTAAGATCAGCTTGACTAGGAAATTGTTACAGCTATTTCCCTGCGCTACAGGGAATTGAGTGAAAAAAATGTTCAGTGCCAATATGGGTTAAAGCGATATCACATTAATGTAATGGTGTTCTTGTTTGTGAAATTCAGCTGAACAGGCATGCTCTCCTCCTTGCTAGTACCAGCATATGTTTTCTGGAGGAATATCTTCTAAAACAAGAATTCGTTTGTATAATTAATCATCTTTATGATTCTTCTGTGGTTTGAGCCTGTCACTTTCAATAGCAACCTTGGTTGTGAGGGAGGACTTAATTATGGTGTTAAAATGCTTTTTCCTTAATGGTTGGTGAAGTTGTGTGTTGTATAAATGTATGGCGCAATGGAATGTATGTCTTGATAAGGAGCCGGTTAGCCTAAAATTGCAGCACATTACGGAAGAGTTCAGGACATTAATTTGCTCCGTAGAAAAGCGGAAACGACATATTTGAACTATAATTTTATGGTATTTGCAGGCGCTTTGGCTGTGATCCAGCAGACCGCAAGTACACAGGTTTGGTGGCTTTTAAAAAAGCAAAAGATCCATACATTCCTCATGCCAGCCAGGCAGTTCCTTGCCTTTCCGTAGCAGACAGCCAGAGCCTGTGACGCTTGCAACCTTTCGGAAAACAGCTCTTGAGAATTATTAATTTTCAGAGGCAGCCACCTGCTTTAAAAAATAAAAAAGAGGTACCTCGTGTTAGGCATTTATTTGTATGTCTTTTTGGAATTTGTATTCTACCCCGTAGGAAGTGTCTCAGGACAGCTTAAAATAAATAATAATAAAATCAGTGTCAATATGAAAGGAAGCATACATTCATAACTAAATTGATACACAGAAGAGGTGTCACAGAAAGCAAGTTTACTAATTTCTCACTGGAAGCATCCCAGATAAAAAATTTCAATTAATTTGTACCCCACCTCAAATCCCTCCAAATCAGTATCTCTTTAATTTATTCAATTTCAGTTAATTCTCCAACTGATCCTGTTCCACATCAATCCAGTTCTCTTCAGTTAACCACACTTATTACAGATCTTAAACATATGCGTTGCCCCAAATTAATATCCTACCAGGAACCTGGGTCATCTCCCAGTTCAGTTTCCCCTTCTAGTCATTTCCCACCCAGAAGCACTTAGTGTAGTTCAAGATTTCTGGCTTGGCCCCCTTGGGAAAGAGCCACAGCTCAGTGGTAGAGCATCTGGTTTGCATGCAGAAGGTTGCAGGTTCAATCACCGGCGTCTCCCGGTAATACTGGAAATGTCCTATTTCTGAAACCCTGGAGAGCTGCTGCCAGTCAGTGTAGATAATACTGAGCTATATGGACCAATGGTCTGATTTAGTATAAGGCAACATCCTATGTTCAGCCGTAGCAACATCTCTTCTGTCAGCTGAGATTTATACTTCTGACAAAGTGGATTCCAGTCTGCTGGTGTGTATACTATAATACATTTGTGAATGTTTAAGGAGTCACAAGGCATTTTGTTATTTTTGCTGGAGCCCAACTAACCCTTAAAGAGAACCACTGCCAGTTTAGTACAGTATGCAGAATGGACTGTAAGTGTTAAGATTTTTGTTGGAGTTCTTTTCTCAATGCAGTAAGATATAGAAAGCTAAAGTAAATTTTAAAAAGAACCTGAAAATTGCTACAAAAAGTACAAGTAGAATACTGTACAAAGTCCTCTCTTAAAGGTTGTTCTTAGCCCTTGCCACCCACAGAAGGTAATAGGCCTCCCCTTGGGATTTTTCCTTTCTGCTCTGAGCCAAATAGGCAGAATGAACCATTATTGGATTTCCCGAGGCCGGTGAAGCTTTGGAGTCGGCAAGGGTGCCTGGACTTTCTTTGGTTCAAAAAGTTTGTGGGGAGGGTTGGATTGGAGTGAGACGCAGAACCATCAAGCTCAAGCCAACAATGAAGATGGTGCTGTGGAAAATGAGGGGGAAATGTTAGTGCAGTTCTTTAAACGGTAGGCAGTTTGGCCAACTTGCTAATTTGCTTAACATTATCTAAGCAGGGGGGATGTGGGTGGCGCTGTGGGTTAAACCACAGAGCCTAGGACTTGCCGATCAGAAGGTCGGCAGTTCGAATCCCCGCGACGGGGTGAGCTCCTGTTGCTCGGTCCCAACATAGCAGTTAGAAAGCACATCAAAGTGCAAGTAGATAAATAGGTACCGCTCTGGCGGGAAGGTAAATGGCGTTTCCGTGCGCTGCTCTGGTTCGCCAGAAGTGGCTTAGTCATGCTGGCCACGTGACCCGGAAGCTGTACGCCGGCTCCATTGGCCAATAAAGCGAGATGAGCGCCGCAACCCCATAATCGGCCACGAATGGACCTAATGGTCAGGGGTCCCCTATACCTTTACCTATCTAAGCAGGAACTTGTGGACCTCCAGAGGTTGCTCTCCATCCCTCCCAGAGATGATGGGACATGCAATGTCCTGAGAACTGGAAGGTCACATGTTCCCAACCCTTATCTCTTAAGGATTAGCCAAACTTTTCAATTTCGAGGGTTTCGTCTGAGGTGCGCCTGAACTTTTAGCTGTTGTGTGTTTCGCCAGTGGAAAAAATCTGGTGTGTGTGCCTGTAGGGATCCTGCGGTTTCTTATCTTTTGCTGCTGCAACTCCCATGATCTGTAACGGCGGCCCCCGAACAGTGCAAAGAGACACAGTTCGCAGCAGAGGTTAATCAAGATGAAAACCCACAAATGAACTTTATGGGAGGGGGGTGGTATGTACAGTTCCTGTGCGATACCTGCTGTGTGTTGAGCGGAGACAGTCTTTAGCCCGTCTGTGGTATCCCACCCCTTCAGTTAAGCACACCAGTATATACACAGAGCTGATTAAAATCATCTGCATGCAGTTTTCTGGCTTCAACCTCTTGCCGGTGGTTTCATCCATTGTTAGCAATGATGCTTGGCTCTCTGAAGAGTTAAGCACAGTGGTACTCCAGCTATGTGAACAGGGTGCTTTCGGTTACTTTGGTGGCCTTCCTCCCCCCCCCCCCTTCAGATTACCTCCCACTTTGTTTCCAACCATGTGTGTGGCATTGGGAGTTGCCTGGAAAAATACAGACTTTTTCATACTATATATAAAGAAAAATAATGAAGGAGTTTTGATACTACCGCAGCATCAAAGCCAGAAAAGGTGTGTGCTTATATATATATATATATATATATATATATACGTGCGAGCAGACCCCATAGGGAGAAAGAAATCTATATGGATTTCTAATATGGAAATGTTTTCCTTACTGGGTTCGTCTTCTGTGTAAGATTTGGGAAGGAGTGTTGCATTTACGATTGTCTTCATGCAGTGTTTCATCCTTTTGTAAATTTTAATTATTTATTTTTAATACGTCTGTGCCGATACTTCTACTTCTTTTGTCTTGATTTGAGTATCTGTCACTCTAAATGAATCCATGCAGGAAAGCTTTGCTGGGTTGGGACCAGACTGACGGAGTTATGATGTAGCCCCCTTGAGAGCCAGTGTGTTGATAGTGGTTAGAGCCTCGGACTAGGACCTGGGAGACTGGGGTTCAAATCCCTACTCAGCAATGAAGCTCACTTAGGTGACCTTGGGCCGGTCACTGCCTAACCTACTTCACAGGGTTGTTGGGATCAAACAAGGACGGGAAGAACCAAGTATGCCATCTTGAGTTCCTGGGGGGGGGGGGGAAATATTGGGATATAAATGCAAGAAATAAATAAATGGGGCAAGTTACTCAAAGGGACGCGGGTGGCGCTGTGGGTTAAACCACAGAGCCTAGGACTTGCCGATAAGAAGGTCGGCCGTTCGAATCCCAGTGATGAGGTGAGCTCCCGTTCCTCGGTCCCTGCTCCTGCCAACCTAGCAGTTTGAAAGCACGTCAAAGTGCAAGTAGATAAATAGGTACCGCTCCTGCGAGAAGGCAAACGGTGTTTCCATGTGCTGCTCAGTTTATTCGATCTGCAGCACTTGTACAAGTGCCATGCAACACCTGCTCTTTACTTGTAAGGAGTCATTCCTTTAGAGCAGGCATAGGCAAACTGCGACCCTCCAGATGTTTTGGAACTACAATTCCCATCATCCCTAGCTAACAGGACCAGTGGTCAGGAATGATGGGAATTGTAGTCTCAAAACATCTGGAGGGCCGGAGTTTGCCTATCCCTGCGTTAGAGTGACAGCACCTGAAATTTGGAACTCCCTGTCTATTGACCTTAGGCTGGCAATATCATTGTCCTCTTTTATATGCTTGCTGAAAACTGTTGTGTTTACGGCAGGCCTATCCAAACATATGATTTGGTTGTAACTGGTCTTAAATTAGTTGTAGATGTACAATCCTACAATTCTATGATTCTGTTGTTTTAAGATATTTATAACAATTTTAAATGTTTTAAATACAGAGGTACCTCGGGTTAAGTACTTAATTCGTTCCGGAGGTCCGTTCTTAACCTGAAACTGTTCTTAACCTGAAGCACCACTTTAGCTAATGGGGCCTCCCGCTGCTGCCGCGCCGCCGGAGCACAATTTCTGTTCTCATCCTGAAGCAAAGTTCTTAACCCCAGGTAATATTTATGGGTTAGCAGAGTCTGTAACCTGAAGCGTATGTAACCTGAAGCGTATGTAACCCGAGGTACCACTGTATTTATTTTATTTTTAATTACAGGTGTCTCTGCTGCCCTGGTAGGAAGAATGGGTTATAAATCAATCAGTCAATCAGTCAATCAATCAATCAATCAATTAAAATAACTTAAAGCGGCAGCCTGACTGAGATAGGTTTATTAAGACACCTTAGTGTTCAACATAACAGTTTCCTTTTTCTCTTAAAATCCCAAACATGCTACTGAGGAAGGAAGAAACTTAAAGCTTTTAACTTAAATTGTTTGGTCAGTCACTCATGTATGTGTTATAAATCAGGTATTTGACAGTATCATTCTAGAATCCAGTTCCTTCTTACCCTGTTGTCTAGTTCCTTGCATGACTGAATCGTGAAGAAATCTTTACATGCAAAACTGTTTGCAACAAATCTCATTCCATATCAAATGCATTTCTTATGGTTTGTGTGCAGACAACTTCAGGATGGCAAAAGCTGTGCTTGGAGTAAAGAGTTAATGCGCTCCTGAGATAGGGTTTTTCTGATCTTTCCTAAAATGCTTCTGTTAAATTGAAAGATTATAAGGATGCTGATAAACCACACTTGCTCTTTATTTTGAAGCCTCATCTTAGTCATTATAACCATTTGCCTGGCTGATGCTATTGGAGGAACCAAGCTAAAATTAACCCAAACTTTTTTTTTTTGCGGTCCTTAATTAGCCAGCTTTACAAAATCTTTTTAACTAGCTCTCTTGAAGCCAAACATAATTTAGAATGGAATATATAAAAATGAGAACCCTGAGATGGAAATTTTAGTGAATCTGCATTACAGGCTTCAGATAAAGAAAGGAGAAGAAATGTGTGTGTGTGTGTGTGTGTGTATCTGTCCAAATATATATTTGAATAGGAAACATAAAATCCAAATGGCACCTCTCTGACATTCATTTTTGTAAAATGATATGCAAGGATATAGATGGAAGTTGAAGGTGGTACAGTGGTACCCAACCCTGGTAGTTTGTCTCCTGAAGCAACTGTGGCAGCAGGCACACTATACCTTTAAAAGAGTACCCCAAGCTACATACTTGCTCCAAGAGCAGACCGCCTCCCATAGGGAGGTGTCTCAGTCTTACCTGGATTGAGCTTCAGTTTGTTGGCTCTCATCCAGTCCATTACCGAGGCAAGACACTGGTCCAGCACGTCCACTGCCTCACCTGCCGATGTAAAGGAGAGATAGAGCTGAGTGTCATCAGCATATTGCTGACAATGTACTTCAAAACTCTATAGACGATCCCACTTGGTGGTTCCATGTAGAAGTTAAAAACTGCAGGGGAGATAAAAATGGAACCCTGAGGAGCCCCATGTTAAAGGCTCCATGGGGCGGAGGAGTGCTCCCCAAGCACCCCTCTCGAAATGACCATCCAAGCAGGACCAGAATCACCACAAAGCATCACCACCCGCCCCCAACTCGGATAGAGGCTCCAGAGGGATACTATAGTCAAGGGAAGATCAAGGAGAATTAATAGGGACACATTTCCCTCTCCTTCTTCCGACAGAGGTGACCAAAGCAGTTTTTGTGCCCAAACCAGGAGAAATTCAATTAGGTACACATTTAAAGCCAAATCTATCAAAATTCCACTTTCCAAAATGATGTGAACCGACAAACAGCCATCCTTCAAAATTCACATTTTTACCCGAACTTTGTGATGGAGTTCTCCCACCCAACACTGTTTACAAAAATGTGTGTATTAGGGGGAAGTGTGCATAAAAAGGAAGATATTAATGAAAATAGCATACACAAGTGCATTATATTAGGGGAAATTGCTTGTACTGTAGTCCATTAAACTGCATATACAAATGTGTTTTCTAGGAGAAATTTGCACTAAAATGCTGGTGAATTTTCATATGGATTTAAAGGGGGGGGGGGGAATCAGAAATTGTTGCCAGATGTGGAGAACTGAATTTAAGATTGGAAAAATGGAGGCAACTGAAATGGACAGATCCTTTCTTCTGCACTTGTAGTACAAATTTGCATAAGGTGCATAAAAGGATTGTCTGGTTTTATGGCTCACTAGCAGTAATGGGACACATACCCCAGATGCTCAGTGTCAGTCACACTGCTTCCTGCCTTGAAAGAAGTTCCTTTCCAGCCATCTACGTTGCATAATTTCTTTAAACAGTTACTTTCTCCTACAGCATCCAGCGAGAGATTACAGACTTTACGGAGCTGTAAAAATGTGCATGGTTAATTTAAATTCATGTTGCCGGCTTCTAGGGTCGGAGTCTATGAAAATGTACATAGAGGAAGCAGTCTGGTGATTGTTTCAATCTTGTTTTGCATTATCTCTCAAAAATTGCAAGACTAGATTCGGCTAGAATGGATTCTGGGGTGGGGTGGGATTGTCCCGTGGTATCACTAAAGCACCCTAGCATCCATTCCATTGAAATACATATCCCGCTCGGAGCATACTTTTGTCCTGTCTTCATAAGAATAAAGTGAAAAAAGGAACAATTTTACCAGGTATTTTCAGTGTTAAGGGGTAGGAGAAGAAATTCTGATCAGCTTGCATAATATTCGCTTGCTCTAGAGATGCTTAGCATTTTTATTATATATCTTTTCTGTAGCTGTACTGAGAAACAGGGCAGAGCAAAAATGCCCCCTGCCCCCTCTCAAATCTCGCTGCATAATGATTTCAGAAATATGACATGGTGCATACATTTTTAACATGTGTAACCCATCCTGGAGTTCCATTCTAACTGCAGTGTAGTATCGCCCTGGCCGTGTCCAACTGCTGCTATTATAACATTCCGACCTCAACTTATAGCAGAGATAGGGAGCCTGTGGCCCTCTCATTGGACTCCACCTCCCATCAGCCCCAGCTAACATGGCCAATGGGCAGGGATGGTGGGAAAGCCACAGCTTCCTTATCCCCAACTTGTTGTGGTCTTCTACTGTAGTAGGACATCTCCTTCCAAACCAACACTTTCAGATAGCAGGGAAGCTAGGCCAGTCTGATTCAGTGCCATCATTACTGAGATGCATAAACATAAAGAGCACATCTCAAACCAAGGCTGATGAGATCATGTTGTGGCGAAACATGATTTATAAACTGCGTAAATAAATGCTTAATGTTTGAAAGTCTAAATAGGCTTGCCTACATCAACCAGAGGGACGCAGGTGGCGCTGTGGGTTAAACCACAGAGCCTAGGACTTGCCGATCAGAAGGTCAGCAGTTCGAATCCCCACGACGGGGTGAGCTCCTGTTGCTCGGTCCCTGCTCCTGCCAACCTAGCAGTTCGAAAGCACGTCAAAGTGCAAGTAGATAAATAGGTACCGCTCCGGCAGGAAGGTAAACGGCGTTTCCGTGCGCTGCTCTGGTTCGCCAGAAGCGGCTTAGTCATGCTGGCCACCTGACCCGGAAGCTGTACGCCGGCTTCCTCGGCCAATAAAGCGAGATGAGCGCCGCAACCCCAGAGTCGGTCATGACTGGACCTAATGGTCAGGGGTCCCTTTACCTTTACATCAACCAGAAAAGGCTTTTGTTGGTTTTAAAGGTATCGATAGCATTTGGTTGGATTCTGCCATTTGTTAACATGATGAAAATGTGCCATGTTCATTTCATTGCCCTACAGCATTTTTATCCTATATCTAGCCATCCATCCATCTATTTATCTATCTAGTATCACTGTAGGGGCTAACCTGTGGTCCTCCAGATGCTGAACTATATTGCTGATCAGCCCTAGCCAGCAGTAGGCAGGATGCTTGGAATAGTATTTTAGCAATATCTTTAGGCAAGCCTAAGAAAAGTAACACCATAACTGTTCAACTGGCTGTTAACATACCCCATCATAGATTTTTATAAAACACCCAGTTGCATCATTCCTCCAAGAGGGCTGCTGTAAACAGAATAACGAACGACTGTCAAAACAGTGTGGCTTAAGACCTCCCTTTGTCCAGTCTTAATTTCTCCGCGCCACTGTCTGTTTAATTCTTGCAGCTTGCTATACCGCACAACGATGAGTGGACCCGATTTGCCCGGACTCTGGTGGAAATCCGTGCCAACAGAGCAGACAGCGAAGAAGAAGGAACCATGGAGATCTCTGCCTAGAAGAGAGAAAGGTGTCCTTCCCTTTATAGCCACCTGCCCTCTGTTGATTGCAGTCATGTTCCGTGTCAAGTCAGTATTGTTGTGGCTTTCCATGCCAGTGTTGCTGCCAGCTTTCCCCAGGGTTCCGATTTCTCCATATTAATCGCGTTGTGCTTCAAGCCGTCTGAAAATATCCAGAGCGTTTTCATGCTTCATATTTCTTTTTGAGAAGTTTACGAATGAGAGGACAAATCAAGCCCAAGTGGGTTCAGTTGTTGCCTTTTAAATCCTTTAGTAGCTGCAGTAACTAGCTAGGAACTCCTGAATAAACTTGGGCTCACGCGCGTTTCTGGCACAGTCCTATTAAATCCATATGAAGTCAGATATGATTGGGTACAGATGTGGTGCGCTTCGCAACATGGGACTGGGCCAGAGACTTTTAGATGTGGTGTTTCACATGGTGACTTACATTATGAATGGATGTACTATATGAACATTGCTGCTCCTTATTTATTGCGGTGTGCTGCATGGAACATATTTATTTGAAAGCATTAAAATAAACGATCCCAAAGCATGTGCATAACGAGCAAACTGCATTGTCTCTGCATGCCTGTTGGGGTTATGTCGAGTCCCAAACAACTATTACTAGATGTCACTTTTTACTAAAATGAAATCTGTAAAAGGGTTTGGTTGAATAAACAGAACTTTCTAAAATCGCCTATTAATCCTAGATACTTTAGCGATATTTCATGTGCAGTTGGTCCCCGGCACTCATTGCAGGATACCACTAATGGTCTGAATGAGGAAGTGTTGTTTCAGAAGTAGACAGAGGCAACGGCAGTAAAATGTGTCAGAGCTGTTCTGTAGCCACATTTTGTTGGTTTTCTTCTTGATAAAATTATTTCCGTTACTGGTCAGTCAGAGAATTGTAACTTCTGGGGTAGTAACATTGATTAGATGAACAGGGTTTTGTTTTTCTTGGAGTGGTAAGAGTCAATATTACTTGTTCAGATTTGCACCGGTAATACAAATGCACAAGCATAATTAATCTTACCGGCGAGATTTCTGTGGGCCATTCTGATGCTTCATATGTATAGACCCATGTGTAAATTTAAGCTCTGAGCTTCTGCAGCTTCCCAGGCACACGGGCCAATTTTCCACTGTTAGCGCTCAAATTACTGCAGAATCTGTCTGTGCACTTACACGAGGTCTGACATTACTTCCTCTGTTCAGCTGCAACCATTGGGATGGTCCATTGGGAGGGCTTTGGAGTCCTGCCTGCCCATCCCGCTTCCATCAGTCCCACCCACCATGGTCAATGGTCAGGGATGGTGAAGAGCTACAAGTTTCCCATCCCTACATTAGTATCCAAATTGGACATACCTTCCTAGTCCACTGTTAAATGATCCAAAATAAGTGTCTTTTGTCAATGGAATGGGACTGGCAGTGTCTCAAGGTGAGGGTTGTTTGGATACTGGTTAAGCTCCACGTCAGCATCTTTCATCCTAACCTGCTCAAAATGATGCAGAGTTTGGTCCAGATACTTGGCTTTACAGAGAGAGCCAAAGCAAAAAAAGCAAAACTACACATTTTGGTCCTATTGTTCACAATTCCATTTTTTTCTCTCTGCAGCCATGCATCTGCCAACTGGCACCATCCGTTTTGTCCCCGGACTTTGCCAAAATATAGTTGTTGGATTTAGCGCCCTGTATTTCCTGCAAAGTTGCAGCGCTGCCTCTTAGGCGGCAAGTAGGACTACTTTCTAAAGTACACACAGAGAGTGGTTAAAAAAGCACAATTTGTTCAAGTGCTGTTTCTGGGTTATTTGCTGTGTTTAACTTCCCCAGGGAGTTCCATAATGAAAGTATCTTGAGGTTTACTTATTTCCAAACCAGCCAGTAATTTATTATGTATAATCATTAGATTTAAAATATGTCCTTTAGCGTAAGCAGCACAGCTAAACGGCTCAAGCGACAAACCGATGCTTCCATTTCCAAAGTGCTTTTTACGCTGCTCGTTTTCCACAGTGCGGAGCCTAATCAGAACCGACGAGCCGAATGCACAGCCACACCAATTGGGCTGTGCTCATCGGACGCGTCCAAGGAACCAACGTGGCAAAAAGGTCCTCCTTGGTGGCACATTCAGGGCACTCTTGCCCTGAAGTCTTGGTGCAGTTAAAGTGATGGCTGCTCTTATCAATAGCGCTGCAGTCCTTACCCTATCCCTATTATAGCTGACTGGCTGAGGTTAAGACAACAGGATCTTGCTTGTTAAATTTGTGGCAGAATTTGAGGTTTGAACAAGGTGGGTCGGGGAGACTGCTCAGCATTCAGCTCAAATTCTCAGCCAGGACACAACTACAGTACCCATACAAGGCACAGCAAGGCTTTATAAATTCACAGCCTGGCCTTCTTTTCATGAAGAAGTCAAGTTGGCAAAGTCCCATCTAAGCCTGCTCCCAGCCAATGCTTAGGCACCTTCTATTTGGACCTTTAAATGGCTGCTGAAAACTTATTTGTTCTGCCAGGCTTATGCAGGCAATTAAGAATAGGTAATAGTAGTACCAGATTTTAATTTTTATGTGTGTTTTTAAGTATATATAGATATTATTGTAAAACATTTTGATATTTCTTATAATAGCGACCAGTGTATAAATATTTTTCTTAAAATAAATGCATGGAGTTTGGTTCTGCTGCAAACACCCGAAGCTTGTTCAATGAAGGCCCTTGCTCTTAATTGAGACGTAGAACTTTAACCAATCAGTTCTATTAAATCAATAAAAATGGCAGTATTCTGATTTTACATTTTAAGTAATAATTTGTGGAGAATTTGATCCAGTTAGTGGCTTTAGTTAACGCTTTAAAAAGATCCAAGGCAAACTTTTTTATTACTATTAAAAACCAAAGCCTACATCCATTTTATAAAAATGGGACGAGCTTTTAAAAAGCTACTGGTGGTCTCAGCATGGGAAAACAGGCCATGTGGTGGCGTCCGTGACAGATGGCTTGCACTGCGAAGCCTTTCTAGGTACATGTTGCAATACTTGTTAAAAGCAAAAAAAGAGTTCAGCCCTCAATGACTTATCCTCTCTCAGCCCCCTTAACGAAGTACAGCTCCCATAATTCTTTGCAGGAAGCTGTGACTGTTTTAAAGTGGTGTCATGGCGCTTTCAATTGATGGCCTTTATGTGGCCTTAATGTTGGTCTCAGTTTCCCACTAAACTCTGCAAGGCAGCCCCACGCGCCACCCCCTCCAAAAGAAGGCAAAATATTTAATCTGGTTGTTGTTGTTATTATTGTATTTTTGTTTTTTAAAAAAATCTGTTTTAATTCATCAAAATTATTCAGAATTTCCACACAAATATTTTTCAATTACAAGCTGGCAGTTAAGGCAGATACCATTGATACAGTGCATGGATTTTTCTATTGCATTTATTTAAACAAGCAGCAGGTTACTCTAAGTGCACCAACACAAAAAACAAGAATCCAAATATCAGCAGGGCCTGGTGTGACCCCCTTGGGCACAGCCTCCATTAGTGTCAACGAAGCTGTGCTGGAGCCCCGAGCCAAATAGCACTGAAGAATGTATAGCTACGCCTCTCGATGGCTCGTGCCTTTTGGTGTTGAATTTTCATCTCATGTGGTACGATGCTCTTCCATAAAGTGCAGAGACTATGGAAAAAATTACATTTCTCTCCCCACCCCCCAACCCCACAAGCCTTCTGATACCAGGAACAGAATATAATTGCTAAACGCTCGTCGATGTGGTTTCAGTTAGAAAAACATGTTCCCCATAAAACCCTCCTAATACAATCCAGGAATGCAACTTGTGCGTGTAGTACTCATGTAAAATACAGTCACTCTTGGCAAGAGTCAGGTACGGCTCGTATCGACACCTTTCGAATCCTCCGGTACGGATGCAAATGGAATGTGTCCCCAATTCTTAGACGCACTGTCTAAATTGTTCTGCATTGAGCACCATGATCTCTGTTGAATAGCCAACATGCAGCCATGACGACAGGACAGCCCTCCCCGAAACACACCACCCTCCCCAACAAGAAGAGAAGTTGCATACAGATGTCTTTCCCCAAATGAGCCCAAGTACATTCACGACCCCCCAGGTATGTGCAAGAAAGAACAAAAATGCATTCATGGACCCAAACCGATAAGACTACTCTAGCAAGAATTTCACAGTGATCTGATAAAAGGAAGCGCAGAGACCAATGATTCACACTTAAAAGATGGGGAGCAGGTGGGAAGAAAGACTTGCAGATCAGGTGGTGCTGGGTTGAGACCGGAGAGCTAAAGGAATGAAGTATTAAGACTGATCAGATGAATGGCTCTTTCCCAACATTCTGTAAAAGGAAGTCACTGCCTTGTGATCAGACAGGCGCTGCCTTTGAGGTAGGTGGTGAAGACCGAAATCGAGGTAAGTAAAGTCCAAATTTGTTTTCAATTCCTGCAAAAGTGGCAACGGCCAACTTGTAGCCCCCCACATGGTCGGGATTCGGTGCAGGTAGGGTGATCCTTGTTTTCAGAACAGCTTCCGATCCAGCTGGCTTCCTGGAACACATATTTTATCAAGTGTGATTATGCAGCCTTCCACCCTAAAAGTAAAGTTCTTTCCAGAGAAAAAGAGCCCCCCGCCCACAAGAGCTTGGGACAAAATGCTATTTGGTCCCGCCTCTCTCCAAACTCCCTCCTATCCGTGGCTATTCCTCCTGGTCATTGGGAACATCAGCACTCAGTCTTATGGAAGAGTTGGTACCTGGGGCTGGGGAAGGACCATAGCTCAGTGGTAGTGCATCTGCTTTTTATGCAGAAGGTCCCGGGTTCCATCCCCAGCAACTCCAGGTAAGTCGATGCCCTGACTGAAACAGGGCAGACAATACTGAGCTAGATGGGAAGATTCCTATAATCTTCTTTTTTCTCTTTTGTACCGATTTCTTATGCAATCCTTTCGGACAGCAAGCCACTGTTTTATAAACTTTAGTCCGCTGACCGAGATGCTCTTTGACTACAGTTCCCATCATCCCTGGCCACTGGTCTTGCTGGCTGGGGCTGATGGAAGGTGGAGCCCAACAGCATCTGGGGTGGAGAATGTTTTACATACCTGTATAAAAATAAAGTCCTATAATCTCCAGCAGCTGCCTATAAAGCAGCACAGTAGAAGTACGTTAAAAATTACTTTGAGACTCACCCAGCAATCTGTTCAGTGCGAAATCTGTTTTGAGTGTCGGCAGAAGAGGTGAAAACATGGAAACTTAAGGTGACATGATGCATCAGTGAGGCAAGTCTTAACACTAGTGTTGAGGAGACTTCTCAATCTCATCAACAGCATTGCAGTATTAACAGCATGCCAACACCACTGTACTCTACCGTGCCAAAGGTTTCTAATGATTTTAATTTTTTTTATTGGCAGTTGGAAAAATGAAAGTTTTTCTTCTGTATCTTTCACTAATGGGTTTTCCCCCTTCCCCCTCTTATTCTTCTCTCTCTATTTTCTTTCTTTCTTTCTTCCTTGTTTTTTGGCTTTTGTTTTTCAGCTTTCTCCTATTTCTTTGGAGTCCTATGTCTGGGGCCTTTATTAGAGTTCATAGATTGTATACTCATGGGGGTAGTAGAGGGTTGATGGAGGACCCTGGATGATGACCAGGAAAATGCTGGTCCCCCAGGATATGAGGCTGGGAGGAGAAAGGAAAGATCCCAGGTGGGAGCTGGGAGGAGCTACTGTCCTCTGTGGGTGGTAAGGACCAGGAACTACTTTTAAGAGAGAACTTCGTTTGGAAATCAATAAAACTATGTTGTGTTGTTTTGTTTTGTTTTTAAAGAAAGGACTTCGGAATTTCACTTCGTCGATTTGTATCTTCTGTAGTTGTAATTTTATTGTATTATGGGAAAATCTTAATAAACAGTCTTTTTTAAAAACCCTACTGCACTCTGTGAATAGATCTTCCCTTTGCCATTTAACTACTCGTGTTCCTCTTCCTGTCTGCCCTCATGTACATGACAAGCACTGGTGTTAAAAAGTGTATCTCCCCTGAGCTTTAGTGACCCTTAATTCATAAAGAAAATCTGGAGCTCTTTATGACTAACTCCTATAAAGAGAGCCAAGGTGGTCAACCCAACACACTTACGTTCCTCCAAAATCAATGTAGAACCATCTCTGCAGAAGCTCGTAGGTCACTAGGGTTACTCCAAACTGTGGAGACGACCGAAATACACGGGCTGAGGGGAGGAAACCACACCATTATTGGCCACATTAATGCATCGGGTTAACATGCATCCTTCCTTGTTAAAACGAGTGTTTGCAAAGGCTACCTGCAGCTCCTTTCCAAAATGCCCTGGGGCCTTCCTCTCGTAGGATCTTCCCGAAACAGTCAATCACTCCGCTGTAGGTCGTTTGTCCTGCACGGGCTGCCACCTGTAACCTCGTCTTGATCACATCCGCAGGCGTCACTAAGGAAGCGGCAGGCATTCCTGGAGAAAGGGAAAGCAGGGCAGAAAAGAAACCAGCTTGTTGAACTTGCTTGGAAATGGGTGAGTTGGCCTGTTAGGACCCTGGGAAGGTGCCTTATGCTCCATCTAGCTCAGGATGGTCTGTGCTGACTGGCTTACTAGCAGTACATGTGAAAAGGATCTAGGGGTCAACAGTGTGATGCAGCAGCTAAAAAAGGTTAATGCCATCCTAGGCTGCATCAACCGAAGTATAGTGTCCAGATCAAGGGAGGTCATAGTACGCTCCCTCTTTGGGGGCGTGGGTGGCGCTGTGGTCTAAACCACTGAGCCTTGGGCTTGCCGATCAAAAGGTCGGCAGTTCAAATCCCCACAATGGGGTAAGCTCCCGTTCCTCAGTCCCAGCCCCTGCTAACCTAGCAGTTCGAAAGCATGCCAAAAAGTGCAAGTAGATAAATAGGTAGCACTCCAGTGGAAAGGTAAACAGTGTTTCCGTACGCTGCTCTGCTTCGCTAGAAGCGGCTTAGTCATGCTGGCCACATGACCTGGTAAAACTGTCTGCGGACAAACGGCCTGTAAAGTGATATGAGTGCCGCAACCCCAGAGTCGTTCGCAACTGGACTTAACTGTCAGGGGTCCCTTTACCCCTCGAAAACCGTGTGCAGTTCTGGGCACCACAATTTAAGGATGTTGACAAGCTGGAATGTGTGCAGAGGAGGGCAACTAGGATGATCAAGGGTCTGCATACCAAGCCTTATGAGGAATGGTTGAAGGAGCCGGGTATGTTGAGCCTGGAAAAGAGGAGACTGAAAGGAGACAAGGTAGCCATCTTCAAATATCTCAAGGGCTGTCACATGTAAGATGCAGCAAGCTTCTTTTCTCCTGCTCTGGAGGAGAGGATCTGAACCAATGGCTTCAAGTTACAAGAAAGGAGATTCCGACTAAACATACAGAAAAACTTTCTGACACTAAGAGCTGTTTGACAGTGGAACAGTCTCCCTCAAGAGGCTGTGGACTCTCCTTCCTTGTAGATTTTTAAGCAGACGTTGGATGGCTATCTGTCATGGATGCTTTATTTTTCTTTTTAAGTTGAGTGGCAAACAGAAGTCTTCAATATGTCTGAAGCTTGCAGAGGGTCTTGAGTTCACTTTGAGAAGGTAAAAGTCAGCTCCCTTGTAGTTTCCAGCATTTGCCCCTATGTGCAGAAGACTGGAAATTTTTGCACTTTTTTGACTTCAGGGCTACATCCTGTGAGAAGTCTTGTTAAACTCAAAACAGGCAGACAGGTACAAGTTGTGCACAATGCGCCAAAATAAAATAAAAATCCAAACCCCAACTCAATAATGTTCCATGTTTTCCTTTGGGCATATGCACATTTTTCAGCGTCTAATTTCTTCAGCAAAGTCTTGTTGGAAGATTTATGCTGGCAGATAAACAACAGAAAGCAACAAATACCGAATTATCAGCAGAGAAGGGGCCACAATCCTGAAACATGCTCTCTCCATGAAGTCAAAAGGGGCACCTCGAATGATTTTAGGCCTTGGACCAGCAGTTTTTCAAACTCAGTCTAATGAAATAATCTGTATTTAGATTTAAAGAAAAACAGGGGGGGGGGGAGGACAAAAATAAAGCAAGACTGTATTCAAAAACAGTGTCTCTTCTTATTTTATTACTTTTCCATTTTGCGTCAGTTCCAAACCAGCTTGGTCAGATGTAGATGCATAAATCTCCTTTGCTTTTGCTATTTTTTTTTCATCTTCTTCTTCCCTCTAAAGCTTAATAATTCTGTAACAGTTTTTGTCCAAACCAATGTGGTTTGGCTCCAGAACGCCATCTCACTTTTTTTTTTTGTAGACTCCTTTGAAAGAGATGTAAAAGTGTGTGTTTATCACCAAAATAAGGACTGCTCCTCGTCTCTCAAAACCCATTAAAAAAGAAAGGAAAACACACTGTGCGAACATTCACATTTGAACATTTGGCAGAAGGTGGCTTTCTCTTAACATGGTCAGCGCTTCCCTTCAGCAAGTCCACGAGTCATCCATTTCACCTCCTGCTTATGAGACACAGAAGCTGGACTTTCACTCTTTAAAAATTAGCTGACTCTTGCAAAGACAGCAGCCATGCAGGCAGAAGCCCCGTCCCCGCTGTGGAGGTGGTATTTCACAGGAACAATGCCGCCATGTGAGCCTGGTCTGGCCACAAACCAGCCAGTAGTCTTGCATGCTTCCAAGGTACTCCCCCTTGGGGACATCAGCAAGTGTGAACTAGCCCTGAGCTTTGTGGTACAAGTCCCAAATAGTTTCCATCTTATGCAAATTTTTGGAATGCAACTATCTGCAAGGCTTTGAAAACTGCAAGCCAGGACTCTTCAGAAACGTCTTTTAATTGCAAAGGTCCAGGCACCCTCGGCTAAGTTAAATAGTCTAACATAGGTTGCAGAGCAGGCATTGTACAGTTGAGTAAAAACTCATGCTTCCCTGGGCACCTCTGGGAAGAAGGGCAGGATATCAATTGAATTAATACTAACAACAAAAATGACACAATCCAGAAACACTTCGGTACAGGAACCAAGAGACTGCTGTTTGTGGCAAGGAGGTGAACGGGTGAGAAAGAAGCAAAGAGAAGTTTGGAAAATTTTGGACAGTTGTCCACTTGCTCCTGAAACGTGACGTCCAAGTTAGGTGTGTGTGGCACTGCTTTGCAGGGGTTCCAGTCCTACTTGGATGGTAGTTTCCAGAGGGTGATGCTTGGGGAGTGTACTTTGGCCCTGTGGAGCCTAAATGTGGGGTTCCTCAGGGTTCGATTGTATCCCCCATGCCTTTTCATGAAACCACAGAGTGGGGTCATCTGGGGTTTTGGAGTACGTTGTCGGAAATATGCTGATGACACACAGCTCTATTCATTTACATCTGGACCTCTGAGGTGACAATGGTCTTGACTCAGTCAAGAAATTCCAGGTGAGTGCTATCCCTGGACAGACTTGGAGGGGGTTGTGCCAGTCCTCAGGCCTTGAATTCTCCAGATACTTTGGGCTACAACTCCCATTAACTCCATTCACTCTGCCAATGGCAGAGGATGATGGAAACCTCAGTCCAAAACAAATGGAGTGATAACTACCTGTGGACTGTGCCTCCAACGTTAGCCAAGGCTTAGTATGGGGGCCTTGTGAGAAACCTACTTCTGTCCCGAATAACCAAACCTAGTTCCTGTCCCCATTTCCAGGGGAAGAATCTCTTCCCAAAAAGTCTTTGAATGCTCCCAGTCAGGGAAGTGTGATTATTATGTTTCTGCCAATATAAAGTATACATGATAAAACTTCAGTTCTTCCTATAATCCTTTACTTCCTTTTAGCCCAGTAATATCACCCTTGCTTTCGCTAGTACCTGCCACTCATTCCCACCCTCCCAGTCCTATACTGCACGATAAGAGTCAAGTCACTGCCCTGAACAGTAATCAGCTAATGGAAGATAACCTGAAATGGAAATATAGTAAAAAAAAAAAAAAAAAAAAAATACAAGATAGGGTCCACATTACTGTGCATTTTCTAACCCTATACTGGCAACTACTGATAAAGAGAGGCTACTTCTGTGGCTGAACTGAACTTCAAAGAGACAGTTATCACAGTCTGCAATCGCTTAACAATGGGCAGAGAAGGAAAAAAATTAGAAAATCTAAGAAATGACTTGGCTCAACACACTGGCTTAGGTTTCAAGTCTAGATAGGATACAGAGCTCAAAAACTGTTTTGTTCCATTATGTTGGGTTACAATTGACCCAGCTTTAAATCCATAGTCTTCTGACTATTCAGCACAAAGTAATGTACTAACTGAGCAGTTTTTTAATAACTGAATCTATTGTGGATGTTATGCCTAGTCATGTATCATAGGAGTAATTAATTATATTACCACCTGATCCCTTATATCCTTTGCTCAATCTTCTTGGGAGTCACTGTTAGTGGCTCCTCATGGCTTGGATAAATCATGTGTTCAGTATTCTGAGTCCATTTGTGCAGGGTCTCCCACACACCACTTAGACACAACTGTAATCGAGCAGCATACAAACTGTCAAAATAATAATGAATTAAAAAATGAGAACCTGAAAGTCCCAAATTAAAATAAACATCTGCTGTAGAATGGTGCATGCCATCAGCACTGGGTTAGCTGAACACAGGCAGCGGACGATCTCTCAAAGGGGTTGGCTGCCTGGAGGTTTCACTGAGAGAGCAGCCTGTTTGATCTCAGAAGTCATGATGAGCTTTATAGGTCATACATATAACTAGAATATAATGGTGCCCAGAGCTATGGTACAGATAACATTGGCAACATTTACCACAGCTTACTCTTCACAACAGAACAACTAAACAGGGAAATGCACCCAGGCACTGCCTCTTGGTATGGGAAGTAACCGCCATGACCGGTAGCCACTGACAGCTGTAATCCTCCAAAAAATGTGTACAATGATCATTTAAAGCCATCCAAGTTGGCAGCTGACCGTCACCAAAGATGGTGGCAGCGAGGTCCACAATTTAACTTTGCACCATGTCCTGAATCTCCCACTATCTCTGTCATGAATACCACTAACCATTCAGCTTCACTGGGTGACCCCAGGTTTATAAAAGACAAAGGGGGAATTCTCACTCTCCACCCCATGTTCTATTATATACGTATACCTCTTTCCCCCACCACTTTTTATTCGCCTTTTTTTAAACAAACAATCATTAAACATTGTATGCCTTTCCTCACAGGAACCCCGTGATAATTTTGGCTGTCCTTTCCCTGCACCTTTTCCAGCTGTACAATATCCTTTTTAAGGTGTGGCGACCAAAACTACCACACAGGATTCCAAGTGTGGTTTGGATATACTCGAATGCTTAGTCATCAGGGAATGGACTTTCTTGCATTTCCCAAAAACCAAGCATCCGGGTTTGCATACTTAAAGCCTGGACACTCTTTTCTTTTCTTTCTTTTAAAGAACACAGCAGTGAGGAACTGGGACTCAGCACTGAAGTGTGAACATTCACAATGAGTTCACCAGAGACGTGTGAAATATGGAATAGTCAACTGCAGAAGGCTTATAGGCAAGGGCTGAGGCTCAGTGGCATGGCATGCAGAAGGCCCGAAGTTCAACCCTGGGCATCCCCATATGTGTTGTTGTTGTTGTTGTTTAGTCGTTTAGTCGTGTCCGACTCTTCGTGACCCCATGGACCAGAGCATGCCAGGCACTCCTGTCTTCCACTGCCTCCCGCAGTTTGGTCAAACTCAGGCTGGTAGCTTCGAGAACACTGTCCAACCATCTCGTCCTCTGTCGTCCCCTTCTCCTTGTGCCCTCCATCTTTCCCAACATCAGGGTCTTTTCCAGAGAGTCTTCTCTTCTCATGAGGTGGCCAAAGTATTGGAGCCTCAGCTTCAGGATCTGTCCTTCCAGTGAGCACTCAGGGCTGATTTCCTTAAGAATGGAGAGGTTTGATCTTCTCAAGAGTCTCCTCCAGCACCATAATTCAAAAGCATCAATTATTCGGCGATCAGCCTTCTTTATAGTCCAGTTTTCACTTCCATACATCACTACCGGGAAAACCATAGCTGTAACTATACGGACCTTTGTTGGCAAGATGATGTCTCTGCTTTTTAAGATGCTGTCTAGGTTTGTCATTGCTTTTCTCCCAAGAAGCAGGCATCTTTTAATTTCGTGACTGCTGTCTCCATATGTTGGGCTGGGAGAAAACCCTGCCTGGAGAAGCTGCTGCCAGTTAGTGCAGGCAATACAAGATGGCTCAATGGCCTGATTCAGTAGAAGGCAGCTTCCTATGTTCCTAAGCCATCCTATTTAAAGTCTCAGCATATGCTGATTTTGTGGTCTACGAACCAGCACTTCAGACCTCTTGGTTGTCATCCTCCAAACTAAGCAACAAAGACGCATGTCCATGCAGGCAAATGGCAGAGCCGGGAGTGAACCAGCATCTTGGATCCTTTTAGCTACCAACAGCAGAAGTGGATAATCTAGCCATCAGTCGTAGAGAACATTTGGCTGCAAAGAGCATCCGGATATTATATCCTGCCTCTTTATATAGACAGTACATGTTGAGAGCAAAAACATGCCAAGTTGGGAAAGGAAAGGGGGAGAAGAAGGTGAGAGAGAGAGGGACCGCTTAGAGCTCTGCTCAGAGTATTCAGCACAGACTGAAGCA
This sequence comes from Podarcis pityusensis, assembly GCF_964106645.2. Lineage (NCBI taxonomy): Eukaryota > Metazoa > Chordata > Lepidosauria > Squamata > Lacertidae > Podarcis > Podarcis pityusensis. Next base: position 28,837,915 of record NC_138037.1, read on the forward strand.
GAGCCCAGTGCTGAAAGAGCTGAATGCTGGGGTCAACGCCTGTGGTTTCAGGAACGGGAGCAGTTAGCTTTGATACTCTCGCATTTGGAATACAGAAGGCAAAATGCTCAATGCCTGCTTTTTCTGGGCTTTCTGAACTGTGACTCTACACAGGGCCCCTTTAGCTGCTTCTCAGCAGGACAGGGAGGGAAAGCATTTGCTATTTGCCTTTTCATTCCATGCAGAAGAGGCTGGCTTCTCCCAGAGCCATTACATTTCCATTATCTATCATAATAACAGAAGTTCACCTTTTAGATAGATTTATATGCAGGATTTCAAATATGCTACTTTAAACATATGCTGATTTGAGCCATACTGGAGAGAAAGATTTTTTTATTTTATGTATAACTTTTTTATTATTTTTAAGAGAGAGCTTTCCCCTCTCTACCCTTTCCAATAGTCAACAAAGTTTATTATGCCAGCCAGCAGCTTCTCTTTTATCATAGTGGCTTGGTCTCCTCCTGTCAGAAGGCATGGATAGATTTGGGGCATGCTTTCAGAATCTTATATTATTAACATAACATTCAAAAGTCTGCTGATCAGGGAGACGTCAAAAGTAAGAATATTCTTTTATGAGCCACTTTTAAGCAACCCCTTTCATGGCCCCCACCCAAATGCCTGCGAAAGAGAGCTCTTCGCATTACCATTTCAACATTCAAATCCATCACAGACTGACATAAGAGAGTCTGGAAATGAAAGACATTCCTAGTGCAGATTGGCTGCAATGCTTGAGTCAGCTGTATGTAACCGGCTAGCAAGGGTCTAGCAGTCGGTCACCAGCAGCATATGACACCCGGACTCCAGCAAACACACCAGCTCCAGCACTTCAGATTCTGGTGACATGACCTATAAAGCAGAACACCAGGCAGCATCTCTCTGTGCATTCACAGTAGTCCCTTCGCAGACCTAGTCCTTCACATATTCATCTCAAGCTTTTAAAAAGATGCCCATGAGCCTTTTCCTGCAAGATCATCATGTGGCAAGGAGTTCCACGAGCTATATTATGCATCATGTGCGGGCGCATGCTTCCTTCCACATGGCTTAAACCAGATGCCAATCCATTTTATAAACTCCCAAGTTATTCTTTTTTCTTTTCTTTTCCAAATCTGGAGAGAATTGCAAAAGCCTCTATCAGATTTCAGGCACAGCACGTATAGGAGGATACAGTCATCTATGGGTATGTGTGCAAGGAAATCTGAGCCTTAGGAGAAGGAGAGCATTGGGTGTGGGGGCTCTGCACGCTAAACCTCATGTCATTTAATCTGGTCCTGCTAGTGGAGGGGCAGGAATAACAGCTTTGGAGCAGAGAAGATGCTTTGCAATGCATCAGTCCCTGGCACGCCTCTGCCTACAACCCTGGAGAGCCTCTGCCAGGCAGCACTATAGCCTAAGGGTAGCCAATGCGGTGCCCTCCATACGTTTGTTGGACTACAACTCCCATCATCCCTGACCACAGGCCATGCTGGTTGGGGCTGATGGGAGCAGAAGTCCAGTAACATCCAGAGGCACTGGTTTTCCCTGTGCTAGTCCTAAATAATCACCTCTTTGCTCAAAATGTTGCTTCCTCCAGATCACTGACCAGTCTACCTCCATGGCAATTCCACTACTGAACAAAGTCCATGTCACAGTTCCTGACCCAACTAGATACAGATTAAACTATTCAAGGGCCCAATCCACTTGCAATCTCCAGGCACCAAATGGTACAGAACAAGGTTGGGGGACCTTTTCTGGCCAGAGGGCTGGATCTTTATCTCCCCCCACCTGCCCCCCCTCCTCCAGCAGGCCAAAGCAGACAGGTAGGTGGGGCTGTCAATCACCTGGCATGCTTTCCTCTGAAGCCCTGAGTCAATTGAACCATTGTAAGCATTATCATGCAGGGATGAGTAGCAAGGGCTTGAAAATCATCCAACTCCTGGTGCTTCTCCTTCAAATGTCTACACATTTGAGGGGGTGGCTGTTTTAAAGCCCTTTGTTTGGAAGCATAGGTGATGTACACAAAGGTCTTCCAACTACATGCATTGGAAGAAGAAACATGTGAGAGGCTGCTGGGTCAAGAAACATCTGTCAAGCTGCTGGGTGGTGGGAGCAATGCCTTACTGGGCAACTGGGAGCTTTGGGCATGATGCCATGCATGAGGTCGGGTGTAGGATGGTTGAGTGTGGCTTCCTAAAAAATGCCCTGGCACGCCACGCATGGCCCCTAGACTAGAGCTTCGCCACCCCTGGTACATTAACGTCCCAAGAAAAAACATTACTTACCAGCTATTGCTCCAGCTAGAAGCAGCGACCAAGGGCTCACCCGCCCATCTTCACCTGCAAAAGCAGATTTCATGTGAGCGTAACAGGGGAAGTAAATGGCAGAGAAGGGGATGTCACGGAGAAAGCATGCCTTGGCTCCCTAGGACAGGAAAACAGAACAAACAAAGAAAAGCTGCATTATGGACACAGCAAGGTAGAGGAAGCGCAGAATTAAGTTGCAGACCACAGAATCCAACCAGCTTCTTAGGCACGCTTGGTTAGGGTAGACTGTGGCTATATTGTTTTGCAGGAGCAGCCAGTGCAGTGCAGCCACCCTCAAGACATCAGCATCAGTGTTGCTTACCTGGGTGGCATAAGGTGGGGGGGCAGGGCAGGGGGGCAGTGGTGTCTGCACAAGTGCACTAGTGGGAGTGCAGGAGGGGCTCTGCTGGGGTGCATGGGCAACCCCAAGCTCACTACTGCTGTACTCACTATCGGTGTCTTGTTTGCCCAACATAGGACTCGAACCCACAACTTTGAGATCAAGAGTCTCACACTCGACTGACTGAGCTATCCCAGGTGTTGTGTGAAGTCTCAAGAAAAGTTCTCACACTGTAGATTTAAGGATGTGGCCGACGCAAATGCCTACTGGCACCAGGTGCCTTGGCTGTATTTATTTATTTATTGGTACCTGCTTAAAACATTTTTGTTTAGGCAAGTCTATCCAGACATGCAGGTGTTGATGTTTTAGTTTACTGCTGGATTTAATTGTGGGGTTTTGTTTTTTTTAACATGTTTTAAGTTATGTGCTTTTACTGGTAATTTTAATATCGTATTGCTTGAAAACCGCTTAGAGGTTTTGTTACAGTAAGTGGTATATAAATTTTGCTAAATAAAAAGTAATAGAAATGCTTCTTTGGCTTATAATACTGGACCAAAATAAAAACAATATCCTGAGTACCAGCATACTGGAGGCTCTCAACCCCAGGTTTCAACACCCTATAGCTGACAGGAAGAAAGACTTTGCATGTGACAAAGCTTGCTGCTTGGAGGGCATGAGCAATAATGCAAGAAGCAGAATTGGGCAGCACAGCTGCTGAGGCTCCCTGGCACTTGCCCAGATTGTATTCTCAAGATTGTGTAGGCAGACTCCATCTGCATAGCAGGCCCTTCACATTTTGCAATAATTCTATTTGTTGTAATGTGTGTGTTTCTTTGTTTCTGTTTGTTTGTTTACTGGATTGTCTTTTAAGGTTGTCAGCTGCCTTGCGGTTGGTATGGAAAGTGGCACAGAATAGTTTGTGAACAGACAAGCCAGCAAACCAGTCCTGCACAACAGCAAGGGGAAACACAGCTTCCACTTGAACTGGCAGAGCCCGACTTGCAGAGGCTCGTGGCATTGTGTAAATGGTGCACAACTGCCTTGAGAACTGCACGAGGGGAAATGCTGACTGCCTGCAACAAACTTAAAAGGTCAGTTGCCATATTGATAACACTTTGCTTTACAGGAGTGTAGTTTGTTTGCATATAGATATATAACCTGTTCTTCCTCAGGTGAGAGGAGCTATGGGCAGTTCTTCCATGAGTCCCTGAACAGGTCAGCCTAAAGATGCTCAGTGGTACAGCATCTGCTTGGCATGGGGAAAGTCTCTGATTTAATCCCTGGCATCTTCAAGGAGGGCCGGGAGAGATCTCAGTCTGAAATCGAGCCACTGACAGTCAGCAGAGTGGCTGTGGGACCTTTGGGATCATCACTGACAGGCAGAACAAGCCTTGTTGCCCACACTTTCAAAAACATGAAATCTGTGGTGGCTTTGATTTAGTTTTATACCTTGAACTATAAATGCAGCTTTTGAATCCCCGCGACGGGGTGAGCTCCCGTTGCTCAGTCCCTGCTCCTGCCAACCTAGCGGTTCGAAAGCACGTCAAACTGCAAGTAGATAAATAGGTACCGCTCTGGCGGGAAGGTAAACGGCGTTTCTGTGCGCTGCTCTGGTTCGCCAGAAGCAGCTTAGTCATGCTGGCCACATGACCCGGAAGCTGTACGCCGGCTCCCTCGGCCAGTAAAGCGAGATGAGTGCCGCAACCCCAGAGTCGGTCGCGACTGGACCTAATGGTCAGGGGTCCCTTTACCTTTACCTTTATAAATGCAGCTCAGCCACAGATAGTCAGCCTTTTTACCTTTACTTTCCCCTACGAAAAGGGTAACAGAAAAGACAACTGAAAAGCAGGCACACTTGGGATACACAGTATGCAAAGAAACCAAGCTGCACCCACACTTTTCTCCAGATGACCTATGGGGGTCACAGGGTGAGATTCTAACATGGCAGCCCTGGAATTCATAGATATTGCAACATAAGCAACAAGAACCAACGCCCGACCTGGTAGAACATATGTGAACCAAAGTGCAGACACAGCCTATTAGCGCTTGTTAACTTTGCCTCTACACAGCGCTCGTTCATTCATGTTGGCAGCACTCATCCATTAATGCAAAGCAAAAGTGGGAACAAAATGTTGCACCGTGGACTGCTCCTGTTCAGGATTCCAGCCAGCCACGTCCTTTTCCAGGATATCTGATTCCTTTCCACACACCCCTCTAACAAAATTCTGTGCGCACTGAGCACAGTCAGTTTTCAATGTGCAGCTTCGGGGGGGGGTGTCCCCCCTCTACTTAGGGTTTTTTACCTAAAGATTCTTCATACTTCCCTAAGTCTGCTTATACCCTCCTCTTGTGCAGGGGTGGTGCCCTTGTTGCTACATTAAGGATCCACACTCGGATAATGAGTTTAATATTAGTATACAGAATATCAAAGAACTACAGTACTTGTGAAACTGACTCCTATTCATCTTCCCTACCTACCCCTTTATTCTCTTAGCAAACATCTACGGTTGCACTCCTGCAATCATTTGCTACAAGGGCGTAAAGCATGCCTAAGGGGCTCATAAATGCAGCGAGTCGCATTCCTAGAGACAAACACTCTTCCGGGTTCTACCGACTTGGCAGGCAACCTTGTGATTTGTTGCACTCTCTGGCAGGCAATGCTGGAGATGAGCAAGTATTCTTTCATCTCAAATATTTTCCCCAAAGGGTTGGGAAAAATATGCATTATGCCTTTTGTCACAGGAGAGTTCATTAGTCTTACTTCATTTTCCATGCTGTCACCCAGATGCTTTTTGTTTCAATTGCAGTTCAAGATACTGATTAGGATCTTTCAGAGTCCTTCATGCCCTTCTCTCTCCGCCCCATCACAACCTTAAGGTTGACCAGGAGCCCCCTCTCAACACATCCCAGGTTTAACATCAAAGGAACACAGGAAGCTATTCCTGGTACACACTTTCCATACGGGTTCAGCAGGGTCCTAGCCCAGGGCTGCGGAGCCTGTGGTCCTCCAGATGTGGTTGGACTCCAACTCCCATCAGCCTCAGCTAGTTCAGAGTGTGGTCAGGGATACTGGGAGTTGGAGCCCAAGAACACCTGGAGGACTACAGATGTATCCCCAGCCCTGTCCTAGCCTGAGCCTATAAAGCATCCCTTTATGCTTGGGCAGGATTTTGGTTGAGAATTTCTGCATATAAAAATTGGTGCATATTGTTCTGCTTTCCAATGACAGAACAGAACTTCAGATAAAGAAATGGCAAATATACACTTCAGTTTCTTCAAAATCATTAATGGAATTTAAGCGGCACTCTCTTCTCACTTTTACAGTAATCTCTTTCCAGAGATGGAAATAGCATACTTCTATATATATATAAAAAAGACCCTCCGGTAATATGCTTTCAGCTTTCAAGGCAGAAAATATCTGTCAAACTTTGTTCAGCTATGTGTAAACAAAGCTGGATCAAAACTCGGATTCACTTTATTAACCACCACCTTTGGCTCCTTTCCAATATCTCAACAGTCTAAAGTTTCCCCTCGCCAACTCGGTTTTAAAGTCTGGGAAAAGCATGTTTACAGGCAGGCCTCATTTAACTGCAAGTTAATCACCTGCAACCAGCTAATGCCAATTAGGAAGGCTTTAAGGGAGAATGGCCAATGCATCCTGAAAATGCTAAGGAAACAGTTTGCTGTGAAGCAAGTTCTCGTATAGTTTTCAGTGAAACTTGCTTCCTACTTTTAAGCATGTTCCAGATTGCCAGTCTCACTGTACCTTAGTGATGTGTATGCTGTAGAAACCCCGAAATCAGCTTTAATATTAGTCCTCAGGTGAATTATGACCATCGTCTGCCTGAGTTTATTCTGCCAAGCAAGACACAGCCCTGCCGGGCAGGACATTTTTATTTATTGGGGTGTTTATTTATTTATTAAGGCATTCCCCCAACCCCTTTACCAGCCAGCTAATTTGACTCCTCACTGCCACATCTTTTCTCTTGGGCCTCTCTGGCCTTTAATACTGGATCGTATCTGAAGAGAACAAACCAATAGAGAAAGAGAGCTATGGGTTGTCGGGAGGTTCGGATAATCAACTCAGAGAAGCCAGAGCTGGGGCAGGTTCTTTAGCATGCTAATTCTCGCTTATTCCAGCCTTACCTGAGGTAAAAAAAAAAAAAAGTAGGGGGGATCTAAATAAACTATTTCTACTACAAGGGGAGGGTAATTATACTCACAAAGGCACCTCTGTGTCAGGGTTGGGCATAAGGAGCCAGAAGGTCTGGGAGACGCAGGCTTAACCTAGTCTCCTGCAGTGAATGCACATTGTCTCGTGTAGGGGGAAAAATGCCAGACTGGGGGGACCTTGCAGAATTCAGGACAACAGTACTGCACCTTGTCTGAGAGGGTTATTTAATGCTTCTGGCACCTGTACTTACCGCCATCCTCTCTTTTCCTACCTTACAGGTTTAGAATTTATTTGGCATGTATAATTGTTATTTTGATCCTATAGCAACAAACAATAGGCAGCATGTCATTTCTTGATCCGTTAGCATTCCTCTTGGGTTTCACGGGCAACTTAACCCTTCCGATTCGGAAGTGCAGCAAGCGTCGTCAAACATGCCCCCCCCCAAAAAAAAACTTTCCTGGAAGCCCCCACCTGCTCTGCCTTCCAAAGCCCCAGGGAAAAGTTGGAGAGACTTCGGCTGACATCTTAGCACGGAAAGGTGAGTTGCTCCAAGTTTAGAATTTTAAATTATGTACAAAGCACATGAGCAAATATTGCTCCCGTAAACCAAAATAATAGTGCTAACTACGCTGAATAGACAGATATGCGTAACTGAACTAGTTTTACTGAACGATACAAGTATTTTGAAATGATCTTCCCGGCTCATGTCAGGTTTGCTGCCTCAATTCCAAGGAGATGACACATCCAACTGTAAAAAGTAGTCAGCTAGGGGCTCCCACCTGCTTCCACTGAGAATCCCCCAGAGATGCTTGTTTTAGACAGGGAAAGCTCCAGCAGAGAACTGCTGAATTTTAATGTATACAGAAGTTCAGTCCTACTCATTTGGGCCTGAATGGAGACAATGGTTTCCTGTCCCATTACAGATGCTAATTTGCCCAGCGTTGCTGAGATACGCTGTGTTGTCATCAAAAGTGGGGAGGGGCAGTGGCACTTACCTGGCCTCTTGGCACCATCGTGTAGCTTACTGGGAAGGAAAGGGGCAAGAAAGTGGGGGAGGTCAAGTGCAGTTCAGATGCATTGGCAGGAGCACTGGATTGGCTCCAATGGGGGAGACATGCCGTGTTGACCTCCCTGCTGCCTCATCCCTCCAGTTCAGGTAAACTGCAATAACACCAGAGTGAGGAAGCCAACTAAGCTCCACTGTTCCCTCTCCCTTCCAGAAGCTCCTGGCTTTCTCCTCTCATACCTATTTTCCGTACATTCAAGCTCTAACTGAATTGCCACTTAATTCCAGCTTCTCCATTTTTTCCCTTTCCTCCCCTGTGATTAGATACCTTGCAACTGAGGATTACACTTCATGCATCTGATAGAGTGGGTTCCAGTCTATCAAAACACACAATTTATTAGACTTTAAGACCAATTTATTCGTCCATCTCAGCACCTAATTTATTAGTCTCCTTTACGCGGCAACAGACTAACACAGCTACCCCACCGGAGCTTGCTTTAAAGTTGCTGAGAAAAAATTAAAATGAATTAAAATAACTTGGAGGAAAGTACAAAGGACTAAAGCTATTCAGAAAGCTGAATAAAAAGGCGTTAAAACAGGAAAAGCGACCCCATTTAATAGCTATTCCTCTAACTGGAACACCTATCATAAATAACATGATAAATTAAAAGGTTAACCTTCATGCTAACAAACATGTTCTTGTTAAATTACTAAACAAATAATCCTATGAATGTTGGAAAGTGTTTAATGTATTAATTTTTAAAATAAATAATAACACTAACAATAGGGAGTTATATTTTACTTCTGCATACTTGCCATTCTGTTCCATGGTATATAATTCAAATCGCAACAAATGCAATTCTAATGGCATTTTTTTTAAAAGTTGGTGGTTAAAAGTGGGCAGAGGAGGTAATATACTGTATTATAACAAATAAACTTTGTCCATGAGAAGAGGCAAGTATTACAAACATTGTGATACACATTCTAACTAAGAATTATAATCTGGAAGTAGTGACTCACAAAAGAAATAATAATAATAATAATAATAATAATAATAATAATTTACCCACCCTTCACCCCAAGGTCCCAGGTGGGGTTAGAACAATTAAAAGGCAAAGCTGCAAACAGTTTAAATGTAATCTACTTTCCTGTGAATCTATTTTGGCACAAATACGAAAAGATGATGAAGGTGCACAATTACAGAGAGAAATATACAGCTTTTAGCTGCTCTAGTTTTATTTCTATTTTGAATTTTTAAAATATTGCTTTTAACTCTAAACCTTTAACAAATAATTTGAATGCATAATTTATTATATGTAAGCCGCTTAAGAGTTTTTTTCATATTTAAGCATTAGTTTATAATTAAAGCTACGATTTTACCTTTAAAAAGAAAGTCACAGCCTTGAGAATGTGGAGTATTTAACACATTCCCCTCCCTTCTTATTCTGATATTATTTATTTTCTTACATTTATTTCTTAAATTTCCACCTTTCTCCTGTCATGTGTGGTGTCAGCAGGTGTGGTGGCCTGGAGACAGTATTGATGCCTGAACAGAGAGGATTGGGGGCCCAAATCTGATCCCCACTCCCCGGTCCTGAGGTCCCCCCCCCCCCGCTTTGGACCATACCTTCTGTTTCTCCCTGTCCAAGCATTGCCATAATGCAAATTCAAGGGAACTATTCCATAGAAAAGACTGCAATAAGACAGCTAAAATGCTAACAAGTCAGTTGGAGGGGGGGACAGCCCACATTAATTCCCATTTATTACCATGAACGTAGGGCTCAGGGCCGTCTTTAGCACGAGGCGCAAAGATCCGCCCAGCGCCCCCAAATTACCATATTTTCCTGTGTATTAGACAACGTCATCCTATACACGGTTAGTGGCAGGGGGGAAGCTGTGTGCCCGCCAGCCATATGGTTGGTGGGCGCACAACTCTCTCCCATGCTGCTCTGGGAGGAGAGCAATCTCCGCAGCCATGAGGGAGGGAAGCTGTGCGCCCGCCAGTCATTTAGCGCCCCCCCCCCCGAATTTGGTGCCGGGGTGCCACACACCCCTTGCACCCCCAGGTAAAGACGGCTCTAGTAGAGCTCTCCAGACTGAAAAGACACAAAATAGACAGCTCACGCACGCAAATTCCCTCGCTATCGTGGCAACAAGCAATTCTGAATAATGACTGAATAATGAAGCAACATGTACATGGAATCCCTTCGGATTTCCTTCCTTCCTTCTTCTTTTAAAGACTTCCAAATGTTTAGTATGCACATATACAACAAAGCTGGTATGTAACCAATGTTAACTCTGCTCAGATGTGTTTATATGGCAAGCCAAAGTATTAGCAGTAGCCATAGCTACTTTTTTGAATGGGTGTTTCCTTGACTTACCGCTAATGGGAGGGAAAACATCCACTAGTGGCACTAGCTCTTGTATTGGCAGAGTGGTTTCACCATCACCACACAGGGAAGCAAATAGCTCAGTATGGAGAGCATGAGACTCTTAATTTCATCATGGTGGGTTCGAGCCCCATGTTGGGCTAAAGATTCCTGCATTGTAGGGGGTTGGACAAGATGGCCCTCGGGTCCCTTCCAACTCTACCATTATATGATTCTATAGCATGGCCCACCATCTAAACAAGACTTCCAACCTTATTCCCCCTAACAATAGGTAGAATTTTAATGCCACACTAGGGCTAAGAAAAGCATGCAACTACAAAAATATATTTTTGGAGGGGGGGGGGGATATGGACAACATTTAACTAGAATGCAGCTATTAGGATGAGTTGTAAGGTATCAAACAATATTTAGGAACAATTCCAGGATCAAGCAAGAAGTAACACACAAATGCATGCAACAGTAGTTCACATGTTTTTCATGAACTGTTTGGTTTTTTAGTGGGGGGCAAATGGGAGCAGTAAAGTAGTTGGAGGGAAGGGGCCCTCAACTGACTCCCATTCTGCTGCTCTCACAGTCTAGTTCCCCTCCCCAACAGTATTGTACATGTGTGTGTCTAAGGGAAACAACCTTGGAAGTCCAGAAGATAAAGTTTCCTAACTTCCCCTAATTGCACAGCAACCTGGCTCGGTCAGATTGGCCAGAACTTCCAAGGCATCACAGCAGCTAAACCAATGGCAGCTACAGAAATGGTGACCTCATCAGCTGGGGCTCCCTGGCAAAGAGGTAACAAAGGACTACTGTGACACCAGAGAGGATCAACATGGTGCTGCTCAGAGACTAGGCGATTGCTTCTAAATAACAGTGTTTAGAATTGAGACGTATATTGGCTTAGGTCCAAGGAACAGGAGAATGCAGAAGCACACGAGGACATTGCTTGATGACGTTCAAGGTCTAGTTGCTGTGCTGATGGGCCCTGAGGTACTCTAGAATTAAGACCTTTAAGCCATGTGAGCCTGACAGAAATTTCAAATAAACTTTAGCAGCTTTTGCTACAGGGACTGAGGTTTCTTTCATTGTATTTTTGGGCACCGACGTTTCTTTGTTTTTGGATACTGTTAAAAAACATGCCACTTTCTAACTATTGAAAAGAGCGAGTTTCAAACAACAGTTTAAATAGCATATTCTCTTCCATTGACAACCAAGATGTATTTACCTTGTAGAGGCCAAAAAATCCCAGGTCCCGCAGTACAGTAAGGGCACTAACGCGTGGACCCGTCGTGATCTCTCCAGCCACTTGCAAGCGGATCTTGACAATTTCCAGTGGGTTTGTGAAAATCACTTGAGATGCTCCGGCCTGGAGTGGGAAAAAGAAAACACATGAGTGGCACTGTGAACATGTCCTCGCTGTGAAGTACAGAAAGGAAGAACTCTCCAAATGCTCCTGGCACAGGGTCTCCATGTACTTCAATGGTGCCTTCACAAGGATAGGGGTGAATTGAGGTGATACAGCAACATTGCTTTCCGAACTGCAGTGCAAAATGCACTGATGTTAATTATGCATTTTAATTGCAATTGATTTATGGATTGAAAGCTGCTGGTCTGTTAAACACAATGAGCTAAACAACCCTTAGATAAACATATGCCACTGTAACGTGACCTCCGTACAGCTTTGCTTAAAAAGAAGTCAGTAACATCTATTTCCATGATTCTGGAAGGCTAGGAGTAGAGTAAAGCTAGCCGTAGACATTTCAAGGCTGAATTATTAACTAAATAGAAGAAATGAAATCTGCCTGGCAGCATCTATCACAGTCTACTAGAGAAGGAAATCTGGCAGAATCTTTCTCTCTCTCCCTGTTTTGGCTCCCGTACAGAAAGTGCTGTGGAACATATGTATTTACAACAACTAATTTCCTCTGCTTTAAAAAAGTTACTGAACTGAAAGTTTGTATATCCTCAAATGGCATCTTACTCAGTTGCTGCTAATCTGATGTGAACATCCTTTCTCTATGCAAAAGGCAGTCCTACTTTATTCAACTCGCTCCAGAGAGCACTAGAACTCAAGCAGGAAACCAAGAGTTTCTTTAACAACTCGGTAGCTTACTTTCATTTGTTTTTTTAAGAAACCTTGGGTAAGGATGATGTGGCCATTTGCTTAACGCAGTTAGTCACGAGAACTGCCAACAGCCCGTTAAAACAACAATACTTAAGCAGACAAAAGTGCATCACTAATAAAGCTAATCCTACGTATGACAACTAGGAAAAGCTTGGAAGATTTGGGATGTAAACCAGTCATCCTGGAAGAAAAAGAAAACAACCCTCTTCTCCCTCAAATCCAGCCATCTCTGGGAAAGTAAGGCATCAGGTTAGTTCAGCCCCTGAACTGGAATGCTGTGATTTCCAGGGCTGGACACCTGGGGAATACAAGTCTCTGAGGTTGGTATACAAAAGGGGAAAGGATGAGTGTCCTGGGTTGCTGCAGAGCTTGTGCGGCTCCTGGACCCAGTGGATCAGTATTTTTTTTTGTTTTGTTTTCCTTGCAAATACATCCCTGCACAGCAGCAAATCCTCAAGCTCTGTCGCGGTGAGCCAGGATATAAGGCACGAAACCATTTTTCAAAATGTCCCCCAGAGTAATTGAGAGGAAGCAGAAGATGATGGATTGTTTACCTGCCTGTGCCCACTCTTGGCCAGAGGCCACAGAGGGAAGAAAACCAGAAGAGCAACAGAGGGAGCCGGACTCTGATGAAACTCCTGTGTCACACGCAAGTGCCTCTGGAGGTTTCCTGCGCTGGTTTTGCCTGCACTCATACTCCCGGGGCTACATTGCTATGCTTGCCAACGATAGCAGACAATGTTGTATTAAATGTGCTAGTGTGGGAAGAATGCTGAGAAGTATGCTGTATCTGTTCTGCTGTGCCATCCCCATAGCGCATGGGGCCTCACAGGCATTTTCTCAAAAACACATGGAGGGAATCTGACGCAGATGGATTATGTTAACAAGGCAAGGATGACAGTTCAAGTCTTAAAGCCCTTTGAAATCAATGGTACTACTCGGGGTTATTAGAGGCCAAATCATTAGTTTCTGATCTCCAGCCAAAAACCCAACTCCGAGTCCAGCCTGGGCATTCCTCTAGTATTTTCCACAATTGATATGCGATTAGCCATTTCCTTCTATTTATTTTAATGAGCTGCAACTGTGGATACCATGCCTATACTGAAATAATTAAGACGAGAATGATATCCCTCCCGAAGTTTCAGAAACGGGCTGCTAAGCGGCTTTGAAAATCTGCATTATTTTAAAATGCAGGTTTGGTGTGTGAAATACCACCAAGCTTGTTGGAAAGTGGCAGCCTTTGCAAGCTGCGTTTAAATAATGAAACAAATGATGGAGGCTCTTAAGTATGCCAGACGGAGAGCAAATTGCGCGAAAGCTCTGAACTGCGGCCCCTTTCCAACGAAAAGTCTGGGAACTCTGAAATCCTACCACAGTGAAAGTGCAGATAGGGGGATGCTTAGTGGGAGATCGTATATTCTGCATGTAAAAGCCCAGTCCACCCCCACCCTGTTTCTTCTGTTTGAAATCCTGGAGAGACATTGCCAAGGACAGTGGACAATACTGAGCTAGTATTTTCCATTCCCAGGTTATCAATGTATATCATCTCAGTGGAGCTGCCAACTGCTGGGCGCTTCTGGTGACAAGGAAAAACACACCTCTTTGTTACAGCTTTTTCTGATAGTTAAGACCAGCCCCTGTCTACTCTTGCGGATGTAAACTGGTGTTTACACCTGCTTTGCATACAGAAGGTCCCAGACACAGCTGGCAGCAAACCCTGTCTGAAACCCTGCAGAACTGCTGCCAGCCAGAGTAGACAATACTGCGCTAGATGGGCGTAATGCTCTGACTCAGTATAAGGAAGCTTCCGATAACACAATGATCGATATGGGGTGGTATTCACACTAGTCTTACTCCAAGCAGACACCATGAAGTCAAGGGGCATTCCTTTCAACGGGTCCACTCTGAGTGGGACTAAGCTAAAGCAACTTGTGGCTTTATTTATTTATATTTCGAAGTTTCATTGTTTTGCCTGGCAGCGGCAAAGTATCAAATCTGAACACATTTGCTTAATATATGCAATCTCAGTGTTCACCCCATCACTAAGTTTCACCTGCGCTTCAAGTACATGGCTAGCTGAGGTCTGCACATGGCATTCCATCAGTGGCACTGACTCTGTTCATGTGTTTGTGACCAAGCAACATGATGGTGCCTGAGGAGGTATTTTTTTAATTATCAAAAGCAACATGCACAGTAATGGTGAAGAGGAAACAGTTATAAATATACCCAGCCACTCTTATTCTACCATCGGTAGACTGAAGTTTTGGAAGGCTTCCACAACAATTTCACACTGAAGTATGGTGCAGTGGTACCTCAGGTTACAGACGCTTCAGGTTACAGACTCCGCTAACCCAGAGATAGTACCTCGGGTTAAGAACTTTGCTTCAGGATGAGAACAGAAATTGTGCAGCGGCAGTGCGGCAGCAATGGGAGGCCCCATTAGCTGAAATGGTACCTCAGGTTAAGAACGGACCTTCAGAACGAATTAAGTTCTTAACCCAAGGTACCACTGTACTACCAATGCACTGGCAGGTTTTTTTTGTTTGTTACCTTTATATCCTACCTTTCCTCCAAAGAGTTCAACATGGGTCCCCCCCAAAAAACTACACAACAACCCTGTGAGGTAGGCTGAGGGACAGTGACTGGTCCAAAATCACTCTGGAGGCATATGCATGTGAATGCCACAGCCTAACCAACGGTGGTTAATTTGCTTCTATCAATGCTGTGAAGTTAGAGCAAGAATTGGAAAACTGTGAACCTCCAGATGTTATGGGACTCCCACTATTCCTACTTATTGGCCATGCTGCCTGAGTTAAAGTTGAGGGTCGCAGGGTCCCCAGCCCAGAGCCAGGATGTTGGGTCTGAATCAGGACCTAATCCCTACTCAACGAGGAAGCTTACTAGGTGGCCCCGGGCAAGCCAAGATCTGTCAGCCCTAACCTACCTCACAGATTGCTGAGAGGCTTCCAAGGAGCTTCTGGAGGAGCAGCGGGATCAGAATGTTATACTCGCAAGCAAACAAACAAAAGAAAAGGGGTTTATGTCATGGCTGTCTGCAGGAATTTAAAGCCCTCCTGTGCAAAAACATTGCTGCTTCAGAGCCCTCAGCGACATCCCATAAACTACATTAGATATGCAAGGATTCGATTAAAAAAAGTAAAAACAAAAACAAAAAAGCACTTAAAGTTAAAATATCACTCTGTTTTTAAAATAATAAATATTGCTGGAACGCTTTTATGGAACAGCAAGATGAGGATCAATGTTGAATTGTTTCAGCTCTCAAGGACCACACAACACGACAGCCCTAAGTCGCCTCATCCACTCTCTACTGTAGGTTAATATGTATTTTTATGGAAATTTGTTTCTGCACTTTTTCAGTGACAACTCTTGACTTCAAAACAAAAAACAAAAACCACAATATCACTAGACACCTCTCGATGGCAGTATAACCTTGTACACACGTGTCTATCATTCTTCTTTTCTGTTTCTTTCTTTCTTTATCATTATTTTCTCTGCACTCCCCAGGAGAAATGGGGAGGGGGTAGGGAATCGGATAGTTCTCCTTTGTCTGAAAGAAGAGTGTTCCGTCACTTAGGAGGGGGAGGGAAATATTACCACAATGCTGCTGACCACCTTAATTACCATTTGGGAGGGAAAGAAACTTGATTGTTTGCTTGACCCACCACTCAAAAACAAGTTGAAGGAAGCTCTCAGGTCATTACACGCAAGTGAACTAAGAGGAAAGCATGAAATGATAAATGCAACTTCTTCTCCCTTCCTGCTTCTTCTTCCCTTCCCATATCCTGCACCTCAGACTCCAGAGAGGACACGGCAAACTTTTGTAAATCACAGAATTCTGGACTTGGAAAGGAGGGACCCCCGATGAATTGGTTGCGAATACATTGAAGTTCAGGTTTTGAAGAATATCATCTATTTAAGTGCAAGCAACCGCTGCGTTTGCCTTGTTAAAGATAGAGGGAACAGCTTGAACGCTGGGAAAAGCCAATTTGTGAGTAAAGGGTTGTACCTGAACATCTTTCAAAAAACAAGGTCGCATGGACTATTAAAAGAATTTAGGAAGAGCCCTGCATTCTGTTTCCAAGAATGGAAAGGCAGGAGTATCTGGAGTCCCCAAAGAGGATAATTCTGTTTTTTAAAAGCCTCTACTTAGTAGCCTTTTGTTCTACACTAAGGAATTCCAAATACTAGGAGATCCAGCCTTTTGATAACTTTGGCTGCTCCTTTCCACTCCAGACATTTTCCTGCTCGACAATGTTATTGCTGAGAGGGTGGCCACATATGCACTGCCAAAATAGGGGAAATTTGTCATTAAAGTGTGTGGGGGGGTGGGGAATAAGAGAAGTATTCCCCCCCCAAACCAGTACATGTGCTAATTCTTTAATAAGTATTATTTAAGCAGAAATACAATATATCTCACAATAGTAAGGGATGCAGTGATCAGGTGACCTGTGTGTGCCTGCTGTCTTAGTGGAAAACTTTTGATAGGCACCCACAAGGCTCTCCCTGCTCTCTTTTCATGGTTCTTTAAACCAGACGTGGACCAGAAAGCCCTTCAGATAGAGAAGATGTCTTCAAACAGAGGATTGTCATCTTTAAAGCAGATCACGCGGTTACCCTGTTTTTGAGGGAGGAGCTACAGACCTCTGCCTGCAACTACAGAGCTAGCTGCACCACAGACTTCAGTAAAAAGTATGACCATATTGGTCAAAGTTAGCAACTTACAAAGTTATTAACCAGAGTGGTACATGCAGGGCAGGGATCTCATTTTAGTTCACTGAAATTTGGAGCCATCTTGGCTCCTCTGAATGACAGAGCATTCCTAGAGAGCCTTCCTTCCTAGAGAGGCTAGACTGGTTCCCTCCTTGTTGTCCTAGGTAAAAGTAAAGGGACCCCCAACCATTAGGTCCAGTCGTGACCGACTCTGGAGTTGCGGCGCTCATCTTGCTTTACTGGCCAAGGGAGCCGGCGTACAGCTTCCAGGTCATGTGGCCAGAATGACTAAGCCGCTTCTAGTGAACCAGAGCAGTGCACGGAAATGCCGTTTACCTTCCTGCCGGAGCGGTACCTATTTATCTACCTGCACTTCGTGCTTTCGAACTGCTAGGTTGGCAGGAGCAGGGACCGAGCAACGGGAGCCCACCCCATCATGGGGATTCAAACTGCCAACCTTCTGCCCTAGGCTCTGTGGTTTAACCCACAGTGCCACGCGGGTCCCTCCTTGTTGTCCTACCAGCAGGTAAAGGCTCTTTTATGGTGTTGGGCTTTGGGAAACAACTGACTGGGTGTGTGTTTTTTTACTTGATTATTTACTAGATTTGATCTGTTTTTATTTCATTTTAATTCTGTTATACTTTAATTTTTAACTTATTTTTTTTAAAGCTTTCTGTGTTTTAACCATGTTAGTTTTCATTTTTGTGAGCTGCCTTGAATCCCACTTCTGAAGAAAAGGTGTAGGAAATAAATAAATAAATGGTGATGATGATGATAATGCCCCCAACACCTGAAGAAAATAGAGTCCCGATCGGGTATCAGCTCATCTCACTTCTCTCTGCTACTCAAATCTTAATAAGCAGAGAACCAGTGTGACAATATACTTCTTACATTTTGAAATTACTAGAAAAGCAATGGGTTTTTTTTAAACGAGGAATGCTCCCCTCTTATTTAAAAAACAAAACGGGATTTATCAGCCCAGCACAATATGAACACACAACTTAAGGACTTTGGCAGTACATTTTTATCTTACAAAATGCTGAAGATTTCTTTTTTTTAAAAAAAAAGCTGGTAAGGTAAGCTGTACGAAACCATGGAATTAAACAATATGAAACAGTAATATTTCTACTAACATGGCATAGAATTAATTTAGTGAGGAAAAAGACGAAAAAATTTAAGATTTCCTCATTCTAATTTTCTAACGGCATGTCTAAGTAGGAAAAATATAGTTTATTTACAAGCTCTGACCAGTTCTGTGCTATAAAAACAGAAGACTTGATATTTTTCACTTTATTAGCTATAGCAGTTCTTCAGAAGCTGAGCCAAGAAATCAAAGTGGAGCCTATTTGATTGATGTTATAAAAGCAATTAAGTCACAGGTTTGTCAAATATGTTAACATTTGGCTCTGCCTCTAGTATGTGTCTATTTTGACTGAAAGTAGTAGAAGTAGTAACATTTAATGATTTACAGACCTTCCATGTCTTAAGGTCTGGTAGCTGAATTAAATCTATGATACCACCCCTTTGCCTTTATTTGCGCATTTGCAGACTGTAGTAACATTTTTTTAAAAAAATTCATAACTATTTCTCTCTTCTTAATTCAGTTCTTTTTAGTGGTCCAGCAATAAGATTTCAATTACTTGTAGCAAACAAACATTAACACAACAGCAACGGCATGCCATGAAATGCAATATTAAACAATAACACATTCTAGTACAGATTGTCAAGCTTGACAACTACCCAGGTGAGGTTCCATAAAATTGTCACTACTTTCCAGGCCACCTGAAATGTAAGGAATGTTTTATATTTGAAAAGTGAGAATGTAAACCTTATCAGTTATCATCTGTACTCCTGCTCCGAAGGCAACAAGCAATTTCTTCATTGGCAAATTGTAAGATGGGACAATTATAACAGATCAACAAACATCTTCCGTTTCAGCCTTACTTGCTGCCATAGATCTTGTGGCAATACCCCCTTGTATGGCTCTTGTAGAAACTGAGTAAGCATAGCCTGACTGGTGGGATAGAAGGAATGATCCACTCAGCTCCATAAAAGGTTAAACAGCAGAAAACACGAATTCCTGATAGATTTGCTATCTTTGAGAATACCACATGGGACTGCATCCCTTTTAATTTTCTGAAAGAACAGGGGTGTGGAGTTAGGGATCTTTTTTAAAATAAAAAATTGTATTCTAGTAAAGTGAGAACCTTGGATTGCATTTGAACATGGTGATAGAAGAGCACACTAATTGAAGAAAAACCAAGCAACGCTATAAATTACATTAAATTTGAATACTAATAATTCATAAAGAACAGACAGCAAAGAAGCTTGAAGTAATTATTTTTCAAAGCAGCGCCTTCTCTTTTTTTTCTTAAAATGAAAAGATACTTAACTTTTTTTAAAGAAAGAAAGGGCAACAGAGGAAACAACACTTAAAAAAAATGTAGTCCAAAGGTAAAAATGGTCTCACATAAGCAACTTCAATCCTGCCAGAAATTACCACTCTCATCTCTACATAACAGACTTCAGTTGATACCAGTGTTGTATCCCATATCAATTCAGGAGAATGAATTACTCAGTGAAAACAAAATTCTAGGTGCTTGAGGCTGCTCAAATTATACCTCAGAAATGGATCTAGCTATCTAAGCCAATATTCCATATGGAGTATCAGCATATTCCTATATGCTATACTACAGATAACTTCCCTTCCCTAGAGAAGTTCAAATCTTGTTTTTTTCCATACACACAGAACAAGAATCTATTTTTTCCCACACACAGAAGAGGAACAACTTCTTTCCTAAATACTGTACACACACATCCTCCACCACAAGTATCTTTTCCCCTCCTGGAATAAAGTGCAGTGTTTTATTTTATCCATAATGCAGACTTCTGCCAAATAAAATGACTTATTCAGAACAAGGTCTTTGCTTACTGTGAAAGTTTTCATTTTTCTTCACACAACAGTAACACATATTCCCTAAATTAAATTAAATTAAATTAAACCACCAGGATCACAAAAGCTGCAATCCTCACGTGTTTTGCAATGATCTGAAACAATACCCAAAGTACACATTACACCAACTGGATCAAACACTCTTCGCTTGGAAACAAAAGCAAAAAAAATATGCATTAAGCATTCTTGCTATTTATCCCTTGTGCCAAACACAGATGCTTCTAACAAGGTTGCCCAGTTCAAATCCTTGCAAAAATCACTCGCTGGGGTGGCACAGACTCCAGGAGTATGCGAGGGTGCATACATTTTGCCAGCATACATGCAAACCCTACAATACAGTTATGTTTAAGATTCTCTAAGAGAGAGATGGAAGATGTTTCTTGCTGCAAGATTTTAAGTGGGCAGTTGCTTAAATTTAGAAAATAAGAAACGAATACTGTATCCCGTCAGGGCTGCTCCCAGACAAGTGGAACATACAAATAAATTGTTGTTCTTCCATGGTTAAGGCACAAACGAAATGAAAATTTACTACTAAAGATGTTGCACTGTCTATATGTTCTTCCTATGTTCTATTGCCACCAGTAGGCATGGCATAGCTGGTATGAGCAGCGAAGGTCCATTTCTCCTGAGCAGTGAAATGAGAGGGGGCAGGCGGGGAGAGGGGATGGGAGAGAACAGTTGAGACTGTTAAAAAAAGAGAGAGCATTTATTTGGCACTAAACACCTTCTCATTTGAGCACGATTGACCATTACAATCCCTGAAATGTCAAAAATGAAGTGTTTTAATATTTGCTTTGGGTTGGAAGTTTAGAGTGGCAGTGTTTAATTAGGAAGAAAACGTGTTCCTAAAACAGCGGTGAATGAAAAAGGTCTTTCTTTCTCTTTGTTTTAAAATTAGCTTTATAATGGGAAATTGCTAAACACCCTTTCTCTTAAGGAATATTTTGCTTAAAGTTCCATATTTAAACAGGAGTACCCAGGAAATTCAATTTTTAAAAAATCAACAGGATTATAATATGGTGCCTATATGTTAAAGTGAAAGTGTGCTGAGCTGTGATAAGCTAACTTGCCTGATGAATCACTGCTAATATCTACACCTGTGGAGGCTGCACTACCTCTACTTCTTAAAAGCCCCCAGGCTTTCTGCAATAAGAAAAAAAGATGCAATAAGCACAGGGACAGGGACATTGTGTGGATGCCCTATAAAATGTGAGTGAACAGGGCATGACAAGTCCAGGCTAAATGCCTAGTTACACTGCTTTACAACACAATTCTACTTTCATCCAGAATATTGTGCCACTGGTTTTTAAGCAAGTGCTCTGTTAGAATTTCGACAGCATAGCAGAAGTGCACAAACTGTTTCTATTTAGCCCTTCTGCTTTATTGGCTCCTCCTATTGTTAACAAAAACTTCAGTGACAAGCTTGTTTGTGTACTTTCAGAACTATTTGCTTTGATTATTTGCATCCTTTCCACACATGCCATTAGAGTCAACACAAGTTTGGCGTTTCTTAAATGCCACTGTGTTTTCTTAACAGGTTATTATTTAACCAGCTACAATGCTTCTCTCCAAGCCTTCTAGCAAAGACATCAAATGATATTGTAATCTGCTGCGAAAAGGAATTATGTCTGAGGAATTAAAATAAAAACACTATTTATATTATCATTAAATTTACTTTCCCTCCAAGCAGCCCAAAGGTGGCATACACTATTCCTCTCATATTAGTCTCACAACAACTCTGCTATACTGAAAGTAGTGTCTGGCCCAAGGTCACCCCGTGAGCTCCATGGCTGAGTGGGGATTTGAACCCTGGTCTCACAGGTCCTAGTTCAACACCCTAACCACTAGGCCATGCAGGCTCAGTGTGTATCCAGATCACATTCTGAACCCACGCCATTTTTAGGTGAGCTAAAGAGCCCGTCAAGCAAAGGGCTGGGTTCGTTGCAATTATGCTCAAAGTTCCACAAGACTTTTGTAAACTGTGGATCAAGCTATCAGAGCAAAGAGCATGCCATCAAGCACTTTGCAACTTACCACACTAACAATGCACAAGTCCCCCCCTTTCTCCAAATGACCTTACAGATGAAACATTTCGAGATGTGACTAAACAGGGCAATTTGCACATCAATCCTCCTTACGCTACTTCCGATATCAAAATAACCTTCCAAGATACCTTTTGTCTCCTTAATGAGAAGATGGAATTGGGCTGTCAACTGTATTAAGTACCGTGGGGTCATGAAACAAAAACCTCTTATTTTCCCTAGCGAAGAAAATAAGTTCACTGCAACCGAAGGCGGCTTTTTCCATTGAGACAAGCAGCTTTGTGGGTTGCAAGTGCAAAAGTCAACCATGTGTACTAATTCTCACTAATCATTCTGCAAGGTGAGCTCCCCAGTGACTCCAAAGTCAAGGAATGTCAACTGCAGCGCAAACAGCAAAGCGCAACTTTGCATGTGACACCGAACCAAATTCCAGAAGGACAATGTACCTGTTGAGCCGCTCAAAACACTTGTTCCTATTCTCGATTGTCGCCGTCTCTCGTTTTAGAAAAAAAACCAATGCGGCATACAACAACTCCTTAGCTGGAATCAGTTTACATTTATAAAAAGCAAACAAACCCCCAAACCTTTATTACAATGGAAGCTAAGGGCAAAACAAAACCCTCATTAAGGCAGCAGTCCTACATGCACTTAGCTGTGGCTTAAGTCCCATCGAAATCAGTGGGTTGCACTTGTAAGCAGACATGCCTTAGGCTGCACTGCAAATCAAGCTACTGATGAGCAGATATGACAAGTGAATATTGAAATGGAAATCTGCTGTCCTGTTGAACAGAGGACAATAGAGCCAGTGTATGTTTCCACCTATCTCCTGCCTGTGTGCTACTTCAACAGGTGACTTCATGATTATCCCAGACTCAATAATTTTGGGGGCTTGTGTACTGGAAGGCCTGGAGGGAGTCACCAAGACAGGATTGCACTTCGTATTGCTGCTTCCTTCCCTCTCCGTAGGATGAATCCATCTCACTGGCGTAAAAATCAGCAAAAGTCAAAATGAAGGACAGAACTTGCAACCTAAAGTCTATGAGTCTTTCGTGGAATCTTTTCTTTTCTTTTTCATGAGGCAGAAATCTAAAAAGGGGGCAGCATGAGCAGGGAAACAGAAGCTTCTTTTTGCACTGCTGTTTTTTCCTGTGGAAAGACATATTCTTCTCCCTTCCTCCACCAACTGCGTTTCTCACCCACGAGAGAAAAAGAAGTGGCAACCGTATCATTTCACGACAGAGGGTATAAAAGGGGCAGTTTTCATCTGAAAAAGGATTAAGAAGCCCCTCTTTTCCTTCAAACTGTAGCCTCAGCAGCTGCACCGTGTAAAACAACAACAACAGCAGAACCACTGTATACCTATTGCGTAGCTCTGCGGTAAGGCTTTCAAAATTAATCATCCACTGGCCTAGGTCTAGACTAACCACAGTCAACGAGTGGCTTTATTTCTGATGTTCAGGAGTGAGTGCTGTTGCTTATGTAGCCGAAACAGCACAATCCACCCCAAGGGGGAAGTATCAGCAGACTTGAGAGAGAGCCCTGAGGTCTGCAGAAGTACAAAAACACCTCCAGAGGAAACTAACCCCAAGAAGGACTGGCCACAGAACACCCTTGCTTCCTGATGAAGGAAAAAATGGAACATTGAAAGGGGGTGGGAAGGGAAGGGAGCACAGCTGATTAACACACGGAACAGAAAGACTTTACACGCACACTTCAACATTTTGTTGCCGGTTTGTTAAGCCTGTGTTTAGAAGAATGAGGGAAAACGAGAGAGAAAGACAATACAACCAGGACCTATGGACGAAGGGTAGGATACAAGATTTAAAAATAAGTATGAAATGAAATGAATATGGAGGAATTACCATCTCTATCCATGCTGCCAACTTTGAAAGACCTACTGGAACATAAACAAAACAAGGCCACCCATAAAGAGACAACACAAGTCTCATCCTACCTACCTGGCACTGTTGTCTGCCCTCTAGTTAAACACTTCAATTCAAAGAAAGCCCTGGGCTGTTTGCCACCAAACACTGACTGCCAGGAAATTATGCAGAATCACATAATTAATTTTAGAGTCTGGGTGCCGGCTGAAAGATCCAGCATATACAGCACTTTTTTTTGAAAATACGGCTATGAAATGGTCCTCTTTCAAAACATGACTGAGCCATAAGAAGGTACTAAATAGATACCTGTGTCATTACTTTATTTTCTTAAGTGTTTTTTTTTTTGCAAATTATTTAGAATTAATTAGGAAAATCAATCGGCTGCACAAACTGACACAACGTAAATTGACCATAAATGGTGCTATAAAAATGAATAATAATAATAATAATTTGTCTGTCTGCTATTGGGCTTTTGGTCATTTGGAAATATTTCTTCTGCATCCCTAAATATTTTATTTCGTTTAAAGTTTTATCACTGTGCATTTTGTCCCTGCGAACAAAAAAAGGTCCACGGTCTTTCCTTTTTTCAAAAAAGAAAAATGCTCCTTGAATGCTCCTTCAGTTACAGAACAGGTGAGCCTACTTGGCACTGTGTGACAGGTCATTGATCAAACAGAACAGGCAGACATCGCCCCCACCCTTAGGAGAATTGTGCAAAGCTAAAGCTTGTCAGCCTGCACTGCACTGAAGAACATACACCGCTTTCTCTAGGCACAGCTGCACAAGTCTCTTCTTCTCCTGATATTACGGTACTGTTTGCTGGGATCCGTTTTGTGCTTCCACGTTCTTTTCAGCAGAGATATAAATTGCTTTAGAGAGTGACCTCATCCTTCTTATGACAGCAAGAAATTTACCAGTCAGCTTGGAACGCCACCAGCCCTGCCCTGCCCCGATGATCAAAGCCAGTTTAAATGAACAGCCTTCTCTGTCTTCAAAATGGCACTCATCTTTGAACAAGGGTTCATTTCATGTACAAAGGATTTATTTTAATTGCTTGAATAAAATCAATACTCCTCGATAGAGCGCTGGTTATAATTATATAAACCGATGTTGCAAAACTAAGCAGCGGGGATATTGTCACTTAAAGAGAATGGAACGCAGGTCGTTCAGCAAGATACCACCCCAGGAAGGCAAAACGGACTGCAAAACAGAACGCCTTTTATATACGGCATACATTTGGGAACGCACGAGGCACTCAGTTAATATCACAAAGCCTAACAACACTATGGCAACAAGCAAGCGCGAATCGTTTTTGCCATTTTGCAGAGCCGGTATTGTGGCCTGAATGGGAACATTAGCGGGTGAAATGTGGGCAAGGGAGGCATAAAGACGAGAAGGACAAGGCAGAGTAGGTGCCACGATGAATTTGTGCGTCGAGCCAACTTTCAAATACACATTGTATTTAAGCAAGCCTATAAGTGTTTGCAAGCAAGCGATTAAACTGCCAATATTGCAACAACAACATTGTATTGTATTACATCGTATGTAATCAAGTCTATCATTTTACCAAGTGCACTTTTAAAATGCCAAGATAATTACAAGAGTAATAATAACAAATATAGCAACACTGTATGTAACTTTAGCAAAGGGGGACCTTTAAAATACCAAGCTATTACTACTACAACTACTATTAATTTTGTTATTGTTACAACAAAAATTATTAAACTGTTAAATTAAATAATAAAAGCACTCAAAATGTTCAACCTGTTACCATTTAAGAGCCACCTTCAATTGACTACTTAAGGAAGGAACCAACAGGCTCGCAAGCTTAAATGCTTAATCTTTGTGGTTCTGTTCCTAATAAATGCATCTCAGATAAAACAAATATAAAGAAGATACTTACACAGCCACCAGCGACAATTTCTGCTGCTAAAGGAACAGAACCGTCTCTCGCCATAAATTTGTCTCTTATAAAATCGTTTACCTTGGAAAACAAAATTTCAGTCAAATGAAGGAAGAAAACATGTCCCATTATTTTTTTAACAAAAGAATACCAATTTTCATAAGTATGAATTCTATGGCTTTCATCAATATCGTACGTATACTTAGAAAAGAGAGAGGACTGCTCCATTTAAATCAGATTTACAGCACAGCAGGAGAGTTTACATATCAGCAGGTATATTCATCTATTTAAAAAATAGCTTAGTTTAAGCATTAGTCTTAAATATTTTTGAATATTTCTTCAAATATGTTCCACTGTGTGGGAGCCTGATCTTGAAAATAAGCTGTAATAATTCAAATTATCATTTCAATGATTGAGTTTACTGCTAAGAAGATAGTGCACACAAGATTTCAGACTAAAATTAAAAGTATCCTTATTCGGTATTTATGGATTTCTTAGTTGCTTTTCAACTTTGAGCACTACAGGAAATAAGTAATTTAAGGAACATGAAAATGTATGAACAGGACTTCTTTTTTTTGTACAAGGTTTTCACTCTATGTCATGGTTATTTATATTAAAGTACAAGGCAATGAAGATGAAGGGGACTGCTACTGAGCCGAACATTTCAAATGAGGCTGTTAGATGATGGGCTTTAGCTAGACTCTCATCCCAAACACACAGAAACACACTCCGTGCAACCTGCAGCGCCCAGAGGCAAGATATGAACACTGACTGCATTCTGCAAGTATAACTTTATCAAAGGAAGGTATGCACTTATGCAGGCTTTAAGCCAACAACCCCCTAAGTCTTCTCACTGGGAAATTCAAAGATACAAAAATAAGAGATTATATACGATAAAGGTTTTTGCATTGTACTTACAGTAAGTTTTATGGCCTTTTCTGGGGCTACTCCCAATAATTGTGGCAAAAGACCTGTAAAGGAGCAAAAATACATATTACGGAATGTATCATTAAGTTGGCAAATAAACAGCTATGCAAAGTTTGCCACCTAAAAGAGGGAGGGCCATTTTAGGGCAATTTTCTACTCTTATGTTCAACAGGAGCATCTAGACACATCATTATGATTTTCTTTTAACCACCTAAACGAAAATAATCATGGTTGGGAACTGCGGCTATTCAAACACCACCATATATCTCCATTATAATGACTTAGAATTCAGAGTTAATGGTGAAGCACAATTCAGAAACCTGCCCTTTACAGATTTCCCTTGGGCTCATTCAGAAGCAATGCATTAGCTTGTTGCTGTACCTTCAGAAACCTAGAGACTCGTCTGTTCGCATGCACTGCCAGTCTGGGGTTGGCAAGGATGGTACACAGCTTTTTCATCACAGTGTCTTAAGAGACAAGACCAAAAAGCCCATCAGCTGAAAACAGCTGAACATTTCATCTGTTCCATAGATTCCCTTATGAATCTTGTAGAGTTTCAAGAAAAAGTTGTGGAAATAGTGTGTGAGAGAAATGACTTGAACATGCCCAAATGCTTCAATTATCACCAGCAACAAGATCTGCAGCCATAAGGAAATAGCCAACGAGAAAGAAAGAAAGCCAAGCCACGTCAAAGTTATTTTGAAGCTACAGCTCAGTGGTCAAGCACATGGTTTGCATGCAAAAGGTCCCAGTTCAATCCTTGAAATTTCCAGTTAGCAGGTAGCAAGCCTGGCTGGGGAAGACCTTGGCTCAAAGGTTTGGAGAGCCCCAGGCAGTCAGGCAGAGACATATTCAGCTACACAGAGTAATGGTCTGCTCAGGATAAAGCATATTCCTGTGTTCTTCGTGGCTGATTTTAAGTTCACATAATGGTTTGTCCTGGCCAAACGATTTGCTATTTAAAATTTAAGCTCAGGTTATTTACCTAGCCATACACAAGATATTTGCTTTTTAAAAGTTACAAGTGCTATGATAAACAAGCAGGTAGCTGTAAGTCTTTCGTTGAATGCTGAATTTCTGCTACGGATTGTTGGGCAATCTTGAAGAAAGGATTGAAAGCCAAGTGCTGCATAAAATGTTCTTTGCAAAACGGAAAAAAGAGAGGAGGAGCTTAATTTTACAAATGTTTTAGGGTTATTTGCCATTTGCTTAAGCAACTATTTCTGAGAAAGTCAACACAACAAAAATTTACAATTATACATATTTTCATGTTTGAGTAAAAAAAACAGCTCACTATTTCTGAACAAACTTCAAGAGGCGTCTCTCAAGGCAGATGAGAGAATAAAGAGGCATTATGGTTATTCCACCACTTTGCTCTTTTTGCAGCAGCTTTTTGAGATTTCTGTTTATGCTTGATTTTGGAGCAAATCAATTTTGCCACAACTACTTTTGCCTGCTATTTGAGAAGGCACTAAGTCTGGTTTTCTTTCAAGCTCAGAGTTGCTGGAAAGCTACTAAAAAAAAAAAAAAGTACTGTATTTCCTCTTGCATTTACAGTCTCCCTGCTCAGTGATTGTGATTGTGGGAATCAAAATAGCTCTGTACCTCCAGTAGAGTCTGGAGTACTTAAAACCTGTTGGTTTTAATGGGATTTTAGCATTTGCAACGTCTTTGGATTGTGCCTATTATGTGTATTTAAGCCCCCATCCCACAGAAGCAGGCTATGATGATTACTCCTGCTTACCTCCTTAGTATTTTAAGTGTGAAACCAAGGCAACCTCAGTCCATTAGATGTATGCCAGATTCAGGCGGAATGACAAAGCATGGTTGGTCCTTCCAAGAGCACGGCCAACCTTGGACTCATGTGCTCCCCCTCCTCTTTTTTTGTGAATGATTGAAGGGGATTTAAGGCTTCCAAGTTCCAGTTTGTAACAAACCACAGTTGTGTGTTTAAAAAAAAAAATCCCATGAAACCGGTTTGTAAAAAACCACAATTAACACACCAGGGAATCAGTCCTGGATTACAGTTTGATAACTAACAGCTTCTGTTAGGAATGTATATGCTACTAAAGATGCTGGAAATGGTGTAACTTGAGATACATTACTTGAATACTGCTTTCACCACTTTCTTGAAGATCTTCACATATATGGGTGGATGCAAAGGAACTTTGGTGTGAGTGGAAAGCACAAGGCGGAACATAATTTCTGCCAACTCCCCTCCATTTACACCTCTGTGTGCAACAACCCACATTGTTCCCAAGTGTACCCCGACCTTCAGCTTTTTGAATGGTCACAGGGCATGGTTTGTTCCTCCCAAACCATGTTTGGCAAGCCAAGCACAAACCTTGGCCTCAGGTGGTTTGGCTGGAGAGAAGCGTCACAAAAAACTGAGTTGGACATGCAGTAAGCTAAGGCGCCTGCTGATCAGCCAAGGGAGGAGAAAGAACAGGAGGAGGCAGAGACTGAGCAGGAGCCTGAACAGGAAGGTGCAGCCTTGCCACCTAGAACCAGGTGCCGCCTTTGCGGGTGGGAACAAACAAACCCACCTGCGCCAACAGAGGCATTTGCAATCCTGACATTCCCGGAAGTCGAGCAGATCATCACGCCTCATCTTTAAGAGTCACTTTTTAAAGGGGCCTCTTTGCTGCTTCTGTCCAGTTCTGAACTTCTTGCCCTGTTCCTGAACTCCTGAACCATGTCTCCTGAGCTTTGTGTCTGCTTTTGAGACGGAACCATTACTTGCCTGAATAAAAAACCCTTTCTTATTTTCAAGTAAACGTCTCTGTCTACATGTGCTGGGTGGGAGCCAGGGCACTCTAGTTAAGAGATGAATTTCCCAAGAAGCCGTGATTCAGCAAACTCACACTGGAATCTCTCTTTGTTCAAGTCTGCTTGTCTTAAGATCGGTGTTCTGGGAGGTTGTCAGAGTCTTACACCAGAAACCAGGTGGGGTCTGGAAAATGTGGTTCATGGGTCCCTGCTCTTTGGGATTCACATAAGATTGCCCTGAAGTCCAGACTGATTCAAAGCAGATCCACTTACTCTTTCCTTTCCCAGTATTACTGGAGGCAAGGAATGGCAGCAGTGACACCTCCAGAGTTAGGTGTTAATAGATGTTGCTATACGCACAGTCAGCTGTGGCTGCCGCTATTCTTGGGAAGTGCGGTTCCCAAAGCTTATCTTAGAAGCTTTGGTGAGCATGCCCTGTTTCCTGGTGTCTCTGGAAAGGAAAAGACACAGCAGGAAATGCTTGTACTGGGGTGGTATGAATAATTCACAGTGGCCTCCCTTCCTCAGCAATGGGACCTGCCAGCTGGCAACATCAAAGCAATTTCCCCTGTCTGTGCATATAATTTCTGTGGATCACAGGTCCTGCCTCTGCAAGAGAGGTACAGCCACTGCAATTGATGCACCAGTTCATGATAACCAGCAGCCATTATCTTTATTCTAAAGCTATACTGTTGACACCATGACCGCTTTTGCTATTTGTGTCATACAAATATGCTAATGGCAAGGTATTATGTAGCATCAGATGGCCCCAAATGTTCCTGATGGCATCTGCAGGCTTTGGAGCAGCTATGCACTTCACATAGCTCCTCTATTGTTTCCAGTTAAGACAGACCGATCCGTCCAGTCCACAACAGCAAACTGAGATGATGAGTATAAAATCAAGGGCTTCTGAACAGCAGGTAAAAAGCTTTCCTAAGGCTTATTGATTTATATAACTTATATGCTGCTTAAGGAGGCTCATCCAAGACAGAATGTAACTTTTTAAAAACCCAAGCAAACGTAATACATCAAGATACCACAAAAATTCAACAGGAATTGATTGAAGATGTTAAGCTGCTGCAATAAAACCCAACTGAGTATAAAAACAGAACACCGAACAGTAAGATCTAAAGATTTCTTAAGAGTCAGGGAAAGCTTGTCTAAACAGATACGTTTTCAGCAGACATTTAAAGCCCACCCCAGTTGACACCTCCCGAATTGCACAAGACAGGGTGTTCCAGAGGGTACTATTACCATCTTACACTTATAGCAAAATCCTAACCATGTCTACTCATAAGTGAGCCCTACCAAATTCAGTGGAGCTTATTCCCAGGTGAGTGGGGTTAGGAATGCAGCCCACGTCGTTTCTGTAAATGCCTTGTGGCAGACAGGGCTGGAGAAAGAGATCCAATCAATATTGGGAGTGATCAGGGCAATAAAGCTCCTCTTTGGACGCCACAACTCAATCCTGGAGAATTTTCATTCTGAGTTAAGTTCTTCTGAACAGGGTGATATAGAAATCCATGCCAGCAGCAAG
Source organism: Podarcis pityusensis (assembly GCF_964106645.2). Taxonomy (NCBI): domain Eukaryota; kingdom Metazoa; phylum Chordata; class Lepidosauria; order Squamata; family Lacertidae; genus Podarcis; species Podarcis pityusensis. The sequence goes on from NC_138037.1 coordinate 28,869,001, forward strand.
TCCTCTCTTGTAAACTCGCACCAAATGGGGAGGGAGGCACAACACTTGGTATACTGACCTCTGTAGAGCCCAAAGAACCCTTCATAGCGTAGCACTTTCTTAAAGCAATCAAAGCTGTTCTTGTACATCAGCTCTCCAATAAACGACCCAGTGGAGCGCTGGTTCTGCATCCGGGTTTTCACAAGGTCAATGGGATACACTGCCGTGGCTCCAACAGCTACATGGAAGTAACACAATTTTTTTAAAAAACAGGAGCATTTCTCTAGCAAGCTTCGTTGCACTGGGTTCATTCTAAGCTTGTACATGAACGGACAACCACCCTGCAAGTGTCGCAGGGCTTGTATGCATCCAGGAGGAAGTTTCATCCCTTCCATCCTTTGAACCGTAATATCCCTGCACTACTCACACATAAGAGGGAGATATCAGCAGGGCCAGGGTGGGTAAAAATAGGGGTGGGTGGGACACCTCCCCTCAAAGAAAACTGCTAAATGAGAATTGAGCATGCTCACTGGGCATGGAATGTTGACTGGCTCTTGGGGTGGGTGGGAGAATATTGGAAAATTGGGGAAGGGGTAGGATGGAACGAAGTATCCCTTACAAGGGTATAGCTGGCTGGAATCTCAACTGGGATCACACCACTAGAACATTTTCATTGCAAACTCCACTTGCTATTCACAAAGCGCACTCTACTGAATCCCAAAATCAGCTTTCCCCAACTTGGTTCCCTCCAGATGCAGGAGTTATGGTCCTATAAAACATCTGGAGGGCAGAAGGTTTGAAAAGGCTCCCCTAAATCTGGGGGAAGTACCAAAAAAAGCCAGGGAGAGCTCGCGCCATTTTTGGTAACCTGGTCACAAGCTGCAGAGCTCTGTATATAATGAAGGGAAGGGAAGGTAAAAGAGAAGCAAGTGGAAAGGTTTTCTCAAAAGTTCTTTTTGTGCACCCAACTCCCTCACTCACCTCCAGCAATGGAGCCAAGGGCAAACCTGTACGCAGATTCTGCTACCTGGATGAGAATGGGACGAGACACATCGCTTGGAGCTTGCTGCAGGTGGTGGAGTTTGGGGAGAAGATTTGGGAAGAGAAAGGCAAAGGGGGAAAGTTAGACTGTGGCCGAACAGCAATACAGTAATGACAAATCAAGGATCAAGTACGAAAGAGGAAATTTAACGACTACAATATTGTAATCAGCTCTATTCTACTTTTACTCCTAGGAACAAAACGGGACACAGGTAGGATATTAAGGTGTTCTCCCATCCAGACACTGATCCAAGGTAGCTACTACATCATGGGATTTCTGTCTGTGCCCTTGCTCTTAATGCAGCGGGCAAAACTTCCTTGTTCAGGATAAAAAGGGAACATCAAACAGTAGTATGCAACGAGTCCTCTACACAGCAAACTGAGACTCAGATACTTTATTACAGTGCAATCCTATACGTGTCTACTCAGAAGGAGGTCCCACCAAGTTCATTGACAACTGCAGCCAAGTGAATTATTCAAAGGTTTAAGTGGTCACAATTTTGGGCACCTAGAAAATGTTCCAGCCTGCTTCCAGTTTTGAGCCAAATCACGATCTCAACACTACTCTTGTGCCTAGGCTGCTTTTGAGGAATGTCTAAATACATGAAGCACGCAAGAAAACAAAAACAAAAACATTTTCCATCATGGCTATGTGTTACACTGGCCTGGGCTGCCATAGGGGCAAGAGATATTAGCATTAAAACAAGTGTTGTGGAGTTTTTCTTGCCATCAGACCACGAAGATACCGAAGAAACCAGTTTGGGTTTCTGAAACAACAGAAAACATATTTCTCGGTTTACTATACCACTACTGTTTTTTTTTAAAAAATCCAAATGTACCTGAAACAAAACATTTTTAAAAATCCTATAAGCAAAGAATTGCTTATAGCTATGAAAAGATTAGCTATTGCATTTGAACATCTATCTTCTGAAAATAAAAGAGATACAGAACCTGGACATATTGGTTGACGTCCAAATCACTGCAAATTTAGCTCTGACATACATAAGAGCCCTTTCCATTTTTGCTTCTCCTAAGAGCAGCCTCTCATATAGCTGCATAAAATACTGTTCTTTAAAGCTTCTGTGCAATATGCTTGGTGTATCTGGCTTGGTCTTGTCCACTGAGATTGGCAGCTTCTCTTTGGACAGGAGGCAGCCTAAGTGGAAAAGCCAGGAATCAAACATGGACCATAGGTATGCAAAGCATTGTGTGCATACCTCAAGAACTGCCTTTCCCCTTATGAACCAACCTGGAACCTACAATCATCCTCCATGAGAGGTCCAGAGGGCAGCAACCCGAGAACAGGCCTTTTCTGCAGTGGCTCCCTACTTGTGGAATGCTCTCCCCAGGGAGGCTCGCCTGGAGCCTTCCTTACATACATTTAGGCACCAGGCAAAAACATTCCTCTTCTCCCAGGCCTTTGGCTAATTAAACAATCTATAGCCTTTTAAACTGAAGCAGTGGGGACAGGTTATTATTTTTGTTTGTTACAATGTTGTATACCTAGGCCCAGTATACCTGAAGGAGCGTCTCCACCCCCATCGTTCAGCCCAGGCGCTGAGGTCCGGCGCCGAGGGCCTTCTGGTGGTTCCCTCACTGCGAGAAGTAAGGTTACAGGGAAACAGGCAGAGGGCCTTCTCAGTAGCGGCACCCGCCCTGTGGAACGCCCTCCCATCAGATGTCAAGGAAATAAACAACTATCTGACTTTTTGAAGACATCTGAAGGCAACCCTTTTTAGGGAAGATTTTAATGTTTGATCTTTGATCAATTTTTTATTATTATTAATATTCTGTTGGGAGCTGCCCAGAGTGACTGGGGAAACCCAGCCAGATGGGCGGTGTCTAAATATCATCATCATCATCATGCATTTTTGTGTTTTTATATCATCATCATCATCATCATCATCATCATCATGCATTTTTGTGTTTTTATATTGTAAACTTCCCTATGATCCTCAGATGAAGGACGGTATAGAAATTTAATAAATAATAATAGTAATTGTGCTCTTCCACTGAGCTTCAGCCCTGCTCTACAATTTTTGAAAGTTCTTGCAAGGCGTAGGAGTTTCTGTGGGAGGTGAACAGGGCGAAAACTGTGCATAAAAGCAGCTTGCTGGATTTCAACCACAGATCACCACTGAGAGCATAAGAAAAAAACCTAAGGAATTGCATATTTCAAATATGTGCTCGAGAAATCCACTTTTGCATGTGTTGTTGCTACCTGCGCTTATATTCCAGGCTATTTCTAGAGACCGGTCTACTCATTCCAACCCCCTTCAGCTGCTGATCACGGCACAAAGCATTTCCACGGTGGTTTCTCCAGGCAGAAGCCGTAACCCTGCGGTACCGCTGATCATCTGCACCGCGCAGAAAGTCTTGATGCGGGTGCCAAGAATGTAATGCTGCGTGGAAAAGCTACTACCACATCCATGAAGCGGTTTTTCAGTGTGGGGCTTAAACATGTGCAGACAGACGCTTATTCTGTACCTCTCTCGGTAACCTTTGAGACAGGTTTTAGGAGTCAGCTACTAGGAGTGTGTATCCTAACACGCTCACTCCTAAGGCGAGGCTAAAAATATGCTGTTTGTAGGGTGATGCTGCTGGGGGGGGGCGGGAGGGGAGGGGAGGAAGCAGCCAAGTGAGAAGGGCCTGGCTCAAGGCCTATTAGACCCAAAAACGTAGCCTGCATCAACTCATTGTGGTCAAACTGGCGTCTCTGTACAGACCCAAAGCATAGAAAGGGGTGGCGTGGGGGGGGGGGGAGGGAACCCTCCAGCTCTCAACATACAGAACTCGGTTTGACTTTAAGTGATAGTTTCAGAAAAACAGAACTACACCCAGGTCTGTGTCAGCTTTCAATATACGAAAGAGACCAATAAAAGTTTTTTTAAAAAAGCTGGCAGAGACTCTTTTTTGTGTGTGTGTCTTTTGCACCGCATCGTTTTCCAGTATCTCCCCTTTCCAGATACAAACATTTAAAAATTAAGGTTAATTTTTTAAAAAACCCCAAACAAAAACAAAACAAGGAACACCACACAGCACTTGGGTTTCTTTTACAGTCTTAAAAGATTTGAAACGATTGTGACAGACTAAACAAAACCATCATTCATTTCAATAGGCGGCTGAAGACAGAATGCAACAGAGAGGCTGTGAAACAGAAGATTTAACATCTTCCCAGGATAAACTGTAAAGCATTACTTCCTTCATTAAACATATTTGGAGACAGGATCAGGGAAGGCTAAGTCAGCTAGTTTACTAAGGTTGGAATCCTATATCTACAAACTTGACATTACAGAACTGCACTATTGGTGAACCAACATTCCCTTCCCTGCTGCATATTGTTAGCTAGAGACACTTACTTACTTGTTTGTTTTATCTTTTCTATCAGATCACTCATGCTCCAACTTTCTAAATGGAAAGGGGAACCCACACACACACACAACCCGGACTTTTTATTTTCCAGCTAAGCAAAGTTGTAAGCAAATTATTTTGCTTTTAAAAATTAACAATCAAGGGTTGCATCTAATGTCAGTCAAATTCGGAGTAGACCCTTCAAAATTAACAGATGGGACTAACTTAGGTCCATTTGTTTGAATGGGCTTACACTGAGTAGAACTTCACTGGATGCAACGCCTCACTTTTCATACTGAACCTGCAAGGGAGTTGATGTGATTTAAATGTGACATACTGGGCAAATCTTGTGGGCTTGCTGCCGCAAAAGGAAGAAATAAGTCAACGCAGGCCTTCGTATTATTCCCACTTGCCTCCTCACCTGTCTCTGTGCCTCAGCCAGGTTGTAGGGCAGGGTGCCCTCCTCCAGAGGAGCAATTCTTTCGATGTCAGCCATCGTCATGCGCCTGGGGAAACAAGTGATCACAAAAAATGAAATTTGCACTGGACACCGGGAGGAAAGTTGCCAGCAGCAACGGGCAGTATTCTGTTCACTCATAGGTATTCCGATGTTGTTGTTTTTCATTTTCTTTGCAAGCAAAGAAATGGGTAATTTTCAACTTACCCCCGTGGCTCATATAAATCTGCTAACTGGAACAAGATGTCAACTTCCATGGGTGTAACCTGGCCAAATTTCTGAGCTGCCAGAACAAACTCCTCTGCAGTAGAAATTGGGGGTGGAGGGAGGGAGAGAGGAAAATATAGAAGGGGAAACTAATCAAACAACACCAAAAGTTATCCACAAACATCCCAGAATCACTAACTTTTTTAGTATTAAACCAATATGCTGCAAAAGAAGAATAAAACACCGCAAATAGCATGCCCGCCACTGTGTAAATGTATGTTTTAAATACTCTATCCATCATGCAAACAGGAGAAGCAGTCTGGCCTTATAGCTTAGTGCTAACAGCAGGATTTAGGATATTTGACATACGGTATCAATCAGTTGTGGGTCAGAGTGGGGGAGTGGGGGAAGGAGACAGCGATGTGGAACTTTCTTCTTGCTTGTGCCGTCCCAGTAGGGCTGCATTAATAGAGGGTTGGCACTGCCGAGGGAGTTCTCTATAAAAGTGGTTAGATAGAGCTGATAACATCTTGTTCCAAACTTGTAGATCAGCTTACTGCAATGCCAATACAAGTTTGTGGAATTTTTCAACTAGCCTTGAAGGTCACTTTAATAGGCTGCCAATTTGGCACGACTCCTAGGAAGTTTTCTGAAGCCTTTAAAACATCTTTACATCGACTGCTCATTCGATCCTGCTTTTTAAGACCTCAATCTCTCCAAAATTAAAAAAAGTTTCTTTTAAAGAGACATAGAAAAACTAATTGTAATGGACAAAGCAACTGAAAATGTAAAGACACAAGGACAGCTAGGCTTGGAGAGTTCCTTTTACCGCTGTCAAAGCATCTCTCTTGATATCCTGAAAAGCTGACCAGTGGGGAGGGAGGGAGGGAGGGAATAACTGTTCCAGATTAAGGTTTATATCCACATTTTAACTAACCTTTAGTAACTTCCACGTCTTTTCTATGTCCAGCCAGAGTACTATAGATTTTTCTAATGAGTTCCATGTTATTAAGAAGGGTATTAAATCCATTAAAATAGGAAAAACTGACTTGATGGGAAGTGGTTCCTCCAGCAGCCTAGAACAGAGAAAGCAATGAGGAAAGCAGGAAGAGAAAAAAGGATGTTAGATGTATCTGGATTCGTTCATTTTATTTTTTAAAAATCGTACCACTTGGAACTTTTGTGGGGAGAGGGGAGAACACTTTGGGAATAATGTTGGAGTTTTTTTTTAATTTAAGAAAAACAGCAATAGAAGTAGCAAGGGATTTTAGAAATGCAAAATGAAAAAAAGCCTATTATAGATTCTAAAGTTACTGGAGCTAATCATGACCAGCATGCAAGCTGCCCCCCCCTTCCAGGGAAACCTAAACAAATACATATGCAGGATTATAACAACATGGCCAGTGGTAATTTACAGAGTTCAAGTTTCAATACTGTTTCAGTCGAAAATGTTTTATAAGTTGCTTTATTTCTTCTAATGAGCAAATCTCAAAGGCTTAAAAATGCCAAGTATGTTACAGTTGGGGGGGGGGGGCAGGATAAAAAAAAAAAATCAATCATGCTATGGGGGTTGGGAGGAATGGGGCTGCTTTAATATTTAAATCCAGAGAGCACCATATCACCTACAGCCGATAGTGAAATCCTCTCTCTGGGTTTCTCCAACTTTGCTTTTAACAATCAGCTTTGCCAAGGAATTCAAAGGTCTTATCTTCAACAGTGCACAAATGCTATTTCCCAGAAGAAATAAAATGCAAGCACATCTTCCCAATATCCATGAGAAAGGAGAGTAACTAACTTTAAGTTGCAAAATTCCATATGGCTCACAGACTGACTCAACTTTTTAAACGCAAGAGAATCATTAGTCCTGCCGCGCAGGAGATGGGGAACATGTGAGCCTGACATAGCATCAAACCATGGTTTAGTGTTACGTGCAGACACAGCCACCATGCCAGTGGTTCTTCACAGTTCAATTATCTCTTGAGCCTGCCGCAGAAGTCCATTTAACTGAATGCGCCACAGGCTGAAGTGGGACTCTCTCCAACATGCCATGTCATTTATTGGTTGTGAATTCTGCTTTGTAACACAGTACGCATACTTTGCAGAATGTTTATATTTTAACATTATTCCAAGCTGTCTCCAAGCCAACGTTTGAATGAATGAAAGAACATTCAGCCTTCAAACATCTGCGAAGGACACCGGGAAGCATACTAACATTATGCTTGCTCAGGACCAGAGCTCAGTATGAGATGCAAACAGTCAGAACATGGGATGCTAATGCCAATATCTAAGTGCTACTGTTAGCAAAGCAATTTTCACCCTTACAAAAATCAAAGAAGGGGATGGAACTTTATTACGGATGCATTAAAAGCTGGTTGCTATGGCAGTAGTCCTAAGAAACTCAGCACTGGGAAGCAAATGTAGCAATATATTTGACTCGAGGAAAGCCTGTACTGAATGAGATTTGTAATCAGGTCTGTGCACAAATGAAATTAAAAATTTTAACTCCACATTTGAGAAGGAATTTAAACACAGTGCTAGCACACATACAAATTAAGTTTTCACACACTCAACATCTTCCTCTAAGGTTAAACGTTCCAGAGAATTTGGAATTCATTTATTTGTTACAGTAGGGTATCAATTTAGTATTTCAAGGTCTTTCTCCATTATCTATCAAAGTGTCTCCAAGCTACACTTTGCCCATTCCCCAATTCCTGTGTATTTCTGCTCCATCGTCCACATACTACTAACATAATGTTGATATTAACACTGTGGCAAACCAGTTTGCATCACCAAAATATGCATACTATTACATAACGTAGCTGCGAGAAGCAAGTTGACTCCTTTGACAGGGGAACAGTGCCATTTATCTTCCTCCAAATCACATCAAGTGTGTGCTCTCTAATGTAAGTTGCTGTGTGTACAGTTCCTCAGAAACATACAGCCTAGAATGGTGTTTCAAGCAATGTTTTTTTCAAGTAAAGCTGACATGATTGATAGCAGGACATGGTCAAAGTGACCCCTCATTGATAGGGGGGGGCCTGTGAACACAGCTCAGCACTTACTTAAAACAGGATAGGGTTGTAAATGGTTTTGCACTACAGTGGTACGTCTGGATAAAAACGTAATTCGTTCCGGAGGTCCGTTCTTAACCTGAATCCGTTCTTAACCTGAGGTACCACTTTAGCTAATGGGACCTCCTACTGCCGCCGCACAATTTCTGTTCTCATCCTGAGGTAAAGTTCTTAACCTGAGGTATTACTTCTGGGTAAGAGGAGTCTGTAACCTGAAGTGTTTGTAACCCAAGGTACCACTGTACTAGAAGTGCTTCTGCTTGCAGGAGGAGGGGCACTTTGTTTTCACCAATTCCCACCAACTGCAACCTTCAATGCTACATCCCATATTGTTAAAGAGGTTTCTTCCCTCCCCAGCTTTTGGGGGGCAAGGGGAGCAGCAGGGGATAGGAGGGAAAGAAGTGTGTCTACTAGTGCAAAGTCACCACTGACTCATAAAGCAGGAACATCCCTAAAATATATATTTCATATATTTAAATGGAATAAACAGAAGGAGGCGGGAATCAAGGCATTCAGATATTTTTGCTTCTTGGCAACTGGAGATGTGCAAGTGAAAACAGTTTACACAAAGGCAGCAAAATGTTTTTTTATTTTTTGATACTACACTTAAGAAAAGCTTGGGGGGAAATGCAGGCAATGAAACGGAGGTCCGAGTACGAAAGTCCTTAGGGCCCGTTCTCAAGCCGGCTCCAAAACTAATGAGCTACTAAGAGCTTTGCTAAGCAGCTCAACATGCTAGAAATAGTTGCCTGAATGAGAAATATTACCACCCGCCACTCCACCTCCATCCCACCCCCCGCAACCAACCAGTTTGTAGGGTCAAATGTGCAGGGATCATACCTCTAAATTATAGCTAAAGTTTGAGGGTCTCTTGCCATCCACATTAAGATGTCATGCAAAATTTCATGCAATCTGTGGGTTAAATTAGATTAAGCCTATTTAAAACCATGCAAAGCAGATGTGAGCTTTCAAGCTCAGCATCCTTCCCTTGGTGGCCCTTGGTGCTGGACAAGTTGCCAACCACTGTGTCAGCAGAACATCAGCCTTACAAAACAAGACTTTCATGCAGAACTGCCCCGACAGGGAATAGTAGCTTGTTGGGACAGCACAAAAAAAATAAATTACCCTGATGGTGCAACGGGTCATCTGATAACAGCCTCAACGTTGCTGGCTACTACTCTGGGCCTGAGAAGATAGTATCATGATCTTCTGGAGAAGGAAACCTTGCATGAATGTCTAAATGGATTTATCATGTAAAAATTTTAACTCCTTCTCTCGCATCCAAAGGCTGGGCTAAAGATACTAGCAAAAAAACAAACAAAAAAGAACAGGGGGGGGGAATAAACAAAAGTAAACAAGAGTCTTCTGCCCTCTATGCACATTTGTCTAATGGGACAAGGTCCCTAGGCAAGACCCAGATATGGGAAAATTACTTACAGCTACTAGACATTCTTCAACGAAAGGTGTCAACATGTGAGGCCGGATTGTGACCATAATGTCTCTAAAGTCAATGGCAGTGACTCTTCCAGCTTGGGCATTATCTCGCTGTACAAATGCTTGTTTTGCATGTTCCAGCTGGATTTCCTGGAGGGGTAAATAAAACAACAGTTAACTAAGGTTCATAACTAACTTTGCCACATTCTCTCTCTTTTTTTTAAGAATTCACTGAAGAGTACACAATTCTTTAAAAACAAAGAGCCCAAAAGATACTCAAGATGCTCTTCAGATGCTGTCAGACTACATCTCCCATCAGTCCCAGAAAGTGATAATGGGAACTGGAGTCCAGTAAGATTTGGAAGGTTGCTGCAGGCTATTAGTTTAGCTTTGGGAATGGGGTGATGATCAGAGCTCTGTTGGGAGTCAGCATCCTTTCACAGCATGAAGCTTTCCAAAGTCCCATGGAGCTTAGGACAGTTAACTCCATTTTAAGTTTGTAGGTTAGATATGTTCTCCAAAGTGATCTCAACCTTTTAGATAGGATTTCTGTAGATTAATGCCCATCTAATTATGCTTAGGATCAAACTCTTTATTTGCAAAACAGTAGGTATCGAGATAGTAATTATGTTTTCATTTTGTGCAGTCATGAAGATCTTCCAAAGTCTGAAATTCTAATGTCAAGGGTTGGATCCCAACAGCAGAGCTTCCACAAACTGAATAGTGCAAGGACAAGGTGGTGAAGCCAGGATCCAAGAGCACCCTATTCTCTATCCAATGAGTGCAATTATTAGCTCATAAGCAGCATTTTCTACCATTTCTACTATGTTTTTACTGTATCAGGAAACCTGCTTTCTTGATGAATTGTTTTAACAAATCGTCTTCTTAGCGATGCTGTAAACACTTTGAAATATGTAGACAGAAAGGCTGAAAGGTTGTACTGCAAGGTATTAAAATAAAATATTAACAACAATGAGCAAATACTGTTCAATTGATTTGACGGTTTTAGTATTCAAGACACAGGATGAGATCCAATCCAACTCCATTCAGTGGAGAGAATTAAGTACACGCTTAACAGGTGAAAGCAGTGTCTGCTCTAGGTTCCAGAGGTTCCGAGGCAAGACACCCTTCATGACCCCCTCTCCCTCAGTGCTTCTGTACCACAGATGAAGAAGCTGTGGCCCTCCACAAGTTGTTAGACTCCAACTCCCAACTTCCCCGACCATTGAACATGCTGTCTGGGATTGATGGGAGCTGGAGTCCAACAACATCTGGAAAGACATAGGCTCTCCATCCAAGCTCTACCTCCTCACCATAGCTGGTCCACAGAGCTCTCATCAGTGGGTCATCAGCAGATGCTCAGCCAAGCCAATCCTGGACATTGGCCCTGACATAGATTTAAAAGGGAATCTAGTGTAAGATCAGGCCTTGCCTAAGGAGGCCAGCCGGGCACCGTCTTCATCTATCTGTAGGCACCAGACAAAGACTTTTCTCTCTATTGGCACTTTTGGCCATTAATTTGAAGGGTGGCACTGTGGCCTCTTTGATGGGGTGAGATGTCTTAAGTCTTGCCTTCTATCTGTTCAACTGTGTTTTTCGAGTCTTATTAGATTATCTTAATTGGTATTAATGTTAAGTCGCTTCAGCTCACTCCGTGAGAAAAGCAACTTGACCACTATAAGAAATATTATTACAACTACTTTTACTGAATTCAAAAATATCCTAATATCCTTCATTTCTGCAGCTTAGTCCTGCTGTGAATTATGTCCTATAACAATCTACACTGAAGAGTTTCAAGACTCAGCAAAGAAAGGGTTAAAGCAACTTTGCAAGAAAAATAAATTCAGTTGCTTCTCAATGCAAAATAAATGGCCTGCCAAACGTCCCCTAGATTAGAGGTGGCGTAATCCCTCAACATAACTTTAAAAACAGCTTCGTTCCTTGACGCTGGGTGTCTGAATTCCTAAAAACCACAATAAGTGTTTATACAAAATTAATTTGCAGTTGATAACAGGAACTCTGACACCAGAGCTTTAATGAAAGGATTTCCCAACTTGATTTTCACCCCCCCTCCCCTACTCCCTCACCCCCAACTTTCCAAACTCTATTTTTCCTGTTACAGCTCATAAAGCTATTTTATTTTCCAGGTACGGGGAGGTTATATTCAGGTATGACTGATATTTCCAATTGATCAACAATTCCCTTGATGTAGTGCAGTACAATCCTTCCCACCGCTGCATATTGTGAGGTCCCATTGACAGGTATTATTACCTCATCAACGAGCATGCCAGAACAGAATGCTAGCTTACATTTGAAGTTATTTAACAAAGCCATAAAATGAGGACATGTAAAACATAATGTGAAAAACTGGTGTTTGGGCAGAGATTTCAGACTTTGCGTGAGCCTCTTGCTTAAACCTTATTTGGAAGTGGGCTACACTCTCTTTCCTGAAGAAAACTCACCATTTGTGCAGTCTTATGAACAGTTGTGTTTTATAAATACTAAAACAAATGCTTGTTCACTTAAAAATTCAATTTTGTTCACTGTGTTTTTTAAAAAAATCTTCCAATTTTATTTATCCATCCTATTTACACGCTGCCTTTGATTCAGAGTTCAAGAGTGATGAGCACAGAGATTGTCATTATTATTATTATTATTATTATTATTATTATTATTATTATTATTTCTATACCACCCTTCATTCGAGGATCACAGGGTGATTTATTTTATCTCCTGACATCCTTGTCAAGCAGATGAAGCTGAGCACTAGTGATTTGCCCAAGATTATCCAGTAAGCTTTGTTGAGATTTCAACCAGAGTCTCCTTGGTGGTGGCCCTGCTGTTCTGGAATCCTTCCAGTTAGGGTTTTTTTTTTGTTTTTTTACTACTGTCTTTCTTTAAGAAAGTGTAGGCAACCTAATTTCATTTTCCTATGCCTCTACTTGTTTGTATCCACTCAGTGGGTTTAGGGATTTTCTCTCTTTCTCTCTGCATGTTGCATTTTAAGGGTTTGGCCCTGATAAGCAACTAATAAACAGTTGGCAGAAATATAATAATCCCAAACCCAACCTTCCATTCACTGAACCACATTGTGGTTAAATTTGTCATAGAAAAGAAATAAAAACTTTGAGGCCTTTGAGATTAATTTATCTGTGCAAAGAAACACTTTCTTCTATAATCAATTACTACCATGTCTTAGAATTCCTACCCTAAACAGGGGAGGAAAAAAGTGTGTGTTGGGGGTATCTAGTCTACATTCTTATTTCCTGGTGTTTTAATCCATGTACAGTCGTACCTTGGTTTTCAAACAGCTTAGCACTTGAACGTTTTGGCTCCTGAACGCTCGATGGGCGTTTTGGAAGCTGAACGTCCGATGGGGCTTCGGTGGCTTCCGATTGGCTCCAGGAGCTTCCTGCATCCAATCAGAAGCCGTGCTTTGGTTTCTGAATGTTTTGGAAGTCGAACGGACTTCCAGAACGGATTTCCTTCAACTTCCAAGGTATGACTGTACACTGTATGTTTTATTTTTGCCTTGCAAGTGCTCTTGCTTGTTTGCTTGGGAGTCATGTTGCCAATTTAAAAATAGTTCAGGGGGCACAGCTTTGACTATTCATGCATGCTAACACTTTCAGTTAGAGATGTCAGCTCTAAAGCCATTTCCAAACAATGCCCCCCTCTCCTCTCCCTGTACATTGTTCTGAGGGTTCCTTCGACCCCCCCCCAGACAATTTTGGGGTATGTAGGGCGTGCATGGCAGGAGGGAGGGGGAAGTCTCATTGTGCAAGTAGAAGTCTTCACGCAGGGCTTCCATTGGCAGGACTCGTTAGGTGAATCCTGCCCACAGTTTATAAATCCATGCTGAATCAAATTAGATGCGTGTTTTCCTGTGAGATCCTTAAAACTTCCACTGTCTTTTTAAAAAACTACAGCTTCACTAGTAACATGTCCATGTATTTCTGTTTAATCAAAGCTATTTCCAATATTGATATTGCAACTCCTTACAAAGGTGACAGAATGATAATAAATGCAGTCAGCAGGAACTTACAAGCTATTTACCTTTATTCTTATTATTTCATAAACCTATACTGAGTGGGGCAGTATTTGCAGAATAATTTTAAAGTACACCACGGTGCCCCATCTGGTACAAATTAAGAGGAATATATAATTCACGCAGAGAGACAACGGCGTGCCCCTGCAGTCTTAAGGTCCAAGGTCTAGATGCCAGAACAAGGTGACCGACTCATATACATGAAAAGCATCAAAGGACAAGGGTTAAATGCCAACGGTTGCTTAATCTGAAGCAAGATTTCTTAAAGATGTGAACAGCCACTCTAAATCTCCAGCTATGGGCAGTTTTTGACAGAAGAAACTAGAATGTTATCTGGCCTAGAAGCTAGGTACCGTATTCCCAGACCCATGGTGGCTGGCTGTGATGGTTGCCCTACTGGGGATGCTTAAAGGCATTCTGCATACAGATGTTAAAAACAACACCCACCCTTCCAGACAGTCTGCAGGTGCAAAGAATCGAGATTCCAAGAATCACTGCACTGGAAAGTGTTTCATTGTTTATGGCAGATAGGGTACATGTGGCAGATTGGCTTTTGTACAGCAGAATTGCATTTGAGAAGAACCACAGTGCGCCAGTGTATACAGAAATATACTGTACATTTCCATGGGATCCCTATAGTGGGGTGGCAGAAGGGTTGTCCCAGGAGAGGGCTAGGCTATACATCCTCTTGACTATGTCCTAGATTGCACAACACTTACTATGCCCAAGGGAACTTAATGGGGGCCACAGAGAATCAAGCGCTTTGCCTAGTCCTGCTCCATTCTGGGTTCAATGCCCTGATGTGAGAGTTCTCACTTCATGAGAACTGGATTCCACCTCTTTCTCAACTTCCTCCAAGGAGCTTAGGGCAAATACATGGTGATTATCCTACCAACACTTATCCTTCCAATATTTGTTTACCTATTTATAATCTGGATTTTCAATATATCAAGGCAGTATAAAGGTAAAGGGACCCCTGACCATTAGGTCCAGTCGTGGGGTTGCAACGCTCATCTCGCTTTATTGGCCGAGGGAGCTGGCGTACAGCTTTCGGGTCACGTGGCGAGCATGACTAAGCCACTTCTGGCGAACCAGAGCAGCACACAGAAATGCCGTTTACCTTCCCGCCGGAGCAGTACCTATTTATCTATTTGCACTTTGGTGTGCTTTCGAACTGCTAGGTTGGCAGGAGCAGGGACTGAGCAACGGGAGCTCACCCCGTCGCGGGGATTTGAACCGCCGACCTTCTGATCGGCAAGTCCTAGGCTCTGTGGTTTAACCCACAGCGCCACCTGCGTCCCTTATACAAAATGTAGTAGGCTATTAAAATTTACATAAGCACTAGGACAATAACATTATACCAGAAAGTATGGGAATATCGTATACTGCTGCTTTCCCCCCCCTTTTTTTTGCATATTTTTGCTTTTATATGTATCTGTTGTTGTTTTTCTCCCTCTTACTTTTGCTTCTTTTTTTCTGTATCACTTTATTTCTTTTAATTGAAATCACCTTAATAAAATATAGCTATTTTTAAGCAACCTCTGCCACCTGAATTCATTTTTTTGCATTAAGCATTTCTAACAAATCGTGGTACTGACTGATCAGTGAGAAGCTGCTGTCTTGAACTGGTTGCCAGACAGCTGGGTGGGACGGACCTGTGCCGCTAGTATGATGCTGGGAATCTGGAACACCAACTCCTTGAAATGGGCTAGAATTTGCACTGCCCTGAAATTGTCCCTCAGTGGTGAGAATGGTTAGATATGAAGGATAGTGAAGTCAGCAAAAGGGGAGTCATTAAAACGAACAGAATGTGATTATACTGTATCAGAAATTCCAACATCCTCTTCAGACAAAGAGTTAATGAGGCTCCATCTACTCCACCAAGTCAATTTGAAGCATTTGTCCTCGTAGCATTATCTTAATTATTCCTCATCAAAATGATAACACTTCCTACTGTGAACTAACATCCTTATGTAAACAAAATTACAGGCTCCATAGTCCTGAAACACGATCCTTTGTCAAAACTATCTTGTGTAATGGCTCTTTAGAGCCTACCCAATGAAAACACAAACAGAAGCACTCATCCTGCCTTAAGAAGTTTTCAGCGCTGCGTCTGCCATTGCTACCATGTATTTAAAGTAAATTCCCATCCTAAGTTTAGGATATAAATAAATGCAAAACATTTGTTCCAAAGTAAATACAAAAGTTATCTGCCATGTATGGAAAAAAATAATAAAAAATCTTAAGATAGGGTTTGATGAGCAGAACCGTTGTAAATCCCAAAATTCCTTCCTTCCCCGCGTCTCTGCCCCTTGGAAACAAATGTCCAATTTAAAATGTCACATTGATACTGGGAGCTGGTTGGCCTCCCGTAAGTTCATTGTAAGCCACTGATACATTCCAGTTCTCCATTGGGAGAAGGAATTCATTCGGTCCCACACAGGTTAAAGCTGCCACTTCCAGACTTTAGGTTTGGCAACGTTTGTCTGAGTTGCATCTAATTCGATACTCTGCCTTTCGGTCACAAATATCCAACGTAGCTGAACTCGTAGCTGAAATAGGGGTGGGGATATCCAAGGGCCTTTAATCATCTTGAGTGCCAGCTCCTCAGAACCACACCTACAAGATTAAATTGAATTGGATCCTTTTCAAAAAAACATCTACGCTGCTTTCAGATGCCAAGAGAAAAATTACTGCTTAGGCAGCAATTTCACCACTAGCCAATCACAGTTCGTGGGCACACACAAACATGCCGAGCAGTCTAAAAAAAAAAGGCAGATAGATACTGTGCAATGAAACATGGAAAGTAAGGAGAAGGGATTAAACCTTGCAATTCTTCTTTTATTATTAGAAATATTTATTGCCAAAACTCACCAGTAAGAACTGGGTGAACTCTGCATAATTGAGGCGCCTTTTCCGATCTTTTCCAAAATGCAGCTGCACAAACTCTGAATCCCAGTTAAAGGGAATATGCTGGTGAATTGTGGTCTGGCCAAAAACCTGCTTAACATCCTCTGGGGAAGGAAAGGGGAGGGGGGGAGAGAGGGAGAAACAGAGAGAGAGATGATTATGAAAGCAGATGCAAAAATTGGTAAAAAACTGATGAGAGCTTGTGCAACATTAACAGATTTTCATTTAAATAAACAATAACTCTGGATTAACTAGCTCAGAGACTCAGATATTCTGCTAGGTTATACCTGCGCTTGCCTTGTTTTGCTTTCTTCTTTCCGAGTGATGCTGTAGCACAGGGGTCAGCAACCTAAGGCCCATGGCCCCCCACCGCCCGCTCAGGGACCCACGCCGCCCACTTGGTCAGCTCCCGTGTGCCACGCTAAACCAGCACAGAGCAGAGTGGGGACCGCCTTCCGTGACACTAGCCGGCTTCCCATTGGCTGCAGGAAGCTCCTGCAGCCAATGGGAAGCTGCGCACGCCTCCTCTGCGCCGGAAGGAGCGCTGGAAATGGCATTTGCGCGTGCGTGTGTGCACACACTCCGGCCTACCATGGCGTCTGCGGGATCGTGAACTGGCCCAAGCCACAAAAACTTTGCCAGCCCCTGCATAGCATAACACCACAGTGTGGACATGGATGCAGATAAGCGACCAATGGGTCCTCTAACACTTGACAGACCCATCTCCTACTCATGCTCTACATGAAAAATTATGTCATTCATCAAAGCAGGGAAACCCACAGCTGCAACTCCCATCATTTCCAACTACTGGCCATTCTGGCTAGGACCAATAAAGAGAGTCTGAGGGTGTCTGAAGGGCCACAGGATCCTCATCCCCACAGTAAAGAGATAGAAACTGCAGGCCTCATTTTCTCATCTTGCACTTGAGGAAGACCAGTTTGGAAATGTCATGGAGAACTGCACCATGTAGTCCAGCTGTCACCCAGCACTTTGCCCGATTTATCAAAATGGTAATAATGAACACTATTATAAATACATTCATCCTGCAAGTCAGAACTGGCTGTTCAGATAATTGTGCATTTTCAGTAGGATTCCTAGTGCAGAAAACCTGCCCCTCCCCTGCTTCATATCGCTTACTATTCCAAATTCCTTGCCCTCCAAATGTCTGAAAATTGGCATTTCACACTACCAATTGATTACACACAAATCACTGTTTTCTCTCCTTGTTCAGCACGCATCCCTGAAAACTGCAGTACGTGTGTTTCCCAAAAAGCGATGCCATAAACTGACTTCAGTGTATCTTTTTAAAATTAGGATTAGCCGGTTTCCTGACAGGGTGCACATTGAATTATATGGTGCAGCTACTTCACCAGAAAATCACCTATTTATTGCTCTTATTGACATCTTGTGATGGCTATGAAACAGGGTATCCCCTTTGCTGCTCATCTTTTATACACTTCTTTCCAACCACCGTTCATGGTTCGCAAACTCCAATACAAGCTCACTAGACTGGTTCTTAAATTTTTCCTTCTTTCTTCACTGGATTCATCACTCATTCATCTAGAATAATCCACTGATCAGGGTCCTTACTCAATGGACATACTGCCTGACTCAAATATAGAGATCACTCATGCCCATGAACCATTTTTACAGCGTTTTGGCTTCAAATTTAACTGCTAGGTCTGGTTCTCATGCACATTTAGAAAACTATCCACTTTGCTTCTCCTCCACTCCTTGCACATTACCAGGAGCTAAGTTATGGTTTGGCTCAGCACAATATGCAAACCCAGACTCACGGTTTGTCTCACTTTAAACAAGCAATGATCCGTAACCCTAAACGGCCTTGGCCCAGTATACCTGAAGGAGTGTCTCCACCCGCATCGTTCAGCCCGGACACTGAGGTCCAGCGCCGAGGGCCTTTAGGCGGTTCCCTCACTGCGAGAAGTGAGGTTACAGGGAACCAGGCAGAGGGCCTTCTCGGTAGTGGTGCCCGCCCTGTGGACTGCCCTCCCATCAGATGTCAAGGAAATAAACAACTATCTGACTTTTAGAAGACATCTGAAGGCAGCCCTGTCTAGGGAAGCTTTTAATGTTTCAAGTTTTATTCTGTTTTTAATGTTCTGTTGAAAGCCACCCAGAATGGCTGGGGAAACCCAGCCAGATGGGCAGGGTAGAAATAATTTATTATTATTATTATTATTATTATTATTATTATTACAGCTTATTCTTGGTTTATTGCTTGTGGTTTGCTTGGGGGGACACAAACCATGAGCCTGGATTCACACATTAAGCCAGACCATGCTTTAGCTCCCAGTAGCATAACAGCAGCTCTTGGGAAAGACCAAATTGATCAAGATTTTCCAAATGTGCCCCAGCACACTTGACTCATGATGCTGAGCCCCATTCATTAGGTGCCGTGTGTGAACTGAGCCGTTCTTATACCTACAGTTCTCCCTGTACCATTCTTCTGCTTCCTACTACACTGGTCCAATTGCCAGAAACTAGCTTTTGAAAAAAGAAATGAAAAAGATGGTCATCTAAAGCAGGAAGCCATTTTTTAAAAACTGCTCATTCCTGTGTAGCAGATAACGAATGAAACTGAATCACATACTTTTACTCACCAATTCCCACCCCTCCATTTATTATTTATTTTTTTAAAGTCAAACCTATTAGATCAGAAATGACTACAACTTGTACAGACACTGGAGAGAAAAACCATCATAAGGATCCAAGTTTACCACCACCTGCAAATGAAAACTGATAACTTGAAAAAAGAATTTTGTGTTGACAACTATATAACTGTAAAAGGCTTGCATGGACTCGAGGCTCTGCGATAGCTCTATGATCTATACATTAAACTTGTTCCAGCACTCCCCCCCCCCCCAATAATTGGAGACACCAGTGAATGTGCTGTGTGCATATAGGATTTTCCTGGGCTTTCCTTGAGTTCTGCAGTTCTAGGACAACAAACACTTGGAAGAGGTAGGAAACTTCTCTGGAGATGCTCCTTCTACGACAGACAGCTGGCATCAAGGTGTCTCACTCCTACCATTGAGTTTTTCCTGGCTTCCCAGTGGCACTTGTTCCTCTACCTGTATGGATTTTTTCCAAGAAGTCAATATTTAATTGTCTTCTGCAGGGGATGGGGAGATAACCCAACCAATTCCCTTTTTTATTATTGAATTCAAGTTCAGGATTATTTTCATATAATATCACGACGTGAGTCTTGATTAGGTAATGAAACTACCAGGAAAATGCCATTTTCTATGCAGCCAAGCAACCGTGCTGGAATCTTTATTTTTGAATCTTTATTTTGTAAGTTTAAAAAAAGGAAGAACCTGGGACTTGACAGAGAATAATAAGCTTCCACCTTGCCAGCAAACGACTGGCTAAGAAAGGCACAGCTATCTTCTGCTAAGCAAAGAGCACAAGGCAAATTGGAGATTTCATAAGAAGCTAAATTGCATAATGGCGTAAGTACCAAGGTTGCCTTTTCAAAGCTTTTGACAAGGCCCTTTTATATTAATCATTGTTAAGGGTCTGAAGGCAAGGGAAGCAACGCAGTAGAATTAGAGCTGAGGCTTTGAATCCCATATTCAAGGCTGTAAGAAAATGAATACAGAAGAACTGCAACTAAAAATTAAGCTAAACATCACAATTACAGCAAAAGTCATATTATATGATTAACAAATCAATATGGCATTTATGATTTATAAAACAATGCTAATATCATTAACAAACCAGCAACAACAACAACAAAAGCTAAGCTCTGTAAAGTTCATACACACACTCTATTCAGTTCGTTAAAATACACAGAAAAAACACAGAAAGCCCATTGGTAAGCGTTTTAGATAATATTCTGTCACAATCATAACACTGTCCCAACTGCTGCCTTCGCCCCAAACTCCCTGGAAAACCAGGGAGATAATCTGAATCTTGCCAGTGGCAAAGGACATCTAGGAGAGATTGACCACAACGTTGATGGGACCAGTGACAGATTTTATTTTTGCAATTCTGCAGATCTTTTTTGGGGGGGGGGGGTCCCCTCTCACCTGGAGATCCTAATGATACCTTCTTTTTTGCTGGTGGCAGTGATGCTGTTTTGGCTACATAGGCAATGGCACACATACATAAGCCCTGGAAACAGAGGGAACAACACAGATTCTGAACCTGAAAGGTCCATGCAGTCAGCATGACTCATATCCATTGACAGACTTATTGTCCATGAATTTGTCTGATTGCCTTCTTAATCCTTCTAAGTCTAGAAGCAATTCTCACATCTTGACACAGTGAATTCCGAAAATCGTAAGTTGTGTGAAAAAGTATTTTCTTTCATTAGCCCTGATTCACTGAGTGGTTGCAAATATTTGTGTGTGTGTGTGTGTGTGTGTGTGAGAGAGAGAGAGAGAGAGAGAGTGTGTTGTCTCTGTATCCACTTTCTCTGCAACATGTATGCATTTTATAAACCCCTATCATGATCTTCTGTAGGCACCTTTCTACGAAAGCCCCAATTGTGGTAGCATATGAACATCCTAAGAGCCCTGCTAGATAAGCAAGAGAAATTCTGGCCTTTCTAGACTAGCATCCTGTTCTGCAGTGGCCAACCAGATAGTTTTAGAAAGCCTGCAAGCAGGACTGTGACAGCAATAACACTTCTGCATCCACAGAACAGAGGACCAATTTGCATGCAGTCATACAAGAATTCTCACATCTCCATCCATATTTCTGTGGGCTTTAGGGAAACTTGCAGCTAATTCTATATATGTCTACCCAGAAGTAGGCCCTACTGAGATCAGTGGGACTTACTCCCAGGTACATGAGTATAGGATTGCATCCTTAGCATCACCACAAAGGTCCACACAAAAAATAGGATTTTGGACTCCCTCTGGGGCAGTGTCCAGAACTATGGGCAAACAGACAGAAGGTCTCATATTGAAATGCAACACACACACCCCTTGACTCCTCCCGATTTTAAGCAAAATCACACCCTTTTCTGGCTGCCTGAAACTAGTAGTTACACATAATTCAAGCACTGAAAATTGGGTTGCAAATTGTCAAAATGGGAGCCATAGTCAGCAGACATAATGCTCATTTGTACAGAGCTGGTTTTAAATTCATTTCATCCCATGCTACATGTTGACATTAATTTAATGCATCTATTTGACATGCATTTAACATGCAAAAAGTCAAAATGTTGTCTTTCCCTTACTGTCTTGTTCCCCGCCCCACTTAATGGCACACGAGCTGATAGAAGTAAAGAAACAGTTCCTGTCTCAATTCCGCTTCCGGAATTGAGCATTTCATAGTAATGTTACCCCCATTTATTTGTCCTTTGCAAACATGAAATCAGATTCTCTACCTATTGGGCAATAAAGATTTTACTGATTTCAGCAAGACAACTCTCGAGTTTAATAAGCATTACACATTAAAGAATACAGAGTTAAACAAACATGGTTCTAATGGCATTTATCTTTCGGACACAACACGTGTCTATTTGCAACTGAACCAGCCTGAGATTCAAGACTGTAGCAATGTTGCCACACAACAGCAGTGGTGGGGTTTATCCCCCCAGTAGAGGCAGGTCAAATTCCTTCCAAAATTGCAGCTTAGTAAATGGGCCTTTTCTTCCACACCGTCGTCTTATGAAGGATGGTTATATTTCAGCTCTCAGTTAACCAGACAGTGACCTTATACTGTTTGAATTTACTCTCAAATTGGTTCTCTCCCACCTTCTCCATACCTATTTTTTCCTTCTCTCTCTCTCTCTTTTTAAGTAGAAACGAAGAAAGCAGAAAGCACAATATTTTAGCCATTTGAACAAGCTGCATTCTGAAATCAGTCCTGCTACCTGGAAGTGCTCTCCGTTACCTCTATCTTTCAAAATTGGAGCCATTATAGTCATTCGTGCAAATCCACATTTAGCCTTTCATAAAAGAGTGGATTTTTGACCCATTGAACTGGAAGAGCTTCTGCGCTGTTCTCCTGATCTTTGACAAGATAGCCCACAACAACAGAGAAGACAATTTCTTGCTGGTGTGAATTTGTATTCCGTTGTTAAACTCTGGATGCTCACGAGTGGTAATTCTGCTCCTGATAGCCTGCACTCTGATGATTCTGAATGGTTGCAACAAAGCCGTACGAGAAACCCAAATACCCGAATGCCTAAGCCCACTTATTGTTACTGAGAGGGGCCTGCCCAAGGAGGAGGGGGAAATTGACCTGGGCACGGTGAACTCCTCCTTGACACTGTGGAGTTGTGTTTGTGCGCATTTTCTAATTGGGCCAGGGGAGACTGTAGCAGCAATCAATAGGAAACTCAGATGATCACCTTTGCCTCAGATATAAGAGCAGCCTACTGGTGCTAAGAAAAAGGAAAGGTTTTTATTCTCTCCTATGATTCCCTTTCTCCAAGACTGGAAGAAATTCTGTGTTACTAGGTGTACAGAAGAAGCGCTCCCATTTGGATAGCTCCAGGTAACCCCCAGCCCTTAAACAAGATTCGAAGTTGGCCAATTGGCAATTTCAACAGACAACACATTATTAACCTATGCAAAAAATAAACTGGGTAGCACAATACAGGTATGAGGAAGAGTGCCCACGACTGGGGCCTATTTGTGCAATACTTCTTCACTCCAGAATGCCAGCCCATATGATTTTGGCTGATCAGTTCATCTGCTACTCCTTTTTGGCTCCTGGGGCATTAAAAAAAATGTATTTTTCTTTAGTGGATGTCCGTAGTGGATGTCTGCAACTGCCAACTCACTGGTGTGAACTGCAATTTAGCGTTGATCACCTGAGATGTCCAACATGCTTCCTTAGGATTGGCTTACAACCAGTTTAGAGGAAGGATAGTTCTTTCGAGCTGCCAATTTTATACTTGGTGAAGGCTGAGAGTGGACCTGGCCATCATGCATTCCATATCCATTCTCTACTGGCCAGGAGCAGATGTCTATATTTACTCAACAACAGTTGAATAAATAGAAATTGCATTTCTATTCTCAAAACTAATCACTGCAGTTTAAAAAATGACACTAAAACTAACAAATGACCTAACCAGATCTTACATTATTTCTGCCATTCAGGGGGGAGATTAGAGCTAAAGTATTTCCCCCTTCCACCTCTCCCTCTCTCCCAAAGCAGCAGCACTCCACCTAAATGGGGTTAAGAGCGAATGAGGTAACAAGTGTGGGTTGCTTCACACAAGATGGAGTTCCCTGCACATAAAGTCCTCTCCTGCTAGAAACTGCATGCAATATCGCACAACGAGTGGCAAAATGCACACAACTCAACGTTGCTGCATGCGCCCATGAAACACAGGACATCAGCTACAAGCAGAAGTTACTGTATTTCCTACAAGTTAAAACCTCCGTGAAGGAAATTTTGTCATGTGTGACATGGATCTCAGGTCACTTAAAGATAACCTGCTTCTACGGCATTCATCCTAATTTGTTTTCCGGAAGGTTCTACAATGCCAAGTGAAGCAACTGTTATCCCAAATGCTTCAGTGCATTTCCCTGCCATTTCCCTTCCTGCAAAAAGTTGGATCATTCTGTGGCAGGAACGGGAGTTGTCGCACAAGGGCACCAAATCCAATTTAATTGTGCAACTTCAGTTTGCCATTACGCAAATGAATCCTACCTGCAAAATAGCGACATTCTGTAAGTGGCCTCGTTTTCCAATGAGGAGAAGGGCAACACGAAACTCAGCGTGACACTCCATGTATCTATCCACAAAAGTTTATCCTGTAATACATTTGATTAAGCTGCCAAAATAATCTTTATTGTTTCTGCAGTACTGAATTATTTTCTATTCCAGCTGGTTATTATAAGAACATCATAAACGGGGACTAGTGCCTGAGTTTGCTTCCCCCCGCCTCTCTTACAATACTTTTTCCTTTTGTGTTATGCTTTTCTGATTGTAAGCCTGAGGGCAGGGATTGTCTTATTAATGATCTCTGTATGCCCTTTTTGGATGGTGGGGTAAAAATCCTATTTCTCATTTAGCTATCATTTTCCATTTGCAAGCATTTCCAGCTGGTTCCCAGATCTCTTCTGCCTACAATCACGGATATCCAAATAGGCCAACAAGGGTCGTTCTACAGCCGGCGACTTAACTGCCTTAAAAATTAAGGTAACCCGACAGGCTTTTATTTACTCTGTTTGTAAAATGGAGACTTTGTCTGCCTTGCACCAGCGCTGCAGCGTCTGCAAAAAAGACAATGCGAGTTCCAAGCAATTACTTCTGATGTACGCAAGGCCAGAAGTTGTTAAATTTGCTTTGCCCCTGCGCAAGTGCAGCCCTTGGAATTAAAGATAAAGGTTATTTAAAAGGACTGTTAATTTTTAAAATGTTGACATTTAGACCCAAGCATCTAAACTTTTCTTTATTAAACCATCTAATAAAGGATATCAAAGAACTCTTACCTCTTTAATGAGGCATTAAAATACAGTAATACAAAAAAAGGCAAAACTGTTAAGCCTCTTAAACCCCTGGACTTACATTATCAGCTTTTATGTGCCTGTCAACACTCAGGAGTAAGAAGCAATGGTTTATTCTCTGTCTCAAATTTAAAAGCCAACTAAACTTCCTTCCACCTTCCTGCTGAGATCTTTAACTCCTGGCAAAGAGCAGCAGCTCCATGTACAATGTGATACAAAAGGCTAAGGCAATCTCTATCCGTTGCAAGCCAAAAGCACACTACCATCTCCTGTTTCATGCTGTCTCTAGGAACAAACAACTAAGCCTTCCTTATTTTAAACAATATACGTAGCGGGTAATTTTGCTGAAGGGGGGCTGGGAAGGCTAGGATGGAAAGTCCTTGATTCTCTGTGTTCATGAACAGTGGTTTGGGTAAATCAAAGTCCTAAAACTAGGACTAAAATTAAAAAGGAACTTCTAAAGATAATGCAGATTTAAAAGAGATTGCTGAGAAAAGAGAAAAAGAGGTAGGCTGGCCCTATTTGGGATTAACACAATCTAATGCTAAGCGGTATACTGCAAATATTTAACAGATTATGAAAATATTTACAGTGACCAGCATAGCAACCTAAAAGTGTAGCCAGGTTATAGCCAGAAGCTGGATTTCAGTGGTATGGCACAAATCCAATAGACTTACAAAACAAAGCCTAAAAGGAACATGGGAGGTTGCCAAACACCAAGCCAGACCATTGGTCCAACTAGTTCAGTATTGGCTGTACTGATTGGCAGGGGCTTGAGAGGGTTACGGGAAGGTTTTTTTCCCTACCTCACACGGAAAAGCTTGGAATCTTTTGTATACGAAGCATGTCTCAGTCACTGAGCTATTATTATTTCTAAGAAATTACACTTATAAAAATGCTACAGGGGATACAAAGCATAATTCTCACATGAGAATTTGAAATAAATTGTTCTTATACTGCATAAAAAAACCTACGTTACTGGGAACCATCTGTTAATCTGGGCCCTGCTAGATCTGAAGAACCATTAACTTTAGCAAACTGCAGAGCAGAACAATTGTAGTGTCTGAACTCCCAGGGGAAATAGCATCTATATCTATATCTATATCTATATCTATATCTATATCTATATCTATATCTATATCTATATCTATATCTATATCTATATATCACTGTTGTATCCAACTAACTTTTACACAGAGTAGACTCATTGAAATTAATGGACCAACTTAGTCATGGTAATTAATTCCAATAGGTATCCATTAAGGAAACATTAGTTTTAAACACTACAATGGTACCCTGACTGTCAAACTTAATCCATTCCAAGAGTCCATTTGACTCCCGGAACCGTTCGAAAACCAAGGCGCGGCTTCCGATTGGCTGCAGGAGCTTCCTGCGCTCAATTGGAAGCCGTGTCGGAAGTTCGGCTTCCGAAAAATGTTCGTAAACTGGAACATGTATTTCCGGGTTTGCGGCGTTCAGGAGCCGATTTGTTCGGGAGCCAAGCCATTCGACAACCAAGATACCACTGTATATGCTTTTTGACCTACAGGTGGGTGGCAGAAACCTGAACATAGTGGTGTTTCATGATTGGCTACTATGCAAACCGAATGATTGGTCACAGAAAGGGAGACTGACATAAACTGATATGAGTGGCGGTAGAGGGGAGAGAAGTGAGTGCCACTTGAGATTTTTTTTGGAGGGTGGGGGTTAAAAGTATTTACTTTTGCAATTCCTCCAGCATGGTGCCTCAGTCATCCTAATAAAACAACCTCATCTGCCTACATATTAAATTATTTTTTGTATTTCTATCCCACCTTTCTCTCCAAGGAGCTCAAGGTGGACTACATGAATCCTTCCCTCCTCAATTAATCCCTCACAACTGTCCTGTGAGAGAGGTTAGGCTGAGAGCCGGTGGCTGGACCAAGGTCACCCAGGGACCTTCATGGCTGAGTAGGGGATTTGCATCCTGGTCTCCCCGGTCCTAGTCCACCACTCTGACCACTATGCAACACTGGCTCTCAGTGTTGTTTGTGTGTGTGTCAGTCCCACACATGCCTCTGGACCCCAGCTGCCCCCTTCTTCTGTTTTCTAGGACACAGCTCTCAAAAATGTGCATGCTTCCCCGCCCCGCCCCAATCTAGCTAACTATGGATTTTCTTCCAAAGGCAAGGTATGGTAGAATATGCTACTGGGAAAACTGTTTGACAACTAGGTGGACTGGAGGAAGATAGAGATAAGATCTCCTGTTAAATGACTGATGCATTACTTTTGTCAATTCAATTCTATTGCAATTCTTATGCCATTCTTAATCCGTATTATTCCCTAAATTCTGCCTTGTTATCATCTACAAGTTGCTTTATGTTGCCATGTTTTGCCTCAAAGTTCAGGATATTAACTTCCACATGAAGATAATAATATGCTTTGAATTAAGCATTATACACCGATAAACCAAATGAGATTCACTTCAGTGACAATCTTGACTCTGTGGTCTTTATCACTGGTTATACTTTATTCCCTGACTCCCTGGGATCAAGCCCTGATTAGATCACCAAATTAGCATCATCTGTTAAGAATATTTCCTGCGCAATATTCCCACTGAATGGAAAGCAGACACTTCAGAATTTTTCTGTGCAAGACATTTATTCTGCAGCAAAAGAACTAAGCTTTGCATGTGAGGAGGAAATGCACACGTATATTTGCAGGAAAGAGCAGAAAGATGTAGGCCCTAAGTTAAACCAAAAAAGGTTATGAAACAAAAACAAAAGCTGGGTTTCTCTTTGAGACATTTCTTTACACACACAAAATATACATTTTTTAAAATTAAAAGTGTTTTACAACATCAGCTCCATGAATTCAAGACGTGTCACTTAAACTGTGGGCACTGAGGTATTATTCTTAGAAAACAATTTAGACAAGTGCTTGACATCTGTAGGATTGAATTGCCACCTGCCTAGTCACGTGTCTTGTGTCTGGAAGAACATGCACAAATTACAAGCCTATGAAGAATTTCTGGAAGTGTTTCATTAAAGTTTTTCCTTTTCATTTTTTAAATAGTGACAGTATATTGCATTTCCCAACTTATTAATTTGTTTTATTTAAAGTTTATATATTGCCCTTCATCA
Organism: Podarcis pityusensis; assembly: GCF_964106645.2. NCBI lineage: Eukaryota > Metazoa > Chordata > Lepidosauria > Squamata > Lacertidae > Podarcis > Podarcis pityusensis. The sequence goes on from NC_138037.1 coordinate 28,897,059, forward strand.
AAACTGGTTCCAGGCCAGTTCACCCACTAAAAATGTCAAAACACAAAAACCAGCAGAATAAAACAAAGCAACCAGCAAGATTTCAACATGTCTAAAATGCAGAGGTTTGGGGCAATGCCTAGGTATATCATGGTCAAGCATTCTCCAGTAACACCGATCTGCAATAGCAACATTCAAAAGTCCATTAACAATATAACACTTAAGAAACCAGATAGCTGTAGGCTAATAAAGAAATATTAATTTAGCAATATTTCTCACATGGGAGGGAGAGGAAGAAGGGTGAGGAAAGGAAGGAAAAAGCAGGTCTTACCAAAAGTAACTTCTCCTTTCCCAGTTTTGTCAAAAAGCTGAAATGCCACCATGAACAGTGCATCTGGAGCACAGAGGACAGATTCAAATGCTACAAATTCTTGAAAGGATATCAACCTACGAAAGGAAAAAGAAAGCCATTTTTTCAGGTGCAATCACCAGAAGAACATTTCACAGGTAAATAATTTACTTATTAGATTTCTAGCCCTCATTATATGTGACCCCTCCCCAAATATCACAACAATTTAAAGTATAATACAGTAAAAACAAAACAGAATAATCTTTAAAATACAGTTGTACCTTGGAAGTCAAACGGAATCCGATCTGGAAGTCCGTTTGACTTCCAAAATGTTTGGAAACCAAAGTGCGGCTTCTGCAGCCAATCAGAAGCCGCGCTGGACATTCGGCTTCCGAAAATCATTCAAAACCGGAAGACTTACTTCCAGTTTTCGATTGTTTGGGAGCCAAAACGTACGAGTTCCAAGGCATCCAGCAACCAAAGTACGACTGTATAGCCATTCTCAATCTAATAAATGAGAATTTATTCAGAATAGCTATGAAACTTGGACACGTCATGGCCGACTCAGAAAACATGGAATAAGAGAGCCTTCAGCTTGCACTGAAAAATAACCAAGGTTCCTGCCAGTCAAAGCTCGGAGGAGAGTGTTCCATAACTGGGGTATTATTGCTAGTCATGAAAAGCAACAGGTTGTCCAGGCTCATGCAACAATGGCACCATCAGAAGAGTTTCTGTAGACAACCTCAAATCCTAGGTGAGAGACTCTTCTTCAGATGCCCAGGTCCTAAGCCGTTTAGGGCTAAGAGGCACCCCTGCCTCAAACCCTGAGGAGCCAATGGCAACCAGTATAAAAAGTGATGAGCTAGATGGACCAATAGTCTGACTCACCATAAATGCAGCTTCCTATTATTTTACTAGCATCTTGAATGGTGGCACAATCGAAATTGCAAGTTTGAAAGTTGCCAAGTTAGTAATTCAAATGCAAATTATCCCAATCCAATTGTCATGGAGTAATATTTTTTTTGGGGGGGGACATGGGTGGCGCCGTGGGTTAAACCACAGAACCTAGGGCTTGCCGATCAGAAGGTCAGCAGTTCGAATCCCCGCGACAGGGTGTGCTCCCGTTGCTCGGTCCCTGCTCCTGCCAACCTAGCAGTTCAAAAGCAAGTCAAAGTGCAAGTAGATAAATAGGTATCGCTCCGGCGGGAAGGTAAACGGCGTTTCCGTGTGCTGCTCTGGTTCGCCAGAAATGGCTTAGTCATGCTGGCCACATGACCCGGAAGATGTACGCCGGCTCCCTTGGCCAATAAAGCGAGATGAGCGCCGCAACCCCAGAATCGGTCACGACTGGACCTAATGGTCAGGGGTCCCTTCACCTTTTACTAATTTTTTTTTAAAAAAAACCAAATGGGGTAGAACCACATTTTAGCAACCAAAAAAGTGTTCCGAAAGTTGCCCATCAGATTAATCATTTGCAAAAAAAAGGACATGGCAGTAGCTCCTCTGATTTGAGGCAACGTGGTTAAAGGTTCTGCCACTGACCAGATGGATCATAGCGTCATCACTTTTCCACACACGTGGAGCACATCATTTTACCTGAAATAATTTTATGCTGTAAACCGCCCTGTATTCTCTTGATGAAGGTCAGTATATAAATTACATAAATAAGGTAGGTGATACAATGCGGCGTTATGATAATAATTCACGTGATAATTTAAGCAATAAAAACAAGATGCTAGCATCTATTTCCTATGAAATTTCCTTGAGTTGTTGGAATGTACGTGAGAGCTTCAACAGCTGACATCTGTTGTCATGGGGAAAAAAATCATATTTATGCAGGTTTGGGTAGAATTTGATTAATAAAGATGCAGGCCCCAGGGTCTTTGCAATGCAGATTTGTGATATTTCAGTCGGGATGTTCAATTAAGAAGACTAAAATCATTATTCATAAGGCAGAACCAGCTCCAGATACATTAAGTGGTCCGATGAAGTGAACTTTAGCCTACAACTCTCATGCCAAAATGAAATTTGTTGTCTTTAAAGCAGCCTTTGGCAACCTGGTACTTTCCAGATGTTTTGGACTTCAGCTTCCATTAAGTCACAGCTAGAATGTTGTAATCCAAAATATCTGGAGGGCACCAGATTGGGAAAGATTCTTTTGGCTACATCAAGCTCTTCTCAGTCGAGTAACCCAAACACCTCTAAGAGCCAGATATTTAATTAAGAGAGTTTATTTCAATTTTAACGAAAGCAACGGGTTGGGGGTTTTTTTTAATGGAAAATGGGAGAAAGTCTACAAATGTGAGGCTCCCATCAGACTACTGCAGAGGAAACATGAATATCTGCTGTGCCAGCTGAATTCAAATTAACCCAATTTTTACATGTTAATTAAACCAGCTATTTTCTTCTTATTGTATTTTTGCTCCTTAAATAGACTGGCCTGCAAGTGATTCCCAACAGATCGACTCCGACAACAATGACGCACTCATTTACTTCTATTATGCCCATACAATACAGTAACTGAGCAGTAATTTTTCACAGTCAATTACACATGTGGTTCCTAATGGTTAAAGATGCTGAAATAATGCATGTTACATAGCCATATGTTCCAAGCTCTATACAGCACAAGGGCAGTTGCCTAGGTAACAAGTTTTCTCTCTGGCATAGTGCAACCCTTCATTGAATATCATTAGGTTTCATTAAACAGCACATATTAACATGAACCTCAATATGCTACTTAAGAATAATTTTGCCTACATAAGCAAGGCCTTGTCTAACTTAAAAGCCCGGCTGAGTAAAGCCTAATGACCCTGCGTTTTAACGATGTGAAACTAGGAGGAGATGGATGAATTATAAATCAAGCAGAAAGATGCCTTCTAAGTCAGAGGTTCTCTACTTTGGTACTATCTTCCCCATTTTAATGGGAGAAAAAAGGGAAGTGCCATCACTTCTTCAAAAGAGAATGAGGTGGCAAAGACATGTTTAACAGAAAGAAAAAATAAAGGAGGCAGAAAAAGAGAGTTTGTCCTGCATTCTTCAGTTGTGCATTGAGGCCAATTTCTCCACAAGCTTACCAGCAAACTCAAGACTGGTTTGAGCAGTCATTTTTGCCGCTCCCTCTTGCTCCCTATGGCTGCTAACTTCCACCAGCATGGCACAGGGGTGTTTTTTTTTTGGGGGGGGGGAGCTTAAGTCCCCTACATTCAGGTGTCTGAGGTAGGGAATAAATATCAATTTCTGTTTCACACAGTTTCTCATTTTCCCAACCTTAACTTCAGCTATCCACATTTCCACAACCGTTTGTGGGAGGTTTTTTTGCGGGGGGGGAGGGGAGTTCCCATGAAAATTCATCAGCGTTCTAGTGTGAATCTTCCTAACGTACATTTTGCTTGCAATTTTGCCTTATAATCACATTTTTAATATACGCAGTTTTAACCGGAGAAGTGTGAATGTCAAAAGATGGATGTGTTTTGGTTCGAAACTTGATTCAGAAAGCACAAGTAAGTTCACCTTTAAAAATGCAAACTGAAACGAATTTCTCCCCCATCTCTAATGTGAGGTGAAAATGAGACAGCATCTCCCCATCTGCTTTGCATGCAGAAGGTCCCAGGTTTATTCTGCTGCATCATTAAGTAATGCCCTCAGTGATATCCTGGACAGCTTCTGCACATCAGTGCAGACAATACTGACTTTGAGACTGACTTTGGATAAGGCTGCTCCCATTGTCTCATCTCAATCACCAAGCGACAGGTTGCTCTGTTAGCTTTTCCCATTCAGAAAAGGTAGAAGTGGCAGCAAACAGAAGGGCCTGTGATACAAATCGGTTTTGAAGGTGGGTTCTGAAGGGTCTAGGATTCCTATTTTCATATTACAGGACAACTGAACCTGTAGAGGAGGCAGAGAAAGTTGGAAGGAAGTGCAGAGAACAAGGATGGGCTTATCACAAAGGAGACCTCCTGCATAACAAAGATTTAGCTTCAGAGAACACAGTTCACCACCACAAAGCAAGACGGCAGACGATATTAACAGATTCTTGCTAGATGGGCGGCAGCTTTCCATCTGGCCGGTGGGGGATGTGAGAAGGTGTACCACTAGAATCAGGGCTTGGCAAAGTAGTTTGGAAAGCCCTGTTTGAAAGAACAGCTGAAAGCTCCATGCTTTCGACCGTTTACGTGTCAGGTGTTCCCATGAAATTCACTTGGTTTCTCAGCTGCTGCGTCAGGCAGCTTTGATCTAAAAATTCTGAAATTCCTAAATTGGGAGCAGAGCACAGCCCTGCATGGTCATTATTTGCTCATCCAGAATATCCCTACAATTTCTCTCTTCAAGAATCTTTTGTACTGATCAGAGAATAAACTAACATTCATGGAGAATACAAAGAATGTGTATTTTTTAAAAACAAATGAAAATAGAAAGTGATTTGTTGGTTTCAGAAATTTAGATTACCATAAAGCAAGCTGAACCTCAGCTTGCAAGAAGTCCATTATGTGACAGCAGCATACTGAGGATTGTGCAGGAGAAGCTCCTAGAAGACTGTGCCCCAAGTATTCAGTTATAAATTACCATATTTTTCGCCCTATAGGGCGCACCAGCCCATAGGGCGCACCTAGTTTTTTTGGGGGGTGGGGAATAAAGAAAAAAAATCCCCCCCCAGGCACGGGGCTGGGGCCAGGGGAAGCCAGAGCTTCCCCCGACCCCGGCCCCAAGAACAGGCTGCTATCCGAAAGCCTAGGGAGCCCGGTGGGAACTCCCGCCGGGCTCCCCAGGCTTGCGGATATCTGCCCGAAGCCCGGGGCGCGCTACTCAGCACGCCCCAGGCTTCGGGATGCAGGCTGTTGTCCGCAAGCCTTGGGAGCCCGGCGGGAACTCCCGCCGGGCTCCCAAGGCTTGTGGATAGCTTCCTGAAGCCTGGAGAGTGAGAGGGGTCGGTGCGCACCAACGCTTCTCGCTCTCCAGGCTTCAGCGAAAGCCTGCATTCGCCTCATAGGATGCACACACATTTCCCCTTCATTTTTGGAGGGGAAAAAGTGCGTCCTATAGGGCAAAAAATACGGTAGCCTGCAACTTACATTTCAGAAACTTAAAATATATTAGAAATAGCAGAGAAATGAACCACTTGATAAGGAAAATGAGATTTTTTTTTTGAAAACACAAAGATCAAAGCTGCCGAATGTGTATTTTGTTTCAGTCTTGGCAAGAACAGTATATTTTGATCATATATTTATTTATTTATTTAATCAATCAATCAATCAATCAAAGAATGAAAGGCGGGCCAAAATAAGAAAGGACAAAGGAAAGGAACAACTCTAGCCAAATTTAGTCAAATCCCCCATTTGATTTTATTTTGAAGTCAAGCATATTAGTATTATGTAAATGAAATCCATACAAGCCTGTTGATTTTGAAAAATACATCTTCAGAGGAGCTTCCCACTTCTGCTTTAGTACTTTGGAACACAAAGAAGCCTGGGAAATAGTTCCTAGGACTCACCAAATCCAGAGAGGTCATCTGTAGGTCACCAACACTTCTTTACCCATATTGACCGCAATGCCCAAATGCTGATGGCAAACCCATTATCTCCTGGGCAATGGGTAGCATGTTATCAGTTATTAATAGTCATGTGATTTATACAGTGCCATCAGGTCCCTTATGCAGGAAGCTAACAATATAAATTTTGGCACAGGGGACAAGGGGAGGGAAATGGAGGCCAAGATGCACAGGGAAGCAATATGGAGTTGTTTCAGTTGCAAACATTTAGTGAGGCTTAGGCTAGCCAAGAGAACAGCTCTTGTGGGGTTTGTGGAGACCCAGACTGATGAATGAAGCTAGGCTTTTTGACCTATGAACTTTGGTCACTTGGGTTCTAACTTAAGAACTATGAGGTGTTTATTAGGAGGAGTTACATGTGATAACTTACATGGGAAAAAGGATGGTGTCTACCATTCATATTTGCACCAGTTTTAAAACCTGGTTAGCTCCTGCAGCTCCCAAGGACTACAGCTGCCAGGTGCCTTTGGGAGAAGTCAAGGCGGTGAAACCAGTTTCAAATGGGTTTAGATGTGTAGCGCAGATATTCCTCCTACACACTGTCCGTTGATGAAGAACAGCCAAGAGTGGCTTTATAAACTCCTTAAGCCTTGCTTTAATTCCTGGAAAACTATACAGAGGAGTTGTCAACGCAGCACTTGTGCACACCAGTTGCTTCTATGGTGCCAGTGAAATGTTTCAGTTACTATGCCCTCAAAAATTCACAGTGCATGAGAGACTTGTTTGCTTTGCTTTCTCAATTCTGGTTCACACTGGACCAGCCTCTCCTATGGTGAGCACTTCCCCTTATGTAGGGGCCACATTTCAGTGGATGCCAGGACTGCATGTTCAGAGGAGAGTGTAAAGAGTTTCTCTGTGGCTGAAGTAGGTGCCTTTATTCCCATTCATTTTGGGGAGGGGGGGGCTGATGTAGGGACCATGCCTATATACCATTTTGGGTCTCTGCCTCTTTCTGCTCCGTTAAGACATGGCAGCCATTTTATGCCACGTCCCATGGAAGCAATTTTGTGTTATGGGGTGAAATGTCAGTGGGAATGGGATAAAGTCATTTGTGCCCATTTGCAGAGAATTCAGCCATCCACAACTGCCCAATGTTCGCTGACTTCAATATCAAGAGATCTACCCTCAACGAAATCTTTTCCAGTAAAATCAGGGCAATTTTGCAATGGTACCTTTAAATTGCCTAATTATTAACTTCTGCTATACGAAAAAGTACCCAAGGCACACACGTCTGAAATTCTTATGTGTGTGTGTTTGTGTGTGTGCAACATCCATTCTTTTGCATGTTTAGCAATACTAATCATTATCCTCATCATTGTATAATAAATACAAAAGCTACAATGCTTTACTAAAATCAGCAATTTAACCATAATAGCATAATGGGGCACAGGGTAAGCTATGCCTATTATTTAATGTTTCAATCTTAGATAAACAACTTGTTCTGAAAAATGGTAGATTAGAGATAAATCAATAATAATGGGAAAAGCTGGCATTTCAAAGCATTATTTTGAATTGTTTACACTTTCTAAAAATAAAAGCCATATAGTATTTTGAGTTGCTTACTGGAAACCAAGCTATGATTGGCAGAACAGGGATATTTTATTGGGCAGAATTTAATTGTAGCAGCAAAAAAAGAAGAAAAAAGTATGGATTGTTAGAGGAAGCCAGTTGGATTTTTAAAGAGTGCAATTTGCAGTAAAACATTTCTTTACATGCTCATCTGTGGGAGGGTAACAGGCACCCTGAATGGCCTCCTGAGGCTAAACAACAGGTCTCAGACCTCCCACCTAACCCTCTGGAAGCCTCCTCTCACTAAAGGTTTCGCAGTGCATCCGCCTAGCAAGAAAACAGGCAGGCAAAAAACACTCCTGTCTTTGCGAGGCTGAACAATGGATCAGCACAGGGGGAAACAGAGCAGGGGATTCACGCATGCACTGTACAGAGAAAGTCATACAGATGTGCATTCAGGTTCTCACAAAGGTTGATCTGGAGTTTCAGTCATTACCTTAATGGCACTGAGATACTTGGACACAAGGACTAACAAGATGGCCACACAATAGCAAGAGAAAAGGTTGTGGGTAGTTGGGTCGTTTTTCTGAAATATTATTAACATAGCAGCCATGCAGAAAAAGGTAATGAAGGGGATTTTACATAGTGTGTGTGTGTGTGTGTGTGTGTGTGTGTGTGTACGAAAAATCTCAGTAATGTCTAGATCATAATCACGAGAAAACGCCACGCAAGAATCTCCTGGAGGGGAATGGGGTGGGGCAGAGGCGCCATTTCAGCTTACTGTAGCAAGAGCATGAAACACTGTATGAGACAAAAATACTATTCTTGGATAAACTCAGGTTAACATGTACCTTTGGCCATTCAAAAGAATCACTGTTGCGACTTTTTATACCTCATAACAACCAAAGGGAAGAAACAAAAAATCCTTTTGGGGTTGCCACGTCGAGGGTCACTTCACAAGACCTTATTTAGGGCCCCCATCCTGGCTGAAGCCATATTGTCTGGTAGGAGAGCGTGAAAGGAAAGCTATTGGCCACCATGTGGGGTAAGACCCCATGATAATGGTGGGCATAAGTCCCCTCGGGGGGGGGGGGAGCCAAGGTGGGAGTGCTTGCACTATCCCAGGTGAGAAAATGCGGTGGCGTCCCTGAATGATGAAGATGGCGGCTCAGAACCAAACCACTGGTCACAAGTGCATCATCTGGCGATGTTTTGCATGCTACTACTCTATTCTGAATTGGTATTATTTTCTCTTCCGTTTCATTTCAGTTATTTAATTGGCGTAGCTTTTCGTATGCAATGTTGTTACTTACTGATATTGTGATTTATAATGGTTTTGAGGTTTTTTAATTGTTATTGTTCACCTGATATGTTGTGAACCGCTTGGAGCAGTTTTGCAGAAAAGCGGCATTCAGGTAAAACAGATGAAGTAATATGAGGACCTAAAACTTAGTTGCTCCGAAAGAATAACCACAGGTAGACTGAAGCAGGGGCTGGTGGGGGCAGAGTAGAGATTTTCAATAGGGAACTCATTTCTATATATAGGACTTGGATCTCAAATCTGAATTTGTTGTCGTTTAGTCGTGTCCGACTCTTCGTGACCCCCTGGACCAGAGCACGCCAGGCACTTCTGTCTTCCACTGCCTCCCGCAGTCTGCTCAAACTCATGCTGGTAGCCTTGAGAACACTATCCAACCATCTCGTCCTCTGTCATCCCCTTCTCCTTGTGCCCTCCATCTTTCCCAACATCAGGGTCTTTTCCAGGGAGTCTTCTCTTCTCATGAGGTGGCCAAAGTATTGGAGCCTCAGCTTCACGATCAATCCTTCCAGTGAGCACTCAGGGCTGATTTCCTTAAGAATGGATAGGTTTGATCTTCTTGCAGTCCATGGGACTCTCAAGAGTCTCCTCCAGCACCATAATTCAAAAGCATCAATTCTTCGGCGATCAGCCTTCTTTATGGTCCAGCTCTCACTTCCATACATCACTACTGGGAAAACCATAGCTTTTACTATACGGACCTTTGTTGGCAAGGTGATGTCTCTACTTTTTAAGATGCTGTCTAAGTTTGTCATTGCTTTTCTCCCAAGAAGCAGGCGTCTTTTAATTGCGTGGATGCTGTCACCATCTGCAGCGATCATGGAGCCCAAGAAAGTAAAATCTCTCACTGCCTCCATTTCTTCCCCTTCTATTTGCCAGGAGGTGATGGGACCAGTTGCCATGATCTTTGTTTTTTTGATGTTGAGCTTCAGACCATATTTTGCGCTCTCCTCTTTCACCCTCATTAAAAGGTTCTTTAATTCCTCCTCACTTTCTGCCATCAAGGTTGTGTCATCTGCATATCTGAGGTTGTTGATATTTCTTCCGGCGATCTTAATTCCGGCTAGGGATTCATCCAGTCCAGCCTTTCGCATGATGAATTCTGCATATAAGTTAAATAAGCAGGGAGACAATATACAGCCTTGTCGTACTCCTTTCCCAATTTTGAACCAATCAGTTGTTCCATATCCAGTTCTAACTGTAGCTTCTTGTCCCACATAGAGATTTCTCAGGAGACAGATGAGGTGATCAGGCACTCCCATTTCTTTAAGAACTTGCCATAGTTTGCTGTAGTCAACACAGTCAAAGGCTTTTGCATAGTCAATGAAGAAGAAGTAGATGTCTTTCTGGAACTCTCTAGCTTTCTCCATAATCCAGCGCATGTTTGCAATTTGGTCTCTGGTTCCTCTGCCCCTTCGAAATCCAGCTTGCACTTCTGGGAGTTCTCGGTCCACATACTGCTTGAGCCTTCCTTGTAGATTTCTAAGCATAACCTTGCTAGCGTGTGAAATGAGTGCAATTGTGCGGTAGTTGGAGCATTCTTTGGCACTGCCCTTCTTTGGGATTGGGATGTAGACTGATCTTCTCCAATCCTCTGGCCACTGCTGAGTTTTCCAAACTTGCTGGCATATTGAGTGTAGCACCTTAACGGCATCATCTTTTAAAATTTTAAATAGTTCAGCTGGAATACCATCACTTCCACTGGCCTTGTTATTTGCAGTGCTTTCTAAGGCCCATTTGACTTCACTCTCCAGGATGTCTGGCTCAAGGTCAGCAACCACACGACCTGGGGTGTACGAGCCATCCATATCCTTCTGGTATAATTCCTCTGTGTACTCTTGCCACCTCTTCTTGATGTCTTCTGCTTCTGTTAGGTCCTTACCACTTTTGTCCTTTATTATGGTAATCGTTGTATGAAATGTTCCTTTCATATCTTCAATTTTCTTGAACAGATCTCTGGTTCTTCCCATTCTGTTGTTTTCCTCTATTTCTTTGCATTGCTTGTTTAAGAAGGCCTTCTTGTCTCTCCTTGCTATTTTTTGGAAATCTGCATTCAATTTCCTGTATCTTTCACTATCTCCCTCGCATTTTGCTTGCCTTCTCTCCCCCGCTATTTGTAAGGCCTCGTTGGACAGCCACTTTGCTTTCTTGCATTTCTTTTTCATTGGGATGGTTTTCGTTGCTGCCTCCTGTATAATGTTGCGAGCCTCCACCCATAGGTCTTCAGGCACTTTGTCCAGCAAATCTAAATCCTTAAACCTGTTTCTCACTTCCACTGTGTATTCATAAGGGATTTGGTTTAGATTGTATCTTACCGGCCCAGTGGTTTTTCCTACTTTCTTCAGTTTAAGCTTGAATTTTGCTATAAGAAGCTGATGATCTGAGCCACAGTCAGCTCCAGGTCTTGTTTTTGCTGACTATATAGAGCTTCTCAATCTTTGGCTGCAGAGAATATAATCAATCTGATTTCGATGCTGCCCATCTGGTGATGTCCATGTGTAGAGTCGTCTCTTGTGTTGTTGGAAAAGCGTGTTTGTGATGACCAGCTTGTTCTCTTGACAGAACTCTATTAGTCTTTGCCCTGCTTCGTTTTGATCTCCAAGGCCAAACTTGCCAGTTGTTCCTTTTATCTCTTGATTCCCTACTTTAGCATTCCAATCCCCTATAATGAGAAGAACATCCTTCTTTGGTGTCACTTCTATAAGGTCTTGTAAGTCTTCACAGAACTGGTCAATTTCAGTTTCTTCAGCACCAGTAGTTGGTGCATAAACTTGGATTACTGTGATGTTAAAAGGTCTGCCTTGGATTCGTATCAAAATCATTCTATCATTTTTGAGATTGTATCCCAGTACAGCTTTCACCACTCTTTTGTTGACTATGAGGGCCACTCCATTTCTTTTACGGGTTTCTTGCCCACAGTAGTAGATATGATAGTCATCCGAACTGAATTCGCCCATTCCCTCCATTTTAGTTCACTGATGCCCAGGATGTCAATATTTATTCTTGCCATCTCATCAAATCTGAATTACTCAGCATAAATCAGCCTTCCCCAACTGGATGCCCTCCAGAGGTTTTTGACTCCAGCTCCCCTCAGCTAGCATCACTAATGTACAAGGATGGCGTGAGATGTGGTCCAAAACATCTGCAGGGTGCCAGGTTGAGAAAGGCTAGCATAAATATAAGCTTCCAAAGCCCTCCTGTGAAAGCATGTATGCTCATGCTGGCACTCGTAGAAGAAGAAAAAGGGGTCATACACAATTCTAATTTATAGTAAGTAAATTACTTGCATCTCACTTTGTTCACAACAGCACAGGTTGATACATTACTCCTTAAGTTTTGAGGGGTTTCAGTATTCTGAGAAGGCTTTGTAAACTGAGAATAACAAAGAGTTTTGCAGCATCTTAAAGCATAACAATTTATGATAGCCTATTTTTTGTGGATTAGAGTCAGACGTACTCTAGCCCATGAAAGGTTATGCCATAAAATATTTTTTTGGTTCTTAAGGTGTCACAGAGTCTTGTTTTTTTGCTGGAAACTGTTACAATAAATCAAAAGTAGGCCTCTTTCAGTGTCCTTCATGCTACTACCTAAGGCTTATGGGTAAGAACAAAGCCCATTTCCCCTTGTGTCGTACATTTAAATATTCACCTCTACTGTTCTGAAACTTGCTCTATAAAATTCATTTTGCGTGCATTGCTTAATAATTGTAACTTCTGAATGTGGCACATCAAGTTTAAAAATGTTGTCATTGAGTTTGTTATAAAGTGCATGCATTTTTTAACCCTTTATGTATCTGGCCCAGTGTCTAGTGGAACACATTTTAAGACAGCATATCCTGTTCTCTCCCTGTGATTCACAGAGACACTGAAGAACCAATTGCTGCTGAAAGCAAAATTTCATGGCAGTACAGTATTTTTTTTCATATACTTTAAAACTGAAGAGCAGCTTATTCTGCGAATCGCCAATGCTATTACTATATAAGTAATTCAAATGAATGTCACAGTACATACCCATCTTTCGTCTGATCCACCACACCTCCAAGCAGCTGAACGGTTCTGGGATTAGGCACCCCATCTCCTATTATCTTCAGGAACCGCGTGACAAAGTCACTGGGGGACATGTAAAATTCACCATTTTTCTCAACACTTGCATACTGTAAAAAAGAAGAAGAATGTGGTTCTTAAATTACAAGGTAGCATTGCATCACTCGCACAGCCGACACAGTGCTGCCCCATGTGGTGCATCATAAAACTGCTGTGGGTTTGCAAACGCTCCCTTCTTTACTTCTCATGATGAGTGTCCCCTCCCCCCCCGCCGCCTTTCCTTATCCTCTCTGAGTGCTAACTATAGCTTGCCAAGACACCCAAATCATGGTTAGTGTATGCCCTCCAAAACAGGAATCAGAAGCTATGGTTCGAAGTTGATTTATATACTCCCTTTTCTGCTATTGCTGAACTCAAGAGTGGATTTACAACCCATAAGACACAAAAAGTTTGTTGTAGAACACCACAACTCGGTACAATATTGAACGCTAATCATATTTTGGAGGGCACTCCAAATGGTAACAATATTTTGCTAGTTTGGTTGTTGCAGCAAACCATGGTTAGCATTAAAAGGGAAGAAGGTATGCTTATCAATAGCTTGTTTCCATCCCACTGAACCAAGGACAGACAACGTGGCACCTTCCAGATGTGGTTGGACGACACTGGCCATGCTGGCTAGGGTTGATGGGAGTTGAAGTCCAGCAACATCTGGAGGGCATCACACTGCCTACCCTTTGCTCTAAACCATGGTTCAGAACATCATATGAATTGAGCCTGTATTTTGAGTCTTTGATCGCTGAGCAATCTCTTGCTTACTGCTGCCAGCAAATGCCAGTGGAACAGCTTTCAAAATATGAAATATGATCACTACTCTCTCTTATATGAACTTAACAAACACATGATTGTGCCCATTCATATGCATTCATACTTATCAGCCATGTGCAAAACATTACAGTTGCATGACTCTGACAACATTTTTTTTTTTTTTCAGATTTTACTCCCAAATATCTACCTCTTGGGAGTAAAAGAAGAAAAGAAACAGAAGTGAAAGCAGAAGTAAAACAAATTTTATTTGAAAACTAAAATTACTCCAGAAAGGAAAGAAAGCAATATGAAGAACAGTAATAAAAATGCCCTCAATACGCTATACTGGCCTAAACCCCATGAAATCATATAGTATTACACAGGAAGAGGGGATGGGGGAGAGAAGCACACAATACAATTGACATTTCTATTCTCCCCCCCCCCCCCAAGTATAGAGCTAAGTCCATAAACTGATAGAAAAAAGGGGGGAGTACAGGGATCGGGGGAAGAGATTGTGTGTACCTCTGAAGTTTTTAAGAGCAGCATTTATTACAGGAGCTGGTAGGCATTATTTGGGCTTTCAGCTTAACATTGTGGGTTGTTGTTGTTGTTGCTGTTTTTATTATTATTTTAATTTGCTGCCTATCTCTCACCTTTAGCCCCCAGGGTGGGCTGCAACAAATTAAAATGCATTGAAAACCATTCAGAACAACGTGCAATCACAAAAAAATTGGGTGCGTCCTAAAAATATAAAGGAAAGGGACCCACTGGTTCAAATTCCTAAAGCATGCTTCGCCAACAGGTGAGTGATTTTAGGATGAGGTGATACAGCACCATTTGCCTCTCGAGGCCACTTCATTTCCAGCCACAACTCAACATCTCCACCCCCATCGTTCTGCCCGGACACTGAGGTCCAGGGCCTTCTGGCAGTTCCCTCGCTGCGAGAAACCAAGTTACAGGAAACCAGGCAGAGGGACTTCTCGGTAGCGGCACCTGCCCTGTGGAACACCCTCTCATCAGATGTCAAGGAAGTAAACAACTACCAGACTTTTAAAAGACATCTGAAGGCAGCCCTGTTTAGGGAAGCTTTTAATGTTTGACAGACTATTGTATTTTAATATTTTGTTGGAAGCCACCCCAGAGTGGCTGGGGAAACCCAGCCAGATGGGCAGGGTAGAAATAATAAATTATTTATCATCATCATCATCATCATCATCATTATTATTATTAATAATTCAACTGGATGGCAGGCCAGAAGGAAAAGTTTCCACAGTTTCTTATGTCATGGTACCCAACACTCCCCAACTGCTCAGCTGCACATTTGTCCATGAGTCTTTTAACGTATGCTGACAACCTCCTGCTTATTACAAAGGGTATTCTTGTTATTAAAATTTTTCACCTCGCGACTACCACAGGCCACTTGGTGGCCTGTCTTTGGATATGCTGCACTTATGAGAAGGGTGGCAATGTGTCCCACTTTATAGAGGATAGTCTTTCATTGGAAGGGGTATCCAGTCCAAGAACCCAGAAGAGAGGAGAGCAGGGAGCGCCATGACATCGCCTCTCAGTGCTTCGCACCTGGACAGCAGACTGAGCAAGTACACCTGGGCCCAGCATTTCCCACTACGGTGAGATATACTGTATTTCGATTTGGATTATTATAAATATTTATAAATTTGCATCTGCACATTAAAATTAGCGCACGTAAACGTTATGCAAATTTGCGGTTCCCCTCCCCCTTTTTTGCAATGCATTTTCCTTTCTTTCTTTCTTTCTTTCTTTCTTTCTTTCTGGCAATGTGCACAGCCGTATCTGAAAAGCAGACTGGCTGGGACACCTGAAGATCCATGTCACTATCTCTGCATGCTGAAGGCAACCATGGACTTGTGCTACTCTAACAATTCCCCCCCCCCCCAATGTCTTAGGGCAAACATCTTGGAGACGGAGAAAACCGTGATATTCAAAGGATATTTAATTCAAAGGGAAGAGGCTTAATTTTATTTATAAAAACAAAACAAATCCATTGGCCATGGCCAAGCCCTTGGGTGCCCCTAAAGTAGTTCTCTGGATCCCAGCCATACTTTTTAAGTGTTATTAAAGTCGACTTCCCATTCCTTATCACCACTGCATTCGTTTAAAAGCCACAACTCTGCATATATTGAGGTCAGTAAAAATCCGATGGGGGGGGGAGGAATGCAAAATAGCTACTTTGCAAATGCACCGTAAATACTACAAAACTCCTTGGGCGGTGAGCGAAGGGACATTAAAAGGCAGCTGTAAATAAATTACAAGAGCACATAAGTTGCCACGTGTCACCTTAAAAAGAAAGATCTGTATCGCAGCAAGCAACATGTTCTGAGCAGGAAAGCCAAATTGCTAATTACTGTGGTATGTTTCTTTTCTGAGGTGGCCTGATAAAAACATTTGCTGCGATTCTCCACAGAACATTATCCACATGAAGTAACAAGTAAGTTAGGTGTCTACTACAATTTTGCAACCAACTTCAAAGACTTGGGTTTTGTTTTACGTTGCAATAGCTCTTGCAGAGCAAAGCCTGCTGCCAGATCCCATTGAATAAAGCCGTTGTTGCGCCTGACAAGTACCCTTACATTTTCTGTAAGTACATAACTCTTGGCTTCCCTCTGAGAGTTAAACTGTACGTGGTTTTTTGAGTTGTCTAGATTTAAACCATATATAGGTAAAGTAATTTCCTTCAGGCAAGTGTTTTATTGAAGCAAAGACCGAAACAGAAAACTATATAGCCCAAACATTTAATAATGTTGTATTTCTATCATTTCAAATTAATTGTTTGTGTTTCACCTGCAACATGTTCTATGTTTAGGAGCAAGCTTAGTGTGTTTGTTTCTCATATTTACAATCCTTCCGACGGCCCGGCCAACAAAACTATCACATTAAAACACATTAAAGAATCAAATCAAAATCAAGGCATGCGCTTATGCATGCATGCACACACAATTAAAAGCAATTTAAAACACAGCAGCAACATAAAATCAGCAACCTGATTAATAGGTGATATCACACACACACACACACATCCAGCTACACACTTTTATAACCAGCACACAGACCAAATCGATCTCATTGCAATCACCTGCCAGAAAATCTTTCCAAGTCTCAGGCTTGAAAACTTTTTAACACAACAGTTATCGAGAAACAAATCAAATAAGTCAGCCGTTTTCTGCTTCTACATTTCATTTTTTTTTCCAGGCTAGCCCCCCTGCTAAGACATTCAATAATAGAAAGCAGTACAAGGTTTCGATGTCCCCCTGTTCCTACCCACTGCGATTTATTCTTGTGTATTTGAAATCCAATCACGTACCCCCCACACTACATATAGAAAATGACCTTGAAAATGTCAGCTTGCTCATTTTGACTGAAGCCTAATCTCTTAGGTTATGGTAGGAGAGTTACAAGAAGTAGAGTTACTCTGAGGAAATTATCATGACAAAAGCGAGGGGGACACACACACATCAATTCTATTAGTTTGGGAATAAAGACTTTCGAAAAGGTGGTACTATGCAGTCATGTATTTTCCCTCCACTTTGGTAATTATACCTATGGAGAATTTGATATTACACAATAATGCCTAATGGCTTTTTGGTAAGTTCCTTCAAAATTCACACTGGATAATCATATATTTTAAATACTTGAGCATTAACTAGTTCAAGCCCATTTAAGTCCTTACAAATACAACAGAGGAATATATATTTTTTAAGTATCTCCAGAGAAAATATGTAACTAACCAAGGAATGTCACACTGATTGCAATGCATTTAACTGAAATGGAAAATGATGTGATAAAAATCCCATTCTAATGGTGTTATGTTTTGGTTTCCTTGGTATGTGTGGGTTGTTTGTTTGTTTTTAATAGAAATTTAATTGCCAATTTCAGCTAGTCTGTGTTATGACTCTGAAGCATCCTGAATAAGCTTGGTGTGAGGATGGTCTAGAAATAAAGGCACTATTAGGAATGTATGCCATTTTTGCAAACGCAACGTAGAAAATCCACAAAGGAAAAAATAATTTATATTCATAAATACACGTCAGGTTAGAATTAAATGTGTACTTATTTATCATCCTCCTACCAAGATTCTCAGAGCAGCACATGCGAATTTCTCAAAAAGTGTGCCATCCCAAAAAGTGTGCCATCCCATTTTATATGATAAGCCTGTTAAAGTAGCATAAAATATACAGGTTTGGAGCGACCTTTGTGCCTTCTCATTTATACCAGTTCATAGCTACTGGCTCGTCTTGCTATTGTTGGCTTTTCTGATATTGAAGTAGCTGAGAGACAGATCTCTCATTTCAAATTGTTATTATTTTTCCTTAATCCAGCTTTTAGAACAGCTTTTACTTTATGCAGCAAGTCCACTGGCTTTTCAGAGGCCCCAATTCTCACTGTTATAGGATGAGGTGGTATTATTATTATTATTATTATTATTATATTTGTATCTCACCAGGCGGAGGGAGACTTTCAAGCAGCTATTGTTTCCAGGTACAAACAAAACAAGAGACCCAGAAAGGCATTTGAATGAAACCATGCCATATATTCCCAAATAATTAGTTTGCTGGAACTGTACATTTAACTCCCCCCCACCTCTACTTGGTTTCTGTTGCACCCCCTTCTTCCACAATGCAGAAGCAACAGCCTAAGCCCATTTTTGGAAGTCCTCATTATAAACCTGGTGGTTTTGCTTACCTGGCATATTCTAGGAGCCAAAAGCAGATATGCAAAACCAATGCAGACATCAGGCTTCCATCACAATCTAGAAATCAGGAGCAAGCTGCAGGTTTGCATTCTTTCCATCTTGCTCTTGAATGTCTCCCTGAACAATGATTTGGCCTCTCTAACCATGGCTGAGAGCATTTCCAAACTCAGATTTAGAAACCAGTTTTCCAAGCCACAGCCCTAAACTTTGGTTAACAATTGAAAGATGGATGCTAAATCAACGCTGCAAGTAGCAATGGAAAACACAGCACACAACGCAGGGCAGAAAACAATTATGTGACCTGATCAATGATTACCTCCAATAAAATGTTTGCAGAAACAATCTTCAAGTTATTCCCTCTTACTCTCTTGTAGGGGCAGGGTGACTCTATTTGCATTTGCTCCCACCATTTGTTAGCAGTCTAATGATTTGGGAGAGATGGGGAAATGCTAATGAAAACAGTTCTAGACTGCAGTTCTAATTCACAGATCTTCTAAGAGAGACACACACACACACACACACACACACACACACAAACACACACACACACACACACACACACACACACAGAGCGCTCCATGTAGGAAACACTGAAATTTCTATTCTATTTGGGGGGACAGCTATATTTCCCCGAGTCTATACAATAATCATTCAAGAACATATTTGACTTCTTGGAGAGCATTGTTCAATTTTTGATAGTGGTATTTAAATCTAACATGGTAATAATACAGTGAATGATTAATGGTTAGAAGACTATCAAGAGATGAATAATGCAATAAGAGCTAAAGAAATGAAAAATTCAGGCTTTAACGGATAAAATATTTACTTTTAACATACCTTCAAAAATATTGTTTTCAACTCAGTTGGATCAGCTCTCTTGGTTAGAGCCACCTACAAGTAAATACAATTATATTAATATGCATAGTCTATACAAAGGATGTCAAAATGTCATTTTAAAAAAAGAAAGAGGATAATTCAAACAAAAGAATGAGCGATGAAAAATAAATGTTCTCCTCAAATAAATTAGACAGTGGTTTATGCGAGAAATAAATAAATAAATAAATACTTGTTTTAACATTTACACTTAATTATTTGATATTTTTGCTGGTGTTGTTCCTCTGAACCTGCCAAATCTTAAACAAGTGCACTCTGACTTTGCCCACATAGAGCCATCAACCACAGGAACTGATTTTATTTTTATAACATGAGTGCCCAATCCTGAGTACTAGGGACATGCAATGACACATTTTTAAGAGAGAGAGAGAGAGAGAGAGAGAGAGAGAGAGAGAGAGAGAGACATGCCATTAAAATATAAAGTATTTAATAGTAAATACTTAGCAATTAAAACCAGTCCTAACAAGAAGTTTTCCATCACTTCTAGAAAAACTCTATTGTTTTGATCAGTCTGAAAGGCAGCCGTCAAGAATGACTCTGCACTCACCTGCTGTTCAAAGCTGGGGCAGAAATGATACAAGGTTGAGAGTTGAAGATACTCTCAGACAGACTTATGGATCATGATTACAAAATAAGGGAAGGGGCTATCTTTCTCAATGGTGCAGGGTAGCTGTACTTGATGACCCAACAACCAAATAATATTCCAGCCATGCAGTTTGCTGTGGGGCTACAATGAGTAGCAACTACACCTGCAGCAAAGCGCACTTGCCCAGCCGCAACCCCCTCTAGTACCAAGTTTCACTTCCAGAGTTTGGGAAGCAAAGCACAGTGTTACTGGAGTCACTACAGTCACAAGGTATCTCCCTTTCCTGACTCATAACTCTTTAAGTGCAGGAGGACAGCTTGGCTGGCCAGAGCATGTGGCCACCTCTGATGGGGGGACCTTGCACCCAACTCTCACGAACTGGGTTTTAGTCATGAGATCTTTTCCCAGCCATACCTGGAAGAGCCAGGGATTGGAAACGGCACCTTCTGCATGCACAGCAAATGTTCTACCTCTCTAACCTAAAACCCTTCTTCCGTGATTGCCCTCCGCAGAACTTCCCCAGCCTCCTCTAGAGGAGAGATAAGGGAGTTAGCTAGAGGTATCTCACCTTGGTAAGAAAGCTCTGCTCTCTCTGAACTGTATCTAAGCCAGGCTGCTCTAGCTCCTTGCAGTGTGGAAAGACTAGAATTGGTAATATGAACTGGCTTTATTCATCTGCTTATTTATTTTTGTCTGCTGACACACAGATGCTGAGCAAAATTAAATGTAATTACGTCTGTATTATTTCTTTGCATTCTTTAATTTTTTCTATGTTTATTGATTTTTGGGGGGTCTTATTTGAATTTATTTATGTATTTCCTAGCACATCTTTGTGTGTGCAAATGTTTTGCATTTCACTAATAAGCGGGTGCTTGTTGTGAGTTGCTTTGGGCACAGTTCAGTGTGGGAAATAGAAACAAATTAAACTTAAAATTAATCCTAACAATAATGGAGGTTTTTTTAAAAAAATCTAATGTAGGCTTTAAAAAAAGTGTAAGAGCATATGATACGTGATACTAGAAGAATCCTTTTTATATTCAAGCCACATCCTCTATATTAAGATGGCTATTGACTTTGAATGATCTGGGGAAAGAAACGTTGTCCTACTCCCATAAACACACATCAATAAGGAGATATATTCTTTGGTGTTTATCATAGTGGTTATAAGAAAGAGACAAAACATCTGAGCTGCCCTCCTGCGAATATGGACCCTGGAAACAAATGGGCACAGCATGGCCAAGAGTGCAGATGTGTGAACGTTTGTATACATAATGCAGATCAACACAATGCAATCTCCCAGTACCTAATAATAATAATAATTTTATTATTTATACCCCACCCATCCAAAACATCTTTTATGGAAACAAACTCCCACCCTAAATCAAGGTGTGTCCTCTCACTTTAGCCCATGCCTCTCATTAGAACTAAACACCACACAGCAAGATACATTAATGCATTAGGAAGAAAGCGCATGCTTTTAGATGCTAGCTATTTGGGGGTTAATGATGTTTGGTTGCTTTTTCCTTCCAAAACTCACCGAAACGACATGAGCAATTGTGGGGTAGATAGCCAGAAAATGTGTGTTATCCAAGTGTACATGCTGTCCTAAGTGTCATAATCTTGCGCTAAGACAGTTATTTACTTGAGAGCCCATTCACAAGGCTTTGTGCTCTCTGTGGCAGACTGGACCCAAATTCAATGAATTCCACAACCTCCACAAGAAATCTTTCCCCAGTACAAAAGTAGCATGCCACCCTATCCATCACTCCTTCACCTACAAAAGGACAACAACATTTTAGGAGCAGTCCAGAATTCTGCAAAACGCTTCGGGGCCAAACTCTCTCCTCGCCCTCACTCCCCGAAAATACTAAATTTCTAAAAGCATGTAGGGGAGCAGGACATGAAAGGAGTCTCCGGAGCTCCCTCACACGCAGGAGCCCAGCTGGGGAGGGGGCAGCAGGAAAGGGATGTTCTGCTGCCTCTCCCCTGCATCACTTCCACCCCGTGGCAAGCTTGACCCAGGACTACTCAGCCTGGCAGCACCGGGCCATAGTGCAACATGAGTCCAGTGGACCTCAGCCCACTCGTCCTCCCTCCTTCTCGGCCAGCCCAGGGGCGGCGCACAGCACGTGCAGTCGTGCCGCACTACAGACCCCCTGCCCGATGTGGACCACCCCCCCACGCCCGCCCCTGGCTAGTTACGCTACTAGTCAAGATCGCATCATTGCGCCATGCTAACATACAATACTTGATTCATATTTCAACCACAGCACCTGCAACTACAGGCAACCCCCAATTTGCACGGGGGTTGTGTTCTGGGTCACTGCGCACATCGACGGAGCATGCCTAAGCCCAGGTCACCCTGTTCCACCCTCTTCTGGGTCAAAAATGGTGCATGCTACACAGTTGTGTGTGCTTTGAGCGTGAGCAAAATGGTTATTCCTTGGAAATGGAAACAGAAGCTGTAGCCAAACCATAGTTCATGTAGTATGAGCAATACAGCTACCCTGCTTGAGCAAAACTGCAAGCCCTCAACGTGAGGAACAAAGCCTAGCCCTAGCAGGTGGCTAAACTGCAGCCCAAGTCCAACTCAAGACAGCAGTCTACAGGTATCCAGATGGCTAGGCTGCGTCAGGCAGGGCAGGACCTGGGACAGCTCCTAATGCAGATTCCCAACAGTTATAGAAAAGAAACAAAAGGCTTGTCTTTACTTCACCATCGACTGCACGAGAGCCTAAGAGCAGAGAGCTAGCTTTCAAAGTATATCTCAGAAATGGGCTTTAAATTGCTTTTCACATGGTAGTTTGGGATATCGAACACTATGTTCTTTTTAGCATATTAGCAGTGAACATATTCTCCTTCTGAAACCAAAGTAGCACCATCCATACACAAAGCAAGAGGTATTGGCAGGCTTTGTGGAACCCCATGTTTTGCAGAAGTACAAAAAAATAATCCTAAATGCGAGGGGATAGCTCAGTAGACATGAAATACTGGCTGGCTGTTGGATGAAAACTGAGGGGAGAGGAATGGAGTACCTGAGAAAATGAAGTGGCTGGCTTTTGTGTTTAACAACAGCACACTTTTGTTTCAGGTACTGCAAATGTTCCTAAATCCAGGCTGCCAGAACAAACAAACTCAGCTGTGTTAGACAAACTAACTTGACCTAAAAAAGGATTATTTCATTATTGAGTTTCCAGAGGGGTACAAAAGACAAACAGCTGTGCAAAAGCCATCCTCTTACACCCCAGATTTTATTTATCCTCTCCCCCCTCCCCCCCACAGTCCGTGACCCAGTACACCCGGTTGTCAGCATCCTCTTCTGAATGAATGGCACTTGTGCTTTTCCAGCACTGTCAGAATCCAAGTTAAGAACCTTGATTGTGGTATAGAATGATGAACCGATACGGCCACTACGGCGTGTCGCAAAATGCAATCAGCAGGTTTACAAGCAGATTGCAACAAGGGTGCAATATTCCCAACTGTCTGATCAGACAAACAGGGCAGAGAATAGGTAGCAGTGCTAGAAAACAACAACAAGTCCAGAAAGGGGGAGTTGGGCAGATGGGAATCAATAATCTGGCCTTATTAATGGCTAACTAGGCATTTCCCTCACTGTACTAGTAAATCAAAGTCCAGTCCTTCAAATATAGTGAAGTGCTCAGGTTCAGCTACAATGAACCTGAAACACTACTAAGCGGACATCAGATGGTAGGGACTAGTGAAATGGCTGAAAGGGGAAAGTGGATCAGCAGGCAGGGTATTCATTAAGGAACAAAAAGAAACAAATCCTAGCAAGGGTTTTTGATTCTCTGCACCACAGGTAAAAGTTTGTTTGTTTGTTTAGTTATTTATTTTAAAAGAGGACTTTTGGTGTTTATTCAGAATACAGGTCAGAGTGAAAACCTGGACCCTATCCTTATAGCAACACTGGGAAAGGGTGATAATACACATTTTAGGTAGCCACTAAGAACACCTTCCAAGGTTTTGAATCATCATCAACGCCCCAAATTACAAGATGACGAGTACCTGCCCCAAGGAACTTACAATGTAATTTTTTAAATTAAAAAACCCCTTTTTTAATATTCAAAACAAATTGCAATAGAACAAAACCATAAAAGACAACTCTGAATTCACAATTAATACAATGTAAAATTTGGCAAAGGAGGGGCAGTAGAGAAAGGGGAAAGACATGGGGATACTTGGTAGTTGTATAAGTCACAGATTTGCTAGCTGAGGGATCATGGTAGGACATTTGGGGCTTTATAGGGGGAAAGTTGCATTTTTCCTATCTAACTGGAAGCTACTGCAGATGCAAGAGCACAGGTATAATACACACCTCCCACCATGCCATCTGCAAAAGGAGGCTGGCCAGCAGGGTATGCATCTGCTAAAGACTGGCATTACATAGTAATAAAGGGAATATTCACAATACTTTATTAGGATTTTTTTAACTCTAAGCTTCCCAAGCAAATGTAGCTGCTAGGATAAAGAGGGTGCATTTGTTTTGTTTTGTTTGTTTGTTTGTTTGAAGGCATTTATATACCGCAGAATATTTACTATCATGATGGAGCTTAGGAACAATCTTATCATCTAATTAAATCAAAAACAAGAACCACATTAAAATGCCAAGGAATTGGCATATTTTGCAAAGCCCAAGGAAAGAGCTGCAACACCTGCCTGGCAGCTTTTCATCAAAACTGGAAGCCTTCCAATCCATCGATCTTTTCGAGCCCCATGTCTTCCTCCTCCCACACACCTTCCACTATGACTGCAGCATAACAACATGGGCATCCATCATCTTTCTACGCCTGTTATTTCTTGTACTTGAAGAAAATGGAAGTTTAACCTTCAAATGCTGAACTGATGAAACACATTAGGTAGAGTCCACCGCCCACTCTGCTGCTCTCACTGCAAAGCATACCAACAAAGCAATAAGAGACAGACAATCTGCTTCTCACTCACTAGGCACCTAGAAACACACGCCGGTGCTCCTAAGTTTCTTGTACTGAAAGGGAAGCAGCAGTTTGTGCCTATTGTTGCTGGTGGCGGTTTTATCCTCCAAGATATCAAGGGACACCTTGGAACAAGGATTGTGTTCCAAGTCTGTCCGTAGCGCTGACATGCATGATTTTAGGCTTGTTCTTGTTCGGTGGCCTTTATTGGTGAGCCTGACTGGCATACGTAGTACCCATTTAACAAAACTTAGGATGATTTCATATTTCCTTTACAAAACAGCAGCTGAGCGAACTGGGCTGACCTGCATACAACCTAAGTGAAATACAACCAGTCGTCCTCTTGAGAACTGACCAGCTCTGCTTAGCAAGTTTTAGCTAGGACTGCCACTATTTTATTAAAGGCACTTGGGAAGCTCTTCTGAGAGCTCCCCAAGCCTGCAAAATTGCAGCAGGCTTTTTTTATTCTCCTGCAACTTTAAAAGCAGAGCAGACAGCATGCCATCATCATATATTGGGAGTCTTTAACCCTCCAGAATTTGCTGAATGGCAACTCCCATCTTCTGTGGCCACTGACCACGTCTGCTGGGGCTGATGGGAGTTGTAGTTCAGCAACATCTGGGGGACCCAAAGGTTCCTCACACTTGACATATGCCTTCATTTCATAATTTAACACCACTATCTTCATTTCACATCCACAGCATGAGGGTGTTTTAATTTAAAAGTGAGTGTCACGTTGATAGTCCTACAGCACACGGTACTTATTTGCAAAAATATTTTAGATTGCCTTTCAACCCTAAAGAAGGCCCTCAAGACAGTTAACAAGCAAATATAACAGAAAGGAGGGTAGATTTTGAGTTGGTCCCATTTTGCTAGGGAGTCTTGAAATTTGTATAGATCTGGTTCTCAGTAAGCATGCTGTTTTACTGTTTGTTTTTGGAGACTAATCTGTGTGTATAGATGTCCTATCTACGCAAACACAAACAACAAAATAAAAATGCAACTCTTTTCATTTATAAAAACATGCATTAATAAAAGCATGCAATAGACAAAGACTTTGAATTTCTCCCAGTAATTGGTACCGGTAGCATGCTTGGCTATTGCTACGGCTTGCAAAAAAAAGTGTGTTTTGAGCTCATCAAAAACTTTTATGGAATGAGACCTTGGAGATCCACTGCCAATCAGTCAGAATAGACAGTGCTAGGCTAGAAAAGCAAGTATTTACTAGGCTCGCAGGAGGCCGGTTTGTATGTTCTATGTAGGTAGAAAGCCAAAGGTTTGTTACCCTCCCTTCTCTGGCAGGTTCCAGGGAGGGTTACAACAACTTTAAATTTATAACAGTTAAAACAGATTACAATTACAGGAATAGGGTGGGCCCTGAAAACATGCGTCTCAGGTGCCAATAGCCTGGGAAAACAGGTGCGTCTTCAGCATTCACCAAAAGTGAAGAAACCAGACGCACCTCTGTGGGTAAGGAATTCCCCAACATTATTGATGGTGCTACTGTAAAGGGATGGCCAAAAGTATGGAATGGAATAAAAGGCTGTTAACATTCATGGCTAGCAACATGACAGCCACTAATTTTATTTATGTATAAAAATATTTATATACCAGTATATCATGGAAAGCAATGATGTCCACATATAGTAAAAACACATACAAAATTTAAAATCAGAGACCATTCAATAAGACAATCACTGAAAAGCAAGCACAATGCATGCACAGTTTCTCCCAACCTAGTGCCCTCCAGATGTTCTGGGTGACAACTGCATTCCAGACAGGCCATTCAGCATCTGGCTGGAGAGGAGGGGAACTGGAGTCCAAAATATCGGGAGGACACCAGGTTGAGAAAGGCTGCCTTGGTGGAATAGTGCTTTCACTCATAATCCAATTTTCAACAATCCCATCTGCCTACTCCAACCTTCTTCACCATAACTTGTTCTGGAAGATCTCCCAATCCTCACCAACATATGATAGGGATGAGGCAGACCAGTGAAAATTAGGTATCCCACTTCACATGAGCATAAGAGCTTTCTGCTAATGACAATCCACCAATGGGTACAACCCACCCAATCTGTTCCAACTTGTCAAGGTTCGATTTCAAAGTCATCACAGTTGGCTTATGCAGATCACCTTAGCAAGGCAAGTTGGGTAAAATATGCAGGAGTGGAGGTTATTTACTACAAAAGTTTGCTGCACTAATTTGCTAGCAAGACCTATCCTATTTGTAGAACCCTTGTCATGAATAAGTAGGAGGAGGAACTGGGCTGGAGAAAATAAAATCCTATAGATAAAGTGCCCCACCTAATAATTGTGTGACAGGAACTATGTAAAAATAACTGACAGGTAAATGCATTTTGTTTCAGTGCAATGTTTTCTTTTTTGACTGAGCACAGAAGTTAACTTTTAAACATTGCATTTATAATCAGATCTGTCTGTTCCTGTCTATTCAAAATGCTACACCTCAGTAGCTGAGTGTGTGAGTGGGTACAAATCCATGTGCATGCATGAATCCATTTCTCGGATCTTAAAAAGAGGGGCGGGGGACTAAAATGCATATGCGTAATGGAAACAGACAACATCACCTTCAAGTAACCACATTTTTCTGTATTATAAATAGTAAAGAGGGGAAAGTCTCAAAGTCAAGAATCTTTCTTTAGAATTAAAAAAGCAAAATGAACACCAGTATGGTACCACTCTGGTTCGAATGTATTATGCTACTGGAAAATAAAATCAGGACTTATTTAGAAAGCCACTCTCTCTTTGTAAACATGCTACAGCAAATTATGTACAGTGGTACCTTGGTTCCCATACAGCTTGGCTCCCAAACACCGCAAACCAGGAAGTAAGTGTTCCAGTTTGTGAACGTTTTTCGGAAGCCGAATGTCCTACACAGCTTCCAATTGAGTCCAGAAAGCTCCTGCAGCCAATCGGAAGCCGCGCCTTGATTTTCAAATGGTTTCGGGAGTCGAACGGACTCCTGGAACGGATTAAGTTTGAGAACCAAGGTACCACTGTATATGCCATGAGAATATAGGTACACTGCTGTCAGATCCAGCCAGCAAAGCCAATGGGAGTTGCAGTCCAACAACATCTGAGTTCTCCATTTGCAGTCATACTGAAGAACATGAAAGCTGACTTCATGAAAAAGTTTTGCCATTGGCCTCAGTAGGATATGAATTGCACCCAAAGGTAGCAACAGTACTCTGTTGTGAACTGGGAGTTCTCAAGGCCAGGAATGGTAAAAACTAGTTGGTAGCTATCTATTTTAAAAGTAAGTGGCATTTAAATTGACTTTTGTGACTAGTGAGTGCATCAAGATCTACAAAGAAGGCTCTTCTCTTTCTTCTACCTCTGAACCAGATGCATTATGCGCCAGCCATGTAATAACCTCCCCCCCAAACTAAGACTGGTGATAATACTGTATTCTTTTTAGCACTAGTTTAAGGCATTTTTATTTGCCCAGACTTTGTACTGATGATGATCAGTGCTTTTTGGGGGGGAAGGGGTATGCAGGGGTACGCATACCCCTAAACATTTTGTGAATCTAAGTTTGGCCTCATTGAGGGGCAGTATTTCAATATGAGTAGGAAAATGAGAGTACCCCTAAACATTTTTAGGGGGGGGAACACTGATGATTTTTATTTGAATTTACACACCGCCCTATACCCGGAGGTCTCAAGGCAGTTCACAGAATAAAATCAAAATATAAAACCACAAAATACATAATCAAAATTAAAACAACAACCCAATAACTACCTCCCTGCCCCCCCCCAAAAAAACACCCCACCACATTTAAAAAGGGCATAGGATGTACACTTGTCTACAATCTATGTTTTGGATGAAGGTGTTCATAAATAAATGAACAGTGTCCAGCATGCAAACAGTGTGTCTACAGGCCATGCATTTCAGGACTTGCCAGGTATCCATAGGAGACAAGTGATCAGGCCAGCACAGGACCAACTCAATTTTCTATCCCATCTCGGTGCTTGGTACAGAAACCAAAAAGGGTGCTAGACAACAGGACTCTGAATCCAGCAGAGAAATGCAATGAGCTGCTGGAGAAAGGATGGAGCTCTCCATCCAACAGACTCATAATACATTTTGTAGGCTGGAAACTTCTGTATGCTTGCTTGCAAGGTAGCGTCAAATGTTCAGCGACTGGTATAAAGCTTTCCTTCACAAACACAACACAGCAGGAATGAGGATGCTATGCGGCTCCAGATGTTGGCCATGGGGTTGAGGAGAGATGAACTACACTGGGAGGGCCACAGGTTACCTAGTTCTGAGGCACAAGAATAAAAAGCATGCATGTATTTTTTTCCAGTGGGATGATAGTGTGCCTTGAGTGTCTTCAGCTTATAGAAAGTAAGAATTATTTATGGATTTAGAAGAGATAGACTAGGTGGCAGCAAGCCCGGTGCTGGATGGCTGAAAGAACAGCAGAAACAGCTGTTAGGAAGACTTAATTATAACTGCCACACAAACACACATACCAAAAAATTGACATGTCTGTTGATAGCAATTAAAATCCACTCGTGCACTGAAAGCTTCGAAACACAAACTTGGTTCAGAAACAATTGTGTCTGTAGATTTGGTTTCCTTTTGTTAATAAATACTTTATTAACTGAATTTTCAGGCACATAAGGATTTTGGTTGATTGGTTGGTTAAAGTGATATATTTACTTTTCTTTCCAGATCCAGCTTTATACCCCTTTTTTTAATGAGATCAACTGGTTGCCATGGAAACAACGTATGACGTCAAGCCGGTCAAGCCTGGCACTCAATAAGATTTAAAATGAAGTAAAAAGATCCAGGTCAACTCTCAGACAGACCATTTCCACTGCAATAGTAGGAAGGGTTCAGGGGAAAAGAAGTGAATTGTGTTTTATTTTGACTGAAAAAGCAGGAGCATTTTAATAAGAGCAAATAGCCTAAAATTACTGAGAAATCCAAGGACTGAGGACTTTATATACTAGTATAAAGGTAAACATAGAAATGTTAGTATAATCCTATGGACTATCCTATATCCTATACAGTGAACTTGCTTCTCTGAGTGAGGATGCTTTCATCGCCAAAATAGCACTAGCTAGGTCCAAGCACAAGAGAGAAACATCAGCAGATTATACAAAGCAGTATTCCTAAGCATAGTAACTGCAATCCTAATATTTAGCAGAAGTTATGTTGCACTCTCATGGAAAAACAAATATGCAGAAAATTCTTACACTGGGCATCAAACTACCAATAATGGTCAAATGGAAATCCAATTATCATTATGTTTATCTCTGAAACAAGAAAATTTACTTCATATCAACAAGGGACTAATTCACAATCACTAAAAGATGCCTTCTATCTAAGCTGACATGCCATGGCAGATTGTACTATAAAATAGTGAACTGACAAGCAGCCTGACTTAATGTCAGTGACAAATGACTACATTAATGGAAAGGTGAAAATTATTCAAAATTCAGTACGTCTCAGTTGTGAAAACCAAAACTGAATTTAGGTTGTGCAGCGTGCTGGGACTAGGCAAATAATTCCTACTTGTGGTAATCATTTCAAATGGCTTTCAGACATTCTGCCACGTTTGACTGAGGTTCGAGACACAAAATGCATTTTACAATTGCAGATTTCTCATTAATGATGCTGCTAATCTAATGTTACAAAAAATAACATTTCAATACTATAAATGTGTGTGTGTGTGTGTGTGTGTGTGTGAGAGAGAGAGAGAGAGAGAGAGAGAGAGAGAGAGAGAGAGATTATGTCGTTGTTTTAGTATATTATTATTGTTATTGTTATCTTGTTGTTGATTTTCAGGTGTACTGCCGTTCTCTTTCTTGAAAACCACTTTGAGAATGTTTGTGTCACTTCATGTGTGGAAAGGTGACATGCAAATAAAATTACGAAAGGATTAAGGAAACACCAAGTGATATTCACAATGGAAGTTAATCAAATCTTCCTCCTCCTCTCAGTTTGGTGGTGGAGGAAAAATGGGCTCTGAGCTGCTTAGATGTTATAGGAGTATGTAGCCAACTGGGAAACAAACAAAGGTAAATCAAACTGTAAAATTTGTTTATAAAAGTTGGCTAAACTCTGTCTGTTACCAAAACCAGTCCACACATTAGCATGTAAATAAGCCAACCAATGACATGTTAAGGACACACCACCAAAAATATCAGCAAAAACAGATTTAAATGGAAATGGGAGTTGTGATCTGAGTTTCCTGTCTTGTGATGTGAAAACCTTTCAGGTCGGACTCAGTCATGGGCAAAAAGTATTATCCTTTCCAAATAAAGCACATGTTTAAAGTTCCAGTATAAATGAACCTGGTTATCAAATCTGGACAAATGTTTCTCATCCCTGTGAGCAAGTGCAACAGCTAAACCTCTTCCAAGATTTATAATCTACTTGTCAGTCGTAACTTAAACGGACACTACTCAGGCAGTCGAAATAATCTATTTTTCTCTTTTGTATATCTTCTCAAAAATTCATCCTTTTTACATGTCCACCTCCACTTCCAAGTGTTATTTTCTTGTTTTCTTTTTTAAAAAGGAAAATGCCAGCTGCCTACTTCTTATGAGCAATATTATCCTACTTCACCACCATTTATGCAGGCCAGAGTAACGTTTTTGGTAAAGTATATGACTCAGCTGTGTGCTTCTAAAAGCATGTAAAAAGCATGGGATTATTTTAAAATGTTATGAAAATTGTACCGGCAGCATTCTTCTTAGTGTCTTAACAAAGCTACAGTTTCAATTTCTTTTATTCCAAAATAAACTGCTTCTACCAGGGCAGCTTGATATTGCAGGAAATGGCTGAGATGGATTGGATACTTTGCAAAGTATACAGAAGAAATTTAAATTGCATTTCTTTGCCTTGAAAACACCGTCCCAACACTACATTACTAAACACATTATCTTGAAGTCGTTGCGGTGTTTCTAATGGAATATAGGAATACAATAAGATGCCTTACACCAGCTGGCCCTGACTATTTGTTTAGCCCAATACGGGCTAATCTGACAGGAGGCAGCTCTCCAGGGTCTCCACATCACCAGCTACTTCAGAAATGGGGAGCCTCAGGCCCCTTCAGGCCTCTCTAGGTGGTCCTCAGGACTCTCCCTCCAGGCCACACACCCACCTGAGCCACCCTTCTCAAAAACCCAGCTGTGCATCCTCCTTGAATGTTTCTGGCTGTCTTAAATGCATCCTTGTTCTCCGATCACGCTTCTTGCATTGGGATTGGTAAGTGAAGCCAGAGTCAACGGCAGACGATTTTGTCGCCATCTTGCTCCCTGCCGAGTTCTACAAGGGGCAACAACACTGAGATTAAGGGCTCATCCAGACTTCCACTTATCCCACCGCTTTCCCCTGGGAATATCCAATCTTTACTGCTGAACCAAAGCACGGATTGACGTTTGCTGTGATTTAGCACTGAAGAGAAGCGGGGGAAATCGAAAACCGCTCTCTAGGCACAAGAGGAAGTGTGTACAAGCCCCAAGTGGGTTATAAGTTATAAATAACAAAATAGACAGGTGGGGGCTGGCTGAGGGCAGAGTGAGGTTGGTGGGTCAAGGTCTCATTCTCCCAAATCAACCAACCTCCACAAGATAACAGGGTTTTGGTGTTTTTTTATAGTCACATAATATACTCATTTTACCACACCGAACTTTTAAAAATGCCCTAAAATTTGTCACAAAATCCACACACCCCATTCAATTGTTTTTCAGCAAGGATTCCCCCCCCCCCTACTATTTATACTGAATTACTTCTGCCAAAATAAAAGGTTATTATAGTGTTCCTTTTAAAAAACAACAAAAACATTTCAGTGTCTCTTGAGGCCTGCAATGTTAAGTGATTAATCTCTGACGCTTAATCTGCAACGAACTCCAGCACCTGGACAGGATTAGGCATTATGCTACTCAGAGACCTGCAGATCATGGCCCAAGCCAATTAGGTCTCTTGCTGTAATGCAAGATAATGTAATTATCCAAGTGAAATTCTATTGTGAGGCAGGGGCAGGCCTAGCACTCTTCGATGCCCCAATGCTCAGGACATAGTAAGCATTCCCTTGCGGCAGTACAAGAGAATGCCGCTCCCATTTTAGAGCCTGGGTTCCCAGCAGGGAGCACAAAGGCTTATCATGTGCTCTGAACAGGGACAGGGAGCCCCCCAGATGTTGCTGGACTACATGGCCCATCATCCCTGACCAGGCCTGAGTAAAAAAACATATGGAGGTCCAAAGGTTCCCCATCCCTGTTCCAAACTATCCCAGATGTGATATTAGCAGCATAAGACAACGGTGGTTGCCTGGGAGGATGCATTCAGAAAACGCATTGGAATCTGCAGGTCAAAGATCTACAGCGCTGATCCTGAAGCCCATGATATTCAGGGAGCTGGAGAGAGACCTTGCCAGACTGGCCTCCATGAGGGGACACTCAAGAACTGTTGGAGAGGTCTCTCTGTCTGAGGCAGAGGAGGAGGTTAAATCATCCTCAGACCTTGAAAGCAGCAGCAGCAGCTGGTCAACAAAGGGGAATACACCTGAAAGCCCAAAGTCACCGTGCTACTCAAGAGTAAAGTGCTCCTTGGAAATAACTCCTCAACAGTAAAGGGTTCCTGGACAGGTAGCTTGTGAAGCAGATGATTTGGGGCAGAGTGCGGGAAAGCCAGTCTTATAAACCACATGTATAGGGAAGTTTTTAATGTTTGATGTTGTACTGCTTGAGTAGGCAAACCAAGGCCCAGGGGCCGGATCCGGCCCAATCACCTTCTAAATCTGGCCCACGGACGGTCTGGGAATAAGTGTGTTTTTACATGAGTAGAATGTGTGCTTTTATTTAAAATGCATCTCTGGGTTATTTGTGGGGCATAGGAATTCGTTCATTTTTTTTTTTTTCAAAATATAGTCCGGCCCCCCAAAAGGTCTGAGGGAGAGTGGACCGGCCCCCTGCTGAAAAAGTTTGCTGACCCCTGTTGTACTGTGTTTGATGTTGGAAACCGCCTAGAGTGGAAAGGGCAAGCCATTCAGATGGGCAGCATATAAATCAGTTGTTGTTGTTACATTGAGGTCTGATAGTTACTAGAACTAATATACGTTTATGCTTCTTACTCTGGCAACCTGATTTGCATTTATCCTGATCTTCCTAGCTGTTGACCTCTACACCTCAACCTTAGGATTCTGCCTTTGGATTATGTCTGATTCAGGGCTACACTCCTATGCTGAACCTCAGCTTCACCTGGACCTTGTTTGGGGACTCTCTTTATTACTGCTTGGTGCTCTTTTGTTTTAGATCTGAGGTTGCAGTGGACCTTTATGTGTGCTCTTGCTCCAGCCAACCTCCAAGACTGAGAATTAATCCATTTGGAACAGAAGAGTGGCTTACACCAAAGCAAGGCTGCATCAGCTTTTATCTACTTGTTTTTTTAAAAGTTATATATGGTTTAAAAAGCTCTCTGTTTTCATATAAATTAAAACAACCTCTGATAAAATATTTTAAAAACTAGGTACAAACCAAATACGGCTATATCTCACAAATGAAACTGGGAAGTGTAACAAACACAAAAATAAAATTTTCTCAGTGTCCAGGAAAGTTTGGGTCACAGGAAGTGAAGAGATGTTCAAAGGTTGCTACTATTGCCACCCAAAAATTAACTAAGGGATGGCATTCCAGAGGGTGGATGCTATCAATGAGAAGTGTCAGTTCCATGCAAATGGCTGGTTGCTGAACACCTATTGAAATACATTTATCTGTGTTACAGAGAATCTTTCTTTAACATTATTATTAATTTATATCCTGCCTTTCCCCCCTCATAGGACTCAAGGCTGAAATCTTCACACAATCATGCATCACACATTTTCCTTAACTGGTAAGTGAGATTATGACTTGTGCATCATATTTGATATATACACAGAAGAATATATACATGCATGAGTCAAGTGTTCACGATACAGTATTAACACTACTAGGAAATGACATGGGCCATAGCTCCCTGTCACATAATCTGTGAAGCAGCCCCATCATTTTCCTGTTCTGTGCATGATAAACAAATTAATAAAAAGTACTAAGAATTCCTACCCGAAGCTGGAAGAAAAAGAATTACTTACTTAATAGCCAATGCTATATATTCACACACAAGTCAAGGCTTTTCAGAGGTAGCACAGCAGGTCTTATCAGCTATAAAAACAAGCATTTTGGCGTGTCATTCTTTTCACAATGTGTTCTTGGAATCACAGTGTGATAGGAAAAAGTCAGGTGCATAAATCTATTCTTAGTCACCACATCGTTGGATCTGTTATTGTGAATTTTGTACCGTGGCCCAAATCAGGATCGTTATATGAACAGTAGCATTAACTCACAAAACAAGACTATTACATGGAGGACAGGAACTTGGGTGTTAGCAGAAAGTTCGCGTTTTCAGTCTGAGAACATTCCACAAGCACAGTGGAGAACATGCAGCTGCACTCTCAGATCTCTGTTTCAGAGCCAGCTCAATGTGCAAAAAGGGCTGGCAAGTTTCCTCTCTTCTTCCTCCTCCTCCTCCTTCTCTACCCCTTAACAGCCTCTGTTGTCCAGCAGGTTGTAAATTTTCAAAATGTACCATCATAATCTGTGCAGGTCAATGGTGTAAAAACAAAGGTTTATTGTGACGTACATGCCTATGGTGTAGTTCCCGCACAAAGCATTCTGAGTACTTGATGGGACAGGTGTCATAAACTTATAATCAGGAAGTGGTGGGCTCTCCTTCACAGGAGGTATTTAAGCAGATGCTGGATGGCCATCTGCCAGGGATGCTGCAGTTGCCTCTGCACTGAGCAAGGGGTCAGCCTGGACAAGGGGTTAAACCTCAAAAGTCATTTCCAACTCTTAAGAATTCCATGACTCTACTATATGAACCAGTTTAAGATCTCTGCTTGAGAACTCTGCTCTTTTTGCTTCCCCTTGCCTCCTTCTCATAAACATTCAACTAATGGGAACAACTAAAAAGGTCTGTATGGTGGTGGAATCTTCCTAGAAATGTGCCCGGCCTTTTCACAGCTCACTTTTTAAAACTACTCTCTTAAGATGGGTTTGGCTGTGTACACATTTAAAGCACATTCCCTTTTCTCTACCCCACCCCCAAAAGGATCCTGGAAACTGTAGTTTACCCATCGCAGAGCTACAATTCCCAGCACCCATAACAAGCTACAGTTCCGATGATTCTCCGGGAGTGAGGTTTAAATGCGCCTTAGATGTATGGTGTATATGCAGCCTTTGTTTCAGGAGGCATTTCCAAAATACAGTTTGTGTTTTTTGTTATCTGCTACTTTTTTCCTGTATTTGTTTTGTTTTGTTCTTAAATTGTTGTCAAGATGCCTTGAGTTTGTATTTGGATAAAAGAGGGATATATGTTTTTAGTATCCAGTATAAATACAGCACAGTTTTGGAATGTCTCGCTTAATCTAGAGGATTAAGGACGCAATTAACAAGGAAATTCTCCTGCACAATGCCTGTGCTATAAATGACACACCACAGCTGCCCCCGGCTTTTACTCTCTCCTTTCCTCCGAGGAAGCTGGTCAGAGCAAAATGTAACTCCTATTCGTTTCGCTGGACTTTGCGCAAAACCATCCTTGCATTCAAAAACTTGCCTGATTGCCACAGGTGACCAGGAATTCTATGCAAGTGAGAGAGCTGATGGAGGAGGCTGCCAACTCATTTAGTTTCCTTGCTAGCTACAGATGAACTGATAAAGTCTCTGCCTCCGCAACAAGGACAGAAACACTGGTGGAAAGGGGAGACACAAGTCTCTACCATCAGTGCATTTGGCATTATTATTTTACTGGCAAGCTAAGAGGCTAGGATTTAATTAAAACACTTCTAATCCACTATATATATTTATCAGTTGATTGGGGGGGAGAAAACAACAATAAAACCATTCTTGGGAACACCTAAAACCATAAAACATAACAATCAATTAATCATATTTGGCATGGAATCTTAAAATATGTAATACCAAACAACGGCACAAGCATGTCAAATGTTCAACATGGTCCAAACGCCTGAGTAAAAAGCCAGGTTTAAATATGGGACTAAAATGTAGCCAATCTTGGCTCCAGCCAGGCTTTTTTGGTATTACTGGGATACCATGGTGATTCTTCTGTGCAGGTTGGAGAAAGAGGAGTCCATCCTCTGCAAACTGCCTGAAACACAGGCTAGTTGCCCCTTAACAGGCAAGTACTTTGTTTTTTTGCAGGCTAGTTAACTTTACAAGTCTGTGCAGTGGTTTTCAACTGGTGGGTTGGGACCTGCAGCCTGATCCAATCTTTCTGTACTAGGCCATAAAAAAGAATACTTATATTAGCATACTCCAATTTTTTTTTTAAAGTCCTATTCACTCTCAAATATCCTATGCGTCAAAGTGGGTTGTGTTCTTTTGCAAGGGAGGGGGGAGAAAACAACTTGAAAACCTTAAACACATCATTTAAAGAACAATGCAACAGGATGCAAAAGGGTGCATGAGTTTGAGGGTATACAAAAATGAATAAAATTAATTTTAAAAAGCTGTCATGCAGGATGCTGGCACAGGACACGTATCAGGCAAATGCAGAAAAAATATATATCAATGACTCAGAAAAATACCCACGACTCACCAATCCATTGTTTGGCTGAAGAGAAAAATCAAACGGAAAATTATTGGGCTAGATCAGAGAAGTATTTTCACACAACTCAGCCTGAACCTTAGGCACACATTTGAGCTTCAGTGTGGTGGCACCCAGGTTGGGGAATGCCCTCCCCTCCAAGATACCTGCATGGATGTCTGCATGGATGTAGCCGGAGGTCGGGCAGGGAGGGGCAGCTGCCCCCCCCAGCAATAAAAATACATAGCTAACTGAGGTTCTGCCCCCCACCAACAAAAATCCTGGCTCCGCCCATGATGTGTGGTCAAGATGCACCCTTTTTGCACAGACTTCTGGTGGTGGAAGATGAGATCAGAATATGCCTTTCATTGTAGTGTTTTTGCCATTTCTGACTGCTGTTTAATTTATACTCTAGTAATGCTTATGTATTGCATATTTTATTGTACAGTACTGAGGTCCATGTAATCCATCCTGGGACCACATATTAAATAAATGTAATAAATTAGGCAGCCCCTCTAGCAGTTTGCATGCAGGATCAAACACCTGCTATGCTGTACTACAATCTGACTCAACTTATTTCAGCATCCTTCTGCACCTTCCACCATAATTTAACACTTCAGTTCATTAAACCTCTGACCCTTTTGCAAGGAAAACACTGCCTTCCTTTCCTCCCCCCCCCCCCCCGCACCTATACATACTAAGAAATAATTCAGATCTTTATGGAATGCTATGTTTAGAAAACACTATATACCATGTCACCTGTAAGCATGTCAATTGTCCAGGGCCCATTTAAAAACACACATGCTTTGTATTTAAGAGAGCAGTCAGAACGCTCTTCCAAGAACATAGAAAAGCTTAGCTTTCATTCCAAAGTTTCTAGAATTTGTGGTGGAAGGCGAAAACATGGAGCTAAGAAAAGACTAGG
Organism: Podarcis pityusensis; assembly: GCF_964106645.2. Lineage (NCBI taxonomy): Eukaryota > Metazoa > Chordata > Lepidosauria > Squamata > Lacertidae > Podarcis > Podarcis pityusensis. The sequence continues at coordinate 28,935,310 of NC_138037.1, forward strand.
ATGATATGCAGCCTGCACTTGCAGTACTGAATTGAAAACTGCAAGTGTCCAGGAAGCTCTACAGATTCAAAGAGGGGCTTCACTCTACCCTACATCTCTAAGCACAAAGCTACAAGCCTAGCACTGGAACTCGGAATGGCAACTGTGTTTGACTTAATGCCAGAAGTGCATAAGGTTTAGATAGCATCTTAAGGAAAGGAAAGCATTCAAAGCTGATAATGTTCATGATTTTAAGTCCGCATAATTTTGATAGTCCCACCGCATATGTACAGTTCACTGTGTACAACTATGGTGAGGAGCTACAGTCAACCAAGGCTTCCTCTTGCACTTGTATACTGTTTTCCTGCAATCAAATCACTATAAGCAATGCAAAATAAACACGCTTTAATATAAACATCTACTGAGAGGTTTCTACCGCATATTCCTCCAGGCATGTTGTAACATGAAGCACTCCTATGAAGGATAACCTGTCTTGTCAATCTACCCAAGGCAACTATGGATTTTTACTTGCTTTTTTCTTTTTTTAAATGGATAAATACGAGATGGTCAACTCTAGAGCAAATGTGTCAGAGTAGATGGTTGTACAGGACTAATCCTCGATATTCCTTTCAGCCTTTAGACTGTGTGGTTTTCCATGACAAGACTGAAGGAAGCTCCTCTGTACTGAACAAATTGCCCATCTCTCAAACTAAATACTTCTGTTTCAAGTCTTACCCCAAAGTTTTGCTCTGCAAGCCGATCCACACCCTTAACACCCTTAAACTTGCTAAACTTGAAGCAAGTCTACGGCTTTCAACAGGACTTACCTCCACATAGCCATGATTAGGGTTTTGGCTTTGAAACCTGTTCACCAGCCTTCTCCAACCTGGGAGATGGCTGGGGCTGATGGGAGTTGTAGTCCAAAACGTCTGGAGAATAACACAGTGGGGAAGGCTGCTCTACACCCATAAGAAGGTTATAATCAATACAACACAGTGGCTTCTCTTAGGGTGTGATCACTTTATCATAGCACCACAGGCAGCTATGACATCATTAAGGATCAGGGTTCTGAACAGGGATGGCTTTAATGTGGTTTAATAGGCAGATGTTTGTCAGCAATTGCCAAAAACAGTGCTAGCAACCTTTTACTTTTTTAAAAAAATGTTTAAATATTCTTTTTATGCCCTCACATAACTGCTTCTGGAAAACTTAAAATAGTTTGTTAACTAGGGTTCTAACTACATTTACAAGATTTATCTATTTTTGCTTAGAATATGCTTGATAGACACCAGCTGAACATGTACTGAACTGTAGAGAACTTCTGTCTATGGTATATTGTGTGAATGACGGTTTGCATGTATAGTTTATATGTGTGAATGGGCTACGAAGTGATGCAAGGCCTTTGATTTAATTCACTCATTCATTCTGCTTGTTTGGCTGACTACAATGCACAGCATGTTCACTGTAGTCAAACACCATTCTGTTTGTAAGGTTTGTACGGCTGCAGAAGATATAAGGCGTTCCTAGCATTCTATTGTAGCTTTGCACAAACTGCCACCATCTTGCCAGAACGTTTGTGTTTGATTTTTCAAGGTAACTTTAAGACATTTCTCCTTCTGGCTGACAGGCAGCCTTCAGCCTCTTAACTATCTGAACTTGGAAAACTGTCAATGAAAGTCAGGTGACTATCACTGTTCAAACCAAAGTCCTTACATAAATGTGACCTTTGTGTTGGTCTCAATGCTCCAAACTGTACAGGCACTATAGCTGGGACAGTATTTTTTAAAATATTGCACAGCTCCCATAAATGTGCATAATGGATTTATATATTGGAAAATAATAAGCCCTGTTTCTGAAGTAAGTGTGCTTTGCAAACTGAAAAGGACTGCAGGTGGAAATGGGCCTTCAAAGTCACTTCATTGTAACACAGAGGCATTTTACAGAAATCTCAAGGCTTATCCTAACTATGGAGCAAACACCGCACTGAAGGCAGGTACCAAGTGTTTATCTAACTAGTGCTGCCAGTCAAGACTTACTGTGCTAGGCCTTAGCCCCAGGACCCACTTTCTAGTGTTAAGTGCCAATGAACCAACCGTACAAAGCTGGCTTTGAACACACCCAGAGCATTCTCCTTGCAGCACAGGAAGTTTCAACACCTCTATGAACGCTGCCAGAGGGAAGCATGCTTCCAGCTCCTACAGGGCCAGCTTCCATCCATGGCTCTGGAGCTTGACAACGAAAGAGAACCTCCATGCACAAGGGCAGTGTACCTACGAATGTCAGGGAAGGCAGCAAGAGTGGAGAGGCGGCTGCCAGCGGGCAACCTGCTGCTGGGGTTCCTAGAAGCATCTGTCCGGCCCCTTCTGGGAAACGGGACGCTGGGCGAGCAAAACGGGCCTGGGGGCTATGGTTTTAGGAAGCAGCCCTCAGCCCCGGAACCTCTCCGTCTGTGGGAGGAGGCGCTTGTGGGGCATCTGCATGCCAGCCAAAAGACTCTTCCCTGAGGCCTCGCCTCCTTTTTGGGGTTTCCGGAAGCAGCACGACCTGCTGGCCTCGGCTTGGCCCTTCCCCCGAGGGGGGAGGGATCTCCCCTCACCCCCCAAAGCGGGCCAAGCTGCGCCAAGGACAGGCCCTAGGTCAACTCTGGCAGCCTCCCCGCTTCTCCCCTCCCAGCGGCAGCCGCCTGGAGGCCCGGGGAGCAAGTGGCGCGGCTGCTACCGGGGCAGAAGCAGCAGCAGCAGCAGCAGCAGCAGCCGCAGCCCGCGCTCTTCTGCGCGCGCCGCCGGAGCTCCGTGACTTACCTTGGCAGCCATGCTTTACCTTGCGCAGCCGGCCCTTTCCCCCTGGCGAGGCGAGCGGAGGCGGCGGCAGCGGCGAGCGGCGTCCTCGCAGACGCGCCAACCAGGAGAGAGGAAGCGCCGCCGCCGCGCGCCCATTGGCTGCCGGCGGCCCCCGGGAACCCGCTGCGGCGCGCGTGATCCGCCTGTGTCCTCCGGCCTGGCCGCCCGGGCGGCGCGTGTCGACTCCCGGCTCCCCGTGGTCCCTTCTCCGGCCAATAAGGTGAAATGTAGCCGCTCCGGCGGGCAAAGCCATCCCGGAGGTCGCGGCGTAGAGAGACTTTATGGTTTATTTTTTGGTAATTCGTACTTTAACCTCCTGCAGCTGCATCCCGTGGAGAGGAAGTGCTGCCTGCTGCATATGTATACGGGTGGGGGCGGCGTATTCCTGCCTGCGCCTTATCATAAGTAAAGCCCATCAACTTTAAATGGGATGTGTGCCCTGGTAAGGGGGTGGTATATAGGATTGCAGCCTAAAAGCAGGCGCAAATTCCAGTGGCTGCCATGGGTTAAGCCCCGGAAGGTGTTCTGCATGCCTGCCGGAGCCATATGAGGTTGAGGAATCCTCAAGAGCCGTGAGATCGTGAATCTCTGGATCTCTACATTTTGGAATGGTTGAGACGGAAGGGACCGGTTCTGCAAATCAAAGTGGTTGGGTGGGCAGTGACTTCAGTCAGTCCTTCAAGTGAAATAGTCCAGAGCTGTTAATGGGTTTATATGCTAATAGCAATATCTTGAATTTGGCCCCGTAACGAATTGGCAGCCAGTTCAAATATCCCTCCAGTCAGCAGTTGTGCTGCAGCATTCTGCACTAACTTCAGTTTCTGGACCAAGCAGGAGGGGAATCCTACATGGGATGTATTGCGGTAATCCATTCATGAAGTCCGTACTACCTGGACTGCTGTGATCAAGTTCTCTCAGGCCAGAAGCAACCACATGCCAGCTGAAGCCAATCAAAGGTGCTCATAGCCACTGAGGCTACCAAGGCCTCCACAAAACTGGATCCATAAGCACCTGCAGATTGGGTACCTGCTCCTTCAGGGGGATGCAACTCTGACTAGGTCAGGAAAATGGCCACTTCCTCAGACATGGGAACCATTTGCTCACAGTGCCTCCATCTTGTTAACATCTAAGTTTGACTTGTTTTCCTTCAGCCCACTACTGCTGGGCCCACACAGCTACTCCTGATTCAGATGCTGCAGTGTCATCAGTATACTGATGGCACCTTGCCCCACATCACCTAAGCCCTGGCTGCAGCACTATCATTGGGAATAAAATAGTGCCCTGCAGCACCCCGTAGTGTAACTGCTAGGGAGCCAAAAGTGTTCTCCCAATGCTGCCCTCTGGACTTGGCTACATAGATGAGACTGGAACCACTGTAAAATGGTTCCTCCATTTTCGTTGGACTGGTCATGTTGTGCAGATGCCTGATTATCGTCTTCCAAAACTACTCTATTCCGAACTTAGAAATGGAAAACGTAATGCTGGTGGTCAGCAAAAGAGGTTTAAAGACTCTCTCAAGGTAAATCTTTAAAAAATGTAGTATAAACACCAGCAACTGGGAAACGCTGGCCTATGAGTGCTCCAAATGGAGAACAGCCTTTTACGAAAGGTGTCATGGGCTTTGAAGATGCTCAAACTCAGGACGAAAGGGAGAAACGTGCTAAAAGGAAGGCACACTTGGCAAACCCTCACCATGATCAACTCCCACCCAGAAACCTCTGTCCCCATTGTGGAAGGATGTGTGGATCCAAAATTGGCTACCACAGTCACTTACGGACTCACTGTTAAAACCGTTTTTATGGAAGACAATCTTACTTGGCCACGAGTGATCGCCAAAGAAGAAGAAGTTCCTCCAAACCCATCCCACAGAACTGGTCCTGAAAGATGCCATAGTCTATGATACCAAAAGCTACAGCGAGGTTGCACTCCCCTTGTTCTGTTCTTGGTTAAGGTTATCCATCAGGGCAGATGGATCCATTCAGTGCTATGGATATAAAAGACACTGCACATGCTCAGAGAAATTACATATTTCTTATAACTTCAGATGTCCCAAGATTAAACACTGATGTTCAAAACTGTACCAGTGGCTGCAATCCCATGCACACTTACCACTGACCTTGATGAGACTAACTTCTGAGTAAACATGCATAAGGGTTGAGCCAAAAGACTGAACTGTCTGAACCTAAAACTGTGGTTATTTCATTTTTTCCATCCACTTGCCCCAGAGTATTCGGGAATACAGAGAAATACAGCTTGATGTGTGGTGCTTTGGCCTCTAACAGAATGAGCAGCTTTTATTGGCACAAGCAGGATTCCCTGTAACAGCCATTGTGCAACCATATCCAGGGCAGAATTAAACCCACTGAATTTAATAGGTTTAAACCCACATAACTTGTAGCATTAGATGAAACATAGGCTAAAGGCCAGGCCAATACATTTTGCTGCCTGAGGCAAAGACAAGATTCCAGGTAGAGTTGAATCTTACTTCAGCACTGGTAACAGGACAGCATCCTTCTTCCTCAGGGTCCTTAAGGGAAGCTGGCTAGCTTAAGAGGGGCAAAGCAGGCTGGCTTAGACAACTCAGGGGGATGGGGATGGGGATTGCAGTTACCCCAGGATCTGCTGCCCGAATCAGCTTCCTGCCTAATGGTAGGGCCGGCACTTCATAGGATTACATGATGCCAGAGTGTCTGTCAATGTGGGTCTGCACTCCACATGGAATAATGCAAACGCCCCCCTGGATTCCACCACAATTCTTCCAGGAAGTCTGTCAGCACCACATTGTCCTTGGATTTACACACATGCATACAGAGTTTGGCACATAAGGAGGAACTGTTCTTGTGGAACAAGTTTGTACGAAGGCTGTCAAACTACTTTGAAAATAATCTTTCTCAGATGAGTTTCCTCTAGTCAAGGGAAAAAAGCCTTTTCAATCATCCCCAAGTACAATGCAAAAAAAGGGGGAAAGGAAAGGGGGGGCAGAGAGAGAGAGACAGAAAATACCAAAAATAGATATGTTTAACAATCTTACATTTTGCAAACTGTCCCATAAATATTCAGCTTGCTAGATCCTCAGCCGGCCTAAATCAGCACAGGTCTGCAGATTTCAAGGACACCATTCCAATTTACACCAGTTGAGAGTTTTCCTATAACATGCGGAGAACATCTATTCTAAATAAGAAGAAAGTAATTTTTCCCCATGAGTGACAAAAATACTTTGCAACTGAGGATGCCTTTGGCATGAATATATTAAGCGGAGAAATCTTCCCAGCTACACGAAACATAATCATCCCTCACATGTGGCAGATTTGTTTACTCTGTAAAGATTCGATGCAGTTGATTAATTATCAGTATCTGCAGAGCGTTAGGGTAACAAGGCAGCTCTGATGAGAGAATTATTGGAGTACATGCTCAGAATACATATCAACTCAAATGTGTCATATATGCTTGGAATATTTATCAGACTGTAATGGACTAATATTATTTTTTTGTCCACAATTAGTCAGTGACCATCAATAACTCTCCAGAGACAATGAATTGAGGTTTTTCCCCCTGTAGGATTTTAGCAATCAAGAGAGAGGAAATATTATTCAATCATTTGTACATGATTAATCGCATTCAACCATTAAGCAATTTCTATCCCCTGAGTTAAATCATTGTTATTCTGAGCTGGTAAAAGATTTGCATAAATGCAAGATGCCAATGACAAAAGAGAAATGAAAATACTATCAAAATAGTTTTAAACTAATAGCCAATGAAACACTGAGTGCCAGAAAGACTGCATATCTGATGTCCATAATTTCCATTCAGACATAAACAGGATAGAGGTGTATGGTTGAATCTAGGTTTAGTCATGCTTTGAATGGACTCAGTGAAATCAGTGAGACTTCCAGTTGTTTGCTTTAAGCATAACTAAATATTTACAGTTCAGTCCTTTAAATGAACTCAGTACATGACCTCAGAACTAAATCTGTTTGAATTCAGTAGGACTTACTCCCACATGGGACTTATTCTGCATATGGTTGCAGCCTTGGTTGCAAAAAATAAAAGCCTATACTTTAGTTTCTTTGACATAGCACCACAACTTTGGAATCTATCCCCTAAGACAGGCATAGGCAAACCTGGCCCTCCAGATGTTTGGGGACTACAATTCCCATCATCCCTAGCTAAAGGACCGGTGGTCAGGGATGATGGGAGTTGCATTCCCAAAACATCTGGAGGGCCAAGTTTGCTTATGCCTGCCCTAAGAGATATGGCTGGCCACTCCACTACCTTAACTGCAACTCCCCCATAGCTGCTGAGGTCCACTCACAAATTCCGCAAAAACAAATTAGAGATGAGCTTGCAGTATCTCCAAATCTGGGAGAGTTGTGTACAGCTATTAACCAACTGTAAAACAACAAAGCCAACGGACCTGATGGGATACCTGCTGAAGTCTTCAAAGCGGGAGGAATTGAACTTACATAACTTCACAAGCTCATCAAAAAAATCTGAGGGAGAGAGGAGATCCCAACAGACGTTAGGGATGCCAAAATTATTAATCTCTTTTTAAAAAAGGTGATAGAACAGATTATAGAAACTATCAAGGCATCTCTTTATTAGCTGTGGCCGGCAAAATTCTTGCAAGGATCTTTGCAAACTGTCTCCTAACAATATCCCAAATGGTTTTCGACCTTCATAGGTGACAGTTAACATGACTTTCACCACTCGACAGCTTCAAGAACGATGCAGAGAGCAAAACCAATCCCTGTATAGGATGAAAGCAAAGAGTAAGGTTACCATAACTTCCATCATAGAACTTCAGTATGTTGATGACAATGTAGTGTGTGCACACTGAGAGGATGACCTCCAAACCATCCTAAATATCTTCACAGAAGCTTATGAAGAGCTGGCCTGTCGCTCAACATCCAAAAAACCAAAGTGCTGCATCAACAAGCACAAAACAACCCTTCTGCAGCACCACAAATCCAGCTCAATGGTGTAACATTGGAAGGTGTCAATCACTTCTCCTACCTAGGCAGTTATCTTTCCACAAGGAAAGATATTGATGCCAAAATCCAGCATCGCCTGAACTCTGTGAGTGCAGCTTTCTCCCAATTGAAGCGCAGAGTGTTTGAGGACCGGGACATTCTCAGGGAAACCAAAATGCTTGTTTACAAAGCTACTGTACTACCAACCTAAAATGGAAAGTGTAATGCTTGTGGTCAACAAAAGAGGTTTAAAGACTCTTTCAAGGCAAATCTAAAACAAGTAGTCTAAACACCAGCAATTGGGAAACACTGGCCTGCAAGCTCTCCAAATGGAGAACAGCCTTTACCAAAGGTGTCATGGGCTTTGAAGACGCTCAAACTCAGGACAAAAGGGAGAAACATGCTAAGAGGAAGGCATGTTCGTCAAACCCTCACCGTGATCAACTCCCGCCTGGAAACCAATGTCCCCACTGTGGAAGGATGTGTGGATCCAGAAATAGCCTCCACAGTCACTTACAGACTCACTGTTAAGACCATGTTCATGGAAGACAATCTTACTCGGCCACAAGTGATCTCCAAAGAAGAAGAAAGAAGTATTAGTACTAGATTAAAACATTACAAAAAAAGGGGGGCTACAATTATACAATCAATATCCAATCAATTAATTGACTAATCTTTTTTAAAAAATTGGTCAAATAAAACAGTCCCCCAATTAATCAGAAAGTTTTTATTTGATACATGTAATTTAAAAATCTCAGATGACAAGCCCTGCCTTAACAGAGTGATTGCAAGTCCCACTGAGTTCATCTGGACTTACAATCTGTCCATTTGTTTTCCATAGCCATTAAGTATCTTGATATCTAGACAAATATTTTTGTTATAGAAAATCACAGAGTGAATTACAATGAACAAATAAAATCATTTATTCTGCCTACAGAGTAATACTCAAAGTAAATAAAAGATTAGTTTTGTCATTTTGTTGTGCACTAATGACCATATATTGCCTTAATGAAAATTGAGGTTGATGTTGGGAAAGCCACAAAGTTTGCATATTTAAGAAAACATGACTACTTTTCCAAGATAAAGGGTGCAATCAGCCTCTCATAGAAGTCAACAGCCGATCTCCAATTGATTTTAATGGAAGTCGGTTACACCCACAGCGTCTGTATCCATGTATCTATGACAGGTGGTTTGAATTAGGAATGGTGGGCTTTGGGGGTTTTCCTCCCCTCTTTTAGTTTGACTATCCAGAGAGACAGGAAGAAGTAAATTATGAAATCAGCTGATTGTGGTTCTGTGGTTTCATGCATCAGAAGCAAGCATGATGTCTTGAGAGCAAATCAGCTATGAAAAGCAACTGTAAAAATGTGATACAGCACAATTGTGTTTATTGTCTTCCAATGATTTCCAGATCTATTTCCTTCCAATTTACAACAGGGGAAGACAACAACTCCAGAGGCTCAAATCTTTTCCTTGTTGTCTCCACAGAGAAAAGAAACTTATTGAAAAGGTGCGTGGAGCTGCAGGGAACATGATGTAAATGCAGGAACCTCTCTCAAATTTCCAGAGATCACATGTGTCTGAAGACAGACCCAAGACAAAGGGAACATTTGCAAGTGCTGATATTGCCCGCTGTGCTACAAATTATTAACACGCAACCAAAGTGAAAAGGGGCAACACATTTTTTAAGGTTGTTAGGAGACTCCTTTTCCCCTCACAGTTACAATTTCCAGAGTTTCTTAGGAAGAGGCATTGATGGGAATTGCAGCTCTGTGAGGGGACAGGGGTCTCTCAACAACTCTCAGCACCCTTAACAAAGTACACTGCCCAGTATTCTTTGCAGGAGGCCATGACTGTTCAAAGTGTTATGATACTTCTTCAAATGCCTAATTCCGATGAGTCCTAAGGTACGCCAATCTGAGTAGAAAAGAGCAGTTGCGCACAACTCCCAGTTGGGGAGTGATCTTATAACATGCCTGTTTTATGAGGAGCAATACATCAGATCTTCCTTTAGGGAAAAAAAGAGTTCACCAGCTTTCCTGGTGTGTAGTACATGTTTTAATTGCTTTTACTGTAGTTTTTTTCCAGTTTTCCACTACCTTGTGATATTTTATATGAAAGTGGTTTGTAAATATTTAAACAAATAAATAAAGGAATCTTTATAAAGAAAGTCCTTTTTTGTGAGACACTTTTTAACAGTAATGAGGCATTAATGATTTGATCATATAGCCCAGTATTCATCAAGGCCCGTATTTACTAAACACAACAACAATAATCCTTGAGCGCCACAGAGCCTAGGGCTCACCGATTCGAATCCCCATGACGGGGTGAGCTCCCGTCGCTCGGTCCCTGCTCCTGCCAACCTAGCAGGTTGAAAGCACGTCAAAGTGCAAGTAGATAAATAGGTACCGCTCCGGCGGGAAGGTAAACGGCGTTTCCGTGCGCTGCTCTGGTTTGCCAGAAGCAGCTTTGTCATGCTGGCCACATGACCCGGAAGTTGTCTGCGGACAAATGCTGGCTCCCTCAGCCAGTAAAGTGAGATGAGTGCCACAACCCCAGAGTCTTCTGCAACTGGACCTAATGGTCAGGGGTACCTTTACCTTTATTGAATAATTTAGGAATTAAGTGTGAGAAAATTGACACGTCAGATTCAAAAGGTCAAGACAGACTAGATTATTAAAAGTATGTTTACAAAGCCAATGCAGTTTAGTAAGTGGCAAATTTGCAGGCTTTGTAAAGGGGAAAAGTTCTGCCCAATTGTGTTCCTCTGCTGATGGAAGGGGCTTACATCCTATGGAGGCCTCCCTCAGTATAATAGGGAAAAGGTGATTTTTGCTGATACACATGAACCTCAGATCTGCTTCAGAGGGTTAGAGACCTTCACAATGAGATGTGGCCTGGGGGGCTGCAAGGGGAGGAAGAGTTGGCGAAAATTGCTTACCTCTATTCCACCAAAGAGCCTTCCTTCCGTGGAAGTGTGTAGGTACCAGACATAAGGATGATGTGTAAATGCGAGGAAATAGAAAAGAGTTACCTGGGTCTCCGTCTCCACTCAATGGGCAACAGTGAAATGCATTGAACTCACAGTAATTACAATCCTTAGATTTGTGATTTTTACAGTTTGCCAGTTGTCCCAGGTGCCTTTGAGCAAATACTGTGATTTATACATATTACATGTATATCTTGTCTTTTATATATCTCCACCACCCCCACCTCTACAACAACCGTATGTCATAGTGACTGGTCCAGAGTTATCCCATGAGCTTCAGAGCTGAGTGGGGATTAAAATCTGGTGCTCCTCCATCCTAGTTCGACATTCTAACTGTTGCAGCACACTCTCCATTCCTAAGAAACCCCAGTCAAATGTGTGCAATATTATGAGCAAGCCATTCCAGCTGGCACAAAGTTTTCGGCGACGCGTAGTTGCCAAAATACACTTGAACAGCGCCAGAGTTAGAACCTGGACTAACTTGCCTTGACATATTATTATCACCCCATATAAATCAAATAAAATTCCCTTACATCCTTCTTTTGGCAGTTCCTTTTAGGTTAAGGTCCAATGTACATTTTAAAGTCTTGGGAGGCTTTTCAAATGCTAGAAAAGTGATACATGAAAATGTACTTTAAATTCAAAGTATAATGATGTAGTCCTATGAGATTTCCGCCCCTCAAACCTTTGAGGATTTTCAGAATGCTTTTTATTTTCATAAATTTACCACAGTTTGCTGGCATGAAGTACTATATTACTGCTTCTCCTTATTCAATATTTTTCAATCTATAGAAAGGCACTTTTTAAATCAAAGTCCCTTGTTTCTTACTTACCCTGCAAAGTAAGGGTCCAACATCATCAACAAAGTCCTACACGTGTATAAAATGTGGAGGTGATTCAGAAGCAATAACTAGTGAAGACTGTTGGTTCATTTTGGGAAGAATCGTGGGAGGGGTGGTCTTGAAGCAAGTTACCTTCCTAGCTATGCTTTCTGTTCTGGGAAGGAAGCTGGCATTGCTGCTAAGGATGAAGGAGAAATTTGATTCAGTTCAAATTTGAATATGAACCTGCCTCATTTTCTGAAATAATTGGCAAACTGAAACAACCATCCTTCAAAATTTGCACTTCTCCAAATTTTGCAGTGCCGCTCAACACATGCATTTTCTATGCTGTTCTTACCAATATATACATTTTTATGCACACTTTACCACAGCACATGCATTTTTGCAAAATTCGGAGAGGTGAGAATTTGGAAGCATGGCTGCACTTTGGTTCATTTGTAGTTTTGGAAAGCATAACTTAGGTAGATTTGCATTTAAATGTGAACTGAATAGAATTTCCTTATGTGTAGTTTAGTATAATTGGTTCTCATTCTCCTGCCCAATAGTTATGTTTTATGATGCTTTATGGTTTTAGACTTGTATGGATTTTATAGTGTGAATTTGTATGCTGGAAGTTGCCTCGGTAGGATTGACCCTAAAAATCAGCCTACAAATATTTTAAATAAATGAAATAAAGTAATGTAACTTTTCCTGGGGAACCTCGGTGCTAACTCTTTTCTCTGTGAATGCCATGGTCCCAATCCTGATTGCTCCCCACCTTTTTTGTAACAAAAAACAACAACACAACCAGACACGTTAAATGCATTGTGCATTGGCTAGCTTGTTGTTCAATTTGATGCTTGTCCTGTTAAAAACAGCTTTTAAAAAATTAGGTGTGCCTAGGCACATTGCATTACATTGCACTTGCCATAGCAAGAAACGTAGTTTCAGGGGGAAATACTGAACTTTACTGGTGTAAAATAATGGACTTTAAAGTGCTTGAGTAAAATGGCTACTGGGTGACAAATTTTGGTCCACAAACAGAATGATGCATTCACATGTCAAAGCAAACACTGAGGTTTCCCAGTTCATAAAAATATCATAGAATCTTAGTTGGAAGGGACCCAGCGGTCATCTAGTCCAACCCTCTGCAATGCAGGAATCTCAGCTAAAGCATCCAGGACAAAATTTCATATCAGCACTTAAAAACAAACAAACCAAACCAGCCATGTTTTGTAGCTTTCCATCTAAAAACAGATGAAAGTCATTTCACAACACTGAAAATAATATTTTAATCCCTGTCACTACAACATTATTTCTAAAAGTATCTACACTTGCAGAATCAAGAAGAAAACCACACCAACATTTGATACAGCCAGGATTAGTCTGCTGTTGTGCCGCAGAATGGCGATAAAACGCTTCTTATTTGTACATTGGTTTCTATAGACTTGACAGTGAAATGGAACCAGTTAAAGAAGATTAGGCTTGTTGCTGATATGACAGGCCTGGAAAGTGAACCAGCCACTGCAGCCGAAAGGAGAGAGTTAAGCAAGCGCTTAATTTTCTTCTTCACATGAGGTGTCTACTTGTCCTGTTTTCCAGAGGACAGTCTTCTGATTAAATGAGTCCTCTATCAGAAGGGCTGCCCTGTCCAAGACCAGCTTAAAGATAAAGAACCATAAGAAACGAAAGCTGAGGCCTTGGAAGTTGCCTGTCAGCAGTTAGCACCTGGACCGCATTCACACCATAGCTTTTAAAGCACTATGAGACCATTTCAAACCATCATGGCTTCCCCCAAAGAATTCTGGGAGCTGTGGTTTGCTAACAGTGCCAACAGTTGTTAGGAGGCGTCTGAGCATCAATTCCCCACGAAGAGGGATCAATTGTAGCTCCATGAGGGAAACGGGGGGGGGGGGGTCTCTTAACAATTCCCAGGAGCCTTCACAAACTACAGCTCCCATAATTATTTGGGGAAGCCATGCCTGTTTAAAGTGGTATCGTAGAAGACCCTCCAAGTGCCCCTATTTTCCAGGGACATCTCTGATTTACAGAAGCTGTCCCAGTTTCTGATTTGATCCCTATTTTCATTGGAATAATGTTGGAGGGTATGGAGTTATCTGACCTCCTGAGACATCTGAAGGCAATCCTGTATAGGGAAAGTGTTTTTTTTTTTTTTTAAGTTTAATGTTTTGTTATGCTTTTATATATGTTGGAAGCTGCTTAGAGTGGCTGGGGCAACCCAATAAAATGTGTGGCGTATAAATAGTAAAATTATCATTATGGAATGGAACATCCTTATTTTCATCAGATAAATATTGGAGGGTATGTCATTGTGCTTTAAAGGTGTGGTGTAAACGTGGCCCAGGATTATGCAGGCACCTGGTCACAGTCTTCCCCCACCATGGCGAGATATATTTCTATTTAAATTATTGCAATGGTTCTAAAAGCGCATATACAGTGGTACCTCTGGTTACAAACTTAATTCGTTCCAGAGGTCTGTTCTTAACCTGAAACCGTTCTTAACTTGAGGTACCACTTTAGCTAATGGGGCCTCCCGCTGCTGCCCGTGCACGATTTCTGTTCTCATCCTGAGGTAAAGTTCTTTACCTGAGGTACTACTTCCGGGTTAGCAGAGTCTGTAACCCAAAGTGTTTGTAACCCGAGGTACCACTGTTTGGAATAAATTAGCTTATGTAAATTTGTGTCTTCTTGATGTGTCAACGGCCGCCTTACCAAGGACGGGAAGAAGATTTACAAGTCCTGAATTTTTACTCTACTGAATCTATTTGTTTCCGAATTTTGCATTGCCATTCTTTCTTTGCCCTCCTATTATTTCCCTTTGAATCTATTATATATGCTATATACAGCCTTATTTTATTAAAGGGGGGTGGGGAGAGGGCGCACAAAAGTTCTGGGGTTGCTGTATATGGTTGTTTACTCTTCTCAGATCTCTCCAATCCAGCTTCTAAAGTAAGGCATAAAAGATGGCTGTTTGACAACTCGGGGAGATTTATCAGTCTTCAAATATATTTTAATGAACAGGAAAGGTCTTAAAATCCTTGCATTGTGACTGTACCCTTTGAAAGGGGTTTAATTTCTTGTAGGCGTATGGAGTCTGCTCAGCCTCTTAGCCGGCTGATATAATCACAAAACAGGCAAAAGCAGTAAGTTGGTTTCTATAATTAAATCTTTTCCAATTCTAGGGCTTTGCTTCCCACTCCCACCCCTTGATTCCCACATGAAATCACCGGCCATTATACCTTGCCATTCCAAAGGTTATTCATTCAATGCTTCACCTGGTATAGTTTTTGAAACTTTTTAAAAAAAAAGTTTACGAAACACTTCAAAGTTTTCAGAGGTTTTTCTTTCCTCCTAAAGAAGTACAAATGAAGGCTTATAGTAGAGCTTTTTTTGTTTTTGTTTTCTCCTAGCAGTTAATAAATTGCATTTTGACTGTTTCAAAAAAACAAGATGATACCCTTCATTCAAGGCCAATTAAACAAGCCTAGCACTGTGACATTAAATGATCTCTTGTTCTAATATGGAAGATGGGATGGAGGTGTGGCAGAGTGGTACTGTTCAGAAAGTAACTAGGGGTGGATTTAAACACAGGAACACAACACTGTAAATGAGTCAGAAATCAGATCGTTAGAGGAAATATCAATGCCCGCGTGTTATTAATTAAACTCAAATTCCCGAACATGGCTCTACTTTGAGCTAGCCACATGTTTCACACGGTATGTATTTTAAAGTTTGTTTTCCAGTTTCTGCACATGTTTTGACCTGCAGAAACCAGGGAATAGATGGCGTCCAAGCATTAAGAAAAACATCTCTTTGTCTCGCCTCCGGTTGTATAGTGGCACTTTGTTATCCTACATGACAGTACATGACAGACCCTGGATACAGTATGATTTAAGAAACTTCCTCAAGAGGTTGAAGAGAGGAAACGCTAGAGTCTGTCCTCCCTTCCATGAGGCACTACAAGGGTTATCTCTTGCAAATCTTGAAGATTAATGGAGGAGAGAGGCCACATGGGAGTTTGCCCGTTAAAGAAGAAGAAGAAAAGACCAGAAATGTTGAAGCTAACCTGAGAATATCAGCACCTTTACCTAACTGCTGATGTTAGCTTTTTACATTTTGATTTAAAGATCCTCACTGGAAAATAATTATAGGTGCAGAGAATTCAAGCGTGCCTATGTTACCTCATAAATCTGCTCTTACAACAACCTTTAAAGGTAGATCACGTGTATTATTTCTATATTGCTAATAGGGAGGTGATAAGAATTGGATAAGAAGTAGATAAAAAGTGTTTCTGAGGAGAGACACCCTTCTGGGATCCTTGCAATACACAAGGTCTCTGTCCATACACATTCCATCTGCCACAATGATGGGCATTTCGCTAAGGTTTAAAAATACCTGGAATTCAACCGCATTTTGTCATATTTTACAAAGCATCTCTAGCACCAGCTGATGGTGTTATGTGCAATACCATTTCTACCAATACTGTTACAAGCTGTGGTAACAGTAAAATCATCAGGGTACGATTGCTCAGGAAAATACACCGTCGATACCTTCCTCTGTCAAGTGAAAGCAACTTTTTATAAATTTCAAGTAAGTTGGAAAGAGGTTAAAGGAACAGAAATATGGAAATTCCTTTGAAATAACTGACAGAAAAGGCATTTTTTCTCTCATTTCAAAACATTCTTCAATAATGTGCTCAAATCTCCTGCAGTTTAGCAGTATTAATAATGCAGATTCATTCCTACCATCTAGCTCAGTCCATAGCTCAGTGCCATATACAAATACTCTGAAGGAATTTGATTACCAATGTGCCTAACCTCACAGAAGCTCAATTTTCCGGGCTCTGCTGCCAAGAGAGAGTCTGCAATGTTCCCTGATGCCCTCATTACTCCTGTTTTCCAAATTCAATGACCTAATCCAGATCTAGCCATTGCTGTTGGCTTGCAAATTTATTCTGTGTAACTTAGTGCTGACTTCAGTACATATTTCCCCCCAGAATACAGTGGGGATTTTTTTTCTAGGGCCTGGATCTGACGGACCTCAAGACCAGTTCCATCCCCCAAGGAAGCTTTGTGTTTCTTAAAACGAAACCACATGGGAAATCTTTTTTTTTTTTTAAGTAATTTTTGATATAATATGGAGTTTGCTGCTGACAGATCTGAAGCATACGAAGCCAGATCATCATGTGGCAGTCAGGAATCATACCAAGAGGTCACAACTGAGGGCAGGGATGGGGAACCTCAGCCTGGGGGGCCAAATTCACCTCTCCAGCCCTCTCCATTTGGCCACTGGGACATTTTCCAGGCCACATCCCTCACTGGCACTGCTTTGCAGTCTCTGGGTGTTTTTGCCTGCCTGTGAAGAGTCCTTGAACTCTTATCAAGCTTCTCACTTTCTTGATGGAGGCTCTGGGAGGGCAGAAACTATCCTGTGCCCACTTTTGCCCCTGGCCTTGCCCACCACTGGTATGTGAAGCCCAGGAGGTGGCCCAGAAGGGAATGCCACCCTTGAGCTAAAAACAGGTTTCCGTCCTTAACTGAGGGGGTCGAGTTGGGAGTTGGAGCTGAAGACATTAGAACAAGATGAGAGCCAACAAGATGAGAGATTTATTGTATGAGAAAAGTCCCAGCCTGTTCAGGAAGCATTCATCATCATAACGTGCTTGCATGCTGCCTTTCCAAAATAAACCATGCTCAAGGTAGCCTACAATATGAAAAAATAGGAGGCCCCCCCCCAACAACTCTCAGCCCCCTTAAGAAACTACAGTTCCCAGGATTATTGGGGGAGGAGACGACTGCTTAATACAGTGGGCACCTCGGTTTTCAAATGTAATCCATTGCAGAAGACCGTTTGACTTCCAAAACGTTCGGAAACCGAGGTGCAAAGGGCAGTCTGCAAATTTACAGAGAAAATTGAGGAAAATACAGTGGTACCTCAGCGGAAGCCATTCAACTTCTGAGGCACGTTCAAAAACAGAAGCATTTACTTCCGGGTTTTCGGCATTCGAAAACCAAAACATTTGACTTCCGAGATGCTCAGAAACTGAGGTACCACTGTACTGTGTATGATACCATACAGATAGGGCCTGTGCTTCAAAATATAAAAATATACCACTTAAACAAGAAGGCAATGAAAACATCTACGGTAATTGAGAAATTCCCTTGTGATTCGTAATGCCGAACAATAAAATACAAAACATCACCCCAAGCAAAAAATCCCACCTCCAAAATTAAATATTGACCGCAACAAAAGCCCCTAAGTGACTCCCCACTCTGATATTTCTAGGCACCCAGAGTTTTTCTGGACTCACAGTAAGAGTCCTTTAACAGTTACAGTTTATGTACCCACCCACCCCCAAAACCCAGGAGGGCAAATCAGGGCACCCCCCTATCCCGCCACTCATTTGCCCTCTCACCTGCTTGCCTACCCACTCACCCCCTTCCTCCCCATCTCACACAATTTTTCTCAACCTCTGCCTCCTCCTCCACCACCTGCACCGCGTCCTGCTTCCGGAAGTGCTGTGACAGAAAGAGGAAGAAGAGTGGTGAAGCCTGGGGCCAAGGTAGGTATTGCTTCTTCCAACTCTACCCCACCTCACTCTGGTGTGAGCCAACTGACTCATGCAGTAGATTGGGGGGGGGGGAATGCCCGTCTTTTGGTCCCACGCTCTGACATGACAAGAGCACAGGAGCCAAAACAGACCACCAAGGATTGAGATGAGAAGCCGGGCCAGCTTCTGTCAATCTGGGATGTCCCACTTAAAACGGGACTGTTGTGCGGTAAGCAGTTTTGTAGCTGGGTTCAGGGCCACAAGGAAATAGGCCAGCAAAGCAAGAGATTGGACTCTGCAGTGAAGCCTTTCTAGCTAGCGCCCACTGAAACCACTCCCGTAGTTGAACACTGAGTACCCAGGACTTGGCCCAAACTTGGGACTCAATGCATGTGTTAGCTGTGCCAATGGGTTTAACCATCAAACCTGCCTTATACCGAATCAGACATTGGTCAGTCTAGTCCATTACTGCTTGCACTGACTGGCAGCTGAGCTCCCTAGGTTTCGATCAGAGATCTGTCCCAACACCTGTTATTTTATCTGTTAGAATGGAGATGCCAGGATTGGGCCTCCTGCATGCAAAATACTTGTTTCTAGCCAGACTAGATCCTCCAAAATGTTCCAAGTTTTTTTTTAAAAAATCCCTCTGAGCATGGCCAGACCCCTAGGTGTGCTAATGTGGATCTCTGGATTGCAGCCAAATTGTTAAAAATTATTTTCAAAACCTGAATGAAGGCTCTATCAGGGAATTGGCTGAATAAGACATCATTATTTCAAACGATATATATTAAAAAGACCCCAATAGTTACAGTAAGCTCAAGAGTGACCTTTCCTTGTGGGACAATATGAAGGCACTTTAGACCATCCCTTTGATTATACCGATCTAACTAAGGAAGAGGTATTATTATTTTTGTTCTAGGGAACGATCTACTGAATTACACATGTCTAGGCTGTCACTCACAGTGGCAGCACAGCAAAGGGAACTTCTTTGATCTCTGGAAAGTTAAAAGTTGCAGACAGCAGGAGTCCGTGATGAAGGTAAAGTTAATACGCAGATCCTGGAGCTCATGTAGCAATGGAAAAGGTAGATTATGAGGCGTACCTTGTTAGTTGCCTTGACCTGTTATTGATCATCGCGCTAATAGCTATTATGCTAAGATTGCGATAAGAATCTGGTAAGGCTTAGAAGGTAATGACCAGCTAAATTGCTATAGTTACATCACAGTTTAACTTGATTTTGCAGACTTTATGGAAATAAATCAGTTAGTTTGCCGTTCAGATTACATTATATCCTCTGGCATTGTGAAGACAGCTCCCACCACTAAGGTTTTCACATTAAGCAAGATTCCAGGTCTTGTCTGTTTCAGAGACTCCGAGCAAAGCTCCTTCATAGCCCCTAGATTCAGCTGGGTCTTGCTGAATAAATACAGCGATGAAATGGTTGTTGTTTAAAAAGGACACAATTAGTATGTGTCAAGACAGAAGCCATTGTTTTCTTTTGACTTCAGCAACAAGGCAGTATATTTTTATTATTATGATTAAAATGTATAGACTGCAAAAAGCCATCGAAGCAGCATATAGGGAAAACAACCCAATAAAACAACCCAAACCTGAATTTACCCGCGTGTGATTGAAAACCCCTCAAAAATGGTGACAATCTGCAAGTGCCCATTAAGCAGGATTCACGGTCCTCTGCTTCAGAGGTTATAAACTTGTGCCTTAAATGGCCCACGTCAGATTGCAGGTTCAGGCTGACAAGACTGGGCACAGAACATGTCGGTATGGAAGAGAAAACATGTAGGTGTTCATGGGAGAAAGAATGCATGTGAGCACATGCAAGTGAAAGGAAGAATCTGGAGTGATGCTGAGGCGCAGGTGAAACTAAATGAGAACATATGTGACTATGAGTATAAGAAGTAAAAAGACCATACAGGTGAGAGTATTGTGCAGGTAAGAATGTATGGGTGTGTCCGGATCGATTGATTATCTGTTTATTTATTACATTTATATACCTGTAACTTCCTGTGGTATGTTGCAAGTTGTCATACCACAAATGGTGCAGTGTTGCTTTTTCCGTCCAACATTATTTTTGTGCTTCAGTGCCCTCCGGACAGCAATAATGCAGTAACCTTTGGGAAGCATCACAGAATAACTAATAAAGTGGACTGTTGTGTGGATAATGCGGCATAAATCCATCACTGATGTGCACTGTTTATTGCATCAATGACATGTCACAGAAAACAACCACACTGTTATGTACTGAGCTGAATCCTAGAACAATAGGATCCAGAATGCAGCAGTCTGATTGGTCTGCAGGAGCCACCCAATCCAGCTCCAGGTGGAAGTGAATCAGTGACCTGATTGGCCTGCAGGAGCAGCCAATCAGGCTCCTAGATGAAGTGAATCAGCAACCTGATTAACCTGCAGGAGCAGCCAATCAGGCTTCTGGAGGAGGTGAATCCATGACCTGATTTGCCTACAGGAGCAGCCCGGAATTAGCCAATCACACGGGGTCCATTGTGTAAATAATGTATATATAGCTAGACATTTTGGTGAAAGTTTCATTCATTGCAACTATGAGCTGAATACAGAGCATGAAATTCACATTCGACTCCAAGTATATTTCACACACACAGACCCAGTCTGGAGAAGTCCATTGCCAGCCATTTAGTATTCAACTCTTTGGCTTCAGGCCTCTGGTAAAGAGTTGTTGCTGGCAAAAGACAGAAATGTAAATTAACAGATGGATGGATGTTGCATGATTTTTGATTCTTCTAGTTTGGGTGGTATCCCGGTGCTCACTCAACTCCCTTAAGCAGCATGCTAGGGAGATATAATGCTATGTTTCTCCATCCTAGAGTGCACTTACTTTAAAAGCGTTCCCAAACCATCTCTTGGAACCATCTTTCCATTTGTTTAAGTGGTTCATTCTTGGAGTGCAGTTTTCTTATTCTTATGGGGAGAAATGCTTACTTATCTATGCAGTCTTTAGACTCTGAAAGTAGAGGCCTAGAAAGCTGCTGCGATATGACCCATTTAAAAACAACAACAACTGGGAATTTAGGTGCTTAAATGTCAAAATAGTGTGTTTCGTTAAAGCAGTATAATATATACACAACTCTTTCAAGTCATCAGACAACACCTTTGAACAAAGAAAAATCAATTTTAAAAGTCAAATATTGCCATTAAAATTGAATATTTGATATTCTGGAATAGGGATTTTGAGGGTGGATAACTTGCCAGCATTTATAAAGAAACAGTGGAGTATTTTGCCTTAGCTGCATACACACTTGCCTTTAAAGCATATTTGGAGCACATTCTTTCCCTCAAAGAGTTCTGGGCCTGTTTTCTGGGAACTGTAGTTCACAGAATTACAATTCCCAGCAACCCTTAACAAACAGACTTCATTTTCTCTGGGATGGGGAGGAGCCAGGATCCCTGACACCTGTGAGAGATTTAATCAGTCTGCAACCTCCATCTTGGAACGGAGCCTGCTAGCAGACCTCATGGATACATCACCAGTCTGATTTTTGTACTTCTTCCACCACCACTGCCACCTTTATATAACATCTTGCCTCATGAAGAGCTGTGGAGAACTTGAAAGCTTGGAGCTTCCCCCCTTACAGATCAACTTTATAAACAGGAAGAACCACCTGTATCTTAACTTGGTCATACTCAGACTCACGGAAAGTAATGGACATGAAACATTAAGTTCCAATGGGTTTACCCTGAGAATCATTTAAGGTAGATCCACACTATACATTTAAAGCATATTCAACTCTCACAACTTTCCCCCAGAGAATCCTAGGAACAGTAGTTTTCCCCTCACAAAGCTACGATTTGCAGCATCTTATAACAAACTACAGTTCCCAGAATTATTGGGGGACAGTAATGTGTTTTAATTGTGTGCTGAATGTGCTTTGAATGCATAGTGTGGACCTGCCTTTGGTTGGATACAGCCCCAGGAAAAAGCAATGCAATAGATGGCTGAAAAGGAAATAAACTGAGGATCTTTGGCTGAGGAAAGTTTGTGGAGAAAACACTGTAAGGGCAGCCTTGGTGGAGCTTAACTGACTAAGCCGATTGAGAAGACCAAATGTGAATGTGTTGGGTGTACATTCCTTGCTCTGACTTCCTAAGAGTATCACTATCCTGTTGGCCTGGCTGTAGCTTTCCTGGCCATTTCCCACAAGCCAAAAATTCTACAAAACAACCCTGCTGAGGAAGTTTATGGCTAACCTGGCATCGGACCTGTTTTCGTGTTTTTAAGTGCAGCCAATATCAAGCGATGGATGCTTCTGCACACCCCTTAAGTCTCACAGAATGTGACTGTGATGTGTGTGTGTTTTGCCTGGCCTCAGATGTGAAAACCACAAGCAGAGGCCCCCCACATGGATGGCCAAGTTTAGCTTTTAGAAAGAACGGGAAGTAGCAGGGAGAATGGCCTTTAGTTTTCTTAGGGGGGCCTTGTCAACAGCCTTTTGCTATGTTCATCAAAGGACACTAAAACCAGTGGAGAGACTGTGGTTGTTATTCAAGACACATCATTGGTCTTCTATGAAATATTGTAAATAGGTTATTTTTTAAAATTAACATAACCTGCATGGAATAATCCTGTTCCCTTAGTGACTTTTACATCAAAGGCTTTGCAGGGGAATTAAAAAATAAATAAAAAATTAGCATCTAGTTGGAGACTTCTTGATGGGCTTAAGATGCAATTTGAAAAAATAATTTTGGGAAAGAACAAAAAAAAAATTTCTAAAATATATAGTACCCTATTAGAATGGGAAATAAAGGATGAGTTTGTAAAGGCAGTGATGATTCACTGGGTGTCAGATTTCAGATTCAATATAAAAATCTCAGCATGGGGGGGGAAAGTGGAATAACACAATAATTTTTTTTGGCACGTTACACAATCAGGGGAAACATTCCAAAAATGATGTACAGATGGTATCTGATGCCCAGTAAACTCACTAAAATGTATTTAAGAAAGGATCAAATTTATCTTGGAAATGTTCAGATGAAGAGGGCTCTTTAATTCACATGTGGTGGCAGTGCAAATTTGCAAAAAGAAATGTGGGAAATGATATATGACAAATTTTTAAAAGATGCTTACGTGCACTTTCCCCCCAAAACCAGAAGCATTTCTGTTAGCAATAGTAGGTTAGGAAATACAAAAAAAGTTAAAAACTTATTTTTTTATGCAACAGCAGCTGCAAGAATACTGTACCCAAAAATGTGGAAAGAGAAGGCTATCCCAACAAAGGATCAATGGTTGTGATAAACTAATAGAATATGTTGAACTAGCAAGTATGGCGGCCAAAATAAGAAATATAGATGGAAAGGAAATAACAAGAGAGTGGGAAGAATTTGAAGGGTATTTAAAATGAAGTAGTATTAATATAAATCTACAAGCAGGGATAAATCTGTGATCAGCAGCAGACAAAATAAAGAGTTATGAATAGAAAGAGAAAGGACTAGATAACCAATGGAGATGTAGCAAAGAATCTGTAATAGGATATCAATGAAAGATAGGTTGGGAAGTCTGTATTAGATTTGATAGGATGGGGAAATGTATACTGAAAAAAGCATAGATAATTTTTTTAAAAGTCATTCATTTTAGCTATCATGTATTAAAAACAGATATTTAGATCCATATAGGAAATATATTCGTGTTCCATAATCACAATCCATGACATCGTTTGAATTTAAGAAGTACTATAGGGTTTATCTTGACTAAGGTTAAATTTCTAATGGGACAAACCAATATATATCTACCTAGGAGTAAGCCCCACTGATTGCAATCAAACTCCCACGAATATATATCGTATTTATAAAGTTGCAGCCAACAGTTGTAACCCTATACCCATGTAAAGGATTTACTTTAAAGAAGCCAGTATTAAGGCAGCGATCCAGAACTCACTTGGTAGAGACTAACAGCACAATCCTATGCTAGTTTACTTAGCAGTAAATTCTGCTGTGCTTAATGGGATTTACTCTCACATAAGTGTGGCTAGGACTGCAGTAGAAGTCCCATTGAACCTAGGGGAACTTAAACATGTTTGCTCTTAAAGACTGTCTATCTATATCTATCTATCTATCTATCTATCTATCTATCTATCTATCTATCTATCATCTATCTATCGATCTATATCTATCTATATCATCTATATCATCTATATCTATCATCTATCATAATGTAAAAATCTGTTTAGCTTTGCAGAGCTACAGATTCCATCACTTGATTTCTGAGCTCTAACAATCATGCAAAATTGGTTAACAATGTTGCTTACCTACCATACTGTTGGTTAGCTTAAACTAGAAAGAAACCCAAACAGATTTGGGAGGTCAGGAACAGAAGCGCAATTGTTTTCCAGGAGGAAAAATAAACCCACCCACATTTTTTATTTTATTTTTAGATCATCTATTTTTAACTTTCTAAAATTAGTGTAAAGATAACAGAGTAGTTAACCATGGTCCTAGACTACTTCATTACCTTAGTTATTAGCTTGACAGACTAAGTGACTCCCCATTAAACATCAATGACAGAAGAGTTGGAGAGTTTAAAAGGTCAATAACTACTTTGATAGGCTCCCCTTATGTAGCTTCCCACCAGAGACTTCTGGAGCTTAAACACTGACAAGCTAATTGCTCTTTTTTCCCCCTAATTAAGCAAACCCTTCTCTATTAGCCTGTTTGCCATGATTGCTCATTTTCAAGACCTTTCAAGATCTAACCTAATATAAATTCATTAGTGAATCGCAGAAATGAAACCAACCCCAACTAGTTGCCATTATTAACTGAACAGGCTGCAGGAATTCAATGCATTTTTTTAAAAAAACCCCACACAAATGCGGGAGCAAAAATCCTAATAGGTCAAAGAAGAATTTGTGAAGGGGAGAAATGTCAATGTCACGAAGCTATGGACCTCCCACGAAAGGGAGACCTGTGGCCCACCAGGTGGCCGTCATCCTGATGATTGCCTACACTGGCCAGGGCTGATGGGAATTGGAGTCCAGTAACATTTAAAGGGCCACAGACTCCCCATCTGTGTCCTAGAAGATTACTGAACTAGGTATATTGTGAATGTGCAACAACACACACACACACACACACACACACACAGACATATTACACCTTTGCTGTGTTGCTATTTTCTAGTAAGTCTTCTGCTGGCCTATAAATGTGAAAATTGCAAATTGTATTTGATTGACTACAACTTAGTGGCTGATCTGTGATCATAATAATAAAGATTGATGGATTGATCTATCTCCTGTTCAAAAACTTTTGAGGAGGTAACCTGCAGTAACTGAGAATAGCAAAAGTTACTTAGCAACCAAAGCTAGACAAAAAGGAGCCATAGAGCCCTTTCACCTTTGGCTGACACATGTGATGCGTTGATTGTTCACAAATAGCAAAATATTCAGTTTTCAGTGTTGAGCAAAATCAATAGCTTGATGATACACAGTGGCTGCTTTTTGAGAAATCTGTCAGTCAAAATCCACAAAAAACCCTACAAGCTTAACTAGGGCTATGTTTCTGAGGTGTGGTGGATGGCTGCAAGGGAAAGGGCCTGCTTGGTGGTGGCTTCCTGACTATGGAATATTGTCTTCAAACAGGCTCACCCGGCACCTAACTTGATGTCATTTTGGAACCAAGTAGACCCCTTTCCATTTCTCCAATCAGAGGATCTCAGATACCCACTGGCTATATCAAATGGAGAAATATGCGGGGGGCGGGGTTGCAAAGGAAAAGTGTGGGGGGGGGAAGGTTTGATTCCACCCTCCACCTGCTGCTTCTCTCTTACAAATCATCTCCCCACAATGATTGCTAGGAAGTGAAGCATGAGTTCCCGGATCTGCGTTTGCTGCCAGGTGCAAAAACGGGCCCTTAAAAAACAAGAGACTTTGCCATCTCATTTCAAAATGTTTACCTCTGAAACATGTTTCTATACAGCCTCAATTTTATGGGACGATGCATAGGTGCATTTACACGAGGCCACAATTCCAGAAGGAGGGATAGGAAAGGCAGAAAGAATTGCACAAAAAGGATAAATGAAAAATGCCAAGCCAAGGTCAGAATGAATCCAAGGCATGTCTGCAATGCTTTACAATTTTGTGCATGTCTACTCAGAAGTAACTGTTGGAGTTCATAGTCTACGTGCAACTTGGCAAGTGAGCATTAGTGTTTTGACTACAGGCTAGGGAGACAGAGCACAGGAGAAATTTGCCGGGAGATAAGAGGACCTAGTAACAGCTCGGTGATTGGCTGAGGTCTCTCATATAGGCAGCATGACCTATGACATTGTTCGGCTAGTTAGGAGTAATCCACAGTGCTTGGAGAGTGATGAAGTTCGTGTCTGTATATAGTAACTTGTATATCGCTTGTGGGTTTACGGCCGTATAAAATAAACTACAAAATCAAGTTACTAGTCGTCAGCTTTGTTTCTGATTGTTGTCCTGACTGCGCAGTCTCGATCGTTGCCTAGGAAAAGCTGCACTACTCTGCGAAGTTGTGCATCACTGAAGAAGTTCAGAGGTGAAGAGACTGGTCCTAGTAGCATGCGGAAGGACTTCAGAAAGTGTTCAGAGGCTTTGGAGTTTTAACAGTAGCCACCACTGATTTCAATGGGATTTACCCCCAAGCCTCAATCTTCTTCCATCTGCCCCATGACCAAAAAGAATTGTGCTCTCACTAAGATGGCCAGATCTTAAAGAGGGCGGCTTCTGCACAGCTGGCAGTTATGGTTTACCTGCTGAAATTGCCTCCTCTACGTACCTATTAAAGGTGCAGGAGCCCGCTTCTCTGAGCACTCTAGCTCTCACTTCAGAAAACCTGTATCTGTTCCACAGTAATTACTCATTTTTACCCAAATTAAAGGCATATTCGCATTTACTAGGAACATAGTTGTTGCTGGCATCCATCTGTCTCAGGAGACAATGGAGGAGTGTGCCTTTTACTAGGAACCTATTAAAGCAACATATTTTAAAAAGAACTCCAAGCTCGTTTATTGAATTTCTCATGATCTTGCTTCTTTTTTATAAAAGCGTCTCATTGTGTCACCTCTGCTAAAGAAGATATTGGACATTTTATGAAGTTCGCTTTCAGCTTCTCAAGGTCTGTTTTGGAACTTTATAACTTCTCAGTTATAAAGCTTCTTTCCTTTTTAATAAAGGTGCCGGGTGTGGTTCATTCACAAACAGGGCTTACTCACTTCCTGTCCTTAAAATAATTATGAATGGCATTTCAAAGCTAGGAAAGCTGCAGAGTACTGGAAAAAGAGAACCAAGTCTGTTTATATGGTAGCTTGGTTGCTTTATATGCATATGTAGATCTTATTAAAGTCCTTTACCAAGATGCTTGGCCTCCTTTGTGACAGATCAGAACCAAGTTTGTCTTCCTCTGTTCTCCATGTCCCATCTGCTGCGTGATGTGTGTGGATTTTCTGTAGTGGTGCAGCTCCCTTAAGTGCATCCCAACAAACTCTATACTCCAGGAGCAATTTATTCTATCCAAAGGGGTGGAGGTGAATTTTTCATTTAGTTGGGGTTTGTTTGTTTTTTAAAATATGAAACAGCCCAATTCATACTTTCTGAAACAATATGTCTGAACCAAATCACAGCTGTCCTTTAGCCTTTGCTCTTCTCTGAATTTTGCAATGCAGTTTCCCAAGCAAATACTGTGTACAAAAGTGTGCGCATTAGAGGAAATTGTGCATGAAATGCATATATTGATGAAAAGAACATACAAAATGAAAAAAAATGGGGCATTGCTCAATGTCCGGCCAAACTGCACACAAATGTTAGGCGAAATTTGCACTAAAATGCTGACGAATTTCCGTGAGGACTTTATAAAAGGGGGAAAAATGCAGACTGATAAGTTGTCATGGACTGGTTGGATGCAGAGGAATTGTGGGAGGAATCAGTTGGGGAACCCTCAAGGGAAGAAGGCTCAGAGGCCCAGTAGTGGTGGTGGTGGTGGGACAACAGTGAGTGATCAGAGGGAAGAAGGAGAAGACTGGGAAGAGGAGGTGTCAGACGCTGAAGAGGTAGCAGAGCTTAGGCAGCTAGGAGAGTCAGTGGTGGAGAGAAGTCCATAATCAGAGACTGAAGCTGAAGCAGGAGAGGTGGGAGAACAAGAGGCAGAGATGAGTCAGGCTGGTGAAGAGGCGCAGGTGTCTCCCCCTCTTGCTGTGGCAAGTTCCCCTCCTCACAGTCTTCCAGAACCAGAAGAGGCATGAAAAGTACAGAGAAGAAGTTAGCTGCATGCAGGCTCAGTCTCCAATTGCTCCTCCCCTGAGGAGGTGGGGACTTTCAGTCTTGGCAGCTGATTTTCATGGAAGAAGACCACTGGGAATCAGCTGCTCTGCTCACTAGACCTAACACTCCATCAAGTCTGTGGAAATCATATTTTTTGCTAGTTCCATCTTTGAACTGTGTGATTGCTGCTATTGAACAGAGTAGAAGTTCTCAAGCTTCCCACTCTTGCACAGAGCATTAAAATTGCTAGGGGTCTCAGCAGACCATTTAAACTTTCATTTCTTCTACAAAAAAGCACAGGCATAACCCAAAGATTACTTTTTTTAAAAAAAACAACAACAATTCAGTGCCAGCATCATTTTTTAAAAGCAGCACAGCATTATGAAAATCATGGGTCCCAGTTCAAAGCCTCAGTGTCTTGCTTGGTAATCCAACCCTGGTCAAATCTGCTTTGATTTCAATCATTAGAAAAAATAAATCAGGTCCAAATATTTCTGTTTTGCAACCTTTCCATGGGGCCTCCTGAATGGAGCTCATAGGTGAGTGGTCCATTTGAGGACATCTGGTATAGAGAAGTGAACGGGCTTGTGTGGATTCACTCTCCACAAACCATCATCCAAAGGAAATTAGACAGCCTCCTACGATTGCAAAGCACCCGTTCATAACTAATTGCTACATGAAGTTTCTTTATAGTGAGGATTCATTCCCAGTCATAAGCAGATCATCGAGGTGCTACTCCTTCTCAAGTGTGAGGAACAAAGGTGTGTGTGGTCTGACTAGGACCAGGTTTCCAGTGAGCATAGACCATCAAGGATCCTCTCAGAGGGTGTAGGCAGGTGCTGTGTCATGGTCCAGGTTAGGAGGTCAGGAACTGGAAGGACATGTCAAAGCACACAGTGAGGCAGCGAGATGGAACACAGAGATGGGTAGAGGCTGGAAGAGGATGTAAAGATCAGGATAACACACCCTGAAGGCAGGGTGAAAGATCAGGGTAGGAATCAAGGTGAACCTGGGATGTGCGTAGGAATCATGTGGCCCTCTAGATGTTGCTGGACTTCAGCTCCCTTCATCCGTGGCCACTGGGCATTCCGGTTTGGACTAGAGTCCTACAATATCTGGAGGTATACTTAAGAACATAAGAAGAGTCTGTCAGATCAGTCTGCTTTAACCCACTTTTTATCTTGCCTGTAAGAATGATGATAAAAATCTGAACAGGTAGAACCTTCTCTGACTGGTCTTTTGGAGACCATACTCTGTGTGGATGCTAGCACATTTGAGACCCACAGGCCTCCAATCCTCCTGACATCACCCTGTATTCTGGCAAAGTTAACTGGAACCATGAGCCATCTGAGGCCACTGAAAGGACAAGGGGCATGCCGGCCTACTCAAGGCACAGAATCATCAGGCGGGTGGGGGTTTAAAAAGGAGAAATAAGACAAAGCGGCAACAGGTTAGCCAATTAAGTTTGAGGCTGCTTTTGATCTCTTGAGCATGGCGGGCAGGAGGAGTTAATGAGCTCACAGAAAAGCATAATGCGGAGGCCCAGAGTTTAATCATGACTGTCAGCAAGAGCTTTAAATGCATTAGGGTGCCAGGGCTGCCTCTATGCTGGAGAAGGGCCATGGTATAATGCCCACCAATCATGGCCCCCTCACCTAGCCGGCTTACATGACAGCAATAATCAACCTACAGTTAGAGCCAAATGGGTGCCATTTTAATTCCCCACCATGAGTGATGCTGTGGTGTGACCTGCAGTGCATTGTGGGAAATTTAAATGACATCTTGTCGTTGCACACCATAAGGGCTCCTCTGCGACAGGCATCAATGGGCTCCAGCAGCTGGATTAAGGATTCCTGGTGCTCATGCCAGCCCTGAAGGCTGCAATACAAATTTTAATGCCAGTCATTTTAATGATTGTCCTGTATTGATTTTAAAGGGCCTTGATGTTGCTGTACACCAGGCTTCCTCAAACTCGACCCTCCAGATGTTTTGAGACTACAGTTCCCATCATCCCTGACCACTGGTCCTGCTAGCTAGGAATCATGGGAGTTGTAGGCCAAAAACATCTGGAGGGCTGAGGTTGAGAAAGCCTGCTGTTTTGTGAGAGGGTGATATATAAGTACTTTAATAAAGAAATATAAATAAATGCAATCCTATGCCTAATGTAGGAGGGTGTCCCCTTGAACTCAGTGGGACATTTCTTTATAGATATGCATAGAACTCCACTGTAGAGCTGATACAAAAGCATAAATATGGGTTTGAAGAAAGGGGGAGCTATGGTTGACTTATTTCCTGCTGCATTGCAGGAAGACACATTCCATAGGCTGCAAAGTAACAATCCCTTCCTGAAAGTAAAAGCAGTATTCCTATTTGCATATGCTCTTTTTCTCAAAAAACAGGTGCCAGAACTCACCATGAACGTCTCCCTTGCTCTCTGAGAATGGCAATGGTGCTCAACTGAGAGGTGCCGGAACTGAGTTCTGGTTAATTCCTGCTGGGGGGCGGGGGAAGCCCTGGTTAAAACCAATAAAAATATTTCACAAAACATATATAGAGATAAAACCAACAAAATTTAAACACAAAATTTAAAAGCAAATATGTATAATTAAAGTACCGTAGACTTGCCTAAGCAAAAATGATTTTAGCTGGCAGCAAAAACAGTATAGCGAAAGTGCCTACTTAATATCAACAGGCGGGGAGTTCCAAAGCATCAGTACTGCCACCCTAAAAGATCAATTTCTTGCGAGTGTGGAACAAACATTATGTGCCAGCCCTAAAGATCACAGAAGTCAAGCAGGGACGTATGGCACAATCCTTGAGGTAAACTGGTCCCTTGAATTTGGCCCAGTAAAAATCTGGCAGAAAGTACTGGTCTTTGAGCAGAGGTGTAGCAGTAAAGTAAAAATGGTAAAGGACCCCTGGATGGCTAAGTTCAGTCAAAGGTGACAATGGGGTGTAGCACACTGATGGGGTCTTACTTCCATTAGCAATTGTGCTGCAGCGTTCTGCATTAACTGCAGTTTCCAGACAAAGGAAGGCCCCTATAGAGTGCATTGCAGCAATGCAATACTGTATTGAAGTGCAGTTTCACTCTCTCCACCCCTTCCCCAAACTGAGTACCGAGTGGAATTTTGCCTCATATTTCAAGCTGAAACGTAAATGGCCTGGAGTCATTTGTTTCCTATTTAACACGCTCTTGAAACAAGCTTCTTAAGAACCTCTGCAAACATGCAGCTGTACCAATACTGACAATCATTTCATTCTACCACCGGATGAGTAACAACATGAGTTAAAGGATTAGCACTGTCCATCATAACGGAACTGCGCTGTAAAGCAGAACTGGATGCTTTTAGTTTTTAAAAACATAATCGTATACATACATGCCAGCTTCTTTAATGTGAAAAACCTCTAAGCGAATTCCGGTTACCATATATCAAGAGCCAAGCCTGCTTAAGGAGGAAGCAATAGTCACATAACCTCATTTTCAATTTACGCTTAAATGAGGGCATATTCTTATCATCCCTTATCATTAAAGACAAGGGTTCTTGACAAGAGATTCCTTTAGGAGCAGATATGGCGCACACACAGAAAGAGAACAAGGTGAAGAGGAAATGGATGCATTATAACAAGGGGAAGGGAGAAACTTGTTATATATAACAAGGTGGTAAATAAACCTTGCTTTAAATAATTTACTTGCCCAGGGATTGATATTCAAGGTGGATATAAAGTTCACTATAATCTTAAAGCAGCCCATGATAAAACACAGTAGAAGAAATAAATAAATAAATATCTAACAAAACAATTAATGGCCAGAACACCAAGACAAGCTACCCCTGCTGAATTTCTCTCTTCTACACAAGTGTCAAAGGTTCCAGATCCTGACAGCGCCCCCCACCCTGTTTTTTACCTGAACACCCTAGATCAGGGGAAGAAAAATAAACCAAGGTGGAAGGGAAGGTTAAAGTTACAGGTAAAGTGACAGATGAGGACCACTAGATGAGGGAGTTCCAACCCTCAATATAGGTGGACTGTAGAGGCTGAAAACCCATCCCAATAAACAAAAGAACATCAGAATTTAAGACTGGGAAGAATGTAATGCATGTATCAATAGATCTGGCTACGAGAGTTGCATCCCCGCAACCGCTCCCAGGAAGAACATCATGGCAAGGAGAAGACCAGCCTCACCCCATCCATTGGGTGACATCTTGGTGGGCCCCGTGAGGGCAAGATGCTGGACTAGATGGGTCGTTGGCCTGATCCATTTCAAGGGCCAATGAAGGAGAAGCTCCAGGGAATTTGCTTCTCTCCTCCTTGCAAGAAACAACATGATGTTCCAACTGTCAGTTGATCTAGGACTGAAGAGAAGCGGGAAGCATGTTCTGGCTCCATCCACCAGGCAGAGGACTAAGGACTTCTGAGTGGTGGTTGTATAATTCACAGAATCATAGAACTTTAGAGTTGGAAGGGATGCCAAGGGTCATCTAGCCCAATGTACTGCAACACAAGAATCACGGCTATTGCCTGTTACTTGTAAGCCTTTTGGGTAATCATTGGAATGTGGGCTAGACACCTTCTGAATAAATGATGGGCAGCAAACCCCCAGTTGGGGGAGGGGCTGAACCAGCCCACCCACCAATTTATTCTGCTCCCCTGAGACTCCCCCAATATTTTGGTGGCAGTAGGAGAAATATATATGCAGAATTGGAATGGGATGGGCAGAGCCCAGGGCTCAGGTGCAGATTGCTCCCTCCCTGGTCATCTGATCAATCCTGTGTTGAGTTGAGAAAAGGGGCTGCCTGCCTGTGTGTGGTGTGCATGCAAGAATGTGGGCTGGTCACACATACTTTGAGACGTGTCATCTACCACCAGGGTCAATGTGGCTGCTCAAATCAATCAATTATTCAGATGTCACCTCGACAGTAGGCACAAAGCTTGCTTCTTTCTGCAAGTGCTATTTTATGTTTTCTCTCACGCACTCTGGCTGTGCATGTCAAGTCCCACTGACTTCAATGGGTCTTACTCCCAGGTAAGTGGGTGTAGGATTACAGCCCAAATGCTGCTCTGTCCAGCTCTTGTATTGATCCATGGTGATCTTGCTTTAGCCACTTAAATAAAACGTCTCTTTCTTGGTGGCTTCTGGGTGGAGATCAGGCTGCTGTCAGTCTTGAGTCCTTGCCATGTTAACAAACCTTTAGTGATGATTTATGGACATCTTCATTTACTTCCTCCCTTCACTCTCATGACGACATATTATTCCCAGGTGAGTTATTGCAACAGATGATTTATCCATTTGGATGTTTTTCAAGGTTATTATAAAATCCAGCTCTGTTACACACGAAGATCCTCACAGTACTTCTTCACTAGTTTTTTTGTGTGATTCCCATCACTCTGCTTTGGAGTAAAAATAAACTCTCAAATATTCATTACCACTCCCCCTGCTATATATAAGTTGTGTAAATAAAATACTCATTTATTTAGGCTGCAAGCTTATACATGTGAGTAGTACCATTTAACTTAGTAGAACTTATTTCTGAGTTGACATATATAGCATTGTAATGTTAATTGTATCATTCATATCAGTTTTTCAAGGCTCAGCTGTATAACATTCAGCTAAAGCAGAATATTCTAGGGAGAACGGAGCGGCAGGGGGGAGGGGAGTGCTGTTGATTTGTAAGCAAAATGTGCTGAAACTTGAAGCCTGTACCTGGCAGTGGACACAAACAAGCAGGCAGCCAGTACCTGGGAAATTAGCAGAGGACGAATTTTCAAGCAGTTTCCTCCAGGCGGCTATTTCCCTGAAGGTTGTATTAGCCCTCAGGGCAAATAATATAAGGAATATAACATTGTCATAGAAGGGCCACCCATTTGTAAGTGAAAACAAACAAGGCTTTCCTGAAGAGGGTGTAGCTGCAGAATTTGCTCATCATTCATATATATATATATATATATATATATATATATATATATATATATTCCTGTTGGACTAGATCAGTTAGTGACTGTATCCTTGCCTCCAGCCAAAGCAAAAACTGTCCCAAGAGTAATATCCTTTCTTTGGAAAGGTTGCCCTTTCTGAGGAGGGATTCGCCCGAGAAGGAGGTGACACCTCATGACTTTCCTCTTTGCTGGGTTGGTACACAACCATTCATCATTCCTTGACACTGGCGGCACCGTTCTTCTGAATCAAGGCGCCGTGGGACTGGAACACGCTAGTAACAGGCCATGGGAGGGTGCTGTGGGTGTTCAGCACAGGCGTTCTGCTCTTCAGAATGAAGGAAAGGAGAACTAGATGAAAAGGCTGTCATGGACTGATCTACAGGTTCAGAAGAAGCACATGGCAAAGACCTCCTGTGGCCGTTTGAGTTCAAGATGTCACCCAGTAACTTACCTTTGCTGGCTCTCCTTCTGCTCTGTGGACACAACAAGGCATCCACCACTACCTCTGCTGCAGTGGCAAGGTCGAGGCTTCCACCACCACCACGAGGCCCATTGCAGCCACTGATGCACTTCCGGAATCCAGTGCCATGCCTCTGGAAGTGCAGCCTTGGCAGGCCTCAGCAGAGGCCTTGCAGCAGAGGAGGCCTCACCACAGTGGTGGTAGCGGCAGAGGCCTCACTGTAGCAGTGGAGGAGGAAGTGGGACATCTGGGATTGACATCAGAAGCTGGGGTGGCTTCTGCCCATCTGGAATGTCCCGCTCAAGTGGGTTTCAGTCATTTACGTCACAGGCAGAGTGGCACCTCCTGAAAGCCAAGAACTTAAATTAGTCAAAGATAGCAAGTCACAGAAAACCCAACCACCCACCACAAAGTAATGCCTGAAGCACATGTGCGTTGTGCTGTAGACACAGTGCATATAGCACAGGGGTGGTCACTGTGCTTTCCAGATGTTGCTTCACCCCAGCACCCGTCATGCATGAGCACTGGTCATGCTGACTGGGGCTGATGGGAGTTGGAGTGGAGCAACATCTGGAGGGAACCAGGTCGGCTGGGGCTGAATGAGAGGCAGCATTGGGCTGGGATCCAAAGGGCCACATGCAATGGATTAAGCAACTTCCTGCTGTAGCATTTGAAGGGGCCCTTAGCAAAGTGTCCTCTCATGGGCCTCCTGCTGCATCCATCCCTGAGCCTTGGGCTTCCCTCAGGAGCACCTCTGAGTCACCACTTGAGTTTCCCAGAATATCCTGGAATGATGCTCCATCAGGAACCTTGTGGAAAATGTTAAACAGTGGGCCAGGTTGGTGGACCTTGACATGTTGCTGGGTCCCCTGGTTATGGCAGCTGCCCAAAGATGCCAGGAACTGATGTTGGACCCTGAGGGATATAGCTGGGAGAAGCAAGACCACCACCTACATGCCTGCATGTATGCTCCTTCTATTCATTCCTGGGCTTGGAAAAATGATTTGAATGTCCATTGTGCGAGGAAATAACACAAAGCTGTGGAACACTGATGCCTACTGGTCTCTCGCAATCAAGGCATTTTGTCTGTGGTGGTATCACAAGCAATATAGCGCTATTAACTCCTTTCTCTCCATAAAATGTGACGTGTAATTACATGGGAGGGCAGGTCCCCCACAACACAATCATGTTTCTGCTTCTCTTCCTCTGTACCACTGCACAGCTGGCTAAATCTCTATCCTTGCGCATTCAGCTAAGACAACAGGCTGCCGTTCCCTGCGCTATGTTCCACAAGGTTTTACTTTTCACTCATGCATGCAATAAACATACATAAACATGGTGCTAATGCATTTTTCCCCCAATAGAGCATTTATTTACTTGCTTCATCTGTCTTTGATCCTCCTCTGCTGGGAGCCAATGAATAAATAATACTGCTGATTATGAGCAGGAAACAATCTGATGGGGTTAGATTCCTCTGAGAGGCCTTTATGGCATTTCTGTTAACTTGGAAGATGGAGCCCTGTTGTGCTCGGTTACAAAGGAAGGAGCATCCCTCTTTCTGTGACAGGAGCTTGCTGGCTTCCCCCAAGGCAATCCAAGATAGAGACTGAAAGGCGAGTCCCCATAGTTTGGGGTGGTCGTGCTATCCTTAAATCAATCTTAACTCAAAAAGGCTGCTGACTGCTAAAGGTTCGTCGCCGTCCTCTTGAATTTCATTGCAGTTTACAAAATAAAGCAAAGAAAACATCAGCCAATAAAACAGACCAGACAAATCCATAAAACAGTATCGCTGCTGCAACGCTCGCACAACAAGCAATTAGAACCGAATGCAGAGAGAAAAGTTGGAAGAAGGAAAAATTGAGGTGTGGGGAGAGAAAAGGTACTCTACTGTCTCCAAATATATATACAGTGGTACCTCGGGTTAAGTACTTAATTCGTTCCGGAGATCCGTTCTTAACCTGAAACTGTTCTTAACCTGAAGCACCACTTTAGCTAATGGGGCCTCCTGCTGCCGCCGCGCCGACAGAGCACGATTTCTGTTCTCATCCTGAAGCAAAGTTCTTAACCTGAGGTAATATTTCTGGGTTAGCAGAGTCTGTAACCTGAACCGTATGTAACCTGAAGCGTATGTAACCCGAGGTACCACTGTACTAGGGAGGAGACAAAATTTACCTCTCTTGGGAGAGAGTTCCTGTTCGTTGGAGCAGCCACCAAGAAGATCCTGCTCCTTGCAGAGCAGAAGCGGGGAGCCTCTTACAGCCTGAGGGCCGCATTCACTTCCAGGCAACCTTCCAGGGGCCACATGTCTGTAGCGGGCAGGGCCAGAGGCAAAAGTGGGTGTAGTGATGAATGTATTATTAGCACATCGTTAAACTATGGAACTCACACCTGCAGGAGGCACTGTTGGTCATTAGCTTGGATGGATTTAAAAGACGACTAGACAGATTGGTGGAGGACAAGGCTATCATTGACTACTAGCCATGAAAGTTATGTGCTACCTCCACTGTCAGAGGCATCATGTCCCTGAATTCCAGTTTCTGGGACTCAGAGGTGGGCAGAGTGCTGCTGTGCTCAGGTCTTGCTTGCAGGCTTCCCACAGGCTTCTGGTTGGCCACTGTGAGAACAGGATGCTGGACCAGGTGGGCCATTGGCCTCATCCATCAGGCTCATCTTGTGTTCTAGAAAAGGGCCAGTGAGCGGGGTTGGGGTGGGGTGTCCAAGGAACAGGGGCATGGCCTGGGGAGAAAGCAGGACTTGCGGGGGGTGTGTGTGTGTGCCAATGGTAGGTGGCGCCAGAGGCAAAACAAATGGGCAGATGTGTTAATAGATGTGAGGTCTGTACAGTTGGTGCCATTCCAGCCACGCAAAAGTCAGAGGTTTATACATAGTCTCTCACACACAAATACACACAGACACCATCCCAGAAAACAAGTCGCCCCATCATAGTTCAGCCACGCAAAAATTTACTGATGAGACAGAGGAACAGGTTCTGTGAGTGGATGCAGCCTGAGAATGAGGGTGTGTTCTGGGATGGAGGCATGGCTTGGAGAAACTCCCAAGAAAAATGAGGTCCTCACTTCTGCTGAAGAGGATTCCTCACAACTCTCAGAGGGTGCAGAGAACAAAAACACATGGAAGAGAGGAGGAGAACCAACCGTATTCTGTTTTCTACCAAGGGGGAAACAAACACAGTCACAACAATGCACCTAGATTTGAAAAGCAAGAAGGTGGTTGCAGGCAAAGTTGCGGGGAAGAAGCAAAGACTTCTGGTTCAGAAATCTGCTTCCCTGTTGCATAGTGCCACATTCATTTGATCGCATTAAAATACACACACACACACACACACACACACACACACACACCTAAAATTGCATTCCCACCAAAATCAATGTTACCTAAACCAAAACAGATGTCGTACCTCCATTCCCATCCCACCCTCCTCCAAAACTGGAAGTAGATTTTGCACATGTTATTCTTTTAGATGTGCTACTGGGTGATTTGCATCACACTAGCCTTGGGAAAACCTGTCTCGCTCCCGATAGAAGATGGACAGCTCGCTTGGAAAATGCCCATGATCAGCAACGATTTGGAGCTAATTTCACGGATGTTTTCCAGTCCCACCCACCCCCATTCCCTCCCCTGATCTCCTGTTCCGATCCTCTGAACAATAGAGCTTCTGAAATTTCCCCTTTTAACATCTTTCACATTGAATCAAGGGTACACTAAGCACACTCCCTGCAGCTGTTGCTGGTCAAATTGCTCCTCTGGAGGGACAAGAGATGAGGTTGCCTCCTTTGAGAAGGTCCAGGCAGAAGGTTTTAGTCCACAGTCCAGCCCACACTCAGTCCTGAAATATGAGAGGCTGGATTCCTTCCCTCCCTCCCCACCCACCCCCACCTACTACCTAACACACATACACAGAGGCAGAGCCTTTAAATGAACCCAGATGGCTGGCACAGAGAGAGGAGCCATCTTGCAAAAGTGCCTGGGGGAGGTCTGCTTGCTGTCATCTCGTTCTGCAGGCCAGGAGTCTTGGAGATGTCTGTGTTGTTTCTTAATCTGAGATCACTCCTGTTTGAGTTTTCCCCAATTTCCTTTTGGAAATGTCACATGGGCACGGCCATCAGAAAGATGTCC
Organism: Podarcis pityusensis; assembly: GCF_964106645.2. NCBI lineage: Eukaryota > Metazoa > Chordata > Lepidosauria > Squamata > Lacertidae > Podarcis > Podarcis pityusensis. The sequence goes on from NC_138037.1 coordinate 28,974,273, forward strand.
CTAAGATTGAACTGACTGGAATCAAACATTCCCCTAAGTCCTAGGTTGAATATTATTACCCTTAATAAAGAACATACACACCCCACATCTATCCAGATCTCAACTGATCTATTGTATTCTCCACCTTTTGTGCATATAAGGGTCAAATGGCTGAGCTATTTGAGCCACAGGTGAACTAAATTAATTGACGAGGGGCATTAGAAAATATTCATAATGTGAAATAAATTAATTGGCAGTGAACAATAGAAAATGCTGAAAAAGAACACAAATTTAATGTTTGTCGATAGCTACTTTAAATTATAATGAAGAATCTTCTAGCGCCCAGCCAGATGGGCAGGGAATAAATAATAAATAATAAATAATAAATTATTATTATTATTATTATTATTATTATTATTATTATTATTATTATTAACAGATTTATGAGGGCATGAGTTTTCAGGGACTGCAGCCCACTTCAGTGGATTAATCAGATGTATTCATCTGCTGCCCATGAAAGCTTATGCTATGAGAAATTTGTTAGTCTTTAAAGTGCCGCAAGATTCTTTGTTTGCTGCAATAGGCTAACACGGCCATTCCTCTGGAAATTATATTAGGGGATTTCATTTTTAAACTTCAAATGATGCAAGCATATGCCCCCCATCTCCTTTTTATTATTCCATACAAATATGTAAACAATTACCTGGCTTTGAAGGATGTGATTACAAAGAGATTCATCTCTAAAAGATGATTATTCACTTGTAAAATTCGTTATTTTAATAGAAGGCAGACCGAGGAATACATATATTTCAAGATGCCTTTTCTTCTGCAAATGAGTGATGGCCAGAGAAGAAAGTATGTAAGAGTTTGTGCGCCCATTATATACTTCGGCAAGGTGGTTTTGTTCTCGCTTACAAATTTATTTTCTGTTCTGTACCAGGCAGGACCAAGGATGAGGTGGTGCTGGTGAGATCAGACACACTTTGCTGGGATCTTTAAGAGTATTAGTATAGTATTACTATTAATCCTATCCTAGGCTACACGTGTCCAACCACTGATCCACACAACTGGAGGAAGAAGAGGTGGGACTGATGTGTTTTCAACAAGCAAGGATGGGAAACGTTTCCTCAGCCCAAGGACTACATTTTCTATTACAATGATACCTTGGGTTACAGACGCTTCAGGTTACAGACTCCACTAACCCATAAATAGTACCTCGGGTTAAGAACTTTGCTTCAGGGTGAGAATAGAAATTGTGCTCCGGTGGCGCGGCAGCAGCAGGAGGCCCCATTAGCTAAAGTGGTGCTTCAGGTTAAGAACAGTTTCAGGTTAAGAATGGACCTCCGGAACGAATTAAGTACTTAACCTGAGGTACCACTGTATATGCTTTTATCATGTTGTGAATTGCTTCAGGTTGTCTTGTGGGAAGCAATTCGCAAATGGGGAAAAAGATACATCTGCACCAGGGAAGTCTCAGCTTATTGTGTGTTTTTTTTAAAAAAGGTGGGGTGGGTGTTCATCCCTTGCAGTAATTCTACTTTTAGAAAACGGATGTAAAAGAAGAAGAAAGACCTCAGCCCAGTCCCCAGATGACTTAAGTAGTTAAGCCATAAAAACTTTTCACATACTTCCCCTATTTATCCGCTCATGTGGCGTACGAGGGGTGGAGGCGGCGGCGGCTGGGGGGGGTAGCTTGTGGGTTCGGACTGGTGCCACAGGGATCAGAGGAAGGCGCATGGCCCAGAACTCTTCACTGAGGATGCCTTTGTTCTTCCAGCTCCCTGGAGTGCATGTTCCATGTGAGGCAATGACAGTTTTTGTTATCGGACAGACATATCGGTTTCAGTGACAATCACTGCCTTTTTAAAAAAAAAAACACCAAAAACATTATTTCTCATGATCGTCTCCAACTCAGAAAACTCAGTTTCTGAAAGCAAGTGGGGTGAGGGGGGGAGTGGGGAAGAGGAGGGGGTGTATGCGAGGCGGAGTGGGGGCACATTACAGTGGAGGGGGGAGAAAACTTACATTCTAGTGATGGAGGAGTTGAATGGTGGCAGCCTGTCCATCAACTCAGAGAGGGTCTAAAATCAATGAATAGGTATATTTTGCCAATCTGGTGCCCTCCAGATACGTTGGACTACAACTCCCATACCAGCCCCGGATGAGTTGATGGAAGTTGTAGTCCAAAGGATCAGACTTTGAGGGCTGACCTGGAGCCTCCAGGTTTGCCTGCCTCCCTCCAGGCGGCAGGTGGAGATCTTGAATCCCCAGGCAGGCAACAGCACCTTAATTTTACTTTTATTATAGTAAAAACAACAACAGCCCAGCAGCCCAGCAGGAGCTGGCTGAAAACTATTGCATAGACTCACTGGGGGGTCATAAGAACACCCCCTTTAGTTCTGGTTCCTATCTTAATTTCCAATCAATGAAATATTGCTCATTTGTTACACTTTGCGGTTTTTATTTGAACGACATGGTCTCAGCGACTGTGGGTAATGCTTTATGTGCCATGTTTAATGACATCACCACGGAGCTCCCCATGACATCACTGGGGGCAGCTCTTAGGTCTCAGGTTTGGTCACTGAAATCTCAGGCTCTGGGATGCTCCTGACCTGGCACCCCTAATCTGGAGGGCACCACGTTGGCAAAGTCTGGTTTAAAGAAACACTTCATTCTCTGGGATGCAAGGAAGGAAGTCCCTTTAGGCAACAGTGCCTTGAGGAATATCTCACTGAGGCCGTTTGTTGTTCTTGGGATTCCCCCCCCCCCCCCCGCCAAAAAAAAAAAAAAAAAGGCCATATGTCATGAGAGGAAAGAGCAAACTAATAAGTTTCTTCCTTCCTTCCTAACTCAATGAAACATGTGACTTGAGTGGAGCCAATAGGTTATGAGAATCTGATACAGCAGTTTCAAAGATACGCTCCTTAGCTAAGGCCACTGGGGTAAACCATGTCATTTCTCATTTCTACAGTTTGGTTGATTTAACGCAGGTCCAGGTCTTGAAATTCACACCAGCTCTTTTGTACACTGGAGTCGCACAGATAACAGGCCGGGTGCCTACTTCCTCTCAGCCCTCTCCCCCCAACAACCGACCTGCTTTTCCTCAGCTTTAAAATCATTTGCCAGGTAAAAATAAACTTTTTGGAACCTCAATGTGAAAAATGCACCTAAGCAATTCAATCCTTGTAATTTGGAATCTGGGAGAGAAAGTGCAGTGGAGTCCTAATTAAATTATATCATAAGCAGCTTAACGTGTGGCGTTTGGGTTTTGTTTTTTGTCTTGGTTTCTGTTGCCTTGATTTTCTCATGCACATTTTTTTTTTCAATAGCTGGAAGTGAGTTATTAGGTATGCAAATTAATTAGCCCTAAGCAGAGATGACAAACAGAGGCTGTTGGGGCTTTGCAACGCATGATGTCATTCAAAGCGCTCTCTCTCTCTCTCTCTCTCTCTGTCTCTCTGTCTCTCTCTCTCTCTCTCTCACACACACACACGCACACACACTTTCAAAAATATGGCCCAAACCAGGGGTGCTTTGGCTTCACATCTCATTTTATTTAATCCCATCAAGAGCACCAGTCAATAGTTCTCATTTTGGCCTGTCACTGGGAAAGAGAGGGGAGGAGGGAACAAAGTGCTTTTTTTTTTTAAGGTCCTGCAAACCCTCATCTGTCAGATTGTCGCTGGCGAAATCAAAACAGGTGTTATGGGATCTGGGTGTGCTCTGAATAACTCGGTCTCAGTGTGGCTTTAAATCGTTAGAACATTATCTGCTATTCGTGAAAATGGCTGTGCCCACGTAAACTGCTGGCATTTTACTGAATAAGCCCATTTGAAAACATCCAATGTTAATCAACATCCACTGGGAAGTTTAGAAAGAACAGAGGGGAAGCAAGATTGAAAAGACGGGTTTTTTTGGGGGGGGGTGAGGGAGGGAGTTTACATCTGAAACATTAGCAGTAGCATAAATGCTATTATCAGAAGAAATATCCTTCTAGAGAAAGCCAGAGGCAAAGCAGCTGTACCATTGACAGTTCTGTGGGTTTGAAGGTGGAACTGTCACAGCACAAATAAAGAGGAGAATGTGGTCTGGTCTGGTTTTAATAGCAATGGGCCGCACAGATGAGATCTGGACCCTTCCCTGCCCAATACCCACCTTCCTCACAGCCTTCCTCCCCAATTGTTCTTCACTTTTCAAGGTCACCTCCAGAATGGAACATAGAAAGCTGCCTCACACTTGAGGCCACATTCACACCACACATTTAAAGTGCTATGATACTACTTTAAACTGTCATGGCTCCCCCCACAGAATTCTGGGAACTGCAGTTTGCTAAGGGGGTTGAGAGTGTCAGTATCTCAGCTCACAGGCAGAGGTACCTGGCCTCCCCCGAGGCAGCTGAGTGAGATACTTGCTGACCTCTCCGCTGCGTCTCCCGGCAGGCTAGGTCATAAACCCGGCGATTCTTCTCATTAGTCGTGAGAAGAACACACCCTCTGCTTCTCTCTGCTTCTCTCTCCCTCCCTGCATTCTCCCAGGGAGGAGAAATGAGACAGACAGGAGTCCTTTCTACATGTTTTATTCCTGTCACTCAACAGTACATAGAAATGTGACTGCACCCTTCAGTCTCCATCAGAAGAGTCTCACACTCCTCCCCTGTACTTCCAGCACAGGTCATATGACACACTGAGCTAACATCCGGTGCTCAGTACAGAGAATAGGCTCCACCTTTTCTCCAACAGTACATCTGCACTGTTTTGCATTCCAGCCATCTGGAGCTGGCTTTTGCCTTGGTGCTTTTTCCTGACATCCTCCCCCAAAAGCATCAATTGGCAAAACATGATCCAGAGAAGAGAACAAACAGTTGTTATACATATAACAGTCCCCTGTTGTTTCAGTTCCACCCTTGGAACTCCCCACCACTGGTTTCACCAGTGTACCTCTCTGGTTGTCTGGCTTCCAAGAAATGAGTGCTTCTGCATTACCTTGGCTAGCTACTCTCTGTTGTGTCTTTGTCTCTGACTTAGACACTGCTTCAACCTGCTTTGAGTTGTTAACAATAGCAACACATGCAACAGCTAAGTTAGCAAACTCTTTTGAGTACCTCTTTGGTGGTACACCCTTTGTAACTCTCTCAGACCTGCGTATGAGGTGCTGATCCTCTCTGCTCACTGGTTCAGTCTCAGGACTCTTTGGAGAACCAGTTCCAATAGTAAACAGTGGTTCATCCTTCACCTGTGAAGGTCTATCCATTGTGTGAGATTTCCTCTCAATGACTGTGTCAACTGAGCTCTTTGAGCTAGCACTGTCATCATCATCAGTACCACTGTAATCTGTGACATCAGAAAAATCATCATCATCATCTGAATCGTTTCCTGTGGGAAATGTGTGTTCTACAACCCGCTCTTGCTTTGGAGCACTCTCTAGGAACTTTGTGAGAATCACCTGACCAGATTCAGACAAAATTACTCTGTAGAGACCCTTTTCATAACCCACAAAAATGCCTCTGGCATTCTTTACTCCACCTGGAGCTTCTGTTCTCACATGAGACCCGAAAACCTTAAAATAGGCAACAGAAGGTTTTCTATTGAACAGCTTCTCAAAAGGAGAACATCCCAACTCTGTTGAGACCTTTCTCAACCACACATGAAGATAGGACGCTAGCGATTCGGCCCAATATTCATGTGACAAATGTGAACTCAGCAATTGCGCATTCATCCCCTTTTGCAATTCTTTGTTCACTCTAACACAGACCCCCCTGTTCCACGCTTCTTGCGAAACTGCAACTTTGTGGTCTATCCCTTTTCCATCCAGGAACTTCTGAAACTTCTGTAACAGAAAAACTTGTTTGTCATCTGTGAAAAGACAATCAATGTTAGCATCATGCATACTTTTAACCTTGTCACAAAACTCCTGAAACTTTTCTAAAGTTTCTTGCGGTTTCTCCATCATATAAACCCAAGAATAATTAGTGAAACAATCCACACACAAAAGGTAAAATTTTGCACTGCCTCTAGATGGTTCTAGAGGACCAATCACATCAGCATACACCCGCTGAAATGCTCTGTCGACCTTCTTGGTCAGCTTCCTGGTGCTCACACTGGTCACTCCTGCAAGAGAGATTTCGTTAGAAACAGAAGAATTACATTTCATGTAATCACTTTGATCAAAAGTCAACAAATACAGTCCATCTTTCTCTTTGGCAGTAAGAAACAGTTCTCCATCTTTGTAGATCTTGCAGCTTTTAGCATCATAGGACAGTTTCAGTCCTTTCTTTGCAATCTGCGACACGCTCAGCAGATTAAATCTCAGTTCTGGAACCAGGTAAACATCACTTATAGTCAAGTTCAGACTCTCAAGATACACAGTTCCAATTCCGGTCGCTTCCAACTCTTGACCGTGGGCCTGTTTCACAGCGAAGCTTTGCTTCTTCAACGTCGTAAACAGTTGTCTGTGCGGGCACATATGAACCGTTGTGCCCGTGTCAATTATGAAGGCGTTCCCAACATCTGGCGTGGTTCCTTTCGCCATCATAGCCTTTGCAGGTTTCACCTGGCACTTGGTACGGCTTTTGCCTGACGCCTCAGGCTTCGTAGAGCTGCTCTTTGCTCCTCTTGACTGGCGCGGCTTCTTACAGTTTCGCTGTAGATGCCCAGTCTGTCCACAATTGTAGCATCGGACAGCACTCAATGCTACTCCATGCTTCCCAGTAGCATCATCAGTGGGGAGATTTGAACTCTGTTCTTCCCTCCCCCTGTCAGCAACACCCATTGCACCTTGTTCAGGAACACCAACAGTTCCAACAACCACAGTTCCTGCACTCTCCCCTCTGGGGTCAAAGCTCTCCTCAGCTTTCGTTGAGCTCTTAGGAACTTGGCCTGCATCATCTTGGCTCACCCCTTCTGGGGTAGTTATCCATCCAGACCCTGATGAATAACTGTCTCTGGTCAGGGGAGATGAGTTAGGCAAGTCTCCCCCTTCTTGGCATCCATTTTGAATCCAAGCCTCTCTCACTTTCAAACAAGCTGTAAAATCCAACAGCTGTTTTTTTCTTTCTCACGCAGGCAAACTGCAAGTTGTTTACGCTCTTTGCACCTGGCAGCTAAACTCTGGCTGCTATGGAAGGTCCCTTCCAAGGGCACGTAAACTTTGTAGCCAAAACACTCTCTGGTTTTGTTTCGCTTTTCTCAAGCTTCATAATCCAGCCTCTCTGCTAGTAACTTTCCAGGACCGTTACTTAGCAACAATGCATTCCAATAGGACATCTTATCTTAACCACAAGAATCTGTGGAATGCAGGCCTCTTCTCCCGGAGCTTTTGTTTTTCCAAAACGCAGCTCCGTCGTGAACCAGAGAATCAATCAATCTGCGTTCACACTTTTAGCCCGAAATGCAGCAGCATACCTTGAACTTTGTTGCTCTGGAAAACACCTCTTCTTTCCACCAGCTGTCTGTTGAGCCTCTGGCTTCTTTCAGACGCTTGCCTTCCTCCTTGGAGCAGAGGAGGACAATCCACCAGCCTCTCATGCAGATGTCCGATGAATCGCAACCATCCGAAGGCTGCCATATGTCAGTATCTCAGCTCACAGGCAGAGGTACCTGGCCTCCCCCGAGGCAGCTGAGTGAGATACTTGCTGACCTCTCCGCTGCGTCTCCCGGCAGGCTAGGTCATAAACCCGGCGATTCTTCTCATTAGTCGTGAGAAGAACACACCCTCTGCTTCTCTCTGCTTCTCTCTCCCTCCCTGCATTCTCCCAGGGAGGAGAAATGAGACAGACAGGAGTCCTTTCTACATGTTTTATTCCTGTCACTCAACAGTACATAGAAATGTGACTGCACCCTTCAGTCTCCATCAGAAGAGTCTCACACTCCTCCCCTGTACTTCCAGCACAGGTCATATGACACACTGAGCTAACATCCGGTGCTCAGTACAGAGAATAGGCTCCACCTTTTCTCCAACAGTACATCTGCACTGTTTTGCATTCCAGCCATCTGGAGCTGGCTTTTGCCTTGGTGCTTTTTCCTGACAGAGAGTTGTTAGGCGTTCCCTATTCTCCTTCTGGAGCTACAATTCTCAGAGCTCCCTGTGCAGAGGAATTGCTTGTTAATCCACTCTGAAAATCCTAAATTGGTGCATGTATGAGTTGCACATGGTTGCAGAGGGGATGGTTGTATGCAATCAGGTCAGAGGGAAGAAAAATGCAGACATGTTGGATTGTAACCTGTACATTAATGCTAGAAATGTACGTAAAACCATTATAGCTAACAAAGCAGTGCTGTTGGTTACACAAGCATCCCGGCATTGGTAAACTAATGAACCTCCATATTAAGTTGTTGGGTTTTTTTTAGTTATCTCAATTCAGAGCAGGCCACAGCTGATGGAACAGGAAACCATGGTTTAACAAACCCTGGTACTTTTCTATTATACTCTGTGAAAGAAGGAAAAGTTAGGAAGGAGGAGGTAATATGGGAGCACAATGTTTATTGAACTTGGTCCAGGAAGCTACAGTTTACTGACTGCAGGTTGTTGCGTTTGACCTGTGCCAGTAAGTGTGTAAATATCATGTGATACAATCTACTCATGGTTTAACACAGAAGTGCCTTCTATATAGGAATATTGTAGCATGCTCAAGCTGCCCTTAGATTTATGACTCAGCTTTGAGAACAGTCCCAATTAAGCATACCAAAAAAAAAAAGAGAGGAAAAAATCAGTCTGTTAAATCTTTGTAGCCCATGTACAAATGAATCACTCTGTTCTTTGCCTCAGGGGTTTCACCATTACAAGAAATGAATGAAGTAAGCAGAAAAATAACAGAGGCTCTCGCAAGCTGAAAAGGAAAACATGTTTCTCCTTTTCTAATAAGAAATACTGAATGAATTGTTTGAAAATATCAGAGGATGCACTAAGTGGAAGTTGACTAATTCAGTTAAAAAGCGGTCTGCTTCCCATCTCTTATCTCTCCCCGCCCACTTTGTTAGTGATGTTGAGACATCACTTTAGGGAGCTGAATTCAAGGGTAAACAAGTGGGCCTGTAACAAAATGTTACAGTACACCCTCTTTTCAACAGGAGTATCCTTGACAGGGTCCCAAGCAGGGCATGCCACACACCTTCCTCACCAACTCCATTTTTCCTTTCAATTGACCATTAACATTCCAGACCTACTGAGCATGCTCAGTCCTCCTTGGGCTGGTTTTGGATGGTTTCCCCCCTTAGGATTTGTTATATTTCCCCTTAAGATTTCTTTGTTTCTCAGAGGTGTGGAGCACCTTTGACCCTCCAGATGTTGCTGGACTACAGTAGGGTTGCCATATTTCTAGATGTAAAATTCAGGACACCAAGTTGACTACAACCCTAGACTACAGTTCTCTTCAGCCCTGGCCATTTGCCATGCTCGCTGGGGCTGATGGGAGTTTTAGTTTAACAACCTCTGGAGAGCCACAGGTTCCTCAACATTGATCTACAGGACTGTGAGCACTCACCACTTGAATTCACTGTTAAAGAGAGTGATAGTAAGTTAGATTCTGAGCTAGTGTCAATCAGTTTTGTAGGTAAACTACTTCAGTCGACCGTAAGGCAGCATTTGATCCTGTCATGGAACGTAAGTGACTGGTATTTTGGGTAGAGACTGCATGAAATACTCAGGTCCCTGTAACTGCCTCTCCTGGGAATGAGGGAGAATGCATTTTGAGCTTCCAATTGGTCAGTTCTCTTAGAACCAAAGTCACATTATTCAAATGCAAATATTTGCTCTGGTAAATGCCATTCTTCTGCCTTTTGACTTTGAGTTAAACATTTTACTGTGTTTGTATAATTGCATATAGCTATCAGCCTATTAACTATAAACAGAAAATAACTCTGGTAGTCATAATGTTGCATCAACATTTTAAAATGCTTTAAATCAATGACAATTTTCACTTCAGCATTAAAAGTCTGATCATGTGTGTGCAGTGTTGTGTGTGGAATACCTGTAGTTTCATAACAGCTATTATGTATGCCTTTGACAGCACAGGCATGCTTCTTACAAGACTGATATGGGCTTCATTTTGGGATGCTGAGAACATAAGTCCTGAGAGCATGTCAAGAATATAAGAAGAGCCTACAGGATTAGGCCGGTGACCCATCTAGTCCAGCATTCTGTTCCCACAGCAACCAGCCAGATGCAAGCAGGTTCCTGGTTAGCTTTCCCCATTTCCCCATGAGCTTGATATACAATGTCTACAAAAATATTGAGGCTGCAATCCCCTGTGCTCATACATGGGAGTAAGTCCCACTGAAGCCCATGGGGCTCATTTCTGAGTAGATATGTACAGAGTTGCACAGAACTGCCTCTTTGACATTGCAATCCTTTGTATGTCTATTCAGAAGCAAGCCCCACTGAACTCAATTGGACTTCTTCTAATGTATAGGATTGAAGATTAAACTTCTCAAAGCACATTTATTCTTGCAAATATGCTGGGTCAGAAGCCACCGAATCACTCCTGAAGGCAGGGAGACCACGGTGTCACAGTAATGGAGCTATTAAATGTCAATACACAGGTGGATGAGTGTCTATTAGTATTTAAATGATATGCAGTAACTCACTTGTCCAATGTAAATGAAATGCAGCTATGGTCTGAGACGACTGAAAATGTCACCTCTGTGTTTGAAAGGCTGACATTTTATGGAGCTGTTGCTGTCTCTTTCCATAATTAGCCGGGATCCAAGCATAGGTATAAAACTCTTACATGGCATAGCAGCCTTGGAACTGGCATTGCCTTGTATGAAATTCCATGGCCCGCAGGGAACTGTGTCAACTGATTGTCTCTTCCAAGAAGACATACTTTTCTAAAGGGCTTCATGTGGAACAGTGCTGAGGAATCCGTGGCCATCCAGGTATTTTAGGAGTCCAACCTGCAATGTCCCTGTCTTTTGGCCATGCCACGGGTTCCTCATTTCTGATACAGGAAATCATCCTGGCATTTGACCGTTACTTCTCTACTCCTCTTCTAAAAGGAGATTTGCTCAATACCTCTCAAACATAAACCTGGAAGTTAAGTTCTGGAAGTCTGCTGAATACAGAAGATTATGGCATGATCTGAGATGTTTGCCTGCAGATGGTAATGGTTGCTGCCTGCCAACAAGGCAAGATACAAACACTTACTATAATGTGGCACTCTGGTGCCCACAAAGGCTGTCTCTGGTACCCATGGGCAGGTGCCCCATAACCTGAACTTCCAATTTTTCAAAAACTAAGTCTAAAGTCCTCCTAGCCAAAAAGAAAGTTATGGGACAAAATGTGTAGGTACCTTCCAACCAACTTCTGTGAAATGAGAATGAGTGTGATGTGGTCACCATGTATATTTTTTTCCTGGTACTTAGGAATGATCCCTGTTGCTATACACATCAAAAGCATATCTTTGTGTAAAATCAATATTGTGTGAGCTCCACAAACAGGACCAGCCAGACACAGCTGACTTCCTGTGGTAGGCATAAGGTTGTCGGGAGTGGCTGTCCCTCTAATTTTGTGTTATGCCACGCTCCTCATGGAGCTGGTCCCAGACTGGAGTTCAGTTTTCCATTCATACCATGCAGGTACAGACACTTGCAAAGTGATGTCTACAAAAGTGCTTTTAGAAAACCCCAAACTGCAGCACTGCAAAGGCTGAAATATACACACAACCGATGAAAGCTGAACAGGAGCAATTTTTGGAGGTGATTTTCAGGTGAAGAGAAGTGACTGTTTATTTAGACTGTTGGAGGGGATTCAACTATATTCTCAACCAGCCCTCCTTTATACTTGGTCACATGACACCGCAAATCTGTTAGCCAACTGTACACCTTTGTGAACAGCAGATTTTTACACAACTGAAATCTCCAGCTCTCTTTTCTTTAAATAAAGCTGAATCTAGGAAAGTTCCATTGGACTCCCCAAAATTTGGAAAAGGAGGAGCACAGAACAAGCATGATCATGCCTCAGACCCAAGATGTGGCTTGAAGAACTACATGTCTGAAGACTCCTTGCTGGCTTGTGCATGCTCAGAAGTTAAGCCAGTATTCTGAGCCATCAGGGAGATGGTGGATGATTTATAATGTAGCTAAGCAGTACAAGTTGGCGAAATTAAGTGACCACTAATTATAATGTCTGGAGCCTCCACAGCACACAGTGTTTACATGAGTTGACGGTGGATGGATCTGTTAGACAAGATACTTCTTCGTGTTTTCTCCCTTCCACTCTACCCCAACCCACCAAACTCCTCACTACTTATAGCTGGTTGCGAATGAGAAGGCATGGTTCTCTCCATAGTTACCTTATTTATTTCCAGCAATCCACTCCTTGCCTTTGCGGAAGCCTTGCCAGAAGTGGCTGCAAGAGAGGACCTGTGAGCATCATCGTGGGAGGGGTCTTTCTAGAACCAAGGTGAAACTGTTGAGTTCCCTTGTTATTTTTGCAATTGCCAGAAAGTGTAATGCTGCCCATGTAACGCTGTCACATTCATAGCACTGAAATGTTGTGTAGGGTTGTTGTTGTTATATTTGCTGTTATCTTGTTGTTTTATTGTGTTCTTATGAAATTGTTTTGCGATGGCTGATTCCAAGACATATTCCTGTTCTCATTGTTGTAAGCCACTTTGAGCAAGATTCTTTCTGTCGGAAAGTGGCACAGAAATAAATTTACAAATGAATGAATGGATTTATACTGAAGCATTCCAGACTGACCTCCATTTTTATAAGTGCTTAGGGCCTGAGTCTTGGTTTTCAGCAGGATTCTTCTGACCATGAACACCACAGCTAACACTTACAAAGAACAATGGCTTGACAGGCAAAGTTTTCTCCCAAAATGATGCAAGAAGAAGAAGAAGAAGAAGAAGAAGAAGTGGAGGAGGAGGAGACGGCAAAAAATGACAAAAGGAAGAAGAAGTGGGGAGACACCGGTGTTTAAACATGATTCTTGTTGTCTATGTAACGTAAAGCCAAGCATATGAATATGTCACTTGGGCATCCTTTGTGCTAGCATGTCAAGGAAGCGATTAACACTGACTGCAAAACTGTGTTGTGATGTTCATTCTTTCTTAGCTCCTCAGCTGGGTTTTTTGAGGGGTGGGTGGATAGAGGGTGGGGAAGCAGCGAGCACTTTTCACTGTGGAGTGTTTTATTGAAAACACATTCACCGTTGTCAACATTTAGAGAAGGTAAATTGGCAAATTTTTCATTCTATTAAAATCCTTGCACCTGCTCCAGTTTAATGTGTGTGGGGTGTTTTGTACATTTTAGTAGGAGCAGAGAGAGAGAGAGAGGAGAGCATCTGCTTAGCAAGTCAGGCCTTCTTAACAACTGACAGAATTTGTTTATAAGCCTGCTGAAGAGCTGAATGAGGCAAACTGCATTATGTTACACATTAATTACATTTAGCTTTAGAGAAACATTTATTAAAGATACAACCCAATGATCAGACATTATTAAATTTTATTTGCTCTCACTCCTGGGCTTTGCCCAAGTTTCTGGAATGTCTTTGAGTCATCATTCATGGTGGGGAGGGCGAGGTCTGTAGCCAGTGGTGGATGGTGCCCACTGGAACTGGTAGGGCAGAAAACAGGGGGCCCAAACAGAAAGTGGATCCAGAACCAGTGAGAGAAAAAGCCAATTAATTATAGTTTTGTCCCCATCCCCTTCTCTGCTGAGTTCTGCAAGGGCAACATTTAGACTATGGAGGAAGACGCTGACAGGAAGGGCCGTCAGCTGATTAGTAGATTGGTAGTTCCATCTCCCTCAGAAGTTTTGGGATTCTCTGTCACAGCCTCTGAGTTGTGGAATTCCATCCCCACTGAGGTGTATCTGGCTTTTTCTCTTTGCAGTTTTACAGCAAATGCTGGAGACACTCCTTTTTTATATAACATTTTTATTAAAGATTTCTTGGTTTACAAAAGTATGTGCAATGTCTCTTTTTTCAAGTTATATTTTCTACACATCAGTTTTACTTGTTGAGACATTAGTGTTACATTAGGAAGAAAAGGGGGGAAGAGGTGGAGGGGGGCCATAGTGGGTGGGGGTGGGGGTGGGGTGGCAATGTTTCTATTTTACTTAGTGTATGTGTGGGGTTTTGTGTCAGCATCGCTTGTGCGGGTTCTCTTTACTATTCGCTTGTGTTCCTTTGGTGGCGACAGAGGTTGGGGTTGGCCTAGGGTGTGGTTGTTTGTTTGTGATTGGCTGTGGTGGTCTTTGTTTTCATGTGTGAGTGGGGTGGGTGTGTGGGTGTTTTTGAATCAGGTTAGCCAGATTGATTCGTATGCTGTTGACAAATTCTTGTCATTTACCCTGACACCTGAGTTGTGTTTTCAGGACTCACCCTTATCGTGGAATCATAGAATTGTAGAGTTGGAAAAGACCCTGAGGGTCATCTAGTCCAGCCCTCTGCAGTGCAAGCAACCATGACAAATGGCTATCCCGTCTCTGCTCAAAAACCTGACTGATATGTTTTAACTGTTTTTAATTCAGAATTTTTAATTGTTGTTTAATTATTGTATTTTAATATTTTGCTGGAAGCTGTCCAGAGTGGCTGGGAAAACCCAGCCAGATGGGTGGGGTATAAATAATAAGTTGTTGTTGTTACCCACCCTGTGACCTGCTGGTGAAGAACAGGAATTAAGAAGAAGAAGAAGAAGAAGAAGAAGAAGAAGAAGAAGAAGAAGAAGTCACACTATGCCAGGTCTTCAAAGGAAAGTAGAAGATTCTCAGACCTTTTCAAAGCACGCTAACATTCTTTCTTTACATTTTTTGAACCGCACTGTCTGATTAAAATTTGGTAGTGATGCGAAGCACCCAAAATCTGCCACTCAAGTCCTATCCAGAAGACAAGCTGCCAGGTGGCCACCTCTGTTTGAAAGGATGTGTCATGTTCCCTTGCTCCAGGACCCTGTTCTGAGCCTCCCCAGTAACATTTGATTTTTAGCCTGCTAAGAGGCCATCAATTGCCATTGTTTTTAAACAAAATACTCTTACTGTAGAAAACCCAAGCAAAATGTACTTCTGGTTTTTTGGAAGGGGAAAAAGGAACAAGAGTCCTAAACCAACACAGACATTGGGATTGAAAGGAGTGGGAAATAGAGTTGCAGTCCCAGGTCCCCGAGGTTTTAGGTCCTGTAACTGCTGAGTAGTCACAATTGCCTCTGAAAACAAATCACAAGTGGTTCTGAAAAGAGAGTTACTGATGGTATTTTCTTAGGTGTGCAGGACCTTAAAGACATTAGTGAGTTTCCAAAGGTCGTAAAGGAAGACACTGGAACTGCCAAACCTTGAATACATACGTAGATCTCTACTCAAGCTAATTTCACTATTATTTATTCCCAGAACATGCGCCAGTGTTCTAGTCAAAACTAAATTTGGGGCCAAATGACACTCTTTCAATCACATCGAAAGTGGGGCATGGAGAGACTGTATTTTGGGAGTAGAATGGGCATATGGATGAAGTGAAGTGACCTCCACCTGCTTTTCCCTCAGTAAATCAGGGGTGAGGAACATGTCGCCCTCCAGATGTTGTTGAACTGCCACTCCCATAATTCCTGACCATTGACCATTCTGGTTGGGGCTGACTGGAGTTGGATTCCAACAATAACTGGGGAACTACAGGTTCCTCGCCCTTCTGTCACTAATCTCTTTTCTCTCAGCTGAGATAATAAGGACTGACCCAAGGCATTTTGCTGCCTGAGGTGAAAGAGAAGATGCCCTCTCCATTCCACATACAGGAGCTGACCAGAGCAGCAGTCAAGTTTTCCTTCCATGCTGGTGAAGCAGCCTTGTTCTTCACTGTGCCTGAGGGAAGCAGGCCAATTGAGGGAGCAGAGGACAGGCCCTGTGGCACATTCAGCTCTATTCTCCAATACCTCACTGCTGCTCTCCTCACCTCATTAATGTGTACCATTTGAGGTGAACATGAGAAGAGTCTGCTGGATCAGGCCAATGGCCCATCTAGTCCAGCATCCTGTTCTCACAGTAGCCAACCAGATGCCAATGGGAAGCCCAAAAGCAGGGCCCAAGAACTTCCCACCTCTGGTTTCCATGGCTACTGGTCCTCAGAAGCATACTGTCCCTGGCTGTGAAGAAAAAACATAGCCATTGTGGCTAATACTCATTGATAGCCTTCTCCCCCATGAATCTGTCTAATCTTATAAAGCCTTCTAGGTCGGTGGCCATCACGGCCTCCTGTGGGAGTAAGCGCCATAGTTGAACTATGTGGTGCATGAAGACATCCTTTCCTTTATGTGTCCTGGATCTTTCAACATTCATTGGATGTCCATAATTTCTAGTGTTATGGGGGAAGGAGAATTTTCCCCTGCCCACTTTTTAAATGCCATGCATTGTGGTAGGGCCATCCTTGTGTGATTTCTTCTGGAGTTGGAGCCCAGTTGAGGAGAAAATAATTAGGCTTCAGGAAGAATCAAGTTGCAGGAAGGGGCATGTTGTCACCCCCACTTACATACACCCTTCACCCCAAAGCTTGTTCCGACTGCTCACTGCTGTGGGAAGGCCTAGGTAGAAACAAACTGCCTAGTTGGCTCCTCCCTAGATTTTTCTCGCAAAAGCCAAGCCACTATGGAAAATGGAACAGGGACTTCCATGCCAGAATGCATATACTTTCTCCATGCTGAATGAATATTCAGATTGACAGCATGATTGTGCTCCCTGGAGTGTGAACTGGGTTTTTGACCACTTTTGTTTTATTGGTCCAAAAAGCACTGTGTGACTCAGGCTTCTGAATGTTAAGACAGATGTGTTGCAGAGGATGAACATCTGCAGAGATTTCCCCCATAGAGTCATCAGTATCAAAAAGAGGGTGGGGGAATACCTAAAAGAAAATGGACAGTATTTCACAGCAATTTATAACCCCATTTAAATGCCTACTGAAAGCAGACTTATCTCATCACATGTGATCCAAACATCAGCATGAATTCGCAGAGCAGTTGCCAGAAGGAACAGGAGTTAAAGCCCATTAAGTGTGTGTGTGTGCGCACGTGCGTGTGCGTGCGCGTGCATGCACTTACAATTAGCACACATTTAATGGGAGCTTATGAATTTTTTTTCTGATACAGGGGTCTTGAGGTGGACAAGGTGGTAATTAGCCATTTTCATTTTTGTCATTTGACCTCAGAAATGGGCCTTATGCTTCTTTGACCTAATTTAAAAGATATCTCCCCTTTCCTGTGGAAGACTTTACTTCTTGTAGTTTGCAAATGTTAAAACACACACCACAATGCAAATACAGTACCACAGAGTTTAGAATGAAGCTGCAATCCTATATACACCTTTGTGGGAGTGAGGCCCCTTCTGCAGTATACACGTAAAGCAGTTGCCATTACTACAGTCGCGGCTTTTCCCAAAGAATCCTGGGAGCTGTAATTTATTCTGTCGTTTATTAAGGGTTCTGAAAGTTAATATGAGCCCCTGTTTCCCCCACGGAGGTAACATTTCCAGAGTTCTCTGAGAAGAGGGGTTGATTCCCCTGGGAACTGTAGCTCTGGGTGGGGAAAAGAGGGTCTCCTAACTACTCCCAGGACCCTTAACAAACTACAGCTCCCAGAATTCTTTGGAGGAAGCCATGATTGTTTGAAGAGATATAATACAGTGCTTTAAAGCGCAGATGGGGCCTAAGTCCTATTGAGCCCAATGGGGCTTACTTCTGAGTAGAGATGCCAAGAATTGCAGGGTGTGACACTAAAAGCCACATTTTCGCAACTCCTGCCTTATCCACTGAATGGAGGTGTCGAGCCTTGTAATTCTGACTGAGCTAGTCATTTCTACTGCATCAGTTTTTCCAAGCAGGACCATGCTTTCTGCCATGGACTAAGAATTTCCAGACACTGGCAGTGTATTCAGCATTCCTAGGTGTTATTTTATTTTTAAGAAATTTCAAGGCGTCGGTAATTTCAGCAGCCTCAGTGACACCCTCTAACTTTGCCACAGTAGAAACATCTGTTCTTGGTTTATTGATTTTATTTGAGAACGCTTTGCAGTCCAAAGGAGATGGCAACATGTATGAAAGATACAGTTTCTTCTCGAATTCATGGCGTTTGGTAGCTGGAAGCTTGTCTTGAGGCCGGGAAGTTGTTTCTACTTCTGAATGAAGAGAGCGGATTCAGTTCATTTGAGGGCCTAGTTTGCTGTTGCTGTGCTTTGAAAACTAGATAGAGCAAAGGAATTCAAGACATTTGCATGAACCTTGAGACATCTGTATCTGTATCTGTATCTGTATCTGTATCTGTATCTGTATCTGTATCTGTATCTGTATCTGTATCTGTATCTGTATCTGTATCATCTCCTGTACCTTATGATGCTTTTGGCTGGGCAGATTATGCAGTGTGTGATTTATTTCTCACTAAATTATATCACACTTAAGGTGGACATCTGCCGTATTGCAACAGTCTTCTATTTCAAGGACTGTCAGGGCAGAGGACCATCCTCCATTTGAAAAGCTCTCCAGGCCAAGTCCAGTTTAAAGATTAAGAACCATCAGAAGGGAGAACAACAGGGGTCCTCAAGCTGCCCATCAACAGACCCCAGACAGCAGACGGAGCAGGCACACAGGTCCCCTGGTTACAGTCTTCCCTACTGCGGTGAGACGTATTTCTGTTTCCATTGGTAGAGCATGAGGTCATGGGTTCGAGCCCCGTGTTAGGCAAAAGTATTACTGCATTGCAGTGGGTTGTCCTAGATGACACTTGTGGTCATTTCCAATTCTGTGATTCTGTGAATTATTTCTAAATTCCCACAGAGTGCATGAAAATCTGTGTTCCCTTTTTTTGTTGGTGTGTTAGCAGCCTCCTCAATCCCGTCTTTCTTCCAAGGAGCTCAAGGTTGGCTGGATGGCTCTCCTGCAACATGTTATCCTCACAACAACCCTGTGTGGTAGGTTAGGATGACAGTGTGGCTGCTTCAGGGCGATCCTGGGAGCTTCAAGGATAAATGAGTTCAGAATCTCCCTCCAATCCTAGCCCAATGCTCCCAACCCTATATGGTGCCCTCTAGAAGTTTTGGACTACAAGTCCCATTAGCCTCAGCTAGCCAGCACTGTAGTCTAAAACATCTTGAGGTCACTCAGTTTGCCAACACTGTGCTTATTACTACCTGTTGAAAGTGCAACAGCAGGGATCATTCAGTTTGTAAGTTAGGGGTTAACTCTCTTGTCAGTAAGTCCACTGGCTGGGAGGGGATGTTGCATAGCAAACAGGGACGATGGTACGAGTTTTGCTGAGGTAGCACATGTGCTGATTGGTTGCGTAGTTCCGAGGGAGTTTTCCCTCTGTATGTTTGGTTGACTGTCTCCCTGCCTGAGGTAGGAAAAACAAAATGTTTATTTTTTCCTCAAATTATACACTGGTTTTGTTTGGTTTCCTCCGTAAAATGTTGCCAGGATTTTATTCCCCTTTCTGGATGTGATATTTAGGTGACAATCACTGCACCAGAGGAGCCAGAGGAGCTGTTCCGCTCAACCTCTGAAGGAACACAGGAGAACAGTGCCAGAGTTGGCGCCTCTCTCTGCACTTTCCCCTCATGTGCAAACGGCCTGCAGAATTACTCTCATAATCCAAATACTTTAGTGCTCATTCTCTAATTTCCTTTGGAAATTCATTAGTTTTCTTAAATGAGTGGTAATGTCACTAGCATTTTGGGGTTATGAGGGGATTAAACGGAGGAAATCTTTGCCTAGAATAATCACTGTTACTTTACTTAAACATATTTGGCTCCTGAGAAAGAGCAGCTTTTAGTCCCTTCAGTAACAGTGGTTAAACTCAACAGCTTACTAAAATATTGCTAGATGAACAAAATTATTCAGCAAAGAGGGACTGATGAGGGCCAGCAATAAAAGGTTGTTTGTGAGCTCTGGCTGGCAAGGGATGTGAAGTATTCCTTTTGCTCTGCCAACTAGAAGCTGATAACATGACTTTCTGAATATCTTCCAAGCCTTGGCAGGGCTGCTTACTTTCTTAATGTTTTACACTTAAACCCTTAACGTTCCTCCCTGCCCCCGAAGAAGAGTGGCATTAACGCATGCATATGTAACAGCAGGGCCATTTGAATGGTTAACACGTACAGGGAAAATATTAATGTTTAACATGTGTCGATTAAAATGGAAAGAGTAAAGCAAACATTTCAGCTTTGCACTCTGGAGTTTTCAGTTAATCACACCAATGGCTTAGCACCTGAGTTAGCCAAAAATAAAAACAGGGCAGAGAGAGTTGACAGCTCAATCGTACAACTTTTTATGCACAGTTTAACTGTAAAATAGTATATATATTTTTGTGCACCAGAAGTACACTGCGGAATCTGGAAAAGTGCACAATCCAATTAGAAGCTGTGTTCTGATCGGCAAACAAGCTTGGGAACCATCAAATGGGGTTGGCCCACTGTGACAAAGAGAACTCTTTGTGCATCTCTTAGACACAGTGGAAATGCAATGCATTCTGCATGCAATGGTGGTTGGTGTCCATTGGGAATGGTGAAACCAGTGACAGACTTCGGGCTCTCAAATTTCCGCAGTGCCCTGGGGGACACAAAAATTTGGCTCTCCTCCGCCTCTTGCACTCTGTTCTACAGCATTGTTGTGGCGCCCCTGGAACCAGCCTCGCTGGTTGTGCTACCCTAGAACTGCCTCTGTCCAGTGTAACCAGGATCCTTGGAAGGGAAGACTTAAGAATGGAAAAGCCGCCCAGAGCTGTGGGCTCACATTCTCCGAATAACAAGATAAAAGGGATGCTACAATAGCTTCACATCATGATTTTATTTTTATTTTTTTGTGATGCCAGAAAAGTGAAAATGCAATACAGTACCTTCTGGAGATAGCTCTGTCCTATATACCTTCTCAGAAGTAAGCCCCACTGAGTAAGAAGGACTTGCTTTTGAGTAGACATGTATATTTTAAAAAATGCATTGAAAAGCATCTATTTGGAGGGAAATCCACAGAACAATTTGTAAAATAAAGATCTGGCCCAGCAGGCCAGAAAGGTTTTCCACCCTGCTCTACCCTAATGTAAACCTGATTGCTGCGTAAGATATGGAGCTGCTCTGAAACCCAATTGGGGGCATGTGTGTAAGCAGCTGGGCAGAGGAGAGAACAGAACCTTAAATGAGCAAAGAAGGTTCTGGCTGCTCTCTTGTGTAATATGTGCCTGTGTTGAAGAGAGAGTGAATAGGACACACTTTGGGATGCTTTGATCCCTTTAAGTCTATTCCATTTTATTTTTTCTGGTTTGCAATCACAGGCCCACTCCTTCCTGTTTTGTGCGTTTTTTAGGGGGGAGGTTTTAAGCATGCACAGAAAGTTCACATGATTTCCACCCTACCCTGTGGGCCAACTTTAACACACTTGTCAATTATCTAATGCCATGAAAACACTCAGTGATGGACAGGTGGGTGTTCCTGCCTTCTGCAGGGCTTGGGTGTGCAAGTCAGTTCCCCAGTGCTTTTTTTCTGGGGGGGGGGGACGCATACCCCTAAACATTTTATGAATTTAAGTTTGGCCTCATTGAGGGGCAGTATTTCAATATGAGTAGGAAAAGGAGAGTCCCTCTAAACATTTTTAAGGGGGGAAAAGCACTGGAGTTCCCTGTGGAGAACCCTTGTGTGCACCCAAACTGAAATATACTCAGAGTCGCGTAGTAATTTCATGTTCTTTGTTGCAGCTCGAAAAACAATGAATGAATTTCCCCCCCAAACCTCAGGCTTTATATACATTATTTACACAATGAGTCCCGTCTGATTGGTTGATTCTGTTTCCCTCCTGGAGCCTGATTGGGCTGCTACTGCAGGCAAATCAGTTGTTGCATTCTAGGATCCTACCGGCCTAATAGGCTGTTTAACTTCCTCTTGGGGTCTGATTGGTCTGCTCCTGTAGGCCAATCAGGTTGTTGCATTCTAGGATCCTACCCGCCTATTGTTCTAGGATCCAAGCTTAGTACATAACACAAACCAAGCAGAATTGAACTCCACACGCATTAGCTATCTGTGGACACTGCAGCTGTTTATCTGCCTTCCCCCAAGTGGACTTGTTTTTTGGGGAAAGTGATGGCTGAGGATCCCAGGGGCCACTTCAGCCCCTTCCTCTCGTGCCCCCCATTTTGGAACTTTGTGTGGGCTGCCATTGGTAGAGAGCCTGATGACAGTATTTCTGCCCACACTTTTGGTGTGTGGCGAACAGAGGGCCACGGTAGACCACTGTGTCATCTTCATCCCTCCATATGGTGGACTGCGTTTTGGGATTGAGCCCTTAGTTCAGTTCACTGCATACCATTTTATGTAACCATTCTCATAAAGAAGGTGCTTTTTCAGATTTCACCAGTATGAACTCTTCTTTCATGCAGATGACAGGCGCTTTAGTTAAGTCCTTAGATCCCAAAGACATGGCTGGAATCAGAGCCTCAAATATTCTGTATCTCTTTTAAGAAACATATGGATAATATCTAACCCTAATTGCAAATAGAATTTATAGTCCTTATGGCAAGGGGGAAATGGATATTAGGCTATAAAAAAAGAGATGAAGTCCTTTGTCTACATCTGTTTATTTTATTATTAGCTTGAATAAGGTTACCTAAAAACATCCCAACTAACTATAACTTAGGCTGAGCTATAAATATGTGATTTGCTTTAATTTTTTTTAAAATAGCAATTATTGTGCATACTGTCTTCCTTTTCACTTCCTTAAGATTTAGTAGCAATAACTTTTCATCTTGTTAATGTGCCAGTCTCCAAGCACCACTATGTTATACTGCCAAGGGACTGGGGGGGGGGGGGAGAGAAACCCTCTTGTGGATTAAACCTTTTTTTTTAGTTTACAGCTCCATCCGCCTTGACCCCAGGTGGCTCCGAAGTAGTGCGGGTCAAACTTATTACATACTATTCACTATCCCAATAAACAAGAAGTGTGTTGTCACATTTGAAGTGCTGCGTATTTTTCCTAGTAATTATGCCTTATTATATATTTACCATTCAGAAAATGCAGGTGTGGGCTATTGAATCCCGGCCAATGTGCATGTCTAGAATTGGCAGCCATTCCTCGGTGAGTTATGTTCCACTGTCTGTCGGTTTTACAACTGTTTTCACTAGTAATTTAGCTCTGCGATGCAATATGCAATTAGTTCTATTATCGAAGCAGCTGTATTCACTTTTACAATGGAGTTCCCCCTCCCTCCTTTCCCCCCACCCCGGCCCACTCCACCTCGGCTCATAGCACAGCCTGTTGTGGTTCTGTTGATTTGATGACTGGAGTCGTTAAAGCCGTATCTGGACGATCTGCATTGGACCAGGAGTCTCTCACAAATATGATTCTCTCCCTGACTCATTCCCTCTCTTAATGCTGTTTCTTGCAACCCAATTATAAATGTGGCTGGGGGGCGGGGGAGAAGCTGTTTCATGCTACAGTAAATAGCCTTGTCATGATAGCAAGATTTGTTTCTGCTCTGGTATCACCTCGAGATACCTTACGGCTTATCGTAAATAACGCTTGGGAGTCAAAGGTGAAAACGATAAATTCAGCCCTGGCAATTAGTTATCGTGTGTCAAAAATTAGTTGCGGAGATTTCTTTCAGCTCCGCATCCAACGGTCTGGAAGTCCTTCCCTGCCCCCAAGAATTTCCTTCGACTGTGGATGGTTCGTTGTTCTCACTGCATCTCAGCAGAATGAGCGGAGGCAGCAGCCGATAAAAAGGGTTTGGGAGGGCCTACTCTCTTCTTCCAGAGCAATCGTAACCTCCGGGTCTGTCCTGCTGGTTGGAATAAAGTTGTGAACTCAAACAAAAAAGCAGCCAGTCCCTGGCAGAACCCCCCAGGGCAAGTGTACTCACTTTGGTTGTCCTCCCATCGCTCCACATATGGTAGTCTTGGTAGCCTGGTCATCCATTGATGGATCCCAAGTTATTGCTGAGGAAAACATTGCTTGCCTCCAGGGGTGCCAACATGAATAAAATATTGGGGGGTGGTCAGGTAGGGCCCGCCCCATATAATCGATCACAAGGCATGCCACATGCACACCATTTGAATGGCAATGCACATCAACCTTGGGGGGGGGACCTGGTCCCCTCAAATATTTTATGGGGGGACAAAGGGACCTCAGCCCCTAGGAGTTGGTTCCTATTCTTGCCTCCTTTCAGGCCTCTGCAGCTCCAATGAATACTGAAGGTGCTCAATGGCCTCAGAGTGTAGGTAGAAAACTGGAAAACTGGGCAGGGTTGGTATGGAGTGGTTGGAATCCAGAACAGTAGGATAACCATGGCCCTCTCTAGACTGGCATTTTACTCTGGGTGCATTATACAGCATGTTCTTCATAGAATAATACTGGATTAGTGGTGGATTTATTCTGCTTTATTAGTTGCTCTGCAATGCCTCCCCAAACTAGTTGCTGTCTGGGAGGAACAATAGAGGAACAAAAGCTGGACAGCACATCTCCTCCCTGAGCATTTGTGACATGCAAAGTTTTGATACTTCAGCAGGAAGTTACAGGATATGCACCGATTAGCAGTGAAGTAGTATGTGTCCACCCCAGGCACAAATAATATTGAAAGTGAGATTTCGTAGGACTGTCCCAATAGCATCATAAACCATTAGGCCAATTTTTCTTTAATGTGCAATAAAAAACAACATCTTCCGGATCTCTCAGTCTTCTAGGTAGTTCTCTCTAGGCTTCTTCAGACAAAATATTTGTGTTGACTTACAGCAGGCATAGGCAAACTCCAGCCCTCCAGATGTTTTTGACTACAATTCCCATCATCCCTAGCTAACAGGACCAGTGGACAGGGATGGTGGAAATTGTAGTCCCAAACATCTGGAGGGCCAGAGTTTGCCTTTGCCTGACTTACGACATGTTTGGGGGAGTAGGGGGGGATTTGATTGGATCCTCTGTTCCTCTATGAAGGTTCATTATAACTTCTGAACAGAGTGAATGTTTCTTAATGTAGCTTTGCTGAACAACACTCTACTTTTTAAACCGTTTTCCTGAAAGGCAAAGGTAGCAATCCTACACGTACTTCTCAGGGAGTAAGTTCCACTGAAATCATTAGCACTTACTTTTGAGTAAACAGAAATAGGCTTGGGTTGTAAGAAATGTTACTGTTCTGGCAAGTGGCTTAATCATTTGCAAGTGCCAGATTGACTCAGTTTTGGTGGGTTTCCCAGAGCTAGTTCTTTAATATCCACAAAACGGTTTTATTTTAGGGTAAACAGCTGGAGCATTTCCTAGTAGGAACATAAAACAATAATTTACTTTATAGTGTAGCGTAAAATTATTCCCAGCTCTAAGATGTATTTAATGTATCCAAATAGCAGAAGTTTATCACCTGACCACAATGAATTAAAAGTTACTAATGCAGAATTTAGCAGCGTCGTTTTAAGTGGTCCCATTTTCCATTAATAAAATCCAAGCCGATTTTATAGTGGAGTATGTTTTATAAAGCATGTCTTTCAGGGTGTATGTTGAAGAGTGACACTACAATTCTTCATGGAGCTTACACATTTCTTTGAAATGGTTATGCAGGACCCATACGGGGCAACTATTCTACTCTACAGCCTCTTGGGTACAACCGAGACTGAAGGTGAAATTTCACCGGTCCACTTTTCATGCTTGGCTTTGCTCACCAGTCAACTGCGCCATAATAAAATGAACAAACAACAGCAAAAACATGGGTGCTGTGTGTGTAATGGAATCATAGAACTGTAGAGTTGGAAGTGATCATGGGGTAATCTAGTCCAACCCCCAGGATTAAGGGGTTTTTCCCCTTCTTCTGATGCACTGAAATGCACTGCAGCGCAAGGGAAAGACAAAAAATGGTGGGTCAAAGAGGGTCAGTTGGTGGGGACTGTGAAATGCCCCTATTTTCATTTGGGAGTGTTGGAGGGTGTGGAATTCTGTGCACAGGTTTGTGAATGTTTCATTATGGTAGCAATTGGAGAAATACCATAGAGAATAAAGAAGGTCAGAAAGTAAGGATGCCACCCGGTTTTTTTAAAATAAAAACTTTGGCACACACCATTTTTCATATTGGATGCTGTACCTTGACTCTAGCAATCAACTATCAGCACCTTACCATGCTTATGCTACAACTCCCTGGCAGGGCTGTTAACGCAGACCAGTGACAAGGTTTCGCTTAGGCCAAGGGGAAGAAGGAAGTCTGGAAGTTGGGCTGTGCCCAAAGGGACAAGTGAACAGTTGATTCACTGTGCCTGAACACAACGAGAAATTTCCACAAATATAATCACTACTCCCGTGGTTTATTCTTCCTGCTCAGTGGAAGGACCCCGGCAGCATTGTTAGCACATGTTACAGTAAGGAAGCAACTACTGTGGGTTGCTATAGCGACACAGAAAATAGTTGCAGCTCCAAAGAAAGATCCTCCCCTTCTGCATTTTCTGCTTCCCAAAAGGCAACAGTGGCAGAGAAACCACTGAGAAATAGATGTGTTACTCTTGCGTCTCACCTTTACTTTGTCTCACCTTTACTTCAAGTAACTTGGTGAAGCATTTCAGTCTTCTGCATTGTGTTAGGCCAATAAATGGTTGCTTGCCCAAGGCTGTTCAGTAGGCTACACAGCAAAGCAAGCGTTATTATTTCTTGAAAAATAATTTTTATTTAACTTTTCTCATTAAGCATACAAACAAAAAATAACATTGTCACACACCAAAGGACAAAATACGCCAGTGTACACAGACCCTCCGAGTGTTCATATTTTCTAGGGATGTCCCTGATTTAGAAAAACTGTCCCAGTTCTTGTTTTGATCCCAGAATGTTCTCATTTTCCTTAGGATGTCCCTATTTTCATTGGAGAAATATTGGAGGGTATGGAGTTATCCGACCCCCGAGCTGTGTGGAGGCAATACTGTATAGGAAAGCTTTTATGTTTTTTATATATGTTGGAAGCTGCCCACAGTGGCTGGGGCAACCCAGTAAGATGTGTGGGGCATAAATAGTAAAATTATCATTATGGAAGGTGATGTCCCTATTTTCATTGGAGAAATGTTGGAGGGTATGGAGGGTACGGTGTACATGGCCAGAGGACACAAAGTTTACTGCTCTGCATAATGCCACATGAAATCTTGAAGTGTTCATAGGCTAACATCTCTGTATTACAAGAATGATCACTGTCCAGAGGATGAGTAACACAGTCTTCTCTAGTAGTCTGTGTTAACAGTGGCCACCAAGTCTCCACAGACTTGTCTGATTTAATCAGTTCTCTGCATAGCCTGTTAAACTGAGTCAGTTAAATTGAGTCAGTTTCTCAAGGAGACCCAAATTCTGGACTTTTGACCACCAGGCATCCATTGTAAACAGAGAACTATGGTTGCAGTGGTGGGTTTCATGGCTGTTAAGATTTTGCAAGACAATTGCTGCAAATGTTCTGGGAACACAGACAGCAAAACCAACTGGGGAAAATGGTGGTATAATATGTGATACTATAGCTGACGCCCGATTTTAGACATATTAAGACTAGACTCCTTGAAATCAATGCACAGAGAAACCTTCATGTCCACTGATTTCCACAGGTCTACTCTGATTATCACTTAGTTGTTTGTCCCCCATTTACTTTACTCCAGTAACTCCAAAATGGATTTGGTTTTTTAGAATGACATTTTGACACTTGCAATTTTGCTTGGTATGTTAATGGCTTTGGCTTTTTAATGGGACTGTCTGTGCTGAGCTGAACTTAAAAGCCAAGGTTTTCATCATGCTGCAAAAGAGGCGCATCTTTACTTGAGGTTGAAAAGTACATATTAGATAAATCAGAGTGGCCTTAAAGATGACATTATGAAATGTCAATAATCTGTGGGCTGCAATTCTTTGCATAAGTGCAGCTTGTGAAAAATGGTGTCTTTGCTTCGCATGACATTCCACAGATGATCCGAGGTGGTCTTAATGACTTGGCTGCGCATTGTACTTGCTGTGTGATGGTAGCCCCCGTCCTCTGCCTCTGAGGGCTACCCAACTATTGGAAAGTTTTTGATTGCGCACACACACACATAGAGTGAAAGAGAAACCACTGGCTGCCTCTTTCCTAGAAGTAGTTCACCAGACCTACATACATCAACATCCTGGCAGGTGGGTTGATCTTGCTTACTGTGAAGGTGAGATGTAAAGTCCTGGGGAGGTTGGTGCAGTGCAAACACCCCAGCTTACCCAATCTGGTACTCCTAACGCTACAGTACTTTCACCGCACCAACCTCCCCACTGTCTTGTCTCTTTCCATCCTGGTAAGCAACAGCAATCCAACCTCGCATGTATAATCGGGGTAAAACCAGGCTTTAGTTCATCTGGGTCAAAGACCCAGTTTGGCGTGTGTGCGCGCGCACGCACACACACATTTATGTATACACACACGCACCAGAAGGCCCAATGGTGTCCCTCTGGAGGCTTTACCCGGGGCAAAAAACCCCAGCTAGCCCCCCCTAGCTGTGGCACTGGGAATTATTATTATTATCATTATTATAGATAAGAAAAGGCAGTGGCTCAGAAACATTATGAGGGATCAGATTGCACATTTCTGAACAATAAATAACAAGGCATGTTTCTTGGAAACTTTGCATACTGACCTGAGAATGTGTATATTGCCTAGGAAATGTACAAAATTCAGTTGAGATGTGCACATTTCCCAAAACCTGTTGGGAATCATGTATATTGACCGGGAAATGTGCACGATTCCCCCTTCATGGTAGGAGTATTTGCACATTCGCCATGAGGGCAGGGAAATGTGCACATTGACCAGTTGTTATGCACATTAACTGCTCAACTTACACCTTACATTCCCGGTAATACAAACACACACAGTGCTTCTGGTTCCGTTCTGCCTTAATGGAGACAGCCCCTATGACAGTGGGAGATCATTGGCAAAGGAAAAACAAGGATGATTGAGGGTTATTATCCTTGCAAATTCCCCCCCCCGGGGGGGGGCTTCACTCGCAATTTGTCTTGGTACCTGGCTCTCACTCCAGCATGGAATGCAGGGGGCGGGGAGGCACTGTGCGTATAAGCACTTCGCCTGCCAAAAGCCCTCCAACGATGCCATTAAGAAGCAGAGGTTCTTCTGTTAATTAGAACTTAATTGGACTAAAGTCCAGGTGTGCACTAGAAGCGATGAGATTACAAACTGTGGAACAAAGCAACTGCAAGGACTTTAAGGTTTGAATTTGAGATAAGACTTCATTTGGTGCAAAAGACGGTGGGGAGGAGGGAAGCCTGCAGTTTGTTTATTTAAAGTTTTCTTCTCTACATTTATGATTCGGCAACACTCCTCTGAATGTTAGTTCAAATTATATTTGTATAAGTGAGGATGGAAGAAATTGGATTATAAATATGGAATATAGCATCAAAAGGAACTGTGTATGTAAAAGGGGGAAAGGGAGGGAAGCTCTATTTTGCAAAAGGTTTACAATGGAAACTTAGAGCTGACTCTTCCCCATCCTTTATTATATACATAGTGAACTGAATAATGCTAAGAGGACTTGGAATTGAATTTAATTGGAAGTATAATTGCTCATATATCTTCAGTTGAAAGGAAGGATGAAAGTAGTCTGTGGACTGCCAAGGAACTGATAAGGTTCTTTATTGAGTCATCTGCAGTTTGACAGACTGCTCTTCTTCCCAGGCTGAGAGGAAAAATCGTGACAACAGGTAATATTTACTGGGACAGAGTGACTTTTGCAGCTGTTGTTAAAGTTGCAAAACAACGAAGCACGGGATAGAGTGAAGGAGAAATTTCTGGAACAACAATGGGATATCAACTCCACCCAAGGCCTGACAGATAACAGCAACAACCGGGGAAAGAAAGACATAACAACTTACAAGGACAGGAAGAAACACCACAGACAGAATAAATGTCACACACAGGAAGAACAAAGATATAGTTTGTGTTCCTTACTTGTAGTTTTATAAATCAGTTAATGTGTCAACACAAATACAGTGGTACCTCGGGTTACAGACAGTTCAGGTTACAGACTCTGACCCAGAAATAGTACCTCGGGTTAAGAACTTTGCTTCAGGATGAGAACAGAAATCTCGAGGTGGCAGCGGGAGGCCCCATTAGCTAAAATGGTACCTCAGGTTAAGAACAGTTTCAGGTTAAGAACGGACCTCCAGAACAAATTAAGTTCTTAACCTGAGGTACCACTGTAGAAGTTATTAATATTGCAGTTGTTGTATGAGGGATTATTATTATGACCATAATGTAATTGAAATTAATAAGATTTTGGAACACAGAAATAAAGAAAATAATCAAACCATCAAATCTAGCACATGGGGGGGCCACTTTATCTAAATTATATAATTCGGTATTTGAATGTTTGGTGTCAATAATTGTTTCATAAATGGTATTGTTATAATGATGCTATTATTGGTCTGTATTTGAAACTAATAATAAAATTATTATTAACACGAACACACGCAGGTTTGTTGTGTGCGTGTGTGCGCACGTGTGTGTTTGTGGAGAGAGGGAAAAAGAGAGAGAATGAGAATGAATGTTTAAATTCACTTAAGTGGATTCATATGCAGAGAAAGGTCTGGTTCTGTATCATTTGTATACCTATCAATTTTCAAAGCTCATGGAATGCATATAAATAATGTGAATATTTTAACATGGAAAAGATTCTTTTTAAGTATTATATAACATTGTTGGGTTTTTTTGTGGGGTTTTATTTTTACTCCATTGATACAGATGAACAACAGGCCAAACCAGCAGGAGCTCATTCTTCATTCATATATGCTAATTACATGGTTCCAGCTAGCAAGGGTTCTCTTCTTAAACTGAAAATTCTATTTATTTTTGTTTTTTTTTTATGCTGGTTATGAGAAAAGAAGGATAGAGAGGATTAACATGCACACCAAGATATGCTGCACATCAACGAAAATTATGTTGTCACCTGAAAGAAGAGAGCTCTGGCATTCCTCCTTGCTTGCCGTTCTGATGGAAGCAATTAAAGCCTAATCCAAAGTTTAATTATGAATCCCAAGATCTGTTTCTCATTACGTTAGGCTGTGCCCCGGTACATCTTGCAGAAGCAGGTTATTCTTAGCAGGATGAGATGATGGCCCTGGTGCTTCCTCCTCTTATACCACAATCCCAGTTTCAGTGGAATATGTAGCCCAGTGAAATATGCTTAGGATTGTTAGATGAAGCCTGGGTGCCTTCAGGGGACTTTGAGGGACCACATACACACACGTTCAGCTCTTTGGTTCCTTGTCACTCACGAGCACGGGAAGAGGAGGGGAAACTAGTTTGCTGCCCACTTGCACCCTAGAAAAGGGCAAAAGAAGGCTCAGTGTGTGATACCTGGGGATCAGGCTGCTGGAATGGCAGGCAGTGTGGTGTAAAGCGGTGGACTGGGACCTGGGAAAGCAAGGTTCAAATTCTCACCATAAAGCTCACCTGGTGACCTTGGGCCAACCACTATTTTCAGCCTACCCTACCTCATAGGGTTGTTGTGAGGTTAAGACAAGAGACGTCAAGAACCATGTGCACTGCCTTGAGTTCCTTGGAGGAAAGGTAGGATATAAATGTCATCATCATCAAATACAAACTTGAGATGCAGGTTTCACAGCCCAGGATCCCTGATGTCTCTTTCTGGGTAAGATAATTTAGAACAAAACATGAGATAGTAAATGCTTCTTGGGTTGCATTTCTGATTACAAGAAATGTCTGCTTGGTGGAGATTTCCAGAGCACATTTATTACGGCATTTCATAGGTTAGAGCCCCCTTTCTCAGATACATGATGTAGTGCTTTCCTCAATTGTCAGGCAGACACACGCAAACACACGGATGTAGAAGGGAGGAAGTTAACAGGGGAGTCAAATGTAGTGAAATTCAAAAAGTAGAGACTGCAACAATTAAATTGTATAGATGATATCGAACATTAGTCTTAGAGTAGACCTCTATGAGTTCATTGGCTCTATTATGACTAAGGTTGGAAGGTAAAAAAGAAGAAAAGGACAATGACCATTCACAACATCAGTAATTGATGACAACACATCTATCTTAGGACTGCTAAACTAATTAGCACCTGTAAATGGACAGGGAACCATCTGTCTCATCCACCCTGAAAGGTATAGAATGAAACATCTCGATAAGTTCCAATTCAATAGTTTCAGGCTGGAGTCTCCCTTTAAAATTCCTTTGCGGGAGGCTCAACTTTTACATAAAAAGTGGAATGTCCCGGAAGACTGAAGTGTTCCTCCACTGGTTCCATAATTGGGTGGAGGAGTCCGAATCCTAAGCCTGGTTGTCACCAGTTAAAATTTAAAAAGCATTAAAAGGTAGAACGGGGAGGCAGATAAACTGGGGCCAAGAAATAGATTAGGAGTGTAAATCTTGCCTTCAATTAAGGAGTAGCCAGATTCACCTTGTCTCCTCCATCTTGACGGGAACCGGAACCTCTTAAAAGTTAAAAAGCAAAGCGGGTGGGGGTGGGAATGACATTTATTTGGTGCCAAAATGATATATGAATGTTCTGGGGAGAGCATCACAAAGTTGGGGCACCACCACTGAGAAGGCCCTCCTTTCTCAGACACATGGCATAGCCAGGATTTAGGGAGGGGGCAGGCTTCATGTTGGGGGGGAGAACTTCAGTTAGTTAAGTATTTTTAGTGATTTACTTGATTGGGGGGCAGCTTCCCCCTGTGCCTCCCCCTGGCTATGCCCATGCTCAGACAGTAAAGAACCAAACATCTAGGCAGACATAGGGCTCTTAGCTTAGTATACTTATGCATGACATTATAGTTTGCATATAATAAACTCAGTTGGGGGGGTGGAGTTTATCCGGACAGAATTCAGTTAATTACTATATATTTAACATCTTGTTTATTATGTAGAATCTGTGATCCACAGTCTCCTCAAGTCCATTCTTGAAATAATTGCATATGGACTCCAGTACTGGAATAAAACCAAAATAATCTCACTGGGGACCTGTGAAAGGGAGAAAAAATAATACAAATGACTTTTCTAATCATTGAGCTCTCCGTCCCTTCTTGTATGTTTTTTAAAACTTAAATCCTTTCCTCTACAGAGGAAAATATAAAGCGAAGCACTGGGGCCTGCTTATTTAATGAGGATTTGTGTCATATCAAGGGTAAGTGACATTTCCTACATTTCAGGGAAGCACCTGTATTAATTGTATTTCCTGCTTTTGTATTGCTTTGTGGGGAAGAAAAGAAATTCATCTCAGGTGAGTTAACCTTGCTTTTAGAGGGCACCTGCAGTTATCTTAGTGCTTATTGTAAATCAAAACATGTTGAGCCTTTAAAGCAGTGAAATAAAGAGGTGCTGACAAGGGGGGATGCCGGTAGGATTAGGAGCCATTCTCAACCACTTGTATTATCAGGATGGGGGGACTGAGACATGCTAAATTACAGGGGGAAGAGATATTCCCAGAAATTCCACAGATGGGAGATTGATTTGCTTCTTCAGTAAGCTTAGGAATAGGAGGAGCATTCAATGTTTTGTGAGGTTTAAGAAAGAAGGAAAGAAAGACGAAAAAAGAAGAAAGACACCTTCCTTTTAGCCTAAGGGTTCTATAATTGACCGAGATTTTTCTGCTTGCGATTTGATCCATCCAAACCCTGCTAGAGCGGGAGCCCCCTGACTGAGATCACAGCTGAGGTGAATAAGAATTAGGCAACTCACTCAGACAGGCCGTACATGCATTCCCATCTATTAGGGTAAATGACATGTCGTTCAATTTAAGCACAGGCAACCGGAGACTGTCATATTTGGGAAATGACAACTGTTATTTATTTATTGAGAATATTTATACAGGTTTTTCCTAGGCATAGAGAATGCATTTTTCAAGCTGCCATCACCATGTCACCAATGTATCCATCTGATTGCAGCAAGGCCCAGGCAAGGCATGGCCACCAGGAGAAAATTAAGGCAGGCAGGCAATAGTAGAAGCCGATTCAGTCTAACGCAGGAGCAAAAGGCATAGAGAAACATACCCAAAAGAAAGCAAAGTCGTTCACGTTATGGGGACCTGCCTCCTTTCAAAACACACCTTGGTCTCAGTCCTCCTTCAAATGATGTCAATAACGTTCTGCGCAAAGGGTCCATTTTCCAATTTTGGAAGGTTTTGGCAGTTCCACAAGATATATATATATATTATGTGGAAGTGACAGTATCAAATGTATGAATTAGACGGCGTAAGATAGAAATGAACGTTGTCAGGGATAGTAGAATAAGAACTAAGATGGCCTCTTTCAATAAATCAAAGGTTTAATTCCCTCCGTGTGAGACTAGATTGAAGGATATAGGAACACAGAAATCTGCCATACAGACTATTTGCACTAGCGGATGGCATGGTGAGGTGGCAGCACTCGCCTGACCCTCCAAACGTTGAGTCAGTGCTGCTTACTGGGAAGACGAGGGGGAGTTGACAGGCAACAGGCATGTCAGCATGGTGCGAATGCAGCCAGTAGTTCTGCCGCTCTGTTTGCACCCTGCTGACCTTCCCAGGACCACCCCTCTCCTTGCTGGTAGGCAGCAGTGACTCCACTGACTGGGGAGTGTGTGTCATGTTGAGGGCCACCACAACACAACACTCTCCCGTCTGCAGAGGACTGTTTGTCCATCTGGCCCAGAACGGTCTGTTCCAGGGATGAGGAACCTGTAGCTCTCCAGCTGGCTGCAACTCCCATCCTCTCTGACTGTGTTGGCCATGCTGGCTGGGGCAGATGGGAGCTGGAGGGCCTTGGGTTCAGGCGTGCCCTGCAATCTGATACATCTAACTGGGAATGCAAGAGACTTGCAAATGTTTGGCCTTGGACAAATACCCTGTATTTCATTTACTATTTATAATAGTGCTGGAGATACTTAACCAAGACATAAGAATGGATCAAAATATAAAAGGAATCTCCTTAGGTAGTAAATTATATAAACTTTGAGCCTTTGCAGACGATCTCATTTTAATGGTTGAGAACCCAACAGAAAGTATTGAGATTATATTGGGGAAAATGTCAAATTTTGGTAAAGTATCTGGATTTAAGCTTAATAAAGAGAAAACAAAGATGATGGGTAAGAATATGGGAAATCAGGAAAAACAGAAATAGTAAGAAAATTTGGCTTAGAAATAGTAAAAAAAAAGTTAAATATTTGGGAATAGAGATCACAATGAAAAATATAAACCTATTTGAGGATAATTATAAAAAAAATCTGGACTGAAGTAAAAAGAGATCTGGAAATTCGGACAAAATTGAAATTAACACTATGGGGCAGAATATCAGTAATAAAAATGAATATCCTACCAAAACTACTATTTCTGTTTCAAATGATTCCCATAATAGGCAAACTAGAATGTTTCAACAAATGGAAATCAGACTTGATGAAATTTATATGGCAAGGCAAAAAGCCATGTATCAAATACAAACTGTTAACAGATAAGAAAGAAAGAGGTGGGTTTGGGCTCCCTGATTTGAGAACTTATTACGAAGCTGCATGTTTGTGTTGGATCACAGAATGGATCATGCTAGAAAACACCAATGTTTTGGATCTGGAGGGATGGAATAATAGATTCGGCTGGCATGCCTATTTAGTATACCACAAAGTAGCTGTACACAAAGAATTTTTAAACCACGTATTGTAATTAGAAGGTTGTTATATAAAGTCTGGGAAAGACATCGAAGACTGTTAGAGCCCAAAACACCATGGTGGATATCATAATTTAATTAATTTAATTTAATTTAATTTAATTTAATTTAATTTAATTTATATTCTGCCTTTCTTCCATGGAGCTCAAGGTGGCATACATAGTTCTGCCCATCTCCAGTTTATCTTTACAACCACCCTGTAAGGTAGGACAGGCTGAGAGTGAGTAATTGGCCTAAGGTCTCCCAGTGAGCTTTGTGGCTCTGTAGGGATTTGAACCCTAGTCTCCTGGGTCTTAGTCCAACACTCTAACCACTACACCACCCTGGCTTAATCCCAATAAAGTTAGTACATAGGATGGAAGCCCAAGATTCCCTGAGCAAATCTGAACTCTGCACATTTTCTCTTTTTTGTCTTACTCTTGCTTCCTCCCCATTAGTTAGTTCATTTATATCTGATCCTTCTTCCATCATGGAACTCATGGGGCTACATATGCAGCCATGAAGAGGTAATGCATTTTCATTGCACATTCTGCAGACACATTCTGCCAGTGATCTGATGCCTCTCTACAGCATCTAGTGAAATATAAGGACTGCAAATCCTTACAAATCACAAACCGTAGAACCATTTGCAAATAATTTTGCCATGTCCTCACTCTGCTGATCTTCAGAGTCTAAGGATTGTTCCCCAATCATCATGTAAACGATCCATTATTTGTTCATTCTACTAAGAGTCTGCATTTGGACTTTGGAGAGGCGCAGCGAGAAATTAAACTATTGAGGCATTATACATGTTTCCTCTGGGCAGTTACTTATTTGAACAGCTGCTAGAGAGGTACAAATCAACTTCAGAGCAGAGCCAGGTCTGGAGAATATGTACTTTGGGTTCTATTTTCTTTCTTTCTTTTCCCTCTCTTTAGTTTGAGGCGTGCACATGACCAACCTGCTTTCTCTTACTGGTAATAATTTCTCTAAATTAAAGGTCGCTGCAGTTTTTCAAACCTGCCAAGGGTCTGTTGTTGTACAGACCAACTACTGCAAGGAATCCAGGTTTTCAAATGTTAGTACTTAGTGCCAAATTATACTTGATGTAGGGATCTGAAAGTCATTTGTCAATCTGCAGGCTTTCTTTTGTTGGAGTTACTTATGAGGAGCACAGGTTTTCCCCACTCCCCCAGGTCTTTTGTTTAGACATGGGGAAGAAAATGGTCATTTATTTTCATTCTGATGAAAGCTGACAAAGATGGTTTTTCAGTGGAGCAGCCGACATGCAATGGAATAACATTTTGCTCCAGGGTTTTCATTTAGCACACTTCTAATGTTTGCTCCCTTCTTTTAAAGCATAGACTTCTCAGAAAGTTTGTTATAGTTGTTAGGGCTGCTTCTTCTTATTTTTTACCCCATTGATTAATCAGATGAACTGCAGTTGAGCAATCTATCTGTTCAATTTGCATACGGGTTAAAAAAGGAGAATAAATTAAATTCAGTTCACATTTAAAGGAGAACCCACCTAATTTGCACTTTCTGGAACAATACATGATCCAAAACACAGCCATCCTACAACAGTCGTCCTTCTCTGAATTTTGCAATGCTGTTCTCTAGCCATGTAATGTGTGGGGGAAATGTGTATACTAGGTTAAAGGGTGCGTAAAAATGCATGTAATAATGAAAGTAGCATACAAAAATACATTATGTTAGGGGGAAATGCTTTGCAGAAATGTGTATATTAAGTAAAACTGCATATAAACCTGTGCAAATTAAGATAAATTTGCATTTCAATGCTGACAAATTTTCACAAAGACTCTAAAAAATAAAATAAATACAGGCTGATTTGGAAATGTGGAGAACTGACTTTAAGACTGTAAAAATGAGAAATGAGAGAAACCAAAATGGATACATTCAGTCATCCCTAAGTGGAAAACAATATTTCCAGAACAAGAGTAACAAAACTGTAAGAGGAACCATGAAAAAGCAACTGCTTCCATACCAATTTGTCCGTATCACATGCTCAGGTCATTGGCTGATGCCCTTCTCTGGATAATACCTGCTCCATCTGAGGTGAGGATTACATCAACAAGGGGAAATGTTTTCCCTCAGTAGTTTCTTCAGCATATGACATCAATTCCTAGGATCTGTGAGTTTATGGAAAACTTACAAGAGTTTCAGCAGAACTGATCAAATAAGTTTGTTTTTTATATATATAAAAACACCCAACAAATGTTATGTACTATTTGCTCCTTTGGTGACTTTAATGTTCTGTTTCTTAAATGGGTATCTTCTTCCAAAATGCAATTATTTCTGTCACTTGACACAAAGTTCATGTTTTCACCATAAACTGGTGTAATTTTTTTTCAAGTGGCTTATTTAAAGAAGGTTGTTTAAGGTAATACCATTAATTTGGGGTGCTCTGGCATATTGTGCTATCAATATGTTACCATACTTAAATGTACTTGCTAGGTACAAATAGGCCAAATGTAATTGTAGCATAGAGAATTGATCATAATCAGGATGTAATTTATTGTAAACGGTTTGTAATTTGCCTCACCATTTCCCTCTTCAGTTGCCATTTTACAGCCCCCTTGCTTTCTCAAGTAGTTTCAAAGTTTTTATTTCTCATTTTCTCGGTCTAGTTTAACCTGTTAGGTCCCACCTGCTCTATACATTTAAAATAGTATCGTATCACTTCCAACAGTCATGGCTTCCCTCAAAGAATAATGGGAGCTGTTGAGACTTGTTAGGACACCCCTTTTCCCCTCACAGAATGACAATTCCCAGAGTTCCCAAGAAGAAAAATTGAGTGCCAAACCGCTCTGGGCATTTCTCACAGGAATATTTCCCTTTTTTAAAAGAAATTACTCATATCTGTATAGGTTAAAGCAGGAATGAGGAAACATGCAAGTCCTGATATATATATATATATGTGTGTGTGTGTGTATATATATATATGTATATATATATATATATATATATATATATATTCACTTATTGGTTGCTTGATTGGTTAACTGACCGACATTAAAAAACAACAACATTTTAAAATATTGAATTTGGCTCCAGGTGTGTTGATACAACTTTTGCTTCCTATATATTCTGGAAGGTATTGAGGCTTATCTATCTGACCAGCTCACACCTATCAGGCTGTCTGACTCACTGGTCCTGCTCTGCACCTCCCTCCTGGTGATTTTGCGTGTGTCCTTGAACTGTGACAATACATCTTGCTTTCCTGAATGGAGTATGGAGACTACTGTGTGCTTGGCCAGCCCCACTCTTCTGTGCCCATTTGTGTGGCTCCACAGAGAGCTAAACTAGTTAGAGTGTCATAAAGGAAGAGATGGAGGCCATCTTGTCACAGTATCAAGCTTCTGTTTTCAGCCATGGTAGGGGGAGGACTGGGTTGAAGGAGGAAGAAGAAAGGAAGGGAATATCTTGCTTCAAATGTTGAGTCCAAGCAAAGTCAAAGGACAAAGCTGCCTCAGAGCTCCAGAGGGCAAGGCCTAGCTGTTGCCTCCTCAGAGACTCGCAGCACCTGATCACAAAATGGTGGCCATTACTCTCTGACCTCTTCTAGGAAAATGTGACAATGTCCTAAATCAGCAGATGCCACACAGCAGATGCCATGTATGAAGCAATCATCACTAGGTGGCAAATGCAAGAGGTACCATGGGTCCAGGATACCCACTTTTGCCTACCACTGGTATTCAGTACCCGCAAGGCTACCCAAGAGGAAATGAGGCAGCCCTGAGGCTGAAAAAGGTTTCCTGCCCTGATCTAAAGAGTCCCTCCCTTGTAAGATCCAGAATCTAAAATGATCTGGTGACATTGCTGAATTTAGGTGCTAGCTTTTGGGGTTTCAAAGGGTTATATTCCAAGTGGGTAGGGTAGACAACTAGATAGCTAGCATCTGAGGTAAATGCCGAATAAATGTTTAGGTGTTTGTCTGTCTACAGTTGCATCTGAAGCTATTTCCAATGCTACTGTCGCTTCCCTCCCACCGTCACAAATAAGAAAATTGCCTGGTATACAGGCAGGACAAGGAACAGATGAGCTTAATCGTGACTCCAAGGGAAGTGATTCCTAGAGGAACAGTGTCCAAGTGAACAGCTCTCCACCCACCTCTTTGTGCCTTTCCCCCCCCACCCCCGCTCCTGCTCACAGTGTTTTACAAGGCAGGGGGCAACCCAAGGGGATGCTTACTGGACAATTCTCTAACCTTAGGTTATCCACACAAAATACATATTGGGTGCTTTCCCTGCTAACGAGACAGGCAGGCTGGAGAGTTTCAAGAGTGCTTTGGGTACCCAAAGGGTGTGTGTGTGTGTGTGTGTGTGTGTATACGTGCTCTCAGTGCGGTAGTGAGCAAATGTGGACTGTGCCCACAGGACTGGTAAGAAAGCACGGAAGTGGGGAAAGAAAACTCACATTGATATGCTTTCTTTTTGAAAACAAATCATATATGCTTGCTGTTTCTAATGGATTGAAAGGCTTATTAAGCCAGGTTATGAGTGCAGCTCAGTAGTTATGCAATATTGTAATTTGTTAAACACACACACACACACACACACACACACACACCAGGTCCTTAGTCCAGAAGTCAGAGCTGGGTATATTCATTTCCCCCCCAGCATTTCTCAGCATGGCTTAGTTTGCTTGGACCTCTGGACTGTAACTCCTTTCTGTACAACCTTTCTCCCAGGCCCTCTACCAAAATTTATTTTCCCAGTTCCTCCAGCCAGAAACCGATTGAAGTTGTTAGCCATTCTTTGCGTGTCTCAGAAGACCATTCACAGGGATGCACATCTGTGAGACTGATATTATTGTCGACATTGGTCTCTGTTTTTATTTAATTAACAAAAGTTATATACCAGTTGCAATAACAAGTGGTTTGCAATACCATCTATTCGGTTAACTATCGGACTATCGGGAAGAACCCTTTAAAATCAAGATCCAAGATGATTCGGAGTTTGCACACAATTCACCAATTCTACAATGCAGCTGTTCCCACAAATACCCTTGAATGTCATCCATAAGACTTTTCCGTGGCAACAGTGGCCAATACCAGGAAGTCCTAATATCAGTTTCAGGGACATATTGCAGAGAGAGAGAGAGAGAGAGAGAGAGAGAGCGCTAGGGGACACCTATCACTCCCATAAAGAATGATGGCATGAGCAGAATTGGAGCAGAATGGCTCCGTTATAAACACCGTATAAAGCAAAAGACTGATGGCTTTCGTGTCACCTAAATGTGCTGCTGCTACTCTGCTTCCAGGAGCCATCCATACAATTTCTCTTCCTTCTGGAGGCTGTGAATGGTGGGAGGTTTAATGTGCAATAAAAACAGGAAGCTAGCCAGCTTCTGTTGCCAGAGCAAATGCCTTGAGAGAACGCAGAGCTATACGGACACCATTGTCCTCAGGGGATTTTCCAAGACTATTAACGGCACTGCAGTCATTGCAAGCACAGGATATATACAAGAATTAATTTGGTAAATGGTCCCCAGGCTTAGGCCCAAATCTGTTCAAGTGTCGGGATGGGGGAGAAAGATGTTTGCATTTTAACAAGAAACTGCAATTCTCTTAACTTTAAGATGCAGTCCTCCAACTAATACAATGTGTACAAATATATATATATCATATATTAGGAGGAAATGTGAATATGAGTGACTATGAGTGAATAATGTACAAAAGTGCATTATATTTTGGAAAAGGTGTTTGCAAAATTCCATATACGTATATTCCATATATTAGTCAAAACTACATAAGAAATGTGTTTATCAGGAGAAGTTAAGAATTTTTGTGGTTTTTGTATAATAAAAATAACTGCAAACTGCTACAGAAATGAGGCAAAGAATGGAAAAATGAGTAACAGAGAGAAACCATTATCTATCTGAATGTCAGAGGGAGCCGGCATACAGCTTCCGGGTCAATGTGGCCAGCATGACTAAGCCGCTTCTGGCGAAACCAGAGCAGCGCATGGAAACGCCGTTTACCTTCCCGCCTATTTATCTACTTGCACTTTGACGTGCTTTCGAATTGCTAGGTTGGCAGGAGCAGGGACCGAGCAACGGGAGCTCACCCTGTCACGGGGATTCAAACCACTGACCTTCCGATAGGCAAGCCCTAGGCTCTGTGGTTTAGACCACAGCGCCGCCCGTACTGTACTTTTCTTTATTTCTAAACATCTATACATGTTAGCCCATGCAAATTTTGTGCAAACAGGTACCCACTTTTTTGTGATGCATTTCCTGTGTGCGTGTGTCTGCGATGTTTAAGTGGTCACCCTAATTGCTTCCTATAAGCAGGGGAACATTTTCTTAGGCACAGTGGATAATTCTAATGTATGGGGAGCCATTTCTTTTACAGAGAACCAGGAAATCCTCGTACATATTAATCTTGGGGGTGGGGTCACACACCTCTTTTCATCAATTCGTGACACAATCACTTGGAAATACATTCTGCTGAAATCAAAAGGGTCTATTTTCAAGCAAATGTGCCCTAGACCATTCAGAGATACACCACAGGCTTTGAGCAAATGCCTTTTCTCTATGACTGGAAAAGTTCAACCACCCAAAACGTCTAAGTATATTACTGTACTTTCTCAATTTGCCCCCACCCCCACTCACTGCATTTGCCTAGCTTCCCATCAAATCCTTCTCTGGTTGGCGATATGCTCTTTCTGACTACTGTGGCTAAAGTATGCTCCCTGACAAATGATTTCACAAACTGTGCGTGTCGTCCCCCCCTCCCCACTACAAATAGGCCCCTTTAGACAATAACCGCAATGGCTTTTTATGTGAATATGTAAATAGGTTAAAAAGCGGATGCATCCACTATCATAGAGAATATTATTCCAGTGTTACACTTCAGAGCCTTTCAGAACAATTTGCTAACACTTTGTGCTCCTACCCAAAGTGCCAAAATTGCTCTGTTCATGCAATTTTTCAAACATTTCACCTGAGCAAGAAATAAAAAGGTCTGCCAATGGGACAGTCATTTAGGCTGCTTTAAGAAGTAAAAGGGAGCCTTCCCCACAGCTATTTTGGAGAAGGAAGAGCATGTTCCATGCTACCCCACTGCATGTTAGCATCTCTCCCAATTCCATTATAGCATTGACATGATAGCACGTTAATTGGTTGTAGCTGTTCCAACTATTCCTTTTAAACTGTTGTATATTTTGGGAGAACTTCTGGGTATTAACATTTTATTGAAATATTCATATTTTCTATTCAGAGTAAGTTTCCAATAAAAAATGTGTTTTTATTGTTTCTTTTTGTGCATGGTTGAACACTTTAAAAAATAAAGTGTGGTTACGTGCAGAAAAAGGGGTCCGCTACACAACTTCAGAAATATTTGAAGCAATACAAATTATGCCATAGGTAGGGATAGTCAACATGGTCCCCTCCAGGTCAACTCCCATCATCCCTGACAATTGGCCATGTTGGCTGAGGCTGATGCGAATAGGATTCCAACAACATCTGGAGGACACCACACTGGCACCCCTGCCAAACACATGTTGTTTAAATGCACAAATTCTGTGCAATTCCTAATGTTCTAATCAGTGTGCCATTTTATTTGAAAGGGTTGGAACTTACAAAACCTCCAAGTGCCCCTATTTTCCAGGGATGGCCCATATTTAGAGAAGCTGTCTCAGTTTCTGATTTGATCCTGGAATGCCCCACTTTTCCTTAGGACATCCCTATTTTCATTGGAGAAATGTTGGAGGGTATGGAGTTATCTGACTCCTATTTCATAAGGATAATTTTACTATTTATACCCCATACATCTTACTGGGGTATAAATTCACATCCTAATTCAGATGTGAAGGTTGGTTGTATTGCTTACGCTCAGTTGAAGAAAAGGCACTGTGGAGATCCAGATAGTCTCCCCTCCCCACAGTTGCTTCTTATGGGCTCAGCTGGCCAATAAAGCGAGATGAGCGCCACAACCCCAGAGTCGTTCGTGACTGGGCTTAATGGTCAGGGGTCCCTTTAACTTTACAGTACATCTCATTGAAGTGGGGGAGGCCAGGTGACCGAGGTTCTAACTGTAGATGGCAAACTTCAAGGCCCCTCTTAGTCTCCCTTCTTAAGGTTCCTAACAGTTGCTACTAGCCATGAGGACTACGCTCTGCCTCCACAACTGGAGGCAGCAATGCTTCTCAAAATCAGTCGCTGGAAACAAAACCACAGGAGGGGAGAGTGCTCTTGTGCTCGAATCCTACTTGTGGGCGTCCCACAGGCCAGCCACTGTGAGAACAGGTTGCTGGACTAGATGGGCCATTGGCCTGATCCAGCAGGCTCTTTTTGTGTTCTTAAATTTGTCCATCTGGTCAGGTAGTGGCACTGCCAGCAATGCTACAACAGACCCAGCAATGCAATCCACTCATATAAAGCAGTGTTTGTTTGCTTTTAAAGCCAGTTCTTGGCGCTTCCAACACATAGCTGTCAACTTTTCCCTTTTCTTATTCCTATTCGGAATAAGGGAATTTCCCTTAAAAAAAGGGAAAAGTTGACAGCTATGTTCCAATGATCAAGAGAAGGAATAGGAACATAGGAAGCTGCTGTAAACAGAATCAGACCACTGGTCCATCTAGGCCAGAACTGTCTGCACTGACTGGCAGGGGCAATCCAGGACTTCAGGCAGGGATTTCTCCCGGCTCTACCAAGAGATGCTGGGAGATGGATCCTGGGGTCTTCTGCATGCATAGCAGATGCTCTGCAGTTACTACTGAGCTATGGTCCTCCCACAATGAACATGCAATCAGTTATGATACTTGATTAGGGTCTATTCAAATAGCTGCACCTCCAACCAAATCAGCGGTGTCAGCTCCTCCATTATGTGTATGATTCAATGGCCCTTGCTGTAATAGAGAACTACACACCTCTGGAGTGTATGAGCGATTACCTTCAATG
The DNA here is from genome assembly GCF_964106645.2 of Podarcis pityusensis. NCBI lineage: Eukaryota > Metazoa > Chordata > Lepidosauria > Squamata > Lacertidae > Podarcis > Podarcis pityusensis. The sequence goes on from NC_138037.1 coordinate 29,018,728, forward strand.
TCCAGCTCATTATTTAAAGCTTTGCTAGTTTGTAACGGCAGGGTGGAAATTAGATAGAGAAGCAGGTCTTCTAGCAGCTCTGGCTTATTTTCACCACTTAGGCTTTTTATCACTTTGGACAAATTGAAATGCTGCTCACCATTTGCATTGTACTAAAATAGTTATTCCCCGGGCAACAGATATGTCACGGTTTCCCTGAAATCATGCAGATGCCAGGTAGTATTGTGGAAACTCTCTTGTTTTAGAGGACAGGTCTACTGTTATTTGCTGCCTCTTTCAGTGGGGTGGGACCTGTTAGAGCTGCCTTTTTGATACCTAAGTTAGCTCTCTCTCAGAACTCTCATGACAGACAGGAAAAGGGGGGTGGGATGACCAAAAAAAAAACCCCAATCCCACAGAAGAGTAAGGCAGGAGGTAGGGGGACAGGGGGTCTGGGCAGGTGCCAGGAGAGGTGTTGGTGGATGCCATGGCACCCACAGGGACCATGTTGGAGACCCCAAATTTAAAGCCTTTGGCTCCCCCCAAGTTACAGCACTGCCTCTGAAGGAATGAGTACAAATCTTGCCTTCCAAACCCCAGCCTCTTTTTAGAGTAACTTTAAAACTCATTTTTAAACATCAGGATTAAAACAGGGAAACCTTAAGCACTGCTGAAACTCACAAGCTGGTCACTAGCCAGCCACTCTGGGAAAAGCCAGGCAGCTGCTGTAGGACTAACGTTCAGATGTCAACTAACTTAACCACATTACTTTCCACTTAGTTCAAATGAGTTCTGTCTTCATTTGGCGGCCTATCTAGAAAGGCACGCTTTTTGGAAAGCACCCTGAGAGAGAGAGATTGAGAAAGCATGGGGAAGAGTTGCCACTCAGTGACAGGGCATCTGTTTTGAATGCAGAAAGTCCCAGGTTCAATGCCTGGTATCTCCAGAGAGGGCTGGGTATGTCCCCAGTTTGAAATCCCGAAGAGCCGCTGGATAAGGCTGGTCCCTGTGTTCCTTGACTGGTCCCCAGATTATAAACCACTACAAAACTGGCCAATTCTCCAAGAGACTGATGGGGGGGGGAGGAAGAAACCTACTACCCCTACCCCTTCTATTAACTGCCAGAGCAGCCTTCCTCAACCTGGTGCCCTCCAGATATTGTTGGACTCCAACTCCCAGCAGCCCCGGCTAGCATGACCAACAGTCAGGGATGATGGGAATGTAGTCCAAATCTGGAGGTCACCTGCTTGGAGGATGTATAATGATGACCCCATGTTTCTATTCCTCTGTACTCCTTGAAGCAAGAGGACGAGGTTGTTTTGACGATGTGTGGGAGATGTAAATATTGGCAATGCTATCAAGCACAGAGCCTGGCATCCCACCCTTAATTACCCACTTCCCTGTGGCCCAGTTGATTTTAGTTAGATGATACAGGTGTGACTGAAGGCATAGGTTGTTTTACAGTCTTTAAATTGTCAGAACCTTCAGGAAACACAGAGTGGTAATTCTAGAATCAATACTAAGAGACAGGTATTTTACACCTGCTGTGTGTATGTGTAGAGGTGTGTGTGTATGTGTGTGTTTAAAGAAAAGCAACAGACACTAAAAAGGTTGTGCAGGGGTGGGGGTGGAAATACTACAACAATTGACAATCATACTTACTCAATCCCTTTTGTTGGGTATATTGACAGATAGCAAGGAACTGCAGTTCAGAGAGTCAGGTAAACCAAGGGAGGTGTAATAAAACCCCCAAAACATCTGGGTCTAAGTCCAGTGAGAGATGGTGTTTGCGCTGAGATTGAAGCTTCTGTACAGCTTATATGACAGATAACAGACAGCCAATCTCAAGCCAATTCATCATCCATGACAGTGCGTGTGAGAAAGGGGGGGGGGGTATCTTTGGTGAAAACTACAAGACATCTGCTAAAGTAGCATCAGGCAAAATGATAAGCCTTATGACCCAGGGCACTTATCTGGCGCACCAGTGATCAGTATTTTAAGATTCGGCTGCAAGGAATCAATACATCAACACAACCAGTGACACTTAACAACTGAGATTCAGGACAGGCAAAAGGGGGGAAATGGTAAAATGCATTCACACAGCACGTAGTTAAGCTATGGAAGAGGTAGTGATGGCCAACAACTTGGAGGGCTTTAAAGACAAATGCAAGGCAAATAGGACTAGCAGTCAGGGCAGACCTACATTTTTGGGGCCTTCGTGACCAGCAACGAGGTCTGGGTAACCACTGCTACCTTCTTCAACGGGGCTGTTTACAACAACGTTTACAACATCTGTGCTACTGACACTCAAAACTTCAGGATTGTTGAAATATATGCAACAAAAAAATTGATCAGTTTTGAGTTGTGCACCTCAAATTGAGTCTACTAGACCCATTTTTCTAAAAGCATTTTGGACTAAAGTTGCTTCCAGGGCCCCTCTGGGATTAGAGGCCCTGAAGCTTTAAGCTGGGTTAGTTTCATAGCAGATCCATCCCTGCCAGCAATGACTACTAGACATGATGATACCTGTTCTCTGCATCCACTTATGCCTGAATGCCCGCTGCTGGGAATCCCAGGTGAGAAGGGAGCTGCTATGTTCAGGTCCTGCTGGGCATCCATAGGGCATCTGGTTGGCCAGTGTAAGAAGAAGATGCTGGCCTAGATGGCCCTTTATCCTGAGCCAGCAGGGCTCTTCTCAGGTTCTTGTACGCACATCCAGGTTTCTTCTTGCAGGTTGCAAGGAATCCTCACAGTTTTCTTCACCAGCCGACGACACTATGATGCAATGCTTTAAGTAAAAAGCAGGCTCTAACTGTATTATCTTGCCCCCAGTTTATCACCCTTGAAAAACAACTAAAAACATGTTGTACCCTTTCCCCCATCGTTGTTCCAGCCCTTGGATCACATAGGTTCCCCTTTCTCCAGCCAACAACTTCCTTTCCAGCTCTGCAATATCTTTCTGAGATCGCCTAACCATAATCACACAGTATTTGAAGTACAGTGGTACCTCGGGTTACAAATGCTTCGGGTTACAATCGCTTCAGGTTACAGACTCCGCTAACCTGGAAGTAGTACCTCGGGTTAAGAACTTTACTTCAAGATGAGAACAGAAATTGCGCGGTGGCAGCAGGAGGCCCCATTAGCTAAAGTGGTACCTCAGTTTAAGAACAGTTTCAGGTTAAGTACGGACCTCCGGAACGAATTAAGTTCTTAACCAGAGGTACCACTGTACGGCTGCATCATCGATGTATCTAAGAGCACTGCAAATGCGGGCAATTGGATTTATACAGTCCATTGAACTGTATTCACATTTTCCTTCCCTCACACCCCCAAAACCTCTTCATTTGGTCCTGGGGGCTCTTTGGACCACTCCCCAGCCACACCTCTGCTCCCCAGGGCATGCACCTCAATGGCTCTGCTTTCTATCCTCCTTGAGAGTTTTTGCCTGGCTGGTATGTATCCTTGATGGAGCCTGGAAATATAGAGAAGTCATAAATTGTTCATTCTTCATACAGTATTATTTTAATCTCCAACACTTCCTTTCATCACTATTGCTGCACACTGATATATTTTGAGCCAGCAAATTCGGAATATGTTTTGTTGCAGGGGAAACAATCAGATGTCAATGACACGTGTGTGCACTACAAATACAGCCTGCTTACCTGGAAACCAGTTCTACTGAAATCAATGGAAATTCATTCAGAGCAAACATATTTAGGATTAAGGTGACTTTTAGAGGAGTTGAAGACAGTCAGAAGAAGGGAGCGTTCCAGCATTTAGTCATATATGTTGCTACAGTTCTTACTGTCAGAAAGCTCTTCCTGATGTTTAGTCAGAATCTCTTTTCTTTTAACTTGAAGCCATTAGTTTGGGTCCTACCCTCTGGAGCAGGAGAAAGCAAGCTTGTGCCAACTTCTATGTGACTTCCACACATTCATTTCAGATGACTAAGAGGTGCTTTAGTCAGTCAAGGTTCTATATCTTCTAGTTGACTTTACTTTATGTAATGAAACTGAAAAGGGTCAGCTCAGATTTTCATTCCAACTTTTACTTTCTGTTATTTATAGCCAACATTTTGCTTTCTTCGCAATTCCCAGTACAATGCCAAAATACCGTGTGAGGAAGAGAACGAAAAAAGCTTAAAGCATTTATATGTTCTTGAGTCAGTTTTTGCGATAGTGAATTTTGCTCTATACTTATTAAATGACTCATGTAGCTTGAGTAATAAATGTATGACTAAGCTATTCAAGTAGTCATTTGCTTTCTTTCTCCAAACCATGCAAAATTGGATAAAGGCATAGCGCTGCTTAAAGGTGAACTATCTAGTTTTGCAAAACAACCAATGTGGCCTATGGGCATTTTTTCCCCCAGAACAACTGGCTTAGGGCAGAAGTCATGGTGTCCTGCAAATAACCCTAGCCAGAGCTCACCATGAGTTGGCTGACTCAACAAACCCGCCCAAGTGTTTCCCCAGAAGCTGGCAATGTACCATTATCATATTTACCCAATTGCATCATGATATACTCAAGGTTATTTAGCTAAACAAGGTTAAAGAAAGTGTTTCTAGTACTAATATTAGGTTACTCCCACCACTTTCCCTGCTCTACTCTTAAACTGATGTGGCCCTGTAAGACAAGATAGAATAAATGTTTGTCCCTCTTTGTACTCATAAAAAAATAGCATTGGGTGGTATGTTCATTCAACATCAGCTGTGTGTTTTATTGTACTTCACTTCAAGGTTAACTAAGGAATACTTTTGTTTCATTGCTGTAAAGTTTGGACAGTGTGGCTTCAACTATCATCAAGCTGACAATTCTGGAACAGGCAAATCTCTCAGCAGGGAAGGTAAGCTTCCCAGCAGGAGCACATCTACGGCTATGACTAAGCATGCAGACTGGACTAAGCAGCTTCCACTTACAACCACCCAGGTTGCCTCTCACATGCGACTTCCTTCTTCAGAGGCATTTAACTTGTATGCTTCACATGTTTAAGCAAAGAAAAGTTGATGAAGTATTTCGGCATAAGACTTGTTTATTACACTTCTGTCCTGCTCTTCCTCCCAAAGTGGTAAACACTAACCACAGTAGTTTTTCTCTAGTTCTGATATATAGTGATAAAATGTCACAAACCTTCAATTCACTTTGCTTCAGTGGACTTCAAGTATCATGTTAAGGAAGTCAACATTATAATGAACCCAGACTTAGTATAGCTGACAATATTATTTTTGAACATACCAATAATTCAGAAATAAAGTTGAACAATACTGACAATACAAAACCCTTTAAGTTTCAATTTTTTATTCATACAAAACAAAAACAAATTTTGGGGGTAATAAAGGACATTCTAGTATTTCTGCTTCCAGCTAGCATTCTGTAACATTTCTCTGTTCAATATACAGCAGTCCCATCCCAGACCGCAGCATCACTGAAAGCTATGAGGTTTCCATCTTGTAGCCGTGTTTTTCTAATTCAGCTCTGTAAAGTAAAAACAAAGCACACAAATTATTTAAATCCTACGAAATGTTAGACACTCAATTCTTGCTTACATTAAAAAAAAAATACTTGATTGGAAGCAGACTAAGTTTCTATTGAGTATCAATGAGACCCAAGTGCCAGGAAGTGTCTGGGCTCAACCCAACATGTATAAAATCTCTCAAAACATATTCTAATTACTCCTCCTTTTGCTTCCAAAACAATTAGTATTCTGATGAAAAGTCTGATTACATAATATAAAATCCTTTTTAAATTGGGTTGGATCCAGATTAAAGTAAGCTGCACTATGTTCCCACTGAAATGACTTCATTCAAGCTACAATCCTATACCCACTTACCTAGAAGGAAGCTTCATGACTGCACTGTCAGTTATAACTAACTTTTCACACTCATTTAAGTAGGACCAATGTGCAACTAACTTAGTCTGGATCCAGCTGTTTATCATATATCCACCTGCACCAATCAATAGTAAAAGGTTGTTGTAAACAGTTCAATGAAATATGTATCTTGCTTCAGCTCTCCTACGCTACTTCCTCCAAAACTTTCCTCTCCCCTCTACCTGTGGTTGCATCCATTCGCCACCCACCCCTATTCCCTACTGAGATGCTAAAGCAGACACAAGAAGCACAAGCCTTTAAATTACCGTATTTTTCACCCTATAGGACGCACTGGCCCATAGGACGCACCTAATTTTTTTTGGGGGGGGGAGGGAGTAAAGGGGGAAAAATTATTTTCCCCCCCGAGCTTCCCCCGACCCCAGCCCCCAGAACATGCAGCTCTCCGCAAGCCGTGGGAGCCCAGGCCGGGCTCCCACGGCTTGCGGAGACCTGCGCGAAGCTAAGCCTGGGCGCACTGCGCCTCCCCGCTGTCCCCCGAGCTTGCGGGGCTGGCGGCGGGGAGAAGCACGCTTCTCCCCACCGTCAGCCTCCAAACCAGGTCAGGAGACAGCAGGATGGCGTGCTGCGCCTCCCTGCTGTCCCCCGAGCTTGTGGGGCTGGCAGTGGGGAGAAGCACGCTTCTCCCCGCCGCCAGCCTTCAAACCAGGTCAGGAGACAGCGGGCTGGCGGCGTTCCGGGGGACAGCGGGCTGGCGGTGGGGCTCTCCTGAAGCCTGGAGAGCGAGAGGGGTCGGTGCGCACCAACCCCTCTCGCTTTCCAGGCTTCAGCGAAAGCCTGCATTCGCCCCATAGGATGCACACACATTTCCCCTTCATTTTTGGAGGGGGAAAAGTGCGTCCTATAGGGCGAAAAATACGGTATGTTGTTTCAGTGTGCATGTATCTCCATCTTCTTTGCCTGAGGAAGCCACAAACCCCTCAAGGCCAAAGGGAGGCAAGGCATTGCTAAGCATGCAGCCAAGGTAACAAAAATACGCTATATACAGAGAAAAAATAATCTCAGAACAGGAAGCGTTATTTTGCAGATACAGTAGATAAAGGAAAACAGATGAAGCAACTGAAATATGATCCAATCATTAAATGCTTTCTCCTCCTCTTCTTTCTGATGTATCTGGCATGGTTCTTCAGTTTTGGCTATTTTATCAATATCTGCTGTATAAGAAATAATAGTCAGTCCTGCAATTAACTTAAAACTGCTTTTTCAGACTGACAATAAGTGACAGCAACACAATTTTCATCTCAAAATTCAGCTGGAGAAATTGAACTTAACCCATTTAGAGCTGCTAGTGCCTCAATAGTGATTAATACTAGTTGACACTGCAGCTATTTTATTATGTGCACAATATGGCTAAATATCAGTAAAGTGATACAGCTTGAAACTTAAAGCAACTGCTGATGTGTACAAAGTTCCATGTTACGTATGGGAGCCACTACAAAATGAGATTTTGTCCAGCATGTCAGATCTGATTCTTGTTTGAGGGATTCTAGCCTGCAATTTTTTCACTATTTGTATATACTGAAAACTTTTAGATGACCTTAGCTGATTGGAGAAATCATCTTCCACATTGTCATCATCCCAATTGTCTTCCCACACATGTGCATCTTCATCTTCATCTAAACCAGCCCAGTCTGAAAAAAAGGACACAGGACAAGTTTAGTTTATATACAGTTAAACTGTGAGCAAAACATTTCAGCAACTTGAATATCAGAAAGCTTCATTCCCTTTAATTGTGTTATAAATAGTTGTTTTTAACTGTTTTAACAATAATCTTACTGCATTATTGTTTGGGAGACTGCTTTGAGGGTTTTTTTTAACAAACAGTGTATCAATTTTATGAAATGAAATAAATAAATGCAACTTTAACGATACAATTCAGAGCACAATGTAATTTCATGCCACTCTTCTGTAAGTACAGTGGTACCTCGGGTTAAGTACTTAATTCGTTCCGGAGGTCCGTACTTAACCTGAAACTGTTCTTAACCTGAAGCACCACTTTAGCTAATGGGGCCTCCTGCTGTTGCTGCGCCGCTGGAGCACAAATTCTGTTCTCATCCTGAAGCAAAGTTCTTAACCTGAAGCACTATTTCTGGGTTAGCGGAGTCTGTAACCTGAAGCGTATGTAACCCGAGGTACCACTGTATGCAATATTTACTGCAGTTCATGCAGCAATATTAATGACAAAGGTAAAAACTGAAAGTGAACAGTGGCTAAAACATGTATCTTGTATCTACCACTTTCCCAGTATCTTATACACACTTTATAAGGTGACAGAGCTCCATTGGTATGAACTGAGATTGTTTTAACGGTTAGATCTGGACCAAAGCCAAGACTCGTGGTTTGTAAATGCATGATTGGAGTCAAATGATAGAAGCACTTCACAGACTGATCCCCTTAAAAGGTCTGGCTGGTAATTTCTAGTCACAGATATTCCAAATTTGTAAGGCTGAACAGCTCTGTTCAAGGTGGTGGAAGCGAGTAAGGTGAGTCAGTATCAAGCAACCTAGACAACACGCTAGGGTGAGGAAATGAGGCAAAGAGATTAGAGAGCAGCAAACTAGATGCTGTCTGACCAAAGATCAGGTACTGGCCCAGAAAGCTTTTTTAAAAAGAGAGAGGTTGAACCCAATTAGGGAAAGGGCCCAGAGTTCCGTCCTCCTAGTAAGGAGTATTGAGAGGTCAGTCCCTATTCATATATTTAAACTCCATGGATACTACTTCAATACCAGTTGGGACCCTAATACCAGGGAATTTGAAAAATGACATGTGAATAAGTTGCACATCAGATTTCATCACTGCAAAACAAGTGGGAGCTCAGGCTATTAAACCATGTGCTTTTCTCCTGACAGGCTTTCAAACCATTGGCACAAATGTGTAAGATTTGAGACACACAATGATAGAGTCAGCGATCAAAGATCATGTATTGCTGTACATTTCTAATGCCATCCTTCAGGACATAAAAACGACCCGTTCCAGCAATGCCTTTCTACTATTTTCCAAAGTAAAAACTGGCTTTTCAAATACATTTCTGATCTCTAGAACTCTAACCCACGAGAATAAGTAAACCAGTCCTGTGCTTAAACAATACTGTGGCAACCTGATGCAAAAATACAGTAACTATGCTATGACAGTTCACTGGCTTTGTAACCAAAATACTACTGTATAAGTTTCACATTTAGGTGGTGTTTTTCAAAAGACACAAGATACGAGCATTTCAGGGCTTTGGCATTCTCGTTTACTATATAGCACGTTGAGCTTTTATGCATTAAAAATATGAATCAAGTTAATCTTTTGATGATTCTGAAACAAATAAGTAATGCTCCCTGCTAACCAGCCTTGAGATGAGCAGACTCTCATCTTACAGTCTTTCCTCTCCCTGGAGTAAATACCACTCACTCCACTTAATCATGGCTGAGGGGTTTGTTGGCACTTATGTTAACCACTGTCAAATTCTAAACATACATACTACGATTTAGGAATGGAAAAATCCAGGATACTTAGATATATCTCTGATGTTTTATTCTATGTTTTAAATTTTGCACATTGCAAGTTTTTGTTTTGTGTAAGTTGCTTATTTATTTTTCATAAATAAATGAAACTTACTGCCTAGCATGTTTTTAACCAAGGAGTAGACCTGCCATGTTTTAACTGGGCTTTTGAGAAAAGCTTCTTGCAACTGACATTGCTATAATATTAATGAACACAATAATGTCAGCAGAGTGCATTAATTCGTTTTAGATCACAACAGCCTCTGTTCTAACAGATCAATCTCTGTTGAAATACTAAACAGAGCAACGCAAAACATAACTTGCAACACATTCTTATTTCAGTAACTGAAATTATATGGATCACTGGTATCTTTGTAGCTACCATAATTTCTTGAAAGCAAATGGGTTGGGCTGAAAGACATGCTCACTAAAATTAATACGGTGTGAAATGCAAAACCCCAAGTGCATCCAGCTGTACAGCAGCTCCGGGTAACACAATAGGTACTGATGGGGGTGGTGGGTAGGAGGCTTTTCCCCACCCTCAAACGTTCCAAACAGACAACTAGTTTCCACATCAAAGTTCTGTGCAACTTGCAGCATTTGGAACATTAGCTGATAAAATGATCACCTCGCTTTGTGTTCCCTACTGATTAAACTTGCTGCACTATAAGCAGCAGTCATCTTCACAAAAACTGGGACAGAAAGCCTGTAACTATACATTATTCATGCAGCTAAAGGATGTTATTTGCACACTTGCAAATGTAAAATTATCATCCAGTGGTATTATTTTCCTTTCACCAGATAAAATGAAAAAAATATAAAGCACTATGGGGATTTGAATGTACTGTATCATTAATTAACTACAACATGCCCACGTTTCAAAGATCTTAAAACTACTTGTATAACACAGTTGTTAAATTCTTCTACACTTAAAAGCCAACATATACGTTGTTTATTGCTCTAACATACCTAAGTAACTTATTTTTCACACTTCTGTACAATTTCCAAAAAATATTTAGCATGTGATGAATTCTTATAAGGAATACTGTACCACAATGGAATGCTTAACAAAAATAGAACAAATCGATTTCAGATGGTTGAATTTGAAAGGTAAGAATAAAATCAGCCTTGAAATGTAGGGTGCTTTAATAAAAACATTCTTTGTGGAATGTTTCTTTCTCATATGTCAATATAACTTTGCATTGTGAAACTCTGTAGCTGGAAGGTGCACTTCTGAAATTTAACACAGAAGTTTACTGATACCCATGCTATTATCATTCATACCTATACTACTAAAATTCTAAAGGCTCTTTCAGTTAGACTGCTGAAATAATATGACAAATCAGCAGCTCAAGATTTTTATACAAAAAAACTTTGCACTTCTCAGTGCTGAGCAACTGCAGCACAGCAAATGCAATTAAAGCAAAATGATAGTGGCACTGCTTTTAGCACAATGTGCATAGCATCAAGCTTTAAAATATATAACAAAGTTCAGCTACAAAGCAGAGATGTTTAAAAACATAATACTGCTAATAAATTGTATGAAACAGGCTTTTAAAAAATCCTCTACATAGTTTTGCTGAGCTATACAATAATACAGAAGCCTTATTTAAGGTCAACAGTATCCACTGTTTGTGCAATCCTGTTTTACTGTTGAAAAAGCACCACCACCACCACAGCAGATCAGCAACAGCAACGAATCAACCAATCATATTCGAATGTAATAGAAACATAATAAAGTTGAGCAAGTACTGTCTGAAACCAGAATCTGCATTTCTGGTCATTCAGCAAAGACTGAGGCCCTTGGTTCCTGAGTCTGCCACAATTTACTGGAAGCAAGTTCTATAAATGAACAGGGCTTTCTTCCCGGCTATTAAAGGGGATAGTAAACATGGTGTTCTGAATACGCAAGAGTGACAATTATTAAACAGCTGCTGCTAAATGTTTAACACACATTGACTGGCTTTCTGTACATGCCATCACGTCTATTGATCAAGGATAGCATCTTTGTTCACCAGGTGTGAGAACTTGGTCCTACCAACTGTACCCAGGAAAACAGTCGGATCACATCCCTGTTTAGCCCAAAGTGCACAAGCGGAGAGAAATCCTCCGAACGGTACACGCGTTTTAAAGCGGTCCAAAACCTGGCCAGCCACCTGTCACGCCTCAACCCTACACCTGACGTTTCTTCCACACGAGACGATTCTCACTTCGGAATGGGGGGACGATGTGGGTGAGACAGCCAGCCAGGAACTCGCGCTGCGTAAGCACACCGCACATCCACCGCACATGGCATTCTTACACTCCCACCCCGCGGGGCAAAGCATCCTGGGAACTATAGTTCGATGCTGGGAACTGCAGGTCTGAGGAGTCACGTACTTTAAATGTGTGGCGCGTGGGCAGCCTCAGGCGCGAAAGGGATGCTGGGAGATAAGGCCCCGAGGCCGCAGAGGCTCCTACGCGGGAGCAACCAAGCCCCAACTGTGAAGAGGGGGGCCCCTCTCGCGGGAACAGCGCGCGCCCACACAGAGGCGTGTTTGAGGCCTAGTGTTCAGCCTCTCCTAAAGCCTCCCCGCCCCCCCCCAGGCAACAGCGCACAGTCACCGTCCTCGTCCCTCAGCCCCCCCCCCCCCACGAGCCGCTCCCCTTCTGGGTTCAAGGCTACCTTCGGCCGGGAACTCCTCGAACTCGTCGTCCTCCTCCAAGAGCCCCAAGTCGACGGGCTGTTTCTTCTCCGACATCATCGGCCTTGCGCCGCTCTAGAGCCCGCCAGAGACTCCCACTCTATTGCTCCCCGCTGGGAATGACGGGACGGCGACGGAACCGGGAGGCCGGCCGGCAAGCGAGCGGGCGGGCGGAAGGCGCATGCGCCCTCTCCCGCGCGGCCTGGCCGCTCTAGCCGCCGACGTCGCTCGCGAGAGCGTATTGGCGTCATCCCCACCCCCACAACCACGCGCTGCACGCTCTTGGTCCCGCGTCACGGCAGTTTATTTCGCGTCCAGCTCGTTCTTTGTGTTTAGTTACCTCGGCGGGGATGTGCAGGGAGGGAGTTTCGGCGCTTTTCTTTTCGGAGGGAGGGGGGCAGAGGCAATGGGGCGTAAGCAACAAAAGCACGCAATACAATATACTACATCCTACATCAATAGTGATATTTGTTTGTGTCATTCGTATCCCGCCTTTCTGCCAAACAAGATGGGGTGGTGCCCATTGCTCCCCACTTCCATCCTCACAACAACCCTGTGAGGTAGGAAGATGCTGACTAACCCATCTTGGCTGTGAGTCCTGGAAGAGCTTGCAGGCCTTTCCCCACATAGCCCAGAAAGGCCTTGAATGACTCCAGCTGCAAAAGTTGATGCTGCTGAACAGACTCTTGGGCTGCGGTGTTGTTGGGGGGGGGGGTTGGAAGCAGGGTTTGTTGCTGTTACCTGATATTAATTTCTTTGTATCTTGATTTTTAGACCTTACTATTTAATTGTTGCATCTTAAAAAGCAGAGACATCACCTTGCCAACAAAGGTCCGTATAGTTAAAGCTATGGTTTTCCCAGTAGTGATGTATGGAAGTGAGAGTTGGACCATAAAGAAGGCTGATCGCCGAAGAATTGATGCTTTTGAATTATGGTGCTGGAGGAGACTCTTGAGAGTCCCATGGACTGCAAGAAGATCAAACCTATCCATTCTGAAGGAAATCAGCCCTGAGTGGAAGGACAGATCCTGAAGCTGAGGCTCCAATACTTTGGCCACCTCATGAGAAGAAAAGACTCCCTGGAAAAGACCCTGATGTTGGGAAAGATGGAGGGCACAAGGAGAAGGGGACGACAGAGGACGAGATGGTTGGACAGTGTTCTCGAAGCTACCAGCATGAGTTTGACCAAGCTGCGGGAGGCAGTGGAAGACAGAAGTGCCTGGCGTGCTCTGGTCCATGGGGTCACGAAGAGTCGGACATGACTAAACGACTAAACAACAACAACAACAAATTTAATTGTTGGTTGGGTTGTGTGCAATTGTGAAGGAGTTGGGTATGTTTAGCCTGGAAAAGAGGAGATATAATAATAGCCGTTTCCAAATCACTTTAAGGGACGGTGAATCAAGCTGGTTTTCCCTTGCTCCAGAGGGCAGGACTCAAACCAAGGGCTCCAAGTTACAAGAAAGGAATATTGCTCAAAAAAAGATGTGCTAATATGCCTAGATTAAAATGTGAAGTACTGGATGGAAAAAATTAGTAAGGAAAGATAATAAGAATATATAGATGATTTGAGAAGATTGTAGAATGCAAAGATTATTGTAAATTGTATAATGTGGAGGAAATCGAGTTGGGGCAGAAGGAAGTGGGAGGAAGGAGAAAAGAATAACATGATGGATTGAGGAAATAGAAATGTAAATGTATGGGGGGATGGGGAGGAAATGGTGTTGGCTTTGGTACATCTGTATTGTAATGTAATATGTGAAAACCTTGCCAGTTTGTCTCCATTACACAGTTCACTCTCGGGGTGGGGGGGGGGAGGAAGATTCCGACTAAACACCAGGAATAACTTTTCTGACAGGAAGAGCTGTTTGACAGTGGAATGGACTCCCTCAGAAGGCGATTGACTCTTTCATTGGAGGTTTCTAAGCAGAAGTTGGATGACCATCTGTCGTGGATGCTTTAGTTGAGATTCCAGCATTGCAGGGAGCTGGACTAGATGATATTCGGACTGCCTTCCAATTCTACAATTCTGTGCGTCTCTGAAAATATATGCTTACAGCTATTCAAGATAAAGGAACTCCTCGTTTGCATGTAGTCACCCCCTTTCTGTTTTCCCCCTTCTTCTTATCACTTTAGAAAGAATCCTGAACAACAACAATGAAACAGTTTTACTACGACTGATGTATTTCTGAAGATTTAGTTGCAACAACGATGTGGATCTACATCAGTTGAAGAACATTGTACTAAAATGTAACTGCTATAAAAGTACCTGATTATGTATACAAGCCACATAACACAGCAAAGCAAAACATTTTTCTTGAAGATTTTTCTGCATCCCACACAACTTGAGTTTTCCCTCTCTCTGTTGGCATGACACAATGAACATGTATTGCCAAAATATAGGGGAATAAAGGATGGCTTCAGATGGCCTATTGACAGTAATTAGATAGCACGCTCACAACACTATCCCCTTCTTAAAGATGGTCTGGTCCTCAGAACTTTTGGAGCAGAGCAATCCTAAGCATTTTTGCTCAGAAATATTATGGGACTTAGTACTCAGAAAGTGTGTTTAGGTTGGATTACAGCCTCAAAGGGCACACAGCTTTCCCTTGTATCTTGGGTTCATTTCCACCCTCAAATACCCACTTTTAAGGCCCTTTGTGGAAAACCATACTGACTCTCCCACAGCATTTACAGTAATCTGTAAATGTAATCTTTTATGATGACTTTAATTTTCTATAATCTATGTAAAATCTAGTGCTCCCATCCTCCTTTGCCAGGAGAGGTCCAAAGGCTGCTGGAAGGTTCAATTATTTCCTGCTGGATTTCATGGTTTGCTGGCAAAGCTCTTTCTGATTTGCAACAGGCAGCCTGTAGGGCACATGTTTTACAAAGTGCCTTTTCCTTCATATTATTATTATTATTGCTTTCAAAATTAGTTTACAAAAGAGTTTACAATATAAAGAGGTGGGGGAAACAGCAAGGAACATCCTTGTAATATTAAGGAATATAGTAGACTAGATAAACTAAAATGAAATCATGAAGATTAAAACACATACCCAAAAGAAAGAAAGAAAAGAACTCACAAGATGAGAACTGTCATTGGACAGAATGATTTTATTTATATTTGCTAATTTTCTTAATTACAATTCTTAGAGACCCCGAAAATGGTTAACATTATAAATTATCTCCCATTATTTTTCATTCATTTTTTTTAAAAAAGCTCATTCTTGTTCAAAACCTTTAAAACGTTTTTCTTCTTGCTTTACCCATAAAATCAAAGATATCTTGTTCAGTGTTGCAAAATCCTCCATTTTGATTTGCCATATTTAATAGTCTATATTATTTAAATGAATGTTGAATGTTATTTTATTTGCATAGTGTATATTGTATTATGCATATTGTCTAATTTATATGATGTTAGCCACTCTGAGCCCGGCTTTGGCTGGGGAGGGCGGGATACAAATAAAATATCATTATTATTATTATTATTATTATTATTATTATTATTCCAGTCAATGGGACTCTTTCTTTTTCCAGTACTTTGTGTAAAGTATCCTTTCCGTTGCAAACATATAAAATAATTATCTTTATCTAAGAACCAGCATCTTCCAAAAATGTTAATAAAAATACTCTAGGGTTTAAACATACAGTATGCCCACATCTTACACGCATTTTAATTGTGTGATTTCAACCATACACAGTTGAAGGCAGGCTGGTTGAATTTTCACAAGCCAAATCCCAACCAAGGGGAAGAGTTTAAAAGCTCTTTTTGTGCCGGGTCAGAGTGGGATTACCATACATCGCACAGAAAGAACTTTTAAACTCTGCACCTTGATTAGCAGGCAAGGCCCACTCAATGTGCTGGCTGTGGGATGCTCTTGCAAGATTTCATGCAGAGACCTTAAAACCTTTTTGCACTGGGTCTGCTTGGGTGCAAAAACAGTTTTTAAGCTCTCTGACCTGGTAGCCAATGGGGGGCTGGAAGGGTTGAGTATGGGCAGTTTTCACATATATGTGGAATCCTTGGAACTGGAAACCTGTGAAAGATGTGAGCATATACCATATTCCATATTCCAAACTCATTTGATGATTTCATGAAATCTGCCAATAATTCTTTGTCACAGAACAGGTCCAATAAAAACAATTAGCCCTTTCTAGTCTGCATTTGCTGCTATTACAGATCCTAAATCATCTAGTACAGTGGTTCCCAATTAGCTAAGTATTTCAAACCCCTTTTTTTCAAAAGCCAAGCCATGGACCCTCTACTTTTGAAATTTTTGATATCTCTATTGTAGTTTTGTTATGAGAATGGTGTCACAGACCCCCTGGGTGGGTTATGTGTACCTCTTGGGGGCCATGGGCCACCAATTGGGAACCCCTGGTCTAATAGATTAAGTACCAATCTTCCCAGCGTCCTATTAAAATTAACAGTGTTATGGATTCCTTAATACTTGACCAAGTTTATTGTCACGTATCAGCAGAAATTGCTTTTCTAGTCATTAATTCCTATTTTTCAAGTAAAACTGATTCAACTCTCCTCTATAAAAAGGGGGAGGAGGGGGACTTTGAACACCCCAAACCTTGCTGACTTGCCCCACCCCATCCCAACAAATCAATTGAAAAGACTCACGTCACAAGCCACTGCTACTTTTAAATGTTTTGTGATAGTAAATGACATTCATTTGGCATTATATTGTAATATAGCGGGTAATTGCTATTTCTCAACTTTTACATTGTTTCCCGGTTTTATTTGGTTGCACGTTACTTCCCTTTGTTGCCCTGGTTCTGTATCCTAATGCCACAATCTGCTACAATGTGAAGTTAAGCCATGATGCCTAATTTTATTTTTGGCTTCTGCAATCACAGTGCTTGCCAGGGAGCATGAGCTAAATCCACACAAGAGGTTAGCAACAGAAGGGGTCATCAGATGTCAAATGTATCTATAGCCGTATCCCTCTCACTTTTCATAAATGTATTCTACAGTTACAAAACCAGAGGGTAACTGATTGGGTCTGGTCAGCTACCTACTTGTGGTGCCTGCAGTGAGTGAGATTTATCACTTTAAAATGAAGTTGGATTCTGCAGGAGTTTGTTGAATTGGAGCGCTGAAGAAAGGAATCATATTTTGCAACAACTTTCTATATGATTGAAGGCGCTTAAAGTGAATGCTTGCTTCAGAAATAATTGACACTCTCCATACTACTTCATAAAGAAACATGCCTTGCATTTTCCAGCATGGGACATACATTATAGCTTTTGTTTCTTCTTCAAATTCTGCTCCACTGATTAAACTGAATAGGACCTGGGATCTTCTAACTGTACAGCGTCAGCTGTGTACATTGAGAACCAAAGGTGAGAAGGTTTTGACTGGCAAAACAGAAGAGTTAAATCTGTGCACAAGCATGCAGCATAAAGACCTTGGCTTAGGGTACTAACACTCAAAATTTATTAATATAAAAAGCCCTTAAAACCCCAATTCCAGGATATATTTTGCTAGCAGCCTTGAAGAATATGATCTAAGGCAGGGGTGGGTAGACTTCAGACTTGTGAGATCTACTCTGGTTTCTTTCTTTTTTAAAACTTTACTAAAAACCCCAAGTATAAATACATACACTTAGAATTAAATAGCCCTTGGCTCAGGAATTTGAGTATCTGAACTGAGATCATAGTTCTTCCATTAAAAATACACATTTGGATACCTCCCCAGAACCAGCAGTGGGTTTGTTTGTTTTTTCATTTGGCAATATGCTTTATGGCGGGGAAACTCATTTTGTTGTTGCCATTGTGTTTTTTTTTTAAAAAGTGTGTCAGAAATTCTTGCTAATTTACTTCAAATCACCCAGACATCTACCAGTGAATCCCAATTTACTTTCTGCCCATCCCTGATCAAAGGCATCAAGGACACATGGAATTCACATAGAATTGTGTGAACTTAAAGGTATTATGTCAGTCAACACAAACCCTTTGGAGTGCCTAGAATGACTTGATATATACATATAATCACTTGTTTTCTTTTTAACACACACAAAATGCATTTATCAGTTCAATGGTATTCAGTTGAATGTCATCAGTTGTTTATTACTTTATTTATTCATTGTTATTATTTTTAAAGTCACATAACACCTAAAGAAGACTGTAAAGTCACATTTATTCAGGTTAATTCTGTATTCTGCTGGTGAGTCAGAGTAACACAGAGTGCAGTGTGTACATGGCAGAACAAGTTTGTGCCTGTGGAGGCTCTGATGTGTTCTCGCTAGGCAGTTACTTCCCTTGCCTTATAAGAGAGCTGCCAGGTTGCCAGTTCTTTTCCTTGAACACCAAGAGGTTGATTCATGAGTCAATGACTTGCACAGCTGGCTTGCTCTGTGTCCTGGTTTTGAAGTGGGGGGGATATGCAAGACCCACACTGATAACATTTCAGACTTGCTCCTGTGTGTTCCCTATATGATCAGAGGCTAGGCAATGGTGGAAAAGGAAATAAGGGCATGAAACCTGATTGAGCTTTGTAATTTCTGGAAGATTTGAATAACTGTGGACATAAGTTAATTTTATGAGACAGAACAGCCAGCAATGAGCCCCATATTACTCTTCCCCACTACTTCTGCCCACTAGTGTATTAATACCAAGAAATAAACTGCAAAGGTATTAGAGTTTGACAACGTGGTCCATTGGAAAGAGCAGGAGCGGGGAACCTTTGTCTCGCCAGATGTTGCTGAACCAGAAACCCCATCAGCCCCAGCAAGCATGGCCAATGGCCAGGGATGATGGGAGTTATAATTCTGCTACATCTGGAGACCACAGTTCCCCCACACCTGGGCAGGGGCAGAGGAAAGGGGATGCTGGAGGCGGGTCTCCCTGGGTGTCACCACTGAGGTGGGTGACGAAATGCCGGGTGGCACTCACCGTGGGGCCTACAGCGCGCCCGAGCCACGTGTCTCTCCTGGGAGTGACACAGTGGCTTGGGCGCCCGCAGGCTCTGCGCTGCCCCATATGGTCCACCCGCCGCCTCCACCTCAGCTGTAGGACGACTGAGTGGGAGGAGGCAGGCAGACTCCTCAGAGGCCCCACAGAGTGTCCTGGCCCCGCCCCTATGGGCACAGGGCACGCACGCTGCCCCAGGTGCCCGATCGGCTTGCACCGCCGCTGCACCTAGGATAGAGTATTGAACTCAAAACTTAATTTCAAATCTTTGTTGGGTCATAAACTTGTTGGCCAATAATTGATGCACAGTTGTTTCTCAATAGTCCCACCAACCCTGCATTTTATAATCCACATACTGAGTGCAGGCATCCATAGAGCCACGTAAGCAGCTGCCGATGTCCCAACTGCAGATGTTCTGATTTCATGGGGTTCACAATCACAACTTTGAACCATGGGATAAATGGTAGGGGGACCTTTAATGAAATGCAAAAGCCCTGATTCCCACCCAGGCCTGTGCAAAGCTTGTCTGAGGCCCGGGGTGGGAGTATTGTTCTTGGCATGACAGCGTATAAGTCCGACAGCCCCTGCTAGGGGTCCCTGGCCAACTTAGCCCTCTGAGGCCTGGGGCAAGTGTACCTGGCTGCCGTGCATGGGCCTGCTACCACCAACTTCAGCCAAGCTCCTCCCTCTGGTTTTCTAAAAGCTTTCATTAAACAAACCAGCCTTGCTCTGTGGGGGACACCCCCCCCCCAAATTGAGCACTGTTCTCCCAAAGACCTTTCTGTACCATTGACCCCAATGGCTCAGACAGCAAACAGGGAGGGAAATGATTTATTATTATTATTATTATTATTATTATTATTATTATTATTAAAAAAGTCTTGTACTTGTTAGCACACCACTTGGGGTGGTAAGGTACCCCTGACCATTAGATCCAGTCGTGACTGACTCTGGGGTTGTGGCGCTCATCTCGCTTTATTGGCTGAGGGAGCCGGTGTACAGCTTCTGGGTCATGTGGCCAGCATGACTAAGCCACTTCTGGCGAACCAGAGCAGCGCACGGAAACGCCGTTTACCTTGCCGCTGGAGTGGTACCTATTTATCTACTTGCACTTTGACATGCTTTTGAACTGCTAGGTTGGCAGGAGCAGGGACCGAGCAATGGGAGCTCACCCCGTCGCGGGGATTCGAACCGCCAACCTTCTGATCAGCAAGTCCTAGGCTCTGTGGTTTAACCCACAGCGCCACCCGCGTCCCACTTGGGGTGGTAGATGGAGTTTATCTAAGACATTTGGTTGCCACATCTGCTTAGAACTGAAGAATTCTAGTTGCAAGCAAATCTATGGGTCATTTAGATAAATCCACCCTAGCAGCAAGATTCCTGATAACTATATAGATGAGAAAAGAAACATAGTGGAAGCATGTATGGAATAAAACCAGTATATATTATATTCTCAAATTCTTCAGACGACTCATCATGTAATTTTCTTTCAAGACTCTTACAAATTTGTACTAGTACATGGTTGAATTGGACACATTTTTCAGTAGAGTTTATTTAATATTAATCTATTCATTTTGGGGTAAATGAAGAGTTTAATGGTTAAGATGTAACCAGAATGTATTCTCAAGTGTCGTGTTAGGTTTATCAATCAAGTAAAAATTATGCTCTTGAATAAAAGACCCATTGGCTACCATGTGATCCACTCCAGCTGGGTTAATTGGAAATCATTTTCTCCATCCTGTTATCCACCCTTGAACAATGCTGTCTGAACCACACCATATAATGTCGCTATTTCCCTTTGCAGGCACTATGAGAACTACAAGCATCTGGCTGAAGAGCAGCCCAAACCCACCAAGGTGTAGGATGTGTGTGTCTGAAAACGCTCCAGCCAGTCGTTCCTCTTGGATCTGTAAGGAAGATAATGAGCGTAAATCTCTTCTGTCTGTTAAAAACATAGCATAAATTATGCCAATAATAAGCTTGGCAGGACTGTATGTCTTGATCAAGTTATGTTGCATACTAAATTATGGGAAACTGGTCTGCAAGGGAGGCAGAAAACAAAATAAAATCCATGGGGAATTTCTCAAGGGAGCCAACTACCAGCCGCGTCAGAATTCATCATTCCATCCCACAAAGCCCCCTTATTGAAATAAATGAAGGTTCCATACTAACAATGTTTGCTGGATTGTCCCACCCCTTTTTCACTCTGCCCTTTTCCTTTCTCTCTCTTGAAACACTAAAGCATGGGTAGGCAAACTAAGGCCCGGGGGCCAGATCTGGCCCAATCGCCTTCTAAATCTGGCCCGTGGACGGTCCGGGAATCAGTGTGTTTTTACATGAGTAGAATGTGTGCTTTTATTTAAAATGCATCTCAGGGTTATTTGTGGGGCCTGCCTGGTGTTTTTACATGAAGAAGAAGAAGAAGAAGAAGAAGAAGAAGAAGAAGAAGAAGAAGAAGAAGAAGAAGAAGAGTTTGGATTTGATATCCTGCTTTATCACTATCTGAAGGAGTCTCAAAGCGGCTAACAATCTCCTTTTCCCTTCCTCCCCCACAACAAACACTCTGTGAGGTGAGTGAGGCTGAGAGACTTCAGAGAAGTGTGACTGGCCCAAGGTCACCTAGCAGCTGCATGTGGAGGAGCGGAGACACGAACCCGGTTCCCCAGATTACGAATCTACTGCTCTTAACCACAACACCACACAGAGTGTCCTTTTATTTAAAATGCATCTCTGGGTTATTTGTGGGACCTGCCTGGTGTTTTTACATGAGTAGAATGTGTGCTTTTATTTAAAATGCATCTCTGAATGCATCTCTGGGTTATTTGTGGGGCATAGGAATTCATTCATTCTCCCCCCAAGAAATATAGTTCGGCCCCCCACAAGGTCTGAGGGACAGTGGACCAGCCCCCTGCTGAAAAAGTTTGCTGACCCCCTGCTCTAAAGTACATGTACACCAATGGTGTTTTCTGCAATCATAATCTCCTCCAGCAGCTGCCTCACTCTTTACATGCTCATTCCTTCTCCATGGTTTAATCATAGATCTGATTGTTTAAATAAACGAATCCTAACTTCCACTAGCCTCATTGTAATTTTTGGACCTAAAAGGGCTACAAGATACGCAACAGGTTGACTATTTCCTCCCTGATTGCTGGATCAGGGTGTGGAAATGAATCCAATTTCGTTACAAGATAGAAACACAGAACTGGGGTATAGGGTTCCAATCATCATTGTCATCATCATCATGGCTTTTTTTCAGCTGGAGCTCACTGGGGCTCAGCTCCAGCACCTCTCAGGTGGGCGCCATTGCCATTTTAAGAGAGAAACAGAGAAGTTCGCAGTGAATTCTGGTACCTCTTTTTCTAGAAAAACAGCACTAATAAGAATTATAATAATAAATTTTTGATTTGCTGCTGCTAACTCTACTTAACCAATCATTCCACAATATTTTTCAGCAGTCAAAAGTTCTTATTTCCTTATTTTATTAATTACATTATATTAATTAATTAATTAATTAATTAATGTGTGACTTTTAGTGTATTTTTGGTCTTTGCTGGAAGCCACCCAGAGTGGCTGGGGAAACCCAGCCAGATGGGTGGGGTACAAATAATCAATTATTATTATTATTATTATTATTATTATTATTATTCTGTTAATTTATTTCAGCTTAATCTAGTCCTGGAGATATTCTGTGAGGGGTTTTGTCCTGGCTTTTCATAGGCTTGCCCCTGTGCTTTTCCTTTGGTTTTTAAGATCACACAACCTGCTTTTGGTAGGCAGGCACAAAATCTAAACAGAATAAACAGATCTATGGGTTAATGGTAAATCTATGCTTGAGAATAAAACTGATCATATGATTTTACACACAATTATTGAGGAACGGTTTCTCCTGAAATCCCTTGATACATATCCCCCCCCCCCAATAAATGTGTTTTATATCAGGATTCCAATGCAAAATAAATAAATAAAAAATAAAACCATAGGCAGATATTATTATTCTTGTTTCTGGAAGAAGGGGAAAGAAACCAGTGTTTCGCAGTATTTGAAAATGCACTATTTTCTTTGTTATGAAGAAAAGGTTGCAGGTACAGTAGGGAGACAGAGCGAATCAGAGCTGAGCGCTAGTAAAGACTTGTTATGCAATGAAGAACTTGCCTTTTACAGCTCTTGCGTTCTTCAGCTAAAAGCAGTTGCCATAAAGAAGTATTTACCAATTTTAAAAGGTCTTGGCCCATCATAGCTAGTGTTAGATTTCGAATATAGCTTTTGTTGCCAAGGTGACAAACACTTATAAATACAACACCTCGTTGAATGTGCTTTTATCCCAGTATTTTTATGGCTTTTAAATAAGATACCATTAGCAAATATATTAGGTAATTTTGCTGAAAGATGATTTTTCCACTAACACCTTTTTTGTTACATTTCCCCCAGGTATTTGAGTAAATGTCTGTTGTGACATTTCAGTTCTGCTAGGCTTCTGCTTCACGATGGTAAGAGGGTACCAATAGTATACCTGGTGAAAATTAGCCCATTACCTTTTGGTCTTATTTTTATTGATAATTGCCAAATGTGCAAGTGACCACATTCACCCCCCCCAACACGTACCCCAAAGTCTTTATTCAATCGGTTACAGGTTTAGGGGAGCAGCCTTTATTGCCTAGAGAATGATGGTGAGATTGACCAAACACTTTATTATTTATTTATTTATTTATTTATTTATTCAAAATTATCCCCTTGTAAGAATCACAATAATGCAGCTTAAAGCACAGTGGAAAAAATGTATAAAATCTATATTAAGGCTTCACACACATTTTCTCCTACTTACCAAACAAACAAACAAACAAACAAACAAAGCATTACCCAAGTGGTTTCACCAAAGCAGTGAAAAGAAATACTTAAATGTGGAACAATAACTTTTATTACTGGTCCAACTCCATGTAGCGGAACCAAATGTATTTTTAAGGAGGGAAAAGAATGCAAACTGGGCAGCCAGCAAGCTCTGCTGTTGGTGCCCAGTGATGTTTAGACTTGGAATTTAAAGGAAAGTGACTGGTTTACACTGTGAACATATTTGGTAGCAATCAGAGAATTGGCATCAAAAGGCAGGCATTAATTCCAAATATTTGTAGTTTCCTTACCAGACAGCAACTGTGGCGGAAAACATTACACAGCAGGATGTTCTGCAACCACCGAAGGATGGTGTTTCACTTTGGTAGTATTTGAGCTGGATGAAAAAGTAAATTATAACCTGGGCAGCCCAATTCACAACCCACTTAAGTTGGAGTTCTTGGATTTAAGCTAATTTGCTTCCACTGGTGCGTGTAAATGGGGACAGTAGTTGCTGGAATTAAACTACCACAGCGCAATGTAACTCAGTCGTAGATCGGGCGATGAAGAATATATTGCAGACTTTCATTCTGTGCATTTTGGATACATTGGTTAGAGACCACCTCCTCCATTATGGCAGGAGCTGTTACGGGCTTTTAGAACCGCAGAGAATCTTCTCAATTACTCCTTTTATGAGCCAAGCCCATTTGGGGAGGATGCGCAGAAAGCAGTCTTGGTGACCGTCTGGCATACACATGTGGTACTCCTTTGCCAATTCATAAATTATGGTTGCGTCAAATCTGTGGACCAGTGGTTTTAAAAGGACTATGGCTCAGCAGGAGAGCACCTGCCTTGCATGCAGAAGGTCCTTGGTATCTCCAAGGTAGGAAAGGGAGAGAAACTCTGGAGAACAGCTGCCAGTCCCTGTAGAGAATGCTGAGCTAAATAGCCTTGGTACAAGACAGATTCCTATGTTTCCAAAACTGTGTTCCTATAACTAATGGCATGGAGTCTCAGAATGAAGGATGGAGTTCACACAACAGTGTACAGATTTCTGACTGGGCACAGACCTCTTTGAATGCATTCACGTTTTTTGATGGGCTAACTGCCATGGAATGTGCATCAAGGCCTCAGATGCTGGGGGGGGGGGGGTGTATGGAAGAAAGTGGTCTTTTTAAGCTACCTAGTTCTCAAGTCATTTAGGGCTTTAAAAGCCCAAACCAGCACCTTGAATTGTGCCTGGAAACAAACTAGTAACCAGTGTAGATAAAAACAAAATGGGCACCGCATGTTCTCAACATCTAGTTCCAGTCAACTCGTTGGCAGTAGCGTTTTGCTCCAATTGCTGTTTCAGAATACATTTCAAGGGGAGCCCCTTAAAGGGTGCATGAGAGTAGTCTAATCAGAAAGTAACAGGGGCATGAATAACTGTAGCAACAGCTGATTTTATCAGGAAAGACTGTCATGGATGTGTCAACCAAAGCTGGAAAAATGCACTCCTCACCACTAAATGCTACCTGTATATCTTAACAGAAGCACTGAGTCAAGATGACCCAACCCTGAATCATATGGGTCAACCACCAACACCTTGCCCATTTTAGATCTATATAAAGAGAGAGGGCAATAGATCATTCATCTGTCAAGAGACAAAACATGCACATCAGTAGACACTTGTTGGAGTCTCTTTTTTAAAAAAATAATATTTATTGATAATTTCAAAATTACAAGAAAAATAAAAAATAGCAAACAACACTACAATACAAAAAAAGAAAAAAGAAAAAGAAGACAATAAAAAAAAGGAGAGAAAAGCACATAATGTGAAAACCAATATAACAATACAGCAATAAAAAAAGTAAAAAAGAAGAAGAAAGAGGGGGAAAAAAACACAAATCCCAAATTGCATATCCATAATTTCCATTTGCTTGTTTCACTGACCTCCTCACACCTCCGTTTTTGTATTCTAGTTTAGTAATTATTTCAGCAAATTCTTTCCATCTTTCTCAATTTTTGTTATAAAATTTGTCTTGACAATTTAACCTAATAATTAAC
The DNA here is from genome assembly GCF_964106645.2 of Podarcis pityusensis. Classification (NCBI taxonomy): domain Eukaryota; kingdom Metazoa; phylum Chordata; class Lepidosauria; order Squamata; family Lacertidae; genus Podarcis; species Podarcis pityusensis. The sequence continues at coordinate 29,044,562 of NC_138037.1, forward strand.
TCAACAAATCCTTACCATCTTTCCCCATATTCTATTATTCAGATTACCTTAATTTATTTAACCTTATCTTACCCCTAAGTGCCTTAAAACTTAAATCTTAAATTTCAAATATACATAACTCCTAATATCATTTCTGCTAGAGTCGTATAGTTTCATTCCCACATTTTCCCTAATATTCATTAGCTGATTCTAAAATAAAAAAGTTTCCATTATAAATTCTCTTCCAATCATCATCCAGCATCTCTTCTTCCTGGTCTCGGGTCATGTCAGTCCTTATTGTCCTTATTGTCCATTCTGTCTAGTCCATCAGCCTGGAAGCCTTATGTCCGAGGCCCTTAAATCTCTTCCATGTCCCTTCTACAATTCTTCTTCATTTTGTTTGTGCTTGCCCTTTTCCTTGTCTCTTGTTGGTCTCTGTCTTAGTTTCTTTCCTTTCTCATTGAGGAGTAGGTCTCTGGGGGATTCCAACCCAAAATTGTCTCCATCACCCTTCATCCAGCTCTCCCATTCCCCACAGTCCCACTCCCCACAGTCCTCGATGTAATCCAAAATGGATTTAAAATCAAATTTCAGAATCTCTCCAAAGCTAGAAGCCTCCTCATCTCCAGACTCCCCTTGGCCCACTCCAGCTTCAATCTTCAATAACAGTGGCTTATGCTCCTGTAGAGCCTTGGGTCTCTCCATTTGTACTATTTGGGGTGCAGCCACATCCTCCTCCATTGTCAACTGCACTTGCCCAGTCGGTACAGATTGATAGGTTGGTTCTTGGATGATTTCTGTATCAATGTTATTAACCACAACAGTCAAATCCATTTTCTCATTCATCAAGTCCATCTTTTCATGCATCTGTTCCAGCAAAGCATTTGTCTTACATAGAGCAAGCAACCAGTCTTTCTCCCAGCTCATCTTTGTTCAAGGTCGGAAAAGTCTGTTCCCACAGTCTTAATCTCACAGATGTTGGGTCTCAAGTATGCTGCAACAACAATTTAGCAAGCTCCCTCTAGAGGAGACAATCTACTTGTAGCCATTTTTTTTTAAAGACAAAGGAAAGTTACTTTCATTTTTCAGATATTTCAGACGTTTTTCAAATATTTTGTTTCTTTAAGATGCAAAAGGCAACATTAAAATCAACTTGTTTCTCTTCATTAGCTATCTGTCAAAGTGTTACGTCAATGAACCTCAGCAACAGTTTCTGTCTCTGACACCCCGTTCCCAGGTTAGAGACGATGGAAACTTATCCTTCTTCACTCCTTCTCCTGCTAGGGTTAAACAGAGTTCCCCCCCTTTTCTCCTGCTTCCAAGGGGGGTTTCAGTGGTTCTAAATGAAGGAAATTTAGTCCTTTTTTGACAGCTTCCCGGCTTTAGCTTGCAAAATTTTTGCTTTAGTCTATATACAAAGAAACGGAAGGCGGACTTCCTGTTTACACCTTCCCGCTTCGATACCAAATTAAAGCAATTTCTTGATCCAATTTTCCATTTCTACTCACGGGTACTTGTTTTAAGTCCAATTGTCCACAGGAAAAAGTCAGCGCTCTCTGGCAATGGCTGTGCGGCTTCACTCCGTGAAAGTAGCAGTCAGTTCGTAGCACCGCGCTTCTCACCCCACTTCGCTCCGGAGCCCCTAGATGGGATTCCCCGCGAGTAGGGGGGCGCTTCTGGTGCCCTGCCGAACCCCACGTTCCCAGGCTTCCTCCGCCTGGGATTTCTAGCGGGTCCCCACCTTCGCCGCGGCGGGAAGACCCAGTTTTCACGGAGCCCGTTCCTCCGGTCGGAGGAACTCCGCCATTCACCAATGGCGCTGACCCGGAAGTCCGACTTGTTGGAGTCTCCAACTTATCACTTTTCCTTTTGATCTGTCTATTAATTCTTTTGCCACAGTGCCTTTGCCATGATTGTGGCTACATTTCCTTGCTCATCACCTTCTTCTCCTGATGCTTTTGGGAAGTCCTTGGCCACTGTCTCTCCATCTGTGGATTTCTCGAGATATACTGGCTCCTGGGGAATATCAATGAAAATGGTTGCTTTTTGGACAGAGGTGGGCCCATCCTGTCCCGCTGCCTGAGGTGAAATGGGATGGTGCCTTGTTTGTTGGGGTTGCATGGTGGCAGTGGGGGTGGGCAGGGGGGCACCCTGCCATAGAAGAAGTGGCAGCAGCAGTGGTGAGATCTCATGGGAGCTCCACAAGATCATGTGAAATCTCACCAGAAGCCACCCCAGTGTTTTCCTCACTTCTCCAATGGCAGGGGTGGGTCACCTCACAGAATTTTGCCACCCAAGGCAATTGCCTCAGTCTGCCTCCTGATTTTGGACATGAGCCCCAGGAGAGGATAAAAGAGCCTCTATGTCTTAGGAACATAGGCAGCTACCAGGGTTGGCATGACCATCGAGCAGAGGGAGGCAGTAGCCTCGGGTGGCAGAAGCTGAGGGACAGCACCACCATCACCTCCTTGGCTGTTCCCTTCTGTTGGAGGGCAGAAGCAGGAATACCCTGCGCACCCCCCCCCCCCAAATAGCGAGCTGGGGGATGCTGCTACCCTGTTGCCAGTATTGAAATTTGGGTCCACCCTCAGTCCAATCACCATGGAATTAGGGGCACCATCTTATCCTTTGCCTCAGGCAGCAAAATGTCTCAGGTCAGCTCTGGAAGTTGCAGTTGGCCCATCTAGCTTAATATTTCCTACACTTCAGGCAAGGGGCATACTTGAAAAATGCCTGGGACATCTGAACTGTGGCTCTGCCTTCTTTCAGTCCTGCTGTTCCTGAACAGCAAAAGCAGAAGCACCAAAGCAATGCTGAAAGAGAGAATCTTTGTTTTGCTTTGCTTCAGCTGCTGCTAGATCAAAGACCTGCCTTGGGCATCCATCGAAGGTTGCTTTTCCATGAAAACCCAGCAGTGGTAAGATAAAAAAGCATCATGTCCCTTATAATCCTGGACATTTTGATGTGGCAAATCCTCAGGCTGGCACCGGTGTGTTAACAAAGCACTTGTCTGCCTGTATTTCAAGACATGATTATACATATTGCACTTTTTTTCTTTTTTTTTTACAGAGACCTGAAAATGATTTAACCACAAACAATTGTTGGGAGAAGTGCCCAGAAGTCAAGACTCCCATTTTTGGTCTGCAAGATAGATGGTATCTAGTAAAACGGCTGCCTCTTTAGGTAAGTGTGTGTGTGTGTGTGTGAGAGAGAGAGAGAGAGAGAGAGAGAGAGAGAGAGAGAGCGAGAGAGAGAAGAGAGTGCATGTTTAGGGCTTGGCAGAGCTGGGAACGAGCTGAAACTGGCTACATACCTGAGGCAGCTGTTACCCTGTTGGCGCCTGGATTCTTCTTTCTCAGACACAGCGCTGGCTCCCCTCATCTTTCTCCTCCCTCGCTCTGCCCCACAAATCTTTCCCTTTTTTTTGCCTTTTCAAGGGAGCTTCATTCCAGCCTTCCCATGCTCCTGGGATCGCAGCCTAGTCTTACAGTCTGGCATTCAAGCGCTGTCTACCTGGGTGATGATCACAAGCTGGCCCCGGCCTGGAGGCTTTAGAATAACCCAACAGTCATCACTCTTATCTTTTCTTTCTTTCTCCCTTTTTTTTCCTTTTTGATTTCTGATTGAGATTAGGCATCGCCATGGCAACTGGAGAAAGTGACAGGGGCAAACTAAGCATACCTTTCTCGCCACCCCCACCCCTCCCTCTTCTTTTCTTGTTCTTTTCTAGTGCCTAAGGCTTGATCCTTGCCTTCTGGCTCCATCAACAGACAATTGTCAACTTGACCTGCCAGTCTCCATTAATTAAGACAAGGGCTCAATGTATTTCATGAATCCATCTCAGTTTCCTAGCGGGGAAAGTTTGGTGAGGTGAGGCAGATCCGCTGGGTAGAAATGACAGTTTTTATTTCAGTGGCGGTATATGTCAGTGTTTTTATTTCAAGGGCGGTATATGAATTTTTGCAATAAATAAACCAGCATTTTTATTTATTTATTTAGGTTCATGTAGGTGATCTACATAATTCTTCTCTATGCCCAATTCATGTTAGCAAAGGCACTTAAATGACACAGATGGAGTCCAGAGAGAAAAGTATTGATAACAGTTTACTGAGCAAACTGAACAAAATACAGGGTATAATTAAAAGAGAAAGGAACAGAGAAGTCTCGTCTTTCCTAAATTAGGCTTTCTACATATCAGGGAAACTTTTACCGGTTAACCAAACACACAGAAGAAAACTCCCTGTGAACTACACAGCCAATAGGAACACATACCACTGCTTGGTTGCTAAGCAACACCTCCATCCACCCCACTCATGGCTAGTTGACTTCAAAGTTGCTATTTGCACTTCCCTTAAGTTTATTTTATGTTAAAGTGAAAATGGCTGACCACAGGTCTCCTGTGTCTTGCCAGTTTTGGCCTTCAATAATTATGCTAATAATTAGACAATGATTACATTTATAAAGTACACACACAATAATTACATTAATAATGCACTTGGTAATTATGTCCTAATTTACCTGGAGCTCTGTTTCCATAAGCATACCTCAGCAAGCTTTTCTGACTCCGTGTTACTCAATGATGTAAGGTGTCTAGTGATATCCCATGTGGTTTTAGAGAGGTCCGGAGGTAGAAACCCTCAAGAAATAGTAGAACAGTTATTTATGGAAGCCCTTTTTATTTCATTCTTTTAGCTTGGAAAAGAAGAACTTCTGAGGATTAGGATGAATCATGAGCATATATTTATTGGGTAACATTTTATTAATTTCCCAAAAATAACCACAAAAAATTAAAAATTAAAAATAACAACACCAATGCATAAAAGAAAAGAACAAAAAAAAAACCCCTTTTTTAAAAAAACAACAACAACCACAACACCATGATTTTGCTTGACTTCCCTCCACTCCCCCTCTTAGTTCCATTGTTTAATGCTCGTTCATGCACATCCTTAAGGCCTTATATTCTTAATAATCCAATTTTAAACCTTCTTCATCTTATTACAAGTGACTTTTTTAAAAGTTATACTAATGTAATAATCTATACACAAAGCTTAAAAGATATGCATTAAATATTTGCCCCTTTTAATGGATGAATTACCGTAGGTAAAGGTAAAGGTACCCCTGACCGTTAGGTTCAGTCGCAGACGACTCTGGGGTTGCGCGCTTATCTTGTTCTATAGGCTGATGGAGCTGGCGTTTGTCCGCAGACAGCTTCCGGGTCATGTGGCCAGCATGACTAAGCCGCTTCTGGCGAACCAGAGCAGCGCACGGAAACACCGTTTACCTTCCCGCTGGAGTGGTACCTATTTATCTACTTGCACTTTGACATGCTTTCGAACTGCTAGGTTGTCAGGAGCAGGGACCAAGCAACGGGAGCTCACCCCATCGCGGGGATTCGAACCACCGACCTTCCGATCGGCAAGCCCTAGGCTCTGTGATTTAGACCACAGCGCCACCCGCGTCCCAATGGATGAATTACAAGCATATTAATAAGTGTTCTACAAAAGGGAAGTGGCATGTCAAGTAGGATTAAAGAATTAACAACCCCAGCACTGGCCCTGCCATTAGGCAGCATGAGGTGGTTGCCTTAGGCAGCTGATGCTGGGGATGGTGATGTGGAGTTGAAGGAAAAAGCTCTGCGAGACAAGCGGCCTGCATCCCTTTATGTAGCTTGCTGTCCTTAGGTGTGGTGAAGAATACTGTACCATCACCAGTGCTGAAGTAAGATTCAGCATCCATTACGGTCGGTTTCTGTAGGTGGAATGAGGTGCAGGGTGCCATTTTGTCCTTCGGCTCAAGCAGCAAACCATGTTGGGCTGCATTCATAACCACACACATTTAAAGCACTATGATGCCCCTTTAAACATTCATGGTTCCCCCCAAATGATTGTGGGAGCTGTAGTTTGTGAGGGTGGCAATAGTTATTAGGGAACCACAATTCCCCTCAAAGAGTTGCAATGTTCAGAGTGGTTCAACAATCAATTGCGCTTCTCAGGGAAATCTGGGAATTGTAGCTCTGGGAATAGGTGGCTCAAAACAACTCTCAGCATGTTTAACATCCAAAAGCTCCCAGAATGCTTTAGGGGAAGCCATGACTGTTTACAGTGGTATTTTAGGGATTGAAATGTATGGTGTGTATGTGGCCTTGGGCTGACTGTGAACAACTCTCCCTACCCCTCACAACACATTCTTTATTTAGATCCCCAAAGAGAAATCGGTTTCATTACTTTTTATTGTATTTAGTTTGTTACTCCTGTTTTTAAGACTTTTCGTTTCTTTGTTGCAGGAATATATATATATATATATATATATATATATATATATGAGAGAGTTTATTTGCTAAAAAATTAAATTGTTTGTGGGAGTCAGACAAATCAAATAACCTTCAGGAGATACTTATCTGCTGACAAAGGTTTTAGTGTTGATATTTTATGTTTAAAGGAAAAGGAGGGAAAAGGGAACCCTTTACATATGTGTGTGTGTGTGCACTCCCCCTCCTATAGTGGCTCTCTAGTGGTCTTTTCATTCAACAAAGTTATCTGTCAAGAAGAATTTAAGTTTCATATTTTCGTCTGTCAGTTGTCAAAAAGGCCTGTCAGCTGAGCCTTACACTATACTTTGCCAAGAGGCCTATAGCCCAGAGTGACAATACAATCTTATATTTGTGCTTCCAGGCTCCAGATAATCCTCTCACTTTCCTCCTCAGCACCCCAGTTATGATCAGGCTTAAGTTGCATATTTCGGGAGGTTTTTATCCAGATTTTGCTGATAAATGCTATCAGCGGGAATGAAATGAAATACAGCCAAGTTTAGCTCTTGTTACCAGACCAGACCTGGCTGGAGACATTTCTATGTTCTATAGAGACAGTATTCATATTAAACAGTTTAATGCCTATATTCCCAGAAACGAAAAACCAGGAATGCAAATATTCTCTTTTATCTACCCTTGTCATTTTGCCAAGTCCAAAACAGACAAGCGTGTAAATAAATATATAAATGGGAATTCTTAATTTTTTAATGGCCGTTTCCCCAGTGTGTTTCCTTCACCAGATTTATGTTCTCATATATAAGGGAACGTAACAATACACAATGCATCATTTGGGTTTTAAAATCATATCCCTTTTGTGAAAGTCAATGAGTCTTTATGGGGCTTTGCAAAGTGCGCTTTTAAAATAGGACTCTCAATTTCTCTGTGATGGTGATAAAAAAGGGGGAGTAACCATAACCTTCCAGGCTAGGCACGTGATTATTTTTAATACATGTCTATTTTTTAAATAGATTACCCCACTGCAATTCCATTTTGAGGGAGGGATGGGAGCTCTGTAGTAGAGCACATCCTTTGTAAGCAGAAGGTCTCAGGTCAACCCCCAAAAAAGAATCCAGTAGTATCAAGTAGGGATGGGGAAGAAATTCCATTAGTGGAGCAGTATTCAGTAGCCTCTTCCCCTGGGAAAGTTCCAGAAGTCAGTCTGGAAGAGGAGGCCGAGAGGAGTTGTTCCATAGGAGTTCAGAGTTCATTTTAAGCTTGTTTTCAAAAGTTAACAGATTTATCCGGGTTCCTGATTCTAGCACCAGATATTGTTGTGGGATGCAGCATAGAATACGTACAAGGAACTGTAAGTTTTATACCCTGATCAGAACATGTGCTTGGCACTTTGAAATCTCTTGAACCGTATAGTTCAATCATTTGACCAAGGTGAAGCTCTCTTTATTCCAAAAGCCTTTAGGAACTGACTGGAAAGGGTTAGTGCTGTGATCGTTGTTGTTATCTGTATTTTTCAATAGCTCTTTTTATGTTGTTTAATAATTGCTTTCATTCCGTTAGTGCTTAATTACTTTTTAATGACCATCTTCTCTATTTTTTTTTGCTTTTTCTGTTTTATTGGCAAGCCACCTTGAGTCCTGGCCTAAGGGGGGAAATGGGATATAAATAAATATAATATTAATCATCTTCAAATTGCTTCCCACCCTTCTTTCCTTTGTCCGGTGCTGAATATGCTGTACAACCCTGCTTGATATATATTCTCTCATCTATCTATCTATTATCCATCATCTATCTAATGTTTTCTTCACTGTATGGGCTAGTGCAACCATGGATGGGAGGCCCACTGTCCAGATTAGACTGAACCTGCTTACAGTTGATGAATAATGATTACATATTGATGAGGCATGGCAAAACAGATGCAAGGCCTCTCTGGCAGCACTACAAAAGTAAGGGAGAGCAAGAATATCTCCCTTTCTCTTTTGGAAGCTTTTAGCAACTTCTTGCCATCTGTACCAGATGGAGGTTTGCGGCATTTTGTGCTGCTGTCACACCTAAGATGAGCCGGGTGTTTTGTTTTTTCCCTTGGCTGTAAAGGCATGAAGCTCCTGCTAAGGAAATTTGACATAGGCTCCCCTGCTCCACACACACTCCCAGACTGCTTAGGAATTCCGAACAACTCCATCCACACTGCATCCTTTTGCTAGAATAGTGCATGGATTTTCCTACTAATAAAATTTATAGCTTCTACAAACGCCAAAAGTATTATTTTGGATTCTGGCCTAGATGCCCTTACCCTGTTAGAACAAAGCTTTTGTTTGGGGCAGGACACGATCTGCAGTTACCATATATTCAAATTCAGTAAACATGTGTTTTTTGTAATAAGGCCAAAAACCTGTTTGCTACAGTTCCCACTCAATCAAGTCCTCTTTTAAGAATCCAGCAATATATGAGAGCTGCTTATGTTTATCTGGGCACAGCAACATTGCTCTGTTTCTTCTGTAATTATAATTACACTCTCATTTTCTAACTCAATAAATACCACATCTTGAGACTTCTTTCCCATTTAAATCGGTGTTTATTTACACTATTTCAACTATCCACCTCTGGAAAAGCTACAGGTTCATTGCATTTGGAAAGGATTTATTTATAAACTGCAAGCGTACAATTAAATAAGCGGTAGGGAGTTGTTAAATTATAGCACATGAATAGGAATTAAAACCATAGGCCTTTAATTGTTAAATATTCCTAGTATCTTGTAAACGATGGTCAGGTTTCTTTAAAAAAGGCAAAACAAAATTTAAAAACGAATAATGGATTTTAATGATGCAGTCCTCAGAACTGTCATGTGATTGCTTACACATGACTCTTGGAATGTTATAAATTGCTGTGTACAGGCAATATACTTCAGTGCTGTGTGTGAACAGGGATGGTGCTGTAGTTCAGTGGTTAAACCATCTGTTTTGCTTGCAGTAGGTCCCAGATTCAATCTCTGGCAGGCCTGGGGATGTCTCCTGTCAGAAACCCTGGAAGGTCGCTGCTGTCGGTTAGTGTGGACAAGCAAGATGAGCCATGCCTCACCTATTCAAAACATGAACAGGAGTCCACATGGTTTGGGATCTTCTTCAAAATGACCTGTCTCTTCTGTCAATGCTTATTTTCACTTGATATTTTTCCTTCCCCTACCTTCCCTCTCCTACATTTTACATGATATATTTAAATCATCAGACAGTGGTTGGTGACACTATTTTGTATTTTAAAAGCAATTGCTTCTTTTTCAACTGAAACTCTGCCCTATGGAGGATGGGAGATGAGTTTCATGACATCACGGAAGCTCAGCCAATCAGCACATACTGACCGCAGCATTAAGTTTGACTAGTCCAGTAACTGCTTCTAATTTTGTTATGTCAAATGTTCAACTGCGATGATTTGGTTGAGGCTAGGGCCCCATCTGCACTGCACATTTAAAGCAGTATGATACACTTTAAACAGTTTTGGCTTTCCACAAAGAATCCTGGAGCTTTAATTTGTTAAGGGTGCTGGCATTTGCTTGTATTTATAAATATAGAGTTGAATTCGGACAGTGAGTTGTATCTAAACTGGTGATAAGTCACTTAGAGGTATACTTGCTCCACTAGTGCACTGATTTGCACCTGCAGGGAATGCACAAACAAACTACCAGTGAATTTGTTGCATGATAGATTGGGCAATTTGTTATGCAACAAATTTCCAGCAGTGCAACTGTTGCATTCGATTCCTCCATTGAGCAACACTGAAACTCATCTGCCTGCTACTTCAGCAAAGAACACAGGATACAGCTCTAAGTTAGTTGCATTTGGGTCCTACTGAAATCAATGTGAAAAGCTGGTAGTAGCTTAAATTCCATCGATTTCAAAGGAAACTAAGTGCAGCTAACTTAGACTGCAATCCTAAACAAATTTACTAGGGAGCAAACCCCACTGAACATAGTGGGACTGCTTTCTGAGCAAGCATTCTTATTCGTATTCTTATTATTTTACTGTCGTTAATTTATTAATCACTTTTTAGACAGTCATCTCAAGGCGGTGTACAATAAAAACATTTTTTTAAACCCACTTAAAAAGTAAAAAAAGAAAAATCAGCTACATTTAAAACAAGATGAAAACCATACAAAATAGATGCTGCTGGCAAAACCCAATTTATCCACTTGGGAAAGACTGTCAGAACAAAAATGCCCTCAGTTGTTTCTGGAAAGTGCAGATAGTTGGCACCTGTTGTATCTCGGCAGAAATACTGTTCCACTCAACAAGGGCAGCCATACTAAAAGCCCTGCTCTGATTTACTGCAGAGTGGACTTCTGAGATATTTGGAACTTGCAGGAGAAGCTCTTTTGCACGCTGCATGAACCCGCTGGGTCACAGGATATGGTGGTCTCTTGAGGTACCTGGCCCTGAGCTGTATAGGGATTTATATGTTACTACCAACAACTTTGAGATGCGGGTGGCGCTGTGGGTTAAACCACAGAGCCTAGGACTTGCCGATCAGAAGGTTGGCTGTTCAAATCCCCGTGATGGGGTGAGCTCCCATTGCTCGGTCCCTGCTCCTGCCCACCTAGCAGTTCGAAAGCACGTCAGAGTACAAGTAGATAAATAGGTACCACTCCGGCGGGAAGGTAAGCAGTGTTTCTGTGCGCTGCTCTGGTTCGCCAGAAGCGGCTTAGTCATGCTGGCCACATGACCCAGAAGCTGTATGCCGGCTCCCTCAGCCAATAAAGCGAGATGAGCGCCGCAACCCCAGAGTCGGTCACGACTGGACCTAATGGTCAGGGGTCCCTTTACCTTTACCTTTTACCAACACCTTAAATTTGGCCTGGTAGCAGATTGACAGCGAGTGCAAATCCTGAAAACAGGCTGTCGTATGCTGGTGGTGATTTGCCCCCACAATCAGCTTGGCCCACACATTCTGCATCTGCTGCAGCCTCCAGGCCAACTTCAAAGGTAGCTCCACATAGAGTGTATTGCAGTAATCTAGTTGTGAAGTTACCAATGCATGGAGAATTGTGGTCAAGCTCTCCTGATCCAGGAAAGGCCATAGCTGTCTTACCAGAGAAAGTTAGTAAAAGGCACTCCTAGCCACTGAAGGCTCCTCCAGCTACAGTTAGTTCCAAGAGCATCTCCAAACTACACACTTGCTCCTTCAGGGAGAGTGCAGTCCCCTATAGGGCTGCAGTGCCATAGACAGAGCAGGCACTGGCCTATGGGCCCCACACCTTTTAGGGCCCCCCTGACAATAGATCAAAATAATATGTTTTTTTCTTTCAAGATCAAATCAATATCAGATATAATTTGCAAGCCCCCACCCCACCCCGAGATCTCGACTGCCTAGGGGCCTCCACAGAGTTTAATTAAGGGACTGTAAAGGTAAAGGGACCCCTGACCATTAGGTCCAGTCGTGGCCAACTCTGGGGTTGCGGCGCTCATCTCACTTTATTGGCTGAGGGAGCTGGCGTACAGCTTCTGGGTCATGTGGCCAACATGACTAAGCCGCTTCTGGCGAACCAGAGCAGCGCACGGAAACGCCGTTTACCTTCCTGCCAGAGCGGTACCTATTTATCTACTTGCACTTTGATGTGCTTTCGAACTGCTAGGTTGGCAGGAGCTGGGACCCAGCAACGGGAGCTCACCCCGTTGTGGAGATTCGAACCGCTGACCTTCTGATCGGCAAGTCCTAGGCTCTGTTGTTTAACCCACAGTGCCACCCGCGTCCCTACTTATGGGACTGTAGGGCCAGTAATTTACCAGCTTCCCAGACCTTGCTCACAGAGCCTGTGCCTTGCTAGGTTTCAGACTCGGTTTATTGGCCCTTGTCCAGCCCACCATTGCATCCAGACACTGGTCTAGAGTCTTGTAAGCCATTTCTGATGCTCAAGCCAGGGGACCATTGAGTAGCACTTATCTATGCATACATCTAGATCCAACTAATAGGTTCTACATTTGTATGCAATCAGGAAAACCAAGTAAAATCAAGGCATAAAACTCTATAGATGTGGGTTTTGGGGAATAAATAGCTTGACATTTCCAGTTTGAATACTAGTCTGCATCTATAGAGTTTTACGCCTTGGTTTGGGTCTGTTTTCCTGATTCTGAGTAAATATTCAAATTGGAAATGTCAAACTATTTATCCCAAACGAGACGCAGTTCGGAACCAATTCACAGATGCAAAAATAAATAAAATGATTGACTTTTTGTGTGTGTGGCTTACCTCTAAAGTACTGGATAAGCCATTCCCATGAACCGCACAGGGAACAGATCATTCAAATGCTGGCTTTAAAATCTTCAAAATAATTTGGGTCATGTGAAGTACATTACAGTTCACCATTGGTATATTTCACTTCTCTGGGGGCAGATAGAGAAATAAACAAAAAAGTCCTATGCACACAAATAGTAATATATTTTCAACACTCATTATGGCCTATTCAGGGGGAACTGCTGTACTGATAACTCCAGCTATATTCCCTCATCTGCCAGTTGACCTGGAAAGGCTTAGAGAACTGAGTTTAATGTAACTCATTCTAAAGAGGTATTTAAAAAAAAAAAAAATCTGTGGGGGCTTCCCCCCCTCCATGAGACACCTATAGAAAAGAAAAGGGATTTCCCCTTACGCCAATTAAAAATAAAACCTCACCTCTTCTTTCTTCCCCCTCAAGAAGTTAACCCCTGCTGAGCTTTCCCCCAAGGCGTCTACAAAGCCACACAGGTGAGGCTGCTGCAGCTTTAATGAGAAAGAATCAGCTCTGATTTTCTGGGAGATAAACACAAATCTTTTATTCCAGCCACCTGGTCTTTGACCTAACCAAGAAGAAAACACAGCTTAGGACTGCCTGCAGAACTGTATAGCCGGAGAATGGTTCTTGGAAGGGTGTCCCCCCCTTTTTTTAAATCCCTGAAAATAAATGCAAAGTCTGAAACACACAAAATACTTTTGCTCTCTGTTGTTGTTAATGCAGAGTAAAGTATATTTTCATTCCCTGAAGGATTCCTCCCAGATACAAGCCACCTTCTAGTATACAAGACATCTATCTTAAGAGTTGGGAGTTCTCTATGCATCTGAACATTATCAAATCAATTATTTGTGGGCTGCCTCTTCCCACATCATTGCCGCCAGCTTCCCATGCCCGTTTGGGTTTTTGCTTTCCAGAAATGGATATAGATATAGGAAGGAGACCATAAGTATGCCACCATGTTATTTATTGCTTGCTGCTTGTCTTTGACCATAGGAGCCACCTCCTAGAGGCTGAGGGGGCTTTGCCTCCTCCAATAAAATATTTGAGGGGGCTGGCCCCCCAAAGTTAAGGGGTATTGCTATTCAAATGGTGTGTGTGCACTGTGACATGTGATTGATTATGTGGGGTGGGGCTTAATTGCCCCCCCCCCAATATTTTATTCAAGTTGGCACCCCTGTCTTTGACTAAAAGGGGGAGGAGGGTAGGGAAGAGGGAAGGGAAATTGTGTCTTCATCAGAGATAAAAACCACCGTTTTGACCAAATAACATGCAACAATCCTAGCGTTGGGTTGTTGTTATGCTACATAATGTTTTCTTTGGTATTCAACACACTCTCTAAAATTCATTTGATGGCTTAATTGCTTAGGTCCTGGCATGGATCCAAAGAAGAGACATGCAAGCAGACAAGAGAATTCTCCATGAGCAAAGCTTGGGCTCCAGACACTGACTTCCCACAAATAGTTCCTGCTCCCTGTCAAAGAGACAAACCTCTCTAAAAGAATGGTGATAATGTAGCTTGCCTCTTCACTCCTGCCACTGTGCAAAGAGCTGCATTTGGTCCTTTCTCTGTGGCTGCCTACTACCAAACAGTGGTACCTCGCAAGACGAATGCCTCGCAAGACGGAAAACTCGCAAAACAAAAGGGTTTTTGGTTTTTTGAGTTGCTTCACAAGACGATTTTCCCTATGGGCTTGCTTCGCAAGACGGAAATGTCTTGCAAGTTTGTTTCCTTTTTCTTAAAACCGTTAATACAGTTGCGACTTGACTTCGAGGAGCAACTCATAGCACGCGGTGTGGTAGCCTTTTTTGAGGTTTTTGAAGACTTTGGTGATTTTTGAAGCTTTTCCAAAGCTTTTCTGACACCGTGCTTCGCAAGACGAAAAAACCGCAAGACGAAAAAACTCGCGGAACGAATTAATTTTGTCTTGCGAGGCACCACTGTACTTTTAAAGCACACTTGAAGCACAGAACTGGTTGTAAGTAAGAAGGCAGGCAGGTAGGGACTGGCTAAGGGCAGACTGAAGTTGGCAGGGCATTGGACCTACAACAAAAAGTGGCCATATGGAGTTCCCTGATCAGGGCTCCAGCCAGCCACACACTTTCCCAATATATAGTCAATTCCATTTCCCCTTCCTTTCACTTCTCCATTCACACATACACACACACACACACACCACCACCACCACCACCACCACCACCTACCAATAGATATTCTACTTCCTGTGCCCTCTGAGAATACTTGGTCCACATTGGACTGTTTTGAATATATTTTTTGCACTCCTGCAATCTCGGGGTTGCCCTGAACATGCTGGTACCTGCCTTTTGATACTCAGTGGTTTTGTTTTGGCTATAGTCCTGGTGGACTCATCGGCTGAGGTGGCTACTGGAAGGAGTGCTGCTTTGCAAATGTAGAAACAGAAAACTGCTAATTGTTTTAAAAACGTGTAACAGAATGCTGCTGAGGATCAAACAGAGTTCTAAAGAATGCCAGATATTAACAGGGTTTAACTTCTTACACATAGGGTCAAGTGGTTTTTGTCTTGTTTTTTCAAATGTAGACCTCATTGTTTTCCTTTGGAGAATCACTTTGCAAAGAATGTAACCCTCAGATAATCTGTATCTTTTCCCATCATCATCCTTTCATTCTTCTCCTTTCCCCCCTAAGACACAAGGTGACATATCCAAGTGCTTGTCCTTCATCAATTCTTCAGCGAGCAATAGAGCAGAAAGCCCTAATATCTATTCATTTGTAATCTGTCATTCTTAAAGTATTAAGGACAATTGACTTCACATGTCTCAGATAATTAGAATAGTCTTCCTTTGCTCCAGATTTTTTAAAGCAAGTTTCTCCCACTCCTAATCAGTAGATTTATTGATGTCTTTCAACATATCTGAATCTCTTGTCAACTGTGTATTAGCTTTAAGCAAATAACATTGGATAGAGTTCCATCCAAGAAAATTATAAAAAAAGGCTTTTCTCTCTGATTCTACTCTTGGAAAGGAAACAGAATTAAACATATTAAAATATTTTTATCTTGCAAGGAAAGGATATGGAAATGCGATGTAAAAGCATGCACATAAAAGCATTAGTTGACAATCATTCAAGAGAGTATTGAATTAACCAGGATCAAAAAAAGGTCAGAATATTTGTGGGGGGAAATAATTACAAGATGGTCAGAACCCCAATCCAGGAAATGTCTGTTTGACACAGTAGCTTCTTCAGAAAGCATAGTTAAAGCTAACCTCAGTTTACCCTGGTTTGGATGTAGCAACAAACCATGCTTCTGATTTCCTCCTCATGGTCATGGCAGAGGAGGAGATGTGGGGAGTGGGGCTGAAGGGTTGTGCTTAACAATAATTTAGTGTTATGTTCACCAACTCATTGTGTGGTATTCAAGTTAGTTTTATTCAAGTAGATCCACAGAAACTAATGAACATGGCTAAGTTGGGGGAGAGGAAGAAGCCCCGGGCAGATGGCAGAGCAAGCCATATCCAGAGCCAGTGGGCCAGTGGTTTCCCTAACCCTATTATATAACATGACTGCTTCTAAATAGGGCTGGAGGCCAGGCAGGTGTCACCTGAAGGCGACCCAGCTGAAGAAAAGGACTTATGGGCTTGAACAATGACGGACTGAAATTGCAGTTGAGGTGGGCTGAAATGACTTCCTCCTCCTCTGTGGGTGCTTGACTTGTCAGTATTTTGGGGAAGGGATCCAAGCTCATACCAGAACTTTAAGTCTGGGTATTTAAAGAGGGTTACATGGCTCTGCTGCACTAGCACAGGCGTGGGGAACATTTTTAGCCCAGTGGGCCAGATTGTTGTCTCCCTCACCCAGTTTGACAGGCAAAGTTTGACAGGTGGGATATGACTGTAACTCAGATCTAGTTGCTGATATTTGACTGGTCCTGGATGAGCAACAACAAGCTCACCCTTCACTGTGGTACCCTAAACTGTGGTGGAATTCCTGTTTTCTGATGGGGAATGCGTCACATAGATATATTACGGAACAGAGAATTAGACATTTGGTTTAGTTATTTAAAAGAGCATCTACGGTAAGTAGCCATTGTAGGAAAAATCAGGACTTTGTTAGACTTCCTCAAGCTCCACACTCTTGCCCCATTTTTCTGTTCTCTTTCAGCCCCACCTAAACCAAGGGGTGTCCTACTAACATAGATTGAAATAATGCGAGGAAATTCTATCATGTGTTGCAATAAATCTATGTTTTATTTCATTTTTTTATTTTAAAATGTAATTTTATGTTTTAGTATTGTTTTTATTTTTAATCACATATGGGGGAACCATTATATTATATTTTTTAAGTGTAGCTCTTTTGTAGAGACTTGCCCAACATTGTCCTGGTGCAGCCAAACCCTTTTGTTGATCCTGTCTCTCTATTTATAACCTCAGTTGACATATGTTAACTCTGTAGAGGAAGTGGGGAGGTCAGAAGGAGAGGTCAAGGTTGAGATGGTAGAAGCCACTCTCTTAGGACATCCGATTGAGCAAGGACACCTTTGACTTGTGTCTGTTTAGGCAAAAGCCATTGCAATTATCCTGCTCTCAAAATACAGAGACAAAGAGGCTCATAGTATATCAAGGAACTACTGACATTTTGTACCATATTCCTCTCAGCAGCTTCTAGTTCTTGGGCCTTTCAAATCCTTCCTTGTCTGTCTACAGCATTTCTATATCACTCAGCAACCCAAGCTCTCTGATCAATTGCTCAAAACCATAAAATAAATTTAAAAATGTGTATGTTTAAATCCAGCAGTCAATGCACAAGCAGAATGAGAGTTCCATCTTTCTCAGGGTCTCTCGAAATCTACTCCAGAGGGCTGAGGAAAAGCCCAGAGCATATTTGGCAGATACAGGGGGCAGGCAGGCAGGAGGAGAGGGAAGGGATGTTCTGTTGTGCAAGCAGAAGTTGTTCCACTCATGCAATGACTTTGTGGGATTTTAGGAACCCACAGGCTCCTAAAATAAGCTAAGAAATTTACATCTACATGCTCTTCAAAAGGCTGGGGGCAGGGAGTATTCCCCAAACTCCATTGTTCAGGTGAGCACCCCAAATCTCCTGAGAGATTCCTAGTGGGTTGCCGCAAAAAGAAGGAGAGGACACAGAACTTGCTTCCTGTAGACTTCTTTAAGTTAACTTGTCTTGGAATCCAAGCAATACACATGAGATCTATAACAGGCACATTACAAAACCTAATTTTTCCACAATTGTGTGAAAATGATTCTGTTGATTTAAAGAAGGGATGGGAAACTTGAACTGAACTGCGAACTGAACTGGACAACCCTGGACAACCCTGAACTGGAAATTGTTCATTTTTGACATGTTGAATCTGGACTAGAACTTGTTTCTTTTTGAAGCAAACTTTCCAAGCTCCGATAGTTCTAGATGTGTATTTCGCCATTTGAACTTAGGTACGGCAAGTACGCCCTGGCTCATAGCATTGTAGCCAACAAACATCTGCCCAGAGTGGACTCATTGAAGTTTATGGACCTATGTTAGCCATGTCCATTAATGTGAATGGGACTTCTCTGAGTAGGACTATCATTGAACACAACCCAAAGTATATAGTAGTTTTGGGGACACCTTCCCCCCCCCCTCTTGGCCAACCTTCTGTAGACTGTGCAGCCCACTGGTGGGTGTGGCCAGGAAAAAAATTGGGTGGAGCAAGAGATGTAGCTCTTATTTTTGTATAGTCATCTGCATCCCAGCTATAAAAAAGCCACAGGTTTCTACAGACACACACAAACACATTATCAGGTTCCATGAGACATACTAACTGGGCAAAAGAGCCCAGGGAGGGTTCAGTGCAGAGGCAGCAATGGGTGTGTCCTGGGGAAATGGTCATGTGCCTTAGGGAGAGTTGCAAGGGCCAGATAAAGAAACTTTTTTGCCCACAGAGGTTCCCCACACCAGAACCCAAGTGCATAGCTTTTGATAGTTATGAAATAATTCAATCCACTGCATATCTGAAGCAGAAGGATGTAACTGAATCTGGGAAAGAGCTTCAGATCAGGGTTTCATTAGTCTTGCAATTGAAGTGATCTTAAAGTAAAAGTATTCTCTCTCTCTCTCTCTCTCTCTCTCTCTCTCTCTCTCTCGCTCTCTCGCACTTTGCTCCTTCTTTGTCTTAGGCAACAAATTGATCCTGCACATAGATAATGCTTTTTCTTTTCTTAGCAAAAATAAAAAAGGGAAAGGGAAAAAATTACACAAGATTGAACAATTAGAATTGAATGTCAGGTTAAAGAGCAGTAGATGTAGACTTGCCTCCCACTGAATCATTTTAGCCACTTTTTAAAGGGTTGACTCCCAGGTTACAGAACCATTTGAAGTGTGGTATTTAACCTTCATTTCCCTCATTTTATTTTTATATTAGAATATGTAGAGAGGAATTTCTGTGTTTTTGCAGCCTCAAGGGCCCGATTTCCTCACAATCTAACACAATATACTGGGCAGGCCATACTCAGAGTAGACTCACTGAAAGGAATAGAAATGGCTCCGGCCGGTCTGTTAATCCAATGGGACTACTCTGAGTAAAACTGTGCTGCTGCAACCCACTGTGCTATATAGACCTAAGCATCACCAGTGCTCAAAAGTAAATCCATGGGTTTAATACCACAAATTTAATTTAGACAAGACTAAAGCACTGTGAGTGGGTGGTTCCCTAGACCAGATGGATGGGATGTGGTCTGCTTTTGATGGAGTTACGCTCCCTCATAAGGAGCAGGCACATAGCTTGGGGATACTTCTGAATCTATGACTATCACTTGAAACTCATGTGACCTTGATAACCTTGGCACCTTCCTTCAGCTTTGACTATTGGCCCAGCTACACCCCTTTGTGGACAGGGACAACCTTACTTCTTTTGTCTGTACTCTGGTAACCTGTAGATTGGACCACTGTGATGTATTATATGTTGGGCTGCCTTTGAAGAGTGTTCGGAGACTGCAGTTGATGCAAAATTCAGTAGCCAGACTGTTGACCAGGATGGGATGGTCTGAACATATCGTACCAATTCTGACACAACTGCCCTGGCTAGCCAGTAGCTTCTGAGCTCAATGGTTTTGATCTATAAAGCCTTATGGGACTCAGGACCCCAGTGAATGGATCCCTAGTCTTTGATCATCCCCTGAGGCCCTTCTCCTGCTCCCTTCCATGGTGAGTGGCAACACAAGAACTTGCCTTTTCAAAATATTTCTCAGGTAGGCACACCTGGAGACATGTTTATCTATCTTCAGGCACAATGCAAAGACTTTTCTCTTTACCCAGGTTTTTGGTCCTTAATTTGAATGGTGTCATGAAGCCTTCTTTTTGTGTGGCAGGATTTATTAGTCTTTTCTTTTGATTGTATAATTGTGTTTTTAAGGGGGTTTTGTTGTTATCTTCAATTTTTTTAATATAAGTAACTTTGGGTCACTCTGTGAGAAAAGGGTCTAATCATTATTAATATTAATATAATGCGTGTTTGGTAATACATGAGGAAGAAAATCAAAGACTTGAGAAAGTGGGGTAACTGTGGATTATTTTATATTTGGGGCTAAAAGTTTTAGCTGACACGTACAGTTGCATATAGTCATGTGGATTAGATTACGGGAAGATAGTCAATTTATTCATGAAATGCAAACATGCCTCTGGAAACAAAAAGAAATCATTTCTTTTTACCCCAGATAGAATACACATGTAGCGCTTAAACGGAAATGTGTGTGTGTATGTCACGTTAATTACTGACACTAAGTGATTTCCCATGAACAATTAGCATGAATCATATAATCAGCTGTAAAGATTTGAAATGGAAAAGACTTATTAGACCGTTAGTTTGTCGTTATACTACAAATGTAGGAATATCCCTGTCTGTGCATGAATCATGAAGACAGTTAATTGGGCAAGAAAACTTTAACGTTGACAGTCTTGGGATAAAATGCAAGTTTGCTAATATCTTTCATATTCAGTGGCGCAAATATGAAGACTGATTGGGTGATTTAATCTGAGTTTTGCTGGTGTCAGATCTAAGCCTTTGGTAATCCAGAGGAAACATTAGCAGCAAACAAGACCTAGAGTAATATGAGAGTATTACTGTGCTGCGGGAAGAAATAAAAGCACTGCGCAGCAAGCAATTTTTCCCCCCAGGGACAAATGAATTTCCCATTGATTGAAGATATTTTTAATTCTGCTCTGGACTATCTCCAGGAAATCGGTAATAATTACTAATTGTATTTTTGTAAGCTGAATGAAAGGATTCATTCTCTCTTGAAATTCCCCTTTAGTTTTTGCAATTAATTATGTTGCTCCTTTATGTGATTAAGTGAAATTGTAACACAAAGGCAAGAATTAACCAATTAACCCTTACGAGAAGATCTTAAATTAGTATCAACGTCTTTCTGCTGTGCTGAGGATTAAATACATTATCCATTCTCATATTTCTTGTGAATGGGAATTAAATAATTGTAATGAGGGACTCCCAGTTGAAAGTTTACAGATAATGTGTGTTGTGTTTTTGTTTATTCTAGCTGTGTGGTCTTTAGTATGTGACAACAGGAATAGAGTTTTTTCTTCTTCTCCAAACACCCCCGTATATTAACATTTTGTTATCTATATATATATATATGGATCCTGGAATGGAGCAAAACTAATGAATCAAGCCACATACTGGAAGATGACTGATTCTTTATTCATTCATGTTTACGTATTGTTAACAAAGCCTTTATACTATTAATAGGGGTCCTTCTTAAGAAGACATTAGATACTCCTGGCAGTAGAGTGGGGTCATTTTTACATGGCAGATTAGCATGGCTGTTTAGGGTGTGCTGTTTAGGGTGTGTTGTATTGTGTCTCAGGTACAATAGGGATGCATAGGATTAGGCTATAGCTTCCAACATCACCAGTTACTGAAATTCTATTGTTACCGGGACTCCCAATTTCTGCCAAGTGGTGGCAAAATATGTGAGGGGTCTTGGCACTTGAACCAGGGTTGTGTTTCCATTGGGAAATCGAAGTGCAGCCGAGACTAGAGAAATATGGTTTATTGACTGAGTTTTATGGAGGGAGAGTTCAAAGCATTTACAATAAATGCCACGGAATGATCACTCCAACCCTCAGTCCCTCATCACTGTCGTTTTGGCTCGCCAAATACCCTCAACAGGAAACTAACTACTGATCTGGTTTACTGGACATTTTCAGTCATTCCCCTCTGCAATGGTGATGGCATTCAAATATACTGTTCAATAATAATAATAATAATAATAATAATAATAATAATAACCAAATTGTGTCAAAGATATCTTTTTGGGAGATGCCTTTGATTATTCACCGATGATACGTGAGGTATTCCGATAGAGCAATGCTCCAGATGTTATTAACCCAACCGCCTTTTGGTATATAAAATCATATAACCCACTGACAAATACCCCCTCCTCTTGGTTCATGTGGGAACCAATGACACTGCAAGCAATAGCCTCCAGAAGATCAAAAGAGACTACGAGGCTCTGGGCAGGAAATTGAAGCAATTAAATGCACAAATTGTCATCTCATCTGTCCTCCCAGTTGAACGACGTGGCCCAGGGACAGAGGGAAAAATAGTGGAAGTGAACAGCTGGCTTCGCAAATGGTGTAAACAGGAACGGTTTGGATTCTTAGATCACGGACTGCAGTTTCTTGAAGATGGACTTCTGGCAAGCGATGGGCTGCACCTCACAAAGGTTGGGAGGAATGTTTTTGCCAAAAATCTCAGAAACCTCATCAGGAGGGCTTTAAACTGACTAATGTGGGGGAGGGAGACAGTGCTCCTGAATGTAGGAGTCTATCAACTGATGAAGATGATCATCCGAATGTCATAGACCAAATGGAGCAAACAGCACGCAGACCTAGTGGTGGGAGGAAAAAATCCTTAAATAAGAGACACGGGGGAATGATTAATGGACTTCAATGTCTGTACACTAATGCGCAAAGCATGGGAAATAAACAAGATGAGCTTGAGCTCTTGGTACAGCAAACTAAATATGACCTAATAGGCATCACTGAAACCTGGTGGGATAAGTCCCACGATTGGAATGTAATAATGGAGGGATACAATCTATTTCAGAAAAACAGACCAGACAAGAAAAGAGGAGGAGTGGCATTATATGTCAGGGATGTGTATACCTGTGAAGAGATCCAAGATTTAGAACCTCAAAGCCAAAGTGAGAGCATTTGGGTCAAAATCAAGGGAGAGAAGAATAACAGTAACCTCATTGTGGGAGTTTACTATAGATCCCCAAGCCAAACGGAGGACATAGATGATGCCTTCCTGGAACAGATGGCCAAGCATGCAAAAGGAAGGGAGATAGTAGTAATGGGGGACTTCAATTACCCGGATATTTGTTGGATGTCAAACTCAGCCAAGAGCATAAGGTCAAACAGATTCCTCACTGGCCTTCCAGACAACTTCATTGTCCAGAAAGTGGGAGAAGCAACAAGAGGAACAGCCATTTTAGATCTGGTCCTAACCAATGTTGATGACCTGGTTAGTGGGGTAGAAGTGGAAGGATCATTAGGCGCGAGTGATCATGCTCTTCTGAAGTTTACTATACAGCGGAAAGGAGCAGCCAAGCATACCGGGACTCAATTTCTTGACTTTAAGAAAGCCGACTTCATAAAACTTAGGGAAGTGCTGGGTGAGATCCCATGGACAGTAATACTAAAAGGAAAGGGAGTTCATGATGGCTGGGAGTTTGTTAAGAGGGACATAGTAAAAGCACAACTTCAGACAATACCAATGAGACGGAAACATGGAAGGTGCGTAAAGAAGCCAGGGTGGCTATCTAAAGAACTTTTAACTGAGTTAGGATTAAAAAAGGATGTGTACAAAAAATGGAAAAGGGGGGAAACCACCAAAGAGGAATTCAAACAAATAGCCAGCACGTGTAGACACAAAGTCAGAAAACCTAAAGCACAGAATGAACTCAGGCTTGCTAGAGAGGTTAAAAGCAACAAAAAAGGCTTTTATGGGTATGTTCGTAGCAAAAGGAAGAACAAAGAAACAGTGGGGTCACTCAGAGGAGAAGATGGTGAAATGCAAACAGGGGACACAGAAAGGGCTGAACTCCTCAATGCCTTCTTTGCCTCAGTCTTCTCCGATAAAGAAAACAATGCCCGACCTGAAGAATTTGGAGCAAATGATTCAGCAGAGGAAACACAGCCCAGAATAACTAAGGAGATAGTACAAGAATACTTGGCTAGTTTAGATGTATTCAAGTCTCCAGGGCCAGATGAACTGCATCCAAGAGTATTAAAAGAACTGGCAGATGTGATCTCAGAACCACTGGCAGTCATCTTTGAGAATTCCTGGAGAACAGGCGAAGTCCCGGCAGACTGGAGGAGGGCAAATGTTGTCCCTATTTTCAAAAAGGGGAAAAGAGAGGACCCAAATAATTACCGCCCAGTCAGTCTGACATCAATACCAGGGAAGATTCTGGAGCAGATCATTAAGCAAACAGTCTGTGAGCACCTAGAAAGGAATGCTGTGATCACCAATAGTCAGCATGGATTTCTGAAAAATCAGTCATGTCAGACTAACCTGATCTCGTTTTTTGACAGAATTACAAGCCTGGTAGATGAAGGGAACACAGTGGATGTAGCCTACCTTGATTTCAGCAAGGCATTTGACAAGGTGCCCCATGATATTCTTGTAAAGAAGCTGGTAAAATGTGGTCTTGACTATGCTACCACTCAGTGGATTTGTAACTGGCTGACTGACCGAACCCAAAGGGTGCTCATCAATGGTTCCTCTTCATCCTGGAGAAGAGTGACTAGTGGGGTGCCACAGGGTTCTGTCTTGGGCCCGGTCTTATTCAACATCTTTATCAACGACTTGGATGATGGACTCAAGGGCATCCTGATCAAATTTGCAGATGACACCAAACTGGGAGGGGTGGCTAACACCCCAGAGGACAGGATCACACTTCAAAATGACCTTGACAGATTAGAGAACTGGGCCAAAACAAACAAGATGAATTTTAACAGGGAGAAATGTAAAGTATTGCACTTGGGCAAAAAAAATGAGAGGCACAAATACAAGATGGGTGACACCTGGCTTGAGAGCAGTACATGTGAAAAGGATCTAGGAGACTTGGTTGACCACAAACTTGACATGAGCCAACAGTGTGGCGCGGCAGCTAAAAAAGCCAATGCAATTCTGGGCCTCATCAATAGGAGTATAGCATCTAGATCAAGGGAAGTAATAGTGCCACTGTATTCTGCTCTGGTCAGACCTCACCTGGAGTACTGTGTCCAGTTCTGGGCACCACAGTTCAAGAAGGACACTGACAAACTGGAACGTGTCCGGAGGAGGGCAACCAAAATGGTCAAAGGCCTGGAAACGATGCCTTATGAGGAACGACTAAGGGAACTGGGCATGTTTAGCCTGGAGAAGAGGCGGTTAAGGGGTGATATGATAGCCATGTTCAAATATATAAAAGGATGTCACATAGAGGAGGGAGAAAGGTTGTTTTCTGCTGCTCCAGAGAAGCGGACACGGAGCAATGGATCCAAACTACAAGAAAGAAGATTCCACCTAAATATTAGGAAGAACTTCCTGACAGTAAGAGCTGTTCGACAGTGGAATTTGCTGCCAAGGAGTGTGGTGGAGTCTCCTTCTTTGGAGGTCTTTAAGCAGAGGCTTAACAACCATATGTCAGGAGTGCTCTGATGGTGTTTCCTGCTTGGCAGGGGGTTGGACTCGATGGCCCTTGTGGTCTCTTCCAACTCTATGATTCTATGATTCCATATTACAGGTTTCCTTCCATTGTTGGGCAATAAAAAGTCTGTTTTCTAATGGGGAGTGTGCCACACACCCAGGGACATGGAGACAGCATGGAGACAGAGGAAGCGGCTGGATCTTTTTGACTT
This sequence comes from Podarcis pityusensis, assembly GCF_964106645.2. NCBI lineage: Eukaryota > Metazoa > Chordata > Lepidosauria > Squamata > Lacertidae > Podarcis > Podarcis pityusensis. The sequence goes on from NC_138037.1 coordinate 29,069,960, forward strand.
CTCTAGATGTGTATATAGCTGAGAGTCTTTTATAAAACAACAGAGGGCTGCTGCACACTAGCCTACTGCTATTTTTAACCCGAACTGACATGTGTTAACCATGTAGAGGAAGTGGAGAGGTCAGAAGGAAGGTCAAGGTTGAGAAGGCAGAAGCAACTCTCCTAGGACACCCAATTGAGAGAGAATACATTTGACTCTGAGTCCGCCGGCAGAAGCCTTAGCAATTACTGGCACTGTGCCTCCAGTTTCCTGAAAGTCTTCTTCCCTTGCAAAATGGGGCTTCCATTTCTCTCTCTCATTCTCAGGGCTCTAAAAAATTTCTCCAGAATTTTGGTGGGCGGGTGAGGGTGGTAGGTGTGCTCTCCTTTCCATAAAACATCTTTACAGAGCTCTGGGAGGAGTTACCTCATGACATCTTCCCCTGGCAGGAGGACACTGGGGAGTTTGTCTTAGGCATGCCTGAGATTTGTGTTCCTGCTGCTTTTCTTTTTAAGTGAGGTCCTTTTACCTTTGCTTAAAAGCAGCAGCAGCAGCAAATGGTTGTCTAATGCTGGAAGCCCTGAGGGGGTTGTAGGAGAGTTCTGCTGTTCTCAGGTCCTGCTTTGGGTTTCCCACAGACTTCTAGTTAGCCACTGTGAGAACAGGATGCTTGACTAGATGGGCCATGAGTCTGGTTTATGAAGCTCTTCTTACAGTCTTATACTCATAGTACGCAGTTTCTGGAATTCCCACTCAGAAAAGCCCGACACAGGTTCTCAAGAAGAGCAGATACCCATGAAGGCTTCAGAATATCAACCACTGAAGTAATAATTTGAGGAGAACAAGGAAGGACAGTTAGTAAAGCCTTCAGCAGCCTCTGAAGTAAGGTAAATGCAACAAACCCCCTATGAGGATTTCACCAAACTTTTCTCTCCCCTTTGCTAAATTTCAGGTGCAATTTACCTGCGAGGCTGCTTTACCCCATACATGCCCACTCTGTGGAACCGGTACTGTTACAGGTACCACCTTATACTCATTCTGCAATTATAAGAGATCGATCTTTTGGCGTGGCACTTTGGAATTCCATGCCTATTGACTTTAGGCATGTGCCTTCACTTATACCCTTTTCAGTGCCTGCTAAAAACTTTTATTGTTTAGCCATGCCTACCCAGACATGTAGAATGTTGACATACATTTAAATCTCTTTTTGAGCGAGAGAGAGAGAGAGAGAGAGAGAGAGAAGCTTAGGGTTGATTTTAATTATGTTTTGAAGGTTTAAAATAATTGTCTTTGACTCCCCCCCCCCCCGATTGGGGGTATTTTCCCCCCCAATCAAGTAAAATATAAATTTATAAATTTATTTTCTCATTGAATGACAGAGAACGGGGGGGGGGGGGGATGTGACAGAAACTTTGGGCATTTCACTAGCAATTATCCTCCTCTTGAAATTCAGAGTCAACTGAGCTTGTGTTTTTATTGTGCATCTAGGAACTACTGTCATTTTGAACTTCAAAATGGTTTTCCACACCTGCCTCTGACACCACACAGCAATGTAAACGTGCCCTGGTCTAAGATACAGAAGTCCGGGCGGGGGGGGGGGGAGAGATTTTTCTGCTGACATTTCTAGTTTGAAGATTTCATTTGTTTCATTTCTAAATTTTGAATGCTTATACTTTTTCCACTGAAAAAATAGTTTTATGTTCATAGTTTTATGACAAAACAAAATCAAAGTTAATAAAACTCAGCAAAGCTAAAATAAGCGAAAAACAAACTGTGATGGGACGATGAGCTGCTTGTGTGTAAAATCCTAGTCCCTCAGAGTTTGGTCAAGTTTGCAAACCTCTGTCTGTAACGGAGCCCCTTAAACATGGCTCCGTCAGTCGCTGGCAGATTCCGACAGTGGTTGCTTTCGGAATCGCTTCCAACATAAAAGCTCCTTAACGGAAACACGTCTTCTGGACTCTCTGCGTGACAGTTTCCGGCGAGGAGTGGGTGTCCCTACAGGAGGTCCTGAAACCTCCCCACTGTTTTCGCTGGAAGTGTCTCTGAGCCATCCCTCCAGCTCACTTTCCCTCAGCTCAGCTCCTCTCCCCCTACTGGTTCCCTCTTCAGCTGCTGAGTCTCTCCCAACCTGTGTGAGCCCTTTCACTTCCCTTCCTTCCGATGGCAGTTCCCTGACATCCACCTCCCCTCCAGGGCCCCCTTCATCCCCTCTCGCCCCCTCCTCTACGGGCGGTGAGGAGGCAAAACCCCGGAATGAACTTCCTTCATCTTCCGATGTCCCGAACACTTCTCTCCACCTGTTGCGGTTCCTGGTCTCGAAGTACTCCTCCTCCTCAGAGTCCATCTCCCCTTCCCCTTCCGAGTCCGAGAATCCTTCCAACTCCTCCTCCTCATCGGTGGTCCCAAAGTATTCCCTCCGGAACCTCTCCACAGGCAGAGGTTTCCTTGGGAACCTTTGATGGAACGTTTCTATCAATACCTCGTCATTGATATCTTCTGCCATTACCCAAGTGTTTTCTGACTCCGGTTCTCCTTCCCACGCTACCAAATACTCCACCTGATCCCCCTTCCACCTGGCGTCGAGGATTTCTGCCACATGGCTGCTGCATTCCCTTTCTTCTATGACCGGTCCCCGAGTGGCCATCCCTTCTCGTCCCCCCTCATACGGTGACAGTAACGACCTGTGAAATACTGGGTGCAGTTTCATGTGGTTGGGTAACCGGAGCCTGAAAGCCACTGGGTTGACCTGTTGAATGACCTCAAAGGGACCCAATCTCCTGGGTCTTAATTTCTTACAACCTCCTTTGAACGGCAACCCTTGGGTTGACAGCCACACCCTATCTCCCACCCTTATGGTTTCACCTTCCCTTCGGTTCTTGTCTGCCTGCCTCTTGTATTCTTCCTTCGCCCTTTCTAAGTTGAGTTGGAGCTGACGATGGATTGCTTCCATTTCTTCTACAAAATGCTCGGCTGCCGGGACGCTCCATCTCTCCCCTTCTCCCCCTGGGAAACCCCTGGGATGACACCCATAATTAGCCAAGAAGGGGCTCATCCCTGTGGACACATTCTCGGCATTGTTGTAGGCAAATTCCGCCAGCGCCAACTTTTCTACCCAGTCATTCTCTCTGTCATTGACATAACACCTCAGGTATTGCTGGAGGACACCGTTTGCTCTTTCCGCCTGCCCGTTGGTTTCAGGGTGCCGGGCAGTCGAAAAGTTGACCTCCACCTGCAGTAAGCTCATGAGCTTCCTCCAGAACCTGGAAGTAAATTGTTTTCCTCGGTCTGAGACCACCCTCAATGGCACTCCGTGCAACCTAAAAATGTGTTCTACAAATAACTTCGCTGTCTCTTCCGCCGTGACTGCATGCGAGCAGGCTACAAAGTGGCACATCTTTGTTAGTAGGTCTACCACCACCATGATGGCTGTTTTCCCCTTGGACTTCGGCAGATCAGTCATAAAATCTATCGACACTGCCTCCCAAGGTCGTTCTGGGGTTGGTAAGGGTTCTAATAGCCCCGCCGGTGCCCGCCTCTCCCCTTTGGCTCGCTGGCATTGCTCACACCCTCTTACATACTCCCGTACATCTTCCCTCACCTTAGGCCACCAAAATTCCCTGGTGACCAACCACATGGTTTTGTGTTGTCCAAAATGCCCCGCCGTGGGGCTGTCGTGCAACTGCTTGAGTACCCTCCCCCTTAAGTCTCCTTCAGGGATATACAGTGCCCCTTTGTAATACAAAGCTCCATTTCTTTCCTCGAAACCCCCTGGTTCCTCTCCCTCACCCCTAAGACCTCTGAGCTTATTCTGGGCGTATTCATCATTCTCTGTTTCCTCTACCAGTTCTCTTTGTCCCACCAATGCCGCCCCACACACCCAGCGGTCCTCTGGAATGACATGTCTCTCTTCGGGTGCTCCCTCCCCCTCCAAATATTCAGGTTTGCGTGAGAGAGCGTCCGCCCTAATGTTCTCTGGGCCTGGCACGTAACAAATCTCAAAGTTAAATTTGGAGAACTCCTGGGCCCATCTCACTTGCCGTTGGTTGAGCACTCGTGCCGTCCTCCAATACTCTAGGTTCTTGTGGTCAGTGCACACTTGCACCTTATGTTGTGCGCCAATTAGCAGGTGCCTCCATCTCCGGAACGCCTCATGAATGGCTAGTAGTTCTCGGTCATACACCGTGTAGTTCCTCTCGGATTTGTTCAGCTTTCGCGAAAAAAAGGCACACGGTCTCCACTCTGACTCCTCCTTCCCTGGCTGCAGAAGCACCGCCCCAATCGCTCTGTCTGATGCGTCAGTTTCCACTCTCATCGGTTTTTGTAAATCCACATGCAGGAGTTGTTGTTCCGAGGCGAAGGCCCTTTTTAGTTCCTCAAATGCTCGCTCCGCCTCCTCAGTCCAAACGAACTTCTTCTTACTGCTGAGACAGTCCGTAATGGGCGCCGTCAGGTGGGCAAAGTTTCGGATGAACTTACGATAGAAGTTCCCAAATCCTAGGAACCTCTGCACATCCTTCCTTGTTTTGGGTGTTTTCCATTCCAGCACCGCCTGGACCTTGCCGGGATCCATGGCCAATCCCTTGTCTGACAGGCGATACCCCAGGAATTCCACCTCCTTGGTATGAAACTGACACTTCTCCAGTTTCACCCACAGCTGGTTGGCTTGCAGCCTGCTCAACACTTCTCTGACGTCTCTCACATGCTGCTCCTCATTCTCAGAATACACCAACACGTCGTCTAAGAAGGCCACACAATTCTTGTAAAGCAAAGGCCCCAGGACGTGGTTCATAAACGATTGAAAGCACGCGGAGCCTCCTTGTAGGCCGAAGGGCATAACTAAATATTCAAATGCCCCCAAAGGGGTGAACATGGTGGTTTTCCATTCATCCCCCTTCCTTATTCGTATCAGGTTGTACGCCCCCCTTAGGTCCAGTTTAGTAAAAATCTTTCCCTTCCTGACCCTTGTCAAAATGTCGTCAATCCTGGGCATAGGGAAAGCCACTGGTTCTGACACTGCATTTAAGGCCCTGAAGTCACACACAAGCCTCGGCTTGTTCGTGTTTTTTTTATCCACAAAAAACACTGGGCTGCCCCCCACCGCCCTGGACTCTCTGATGAACCCTCTCTTCAGGTTCTTGTCAATGAACTCTCTTAGCTCCTGCATCTCTCTGTCTGACATGGCGTACAGCTTGCCTACAGGGAGCTGTGCCCCAGGGAGTAAATTGATTTGACAGTCAAAGGGTCTATGCGGGGGTAGTTGGTCAGCTTCCCTTTCGCTGAAGACGTCGCGGAGATCTGCGTATTGTCGTGGTACCTTCACGTTCTCCGTTACTTCAGTCCCTGCTAGGGTGGCTTGGGCCCCTGCCAAACCCTTTCCCTCTTTGCAGTGTTCTAAGCAATGTGCTGAACCAAAAGAAACCACTCTCTGATGCCAGCCCACCAGCGGATCATGTAACGCTAGCCAGCTCATCCCCAATATAATGGGAGCTCCTCCCAAGGTGGCCACATTAAACGCTATCAGTTCGGTGTGCCTTGCCACCTTCATTATCATTGGGACGGTCTGCAAGCTGACTTCTCCTCCCAACAGCTCCCTGCCATCGATCGTGGTCACCTGCAGGGGGTTGCTTAAAGGGATCGTCTGTATCTGGTGTTCAGCTGCAAACTCTTTGCTCATGAAATTGCAGGAGCTGCCTGAGTCCAACAGCGCCTTTATCTTTAGAGGGTGTCCGTTTGGCAGCTCTAGCGCCACTTCTATCACTAGGGCGGGTTTAGGAGGTTCTGGCGTGGGCACTTTCACTGCTCTTTGGCCTGGCTGCTGTGCCCCGACGGTGGCAGCCAGGCGTTGGCTTTTACTTGCTTCGGTATTTCTTCCTCTCTTCCCTCCACAGCTCCTACCATCCCTTGCCATTCCTTCCTCTGGGGGCAGACTCTGGCAAAGTGACCTGGCTGTTGGCAGAGATAGCATTTCCGGGCGCCTTTTCCCTCCTTCTTTCCCCCCTCACTGGGCTTTGAAACTGCGCGCGCGCGCGCTGTTCCGATTTCCATCGGCTCTGCCGGCGGGAAAGTTGGCTCTGGAATGTCTGGAATGCGGAACTCCTTCCAACGTTCCCCCTTCCCTTCCCGCCTCTCCAATGCTCTCGCCTCCTGGCGCGCTCCTATGGTCAGCGCTGATTTGGTCAGCTGGTCCATAGACTCCGCCCTGGGCGCCCGGGAAAGTTCGTCTTTCACAGCCGAAGAAAGCCCTTCTTCAAAGAGCATTTGAATGGGTTCCGCCGATAGATCCCACCCCAATTTATGGATCAACATGGTGAACTCAGTCCAGTACTCACGGACAGATCGGCTCCCCTGTTTGCAAGCCATTAACTGTCTGCGGACCACTCCCTGTTCAATATCGCTGGAAAACATCAGATCCATGGCGCGAAAGAACTTCATCGTGTCCTTTAGGACGTCACTATTCGCTGCCATCAGGGGTCTAACCCAGTCTCTCGCCCCCTTTTCAAGATGCCCAATCACGAAAGCCACTCGTGATTCCTCGTCAGGGAATTCATCAAACTGCAGATTGAGGGCATATTGCATCTCTGTCCGAAAGCCATGATAGTCTTTGGGCTCCCCCCCAAACTTCTGCACCAATCCTGGTACCTTTCTGACGAGCTGGGTGTCTTTCCCCTTTTTGTCTGCATCCTGAGCCCTCCTCTCCTCAAGCCTCGCCGTCTGCAGCGCTAGCTGGACCTCCAACACCCGGTACCTTTCTTCCAGGCTTGGACCCGCTCCAGCTCCTGCTTCTCCGGTTCCGGCTGGGTTGCTCATGATGCCTTCTCCTGCACAAGCTGCTCACGGAGACTGTCGGAATGCTGTGATGGGACGATGAGCTGCTTGTGTGTAAAATCCTAGTCCCTCAGAGTTTGGTCAAGTTTGCAAACCTCTGTCTGTAACGGAGCCCCTTAAACATGGCTCCGTCAGTCGCTGGCAGATTCCGACAGTGGTTGCTTTCGGAATCGCTTCCAACATAAAAGCTCCTTAACGGAAACACGTCTTCTGGACTCTCTGCGTGACAGTTTCCGGCGAGGAGTGGGTGTCCCTACAGGAGGTCCTGAAACCTCCCCACTGTTTTCGCTGGAAGTGTCTCTGAGCCATCCCTCCAGCTCACTTTCCCTCAGCTCAGCTCCTCTCCCCCTACTGGTTCCCTCTTCAGCTGCTGAGTCTCTCCCAACCTGTGTGAGCCCTTTCACTTCCCTTCCTTCCGATGGCAGTTCCCTGACACAAACCTTCCATTCTGTTTTTCTTCACCAGGAAGAGCTTGGCAATCATGTCAACAAACCACAGGCCACTTAAACTGGCATGTTTTGTTTTCTAGCAGAAGCTTAGTGATATTGTCTTCAACAGAACCTAAGACTACTTGTGTGCAAATACTTAAGCGGTTTGAGCATGGTACTTTGACGCTGATTTGGCTTTGTATATGCACACATAATTAGGCGCAGGCAAATAATAACTTGAAAATGTGCTTTCTTTCCTCATCCCCAAATGAAGATGGGTAGAGTATATATTAAATCCTTCCTCTTGCAAAGCTTAAAGAAACCAGATTCTTGTAATGCGTATTTTCATTTAACTGTTGTGCACTTTCCAAGTACCATAAAGCGCCAAAGGAGCTTGCCTTGGCACCACACCTAGTTACAGTAGTGCTAAGTTTTGAGTTGCAGCAAAAACCAACATCTGGAGGTAATTGCCTGGATTTTAACTGGCTTTCGTGGTAATATGCAAGTCATATTTCATCTGAGTGTGTATTTCTTTCATCTTATAAAAAGATGCTTCTTTCCAAAGGCCCTAGACATATTCCTTGGCTTTCTCATATATCAAAAGTATCAGATGGTGCAGCAGACCACAGAAAGCCGAGGAAGTCCATGCTACCATCTTAACATGAACAATTCTGAGCACTGCTGCCAAAATGTCCATTTCCTAAAAGGAAAATTTAAAAAGGAAAATCCACACACTTTTGGCTCCTAATCCCATCTAGACAGAAGTCAGTTAACAAAGGTGTTGTGTTTTTGTTAGTTTGGCCTTGATTATTCTAATCTGCAGAGAAAGGTGCCATTTGCCATTAAGCAGAAACAACGGGATCTGTATTTATAACAAAGCAAGGGATTTAAAAAAATAATATTAAAAAGTCATGCCATTGCACTCAAGCCACTGAGAGGTTTTCCTTTGCCAAATCTGCAGAATAAAGCGAAAGCGGAAGAATTGCTAGGAAGGAGGTTGACGCGACAAAGCTTGTACATGCTTTGTGTCACTTAGGGTGGAACAATATTCTGCACAGGATTGGGAGGAACAAAACTCCTTGCCTTGTTTTGTAAGAATCAACATGTTCCTGTTTCCACTTTCTCCTTAAACTGACAGCCTGCACGAAGCCTTAGTGGTAGAGCAAGCGGAAGGTATGAAGTTCAATCCCAGTTATCCCCAGATTGCACTGGAACCTCTGTTTGAAACCCTAGACTGATGCTGCCATAATACTAAGTTGGACAGACCAATGGGCTGATTCAGGACAAGGCCATGTTCCTATGCTAAGGCCTAACATGTTACTAAATACCTGTGTTATTCAAGCAGTCTTAAGGCCTTGACTGTAAACAATGAAAAGCAATTAACATGTAAAGATGTTATCTGTTCTAAATTGTAGATGGCACTAAAAGCAGTCAACCATCTGAGAGGCTGATATGATTGGGAAAAGATGGCAAACTATTTGTGCTGTATTGTTCCTGCAGAGATCACCACAAGGTACCACTGAAATGTTTTTCTCCCTCCTGGCAGTACCACAGAAACACAGTTGAAAGAATTGTGGAGGTGTTGTGCCAGACATATTTAAAATCCCAAGCTGGACTCCTTTCCCTCTTGGCTTGCTGATGCGGCTCTGCTTTTGACATGAATTTGACACAGGTGCAGACACAGGGAGGCACATACGGGAGCAATTTTCTGATTCATTCGTGGAAGCCCCGACGGAGAGCTGGAAGAGGACGTACGAGGTAATGTGACATTGTTAAGAATTAACATTTCTTGCTGAGGAACGTCCGCTGACAAAGCCACGCACTTCAGCTTTGAAATTTGGAGATTTAAAGCAGGAGCAAAGCATTCCTGCTCCCACACACAATTCCTCTCATCAGTCCTTGTGGCTATACTCAGGTTATTCGAATTTAAACTGAGCCCCAAATCATGCAGAATAAATTGGCTGAAGTCTGAGTGTCAAGAACTCTGATATCATTTGGACCTCGTTAACTTCAAATGGGAAGGGAAGCTAAGTGGTGATGCAGATACTTTACAGTGGACCCCCCCCCTCCCCGTGTTCAGTTCTTTAAATTTTCTGCAAGCCCAGTTTAAAAAGTTCCACACTGCAGTGCTATGAGAAACCTCTGCACCTAAGACATTGAGAAATTACTACTGGCACACAGTAAATCAAATGTGGGAAAACTGAAGCCTACTTTCATGCCAAGTGTTTTTGCCAGGGTGACCTTGAACTGGGATAATGCCTTGTGATTGCACTGGATGTGGCAGTAGAATTTACATTTTGCCTCTGGCCCAACCCACCTCTGGCATACGGCCCCTGGAAGGCTGCCCAAATGGTAGTTTGGCCCTCAGACTGAAAAAGGTTCCCTTGGCAGGAGAGATCCCACCTTGTGCTTAACTTTCCTCTTTTTTATGATTTTCAATTTTATACATTTCAGTAATTTTACAATCATTTGAACATTATTTAACTTTCCTCTTTGGACTGAGAAGTGCTTAACTTTGGCTGGGAGCGCCCTAATAGTTTTAGGCACATGCCGACAAAATGCCAGTGGTGTCTGTTTCTTACCGTGTATCTTTAAACATGCAGCAAAACTTGTTACGGCATTTTACAGCACAATTCAATGCCCATCTGCTCAGAAGACTTCAATGGGACTTAACCGCAGGTAAATGGATTCAAGAATGCAGCCTTATCTAGTATGCTGTTCTCAAATATGACTCCTGGTCACCAGACTTTTGGGTGAACACAGTGCCATTTGCGCATTATACAGCTGCTAATTAAGATGGCCGCAGAATACCGCTGAGCCACATGGTTGTGCAGGGCTGTCTTTAGCATATGCGCCACCGGGGTGCAAAGATCCGCCCAGCACCCCCAAATTAACTTTTATTGAGCTTTTTTGAGGAGGTGAGGAGGTGGGGAGGTGGGAAGCCAAAGTTGTTTACCTTTTTTTAGGGGGGAAATCACTCACCTGGAACAATGTTTCCTGACTCGGTGGGAACACTACAGACTAACAGAGCGACAGAGGAGGGGGGCAGGGACTTTTGCTCCATTGCTTTTCACTGCTGCCGATTGAGAGGGACTGGTATGCATTTGGTGCCCCCCCCCCCGAATTCGGCGCCCCAGTGTCCTGCACCCTTTGCACCCACAGGTAAAGACGGCCCTGGTTGTCTTGGTGTTTGTTAATGACAACAAAACTAGAATGGAAGAAAGATGCTTTATTAATGTGATTTAGCCAGCTTCTTGAAACCTGGGACATTTTAGAACAGACTTCATCTTGTATATTAAACCCCCCACCCCACCCCACCCCCTGTGAATGAGATATTCAGTGGAAGGTATGAGGCAAACATGCGTAAGTGGCGCACTTGTTTGGTTAAGGCTCTAGCCTTGACCTCCATCTTCAAACCCTTGTCCTTTTATTAGTCATGTGTTTCCTGAATCAGAGAATATTTTGGGAGAGGGGAAATTGTTCTGGGACTGGCTGAGTGTTACAAGCCAGACAGAAATGCCCAGATGACAAATAGCTCTGCGGGATACTGAAGGTCCATCCAGCTGCTCTACTACGTAGTTACGTGATTGATGGTGTTGATGTTCTAAATAGGTCCAAGATATGCCAAGTATAAGAGCCATAACAAAGTCCATCAGACTTCACATCCTAGATAGGCAAGCAGGCCTGTTCCCAGCATATGGTAATTCTAAGAAGGGTATTGCTGTTACACATAACCTTGTGAGAGTTTGTCTGGTTTCTGTCCAAGTTAGACAAAAACTATTTTCTGTTCAGGAAAGAATGAGGGTCATTTCAGGTCTGTCTGAAGCTTCCAATTACTACAGATTTGCACTGAAACTGGACACCCTTTGGAGTTACCCTTCTTGATTTCTTTGCAGAGATCAATACAAGGTTTTACTTCTGTGGTGTAAATGGGACAAAACAGAGGCACGTTCAGAAATGCGGTCCGTTTCCCTTTACACAACAAAAATATAGAAATGATCAAATCTCAACAGCATTTTGTCCAGAGTTTAGGCAACCAAAGCAGGTGTGGGTGGGGAGGTTTCAATTAATGATTGCCTTTGTACAAAGAAGCTGCTTTTATTAATATTATCGCTCTTCACTTCACAACAACTTTGGTGCTTTAAAGGGACACAGACAGTGTTAGAAATCCAGCTATGCAAGTTGGGTGCCAAATGGTTCCTTAAACCAAGGTTACGGCTGCCAAAGCAAAATATCTAGTTGCTATTTTGGGACAAGATGGCTCTAAAGTCTTCAAGTTAAATAACAGGGGCCATCCTTTTAGGCTGCCATAGATTGTAATGGATTTCTTTGAAGTCAGTTCTGCACCAGATTGGGGGGGGGGGGATTGACCCCCAACCGCCCCACCCCACTTTGTCCTGTATTTTGCCAGAACAAAGGTGGCAACCCTAAGCTGGTCTACCCTTGCTGGGAGGTCCAATCCCCCACCCCTCCAGAGGCCTGAACCTGCTGACAGTAGCACCGTTCTATGCTACAACATTTTGCTGCAGGTAGCCACCAAGGACAGCCCAAGAAAGTGCTTCTCCCATTTGCTGCCCTTTCATGACCCTCAAAGGCAGCTGTCTGACGCAGCTGCCTCACTCTACTTAATGGGAGGACTGGCCCCGGGGCCAACTTTTCACGATCATACAAAAGGCAAAGCACTGTTTCAGATGAAGAAGGAGAAAGAGAAGAAACAGGAATTATTATTATTATTGCACTTCCCTGGACATCTCAGAAACAGCTAGGAGTGAAAGAAAGTAACATTTAAGGGCATTCAGGGTGATATGATGGAGTTATCATTGCCCACACTATGCAAAAACTCCATTCAATTTTAATGCACGGTTACTTCTGCTGAAACAGGTTTTGCAGGTTTTTGAAGTACTACAAAATCCTGCCAGACCTATTTGAGCAGGAATGAGTGCACACAACATGAGCACTGATGGAAACTTTTGTCATGTCACATTCAACGCTAGAGGCAGGGGTGTGTGTGTCGTTTTCTGTTTCCATACATAGTTAATATTAATCGAGCTCTTCAAAGGGATTCCCTTGAAGGAGAAATGAGTGTGCCAGAAATACTGAGCAGCTGTGTTTATGTCAGTGATTAAAGTCTTATTCCTATCTGACCCCCGTGCATTGAGATGCCCAACCAGCTGGCTGTGCTTAGAAGCGACTGCATCAGCCTTTTGCATTAATGCAGCTCAGACTCCCGTTCAAGTTTGCCAGATGTCCCCTTAAATGGAGACACTCTTGAGAATGCCAGATTGATACAGAACCAAATGAGCATCCCTCTAACTCCAGACAAACATGTGAATTCTGTAGCAGGAGCAAGCAGGCAGACTTCAGGCTTGTAGGATCCAGTTTGGGTTGTGTTTTTTACTAGTACAGTACCCCAAGTACCAATCAAGAGTCAGGTGTAAAACAGTGGCTCTAGGAATGGAAGCAGATACAGCACAGGTTTGGCCCAGGAGATGGTGTTTGCACGACAGCTTTCTCCAAATTATCCTGGGAACTGTGTGTCGTCTCCCCCCCCCCGAGCCACAATTCCCGGAACCCTTTACAGACTACAGTTCCCAGGATTCTTTGGGGGGAAACACATGCTTTGAATGTGTAGTGTGTATGCAGCCCCAGCTGACAATCCTTTCACACGCAGATCCATTCTTGGTCCCTGCCTGCTAAAAAGATCTCAACATCCTAATTTAGGTCCCTCTTTTAAAAGCGTTTTTGAAGCTGCTGTTGATAAATAACTGATTATCGAAAAGCTGCTGACTTTCTTACTGCCCATTCTTTCCCATAGATCCCAGTCTTCTGCCCTTCTGACTCTGCAGCACTTTCTGCTTAATCTGACATCTCAGGAGCTAAATCTGACATTTTCACCTAGTATGTCAATTGATCTTCTTGCAGATCATTTAAAGGTACTTACATCAGTGAGCTAGATAGGTACCTGAGTATCAGTGATAAAGTATGTACTAACAAATTATACAGTGGTACCTCGGGTTACAAACACTTCAGGTTACAGGCTCCGCTAACCCGGAAGTAGTACCTCGGGTTAAGAAATGTACCTCAGGATGAGAACAGAAATCACACGGTGGCAACGGGAGGCCCCATTAGCTAAAGTGGTACTTCAGGTTAAGAACAGTTTCAGATTACGGAATGGACCTCCGGAACGAATTAAGTTCGTAACCAGAGGTATCACTGTACATATATTCATAATATATATATATTCATATGTGAGTCCCAGTGAGTTACTCCCAGGTAAGTAGCTACAATCCTAAATCCACTTATAGGGAAATTAAGCCCCATTGAACTCAACATGGACTTCCACTGAGTAAATATGTATTGGATTGCACTGTCAGTTAACCTGCATTTTAAACTTAACTGGGCATATGTTATTCTAAGACCCTGTTTTCCCAACTGACTATCGCAGTGAAGCATTTTAATATTTGTTGCCAAAGGTCAGAATGAAAATCTGCAACAGACCTGAAACGAAGTACAGATTTGCTAAGATGTCAAGTGCCTGGATGGACCACAAGGGGAGTTGAGTGAAAATATTGGGTGCCATCCAGAGCCATCAAAATCAAGGGAAGTTTTGCCATTGATTTCAAAGCATACCGTAGTTTCCAGTCATTATGTTTGGTACTTCCTGGATTTCTGAGCTTTTGTTTTCATACTTGCATTTAGCATTAATAGGGTGATATCCACACATGATATGTACACATTACTGGCTTAAAAACTCAATGAGGTCATTCTGTTCCTCAATTTGGATTGAAGCTCATTTTGAGGAAGGAAACACATCAAAAAACAGTACTTCATATGAAACGATGGGATAGATATAGAGTGTGGCTAACATTGTGTGCACATTGCAAAGTAAATGGGAGTGTGCACACAGCCTCAGAGCAGACCCCATTCAAATATATGGATTTAATTTACTTAAATTGGGTTCAATGTGTATGACTTAATTGGATATTTCCATCGTATTTCAATACTGAAAAAGGCAAAACTCAGAAGAGGTTGAGGAATAAGTGTTTCAGGATCAGCCCACAAAGAATTCAGCAGTACATTTATATATAATCCATAATGATACAATCCTTGCAAAGTTATGTTAGGAGAATCCAGCAGCACATTTTATAATAAAACCATCCTACTGATACTCTTATAGGGCTGCCACATACTTTATGGATCATATTGTAAGACTGCCATGTTTCCACTGCTTTTCTTTAAACTATTTTACAGTTAGCCCAGACATAGTAGGTTTTTGATGGTACAGACACACAATGTTACATTAAATTGTAAAAATCATGTCACACTTTCACAGAGAAGAAAACGGAGTATGGAGGCAAGATGTATTTCCCAAAATGAGGGGTTAAACAAGATGGATGTTCATAATTCCATATAATATCCCATTATTCAGTGCTAATTTAATCCGCCCTCAAAGCTCAGAGAAGATTAGTAGCTTTGTGAAGCTTAATGGGCCAACTTGGGACCAGAATGCATCACTAATATTGCACACACACACACACACAGAGAGAGAGAGAGAGAGGGAGGGAGAAAGATATAAATAAAATAGAGCAACAAGAAAAGCAACAAAAACTACTAGTTGCACAATTTGATATGGAAGTGCAAAACTTGATAAACACAATACTGAGGTGACAGGTACTGGTTTATGCTGCTTCTTGACAAGATGTTAAATCATGGGAATCAACAAAGAAGCTGTTAACAACAAGGAAAGTAAATGTATGTTGCTTGCAAGAATCCCCCCCCCCCCCCCCAATACTTAAATGTTAGGTTTTAATGAAAAGCGGTGAAGTGCATTGAGGGAGAAGGGAATTTGGAGATGTGGACACCCAGAGCATTAAGAGGATGACAAGAAGTGAAAAATAAAGAAGGAAAAGGTAACATCCAAGAAAGATGCTTAGGACAGCAGCCTTAAGGCACGAACTAGCATTTCTGGCTTGGCTGAAGGTTATAACATTTGCTGATAATCTAGAGCCTGAATCTATATATGAGTGACATACACACGTTTCTCACTAGTACAGTGTGGATCAGGACAGGTCAGGTGGTAAGGCCCTAAACTGACAAAAATTGATCAAGGTACACTGTTGGCAAGAGTGGTTGGCTTTGTTTATTGTTCCCAAATGTTTTTAGGCGAGATAAATGTGAAGCCCGCAATGGTTGCGTTCAGCCCTTGCTGAAGGCATGGGTGGAAGAATGGAAGTAACCTCAGGCCCAGGGATGGAGGAATTCACTTTTTCACTCTCCACAATTCACCCTATTAACAAACAAAAGCCAAGTGTCAGAAGGAGAAGGTAGCTCAGCACTGCCCTTTACAAAACATTTGCATAATGAGCTTTTGTTCAGCCTTAAATGGCCACATACAGTGCTTTGTGCACAAGGTACAAAAGGTGTCTGAGGTAAAAGGTTCATACTTTTTTCTTTTTCTTTCTTTTTCTTTTTTACCAGAGGCTTCTTCCCTTGGCATGTGGGGAGCGGGGGAGAGAGAGAGACTTATCAAGGCTGGCGTCAAATGAAGATTTGAATTTTCAAAGCCACACAAACAATCCCATCCATTGCATTTATATGCTGACCATCCAGCTATGGGCAAAAATGTATTACATGTAGGAGAAAAGTGTATGTGTGCGGCTATTTCCATTCCATGACAGCTCCATTCTGTTTCTACTGTCAGAAGGAGTCTGCCTTTGAATTGCCAGTTCCTGGACTAGTTAAAACTTCTTCTTCTTCTTCTTCTTCTTCTTCTTCTTCTTCTTCTTCTTCTTCCTCTTTAAAAAAAACAAGACTTTTTTAGTCACTGTGGCCCCCCACCCGTATTTTGACTGCTGTATTATGTTGCTTATGTTGTTCTACTGTTTTTAAAAATATGCCACTCAGATCTCTTTGAGGTGGAATACCAGGGTATAAATGCAGATAGATATATTGATAAATAGGCATGCCTTCATGATGGGGGGGGGGGGAGAGGAACGAAATAAAGAAAACACTAGAGTTCTTCTTCATTTAAATGCTCATAGATGCTTATCGGGCTGATGAGCTGCTGCAGGGTTAATGCCTAGCCCTGCCCAAGCTTTGACGCAGGACACCCACTGTGACCCAAGCCTTCCTACCTCTTGGGTCTTCCAACAGACCCGGCTGGGAAAACATTACACAGCAGGGATAGGGATGGGGATGGCATACCCTTCAACATTTCTCCAATGAAAATAGGGACGTCCTATTCCATAATAACAATTTTACTATTTATACCCCACACATCTTACTGGGTTGCCTCAGCCACTCTGGGCAGCTTCCAACATATATAAAAAACATTATTAAACATTAAACGTTTTAAGAAAACTCCCCTATACAGGATTGCCTTCAGATATCTCGGGGTCGGATAATTCCACACCCTCCAGCATTTCTCTAAGGAAAAGTGGGCCATTCTGGGATCAAATAAGAAACCGGGACAGCTTCTCTAAATCAGCGATGTACCTGGAAAATAGGGACACTTGAAGGGTCTAGGTTGGGGAGACTGTTTTAAGGGATTCTAGCTTTTTAAAAATGCTCTCCGTGCAACTGCAAGGAGATACATAATTTTTTTGTACGCCTCTTTGAAGCCACTGCTGTGCTGCCCAAAGAATTCAACGGTTCTGCAGCGCCATTTGATCAATTTATCATCCTCCGGTTTCTCCACAGAACACTTTTGTTTTGCCAGTGTTCTTCCTTGAAGTCTGATGCCCAGAATGTACATTGGTTTGTTTCTGCAGTCCTTTTTGGATTCCCACTTAGCTGATTTTTTTTTAAAAAAGATACCCCCAGAGCTTTCTTCACACAATTTCACGTTATACACGTTGCAGGTGTATCACACTGGGTCGCTTTGCAGGCTGTGAATAAGAGGGTGGTGGCAATTCTGCTCTGCTCTCTATGGGACAAATGTATTAAATAGGCTTTTTGGTTGGCGACTGATATCTCCTCCTGGCTGGCCCCTCCAGTTTTCTAAGGCAGGTAAACGGAATAGCTTATTTATTGCATTTATATCCCATCTTTTTCTCCAAGGAGTGCATGGTTCACCCCTTCCTCAGTTAATCCCTACGATGACCCTGCAAGGTAGATTAAGAGGCTGTGATTGGCCCAAGGTCACCCAGTGAGCTACAAGTCTGAGTGGGGATTTGAACCCTGATCTCCAGGGTCCTAGTCTGACACTCTAACCACTACACCATGCTGGCTTTTCCTAGAGTACTTCTGCTATGGGGCAGCTATATAAATTAAGTAGGTAAATAAATAAATATGGGGAAAGCACAACGTCATGTAGAGAAGAATCTGATTTTTTTCCTTGAAGCTTGAATTTGCTTTATTCTGGATTGTTTCCTTTGATGTTTTAATGTGTTGTAAACCGCTTTGAGATTTTTTCTTTAAAATATAGATATGCTCTATGTGGCTACCTTTGAAGGTGACTGGGAAACTTCAATGAATCCAGAATGTGGCAGCTAGACTGGTGACTGGGAGCTGCCGCCAAGACCATATAACACTGGTCCTGAAAGACCTACATTGTCTCCCAGTACATTTCCGAGCACAATGCAAAGTGTTGGTGCTGACCTTTAAAGTCCTAAACAGCCTCAGCTCAGTATACCTAAAGGAGCGTCTCCACCCCCATCGTTCAGCCCAGACACTGAGGTCCAGCTCCGAGGGCCTTCTGGTGGTTCCCTCACTGCAAACAGTGAAGCTACAGGGAATCAGGCAGAGGGCCTTCTCAGTAGTGGCACCCGCCCTGTGGAACGCCCTCCCATCAGATGTTAAAGAAATAAACAACTACCTGACCTTTAGAAGATATCTGAAGGCAGCCCTGTCTGGGGAAGTTTTTTTATGTCCGGTGTTTTAGTGAGCTTTTAATTCTGTTGGAAGCCGCCCAGAGAGGATGGGGAAGCACAGCCAGGTGGGCAGCGTATAAATAATAAATTATTATTATTATTATTATTGTTGTTATTATTATTATTATTATTATTATTATTATTATTAAACACATGAAATGGGGGGGGGGGGATTCACTGGGGGGGAAATGGCACCTAGACATTCCATGACGACGACTGTAACATAGGTTTAAGGTGCCATTTTGTGATTAGCTCATATATCTGAGTTTCTAACACTTGTCCTTTGTACAGCCAAGAACCCTGAACTGATCAAGGGATTTGTCCTGCGATGCTGGAGGCTGTCGTTCTTACGTGGTTTGGACTTGATGTGAACAAGGCTGCAATAATTTCCATTCTGCATATGGTCAAGTGATGCTAGGCAGCCAGTATATTACCTTAGACCACCCAAAAAGCTGAAGACTACACAAAAATATGAAAATAGGGCTTACATCTAATCTGTCTAGTACAGTGGTTACCAAACTCTTTCCCTGCTCCAGGAACAACTTACAAGTTGTTGAGGATCTTGTTAAACCACTTAATGGTTTATCTTACTGCAGCAGCAGTTGTGCTGTGCTGTGCTAGATGCTGTCTGATTTTACTTGTGCTATAGGAAATGAAAGAAGCAATAACATACAGTTAAAACAATACGTATATTTAAAGCAATCAGTGTGCTGCTGTCTTCCGTCTTCAGCCCCAAATCCACAGGCCCACCATGGACCACTTGAAAGAAGCTTGTGGAACATTAGTGATCTGCAGACCACAGTTTGGAATCTCCGATCTAGCGGATTCCACTATTTTCTAGCCCTTACTATGTATGTAAATAAAGGTTCTGCTAACTAACCTCAAGGTTTTCAATGCACAAAGCAAAAGCTTGTGGTAATTGTTTGGGTTACACAAGTCATTTTATTAAGTGCTAGGGAAGTAAAAGACATGAATTACCCTGTTGTTTATGGAACATCTTGATATCAAAAATTAATGGTGTCTCCTCCGTTTCCCACAATGCCACCCTGACCCTATCTCATTCGCATTCCCATATATACATATGCGAACATTTTGCTTGGGAGGACGCTGCAAATAACTAAAACATTTGTAGCCAGTATGTACATATATTCAAAGACAAAGAGCATTCGGTAATAGCAGCTCTCTCTTTTTCTTTTGTTTGAACCCCTTAATTATTTTAGCCCTAGGGCAAGATAATATAATAATTTCTATCTCTTGGTGGCAGCTTTTTAAAAAATAAAATCAAACCAAGAACTTTCTTCCTCTCACCCGTTTCCCTCCCCTCCAGTTTTCTATTCCTTTATTTTGAACAGAGATATGAAATGTTAGCCTAGTTAATTTTTCCCCGTCTGATTGCCAGACCTCTCAAAGCCTTTGTTATTCCCCAACATGTGTGCAATTTTCACTATTTTTGTCCAGCAGTGACCTTTGGAATTCCAGAATAATTTTCCCTCCCCTTCCTGGTGCCCTCACGTGACCCAGGAAAACAAACATCTGAGAGACCTCTGGGCATCTCCTCACATCTGCTGGGGGATATGATGAAGGCCATTGTGTGATGTGTTTTGAACAGCAGGTGTTGGGCTGGGGAAAGGGTGGGTTGGTTTTGGAGGGGTTGGGCTGGATCTGTACTTAATTCTTAGTTCCCAGGCTATTTAGGAAACGGCTTAAAACACACTTAATCTGTTTGTACAAATTTAACATGGCAAAACCCACAATCAGGAATGGCTGAGCGAATGCCCAGCCATATTCAGTTTCCAAGTGGCTAAATTTTGAATTGTTTGCTGTCTGCAAATAGAGTAAAAATGCAACTCCACATTTAAATCTGAACCTTGTCCCCAAGAAATAGCATTGACTGGTTAGTTTAAGACCCTTGATTTTCATTTAGGTATAGTTTTTAACCAGAACAAAAGAGGAATAGTTTTCTTACTTGTAATTGTAAACATGGTTGCTTGCAAGATGAACATTTAATATATAATTACTCTTTGTAAATTTACTTATATTTAATTTACTTACTTATACTTCTAACTTTCCAGGGACAGCTCTGATTTTCTGGTACCCATCCTTGATAAATCTCTATCTCCATCTCTGTCTCTTGCGGAGATTTCTGAGATGCCTTTCAAGCTGTTTATTATATACAGTGGTACCTCGAGTTACATACGCTTCAGGTTACATACGCTTCAGGTTACAGACTCCGCTAACCCAGAAATAGTGCTTCAGGTTGAGAACTTTGCTTCAGGATGAGAACAGAAATTGTGCTCCTGCGGCACGGCAGCAGCGGGAGGCCCCATTAGCTAAAGTGGTGCTTCAGGTTAAGAACAGTTTCAGGTTAAGAACAGACCTCCGGAACGAATTAAGTACTTAACCTGAGGTACCACTGTATTGTGAATTCCTAGAGGTGCCATTCTTCAGCTTTCAGCCCTCTCTCTGCCCCCTCAATGTACCACATAGTTTGCCACTTATCTTCCTGGGATGGAGGCTTGTTGGAAGGAAGGGCCCTAGCTCATTGTAGAGCACTTGCTTTGCATGAAAAGGCCTAATTTTTTTAAAGGATTATCTCCCAAACTTCTAGTTTGGTACTAAAAGACTTAGGTAGGAACACAGACATTTCCTGGACCATGTTATTACATCTGGGTTGTGGCTATGGATGTGAAAGTGGTACAAGAATGGTTACTTCTGGAGGTGCTTCCGGTCAGCCATTGAATGCGCAGGGAGGCTGGTCCTCCTCTTTACCTTTCCGAGAACAATTCAAAGTGTTGGTGCTGACCTTTAAAGCCCTAAATGGCCTCGGTCCAGTATACCTGAAGGAGCATCTCCACCCCCATCGTTCTGCCCGGGCACTGGGGTCCAGCTCCGAGGGCCTTCTGGCAGTTCCCTCCCTGCAAGAAGCCAAGTTACAGGAAACCAGGCAGAGGGCCTTCTCAGTAGTGGCACCCGCCCTGTGGAACACCCTCCAAGCAGATGTCAAAGAGAAGAACAACTACCAGACTTTTAGAAGACATCTGAAGGCAGCCCTCTTTAGGGAAACTTTTAATGTTTAACAGACTACTGTATTTTAATACTTTGTTGGAAGCTGCCCTGAGTGGCTGGGGAAACCCAGGCAGATGGGTGGGGTATAAATAAATTATTATTATTATTATTATTATTATTATTATTTTATATTATATACCTGACCTTGTTGCAAGGGAGCTTTTCTCCTAGCACCTCCACTTCAGTTTGGGGAGGCCTCAGGGTGGGGGCTCCACCAGGGAGGACTCCGAGAGGGAGGCCGACGTCTCGGAGCTGCATTGCCTGGTGGCTGCCAAGCAACAACAAGCCCGCCTCACCACCCATGTTCACAACTTCATGGAGGTCTGCTGGGGAAAAGATGTTGACAAGCCAGGTTCCAAGCTGGACTCCAGAACAGAAACTTGTCTCACCAACTGCATCAACTGCTTCACAGACACAACACTGTCCATTATCACCAATTGCTTTGCACAGATGGTACAGAAAGGAGGCCATTGATTACCGCATGGAGGAGGTCCGCTTTGGTCAATGGAGTGAACAATACTCAGGTCTCTCACTGGGCCCCTACTCTGTTGGTTGTTCTACCTCAGTGTAGAAATGCTTGAAGAGCCATTTGTGCAAGATTGTTTGGGCCTAGGTAGCATTAGCCTGGGTCATGCAGAACAGAATCTTGGCTACTTATAAGACAATCAAGACTTGTCTCAAGAAGTTGACTAAAAAAAAGAAAGGATGGTTACTTCTCTCTCTCCCTCATGTGTGTGTGTGTGTGTGTGAAAAAGCATAATACTTTAGAATGGACCTTTATTTTATTTTGCACTAGTAGTAGGTATAAAGCTGCAGTGTTTTTCCATAAATATCATTGAAATCCTATTTCTATAGAATCTTTCTATTTCCTATCAAATTTTGTCAGGCAAGTACAGAGCGTTGCTGGGTGTTCACACTTATCTGCCAGACATAAATGCTATAAATGGATGATTACTTTAAATACATCTACTTTAAGAAGAGAGTTATGGGACTGCACAAAAGCATCATGCTGTGTCTACTTGCGGCGAAGCACCTGGAAATAAATAAGTTGATGTAATAGTTGTTAGCAAACCCACAAAATACTCATTACCTCTTTAGCCAGATATGTTACCTCTCCTTGAACTGAGTTCAAATTGCATTTCCTTTGGTTGTCACAAGAGGTGGGTCACACTTATGAGAGGCAGAAGGATGCATGAAACGGTACATTTGGATTGTTGCCATGCGTATCTTTCCTCCAAAACCTCCTCTTGATACATATTTTCTGGAAAACATGGGGGGGGGCACTGACAGTGTATCCCTCAAAAACCTCAGTGATCTGGCAGGGATATAAGGGATTAGGTGGTCCTTAGGTATCCTGGACCCAAACTGTTAAGGGCCTTGTAAATTGACTGGCAGTGACTCTCCAAGGTTTCAGACAGGGGACTCTTCCAGTCGTACCTGGAGATGATGAAGATTGAAGCTAAAGCAGATTCTATGGCCCTTCACTTAACAATTCCACCCAGCATAGATCTGATGGTTTCACACATATCTAAATTCTTTTGTTCCAAAATGTTATGCCTGCCGGCATGGTTGCTCGAGAGCGAACAGGCAAGATCCCCACTGGTCTTTTCAAAGGCTTTATTATTGGTGCAAAAACATTTACAGTGCGGAACGTCTCAATTCCATGTCTTTCTCAGTCACTAGCAGCATCTGAGAGTGGGCGGTCCTTAAACTTTCCCCAGCAGAGTAGTCTCTTGACACCCATCCGACGCCTCCCCTCTCTGCGTGTAAACCTATTGTGCAGAGAGGGCGTGGCTAAAGGGGGACCTGCCTCCCCCCCTGCTTTGCTCATGCACGGTGTCTTGGCTCTCTCTTGCATCCTCTTAGCCCTGCATACCTTCCCCACTAGAGGTGGGGCTTCCCTCCTCCACACGGAGAAAGTGCTGCTTCTCACGATCTTGGGAGGCTCCCTGTAACTCAGCTGCCCTTCCACCTCTCGCCTCTGAGCTGATGGCAGTTCCCTGACACATAATGTACCAGTTCTTCCACCTTACAAGTAATACACACTTTGGGGAAAATTTTAATGCTTGCCAAAAAACAGCACTGGCTTTTTTGTGGGAGACGGAGAACAAAACAAATTTTTGCAGCAGCCACTAGATCCCTTCTTCTCGTCAGACAAAACTCAAGAATGTTATTGTTGCGGTTTTCTCAGTACCCATTTGTGGAAACGTCACAGAAGTGGATGGGCTAAATATTCCTACCCACCCATGGATTGTAAATAGAACAGCAGCTGCAAAGAACCTGTTAATAGGTTTCCTATTGCTGAATATTCCCGCTGTCACCTTGAAATGGAAAAATAGAACCTGAAACTGGAACTGGTGCTATGAAAAGACAAGCCAATCCTCCTATTTGCTTTGAACATTTTTGCCACTCTTTATTAGTATAATGAGATCTATTCGGCACATTAACAATCATATGTCTCCTTAATAAAGACCGAGGAGTGTGGGCTCTCTCTTCTTGAGTATCACATTCATTTAAAATCAAGTAGGAAACTCAAAGGTTAAGAGGCTTAATAGTCCCGAACTCTACAATTGAAGCTCTGTATGGTCCACTTTATTGTTATTAATTATTCAGGAGGCTGATGGGATCCATTAGAAACTTCACATAGTTGGAAGAGAATCCCAAACACCTTTTTTTGCCTGCTTTGCAATGCAACTGTTTAATATTGATGCGTGCCACCCAGTCTCCCAAGGGGGAGAGACTTCAGGGAAGCCTGCACCTTTCAACAGCTCAGTTTCCTTGGAATGGAGAGTGTGGGTGTATGGTGGTTGGTTGGTTTTTAACACATATATACAACCTGAGCACGGGATGGAGGGGCTCATAGCATTAACCCTCTAGCAGATCTTGCTTCCCCATTAGGTTTCCAGGGAAGCTCCAAGACACAACTTTGGGACCAGCACAGAGCAAGACAAGTCCCTGAATCTTCAGTTTCCAGCATCAGCCCAAACTCTCTCACACACCCAGCCCCCCTTGAAGCATTGTTCTCCATCCTAGCATGACATGGCATCCAGCCAGGTGAGATAGTAAAAGGTCCACCTATTTGTCTTTATGACGGCCCCACAGTTATCACTCATTTGTTTCGTTTCTGAGCAAACCAATATTTTTAGTGTTGCGGCACCAGTTCTTTGGAACACTGTTCCTTCTGAAATTAGTCAGATGCCTACCATTTTGATATTTCATTGCCTGCTGATATTGTTTCTGTTTCACCAAGCATATTTAGAGAATTAATTTGACACAGTGTTAGTCATTTGTTTAGTGTGTAATTATTTACTCTTGCATCACCTTTTTATTTATTTTTTAATGGGTTGGCGGTTTAAAAATCTTCTTATAAGTAAATACAATAAATACAGTGGTACTTCCGGTTACGAACTTAATTCATTCTGGAGGTCCATTTGTAACCCAAAACTGCTTGTAACATGAGGCACGCTTTTGCTAATGGGGCCTTCTGCTGCTGCCGTGCTGCCGGCACATGACTTCCATTCGCATCCTGGGGCAAAGTTTGCAACAAGGGGCATCTGCTTCCAGGTTAGAGCCAGTGTGGTGCAGTGCTTAAGAGTGGTAGTCTCGTAATCTGATGAACCGGGTTCGCGTCTCTGCTCCTCCACATGCAGCTGCTGGGTGACCTTGGGCTAGTCACAGTTCTTTGAAGTCTCTCAGCCCCACTCACCTCACAGAGTGTTTGTTGTGGGGGGGAGGAAGGGAAAGGAGAATGTCAGCTGCTTTGAGGCTCCTTCAGGTAGTGATAAAGCGGGATATCAAATCCAAACTCTTCAAACTCTTCTTCATAACCCGCAGCGTTCGCAAGGTAACAGAAGGTTCCACTGTAAATCAGAAGCAAAGAAAATCAGTAGGTACAGACTGAATGAAAAAAAATGAAATGAAAAAAGAAAAAGTGGGGGGGGGGGCTGTAGAAAGAATGTGGTTGGTCAAGGGAGCCATGGACTCAAAAAGGTTGAAAATCTCTGCTCTGACTACTCTGTTTGAGATGGGGTCGACACCCACCAAAGAACTGCCAAGGGATGGCAAAGACCATTTTTAAGGATGTTGCTAGTACAGACATTAAATACAAATATGCTGCAACTGAAAGCATGTGCAGAGAATGGGGTAATGATAATCATTTGGTGAGAAGGATGCTCACAACCCCTTACTATTGTTTTGCGTTATCAATGTTTTGTGGTATCTGATGTACAGAGGATTTTGCCTCAGCACATAGGTGGCTCTGAAAGAAGATGTTCAAGTCTCTCCAGTCCTCAACATTCTTATGTTTAGAAAGAAAGCCCCAATTAATTGTAGTTAATAATCTCAACTCTCCTGCTGCCACTATAGGACCTAATTGGCTCTTGTGCGTCTCTCTGTGTGTGCTGAGATTACTACAGTAATTCATTTCAAAATGATTCATTAATTCATTATTACAACAGAATTAGTTGACACTCTGAGAATCTAATTAATTTCCAGTTTAAAAGTGCATTATGTGCTCATCTCTGCCTTATTATCTTCCCTTTCTTTCTTTCCTTCTCTCTCTTTCTCTCCCCCCCATCCCCCCAACTCCCCTTTCTTCCAGAAGTATTTTGTTTTACCTCTTCTGGACAGGATTTGAATGTTGCAAGAGGATGTTGGGGGCCACCATTTCAAAACTAAGGGGCATGGCAGAGACGTGGCCTCTTGTAGCACTCCATGAAGCTGTAATGTTTCCAAACATTACACAGGCCTTTGCCAACTTGGTGCCCACCAGAAGTTTGAGACTGCAAATCTGGTTAGCTGCAGCTCACAGCTGATGGAAATGGTATTGCTAAACATCTATAGCAGGGGTCAGCAAGGTTTACCTTGTCTGGGCCGGTTCACTCCAGTGGAGATCCCTCTGTAGGCTGGATTTTGAGCGTGTGAGCGTGCGCGCTCACAATTTCCGGCGTCTGTGTCTGCGCAGACGCGATTTCCAGTGTCTATGTCTGTTCAGACGCGATTATCAGCATCTGCGCATGCGCAGACATGATTTTCGACACCGCAGAAGCAAGTCCCTGCGTACTGCGCTGCACAGGTTTAGCGCAGTGTGCAAGGACTTGCCGAGCGGACGGCTTGGTTTAGGGGTGGCTCGTGGGCCGGTTAAATGACCCCCGTGGGCCACTTGTGGCCCATGAGCCTTAGGTTGCCTACCTCTGATCGAGAGGGTGCCAGGTTGTCTTAAGCTGCCTTACTGCTTCATGGTACACCGAGTAAGAATCAGTGTAATGTATTTGCCCTCCTGGCTGCATAACCTTCCCACTTGCTGGTTTCAACTCCTCACTAACACCTCAAGTAGCATGCCAAAGACAGCCCTTCCCCCCCTGCTGCACCTTCTTCTTGGGCTGTGGCAGCAGCAGTAGCAGCAAGGATGCTCTCCTCCCTTTCATGCCTTCATCCTCCAGGGAGGAATTAGTGATGCTGCTCCTGCCCTGGAAAGGGAGGCAGATGTGTGATGCTGAAGGAGAAAGGGTCAAAGTGGAGCCATGGCTCCCTGTTGAGGGCTGGCTGAAGAGAAGGACAAAGAAGCAGAAAAATTGGCCCAGCACCAGTCTCCTCCTATATAGTCTCACTGCCTAGCCATACAATATACACGCTGACCTAGGGTGCTCTGCAGTGACTTCCAGAAGGTCCAAGATGGTTGCTTAATCCAGTCTTAGGAGAACTTCTCTCCTTCTCCATGAAAAAAAAACAACAACCACTTTGTGTTTCTCCAAGGTCTCCCATTCTCATTGCCAGTGAAAAGTACCATGAAGAGGCTACCCAGAGGACACATAGCAATAACATTTTATGCAAAACAGTTTGAGAGAAGCAAGCTGCTGATTGTAATTCAAAATTGAAAGTCAGAAGGGGTGTAGCCTTGTTCATGAGCTCATTAGAGAGGCCTGAAAGACCACATTCAGGTCCCAAGCCTGAGGTTCCACACCCCTGGCTTTTCTTATCTTCCTATATACATAAAAAGGTAAGGTTGTCATCGCTCAGACCCCATTGGAGGATTTGTAGTGCCACGTCACTGGATTTGCATGATGTCGGTGGGGGAGGGGAGCACAAGAGAAGGAAAAGGAGGCTCCACAATAGGAGTGAGAATCAGACATGGAAATGGAGGGTGGTCTGTTTGCAAGGGAGAGATGAGAAAAGTAAAGAGGAGGGTGGAGGGAGAAAGGGAGTGAAGGCGAAAATGGGAGTGCAAAGGGGGTTGCGAAAAAGGAGGGAGTAGGAGGCATAGGATTGGGTTTGAAGATGAAAGCAGAGGGTGCTTAGTAGAGCCAATGTTGGGGGAGGGGCAAGATTCAGGAAGTTTGTGATTTGTATGCAAGGGGGCATTCCACTGAAGGAGTGAGAGAGGCATGGCCATGGGAGTGAAGGTGAAAACAGGGGTCTAAAGACTCTAGTGTCATAATATTTGCATTAGTCTTTAATATCATAATATGTGAATTAGTATTTAAGGTGCTACAAGCCTCTTTGTTGCTTCTACAAAGCAGCAAGAGTTGGCTGGAAATTATCACAGATGGCGAGATCCTAAAGCAGGAACACTGGTTTGTTTAAAGCCACCCTGGTATTCAAAAAGTGCAAATAGGTAGTTTGTTCTTCAGAAGCAAGCAAAATAAAATTTCTCCTCCATCCCTACCGACAGATTGTGCCTTTTAGCTACTATCTAATGCAGGCCTCACCTCTGTACTGTTTTTCTGTGAAACCAGCGGCCGTTCAGCAAAGGGTTAATTATATGCTCCCACTTTTACTTTCTTCTACTTCATTTCTTACAGTGCCTGGCAACAACCTTCTGCAAAGGCGGTGGCTGTGAAAGCCCCACCCATCATCTTCGTAGTCCTTTCCCTTTTCTCAGAAGCACCGCCGCACCAGAGTGTCTCCAGAGAGACTGCTGTGCATAACATTGTGCCCCAAAGGAGTAATTTATATAAAGCTCTTGGATCATTTAGTCAAGTTCCCACAACATTTTAAGAGCAATTTGGCCTTCATAGATGGTGGCACAGAAGAGGTTAGACTCCAGTCCCAAACACACCAACCTAACCACTTGGTGAGGCACTCAAAGCAAATGATCGTAAGATTAAAATTCTGCTGTGAAATGGCGGGAAGTCACCAGGATGGTCAAAAGTATAGTGGCAATAGCTAGAAAATGTGTACTAGGTATGCCTGTTGGATGCTGTCACCCCCCTGGTTTAAAGACCAGCCTTGACTCCTGCTGTTCCTTCAGGCAACCTATTTACCCAGCATTCATTCTGATCTGCTTGCACAACGCTTACGTCGAGATTATATTATGTCCGGTTTTTACTGAACATTTGTTTTAATTTGTTTTCAGGGTGGTTATACAACAACAAGCATTCAACCTACACTCATCCTGATTTGCTTGAAGGATGTTTACATCTCTTCCCATTAATCATCCATTAAGCCCACATTTTTCAATGCATTTCCTAGTCACTTTCCGAAGGGTTTTTTTTTTTTAAAGGCCACCCCCATTTCTTCTTAGAGTGGATTTGTTGTGCTAGGGTGGCAGAGTAGACAGCTTTAATCCACTTTGATTTAAAGTTCTGGTTTGCCCTTGAATCCCTCTTGCAAAATAGTCTGAAGGCATCCCTGGCCTAACTCAGCCTTGGTGATAGTCAGCGGGTAATTTTATGCATGTCTATATGTTGATTGCTTCAGAAATGGGCAAGGGCTCTTTTCGGGGGGGGGGCGCAGCCCTCCACCCATGAATGTAAACATTTAGGCTCTGTAGCCCAATGAGTTCACATACATGGTTGCTTGTTATATATAGTATTGTGGGGACGACGACATTGGGGGGGGGGAGTGAAATTGCGAATGTAAATAGATGTATGTATTCACTCCTAAGAAGCTACCTTGTGTCAGGCAATTTAGCCAGCTGACTCACCATTGCATACTCTGGCCACAAGGGACCTGATCAAAAGTCTTCTCCATCGCTAACTGCTTGGTGCTTCAAACTAGATCCACTAGGGGTTGGCTCTGGGGCCTTCTGTCTGCAGAGTTCTCCATCTCTCCTTTACCATCCCTTTGGGAGGAAGGGCAAAATATGCATTTAATTAATAAACAACAGTGATGATTTTTGTGAGCTAGTGACTTTTTGGAGCATTTTTAGAAGGCTGACTTCAACTCTTCACCCTTTAATTCTGCTGCACCAATGAAAAATTGAGTCCTATGTATCTGCATATGCATGTGTGTATATATATATATATATATATATATATATATATATCCAGTCATCGATCTTGGGCAGCAGATGGGCCCTAAGAGACAGATCGGGACATCCCTTCTTTGAATCTCATTCCCATCCTAGTAAATGCAGGAAACCTCTCCCGCATAACACGGTTGTCGATTGGGTATATAAAGGGTGAGATGAACAGTCTTTAATGAGCTATATACAAGCTAAATGTGCATTCACACTAAGCATTGGGTGGTGTTTGCTTGTTATTTACAGTAAGTTTCATTGTTTTCAGTATGCCTTATTCCCAGGTAAGTGTTCATAGGGTCTGTGTCATCCTGTTTCAAAAAAGCCATCATGATTCATCTTAGTTTAGTCCCTGGGTAAAATTCAGATGAGCCTACAATTAAATTTATGTACTGAGTTGTGTTGGATACTGATTACATTTATTTATATGTGGTATGTATAACAGATAATAGCATGCTATTATGTCTTTGCTGTATGTATGTTGTGGATTATGCACATTTCATCATGAAGAGAGACTCCAATTTATGTGTAAACAAATGGAGGAACAGTAAAGATTTATAGTTAATATACTTCATCACGCTTTTAACAAGTTACACATTGCTTTGTGCTGCAGCAGATGTGATATTGTGAGGCTTTCCGTCATATGCAGACTGGAGCCGTTTGGGGTTATTCGGCTTCAGTCACCAAAGTGTCTTGCCAAATGGTGAGGCAAATGTGACCTCATCCCTGCTTGCCCCACATTTCCGTTTGGTTGCAAAAGCGTGGTATGAATCGCTTTGCTGTATGACTGGATGCTGCAGATTACCAGCTCTTTGAGTCATTACATCTGTCCCACAGTGAATTTGTAAGCAGCTCCCTTCTGGTAAATTCCCCTTTTATATGTGAGGCCTGGGGCAGCTGCTCCCCTACTTTAAAAGTGCTGAATCTTAGTCCATGCCCTTATTTAACTCCCGTCCCTTTCAATGTGGCTCAAGTACGGTGAGTGCCTGCAAAACTGGGCCCAAGATGTCCACTGGCTTTGCTATCAACACAGACAAAGTTTTCTCCAAAACAAAGGAAAGAAAATCCCCACAACACTGACAGGTTCACACAGTCCCTGCTTAAAGCATGGAAAGGAAAAGTAGCCAAACTATCCCCATCTCCACCAGTCCCCAGTCCTATCACCCACTATTTCAACACGCAGCACAAAACTTCCAGATAAAAATCTGGCACGCCCAAGGCCTACACTGTCAAAAAGACTTCTGCAAAAACAACAAACCCATACCAACACAAGAAATGCAAGACAATCAAGGGACACCCAAATACCTAGGCTAACACACCATCGACTACATGCCTTCTTAAACAATCCAGTAGTAAAATCAGCAGCCACTAGGCCCTTGACCACCTTCGAAAACCTTCTCCTGACAGCAGAGTGACACGGCAAAGGGATAACATCCACAATATACAAAATACTGCTCCAAAATCCCACAGAGCCCCTTGATGCAATCAAGGAACAATGGGAGCATGACATAGGCTATGAAATTAACCCCACCCAATGGACTAGAATGTGGTTTAAACCTCCCTTTAAGTCCATATCTCCCAAAAGAAGGGAACTCACACTACAGGTGGTACTTAACACCACAGAAACTGGCACTGATATGCCCAGGAACCTCACCAAGATGTTGGAGAGGCTGCACCTTCACAGGCACATACCTCCACATGTGGTGGGAATGCCCTAAAATCCAACCCTTCTGGACAGCAGTCCTACAAGAGATAGGCAAAATAATTAAACAAGTATTAGAACTCTCCCCAGAACTGGCCCTACTGAACATCTTCCAAGTTCATAATGACCACTCACATTATACAGAGCTTATAACCCACCTACTCTCAGCAGCCAGAAGCCTCATAGCCAGCACTGGAGAGACCTGTCAGGAGTAGACATGGACCAGTTGTATAGGAAATGGCCTTACTAGAAAAGCTAACCAATAAACTGAAACTGACACGGGGACAAATAGAAGAGGATGCCTTCACCCCAGTATGGCACCCCCTTATCACATACACAGTCCAACAGGACAACAACAAGAATCCACCAACAGCATACAAATCAATCTGGTTTACCTCACCCAGCAAGCTCTCCCCACAACAAATGTAAACAAACCCCCCTGCAGCCAACCAGCCACACCCTGCCCTCCAATACCTCTCACTACCAAGGCAATGTAATAAATGAATAGAAATTGTTGACCTACCCAGTCGACGCTGACACAAAACCCCACACGTACACTATCCAAAAGAATATAAGGCTCACCAGCCCAACCCTTCCTCTCCCCTCTCTTCTTCCCCAACCCTATACTGTACTCAACACTAATGTCTCACAACAAATGCAACTGATTTGTAAGGAAGACTGTACAGCTTGAAAAAAGAGTCAAGGCATGTACTTTTGTAAACCAAGAAAATCTTTATTTTTTATTTTTTAAAAAACCCATAGACCCAGTTTTGCTGAGCTCTGCATTCTGGCCGTGTTCTACCAAATGAGAATTTCCAGAACAGCTCTACCCATCCTGTTCCAACTCCCTTAGGGAATATTACATGCTTGAAGGATGTTCTTAGAGGAAACACCCTTCGAGATTTATAATTATAACATACATTAACTCTTTTTACAAGGCAGAAATATGCAGCAAAACGGGGAGGGGGGAATAGAGGTGGAGGTATAGAAGTAACGCTGCAATCCATCCATGGAGATATTGTTCTGGATGTCATAAAGCTTAGTAGGAGAGAATAAAATTTACAAATGGCCATGGTTGCTGATCCTTGCCTCAGCTGTCCTTGTTAAGGCCGCAAGCAGGTTGCAGCCTGTGAGAACACGTGGGTGCGAACTTCCAAAAAGCTTTAAACAAAGTACCTCACCAAAGACTTCCAAGTAAGCTTAGCAACCAAGAAATAGGAGGAGAGGTCTTCTTGGGAATCAGGAACTGGTTAAGTAACAGGAACCAGAGAGCTGGAATAAATGGAACATTTCCCAGTTGACAGATTTGTCCATCCCAGGTCTTGTCAAGAAGAATTCACAACAGCTTTCCACAGCAAGCATCTACAACATACATCTGGAGGGTATGGATACCATAGACATAGAAGGTCAAAAGATAGTCAAATCTGATGTGTTGAGAACTTAAATGAGCATCAGATAATCTTTCCCCATGTGGTGGATGAAAACAACAGGGTCTTTTATAGGGTTTTATTTTTTATTTTTTACCAATTATGGGATCTCTAAGATATTAAGACTGGAATACTTCATCCTTCCCTCAGTAACAGGGACATGAAGACACTTTCGCAGAACATTGTAACTTACAAATGCACATTGACAAGTAAGGCTAGACTATCCTCGGCCAGGAACAGCTGTAGCGGGTGACTCATATGCAGTGCAAACAACCAATCTATCATTTATTATATGGACATTGACCTGTTAACATGATGCAACCCTTTCTCATTCATTCGCCTGAGTCTTACTCAAGGGGACGGTGCCAATAGCATAATATACACTATTACACATGCATGCAGATAAGATCTACCGGTACTTCTCTATCATCTTGTGAGTTGTTTTAAACTGTTTTCAGTATTGTAATATCTATCATTTCAATATTAAATATGTTTTAATATTGTTTTAATGTTTCATCCCACCCTGGGACCTTTGTGTGAAGGGCAAGCTATAACTAAATAAATAATACCCATCTGTCTATGGATGCAGCATTGCAAGTAGAGCTTCCTCACCTTTCTTGAGTGTAGTTGGGTGCATTGTCCATTTGACTCTAGGTAGGGCTGGGAAGGACTCCTGCCTTCCCACAGCCACTGCCAATCAGCGTAGACAGTGCAGACCTAGATGGACCAATAGTCTGGTTCTGTTTAAGGCAGCTTCCTATTTTACTTTGGCTTAGTGGTGAAGAAGCTGAGGCCCAGACAGCACTTATGGCCCTCCAGGCCTCTCCATTGGGACTCTCCAAAGCTCCCTCTTCTCGCCACTGAGCCTTCCTCACTCAAGAGCTTTCGCCTTGTTGGAATGTGCCCTGGAACTGGGATAGTGTCTCTTGCATGCCTGGCACGAGGAGGGAGGCATGGGTGTGTAAACCCCCCTGACTGAATTGTAGCCTCTTTACAAAAGTGAGAGGCACATCCATTGCTTCTCCCACTTTTTTTGTTTCTGGTTCTGTCCACCACCAGAATGCGCCACACACACACCGGAAAAGTTGTCGATGTGGGAATGTGGTTTCCCTGCTCCTGCTATAGCTGGAACAAGAGGAGCAAGTGAACATGTGATTTGTGCATCCACATACAGTCATGCAAAATGCTTGAAGACACCCTGACTCTTGCTTAGCATAATCAGTTGTGGTCAAAGAAAAGGCAACCTGAGTGGTAGTGACATATGAACAGTGGCGTAGCTAGGTGTTCAGGTGCCTGGTGCAGGGGCGTGTCCTGCAGCTGGGGGCGGGGCGATCTGCCTCTATGATGTTTGGAGCTTCTCCACCGCCTCCCCCTCAGCTGTAGGGTGGCTGAGGGAGAGACAGTAGACAGATGCAAGTCCCACACTGCTGTTTCAGGCAGCACGGAACCTGCAGGCACCTAAGCCACCACGTCACTCCTAAAAAGTTTCGTGAGCCCTTTTTTTAAAAAAACAAACTCATTTTGCCAAACCCCCCTCAGTAATGATACCCACGGTGGACCGCACCCCCCCACCACCACTTCTTCCGCTACTGCATATGCAGAAGTTTTCAACCATGCTCTTGGACAGGGGGAAGCAACAAACATTTTGCTGAAAGACCACGAACCAGCCCACCTTTTGCATCAGTCCCAGTCAGCAGACAAAAGGGAGAGAGGCAAGCAAGGAACTGTGATACCAGCCACGCACAAAATGTTCTAGACTTTTAACTGTGCAGTTGGCGCACAAAACAGGCTTGCAACATTTTCACTGCCTGAGTGACTAGAATAGGATTGGCTTGGCTGGGTATCTTGCCTTTGAAGTGCAGTGAAATCCTACGGCTTTTATTTTCTTGGCGAACACATGTAAGGACTCTCCTATTTTTGACCCCATATGGAGTCCTATAATCTAGTCTCGCCTGGGGCACCAGAACCTTTTAGGCCATCACTGCTGAAATTGGTACTGGAAGGGAAAATAACATCTCTTGGAAGAGTCAGAAGAGACTACGAGGAAATTCACCGAGGGGAATGTTATAAAAGAAAAGGGGAGGCTAGTTTCCTCTCTTTTTTATTCCCTTTCTGAGTTTAACTCTTTCCCATTTATAGTAATGTAATCAGTTTAGTTTTGACTACAATTTTGCCTAAATTGAATCGCTGTTGGTGCTGCATACAGCTACGCGTTCACCAGAAAATAAATTCTAAGTCACTTTTAGAGTGCCTGAAAGAGAAACGAGCTTTTGTACAAAAGTCTGATAGAACTAGGAGAGGCAATTGGTTGGTTTGGGATGACCTGGAAATTGATGTTCTTTTTTTGTGATCGTTTAAGTGATTTAGTTTTAATTCATTTCTGCATTTAGAGCCTTTAATGAATTTGGCACTGATGGCACAAAGAATGGCAAGGAGATAGCACAGTGACTTTCATTTATGCACCTCTACTCAATTATCTCTTTACTCCATTCAGATTCTGCTGATAGGAACCATTAGGAAAATGGTGGCTTCATCAGGGTTTGGGCAATCTTACCTGAAATGGGGATGAACCTGTGATTTCCAATTTACTTTTGTGTTTGCTTTTAGACAAGAGCATTCATGGGCATACTTTTCCTAAAATCAGAAAAGCATGCCCTGGCTTTATTTCATGTTTAGTATTATACTCTTGCAACATCTGGTCTTGCAACGGTAATGTGGGAGTTGACCTTTCTGGGGAAGAGTAATATTTCTGCAATGGGAAATCCATGCTTCTGCTTGCAATTTTTTCTTTCTTTCTTTTAAACAAAATACAGTGGTACCTCGGGTTAAGAACTTAATTTGTTCTGGAGGTCCATTCTTAACCTGAAACTGTTCTTAACCAGAGGTACTACTTTAGCTAATGGGGCCTCCCACTGCCGCTGCGCTGCCGTTGCACAATTTCTGTTCTCAACCTGAAGCAAAGTTCTTAACCCGAGGTACTATTTCTGGGTTAGCAGAGTCTGTAACCTGAAGCGTCCGTAACCCGTGGTACCACTGTACTTATCTATGAGTTGTTACCAAACCTGTAAAGTAGAACAGCATTGTTATTATTCCCATATTGCAGATGGGGATGTTGAGGCTGAAAGAGAGAGTGACTTACATAAGGATTTCTGGTAAGTTCATCTCTGAGGAGGTGACATTTGGACCTCTGGGTTCCTAGCTCACATTCTTAGCCATTCACTGGGTTCTGAGTTATGGATAAGAGGCTTTCAACAATAGAATGGAATACCTCATAAAGTGGTTGACTTCATTGAAGGTTTTTAAATAGACATTGGATGACCATCTCTCAGGGATTCTTTAGCTGTGATTCCTACATTGTAGGGGGTTGGACTAGGTGAACCTTGGAGTCCGTTACAACTCTGTGATTCTATGACTCAAAAGGTATAAATTGTCGTATCTATAGCTGTATCTGGAGATTTGTTTGCCCTGTGAAAGAGAAAAATAATGATTGCATCTCAGTTTCTCAGTTCTTATATTTTTAATAATTATGCAAGTCTGCATGCATGCAACACTACCTAAGATACTGTCCCTCGGGAATTTATTCTGCTCAAGAAAAGTGGCACAGTGTTTTTTCATGCAAATGTACAGCTACCATTTATTTCAGTAGCTGGTATATTACAATGATTGTTAGGGAAGATTTCAGTTCTAGCCATTGTTGCTCTGATACCCCAAATCCTGTGTAAAACTATGCATGAATTTTAGCGAGAAGACAGAGAGGCAGAAAAGTGGCTTCCTTCAACATTTTGCTATTTATTCTGGGCCTTCACTGCTTCAAAAAAAGAGGTCAGAGTGACCTTTTACTCATCAAAAAGGCATGTACAGTGCTCTCTGAAAATTTTTTTTCAAAGCCACTGCCTCATTTGACCCAACAGTGTGGTCTGTGAGGGACATACAGAGGCGATCCTGTAGTCTCTGCTATGCTGATCACATTCCCCAAGCTTAGGTGAAGAGATTGAAATTCCACAATTGGATGCTCTTCTTTCAAAGAATCACAGTTATCACACACACACACATCATGCTGAATACATGTACCCCGTGACTGAAATTAAGAGTTATCATCTCAGCTTGTTCACACATTTCCAATATAGCAAAAAATTAGGCTTAGGATTGGGGTGCAGTGATATCATCCAGTCCAGCTTCTGCCAATATGACAATTTCCAAAACTACAGTAGAATCTCTGATAAACCAGACATCACTTTAAGTCTCCCTCCCCACTCTGGAACTAGTACCACTGTCTGGTAGACGAAAGCGATGGCAAAGGGTTCCGTCATCATGATCCAGCAATAATCATGGACGATGGGATGTTGTGTGTGATGATCATCGCATGAGGAACAGCTACTTGCAGTGACATCAGTCCAAGTATATAGGCACATTCTCTCACCTGTGGGATAAAATCACTGACATCTGTGTCACTGCATTGTACCTGTTGGGTGTACGTGAAAATGACCACGTGCGTGGTAATCTGCATGTGTATTTATGCCAGTGGATAGGCACCCACATCAATGCACAGGTGTCTGTTGTCTTATCCTCATATAGCAGCATTCAGGGCTCTCCTACACACATGAAAGGTGGGTCTTTGAATGTGACTTCACTCTGTCTAACGGTAGGGCTGGCCTTGCTTTCATTGTATTGGCTTAAGAAAGCTTTCTAAAAATAAATCAGTGTTTCAATATGGAGTTAAATGCCCAGTATAATATAGTACTATATTTAGTACAAATAATCAGAAGCAAAATATAAGTGGACAGCTATCTGTAATGGAAGGTTTAAAATTAAGAGCATTGGAACATAAGTGCTCTTACGGATCAGACCAAAGGCTTGTCTTGTCCAGCATCCCATTCCATAGCTGTCAACTTACAGATTTGAAAATAAGGGACCAGCAGCCTTGAAAATAAGGGACCAGCAGCCAAAATAAGGGACCTGCAGCCTCACCTGTTCCAGGCACTCCAGTCTTCCTGTCCTCCTGCAGTCTGGTCAAACTCATGCTGGTAGCTTCGAGAACACTGTCCAACCAACTTTGTAACCAGAGGTTCAACTGAATAGAATCTGAATCACATGCACCACAAGGCCTATGCAGCCTCAACTTAAGATGGCTCCCTGGCCTGGCTTTGCACTGCAAAGTTTGCAGCAGCACGTGCAACAAAATGGCGTCCAGCATTCAAAAAACCCCTCAGCTTGGATTAACTAGCCACACACAAGGCATACAAGCTCCACCCCCCAGTCGTTCTTAGACTTCTTATTGGGTGAGCAACACAGCCAGTCAACACAGTTGGAGCCTCCCTCCTCCCTGGCCAGCAGGGAGGGAGGGAGAGGAGCTGCTTCCTTTGAAATTTAAGGGACATCATTTAAGGGACATTTAAGGGACATCTATCAATAAGGGACAGCAGCGGGACCTGGCGCTGGAATAAGGGACTGTCCCTTCAAATAAGGGACACTTGACAGCTATGTCCCATTCTCACAGAGGCAAGCAGGAGTGCTTCCAAACGCACTGTTTTGAGGGTGAGATTCAGTCACACGCCAGCAAATTAAGTTATTTTTCATTCGGCTAAAAAAAAATAAATGATAGTTTTTCCAGATAACTGAAGATTGTTGGATCCCTTGTGTTAAGTATATTTTCCACTTTCATCTCTGCTAAGCAAATTTTGCAGACTTTCATGTTGCTTCAAAAACTGACAAAGCCTACTTGACCTAAACAGCAAGGTAAATAAAAATGTTAGACTATACAGTACACCGTTAGGTGTGGCTTCTGTCCAACGTATTCACCTCTTAAAAAGCAATTGCCTGTCTCTAACCTCCATCTTTGGCACAAATCCACTATCCTGAGGGACTAGTAGCTTGCTTTTGTGAAAGCTGGGAAAGTGAAAGTTGGAATTGTTAGGGCTCTGCTAAGTGACTACGAGTCGCACAGAAGCGGCTCAATACCTTGCCTACCTCAGGACTTCTAAATCACTGCCTCTCTCATTTAGTTCAGTGAGCATTTTGTCTCTGTGAAGGACCGAGTGCCAGTTCCTATATAAGCCCTTAGTAGTCATTTATGTGCAGATTCCCACCAGGAGTACTCAAACGCCTAAGGGTTTGTGAGAGCGAGCCAGAAAAAAGACTTGCAAGATTTAGCCTTCCTGTCGTTTTTCCAATAAAAATATATGTAGAGAAATCTAGAATTATATGTAAGTCCATTTACTTTTTGATATTACCACATCATTTCCACTTCTGGCAAAGGGGACTTTGCTGAGGTTAGTTTTGGGCACGGCCTCCCCGAGCACATTGGCACCCTTCTGCAATTTCGATAGAGGCCTCATTCACGGGAATCGCCATGGCGACCTCGCTGCCCTCCCGTTCTTCTCACAGAGTTATTTGTTGAGTCTCTCACGCCGCTGTCTGAGGACATAAACATGTTACACAGGCGGCGCATTAGATGGAGGTGAAATACAGATGATGATATTTAAGGGCTTACAATAGTCATTAAGAGCTCTTTAACCACAGGGCCAGGCTGGGCAGAAGCCAGGGCCCTGACTGCATGTTTTGGCTACTTTCTTCTTCAGATTTATCTGCTTCTTTCTACCACTGAAACCTGGCCAATTATGTCAGCCCGGTGGCAACGAGAGCAGGGAGGTGCAGAGGAGGACCCAACGAAAACATCCAACCCCTGTTAATAGGATTATAAGATTTGAGGACTATAATATTGTTGCAGCTGATTTATTTTGAAAGTTGGTTTTGTTTTAGCGAAAAACAAGCCCTGACTGACACCCATGGGAGTTAGAGCCACATTGCCAAATACAATCATTTCTGGTTTGAAAGATGTGATTGCTTTTTAATGTGGAAATTTCACAAGGTTACGTTGGGGTGGGGGGAAGGTGAGACTAAACGCCTTTTTTATAACAAAGTCACTTTGAGATATGCACTACAACACCCTGACAGTGTCCAGATACTGCCCGGCAACTTTTTTCCTTTCCTTTTTTTTTTTTTTTTTTTGGTATCAAAACAGATGGGAAGCACAAACTTCACTACTTCTGAAATGCAACTTCTGTTATGGCTCTTTTTTAAAAGGGGGGAGGGAGAAAGGAGGTGTGTGAAAGAAGGGGGATTAAGCGCGTGATTTAAAAAGAAAGAAGGAAAGAAAAATAAATAAAGAGAGACTTCAACTGCAAGCCACACACACAAATACACCCAAAGGGGCAGCGAAAAGGGGATATAGGAGAGAAGAATGCAGTCAATCCAATCAAGCAATCGGGACAAAATAATCTCGCTCATTCTCTTTGATAGCTCCGGCGGCCAAACTTGACAGCCCACAATTTGGCATATTCAAAAGGAGTTTGGTTTTTGAGGCTACAAGACATCCTTCTTCAAATTGGTCAGGAAAATAAGCGATATTAATAATAACCATAATAAAGAGGCCTGTCATTTTAAAAAGCAATCTTCCTAAGGACATAAAGAGGATGCGAGAAAGGGTGGAGAAGCCCTCTTTCATTCTCCTTTTAACAAATGTCTGCTCCCGGCTCTGGGGGAAAAAAACCCCTCCACAGTAGACCTAACTATTATTGGCAGAGAGGGGAAGTTCAGCATTTGTCAGATTTCTTCATCTTCTTCTTTAGCACGGACCTATTTTTCATGGATGAAATCCGGTACAGTCACAAAACGCTCGTTGCTTAATATGACCTCAAGAGATTGAGTTTTTAAATTTCATTTCTACAAGGGTAAGAGGGACTCACAACTTCCATGGTAATTTTCTCGCCCCCAATATTGCTTGCTTACAGAGGACACCCCCCTGTGTATTATATATATCTGAACTTTTATCTAAGTCTGTAGGAAGCTGTCTCGTATCAGGTCAAAACCATTCACCCATCTACAGCTCCTCAGAGTTTTAGGTAGATGTCTTTCCCATCCTAACCAGAGACCGAAATGTCCATGAGCAAAGCTCTGCCACCGACACACTGTATCCACTAAAGAAGCTCCAGCTGGGGCCTTGGGCAAGGATAGGACAGGCTATCACATAGTCTTGGTAGGGTCAGGGTGCTAGGAAGTCTTTGCAGATAGTTAAGAAGTGCATTCTGAGATGACTGCATCTTTGGTATTTCTTCTTCAAAGGAAAAATGGGGTGGACTCAGTGCCGGATTTATGAATAAGCTAAACAAGCTATAGCTTAGGGCCCCACTCTCTTGGGGCCCCCAAAAAAATTAAAGGGAAAAAACTGGATATACATTTCCAAAATATAAGATAAAAAACAAATAAAATAAAACCTACATACAGCAACAGTGTTTTGTGTTGTGTAGGCTCCTGTGATGTAAGTAATGGGCCCCGCCTGCTAGCCTGCTCCCTAAAATATCACATATAAAGGGCCCCATTACCTTCAGTAGCTTAGGGCCTCATCAAACCTAAACCCGGCCCTGGGTGGACTAGTTAGGCCACTGGGCTGGAGGTTCCCCACCATAGCACAGAAAGCAAGGCTGGGGAGAAGTCATAGGGTGGATCTGCATTTGCTAGCCTAGGTGTGTCAAGATGCTGGGCTTGTGTCAAGTACGGGAGTTCCCCTCTCCCTTCGGGTGGCTCACCGATAAGGATTAAAGCGCATCTGGCAGATTTATAGTCCTTTTATTCCAGCATTATGTTACAAGCACACACACAGGCAACTCTCCACAAGGATATCAGTTGCCTACTCTGACTCCTCCCCACTTCTGTAGCCAAGAAACGCACCAACAGGAAGTTCCTCCCCCTGCGTCTCCTTTGTTTCCTGACACACACCCCTCTCAATTATGTATCGCCCAGCTGCTCCCTCCCTTCTGGTTGCCTAGCTACTATCTCATAGCTGAGTAGCTCCTCTCTTAACTGTGCAGCTTCTGTGTCTGCCCATCTCTCTGCTTCTGGAAACGCTTGACTGGTGGGGGGGGCGAATATTTCCCCTCCTCTTCTGTTAGGAGCTGATCTCCCTGTGATTGCATTCCCCAATCTTCCGATCCAAACCAGTCCCTGACAGTTGGAGGCAGCCTGAAAACAAAACTGGGTCAACGTCAGCGGTTGGCTTCACCGGGCATATGTCAAGGCCCACACCTTAGCAGGGGACCCACAACTGCCCACAAGTCGCTGATTCTGCTCCTCATGCTCACCCCCTCTTGCCCTTACCAACTGTTTGCCATTACTGACTGCTTGATGCTGACCTCAGGTCCTTTTATGGTGCATTCATGTCAATTTGTGCTCATGATGGTATTGGTGTGTTATACATAATTTCACTTTCAAGACTGTTTGCTCCTGCAAAAATTCAGGGCTGGCATACTGCTTCATTTCCAATCAGTGCATGTCCCATTCCTTCTTTCTGTAACTTTTTATACCAGGGGCATTCTGGTTTATTTATTGTCCCTCTTTTATTGTGCTACAGTGTATGAGCACTCATCAAGATGGCAATAATGTGGTAGCACTGGGGAAGCATCCCAGAATAAAGGGAAATGATATGCGGACAGCCCAGTATAAATCCACCACAAATGCACTATTATTGTATCAATGGTTTGTTGTGGAATGCACACACACAAACACACACACACACACACACACACACACACACACACACACACCAGTCCGGAGGAGTTGCTTGCTTCTCTTTTATCCCTAGTGGCTATTTTCTGGGGCAAAGCACAAGTAGGTGAGCCTGGGGAAGAATGAGTGGGCCCTGAGTGGTAGGGGACCCACCATGGACATCTGGCTTGAGGCCTCACAGAACTGGCATTGTAGGTAGAGAACAGAAGGTACAAAGTCCCTGGGACCACGACCAGAGAGGCAGGCAGGGAAAGATGCACCAGGGATAACAGACCCAAGCAAGCTCAAGGTTAACAGTTGCTGAAGCAAAGCTCATTCCTGAGCTGGAAGCTTTTATAGTCCTTCCAGGTCAAGGGAAGCCAGGTGGCCCCCTGGATAGGTGGATCCACCCTGGAGGCTGGGCTGAGAGAGGCCATCATACTCCTGCAAGCTTTCCCATCCACAGCTGCCCATAATCGCTCCTTATAAGCAGCGTCAGAGTTCAGTTCCACACACTTCCTGATTCTTGCTGTGCTGGTTCCTGACAACAAAACAGTAGCGCACAAGGAATGTTTGCCAAAGATGCAAATGCTTGTGACTCCTGGTTTTGTTTTGCCTCTCTATTTTGTTGTGAGATGTTTTACTGTATTGTAATTTTTTAAGGAAATCAGCCCTGAGTGCTCACTGGAAGGACAGATCGTGAAGCTGAGGCTCCAATACTTTGGCCACCTCATGAGAAGAGAAGACTCCCTGGAAAAGACCCTGATGTTGGGAAAGATGGAGGGCACAAGGAGAAGGGGACGACAGAGGACGAGATGGTTGGACAGTGTTCTCGAAGCTACCAGCATGAGCCTGACCAAACTGCGGGAGGCAGTGGAAGACAGGAGTGCCTGGCGTGCTCTGGTCCATGGGGTCACGAAGAGTCGGACACAACTAAACGACTAAACAACAACAATTTTTTTAAATGTACATTGTCCTGCAACCCTTGGTCATCTTAATAATTAAATAAGTAACATTGTGTGGACTAGATTTTTATTGTTTATTTACAAATGGGACTGAGAGGGTTTCTTACCTCTGGCTAATTCAGCTACTTGGACTGAAGAATAAGGATGAAACAAAAAATACGGAACCGTCAGGCTTTTACACTGAATGATGGCTCCCCAGACACAGTCCCAGGTTTGAAACCCTGGAAATAACTATATTGTACTTAAAAACCATCTGTGTGTGTGTGTGTTTTTAAAAAATTATTTATATAGTGGAAAGTGTCTTAAAGGTTTGTTTAACATAATTTGATTGGTAGCATACCTGAATTCCAGGTTCTGTCTTTCATCAGTATACAAACTTAAAGGAATCACACTGTAAAATAATATTTAGAGGGGTTACCTAATACTCTGAGGATTAAAGAGGAAATCCTACATTTACTCAGATGTATGTCCCTTTATGTTCAACGGAGCTTATTCTCAAGCAGGTGTGCATGGGATTGCAGCCTAAGTACCACTCTGGGGAATTGCTGAGGAATATATGGTCAGCTTCGTACATTGATGCGTACATGATGGAAGGGATGCCTTAAAATCAAGTCTTGATGAAAAGCTGTGTTGAAAATAAAATATATAACCATCCATCAGCTTTATAAAGATCCCACTGTTTTACACCTAGAGAATGTTAGGTTAACAGTAAAGAAAAGAAGTGGATATATTGTTTACTAATTGCAATCTTGTTTCATTATTTTTACTGTATGCTTAGATCCTTGCCTTCAGTTACTTTTTGGATCAGTAGTGTCAGATTTCTGTAGAACTGATTTCAAACTTTTATCAAACACTGAAGGCATGCTGCAAAAGATTAACTTTTAAAAAATATGGGTGTCTTTTAGTAGATAGTTCAACAACAACAACAACAACAACAACAACAACAACAACAACAGGATTTGTGTTGCCCATTCTGGATATGCTTTTGGAGAAATGGCTTGCCATTCTGTCCATTTTTGCAAAAATCAAGGAAATGATGGTGACTATTCCCCACCCACCCCAATTTAAATAAAACCTAGTTGTTGTATCAATGAATATGAGCTTATTTAAAACACACACACAGAGGACCTTTTGCTTTTTTTGTGTAAGTCAAAAATGGTCCAATTCCAAATGTGTTTAGGGTTCTTTGCAATTTATGCTATGCCTCGGGCATCTGACTTGCATCCATAGGAGCTGCAAATAGGGTTGGAGGTGATGGCATCACTTATAGTGTGGGGTTTCTGTGGGTCATCCTGTGTGACCTATAGCACGTCACCTATATACTACTGTATCTGTAGGTTAACAGCCCACAGGGGAGACACAGTCTTATGACCTATTTGCTCATTGTTATTCCACCATAGGCATCAGGATGGAGCTGGGTTCCCATTACA
The DNA here is from genome assembly GCF_964106645.2 of Podarcis pityusensis. NCBI lineage: Eukaryota > Metazoa > Chordata > Lepidosauria > Squamata > Lacertidae > Podarcis > Podarcis pityusensis. Next base: position 29,114,435 of record NC_138037.1, read on the forward strand.
AACACATCTAGGATGAGCATGAGAACTGCTCTTGAATGACTTCAGAACTGGAAACTCTGGATTTCAGAAATGCCCCTTCAGTTACTGGTTGGCAAGCATCCTTTGCATCTAGCACAGCATCTCTGCACAATGTGATGCTGCTTGCCAAGAATTCCATGAAAAATCAACATGTATGTTGCATACTTTCCAATATCTGGGATGCTTACTTTTGGGTCCAGGGCCCTGCACGAGCCAGCTGATTCCCACCAGAGCACCGGACCAAAAGATGGGACATTCCAGGATCCAGTCAGAAGCTGGGATGGCTTCTTTAATTCCAGAATATCCAACTTAAATTGGGAGAGTTGATATTGCGTGAAGGGCCCTGAGGCTCCTGCCACCTGTTAGGAACAGATTAAATAAGTTTGCTCCAATACAGAGTGACAGGATGACACAATGCATGGTCAGGAAGAAGAGAAGAACAGAGGAATTTGCACCCGTAGAATCATAAGAGACCCCAAGGGCCATACACATGTGGTCTTCCATCCAATTTGAAACCATCCCAGACCCTGCTCAGCTTTGCAAATGTGCTAGCAGTTTTATTGCTGCACCACTAGGAGTGGTTCCAAAAGCTATCCATACTTCTCACATTCACTCTTAATCTGGTAAAAAATAATATTAGCCCTGTGGGTGAAATGTGCATACACAGAATAATTGCACCTGGTACCTGCTTTTCATGTCCTTCCATCAGAGGTTCTCCTACCGACCTGCTGTGCCAAACTGGTCATTTCAAAGGGAGGCACAAGAGGAACACAAATGACGCCGCTCAAACGCTTCCTTGTCAGAGTGGATTGAAATAACACGGATGCCATGGAACCTTTTACTTTCCCATGTAATCATTGCTATCATTACACTGGTATGGTGCATTCGGAATGCATGTCAGCCTGTTCTCTTTTTAACTCAGAGGAGAGGAGAAGGTGCTGTTATTGCAGGGTGCCTTGTGAAAAGCTCAGCAGACGGTGTTATTATTATATCTGCTGGGCGCAGCACAGAGAGCACACAATAATGCATGCTTATTAAGAGGCAGAGGAAGCATGGAGGAAATGCATTTGGCTGTTGTCAGGGAAGCCGGGGGCCTGGAGGCACCGGAGGAGAGTTTAGTACTGTAAAAAAAGAAAGGGGAAAGAGAGGAGGGATTCACTTTTTCCAGCTAACACCACCCAGTGGTACCATTGGAAATGGTGCAGTGGAAGGCAGGGAGGCCGGCAGTACATAGAGACAGCACCAATAGCAGCTAGAGCCAACTAATTCTAGTCTTGTCCCCATTGACCTCCCTGCTGAGTTTGACAAGGGGCAACACTGAGACTAAGAAGGAGGAAGGTGACAAGCAGAGCTACCTCCTGCAATGGATGTAAGGTAAAGTAAAAAGGTAAAGGACCCCTGGACCATTAAGTCCAGTCAAAGGCGACTGTGGGGTTGCCGTGCTCATCTCACTTTCAGGCCGAGGGAGCCAGCGTTTGTCCACAGACAGCTTTCTGGGTCATGTGGCCAACATGATTAAACTGCTTTAGGCGCAACGGGACACCATGACGGAAACCAGAGCACATGGGAACGCCGTTTACCTTCCCGCCACTGTGGTACCTATTTCTCTACTTGCACTGTTGTGCTTTTGAACTGCTAGGTTGACAGGAGCTGGGACAGAGCAAGGGGAGCTTACCCCGTCATGGGGATTCGAACCACCAACCTTCTGATCAGCAAGCCCAAGAGGCTCAGTGGTTTAGACCACAGCTCCACCCGCTCCCTCTAATGGATGTAAGACAGCAGGCAGGCAGGGGCTGGCTCAGGGTGGACTGAGGTTCCTGAGGCAGTGCCCCATTCATCCTAATGGGTGAGTCTCTACTACTGAAATCCAAGGTGCTAGCCAACTCTGACATCAGTAAGAACGAAGAAGCCTCACTATCAAAACCATTGCTTGGTATGATGGCCTCGGGGGGTAGGCACCTATAATCAGGGAGGAAATGTGGACATAAGAGGTAGAGTTTTATAACTAATTCAAATCAGACTTGCACAAATTCTTTCAAAGAGCTTAAAAGCACATTGGGGCAAGTAGCAGCTTCCTAAGGAGCTTTAACAGGTCAGAAATGGTGCTCTGGTGGGTTCTGGTAGCTAGGGGAGAGGAAGGCCACTTTTGGCCCCTGGGTCTGCAGTTCCCTACCCCAGTATAGACACACTGCTGAAGGCCCAAATGGTCTGGCTTGGTACAAGCTAGCAGCTTATGCTCCAATTCCCCTCGCAAGCCCAGGCCAGCTAGGACAGAGTTTGGAAAGGGAGGACAGAATTTGCTGCTCTGTGGTTTGTCATGCTATCCTGAAAGAAAAGTGTGTGTGTGTGTGTGTGTGTGTGTGTGTAATCTTCTGCTCTCCTTCTCTGCTCTCTCCCCTCCTTCCACCCCCTCTCACTTGCTTCTGTACAGAAGCCCTAACTAGCCTAATGAAAAACGCAGCCTGGAAGGGAGACCGCAGCTCACACAGGTCTCTCTTGGCATGACAGACTATCTTGGAGGCCTAATGTCAGCAAGGGGCTGGACGAGAAGCAGCCTTTCATTGGGTTTGTCTTACTGAGAGGAAAAACAGCTTTGTGTAATAACTTTATGGCAACTGTTGGCAGAGGATTTTGCGCTGCATACTGAAAAGGGAGACATTTCTGACCGCAACCCGACGAACCGCACTTGTTTACTCTGGCTCCCGGCCATTAGTTGTTCATAGGCTTTCTGTCTCTGCTCAACATGTTCCAGTCTTGGGGGCTAAAAGTTATTGCCAGCAGTTTCCAGGACATTCCGCTAGGCTAAGCAAAATTGCCCTGAGCAATAGTCAGAAACCACGGGGGTAGTACTTTTTAAACATAGGCCATTTTCGGAAGAAGGAGGAAGAAGGAAGGAAAGGGGGGAGGGCAGCGAAATGAAAGATACTGAACACCCTCCCTGCCTGGCTTGTGGTCTCTCTCTGTGTGCTTTAGAATACCACGTAGGAGGAGAGATTAACACCCTCCATCCGAACAATATGCAGATATGTCTATGTCACACAGAGTGGCATCTACTCATGCCACTGCGGAAGCCTTGTGGGCCGAGGCAACAAGGGAGAAGATTGTTCGGTTGCTTTCAGCTCCATCGTAACAGATGAGTGCCACATGTCTGGCAGGCTTGCCTGTGCAGGGAGAGATGGCTTCATGTGGTGCCTGAAATGCTGTGTATGTACGTGACTCATCCCTGTGTCAGTTGCAGTGGGCTATTTCATCACAGTAGGCCTGTGTTGCCCTTAGGAACTTCATGCCAGAGATGGGGAAGCCTGAGGCCCTTCTAGATGTTGCTAGGCAACAACTGCCATCATCCCTGACTGCTGCAGGCATCTGATGGGAGTTGGAGTCCAACAACTTCCGGAGGACCTGTATACCTCTGAATACCTGTGAGGATGTTGTCTAGTGGAACTTGGGAGGAGTATTCATGGAGGAGTATTCATGGAGGAGTATTTATGGTGACTACTAGCCACGATGGCTGTGCTCTGTCTTCGCTGTTGGGGGCTTTAAGCCTTGGAGTACCGGATGCCTGGAATTGCAAGGAGGCAGAGTACTGTTGCACTCAGACCCAGATTGCTGGCTTCCCATCGGCATTTGGTTGGTCCCTGTGATTAGATGGGCCTTTGGTCGATCCAGCAGGGCTCTCCTTATGCTCTTATGACCTGAGGTTCCTTACTTTATGATTCAGCTCCCACCTATATTAGCATTGTCACTGAAAGGGCAGGGTGTGTGTCAGGGATGTACTATAGCTCTAAAGGCTTTTTTGCACAATCACAGAAACTTGGGGCCTTAGACCAAGCCAGAATGTTACTTTAATAAAATATATGCAAATTTGAAAAGAATGATTATGGCCCCCTCCAGACATCTTTTCCCCCCATACATATATTAGGATCTGTACTCATGACACTTTTGGGGGACAGTTACATGCAATCCAATTTTCAATACTGTTTGTGTCTGCAAATATTTTGGGGCAGTCACACTGCTTCCTGTCTAATTGGTGCATATCCCATAACTTCCTGCTGAAACCCCATTCCTTTTTATACCGCAGATGTTCAAGTTTCTTTCGGGCCTGCTTTTGTTGTGCTTTAGCCTCTCCAGACAGCAATCCTGTGGTAGCACTGGGGACTCATCAATGAACTATTATACACTATTATCGTATCCAGAAAATGTTACAGAATGCACCGTCAATAAAACTCCACTCTGGAAGGGCCCAGTAATTGAAACAGAAGTGTACTACACTGTGGCAGAGAATACTGAAGTAACCTGTGTGCTTTCTCAGTCTGTTGACTGTTGGCGGGCAACTTCAAGAGCCCTCCTGCTCTTCCTCAGTATGGTTCTTCATCTCCAAAATGGACTTTGGCTGGGCAGCCCTTCAAATAGAGGACTGTCCACTGCATGGTAGGACACTCTAATAGTCAATACAGGACCAGGTGAATAAATGATCTGATTTGGTGTGCTGATAGCTTTTCAGTGGCACCCAGCTGAGGTCTCTCCCCCAAGTGTTAAGAGTGAACAGGCCCAAAGTATGTCTTGTTTATGCTTTGAACCTCTATGTCTTTCAAAACCCACCCCAGCCCTATTCATTGATTGGTCTCTTCCACATTGGTTGCCATCTGCTTAATGCAGCTGTCTTTTGAAGTAAAGGAAAAGAGGCTTCTCTGGAAAAGGAGAGCCAAGGCAGGGGAAATTCACCAAAAGTTTGTAGCTATTTGTGGGCTTCAGAGAAAACTGTGGAGTCTAAGCCAGGTTTCTGCAACTCGGTGCCCTCCAGATATTGTATGACTACAACTTCCATCACCCCTGACCGTTCGGACTGGGGCTGGTGGGGGGGTGGAGATCAAAACATCTGGATCACCAGACTGAAGAAAGCTGACATTTCATTTCTTCCTTTCCTTGAATGTACTGCAATCAACTGATAATAACACACCAATAAAAATGTGTGTGTACCCCCCGCCAACTGTTCCTCCTGCAATTTTTATTGACGTTGGGCATTTTAGCTTTCAAAAGTAGACAGCAGCCAAGGAGGAAAGGTAGACAGGTGGGGGGGTTGAGGGAAGGCAAGTGGTCACATCAAACTGGAGGTGAGGAGAAACATTTGACACCTCCTCCAGCTCTGCTCTCTGTTTTTCATTTCCCTAAATCACTCCCAGCTGGGGATTGTATATTTTCAGTGGCCTCTCCCAGAGATGTGGAGATGGCAGGGCTCCTAACACCAGCTAAGCCCATCTGAGGTGCTGCTACATATTTATAGGACGTCGGTCCATATCAAGCTTTGGGGGACTCAGATCTGGAGACTCAAGGTCATCCCCCCCGTCCCGTCCCCCGATATCCTTTCTGTTTGTATCCATGATGATTTGTGCTCAATATTTTTTTATTATGTTCATGTCCCACCTTTTTCTCCAAAGAGCTCAAGGTGGCATACATTGTTCTCCCCCTCCTCATTTAACCCCCACAACAACCCTGTGAGGTAGGTTAGGCTGAGAGGCACCCAGTGAGCTTCATGGCCTTTGGGGGAATTTGAACCCTGGTCTCCCAGGACATGGCTCTCATAACAAGGTGCTTATATGCCTTCAATTCTCTTTTCACCTTCAAAAGTTTCCGAGTGGACATGTTGCTTCCTATTGCTGTGGGTGCATGCCCCATAGCTTCCTGCAAAAATCCTGGGATATTTCATACCACAAATGCTACTGTTGAAAGTGTGTGTGTGTGTGTGTGTGTGTGTGTGTGTGTGTGTGTGTGTTTCTCCTGCTTTTGTTGTACTACAATGCAATAATATCCCTCTTTGCTATCTGTTTATTTGTTGTGTGTATGTTGTTTATTAATTGAGGTTTCTTTTATTTTGTTTGGTGGTAATTGTTTTTCTTGTTTGTTGCAAGCCACTTTCAGAAGCCCAAACTGTAAAAGTGGGATGTAAGCAATTTTAATAATAATAATAATAATAATAATAATATCCCCCTCCCTTTTCACATTTAAAGGATTTTAGTTCATACTATGAATTTATGAATACACATTGTTAATCTGGTTTTACAGTAGCTATAATCCAGCACTAATTGCAGTAGCTTCAGTCACAGAATACAACAACTGAGCGCTTGAATTGTGCAACCAAATCTGTCCTTCATTTGCACAAACTGGTGTCTGGATTCCATTTCTCTTTGCTCTGTGTGGGCTTCCCTCTTATTGGAAGAATTATGAATGGGTGTACAACTGTTTGCAGTTACATAAATAAAGCAGACACTGTTCATTACCATTGCTGTCATCCATTTGTTGCCACATTCTCAGCAGATGTCGGTGGGTAGCATGTTTACTTTCAAATAAGCAAATAAACAAAGTTCCATGTTTTAGCTGGTGAAAATAATTTATTTATTATGAATCATGCCTATTAATTAGCATGCTGCCAATGATGAAGTCCGGGTAGATTAGCAGGCACCCCACAAGAAAGAGACATATTTACACAGAAGCCTGCTGACTGATATCATGTCATAGCGTATCAGAAGGTTACAGTTGTAATTTAGCATTTCTGCATGATTTATTGCATGTTAATACATACATATTTGTGCATCTCCAACTTGCTTTCAATCGGCGTGAACTTCCCTCATGGCTCTGCCTCGGGAAGAGAGAAGAAGAAAACATGGATTTTTGTACAAAATGCTGGTACACACTGGAACTGAGGATTTCCCTGAAGTGACCCTGCTCTTCTAATGCCCAATTCTGTGTCCTGTTCTATATATGAAGCCTTTCACTTTGTGGAGCGAAAAGGGGGGAATTATTTGGTGCATGGCTATTGCAGCTTAGGGCAGGAGCTGCCAACCTGGTGCTCAGGGTCCCATAGAGGTCTTCCTTGGCATCCACAAAGTCTTCTCCAACTGCTGAAATTAGGCTTGAATAAAGCAACATCACAGGCAACAGAACAGGCTGTGGTGTGTGCCTGACTGTTATATGTGTGTGGTGATCACAGCACACACACACACACACACACACACACACACACTACAACTAATCAACAATGTGGCAGCCAGACTGGTGACTGGGAGTGGCCACAGAGACCATATAACACTGGTCCTGAAAGACCTACATTGGCTCCCAGTATGTTTCCAAGCACAATTCAAAGTGTTGGTGCTGCCCTTTAAAGCCCCAAACAACCTTCACCCTGTATACCTGAAGGAGCATCTCCACCCCCATCGTTGGGTCTAGCTCTGAGAGCCTTCTGGCAGTTCCCTCACTGCAAGAAGTGAGGTTATGGGGACCAGGCAGAGGGCCTTCTCGGTAGTGGTGCCCGCCCTGTGGAACACCCTCCCATCAGATATTAAGGAAATAAACAGCTATCTGACTTTTAGAAGATATCTGAAGGCAGCCCTGTTTAGGGAAGTCTTTAATATTTGATGTTTTCTCATGTTTTTAATATTATATTGGGAGCCACCCAGAGTGGCTGGGGAAACCCAGCCAGATGGGCAGGGTATAAATAAGAAATTATTTATTTGTGTGTGTGTATGTGTGTGTGTGTGTGTGTGTGCGCGCGCGCGGTATATATATGTAAATGTAAATTTAGCCCAGTTTTGATTACTCTGGCTGGCTGGGAGTGACTCTCCAAAGATACCTGAGAACCATTGGCAATCTTAGTAATGATGGATCAGTGATTTTACTCCAATATAATGCAGCCACATCTATTTAATTCCCATATATATTTTCTGAGGACAGTGTCATAGACACAGCCTAGTAGGAATGCAAACTCTTATTCCAAAAGGCCCCTTTTGAGAAAAAGTATGTGTATAACCAGTTAGAATACCATTCTCTCCCCCCCTCCATGTATGTATTCTGGGATCATCTTCAAATGTCATCCCGCAGGTGCCAAGCATTACAGCAGCGTTAATTCTCCCTGCGGTTCTATCACTGTGGGATATGGGATTCAGAAGCATTGGGGATTGGGAATGTTACAGATTTTGGCTACCCACAGATTATTTGGTGTCCAGTGCAGTGTTAGCGGACAGAAGAAAATTTCTGGCATTCGAGCATTATGACCTTCATCTTGAAAGGACTGAGTGGGGGATATGATGCCAGTATATGATGCAGAAAGGTGGTGGAAGGAGAAAAAGGCGTATTTGTGGTGAAGAAGACAGGGGAAGCTATCAAGAACATGATTATCCTCCCGCCATAGCCTAGTCTAGAATGTTGATCGTATAACAGAAAAAGTTTGCCCGCCTCTGGTCTAGACATGTCACTGCGATACAATGATTGAAGCATTGAACTAGGGCCTGAGGAGCCAGGTTTCAAATCCCCGGTGGATGGCCTTGGGCCAATCACTATCTTTCAGCCTAACCTACTTCACAGGGTTGGTGTGCAGTTAAAATGGAAGAGTGGAATCATGTCCATTTAGGAAAGGTGAGTTATAAATGCCATAAATATGCAGACAAACAAATGGGGATATAAGTGTCCTTAGGGTATAAGAGGTCCTGACTTCTGTGGGGTGTGAAACACAGAGCAGTTAAATACAACATTCCTAGAGTGGACATGTTTAGACATGAAGAGGGATGTTTGTCCAGCCAGTAGATAAACTTCCTGTTTCCTCCTGTGCCGGGACAAACTTCCTCTTCATGTGACCAGAGGTGAGTGTGACTTTACCTGTGCAGGTAACAAAAGCACAGGACTGGCCACCACATCTCTCTCTTCTCCATTTTGCTTTCATCGAAGAAGCATCAGCCTGAGATGCTCTCTTGGCCAAAAAGGACAAAGGAACTATCTCCTTATGGGATAGATTCCAAGTGTATATATTTTGTAACTTAAGCCTGCCTTCAGGGATCCTTTTGTGAACTGAATGAAACTGTGAGTAAACTATTTTATACATGACTGTGTTACGTCTATCTTATTAGGAGGGAATAAAAGGGGAATTACCAGGAAACTTATTTTAGAGGCTTAAACAAGCCTGGCAAAAACGTTATCCGCTGTGTAAGTTTAAAACAGGGAATGTTACTCTGCTAAATTGTAGAACTTGTTAACACAAATTGGGAAGGATATAATTAAACAATATATCCTCTCCTGCCTCCCTGAACATTCCCACAACTTCAAATTCATCTGGGGGGGGGGGCGGATAGAGTGGCTGCATTTTTGTAGTCAGGGCCGGGAGCTGTGTGGCAGAGCACAAATCATGCCAACATTCAATCCCTTGGCAAGGAGCAGGAGGTAAGAATGACTTCTACTCTACCCGAGTCTCTGAGGAGACTCTGGATGTTAGACAATACAGGGCTAGATGGACCTGTTGCTCAGTTTAGCAGATTCTTATGTCCACTCTGAACTGAGAATTCCTGGTTGATATGTGACTGAGATAACTCTATCTCATAACCTACATGAATGTAAGTGTCCTGACTCTCCCTACTATCCCAAGAATCCTGTGATCTGTAGCTTGGCAACTCCCTGCTATTTCATAACTCAAGGGAGAGGTAATGGATATTAAACCAGTCTGGACTGTAGTGTGGTCTCACCACTCAAACCAATCCCAGGTCAAAGTCAAACACTCTGCCTGTTAATAAATGCTGGCTCTGAATCAGCTCCCTGTCACATCTGGGAAAAACTTGGTCCTTTCACAGCTGCTGACAGATGGTTTTGTCCAAAAGAGTTAAACCATAGCAAAGAAGAAGAAGAAACTTCTTCAGCCAGTTAGCTGGGCCCAAGAGTAGAGTTAAACAGGCCCAACTCCGAGAACACACAAGATACCGTATTTTTCGCTCTATAACACGCACCAGACCATAACACGCACGTAGTTTTTAGAGGAGGAAAACAAGAAAAAAAATATTCTAAATGAAACAGTGGGTGTATGATTTTTGTGGTTCATGCTGTGGCCACAGACATGTGATCTGACAGTGAGTTTGGAGTAGCCCAATGCAAAAATCCTGAGGATCCATGTGGATCCATGCTTTGTAACCACGTTTTTGCACCATTGCAGCCCCAGGCAACAGTGGGTGCGTGATTTTTTTGGTACAGACTGTAGCCATGGACATGTAATGTGATCTGATGGTGAATTTGGGGTGACCCAGTGCAAAAATCCTGAGGATCCATGTGGATCCGTGCTTTGTCACCACGTTTTAAATGGGGAGGGAAGGAAAGCAAAAGCCCCCCCCCCCCCCAAGCCAGACAGGATATACGAAGTATGATTTCTTTTTTATTTACGGTATTTCTTTTTTTGCCACCTCTGTCACTGCAACCTTTGCTCTGTGCTTGCACACTTTTGGGCAATAGGGCATGTAACACACTTTTTTTCATCTGCCATGATGTAGAAAATCAATTTTAATGTCCCTATATAAAATGCCTAGTGAAGCAGAAGGGTATTACATCAGCCACTGTATTAAGGCTAAACGTTTGAAGAACAGCTCTCTATGGGGGGGGGGGGGAGACTAAATTCCATTTTCAATCAATTGTTATTGTGGCAGCAATTATCAGTGTATAGCGCACAATGAGGAAAAGAACTTTAAAAAAATATATAAAAAACATTCTCACGTTATACTTCAAAGAAGAGTATTAGGCTTTTAATGAAGGGGAGAGGAGAGATGCTGTAATCCTCCTGGCTCAGGAGATTCTGATTTACCAGCCGCGTGTAGAAAGTATAGATTAAGATATTTGATATACAGCATATAAATCCAGAGATTTCCATGTCTCACTCTGCAATCCAGCCTGCTGTTACTTACGAGCAGGGAAGCAGGGTTTCTCTTCCAAACAAGCATACTGTCTCCCTCCAGCAGTACATTGCTTGGAGAAGCTGTAATTTGGAGGGGGCCTGGGGGCAGGGCTCTCTGCTTTTGGAAAAGAAATGAGAAACCTACCATTGTAAAGCAAAAGTCCCCCCCCCCCCACCCAAGCCAGCCCTCTCTCTCTCTCTCTCTCTCCCACCTGCATGCTTTTGCTTTTCGGCTGCCTGCGAGTCCCTAGAGCACGGAGAGGAGGAAGTGGTGGGCTGGAGCCTGCACGCAGTGTGACTAGGAAAGAATTAGAAGGAAGGACTCCTTTCCTTAACCCTCTGCTTGCCAGGAGGGCAGGGGATTCCCTGCTCTTTGTTGAGTTTGAGCAAACGCAGCAACAGAAGCGGGTGGGCAGTAAGACCCTGAGGCAGAATGCAGGAAAGCTTCCGCCTTCCCCCTTCCCTCCGCCCGCCCGCCCGATCTTTTTTTTGCTTGATTTTTGCCTATTTTGCCCCTGCGCTCCGGCGAGTCAGCTCCAGGGTCCACACATTCGCTCAATAACACGCACAGACATTTCCCCTTACTTTTTAGGAGAAAAAATCTGCGTGTTATAGAGCGAAATTTACGGTATATAAAGGAATCGCCAGCAGGGAAGGAATGTGTGCACATTCTCTGCCAAAACCAATCCCACCATGGGAAAGAGAACAAACCGATGGCTTCTTTTGCAAAGGCAGATTCTAGAACCTTCTAGACCACAGTGGTCTCTTCAGGCATGGACTTGTGTCAACCCAGCTATGCTGACAGAATGAAAGAGCTCAGTTCCCCTGCTGAAGGGGAGCATGGGGGATGGTGTTGTCATCATGCAAACATTTTTCCAGGGGTGTTCTCCACATAGATTCAGTTATGGTCTGAGTCACTGGAATTGCTTCACATGGATCTCCATTGCCTCATCCAGTGACCCAGTTTAAACATGGACTATATGCACACGGTACACTTAAAATACAGTCAAAGCATGTGGATTTCCCCCAAAGAACTCTGGGAACGGTAGTTTACCACTCACACCACTACAGTTCCCAGCACCCTTAACAAACCACAGCTCCCAGGGTTCATTGGTGGGAGCTATGTGCTTTAACTGTGTTTTAAATATATGGTGTGTACACAGCTTAAATGCTGTTATACAAAAAGCAGTTATCTGTATTGGCATCTTATGTAGCCACACCAGGGCCATTGCTAGAAGTGCTTAAAAGGCTTGGGGCACAGGCCCATGATACTAATTTGCATAATATTTGCATATGTTGGTGTCCCCTGAGGCTCCCCTTAGCAATGCCCCTGACCCACACCATGGGTAAAAGGCACTTCTCACATGAAGCAGCCCATGTTATGTAGCATTATTTGCACTTCAAAGATCCGTGGCCCAAAGGAATGCACTGACTGCGCACAAATCCTTCCCATGTATATGATACTCCCTGATAAGTGATGTTGCCAAGGCAGCATCAATCATGTCTGAATCAGGACGTAAGATATATTGACATTTCAAATTGCATGGCCCATTTCATTTCAGGTGACTTGCGCAAGCATCAAGGTGGGTATTTTGAAATCAATGCAGTTACCTTGGCTGACACATTAGATGTACAATGAATGAATGCAGCTTTGCTGAAAGAAATGGGAGTCCAACACACTCCTCATTACTTAGAGGACTTTAAAATATCCAAGGAATTGACTTTCCTCTGCTGAGATACTGGGAGCAGCAGATAAAAAGAACATGATGGAAGGATGCTCAAAGATTAAGGATGTGCTGTCCAGGAACGGCAATTTCTTCTCCAGCAGCTCTAAAATAAAATAATAATAATAATAAAATGAATTTGAGATGAATCTGTTATTGGTGAGTGCAATTCAGAGAGCTTGATACATTTGCGAGCTAATTCACCCATTGTGTTAAATTAGTTTTTTAATTCTTACTCTGTCCTGATGTAAATGTTTGAAACCCATTGGTTATTACAGGTAGATCAAAATACTTGGTCCAATCAGATTGCCTTTCAAAAAAAATTAATGCTCTTTAATGGATCTTCTGTTTTTCTGTCATCTGACTTGTAGATTTTTAATGGTGCAAGTACAGTGTAATGGTTAGAGCAGGGATGAAGGAACTGTGACTCTCCAGGTGTTATCATAGTACAGCTCCAATCATCCCTGGCCCCTGCTCTCATTCATCTGAAGCGACTTCTGCTGAAGATTGTACCTTTGGTCTGTTGCTTTTGCACACAAGAAGCAGATATCCCTCCCTGGTGGACACACCAGTGCCAGCAAAAGGAGCACTGTGGATGACATGGCCTGTCACTCATAGAAGCCTTGTCATGGAGCAGCAGAAGATCAGAGGAGGCTGATACCAGATGATGTGCTATATAAGCGCATTGGTTACTCAAAATACCTCCGATATAGGCTTCCCCTACAAGGTGTTATCAGCACTTCCAGGTGTATTTCTCAGTCCCCATCCCACTTTAAGGCACCATGTTTGGTACAGGATTCACCATCCAGAGAATCATTTGCCTGGTCTACATGAGCAGAAGACAAGATGTTGAAAGAGTTTGTGGACATTCCTAGGCTAGAATGCATTTCTACATAATATAAAACTACCTGCATGTACAAAACTAGGTGTCAGGGACAAAGATTCTGATATAGATTTCTCCTGGAGAGGCTAATTTTCTGGCCTGTGTGTGTGTGTGTGTGTGTGATTTTTTGAAAATGAGACTCTACTCCCACCCCACCACGACATGATGTGATAAAAGACTTAAGCTGTCACAATTTGTCCTCCTACACGCTGTTTACATAGACCAGGTATAATGAGCCCGAGTTTGTTTGACAAGGCTACTGCCATTTTTCTTGTGATGGGCACTCTGATACCCTGGAGAGCTATGCCCAACATTTTTAGACAATGCTGCGTTTGAAGGACCAGTGACACAACTCTGTGTCAAGCTGCACCCTGTCATTCTAAATCTCAGAAGTTAGGGTACAGGAGAGGTTGTTTGGCCTATAGCAAAGGCTCCCTCTGCCATGCAAAATCATTTCTGCAAACCAAGATAACACACACACACACACACACACACACACTTGCTTTTTTTGCAGAATGTATACAGGTTACAGAATTCATCACGGCATGGGGATCTTTTGTAAGCACAAAGTTTCCATTGGTCTGGTTATAGCTGAAATGGGAGGAATACACGAAGCTACCAACCACCAAGTCAGAGTTTTGGTCCATCTAGCTGAGCCTTGACAACTCTTGGCTGACAGAGGCTCTCCAGAGTTCCAAAGAGAAGTCTTCCCCAACTTCAACCAGAGATAAGAAGAGCCTGTTCAATTTGATGCTGTGGGAAACCCACAAGCAGGACCTGAGAACAAGAGCACTTTCTGTGGCTTCCAACAACTGGTATTCAAAAGAACTACTGCCTTGGATCATAGAGGCAGAGCATAGCGATCATGACTAGTAGCCATCGACAAGCTTTTCCTCCATGAATTCATCCAATCCCTTTTAAAGCCATCAGTTTATCCATGTGCTGTGTGAAGATGCCAGGGAACTGATCTGGGACCTTCTACCTGTGCAGAAAGTGCTCTCCCATTGAGCGAGGACCTATTCCCTGAATGCCTATGTTATGTGGACCAGCCCTTTGTCAATAGGAGCTACAGCACAAGGGCACAAGTGTCTTGTGGTGCCGTCTCCATAACTGACCCTAACTGCAGTGTGTGGTTCAAGAGCACAGCAGGAACCTTGTAGTATCTGAGACTTGCGGCTGCCATAGATGCAGCACCAAATGAAGGAGCCTCAGGGGTTTCTTGCTCTTCCTTTTTTGCAAAAGCAGCCTCTCTCTGCTTGGTCTTTTGAAGAATATCCCCTGTCTCACAAATAAAGGAGCACATTACATTGTTGATGTCAACACTGATTGGTGAAGACACCAATAAGAAGGGTGCTGCTAAGGAAAGAGAAATATTAACTGACAGAGACTCTGAATCGATGGCATCTCTCTTCCTGCTGGAGGGATTTCACCTCATTTAAAAGCAGCAGGCTTTGATGAAATAATGTATTCCTCCTCACCTCTTCCTCAGTTGTGCACCCAAATGAGAAGCTATCAGCTGCACGATCTTTTCAAAGCAACTCTTAAGTCAAATTACATTCAACTGGCAAAACCTTTCACTCACAAAGATCCTTCAGATGGCTGATGTCTTCTGACCTCCCCAAGTCAATGTAGGAGCCACTGTGCACATGGTACATCCCTTAAGAGCTACCAAGGGGTGGAAGTCTCAGGCATCTTGGCTATCATGTCAGAGTTGCATGTGGGCAAGGAGGACAACATAACTTATGAATATATTTATTTTGCAAGTTTTCCATACTGCCTGACAGCATTTCAGACACAACTGCCTGTGAGTCATTGAGGATTGAATATTGAACAATTGATGGCTGAGACATGTGCATGTGTGAATCAGTCAGTGGGTTTTTAAAAGAAGTAAAGTAAAGTTATTGCTGTAAGCCCCGATAATTTGGCTTAGAAAGAGTAAGTCTCAGGGGAAGCCCCACAAGAGCCCATTGAAGTAGTCATGAGTTACAGTGGCCAAGCTATCCATGTCCTGGAAAGGTCAGAGGCAGAGTATCAGCCTATGTTGATCATAGGCATTCTTCACCACAGAGGCTTCTTAACCCTCCAGTGAAGAGAAGGTTCTAGGTAGAAACTTCCCAAAATCATATACCTGATATGACTGGAGGAGCACAATGATTTTGAGCATTTTCAGTCTGGATTCAGGTCCTGTCTAGGGACAGAACTGGCCTTGGCCACTCCTTTTTCTGGAGAAGGACGGAAGTGCAACCTTGTTGCTCTTGCTTGATCTCTCAGCAGCTTTCGATACAATGGACCATTATAACCTTCTAGGACTGTTGCCGTGAGGGCACTGTTTTACAGTGGTCCTATTCCTTCTTGTAGGGACACGGGTGGCGCTGTGGGTAAAACCTCAGTGCCTAGGACTTGCCGATCGTATAGTCGGCGGTTCGAATCCCCGCGGCGGGGTGAGCTCCCGTCTTACGGTCCCAGCTCCTGCCCACCTAGCAGTTCAAAAGCACCCCTAAGCGCAAGTAGATAAATAGGTACCGCTTTATAGCAGGACGGTAAACGGCGTTTCCATGTGCTGCGCTGGTGCTGGCTCGCCAGAGCAGCTTCGTCACGCTGGCCACGTGACCCGGAAGTGTCTCCAGACAGCGCTGGCCCCCGGCCTCTTAAGTGAGATGGGCGCACAACCCTAGAGTCGGACACGACTGGCCCGTAAGGGCAGGGGTACCTTTACCTTTACCTTTATTCCTTCTTGTAGGGCTGTATCCAGTAATGGCTGCGAAGCATTATGTGTCTGGTTTCCAGATCCAGGAGCTGAGGAGTTTATCAGTTCTGGAAAGATCTGCACTGAGGAGTGACCAAGGCCAGTTCTGTTCCTAGACAGGACCTGAATCCAGACTTAAAATGCTCAGTCATTGTGCTCCTCCAGGCATGTCTGCAACTGAACCGTCACTGCTGTCTTTAACACCTTACCCAGAAAATGGAAATATTTATGTTCAGGTGACAGCTGTCAAATACCTCAAGGTCTAGGAAGGCTTATTTTAGGAGGGTCTGTATTATTGCCTCCTTCAATGTGGCCGCACTGCTCCCTCATGCTGAGACGTGTTGACCACTCCCTGGACCCACCCAGCCAACCCCATCAGCTAGCTTGAAGAAGCCGTGATGGGCAAAAAACAAGCGAGCATGTCATGAGTTCAGCTGCTATAAGCACCTCATCCACATCCTCAGACCTCATCAGCTGAAACTGGTCCCTCAAAATCAGGTTAGATGTTATACAAGACATCTCACCTGACTCCCTAATAACATCAGCATTCAAGTCAGCATGGAGAAAAGCAATTTTGCCCTCAAATAAGGCGTCCACTTACACCAAAAAAAGTGGGCAAATATATGCATACACTTTGCATAATTTATATGTACAGGTGCAAATTTAGAAGTAATTGATTTAAATAGAAATGCAGTATGTCTCATCATAATGGAGAAAACTGGGATTACTGGGATCAGGTGACCCATGCCTGCTCAATCTAATGTCCAGCTTCGAATTGTTGGTGGTCCACTTCAAACTCTCCAGCTCTTCCTTCTTGCAATATTTATTATTATCTTAAACCGGACTTGAACCACACCTTTCTTCAACTAGAGGACTGTATTCTGACACTCCCTTGAAAGAGAGAACTGTTCTTTGTAAAATAAGAAACATGGCCACCCTATCCTCAAACTGCCTGGCAAATTATTTCCAGCAAAGCTCTAATAGTTCCAACACTCCATTGTTTTATCTGCCTAGATATATGCTGTCAGAGAAGATCATGTGTAGCTGGCATTGCTGCGTTGTAGATGACCTGGAAGCACATGCAGTACCTTGGCACCTGAGATAAACAAGCTGTTTTGTGTGGACTCAAACCCTACTCACATGTAGGTTCTGCCTCTAAGGTGTGTGTGACACAACCTCTGCCCCTAGACCCTACCCAGGTACCAAGATTTTCATTCCAAGATGTTATGTACTGAGTTGAATGGGATCCAAAAGGCAGCAGTCTGATTGGTCCTAGAACAATAGGGTCCAGAATGCAGCAGTCTGATTGGTCCACAGGAGCCACCCAATCCAGCTCCAGGTGGAAGTGAATCTGCAACCTGATTGGCCTACAGGTGAATCGCAGAATTAGCCAATCACGTGGGGCCCATTGTGTAAATAATGTATATAAAGCAGACTTTCTGGGGGAACTTCCATTCCTCCTCACCACTATGAGCTGAATAAACAGCATGAAATCCACTCTCGACTCCAAGTATATTTCACAAGAGTTGGCAACTTTTCCACATCACCACATGAACCCCTTGCCTTTCTTTCTTTGCTTAACATCAGAGAGAGGAACCTGATGTTTTCGGACTCCTACTTCCCATCAGTCCCAGCTGGCATGGCCAGTGGTCAGGGCTGATGGGAGTTGTAGTTTTGCAACAGTTGGAGGGTCACAGGAAGTGCTGGCCCAATACATTTTGCTGCCTGAGGCAAAGGACAAAATGGTGCCCACCTTCCATGTCCAGAAGGTGGTTGGATTGAGAGCTGACTCAAACTTCAAAGCTGGCAACAGAACAGCAGAATCCCCCGGCACACCTGAGGGCTGTGGTCGAGTTTAGGAGGCGCAGGACACTCCTGCTTCTGCCCTCCAACATAGAGAAACAGCCAAAGAGGTGGTGCTGAAGCCACTCCTCAGCTTCTGCCACCTGATGCAGTTACCTCCCTTTGCCCAATAGTTGCACCAACCCTAGTCAAAGGTTCGCCACCCCTGCTCAACAATATGGAACAGGAATGGCCAAATGTCCAGCATGAAGATGTCAGAGTACCAGATACCTTCTATTACACGAAGCCACTATAAATGTCTACAAATGTGAGGTCGCTGTCAGCGCCTCATGCCATCATTTCTTCACTGTGTGCTCTCTTTCAAAGTAGTAACCAAAACTATTGTACCCGATCAGTGGTAGGTAATCACTGCTAAATTATAGTCTGTTAATAGAGATTCTTCACATTACAAGAATGTGTAACAAGTACTTAAAAGAATAATTTAATCTTAGAAATGATTAATGATAAGATATTTTCCTCTCTTGTCAAAACAAATGACTTGCTGAAAGTGAGATGGTGGTTCATCAACTTTTTTCGCAGGATAGTCGCAGATTTAGCCTACACATTTGGTTCTACACAATCACTCACTCAAATCTGCTTTCAAGAGGGAGGAGGGTTTTCTCAGTATAATCTCACCCGGAGGGGGTCAGTGGAAATAAGCAGGTTTTTCAGGCGCTTAAAAAGGCAACAACGGTATACAGTATAAAAGAGCGAGAAGCGTCTAATTCATTTTCGTCTTCAAAACTATAGATATATAATTTAAGTGGAAGGAATCAATATTAATTTAGAAAATAATGAATATGCTCTCTTTCTAGCCTGTTCCACCCCCTCCTCCTCCGCTTTTTTCTGGCTGTGTGTCTGTTGCCATGGCAATGGGGTTTGCTCACTAAGGGGAACAGCGCTGGGGTTAATTTTGCCAGTACTTGCCACTGTCTTTGCTTACCCTGGTTTGCTTCTCTTGTGTTTTGGCTGGGTCCACCAGGGTCAGTGGTGGTTGGGTAATTTAAGACTCTGGGCCTCACATTCTCAAAGAGAACAGTACCTCTTTAGATGGCATTGTGCATTCTGCATGACATTCTCCAGGCAAATGCATCTCTGGGGATGATCAGAAAGCTTCCTGCACGCAATGGTGGCTGGTGCCCATTGGGAATGGTGATACCAGTGGTGGACTTTGGGCGCTCAAATTTCAGCGGTGCTCTGGGTGATGCTCAAATTCAACACCACCCCCACTGCTCATGCTCCATTCTACAGCATTGATTGATTGATTGATTGATTGATTGATTGATTTTATATACCACCCTAAAGCCACCTGGACTGGATGTAAGACAACAGACAGGTGGAACTGACTGAGGACAGATGGAAGTTAAGAACATAGGAATAGCCCATCTAGTCCAGCATCCGGTTCTCACTGGCTAACCAGATGCCTAGGGAAGCCAGAGAGCAGAACATTAGCCCAAGAGCCCTCTCTCCTCCTCTGGTTTCCAGCAGCTGGTATTCAGAAGCATTGCTGTGGAGGTAGAGCATAGTCATCAGAGTTAGTAGCCATTGAGTAGGGCAGTGTCCCTTTCATCCTAATGAATGATCCTCTACTACACCTCAGATAAATTCAGAACATAAACTAGGCATTGAAAGCCTTAGAACATCATAGCTCTGGACAATCAGTGGTGATGACCTTGAAACTCAGCAATGTATTGGGTACAACCAGTGCTTTTTTCTAGTGGGACGCAGGGGTACACATCCCCCTAAACATTTTGTGACTCTTCGTACTTTTGTCCATTTACTGTATTTATTTTTCCCGATTTGAACTATAAAACAGTGATTTTTCTTGAGTCAAAACGAGAGTACCCCTAAACATTATTATTTTTTTTAGGAAAAAAGCACTGGGTACAACATCAGGCCAGCCTGGAGGGCCAAGGGGGTCTGTGTGGTGCCATTGTCATCTCTGTTTCCAAGAAGCCTCTTAATTTAGCATGGGCTTAGAGGGTTTGCATCTGGTATTGGGCCACAGAGACAGATTGGGGGACACTTCTGGACAGGCACAGGGTTGGGCATATCTATATGTGCTTCTGCGCGCACCTTTTTTTAAACAAAAAGACTGTACAATTGTACAATAGAAGGATTAAAATATCACACCCAAATTCCATGGCAATTCCTCTTGCAATCCTTGCACATTGCCTCTGTTGCTGAAATTCTATATCAAGGTATTGCCAGCTGTACTCTATTCAACAATAACGCCTATCTGTTTGAGTCTTCATAGGGCATTTACATGGCTGGTGAAAGCAATTATCCACCTCTCTTTTGTAGTTTGGGGGGTTCTGTTTACTTCCAAACAGATAGCTGCAATTTTCCTCTTGGTCATACTGGCTGGTGACTGAGAGAGGGTCAAGAGGAGTTGGTCTGCCACTGAGAAGTAAGTTGTATACTGTAGATATCGCGGTTCCACCATAATCCTTCCAGAAAAAAACATTTCAGATTTCACTCGGAGAGTATGGAAACTCGCATAGATTCATTGAAGCCCTAAGGTCCACTATGGAAACATTTGAGACTACAAAAGCAAAGTATTCTTAGAACAATTATTGTGGTTGTTTCTTGTTGGTTTTAACATAGGGCATATATGCTACCTTTTATTCTTCTTCTTCTTTTATTAAAGGAATTGGGTTTATATCTTTGAAAATCATACTATAAACACAAACTCCTTAAATCTGTGCACCAGCCAGATCTATAGCATGCCTGTGGCAGAAACCCACTTCTAAATCTCCAGCTTGCTATGGGAGAAGAAGACCTCTATCATGTGACTTTGCTGAACATAGAGATCTCCCCAAGCTAGATAATTTCTACATTCCATTCTGGAACTACAGCCTTGTTGTTTTATGAATGGACACAACACACATTTGATGACTGTCCTCCAGAAGCAAACGGGTGCTATGAGTGAGAATAAGGTTGGGGGTGTAAGCACACTTGCTAGGGAGGAAGCCCTGCTGAACAAAGTGGGAATTACTTCTGAGTAAACATGCACAATTGTGCTGTAACTCAGTGCCCTGGTTATCAGCAGTCTATCAGCAAATCAAGAGATGTGTTCAGAGAAGAATTGAATCACTAACAATCCAGGAAGTTTGCTTTTATCTCACAGCATCTTAGGCCTAGAACACATATGGCAACATTATTTTTAGATAATGAAATTAAATAGTAATATCTGATCTTCTTGGGCTGCCACAGTTTTAGCTCCCAGAGTTTCCCCTTCCTTTTGCCTTTGTCGATTGCATATGAAAGGGGGCGTTTAGTCTCCTTCAAACGTACAGCCACAGAATTGTGTGATCTCTTCTTCCCTTGGAAATACAAAAGGGTGGGCATCTTGACATGACATTTAAAAAACCTGTCCGTGGCTCTCAGTATGCTACGTTCCCTCTCCCAAGTCAAGCTTGTCACAGAGAATGTAGAACAGCAGCTAAATGATAATGATTATTTTGAAGTGTCAGATTCTGATCTTTCCCACATTGTGCCCCATGTAGGATAAGATTTTCCTAATGCATAAACAATAACTATGATTATGATTTTTGACAATGAAGGTGTTGGGGAAATGCTATTCTTGTGTAAAACCTGCCATTTTGGGGAGGGAGAGAGAGAGTAACACCCAGGACTATATGTTTTTCATCCTCCCCCCCCCCCAAAAAAAATAGAAGTCTGTGACATCTCTAGCATCAAATGAAAAGACTTACGGTATATTTTAATAGTCCAGCACTGCATTATGATGATGATGATGATGACTAGCAAACCTAGATCCCACAGTGGGGGGGGGGGGCAAGTTGCCCATAGTGGTCTCCCCCAGCAGCATGCTGCCCCCTTGCCAGATTCTAGTTGGTAGGGTGGGCTACATCACCAAGTGGCATTTCAGGCTCACTTTACATGTGTATATGCAGACCCTCCAAGTGTCCCTATTTTCCAGGGACAGCCCCGGATTTACAGAAATCATCTCACTTTCTGATATGATCACAGAATGTCCCACTTTTCCTTCGGACATCCCTATTTTCATCAGAGAAATGTTGGAGGGTATGGAGTTATGTTACCCCCTGATCCAAGTAGATAAGTGACTATACAACCTTTGGAAGACATCTGAAGGCAGCCCTTTATAGGGAGGTTTTAAAATGTCTAATGTTTTGTTATGTTTTTATATGTGTTGGAAGCCGCCCAGAATGGCTGGGGCAGCCCAGCCTTCTGGTGGTTCCCTCACCGCGAGAAGTTACAGAGAACCAGGAAGAGGGCCTTCTCGATAGTGGCACCTGCCCTGTAGAACACCCTCCCATCAAATGTCAAGGAGATAAAGAGCTACACAACTTTTAGAAGACATCTGAAGGCAGCCCTGTATCAGGAAGGTTTTAAGGTTTGATGTTTTATTATGTTTTGATATGTGCTGGAAGCCACCCAGAGTGACTGGGGCAATCCAGCCAGATGGGTGGGGTGTAAATAGTAAGATTATTATTATTATAACCCAGTCAGATGGGCGGGGAATAGTAGTAGTGGTAGCAGTAGTGGAATAGGATGTCCCTATTTTCACCAGAGAAATGTTGGAGAGTATGTATATGGGCAAGTGCACCCCAGTAATGGTTCAGACCCTGACCTAGGTATGCATTATGTTGTTGTGAAGTTGTCATTCTCCAAAGGGTAGAGTCTCCCAGAGCACATGCATTGGGATGGGACCTCCAGGTCCACTTGGAAAACATTTAATGGCCAGCACCACCCTGTTCATGATACTGTCCCTGCCCCCAACGTATGCATGTTGGGGGCAGGACTGGCATTATTAACAGGGTGATGCTAGTCACTACAGACATGCCAAGTGGGCTTTGAGCTCCATGCAGTGCAGCTGCCACTCAGCTGAGCCACATCAGCTGTAGTGGCAGCCTTGGCAGTGGAGACATGGGGTCCTGCCGGGGACTTGGCATTTGCCCCACCTTGCAGGGTGCTGGCACCAGTCTGATTGCTGTATATGCTTTTCAGGGATCAGATAACCAGACTGAATGCAACTGCTCCTCTCATCCTAATAATTCCTCTGCTGATGTGTCCTGGGACTCTGTACCCTGAGCTACAGCGCATAATTTACATGTTATTTTATTGGGGATTTAACCATGATAAGGAATACAGATAGATAGGGTATATCTTGATTTCCATCTGAAGGTAACAGGCAGTTCTGATTGCTGTATCATCTCACCCAGGATGTCTGGAACACAGTGGAGAGAACTCATTGGGTGCCAGGGAATTTGTAGCTTAGAGTTCTTCTGATACTGCATAAGCTCTTGACTGCTATAAAATTACATGGAAAATGAAAACCAGGTGCACTGAGAAATAAAGGGGAAAATGAGCAAGGGTTGTGTCACATTAATGAGCATCCTAGCCAGCAAAGATGGTCCACTTGTGGCAGGACATCAATTTCACAAGCCAAGATCCTTTGTCCTTCCCTGCAGGCACAGTACAAATAAATGTGTTTCCTTTTCTTCCTGGAATGTTGGTGCTAAGCAATACATAGCTTTTATTACCGCACCACTCTAGTGCTTTGAAAAGAGGGCAGGGGCTCATTGAAGAAATATAAAAATGAAATAGTGGAGCAATGGGATCTAAAAGTTAAGGAAATTGCTTTCTGCAAGCTGTGTAAACTTCAATTAGGAGACAAAGAGCTCTGTTCTCTTCTCAACGCTGTGCATGCTTAGCTTGCAGTGCAGGAACAAGGGAAGGGCCAGAGCTCAGAGGTAGAGCATCTGCTTTGCATGCAGAAGAACATGGAACCAATCCCCGGCATCCTCTAGGTAGGACAGAGAGAGGGAGAGAGAGAGGGAGACTCAAAACCCTGGAAAGCCATTGTCTGTCAGCATACATCATGGGTAGCTGCATGCTCTGCCAGTGTCGTTAGACTCCAACTCCCATCAGCCCCAGTCAGCATGGCTAATGGTCAGGGGTGATGGGAGCTGGAGTCCTGGGACATATGAAGCGTTGCCTGCTCCTGCTGTAAACAATACATAGCTTGATGAATCAAATGGTCTGACTTGGTATAAGGCATCTGCCTATGTGTTTAACCACCTGCAAGGGATGTGCACAGCCCCCCACCCACCAGTGATGATGATGATGATGATGATCTTATTTGTGGTCCGTGTCTCTCACTGGTTTGCCCCAGCCACTCTGGGCAGCTTCCAACAGATATAAAAGCAAAATAAAACGTCAAACATTTAAAACTTCCCAATACGGGGCTGCCTTCAGATGACTTCTAAAAGTTGTATAGTTATTTATCTCATTGACACCTGATGGGAGGGCGTTCCACAGGGTGGGCACCATGACCGAGAAGGCCCTCTTCCTGGTTCCCTATAACTTCACTTTTCGCCTTGAGGGAACCGCTAGAAGGCCCTCAGAACTGGATCTCAGCATTTGGGGTGCACAATGGGGGTGGAGACGCTCCTTCAGGTATACTGAGCTGAGGCCGTTTAGGGCTTTAAATGTCAGCACCAACACTTTGAATTGTGCTCGGCATTTGGTTTTGTGATAACCTGTTATTGTTTCATTGCCTTGCTTTCTTTGGATTGTTTTTATGTATGTGAATAATCAACAGTATGAAAATGTCTTGAATCACATTAAAATAAACAAAGTAAACACCAGGAACAAAGGATGCAGAGGCTAGGTGGGATGACAAATGAATCTGAAATTAAATTCCAGTGACTTTGCATGGGCCCCTTTGGTAGGTTTGCGCTCTAATTACTGGTTCAGACAATGCCTGTAGTTGTACAACTCTGTTTATAACAAGGCATGGTGTTAACCTGGCTAGGATCCTGTTCCCTCTTGAATCCTTGGATTTCCCCAAGCTCAGCACAGTCCACTTCCCCTCTTCTACTCATGAAGCCTGTCACTAAAAATTAAGCTCCGCGGTTTTGCCAGTCTAAGGAGGAAAATATTGGTTGGTCATCAAGTGAACTTCATTCTCTTCTCTAAGAATGATAAAATGGATCATCCAGGCAGTGGCGGAGGAAGGGGGTGGGGGTGTGGTCTGCCCCAGGTGTCATCACTGAGCAGCGGTTGACAAAATGAGGTTTTTTTAAAAAAAATAGGGCTCACATAACTTTTAGGAGTGACGTGGTGGCTTAGGCGCCTGCAGGTTCCGCGCTGCCTGAAACAGCAGTGTGGGACTTGTGTCTGCCTACTGCTTCTCCCTCAGCCGCCCTACAGCAGAGGGGGAGGCGGCAGAGAGGCTCCAAGCATTGGAGAGGCTTGCCCCGCCCCCATGGGCAGATCGCCCCGCCCCCGGCTGCAGGACACACCCCTGCACCAGGCACCCGAGGGGCTAGCTACGTTGCTGCATCCAGGTGTGGTGCATAAATATCAGCTCCAAACAAGCCTCAAGGCTTTTATAGAGAACTTGACTGGGGGACAACTGATTAGTCCAAGGGAACTGCCAAAAGAACCCATAATGAATCCGTTCCCATGAAGCAAACTCTGACAACTGGAGCATTCATCAAAGTGTGTTTTAGGTTATATCATTGCCTTGAAATGTATGCTCATAATGGAAATGCCATTTGATCTTTCCAAGTAAAACATGACTATTAAAGTCAGCGCCCAACTCTCGCCACATGATTAAACTCGAGGTTCCATAAAACCCACCTTCTACACCCTGTTTTAGATGGTATGGGGTTGTATTTCTTGACCGTTTCTCTCTGGTGTCCATGTTGGTTCTGAGTATTGACTACACAGAAAACAGTGGCAGCAAACCTACCTCTTTCTTTCACAATTTCACGATAAATTATTTGAGATTGTGTAACAGACTTCACTGACTGTCCCTATCACCATTGCACTGAAATTTAAATTGTGCATGTGTTGATAATATTTGGGGAAAGTGCATGCATTATTTTCAGGAATAAAAACAAACTGTGCTTAATAAAAAATATTGCGTGTGACAGATATAATCTGGCTTTATTGCATGTCTAAATAATTTGCCCTCTGGTGGCTACTGGAAATGGAGGGGGAGATATATAGGGTCCATCTCTACTTCATTGCATACAGGTATTAACTGGAAGTGATATGTTACAATGCTTCACAGGAGTAAATATATCACTATTAAACGTCCCTATTAAAATGACAAGTATCCTATCCTACCTTTCCCATTACATACTGCTAAATGTTCTAATCC
This sequence comes from Podarcis pityusensis, assembly GCF_964106645.2. Lineage (NCBI taxonomy): Eukaryota > Metazoa > Chordata > Lepidosauria > Squamata > Lacertidae > Podarcis > Podarcis pityusensis. The sequence continues at coordinate 29,140,499 of NC_138037.1, forward strand.
ACCTGCTGTGTGCTGCATTCATTTACACTGTGGTAACCTATGCAACGGGACGCGGGTGGCGCTGTGGGTTAAAGCCTCAGCACCTAGGACTTGCCGATTGAAAGGTCGGCGGTTCGAATCCCCGCGGCGGGGTGCGCTCCCGTCGTTCGGTCCCAGCGCCTGCCAACCTAGCAGTTCGAAAGCACCCTCGGGTGCAAGTAGATAAATAGGGACCGCTTACCAGCAGGAAGGTAAATGGCGTTCCGTGTGCTGCGCTGGCTCGCCAGATGCAGCTTGTCACGCTGGCCACGTGACCCGGAAGTGTCTTCGGACAGCGCTGGCTCCTGGCCTTTAGAGTGAGATGAGCGCACAACCCTAGAGTCTGGCAAAACTGGCCCGTACGGGCAGGGGTACCTTTACCTTTGCCTTAACCTATGCAACACTGTCTTTTTAAAAAAAACAAAAACAAATAGTTGCTTATCTTCAAGTTAAAGTAGGGATGGGGAACCTGTGGCTCCAAGTGTTATTAGACTACAGTTCCCATCATCCCTGACCACTGGCCATGCTGGCTGGAGCTGATGGGAACTGGAGTCCAGAAGACCACAGATTTCCCATCCCTGGGCTGAAGATTATGCTGGTGAAAGACAACAGTCCTGCAATTTGTTATTAACTGCTGAAAATGAGCTTGGCTGGTGTGTGAATTGGCAGGCTGTGTGTTACATGGTGCATTAATAGTCATTCATCTGCATTTCGCATGTACCATAGATAAAGAATGGGACGCGGGTGGCGCTGTGGTCTAAGTCACAGAGCCTAGGGCTTGCCGATCGGAAGGTCGGCGGTTCAAATCCCTGCGACGGGGTGAGCTCCTGTTGCTCGGTCCCTGCTCCTGCCAACCTAGCAGTTCGAAAGCACATCAAAGTGCAAGTAGATAAATAGGTACTGCTCCGGCGGGAAGGTAAACAGCGTTTCTGTGCGCTGCTCTGGTTCGCCAGAAGCGGCTTAGTGATGCTGGCCACATGACCCGGAAGCTGTACGCCAGCTCCCTCAGCCAATAAAGTGAGATGGGTGCCGCAACCCCAGAGTCGTCTGTGACTGGACCTAATGGTCAGGGGTCCCTTTACCTTTACCTAGATAAAGAACATTTATCTCCCCTCCCCCACAGCTTTAACTTCTGTTAAACTAGGTAAGGGTAAAACTAGGTAACCTGAAGGATGGTAAATCTAGCAACAAAATAAAAGCAAGCCGTTCTCAATGGCCAAAACAGGGAGAGTTAGAGTATTTATAATGAGAATTTAATTCTAGTCCTGTTTTTTCACCTTCTGGACACTTCACCTCAGTTCTGTATACCTGAAGGAGCTTCTCCACCCCCACAGTTCAGCCCAGACACTGAGATCCAGCACCGAGGGCCTTCTGGCAGTTCTCTCACCAGGGGCAGAGGAAGGGGGGGTGACAAAATGCAGAGAATATTTACAATAAAGACATAGAATCTTAGAGTTGGAAGGGACCCAAGGGTCATCTAGTCCAGCCCCCTGCAATGCAGCAATCTCAGCTGAAGCATCCATAACAGATGGCCATCCATGAAGGGAGAAACTTCCATAAACAGCCCAGTGGGAACTGAGCATGTTCAGTGATGACAGAATGCTGACTGTCGCCAAGAGGGATAAGAACAGAAAGAGGAGAAATGGAAGTGAGTAGCTTGAATGCTGAACAGCAGCACCCCACACTGCAACATTTTATTGCAGCTCCCCCTGCTTTGTCCTAATTTCTATGCAATTCCACATCAGTTTGCCAGTTTTGTGCATTGCTTCACGGGCAGTTTATAAAACAAAACTTGTTATGTTAATATTTCTGTTGTTTGTTTGTTTCATTGATGAATCACTTCCCAGGAGGCATTCTGAAGTGATTTACAGTGTAATAACATATATATTCGAGAGTTACTTATATAAAAACAGACCTACAGTTCCCAGAGTGGATTAACAATCAATCCCACAGGGAACTCTGGGAACGGTAGCTCTGGGAGGAGACTGGGGGTCTTTTAATTACTCTCAGAACCCTTAACAAGCTACAGCTATAGCTCCCAGAATTTTGGTAGCAAGCCATGACTGTTTTAAATGGCATCACGGTGCTTTAAGTGAATGTGGTCTACATTTCTAACATATTATAGAGTATATTAAGGAGGGGTACATTTTAAAATGTCCTGAGGATCCCATGCACAAATGTAGGATGCTAACATTGCATTTAATGTGTAGATAAAAACATGTGCATGCATGCACACACGCACACACACACACACACACACACACACACACACGTGGAGCTAGTAAACCTATTTCATGTTGGGTGAGTGCAAGGTGCAGTCACAATGCCCTTCATCCATAGGCTAATTGTCTATGCTTTGACCATGGTCCGCTTTAATCTCTCATTGCAAATGACCAGTTATTCCTCTATGCTGACATTTCCCCAGTTACCACCTGGCAATGGAGGCCCCTGAAACCAAGGGTTAGAGCTCACCAAAAGCTTATTTCCCTGCAGCGTGGTGACCGGATTACTGCTGTGATCACCCTTTGCAGATCAAAGAAGGACTGGGGTAATTTGTGTGTGTGTTTCCCTGGTGCATTGCAAACCTCTAGAAATAGAATGGAAATGAAGAGCAGCACACACACACACACACACACACACACACACACACTACATCTCTGGGAGCCTTTGCTGAGAACAGACAAAGAATACATGTTGAAATATATCTCCCATCTGCAGAATAATTCCCAGTGATGTTTAGAAATGCATATAGCTTATTTTGTTTTAGACAAACTGACTAACAAAGCAATATTCTTGAAGCCAATTTGGGGCAGGTGATATGTTAAAATAGCCTTAAGCTTGTTGTCCAGCCACCAGGACTGGGATAATACGGCACAACTTGCTTCTAGTGACTCTTTGTCTAATGTGCCACCTAAAATTATTTTCCAGGATTGCTAATGAAAAGACTTTCATCCTTTCCATCACTTCGACTCTCCAGCTTATGAAAGAGCAGGATTTCAATGAGCCCTGAAGATGGATCTTAAATAATGGCTTTTATATTTTCAAAAGGAGAGCAGGCATTGCTTCCTTGACTCACTTTGGAGATCTTCTTGCACCAGCACAAACTAGGTACCAATCTCATACACACTAAGACCCACTGAATACAGTGAGACTTACTTCTGAGTAAACATGCATAGAGTTCTGCTGTTTGGCTGAAATCCTATGTACATTTACCTGGGAGGAAGCCCTACTTACTTCCAAGCAAATTTGTGTGCAGCAAATCTAAGTGACATTTCTCCTTCACTCCGTATGGATAACTCAGCTGGTTAGAGCAGGAGGCTGATAAAGCCAAGGTTTCAGGTCTGATCCCCAAAAGGGACAGCTGCATATTCCTACATTGCAGGGGGTTGGACTAGATGATCCTCAGGGTCCCTTCCAACTCTATGATTCTGTGACCATGACATGTAGCAGTTTAGTTTAGTGGAACTTTTTAATCATGCTACCTTTCCCAGTATAGGGGAGACTACATTTCCAACAAGTGTGTGCCCTGTAGCTACCTGAATAAATCTTTGTATACCACAAATGTTCTGTTTGGGGGGCTTTTTTGTCCCACTTGTGTTTTGCTCTAATGCAAGAGTGTCCCTTCAAAGCAAAACAATCCTCTTTGTTCTTCTGGTGCCACATTGCATCCCACTAACTCCCTGTGCCCTGGAGTCATAGGGAAAAATGCCTTATAGTACTGTATTTTTTGCTCTATAAGACTCACTTTTTCCCTCCTAAAAAGTAAGGGGAAATGTGTGTGTGTCTTATGGAGCGAATGCAGGCTGCACAGCTATCCCAGAAGCCAGAACAGCAAGAGGGATTGCTGCTTTCACTGCGCAGCGATCCCTTTTGCTGTTCTGGCTTCTGAGGTTCAGAATATATTTTTTCTTGTTTTCCTCCTCCAAAAACTAGGTGCGTCTTGTGGTCTGGTGCGTCTTATAGAGCGAAAAATACGGTATTTCTAACACCAGCCTATCCCATGGCAAGAAAGGGGAGGAGGTTACTTGAACAGTCATAAGAGTGGGAGGCAAAATCTCCCATTAAAGCCCCCCAAATCCAATGGTTGGGGTTTTCTAGTCTCCCACATAAGAGACCTCAAGCAAATGTCAACAGTGCAACTTTTGCTTTTCTTCCAGCAAAAGGAGAACAGCTGTTTGTTTTACCAAGGTGGAAGACTTTCAGGCTGCAGTCTCATACCCATTGACTGGGGAAGATGAGGAGCAAAGCCCATTGACACTGATGAACTTCTGGCACCAACTGAAAACAATTCTCTTAGGCCTTTGAATTGGGTGGGGGAGACAAGGGGAGTGGCTGACCTGGCCTGGAGATGGTGGAAGGAGGGAGGCATGCATCTGTTCCAAAATGGAACCAAACAAAAGACAGGCTCCTTCTTCTAATTGCAATGAAAAAGATGTTCATTCCAAAACCGTGTGTGTGTGTGTGTGTGTGTGTGTGTGTGTGTGTGTGAAGTGCCTTTCCCCTTTTCATCTCTCCACCACAGTAAGAGGAGCTGGGGGGAAATTATTGTGGGACGCACTCAACCTAAAGCTGTGGTTGCTGTAGTCAGTTTCACTGAGCTGTGGGTGCAAACCACATCCTGCTGCAATCCATGGCTGATCTCCCACTGAGGTTGGAAGCTTCTGCAGCATTATCACCTCGTTGTGATATTTCAAGATGGGTCACCTCTAACCTAAGAGAGACATGGTGCGGATGCATAGTATTATGCATGGTTTGGAGGAAGTGGACAGAGGAAAGTTGTTACACCTCTCTTATAACCCTAGAACGCATGGATATTCAATGAAGCTGAATATTTGAAAATTCAGGACAGGTAAAAGAACATACTACTTCCCATAGGGCTCATCCATACTCCCTTTTGTACTATGTTTCTAGACACAGGTCTTGCTCCGATTCAAATGAGGGTTTTCCCGGGGAAAGCAGCAGGACAAAAAAAGAAAACGAAAACCCAACCAGATCTGGAAAGCCTAGAACAGGCATATCCAACAGGTAGATTGTGATCTACTGATAGATTGATGGGTGTTCCTGGTAGATCCTGGTTGACATCTGGCCCCTCAGTGATCTCCTTACAAAAACGCAAAAAAAGCACACACACACACACACACACACACACACAAAACAACCCAACTTTGGCTTCCTAAAAAAAGCTCCACAACCTTGGGTAGATCACTGTCAGTCTTTTTACGACAATGGGTAGATCACTGCCAGTTTTTTTATACTGTGAGTAGATCGCAGTCTATTGAGAGTTGGACATCCCTGGCCTAGAGGAAAAGTGTGACTGAGCCCTTAGTTAAGCTATAGAACAGGCATGTCCAACTCCCAAGAAACTGTGATCTGCTCCCACTATAACAAAAAATTGGCAGTGATCAACCCATTGGATTGACTAAACTCCTGTTGAGCTTTTTTGGGTGAGCCAAAGTTCTTGAGCTTTTTTTTTTTTTTTTTTTTTTTTTTTGGAGCGCTTAATCAGGATAATGCAATCGACAAGGGAGGCATCATGCTAGGAATAGCAGCTGCTGGGAATCACAGGTGGGCAGAGTGCTTTTGTGCTCAGGTTCAGCTTGCAGGCTTCCCACAGGAATCTGGTTGGCCACTGTGAGAACAGGATGCTGGACTGGACGGGCCATTGGCCTGATCCAGCAAGCTCATCTTATGTTCTTATGTTCAGTTCTAGCAGTGGCAAACAGCATCGGCAGTGGAGTAGCCTGTAACCACCTGGATGCCATCATGATCACAAACCACCACAAATGCACAGTTTAAAAGGATGTCAGGGGGGAGGGTCTTACAGTTACTAGTTGGTCCTTATGTTTCTTATACAAGATAAGAGCCTCAAGAGCAACACAAGCCGCTGTATCTCTGCATCCTAAAGTAAACTTCGAATCACCCCAAATCCTACATCCCCATGACCAGGAGTCTAACCCCCTTGAGGTGCCCCAGCACTGACTCTGGTTGAAAGCATTGGTTTCACCCAACACACTTTAATATATTATTCCCACAGCCACATAGGAATAAAGTCCTGGTGTCTGCACCCACAAATAAGCTTTTGGCTACCCTAGATCATACACCCCTCCCCACTACTCCAAAATTTGCCCCACATTAGATCGCCTAAATTGGCATCTTAAAAAGTATTGGTGGGCACACAAGTGCATTTCTTGGGTGAAAGAGTCCCATCATGTCAAATTTCTGAAAAAGACAAAAATTATATACTCCTCTAGAATGCTCCTAGGGACGCGGGTGGCGCTGTGGGTAAAACCTCAGTGCCTAGGACTTGCCAATCGTATGGTCGGCGGTTCGAATCCCCGCGGGATTCCCGTTGTTCGGTCCCAGCTCCTGCCCACCTAGCAGTTCAAAAGCACCCCTAAGTGCAAGTAGATAAATAGGTACCGCTTTATAGCGGGAAGGTAAACGGCGTTTCCATGTGCTGCGCTGGTGCTGGCTCGCCAGAGCAGCTTCGTCACGCTGGCCACGTGACCCGGAAGTGTCTTCGGACAGCGCTGGCTCCCGGCCTCTTAAACGAGATGAGCGCGTAACCCTAGAGTCGGACACGACTGGCCCGTACGGGCAGGGGTACCTTTACCTTTACCTAGAATGCTCCTATCCAAAACTTGTCTTCCTTAAAAAGAATTCCTCCTGATTTTGACTTTGAGCTAACTTTCAAGAGACTATGTTTAGGACTGCTGCTGTCTTTTACTTTTTATTATTCAGTTCTAATTTCCAGGAGCTGACAGGTGTGGGTGGTTGTTGTTGATGTTCTGGTTAGGATAGGATTTGCAAATCCCCTGTTCCTCATTCCCACTATTACACACAGGTGCATTCAGCAGCCAGAACATGCTCAGAGTCATTCTGGCCTCATGGCACAAATTCCAAATCCCCCTGCAGGTTCCTTGAGCCCATGCTCTCGCCATAGTGCATGCACTTTGGGAAAATGTCTTTGGTTATTTAAATATTGTACTACTTCTCCATTTCCCTACCAATTGCTCAAAACAAGTAACAAAAACCCTAAATCAAAACAGCAGCAATGAAGTATCAATAGAGAATTCCTTGGCTATTTTTTTTTAATAATCAAATAAACCAGAATAAAAATGAATAAATCTATAGCAAGATGTTCCAGCCTTAGAGGGGGCGCATGAGGAAGGGCCTCAAATTAAAGGGTCCAGCTCAGTCCATGAACCGATGAAGAGAAGGGGTCCCCAAAATACAGCAGGACTGGCTTATCACGTTTTGAAGTAAGTTAGCCCCCCCCCCCCATAAAGACTAGAGTCTACAATTGCCTACTGGGGAAAGGCCTGTGCAAAAAAATGGGCCAAGCCAGCCTCTGCCTCTCTGCCCCCTCCCCTTCTCTCTCACACACACTTTACTAGGGATTCCAAGTTGAATAAAATATTGGGGGGCAGGTAAGCCCCGCCCTGCAGAATCGATCACATGACGCTGTGCATGCACACCATTTGAATGGCAATGCCCATCAACTTTTTGGGGGCGGCGGCTCCCAAATATTTTATTGGGGGGGAGAAGACACACACACCCCCCCCCGCTGCCCGTGAGTAAACATGCATAGAACTGCGCTCTAAGGCTGAGATTTTGTGCAGGCTTACTTTCTAGGTCTCTAAACGTGCAGTCAATGAAGCTTACCTCCAAGCAAAGCTGCTTTGATTGGGTCAGAGCCATTCACACGTTATGCGCAGAACGCGCGGCCGGGTGCTGGGGCGGGGGGGAGAGGCGAGTTTCACAATTATCAACCGACAGGAAAGATTCCACCCTTTTGGGGTGCTGGGTGCGCTTTGTGAGTTGCTGGAAGCCTAGAGTCCCGTGCTAATGTGGAGATTGTGAGAAGGCAATATTTGGTCCATTTTCCTTCCGTGCCACTGACGGAAAACAACCTCCCTTATGTGTTTAGCGGGGTTTACTCTTGGGCGGTGCATTTTTCTGGTGGGGCGCGTACCCCTAAATATTTTGTGAATCTTTGTACTTTTGTCCATTTACTGCATTTATTTTTCCCGATTTGAACTGTAAAATGGGGGTTTTCTTGAGTCAAAATGAGAGTACCCCTAAACATTTTTTTTAGGGGGGAAGCACTGCTCTTGGGTAAGTGCGCGTAGAATTGCAGCCTTCTGCAGGCATCCACAACCCGCGTAAGCCGGGAGGCTTCAGAGCTGCTGATTCACATGTCGATCTATGGGGATCACTGTGTCAATTAGCTTTTGGAAGTCCTTTAGGGTTCAGAGCCAGAATCTCTTCTGCAAGCTTAGTTGCGCCCGAATTTCCAACACGATTCACACAGCTGAGTTAAGCCTAAACAACGTTAAAGAGACCCTCTCCGCTCACGAACACACGCATCGTTCTCAAACCCCTGCGTATGCAAGAACCTGTTTCCTCGGAAGTAAATCCCACTGATTTTTAGGGGACTGGAGAGCAGGTAAGGCTGCAATCCTAACCCACATTGGGGGTCCTGACTCAAACCAAATGGGTTTTATTCTCACCATCTCAAAAAACCAAAGCGGTGGGCCAAGCAGTCCAAAACTTAAATTTAACTGGATTGCAGATATTTCCAACATCGACAAGAAAGTGTTCGGCGCAATTGATTTATAAACCAAGTATACTTCCCCTTCCTTCGGTCACAACGCGTGTTAAACTGATTTCTACAATGAAACTGACTAAAGAAAGAAGGACCGTAGCCTGAATATGGTATACTGTATACGTGTATGGAACAAACAGGGGGAAACTGAGTGTCGGCACAAGCATACCCCAATCGTGTATTTTATTTTTATTTGTTAAGCTTGGAAGCCCCTCCTCCTTGAAGAATTTCACCCCTGCTGTATATGGGATATCCTCCTATTTTTCCAACGCGGGTGACAAAAACCCTCTACGTGCATAAGGAAACAATGCAAACCGCCGCCCCCATAAGACACACACACGTGGGGGGGGGACCAAATTTAAAAATGGAAGTGGAGAGAGAGAGGAGAGGGGACCTCGATTTTTCTCCTCCTCTCATTTGTTTATCTCTGGATTTCCAAACCAGAGACCCCCCCCCTTTCTTCTTCTTCTTCTTCTTTTTCTTTTCCTAGGAATTCATTTGAATAGCTTTCAAGCTGCAAAATGGAAATGTAGCGCCTGCCCTCTATTTCAGCAGCAGCAGCAGCGTCCTGGCAACAGAGCAATTTTCTATCATCAAGGATAAATGGCATCGAACAGAACATTCTGATAAAAAAAAGAGAGGGGGGAAGAGGAGGGGAGAGCGAGCGGGGAGGAGGGGGAGCTTTAGCCCGAGAAGACCATGATTGCTGCCCTTCCTGTCCGTCATCCCTTTACAAAACCCTCTCCTCCAAACCTGAGCCGCATGCTGTCAGAGCTAATAATGTCTTCGAAAGAAGGGGGGCGGTGGGGGAGAGCGAGAGAGAAATAGCATTCAGGCACAATGTTCCCATTTATGACATAGAACTCCTTCCCACCCCCCCTCCCCCTCCCCAGCTCCCTTCTCCTTTCAAAAGAAAGGGACACAAATTTTGCAAATATATATACTGTATACAGTATAGCCTTCTTTGGTTGGCTTGGAAATTTAAAAAAACAAAACAAAAAACGGAGGAAGTTGCAAGATGCGCCCACCCACAGCAAAACATCAAGCCCTCCACAACGGACTTTCAAGCTCAGGCTGTAAAAAAAATATTTAAAAAATCTATAGGATAATAATAATAATAATAATAATAATAATAATAGTGGTGGCTGTTTAAATGCATCAGGGAAATGCATGGGGAAATAAACGTAGAGAGAAAAGGTTGCGATTGCCTTTAGGATAAGATGATCCTCTGCCCCGGTTTTTGCTGGTGTGCAATTGGTTGGGGCCTCTCACAGCGCGCAAGGTGTGCGTCCGTAAGGATAGTCCAGGATTCCATACTAATTCGGTAATGGACTGTTTCAATGCCCCTAAAGCAGATTCTCCGCAGTTCCCGGGCCCTAAACCCCGTTGGACTGATGTATATACTTAGAAAGTCGTGCTTGAGACCCATTCGCCAAGCGTTTAGACTGGGATGCGTTCTGGGATGAAACATAACTCAATTGCGTGGAGTGCAAGTGGAAAGGCGGAAACCGGTCTTAGTTGGATTCTTGCTCCCGAGTAAAGTGTAGGATTCCAGGCAAGCGCCTCCAGGCAAGTTATTGGCAAGTTCCAGAGGAATCAATCGAGCTTAGCACTTCCTCGCTGGATGGGACCCGGGTATTAATGAAAAAGTGTCGGTCCAACTAACAGTTCTGTAATCCAGGCTGCTAGTCTCACTACATTTCCCCATGGATGGGATGCTGATGTTTTTCCCAATGGGACGCATTCTCAAAAATGCATACTAAGGCAGTTCAGGGTTGTTATGCGAGTTCCATTGAAATTAATGTTCGCTGGTAATTTTATGCTGGGGAGGGAGTCTCCATCCAACTGGGCTTCAAATTTAAACAATAAAGAGCTCTTTAAAAAATAAAAGTTGGTCCATAAATGGGGAGTGAGGGGACATAGGGACCCATCAAAATGACACAAAAGTGTGTCCAGCTGCCAAGTTATCAACACAAAAAGTTGTGGCTGGAGCACAAATTTGGTGAAGAGTAGTCTACAGATTGTTGAGATAAAATATGTCACAGGTTATGCTGCATTGGCTCTCCAGCCCAAATAATGGCAAGATGCAAGGAGAATCTAGGACTGCATTCTTAATAACCCATAGAAGTGAATGGAGAGAGGGGGGATTCCCAGTGTCTTCACACAAGCCAGGACTAAGCATGTTACAAATTAAGCATGTTGCAACTTAGAATAAGAAATCCAACTTGTTTAACTTCACTGCCCTCGATGACTTTCATTAAAGTGGAGAAGTGGTATTAGCCTATTGCAGAAGAAAAAACAACAATGCACACACGCACACACCATGTGTGGCCAGATGAGCATGAAATGCCACTGAATTTTCTTTTCAGAGCTCCTATGTATACAAAGCAAGCACAGACTCCTTGGCAGATAACACATTCTCCCCAGCTTTGCTATGCTAATGTAACACCTAGGGTGCAAGAATTTAAGTTGCATGGAATCCTTTTGTTTCCATTTGTTTAGGGCGCCTGCTGTAACTGACATAAGAGCAACCTTCTGGAGTTAAGGTTTCCAAGAGAGGTAGCTGAGTTAGTCTATTGCAAGGAGAACAATAGAGAGTCTTGTGGAACCTTAAGCTAAAGTCTACTTCATCCAATGCAGTTGGCGCTGGAGACATGAGCAAGTTGGAGTTCAATGGCAGTGAAATGCAAATCCTACCATCTGTGGCAATTCAATTAGCGCTTAAATGCATGCAGAACAATCAATTCAACTAGAGCTTCAGTGAATGCAAAATAAGGACAGTGGCCTCTCACAAAAGCAGTGGTTGACACAGTCGCCTTAGCATTGCCTCTGTCTGGGCCTCAAATAATAATTTATTAAATTTGTATATCACCCTTCATCCAAAGATCACAGCATAAAACTACAAGATCAAAACACAAAATATTTAATACAGTGGTACCTCAGGTTACATACGCTTCAGGCTACATACGCTTCAGGCTCTGCTAACCCAGAAATAGTGCTTCAGGTTAAGAACTTTGCTTCAGGATGAGAACAGAAATCGGGCTCCGCTGGCATGGCAGCAGCAGGAGGCCCCATTAGCTAAAGTGGTGCTTCAGGTTAAGAACAGTTTCAGGTTAAGTACGGACCTCCGGAACAAATTAAGTACTTAACCTGAGGCACCACTGTATAGCAAGAACAAGAACAAACCAATAACACACCCCAACACATTTAAAGGGATATAGGGTGCTAATCAGCCACAGGCCTGGTTGGAGAGAAACTTTTTTTTCCGCCTGGTGCCTAAAGATATTTAATGAAGGTGTCAGGTAAGCCTCCCTCGAGAGAGCATTCCACAAATGGGGAGCCACTGCAGAAAAAGCCTGTTTTGGTGTTGCCATCCTCTGGACCTCTCGTGGATGAGGCACATGAAGAAGGGCCTCCGGTGATGATCACAAGTTCCAGTTCAGTTCATATGGGGAAATAAACGAACTAAACTTATTGATAAGGAGTTTTGTTCAGCTGTTGGAATGGAAGGTGATTTATTGGTTTGCTGGGGGGGGCTGTTCTTGTTTTTATTATGTATTTTGTGTTTTTAATATTATATTTTTTTGTTGTGAACAGCCCTGAGTTCTACGGATGAAGGGAGGTGTACAAATTTAATAAATAAACAAAATTTAAAAACGATGCTTTTGACTGTGAAACCTAAATACTTAGTCTTGGCTCTCAATTTAATTCACTTGGTAAACCAGAAATACAGTTGACTGTCTTAATGCCTCTAACTCTTGAAAAGTAAAACAATTGCTTTCTGGGACTGGATTATTACCTAATATAGCTAACTAGGATCTCTAGTTCTATGCAAAACACATATGTATACCTTTATTTCACACCCTTTTCCCTAAGAAGGAATCAAGGTAGATTACACACACAAAGAATAACACATAATAAACAATCAACAAGGCAGCAACTGAATAAAACAACAATTATGCAGTAAACAAACACTGCGATAATACAATCATTATTTCAACTGCTCAAATGCAAGTTCAGTTTATTTCAGCAGGACTCCCAAGTAAGTAGGAATCCTGTAGTCCCATCACATCTATGTGTGAGCAAACGCCAATGAAATCAATGGAATCTACTTTTGAGATAACACATACAATCTAGCTGCTAGACCCTCTGAAGTCAATAGGACATGGTTCAGCTTCAACCAAATCTACAGAATTTGTGACCTGTCAATTCAAACACAACCTCCTAGAAACTCAATAAGTATGTGTTTTCGTTACCTGCTTGGAATTGCAGGGGGGAAAGGGAGAAGGGTAAGAGCCCATGAGACCAGGATGCATGGCTAGTGGGCTGTGTGGAACAACAAGTTATGCAAGCCTTAGTTGCAGACCATGTCTGTGAACTGGAAGATTTCTAGTCCTTACATTTTCCACCTGCTCTTCTGCAGAGGAGCTTGGGACATCCATGTCCCAAGACACTGAAGGAGCGTCTCCATCCCCATCGTTCTGCCCAGACGCTGAGGTCCAGTGCCGAGAGCCTTCTGGCGGTTCCCTCATTAAGAGAAGCTACAGGGAACCAGGCAGAGGGCCTTCTTGGTAGTGGTGCCCGCCCTGTGGAACGCCCTCCCATCAGATGTCAAAGCGATAAACAACTACCTGACATTCAGAAGACATCTGAAGGCAGCCCTCTTCAGGGAAGTTTTTAATGTGTGACATTTTAGTGTATTTTTGGTCTCTGTGGAAGCCACCCAGAGTGGCTGGGGAAACCCAGCCAGATGGGCGGGGTACAAATAATAAATTATTATTATTATTATTATTATTATTATTATTATTATTATTATGTCTCCCCCTTTGTGCTCATAACAGCTCTGTGAAATAGGATAGGTGGACAGCTAGTGATTGACCCAATAACACATAGGAACAGCTGTGCACGAATAGAGATTTGAACCTAGGTTTTCCCAGACACTCTGGAAGCTATACCACACTGGCTCTCAGAGGCTTGCTGTGAGGACCAGTGAAGTGGGAGTTACAGGGCATTTTGAAGGCTGGCTCCATTAAACTTCACCAAAAAATCAAAACACCAGCATCTGAAGCACATTTTCTAGGACAGAGTTTGTCCCCACCCGATCTTAGTGAGAATTTGCTTTGCCAGTTTTCCAAGTGAGAAAAGCTACATGGAAACAAGGGGTTATTGTTTTTTAATGTGTATATCATTGCTCCAAGTTTTATGATTTATTAGAATGAGGAAATCTATATATGAAGTATGGTAATTCTTCACACTTCATATGAGGAAGCCCACCAAAAGTGTGCAATATTTGAGCATGCATATTCTTAAATGCCATTTGCCAAGATTCCGAGACTATAGAAGTGATGGGAGGTTTCATTTTATATTATTCCCCCAGAGAATGTTCAGACGTCACGTGGCACACCTATGTTACTCAAGCTAACCAAGGGTAGCCTTGGTTATTCCTGAATGGGGAGACTGCCAGGGAAACACACACATACACAATGCTGTGAGCTCCTTGGATGATGAAGAATATGGTACCAATGTAGTAACAAGAAGTACTATTCTTTATCAAATTGATTTACTGCCCTTCGTCCAAGGATCACAGGGCGGTTCACCATATAAAAACAGAAACATGCACAACAGTGTGCTTTGTTGTGGTTTTAAAGGCATTTTTGAAGTCCACCCAGATCTTACCACCACCAAGATACCCAGAGGCCAATTAACAGTGTGATCCTATGCATGTGTCCCATACGGTTTATTCCCAAGTCTCAGTGCTCCCCAGAATGGAGGCTGCAGGGACTTAGCTGTGAAGGAGGTCTGCTGGTGGGACAACACATGGAAAACTGCTGGGGGAAGCTAGGCATGAAGCGAAGGGCTCAGTTACAGAGCACATGTTTTGCATGCAAAAGGTCCCATGTTCAATTCCTGGTATCTCCAGGTGGGTCTGGGAGAGACTCATGCCTGCAACCCTGGAGAGCTACAGCCAGTCTATATTGGCAATGGTGGGCTATAGATGGACCAAAGGTCTCACTCGGTATATGGCAACTTCCTATGTCAACAGTGAATTGGAAGCATGTCAGGGTGTAGGCATGGTTCCACCAGGTTCAAAGCCCCCCCCAACCCCCTACATTCCCTGGACATGCCCAATGGATCAGCAGAACGGTATGACAAAATGGCAGGGCAATGGATACAGCAATAATAAAATAAGGTTGGGTTGCTCTCCCCTAGCACTATTGCCTATTGCGGTAAGCAGAATTACTTGCCTGGTCTTTCTTTGGTAGTGGCTCAGCAGCGACAATGCTGAGTGATTTGCTCCGACAGAATAGATGCTTTTTCAAAGAGCCACCAATCTGGACATTTGTAGTCACACTGCATTCCCTCTCTGTTTGTTCATGGAGCTCTACCTATTTCTCTTCCTTTAACCTAACCCTTATGCTTGAGAAACGAAGACCACCCTGTTATGCTATTCTGTATTAAAGGTGAAACGATACTCCCACTTCCAAAATAATATACAAGCCTCAGCCCTGGGGAAATGTTGTAGCTTAATAGCAGAGCACATGCAGAATGTACCAAATTCAGTTCCTGGCTTCTCCAGGAAAGGCTGAGAAATATTTCCTGTCGGAAGAGCAACGGTCTGTCGGTGTAGACCACCTTTTCAGACTCAGGACCCACTTTTCATGCAAACATGCACCCTTTTCTCAACCTTTTACCATATATTTGCCTGGTGGTAGAGCTCCTGTTGCCACCCACCTTGGATCAGGCTGAGACCCACCAGTTGAAGACCAATGATGTGGACAATACAGAGCTTAGATGCATTGATGGTCTGAATCAGCATAAGGCATATGTTTCTGGGTGTCATCTGGGTCCAGGGATCAAATGAATGACACAGTGCCATCCACAAAGTGTTCAGGGCAATCCTTGATGGGTTGCAACCCTAACCTATCACAGCTCTAATTTATTTACAGTTTTGGCTAGGCAGCTGCTGTTCTTAAAAAGCACGAAGATGACTGCTTTGGATTCTTTTGCTTTGTTTCCTAAAACAAAGTGACCTCTTGAATGTTCAAGTGCTATTGCCCTGGTCTACGCATTTGTAGCAGAATGAGATGGCACCATGCTGGGGTGGTAGGATGGAGAGCTTGACATAAGGAAGTATGCAGAAACCTGACCACCCACCACTGCCACACAAACACACCTGCAGTCTGAAACAGTAGTACAGCCCACTCTACCATCTCAGCATTCTTCCCCCTGTTCTCCTGCATGTTACCGCACTGAGTTAAACATTGCCTCCTGTGATGAGCTCACCCATAGGGTCATAGAATTGTAGAGTTCGGAGGGACCACGAGGGTCATCTTAGTCCAACCCTCTGCAGCACAGAAATGTTTTGCCCAATGCTGGGCTAAAACCCATGACCCTGAAATTAAAAGTCTCGTGCTCTACTGACTGAGCTATAGATCTTAGGGAATTGTCCATGAATGCCTCACCAAACACACACACAAAACCACAATCAATCAGTGAGGAACATATTGCTACTAACCTGACAGGAAATAATTCCTAATTCAGGGATGGCGAACCTTGGACTTAGAGGCCAGATGTGGCCCTCCGGTTCTTTCTCTCTGGCCCTTGGGACATTTCCCATGCTTTCATTTGGCTGAAATATATCTTTGAACTCTGGTCATGCCTCTGGCTTGTCTGGATGGAGCCTAGTGAGAGCTGTGTGAGTGTCTACTGCGCAGACAACTTTGCATTTATTACTTCTTCTGCTTTTGCGTATGGCGCCATCATAGGAGCCAACTCCTAGGGGGTGGAGCCGAGAGGTCTTCACACACACCCCATAAAATATTTGAGGGGTCTCTTCCCCACCCCCAGTTGATGAGCATTGCCGTTCAAACGGTGTCTGTGCACTGTGCCATGTGATCAATTACGTAGGGCAGGGCTTACTTGGGCCCACCCTAATATTTTATTCAAGTTGGCACCTCTGTATGCCATCCACTACTGGCACATGGTCCCCAGAAGAGGAAGTGTCCCCACTCTGGTCCTCTTTGCTTGCCTTGACCCACCCCAGGACTCATCTGCTCCCTTTTCTCACTTTCTCTGAGCTGCTGCAGCGGGCAGGTACTAACGTGTGGAAGCTATGGCTGCTTTCTAGATATGAAGTGGTTGTTGTTTTGGTCCCTGCTGCTTTTTAAATGCATTTTTTTTATTAGTTAAAGTATATCTAGGCCCCAGAGGGGTTCCCCCTGAAATTACTGATTGTACTGCTGAGATCAGGGGTGGGGTCAGCAAACTTTTTCAACAGGGGGCCAGTCCACTGTCCCTCAGACCTTGTGGGGGGGGGCAGACTATATTTTGAGGACAAAAAAATGAATGAATTCCTATGCCCCACAAATAACCCAGAGATGCACTTTAAATAAAAGCACACATTCTACTCATGTAAAAATATGCTGATTCCCAGACCGTCCACGGGCCACATTTAGAAGGTGAATGGGCCGGATCCGGCCCCCAGGCCTTAGCTTGCCTACCCATGGCTGAGATGTTCAAATTGTGGGGTGCTCTCACATGGTAAGGATGCTGGTCAACTGCAGGAGGACTGGGGAGGGTCAAGAGTATTGGGATTCTACGAGAAGCAGCCCTGTGCTAGTGGGAGACAAATAGGAAAGGGGTAGAAGGAATACTCCTGGGAGCATCTCTGTCTCTCTTGCATAACTTTGCTATGTATCATTTGGAGCAGTGCCTACAGAAGCCAAGCAGGTCCCTTGCCTCTTTCTCAATGGGGGAAGCGCCATAAGGTCAGTGGCAGAACATCTGCTGTGCATGCAGAAGGTCCCAGGCTCAGTCCCCAGCATCTCTTGATAGGACAGGAAGAGAGTCCCTTGCCTGAGGCCCTGGAGAGTTACCACCAGTCAGTTTACTGTAGACAATGCTAACCCAGATCGGCCAATGATCTTAGTTGGAAAAAGGCAACTTCCTATGCACCTGTGTTCTCACCTTGCCCTCCTCCTCCTTCCAGCCCTGCCATTTTTCTCTTAGCTGGCTGGACTTGAGGAACTCTTAGCTTTCCACACAGCAGTCCCTCTTGAACAACAGGCATTGCTAAGTGACTCCATACATATCCCCTGACTCCCCTTCCTATTTTCAATGGTTATCACAAGTTGTTCTAAGGAATGGGTTCTATCCTTTGGCTCAGACACCTTGCTACCCACTTTATAAGGCTTGTCTTCTAGTATCTGAAGGGTCCTCATGCAAAAGATGGAGCTGGTTTGCAGGAACAGAATCAATGGGTGAGGAAGTGCAGGGAGGCAGATTTTGCCTACACATTAGGAGAAACTTCCCTAAGGTTAGGTTAGAGCTGTTCGACCGTGGAACAGGTTGTGGAGGAGACTCTCGTTTCCTAGGGGCATTTAAGCACCTGCCAGGGATGCTGTAGTGCCAACCCTAGATCACTGCTTGAGTTACGGGCAAGGGGATCAGAACCTTGATCCATCTAGTTCCATGTTTTCTGCACTGACTGGCAGCGGATCTCCAGAGCCTGAGACCAAAATGAACCTGGGGTCTTTACATGCTGAGCTCCAAGTCCTTCCCCAAAGGCACAGCTTGGGAGAGCAATTTTGCTATTCTCTGTTGTTATTGACTTATTTGCCTGGTTGGAAATCCTTCGCCAAGTTCCCTCGCTCGCTGGTCTTCTCTCCTCCGCATCCAACCTCTGCGCTTGGAAGATTGATAGGCCTTTTCCAGCGTGGCTTTTCTCTCTCTCTCTCTCTCTCTCTCTCTCTCTCTCTCTCTCTCTCTCCCCCCCCTGAAGCTGTCGACATCGGCAAATTAATACTACTAATTACCCCTCAGTGGAGACTAACCAGATCCTTCTTGATTGGATTTTGACTGCTGTATTTTGGAGCTGCGGCGGTAAGGACGGGACCCGGCCGGCGTCTGCGCAACATAAACCCGCTGGTGGTGACGACTGCCTGCTTTTCACGCTTTTTAAAAGAATAGGGTGTGGAGAAGGGAATTTATCAGTCTTCGTGCAACCCCGCTCGAGCAGCGCTGCTGGGTTAGGGCGGTTTGCGGGAATCAGGCGAAAGGCGGCTTAAACCCGCGATCACCGTCGCTCTTTCTAGCCCACGGAAAGTCTTGGAAGATGCTTTCTACACAACTCGACGGGGGGGGGGGGGGCGGTGAACCCGACAGAAGGAGGAAGAGATGAAGATACAGAACTTGGGGCTGTGGTTCTTGCATTCTCCTGAGTACTGTCCTAGGACTAAACCCCATAGGAGCCAGTGGGGTGGACTTAATTCCGGGGTAGCCAAAGTGGTCTAGGAGCCAACTCCTAGGGCCCCAGGTCCCTTCGGTCCCCCCAATAAAATATTTGAGGGGTCCAGCCCCCCTAAGTTGATGGGCATTGTCATTCAAATGGTGTGTGCCGTGTCTTGTGATAGATTTTCAGGAGCGGGGCTTAACCCCCCCCCCCCATATTTTATTCAATTTGGCACCCTTGCAACGTGGTGCCCTCCATATGCTGTTGGATTAAAACTCAGCCCCGACCAACCGCCAGGACTGCTGGGAATCGCAGTTCAACAACAACATGACTATCTCCACTTTCATGACTCATAGGATCGGGACACAAGAAGATGCTTTAGATTAGAAAAGGCAGGTCATTGGTCTGCCTAGTTCTGTATTGTGGATCCTGGCTGGAAAATGGTTCTTAATTAAGAGTTTCAGGCAGGAGCCTGGCGATGCTGAGGATTGAACCCGGGACCCTTTGGGCACTCAGAGCACTGCACATCGGGGCGTCGTCACGGTCACGTGGGCTTGCGTGCTAAGGCCATGCTCGGCTATGCATTTCTATCTGGTGGCAAGGGTTCCAACTTGAATAAAATATGGGAGGGGGCAGATAAACTCCACCCCGCATAATCGATCACACGACGCGGTGCATGCATACCACGTAAATAGCAATGCCAATCAAGTTTGGGATGGTTCGGCCCCCACAAATGTTTTATGGAGTTGGTTCCTATGTCTGATGGCAAGTCCCAACGGGGAATATTACGTAGGATCACTCTGCACAAATTCGCGGTAGAATTGAGCGGCTCCCTTTCCAGAGAATAGCAAGGAAACAGTGCCATAAATTCGCTTCGAAATGGGATAGATCACAGTCTTGAGCTAGATTTCTTCTATTGCCCTTTAAAGCACAAACTTCCGCCCCAAACCAATCCCTTGGCAGGTTCGTCAATCCTCGATTATAGTCTTTCTTTCTTTCTTTCTTTCTTTCTTTCTTTCTTTCTTGGGGGGAGAACCGCACTGACACAGGAATGTCACATAAAACAGACCTCCCCACTCCCCACCTAAGGAGCTCATGAGTCGAATTTACAACGCTAGCTGAGATTATAACCTCGACAGATCAGCTATTTCTAAATGCTTGCGTCCAGTCAGATGTGGGTCTTGAGAAAGAGACAGGGAGCCTCGACTAAGGAATAAAATAATTAAGGCTGCAACCCCAACCCCTCTTGCCTGGGAGTAAGCCCCATTGACTTCAGTAGGACTGACTTCCGAGTAGACATGGGACTGACGCGGGGATAGAATATGAGATCTTTAACAGGGTCCTCCACCTCTTCTGTGGTTTGGGAAGAAGAGTGCTGTGTAAGTCGCAAGTCTACGCAGCTGTATATAT
The DNA here is from genome assembly GCF_964106645.2 of Podarcis pityusensis. Taxonomy (NCBI): domain Eukaryota; kingdom Metazoa; phylum Chordata; class Lepidosauria; order Squamata; family Lacertidae; genus Podarcis; species Podarcis pityusensis. The sequence continues at coordinate 29,160,766 of NC_138037.1, forward strand.
TTACACCAACCCCTACCTGGCCCAAAGGATAATTCTCAGTTGTCATCTACATTTATCCGGCAGATCCATGTCTATTATTATTATTATTAAGAAATGATGGAGCATAGATCAATGACTGAACAACATTGACCAGGCACTTTCTTAAGTTCATTACACCCTTCCTACCTCCCGGGAACTCGAGCTGACTTACACAGACTTCTAGGGCGGCCTCCCACCCCGCGCTGACCAGACCCAAGCTCAGAATTCCTCCAGGAAGTGACCGGAAGTTCGAAACAAGTCGCTCTCAGAGTGGCTGCAAAAGGGCCGGCAGGCAGATCTGCGGAGGGAAACGGGGCGCAGGGGCAGACCTTGACTGTCGCCGTCCGTAACGTGTGGCTTTAATTACATGCCTTCCGGCTTAGCACAGTTACAGAAGAGGACGTAGCGCAAAATGTATTCCCGCCTGGTATATATGGAAAGCTACTCCTTTCTTCCTTGCATTTGTGGGGGGAAAGAGGGGGACGATTTCATCACCATCGACCTCTGTATGTGTCACCCCAATTCCAAGATTGGCTTCATGGGGTCTAGGCGTGGGGTTGGAGCTATTCATTAACAATACGTAAAAGAATAACCCCTCGCTCATTGCACGTGTCAGACACGACTGTCTATGTGACCTTGGAGGCGTTACTACGCTTGGGCCTCAGTTTCCTATTCATTTGCCATAAAAGAAGGAAGAATGAATAGATGGACGGACGGACGGACAATCAGACCAGGAATAAATTATTCTGGCATCAAAATGAAATAGTTCCCTAGAAGAGGAATTAAATCCATCAGTGTAACTAAAGCCAACGCGATAGGTTGAGTCCTGTTGAAGTCATTGGAGGCGAAATGGTCCTTCATTGAATTATGGAGCGGCTCTATTAATTTGCAATTTTTTAATTAAATGTGCGTGACAGAAAGATGCTACTTTCAACATAGTGGTAGGCCTCCCTCCCGCCTCCCTCCCTCTGTGTGTGTGTATCTGTCTGTGTCTTACGTCTCTCCCCAGAGTTAATAGATAATGGATCTCTCAATGGATCGCTTATACGTAATTAATTTTCACTTATGTTTCGTTGTCTACCGAGAACTTGATGAAGAAGCCGCTCAGTTTATAGGGACGGAAGCCGCCAGGGAGGGGAAAGCCAGCGAGTTTTGTCCAGTGTAGTTATATCATTAGAATTTCCTGGGTAAAGAAATGCAGGGGCGGAAGGGGGGGGGGGGAGAGAGAGAGAGAAGCCAGGGCAACTTCATTAATTAAATCAACTCCAACAGAAACATGAAAACTTCTGCCTCTGTCTCTGTCTCGTGTGTTTACTACCAGCCCATGCCACGCTTGGTAAATGTATTATTTGAAGGTAAGAGTAAATAATTGCCTTTAGCGCAAACATGGGGAAGCGACGCGGAGGCTTTTTGAAGCTCGCTAAAAATAAGCTACAAGAGAAAGCGAAAAAGCTGAAGGTGGAGGAGAAAGAGGGAAGGAGGCCATCGCGATAATTTGATGCAATTAAAGTGTCTGCCTTCATTTGCCGAGGCGATCCTCGCTCTCTCTGGTTCTCGGCGATACTCTTGGAGATGTGACGAGAGAGAGAGAGAGAGAGAGAGAGAGAGAGAGAGAGAGAGAGAGAGAGAGAGAGAGAGAAGATCCGGCCGGTGGGTCGGTTCCTTGCAGCGAGAAGGAGTTCGCTGCTGGACCGTCTGAAATATTGATGGACGGGGCTGCAACTCGATCGGAGATGCAGGCCGGAGAGCGCTGCGTCTCTGCTTAAGGAGCCAGCTCTGAGAAATTGCAGCCTTCGCTCGCCGCCCCGCTTTAGAAGGGATTAGAAAACGAAATACGGAAGAAAAGTCCATGGGTGCTGGTTGTTGCGCTTTTGCGCGCGGACGCAATTCTCTGGCTAGGGCCGGGGCGCTCGTTCCGAAGTCTTCCCCCCCCCCCCCCTCAGAAGTAAACCCCACAGGTTCCGATGGGATTGTAGGTTGGATCGACCCCGCCGCCCCCACTCCACTTCCTCCTCTCCTCTTTCCCTTTCTCATTTCAGCAAAGCCAAAGCAAACTTGTGGGCAGACAGGAATCCACCCAAGCGCCTGATCCCCCTGGCACATTCCGAACTTGGAGACGGGCCGACCTTCTCCCATAGAAAATAAGAGGAATAAGACAAGATTTGTAAAAGCACATCAAGAAGGGAGAATAGTACGACACAGCCAGAATAATGGGGCCAATAAATCATCGTGGAAAACGTCTCGTTGGTGAATTGGCCTCTGAATTGCTGCTGCGGTCCAGATTTTAATTTCCACGGAGTCCTGAGTTCCAACGTGGGCTCAGAGGGAGACTTTGGTCCAGACGCTCCCTCTGGATTCCAACCTACCTCACAGGGTTGTTGTGAGGGCATAATGGAGGAATGCCAGGCACACAATCCCAGCGGTTAAAGGCAGGATTAAAATATAAATACAGTTGGTGGTAGTGATTTATTAATAGCATTATTTAATGTTTAGTAGCAGTATTTAATATTATCAACAGAAGAGCAGCAGCAGCAGCCATCACCCTTGGAGCGATCCGTAACTTGGAGAAGCTAAAATGTTTGGAATGAAACTGATGTGGAGGAGAGCAGCAGCCGAAAAACTGATCCGTGGAGGGAGAAGGGGTGCTGTGTGACTGCATTGGATTTGAATCACATCTTGAGCATGCTCCTAGAAAGTCAGCCCTCGTAAGTAGGAAGAGGAGAAGGAGGAGTTGTGGATCCCGGCCAGAGACTATTGAGGTTTGGAGTAAAGGTTGGAAGGTACCAAACAGCCCCCAGTTAAGGAATCGCTCGGCTTTTAAGGCGTTTGCCCCTGAAGCCAGAAGAAACCGTTCCGAAACAGTATCTCGAATTAAGACAAGGTGGTGGTGGTTTAAATAGAAGCAAGGAAAGCGAGGATCTTAGCAGGCTGTTATCCTAAGCAGCACTGCAACGGGGGGAATAAGGCCAATTGATTTCTTAGTAAGTATGCTGAGGATTGAGGGCGGCCTTAGGTGCCTTCAGGATCCAGATGAAGGGCAGCAGCACCGGTGCGTGGCAGATGTTGTGAGGACAGGACGCGTTCACACGGGGAAGCTGCTGCCTCGGATTCCACCAGAACATGCGCATCAAAACAATGCACCACCTACTGCTAAACTCCCGAGACTCTGCACCCTGATCACCCCACATCCCCAGTTTAGTTCCTCACCCACCGCCTTTTACACCCCCACCCCAGGGAAAGTCATTGTTCCTAACCCCGCCCCCCTCTCCCGCAGGGCTTTGAAAGCGCTCGATCGCTTCCCCAGCAACACGCATTGAACCCATCTGGAAGAAGGATCCGGTTTAAATTACAGGACAAATCTGTACAAGAGACAGTGGCTGAGTCTCTGTGGATCGTTCCCGTCTGCCTTCCATTATTTTGACCCAGGGTGCTGTGCAGCAAACGCTGCGTGTGTGATCCATCTGTGTAGGCTTCCCCCCTCCCTCCCCCCTCCCTCTCTCCCTTCTCAGCTTGTCCCCCCCCCCCCCCCCCGCACGCTCTCCGCCACTTCCTTCACACTAGCGGTATGGAAAGCCCTTGACGCCTGCCAGTCTGTTATAATGCTCGTGGGTTTACAATCCAGAAAGCGAGGAAGGGGGAGGAGGGGGGGAGGAGGAGGAGAAAAGAAAGTGTGTGTGCCGCGGGGGTGCGGGGGGCTGCGCGCGGTGGTGAGCGTCTTCTCCCCTCCATCCATTCTCGGACTGGCAGCGTTTAACTCCCTGGCTTCTCCTTAAAATAGCTCGCTTTCATCTAGAGGAGGTGACCTCTTTTTGTGGGATCCTTTGCTTCCCACTCGCTCGCTATTAAGGAGATGACAATATGACATCCCGGCAGAAGACGAAGAGCAAATGTGTTTGGGGGTAAACAGGATTGGGGGAAGCGCTGGAAATGTGATCAGCAGATGGAGAGGGGGGTTTGGGGGGCGGGAGGTTAGCCTGAGAGGGAGGGAGGGAGGGAGGGAGGGAGGGAAGGAAGGAAGGAAGGAAGGAAGGAAGGAAGGAGAAAAACTTTTAAGCAAATGCTTATATTTGAGAATAGTGTCAAATTTTAAGAGGTGGACAAAATAATAATAATAATAATAACAACAACAACAACAACAACAACAACGATGATGACGACGAAGAAGGATTTAGGCAGGTGCCTTTTCATTCAGCTCGCACTTCTCATTCACTCCTAATTAGCTGTCTCCTACCGATGTCAAGAAAGTGGCTTGCTCGGATGGATATTAAAGGTTGACAGAGGGAGCGCTGCCTTTCTAGACCATCGCGCCAGAAGGACTCGCGATTCCAGCGCTTTTTCTCCGCAGGACAGAGAGATGTCTCTGAGGCATCTCAGAAGCTGGGCACGAGTTAAGAAAGACACACACGTTCAGGGATCTTGCTCCTAACAAGTGAGCTGTACACGTGCACTGCGATCCTATAGAGGTCTGCTGAGATGGAAGTCCCGTTGGGATCAACGGGACTTATTCCCATGGATGAGATGGCGCAAGTTTTGCTATATAATCCCAAGCACTGAGAAGTGTGAATCCTGGTAAAGCACTCTTACTATGAAGTAAGCTCCACTGAGTACTGTACTACAGGAATTACTTCCGAGTGAACGTCCTTAGGATGGCGGAGCAAATACACCATGCATACGTTAATATCCCCAGAAGTATCCATCCATCCATCCATCTATCCATCCATCCTTATCTCTCTATCAACCTACCTACAGAGTGGGCTATGTCCCAGGAATCTCGTCTTTGTGTGTGGATTGACTTATATTATCCGTTCCCCACAAACCTGTCTTCAGCTCAGACTGGGACTCTTCCAGATTCAGTGGATTCTGAAGAGATTTAGGTGATACCCATTTCGTTATTTGAGGTCTGACTCTTTAGGGTTTTTTTCCTTGAGAACAAGACATTGTGTCACAATCTTATCTGCTCTGAGCCTGTGGCATAGGGCGAGCTGTAAATCGAACGAAGGAAGGAAGAAAACAGATATCAGTTATCTGTGTACACACAAGCCAAACTTTAGGGGTCAGCTTAAATGGATCAGTTTCATGTATTCGCACGCGCGCGCGCGCTCTCTCTCACGCATATAACGGATTACATCAGAATAAGATCAGAAAGCAGAGTTCCTCGCTCCCCCTCTCTCATTATTTTAAAGGGAAACAAAATAAACATTTTCTCTTTTTGAGCCCATTTTAACATGGTGTGCGCGCGTGTGTGCTGTGTATATTCTATATCCCTAAATACAAATATATATATATATTAACAATCCTACACATGTCTTAATCAGAAGTAAGTTCCAATGAGTTCATAGAGGACAGCAGTTTAAGCCTCTTTTCTCTCTTTCTTCCAGACACTGGGGCTGCCAGCCTGTTACCTGGAAGTAACCTCAGGGGACTTACATATGAGTAAGAGTGCAAAGGACTGCTGTCTCACAGCCCAATCCTATCCGTGTTTATTGTGAGTCCCGTTCAACATAAGCCATGTTTAATTCCGATCAAATATGGCCGGGCTCAGTTTACAAAGCGCTCAAATACTCAAGTAAACTGTTTGCTTGTTCATGTCGAGATTTTTTGGGGGGGTGGGGGCTGTCACGAGGGGCTGGATAGATCCACTGTAGACAGTGCCAGTTGTTCTAGAAATTCGTGAACAAGACTTTGGTAGCAGCCCTGCAACCCCTACTTTCCCGGTGCATATATATATATATTACACACACACACAACCTTGAAATGCTTTCAAACATATTTTGCTTGGTTTTAAATTGACACGCACACACCCAGAACTAAAAAGTTAAATACAGAACTAAATTGCACGCATGGGTTTCTGAAAAGCCTACACCATCACCAGGAATCTGGTGGAACCGTTAAGGAGGAACACATGATTTCTATATTGAAAACGCTCTTTCTAACCCGCCTCTCAGGGCGCATTGCCTTGCAAGGCGGTGTACAAAACTGTGTTAACAAACCAGAACGCTGTCGCAGTAAAAACCATATCACAGGCTCTCAGAAAATAGGCAGTAGCAATTAATCCATAGAAGCCAAGAACAATGTGGGGGCCACACATATTTTTTTGCGGGAGTGAATCTGCCAGATGTGAGGCCATGACTGAAAAAACCCTATCCCATGTATCTCTTGGCAGGACCTACAGTGTAAGCTTCCGTGAACCATATGTCCACATAAGCATTATTCTAGCCCATGAAGCTTTTATCATAATACAATTTGGGATATTTGAAGCCTCGCAAGACTCCATTGTTTTTGCAGTACCCTGTTACCTTTTAAAGAATATATATATATAGATGCCCTCAAAGAATGCAGAACGCCATCCGCGCTGCGGGGATTTATTTATTTGCTTATTTCACTTTATACCCCGCCTTTCCACAATCAATCCCCAGGGCGGCTAACAACAATTCAACATAAAATAATGCGATCAAGTTGCATGCAAAGGGAGCTGCTTCCATTCATTTCAGGACGAACGTTTTGGTGGGTTTCTCCTCCTCCACAACCCCATGCCCCAAAAACCTTATATGAGATAAGCTCAAACGTCCCCCTCCCCCCAAACTCTGGTCTATAAACCCTTTAAGCAAAGGAATAAAATATACTGTGTAAGATGTCGCGTTTGACAGTGGAATGAATTATATGAGCGACCCAGTGGATGCTACCAGGCGTTTTGGAAGTGTGTCTGATTGACTTTCTACCGACTCCGCATAAATCACTCTAAAAATAGGACCCCCGTTTCCTGTTGTTCTCGGAATGTATCTATTAACAAAAACTCGGGAAGGGGAGGAGGCGGAGAAAAGGGAACACAGACCGTCCCTACTACCGAGTGTTCACACGCGACAGTATGTGCGCAAGTGGTTTCGGCGCTGCGCTTACTTTTCCTAAGTACAAAGAGGTATCTCCGGGGTTAGGAAAATGCGTTCGGGTCCGAGTTGCATCAGGAGCTAGGCTGGTTTGGAAAGGTCCTTCCATTGGCATCAGTGGGACCCATTAAATAGAGCTTTGTGGTCGGCGGCTGCCAGGCAGATTCTGTTCAAAGGCACACTCATTTCCCTGGGTTGCAGATCGGGACATCTATTTACTTCCAAATTTCGCGGCCATCGAGGTCGATTTCTTCGTCATCAAATACTTCCAACCCTCTCTCTTTCTCAGATTCAGGATCCACCGGGTCTTAAGCTCCCGGTATGAAATATGCTATGCGCAGGAGAAATAAATAACTTAAAAGACCCACTGATTGCATCTGTCAATATCCTGCGCGCATCTGGCGGAGGACGAGGGGAAGGGCGGAAATATATTGTTTCTCTTCCAACAAATTCACTCTTAGGAGTTGGGAAAGAAGCCTTTTCTCGGTAGCTCCTTGCAGTATCAGGAGCGAGCAGGATATGTGCGCGAGAGTGTCTCTCTGAGTCTGCTTTAGGTGAAAAATTCATGGCGAACGTTTGCGTGGAAGGGAGGCCCATCACTGGTTTCAAAGAGCGCAGTGTGCGTGGATCACAACAGTTTGACACCCTCGATCTGACACACATCATGTAGACCTTTCCCATTTTTCACTGGGTTGTGTGTGTGTGTGTGTGTGTGCGTGCGTGTGTGCAGTCCCACTCTTTGAAACCGACTGTTGCTCCCAAGATAAATATGTTCGCGATGTACTGGACCCGCTGCGAAAGTTCCATCGCGACCCACGAGGAGAGGCGCGCAGCGCGATCCTAACCACTTTTCATCCAAAATAAGTCCTAAGAGAGTTACTTACGCCCGAGGAGAGAAAGCGTGCTTTGGATTGCGGCCCTAAGAAGCCCCTTGCTGCATCCAGACCAGGCTGCTTAAATATAAGGGAGCCAGAGGATTTGGCTGCAGTAGGAGGTCCGTAACCCAAAGCAAACACCGTTCGGCCTTGGTTACGGATTTTCTACAAGGAAAGGGGAACCACTCTCTTAGTTACAGAGAGACGAGAGGAAGAAACCACGGCTGCCTTTGTGTGCATGTGTTTTAGGCGGGGTTCTACTGGTTTGGAGACTACTCCTACGAAACGGCCTCTCCCGCTTCATTCTCTTAATTCTAGAGGAATCTCATTTGAAGGACCGCGAAGCAATTTGGGGAGGGGGGAGCCACCTAGATGTTGAATCAATTTCCACAAAACAAGAAAGGCCCGTAGAAGTAACTTTGCCACACCATTTTATTAGATGGTTTCCCGTAGAGCCTGCCAGCTTAGACTATGCGGAGCTCAATGGACTAATAGCTTCTCTCCAACTTAAGGAATATTCTTGAGTCCTTAAAGCCAGAAAGACCTTCCAAGCAAATGTGCAAGGGGGGGGGGTTGTGTGTGTGTGTGTAGATCTTATATTTGACAGGTTTGAGGGCCTCGCTTTTGACAGTTTATGTTCAGTTCCTTACAGCCACTACACCTCAAAAAATAAAAATAAAAAATCCACGGGAGAGAAAGTTGCCGGCTTTCTCACACGGTGCGATTTATTTCGAGACCCGTGTAAACGAACACCAAGTTATTCCTGCGGATTCAAAGGCTACTTATACAGGTCTAATTTCCTTAGAATGAACCTTGTAACTGAGCTCGTCTTAGCAACCAAACACCCTCCCCAAGTCAGGCTTTTCCTTGCAATGAGGCCTGAGGAAAGCCGCTGAGGAAACCAAGGCCAGGAGCTTTTCGTAGTGATGGGATGAGTGGAGAAGAGAAGAATATGGTTTAGAAAAGTATCTCTGTGCTTATTCTGTGGGCAGTTTCGCTTAATGGCTTTATCTCTACAACTTCCTTAAACTAACGAGTGGTTCGCAACTAAGTTTAACTCAGCTTAGACCCAGCGAGGTGATTGAACATGCCTAAATTGTGCCCAGGAATTTCTGTAGGTCTACTCTGAAGTAAAAACTTAGTTGAATGCCATCCAGTGGGTCTGAATGTAACAGAGCCACAGGCCAACCTCACCCAGTGAAAGTGCAGTGCTTGTGGGCGCCATATCCTGAACAAGTACAGGATCTGAAATAAGTCCCCGCCGCGTGGGGGCTCTCCCCCAGTACCCGGACTTTAAAGGGTCATCGCCCCGATTGGGAAACAAACCCTTATTTATTTAGGAAGAGCTTACTTCCAATGCAGCTTGAGTATCTCATACTAAATCCTTGATTTCAGGTGGGGAAGACAGAGAACCTCTTGGCTTCGGATTATCCTTCTGGGCCCTTTACATTCTGGCCTGCTAAACCGAAACGTTTCCCTTCGGATCTGACTAGAACAGAAAGACGGAAATTAAGGAACGGAGTGGGGGGAGGAGGAGATAAGAAGTAACAGGGAAACCTTGCTTTCTGTATAGGCCATAAATGCACAGCGTGCGTCTTTTGTGAAAAATCGCGGTTTTCCATGCGGGTGAAGAAGGAGGGGAGGGGGAAAACCCCCCACCCACTGTTACTACTTCACCCCCCCCCCTCCACGGCTAGGCCCGGGGTTCCTCAACTTCGGGACCAGCGAGGACAGCTCCACCTACCGCCACTTCTCCCCGAGAACGACCTCGCCTTCAGATTCCCCAGGGGCTTCCTCCGCACCCTCCCTGGAAGGTAACGAGAGGTTGAACCAGGTAGCCCTCCGGGATAGGCCTCGCCCTTCCTTCTCCGCTGGAGAACTGGCACCCTGTGGGAAGCGGGGACTAAGGGATCGATCCGAGGGTGGCTGCGGGGATCAGCAGCAAGAGATCTCCCACCCAGGCTAGGGGAATTGAAGTTCGAAACGGGGAGGAGGCACATTTCAGCTGCGTTCCCCCAAGCGCCGCTCCCTAAAGGTGTGAGAGGCTCTTTCCCAACAGGATCCTGAAAACAATAAATATTTACGAGGCTCCTCGAAGTCAAGAGCCATTCACACCAGCCAATGGGAGCCTCAGAAAGTTACCGCCAGCCTGGTGGATTTGGATAATGGAGCAATTGCCAGGATGAGACCCAGGGAGTTCAACCAGTTAGGGGTGGAGAGAGGAAAACCCCGGTGAGAAAAATCGTTCGGGAAGTTTGTCGCTCTATCATTTATCCATCCATCCTAGACACATTAAAGAGAGGTCGGCGCCACCTGTGCGGATGTATTAAAAATCGCCAGGCAGATTTTGCCAAGAGTTGTGTTTGTCTATAGGTAGAGCTGCGTAATGTTAACAAGAGAACCGAAAGCATCAACAGAGCCAAAATAATAGCAACTGGTCTGCTTTGAGGTAAGAGATTCGTGATCACAACCATGCTAGGTATGCCTCGACACCTTGATGCTGTAGTGGGGGTGCCAAAGAAGCTCAGAACAGGGATGGCAACATAGGTAGAATGTTATCTTGTATTTGGGGCAATTCCACCGCAGGTGGGTGGGTATGCAAGCTTTCGAGCGGCACCGAGTTCTTCCGCCTCGTGTGTAGCTTAGAAGTTGGCGTATTTCTATATCAACAGAGTTGGACCAATAAAAGAGATCACCTTACTATGTGTATGTGTGTGCATAGCGCGTGTATGTGTCTATTACGTCAGTGATGGAACAGAACAGATAAAGGATATACATCTTGCCGAGCATTTTAGAACAAATACAGAAAGGTGCCCATTCAAAAGAGGCGAATGAATAGATTGATACAAACGATAATTCTATACACATTTCTATATAGGGATTCGTTCCCTTGGATATCACAAACTCTCAAAGAAAGGGGGGGGGGCAGTTTACCCACCAACATATTTGCCTGGTGAGCTGCTTATGGATCTCGCAGCCTCTTCCCCCGCCTCGCTCCACGCGCACGCGTTTCTCTCCTGATTTTATTTCCTTGAAAATAAAACCGCTTGACGATTTCGCTCTCATATCATCTGCTTTAACAGAGGTTCGTGTGGCAGGACACAAACACATATATAGTCACAGATGGATCCTGTGCGAGTTCACTCCGAATTCATTGCCAGTGAGCTCAAATGAGGACTTACCCTCAGGTAAGCGTGCATAGGAATTGCAATCCTAGAAACGCACCGAGCAGAGCTTTTCAGAGAGAGAGAAAGAAAAATAAATAACACCGACAACAGAAACTCTCCCTAACCTAGTCCTCTCTCCACTCCCCAGTGTTTTCCGAAAAGCAAAAGAGAAACGCGACTGTTCTTGGCACCTGCAGAAAACCGCTTCCCCGACGGTTGTTAACAAGAAGCTGGAGGGTATAAAGCAATAAACCTGCCAAATCTACCTGCGCTTTAGTTACACCCTAGGAAGAAAGTCTCTCAGGAAACTGGCAGCAGAACGCTAGTTGGACCTTCGCTCAGCTCTCTTAAATATTAAAAATCGCGCCACTCCATAACCACCTCTCTCTCTCTCTCTCTCTCTCTCTCTCTCTCCCCCCCCCCCCCAGTTCTTCCATAGGACTAGGAACATTTTTTATTTTTTTTAAAAAGGGCATTGGAGATTTGTAAATGCCCGTCTCGGGTTACCCTATTCGAGTGTCGGAGTATGACTCTTGTTAAGAACTCCGCGAACAAGGCAAGACACTTAGAGCTGCATTCAGAGTTACTGAACCGACTCCAGAGGCTCCAGGAGTTAAACGCCGAGAAAGAGGGGGGGAGGGGGAAAACAGCCCATCATCTATGAAAGAGGCACACACTCCCCCCCCCCGCACACACTCCCTGTCCCGTGAACAAGTTACCCAACAACAGAGCGGTGATCTCCTGCCTTACCCATCTCAAAGCGCAACCAAACCTTTTGAACGCAAAGCGCAACGCGCAAAATGGCAAGATCCGTGGGATTCTTAAGAGCCAACTATTTGCTTAAGGTTTGTCATGACCTGGCGAGAAGGAGGGAGGAGAGAGAGAGAGAGAGAGAGAGAGAGAGAGAGAGAGAACCTCTTCTTGATCCTTCTCAATGCCAGGCCTTATTTTTAAAAAATAAATACTTGCCAGATCCGTAACAAACAAATCTCGTAGCACTGTCATATCACACGGCCCCTTGGTCTGGATAAATCCCCCCCCCCCCACCTCCAGGAGAAAAGTTGCCGATGTAGGGAAAGCTGGCAGGTTTATCAGCCTCTCCAACTTTCTCTAGCTTCTTCTCTCCCCCACCCTTGAAAGCGGTCTGGTTTTTCCCCCCTACCTGACTCCTCTTCCGTAAATCTCCAAAGATCCTAATGTTTCCCTGCTCAGTGGACGACAGATTTTTTTTTGTCTAAAAAAAGGAAAGCACAGGCTGACTTGTCCCCCAGAACGAGAACGAGATAGATCCGCTGGCGTGTTGGTTCCAACTTAATGTCTTTCCCCGGTCCATCTTTGCGAGAGATGTGGCGATACCACCTGGATGTTCTGTTATAAATCCCCTAGCAAATAATAAATGGATTAATAATAACAAGGTATGAGGTTCTTTTTATAGAAAAAAATGGGAGAGAATTGAAACTAAATGCGGCAGTTAGACAACCATTTTGATAAGAGGATAATTGAGGCGACACTGGTGTATAATTAGAGGATAATTTATGCTATATCCACTTTTATTCCACCTCCCAAAATAAACCCAGTCCATAATCATTACAGGCAAATTGTTCTGAATTTTATAGCTGCAATTTGAACAAAGTAGTGCAGTTAATCATGGGAGATTTTTCTCTCTCTCCTTTTTGTGTATTCCTGATTAGAAGTCTAATTGCCTCCTTTCGGAAAGTAAAAATAACTGCGAAGCGACTCTATTTTTATCATTAACAATGTTGACAATAAAATAAAATCAACTGGAATTGTAATCGAAAGGCAAATTTAGGGTGAAGGCACTTTTCCTCGGGTAGTTTATATTGCAATCAAGATTTGCCAAACCACTAACCGCATGTCTCATTTGCATATATTTGAAAGCATTACAGGAGCTTCTGTTTTCAATAGGGGGGGGGAAATGTATTACTGACAGATCTCTGAGGATTCGCCCTCGGAGCAGGATGCTGAAAAAGCAGACACTATTGTACTGATCCAAGGACAGCGCTCCGAACAACGAGTTCGCGCGCGCGCGCGTAGTGGGTGTTTGTGTGTTTTAAATGAATCCTTCCCCTGGGCACATTGCATCATCAGGAAAATACCTCAGGAAGGAACCCTGCTAATTTTGTCCAGAAGAACTCTGAGTTGCCACCCAGGATTCTAGACCATAATTTACAGTTCTTTACTGGGCACCGCTTTGGCTCTGAACGCCAAGGCTGGACAGTGTTGTTGTGAATCCTAACGGACACGTGCGAGGCAGCGATAGCCTGCGATGCAACGACAGTAAGGAAAATAAATGCACATTCTTCTTTTTAATTGGAAAAAAACCCCCATAGCTCATTGGAAGGGTGCTTGGCTTTGTAAAAGCGAGGGTGCTACTTCGGAGCGCAGCTTTGTTGTGGTTGTGTGCGGCGCAAAACACGCGCGCGCGTGCCCGCGCGCACACACACATGCACCCCAAGCTCCTGCCTAGCTAGCTAGCTAGCTAGCTGGCTGGCTGCTTCTCGCTCGCTGCGAGCTCTGAAGTTGTGCAGAAGGTGGGCTCGCGCTGACGCCAGTAGAAGTGCCCGGGCTGGGTGACGTCACGGGCGGAGTGACCAATGGGGAGGCGCTGCCCTTTGGAGACCAACCATTCGACTTGTGGCGTTTTCTCTCTTTCCACCTCGCCCCCCCCCTTCCCGCTCCCGCTGTTGTTGTGTGTTGTCGTGCGCCTTCCCCTCCCCCTGCTGCCTCAAGTCGAAAAGCAGAAGCACAACTTTATGAAAGAGAATCCACCTTAAAGAGAAAGGGGGTTATCTCTCTCTCTCTCTCTCTCTCTCTCTCTCTCTCTGCTTTTGCCTTAAACTCCCTCAAGGTCCCCCCACCCCCTTGATGAGGGGGAAAGAAATTACCAAACCAAAAACCTAATAACAAACCCCAACCGGAGAGAGGGAGAGAGAAGGGGAGGGTGCGAGAGAGAAAGAGGGAGCGTGTGTGTCTGAGGTATTAAAAAAAAAAAGCAAAAGCCCCCAAATGGAGGGAAAGAAGAAGCGTGAGGGAAAAAGCCCCGGGAAGGACTAAGTCTGCCGTTCTCTTTCTCTCTCTCTTTCTGGCCCCCCTCCTCCTCCTTCCTTTTCCCTCTCTCTCTCTCTCTCCCTCCCCAGCGCCTCTCACACTCCTCCCCTCCACCCCTCCCTCAGTTAACAAGGCCCCTCTCCCCCTATTGCTCCCTCTCTCTCTCTCTCTTTCTCTCTCTCTCTCTTTCTCCCCCTCTCTCTTTTCCCCCTCTCCCACCTCTCTCTCTCTTTCTCTCCCCCCCCCTCAGCTTTCGCTAAAGAAGAAGAAGAAGAGGAAGAAAAAGCGCGCCCGGGGGGGGGGAATAGCGCGCGAGCCCCGTCGCTAATTCCCGCCCGGCGCAGGCTAATAGGCTCCCTCGAAGGTGGCGGGAGCGCGAGGGGGGCGACGACGACGACGACGACGACGCCGAGTAGCCGGGCTGAGGCGCTCGTCGCTGGCTGCCCAACTTGGATGATGACCATGACTACGATGGCTGACGGGCTGGAGGCGCCGGACTCGTCCAAATCCGCCTTCATGGAGTTCGGGCAGCAGCAGCAGCAGCCGCCTCCGCCGCCGGCGCCTCAGCAGCCGCCTCAGCCGCCGCCGCCTCAGCCGCCGCCTCCTCCAGGGGCTCAGGCGCCCGGCGGCGGCGGCGGCGGCGGCGGCGGCTCTTCGCACTCGGCGCAGCAGCAGCAGCAGCAGCAACAGCAGCAGCAGAGCTCGCCGGCGGCGGCCATGGCGGGCACGCACTACCCGCTGCACTGCCTGCACTCGGCGGCGCCCGCCTCGCACTCGCACCCGCACCACCAGCACCCGCACCACCATCACCACCACCACCACCACCACGCCGCGCCCTACCCGGCCGGCCCCGCCGCCGCCGCCGCCAACTCGTACAGCCACCGCTCGCTGGCCGCCGCCGCCGCAGCCGCCGCCGCCTACCCCTACGTGAGCCACGCGCAGCACAGCCCCTACCTGCAGCCCTACCACGCCGGCGGCGGCGGCGGAGGAGGAGGAGGCGGAGGAGGAGGAGGCGCGGGCGGGACGGCGAGGCCGGACGACGCAGGTGGGTGACACGGGAGGCAACGCGTGACGGAGCGTTCCCACGAGACGGGCGCGGAGATGCCCGGGCCGAGCCCCCGCGACCGGCCCGCTGGCTCCCGGCTTCCTTTGTCTCTCTTTCCCGCATGCCCTTCCTCTCCCTTTGTCTCCTTTTCCTGCTGCACTTCCCTCGCTTTCCCTCCATCGCCTGCCTCTTCTTCCTCCTTCTCTCGCCACTTTTAACCTTCCCTCGGAAGTAAGTTTACAAATCAATACGCAGGATTTCTTGGGCGGGGGGGGGGGTGTTGCTACTTTGCATGGGGATCCCTTGGCTCTCTCCCGCTCAGATCTCTGTTTGAAATGACATCTCCTCACCCCGATCCCGTGCAGGTTTCATTGGGAGGGTAACACCCCCCCCCAAAAAAATAATAATAACAACAACAGTTCGCTTCCAGAGGACTTGCTTTCCTGTAAGCGTGGCTCGGATTTCGGCAACTCTTTCCTGCCTTCCCTTTGCGTGCTCCGCATCCTGAGTTTCCCTCTGGGATCCATCCACACGCGTGCCTGGACGCAGGCCGCCGGCCGACGCGCGTGGGGATGCTCAGGCACGTGTGCCGTGTTTCGGGGACTCCGAGGCGCTGCCCTCCACTTGAAAGCTGCCCATGGACTGCGTGGATTGAAAACCTTAAGCGAAGACCCTGCTGGCTTTCTTCTGCGATAATGTAGCCGTCCAGAGGAACAGGAGTGATTTTGTTTTTTCCTAGGATGTTGTTTGCCTAGCCCGCGGATGCCCTCTCCACGACGGTGGTCTGTGCAGGACGAAGAAATGCGCTTAAAAAGAGCGGCCGGGCCGTAGCCCATCTCCTGCTACGGGGGGCTACTGCCATAGCACTGCAGGCTTCTTTGGGGAAGGAATTGCTCTGCCACGATTATTCCCTCTTTCTTGCTTTTGACGCAGGGTGATCAGAGAGAGAGAAAAGAGAGTCTAAAGCAGGGTTAGTGCCCGAGAGACCCAGGCCAGACGCTGGTGACTCCTGTGTCTTGCTGTGTTGGGCATATACTACAGAGAAGAGGTGTGTGGTGTGTTGTTTTTTTGCCTGCGCGATTTTATCACATCTTTAGCCCCCAGCCACTGTGCCTAGAAAATGACATTGTAAATCCCGTCCGTGCACCCATCGGATGGCTAATCTGCAGTAAACGCCTCGAGAAACAAATGGCAAAGTCGCCGAGGGAAGACGCAGCTCCGCGTCCCTTCGTAAAATCATTTGCACCTGTACGTTGGCTGTGGAGATACGTCTACAGATCCGAAGCAGAAATGCTACCCTGCTTGATTGCTTATTCCTTGAGAAAATGCTGAGATTGGAGATAGATTCATATTTAGGAGATACAAATTGTGTGTGCAGTTCAAACACATTCCAATATTAAATGAGACGTTCAGGTAGCATGAACTCTGCGCGCGTGTCTTTGTGTGTATAGGCAGTAAAAAAACGACGACAGGTTTTGGTAAGAGAGATCAATGCAGTAGCTACAAACTAGGCAACAGGGTGCATTTCAGGTTCTCGGTTAAAACGAAGCAGTTTTGCCATGGACCAGGGATTTCTGGAAATAGCAGTAGTTTTTGTTTGAGCGAAGTACTGCTTGTGTTAAGAGAGCGTCATGAATTTTCTAGCACGCCTGGGTAGCAAAACTGTCAGCAAAGCGGGTAGATCTTGCAGGTCAAAGTGAATCATCCGCCACAGAAGGTTGCCTGGAGGATATATCGGCGGCCTGACCTTCTTATGTATCACCCCGTGCATTTTCTACTCTGTTAGTAATGGCATGGAAATGGCTTTGTCTCTGATTTCCCACCCCACCCCCACCTCCCCAACATGAAAAGCACCCAAAACAAAACCCGGGGTGTCTCATAGAAGGGCTTCGCTGTGCTGGACGTCCCCCTTCAAATGTGCTTTCTTTTTATTGCAGATCAACAGAAAACCACAGTTATCGAAAACGGGGAGATAAGATTTAATGGGAAAGGGAAGAAGATCCGGAAGCCTCGAACCATTTACTCGAGTCTCCAGCTGCAGGCTTTAAACCACCGCTTCCAGCAGACCCAGTACCTGGCGCTTCCCGAGAGAGCAGAGCTGGCGGCATCATTAGGACTAACTCAGACACAGGTAATTTCCGGGGAAGTCCAGAGAGATCCCTGAGAACCTGGGCTCCGAGAGAAGGCCAGGCCAGGCCAAAATCAAGCAGACAAATCACTATTTCCATTGGCCAAAGGCTAGGAATAAAAGCGAAGCTCAGCTACCCAGGTCGGTGGACGGCAAAAACATGGCCAAGTATGCGTTGGTGAAATATCATTCTCTCTATTATTATTATTTTTCAAATTCAGTCTGTTTTGATGGTGCGTTGAGAAAGGTTTGAGTTCACCACTCCAGAATCTGGGCATGCATCTACTTAGTTACAGCCCAAATCTGAAGGTGGAAATAAATAAGCACTGAGGTGGAAATAAATTTATACATAAAACAAAAAGGTTGTTGGGGGGCCAAAGAAACCTCCTCCCCATCCTTTGCTGGTAGAAATGGAAATCTATTTCATACGGTGCACAGCCTCTAGGCCCGAAGAAAGCGCACCTTCCTAGTAATATTCAATAGTAAATTATCCTGGATGAGTAACTGAAATTCAGTGCTTGCCCTTAGGCGAAATGTACAAAAGGTGATGATAGAGCTGACGATCAAAGGGAAGCGTGTACAAAATTAGAGCGAGTTAAGCCACAGTTAAATGTGGTTGGTGCGTTCTGGCTTTCCCAGCAGATTTAAACCTGAATGACACACGAGGTTAGAAGGAAAACGATTAATTTGAATTCATGAATGCAGAAAGGAAGAATAATAAAAAAACTTTTTTGTGGCAGTTTGTAATCTTCCGGACAGAAAAAAACACAAAAGGGATAAACCATGTTCATTGGATTCGCTGGTGGTTGCCAGGAATGTAGGCAAAGCGGGGCATTTTGGATTTGGTGCCTTATTGTGATATAGGGGCGACCTTGAAGGCAAAAGAAGACAGGAGGTGTCTTTAAAGAGCAGCATATCACCACCACCACCACCACCACCACCACCACACATATTTAATGGCAATCCAAGCTTTTAGAGCACCTAAAGTGTGGTACAGAGAAAGGACACTGTCACCTTCCCAGCTGGGATGTTTGCAAAACACTCTTATTTGAATGACACCTAGCTCTCTTACATTGCTGCAGAAGGCTTGTCGTTGTTGTCGTTGTTGCTGCTGCTGCTGCTTGTTTTGTTTTGTTTTTTAAACTTTCATTTGCTGTTTTTGTTTTATTAAATTTTCAATGTATGTAAGGCTCAGTTTTGTTGGTTTTATGCCACTGGGATGATTTCCGCGATAAGCTACAGATCACCATCTTGCTCAGGGAAGAAGATCAAGTCTCCTGGTCCTCTCCTCTCCCCCCCCCCACCCCCACCCTCACTCTACGAAATGGGCTGCTCTCTCTCTCTTCCTTTTTCTTTTGACTCACGTATTACTTCTTTGTAGGCCAAGCTGGAATCCAACAAAACTGACGCGTTTTGGGATTTAAGCCAATTTAGACCCCCCCTCCCTTGAAGGTGCAGCTGCAGACGGTTTTAGAGCCTGATCTTAAAACTCGTAAAAGTGGAAGTGGCACCCCTTCCTAAGCACATTTACTTGGAAGTAAGTCCAACTGATTTCGGTGAAAAACTTCTGAGTATGTGTGGTTAGGATCTCGCCTCGGTCCCATCGAGATCAATGGCGCCGGTGATGGCTCAGGGCTTTAGCGTTGTGGCCCTCTCCAAAAAGGACGGAGGGTTAAAGTGGGGGTGGAGGTGGGGTTTCATAATACAGAGGGAGGCTGTGGGTAGGATAGATTGCCTCCTCTGCCCTGGTTCCCCGCCCCACTCGGGGTCCTAAAACGGTAGCCGCGTCTTGACAATTATGCAGTAATATAGGCCGACGATGGGTATCATACCCATACACGCACGCAGGTTCTCAGTCTGCGTAGGTTGCCTTCAATGGACGCGTGAAGAAGAAAAAATGAACGAGACTCACGCATTGTAACTGTCCCCCCAGAAGGAAATGGCCTTTCCAAACAGTCTCAGCGCAGTTTACTTAAGCAAGTCCTAATTGCGGGTGATTCAAACAATGGCCATGGGAAGCGGGGAGGGGAGATCATGAAGTTCATGCCACGGAGGGAGAAGAAGGAAGGAAGGAAGACTGGATAGACAGACAGATATAGATACATGGATGGATTTGAAACTGTCTATTTGCCTTAATTCCCCCACCCCTCCTCCCCCAGCAGACCTCTCATGCCTTCTGCCTTTCGGTTGCAGGTGAAGATCTGGTTCCAGAACAAGCGCTCCAAGTTCAAGAAACTGCTCAAGCAAGGCGGCAACCCTCACGAGAGCGACCCCCTGCCGGGCTCTGCCACCCTGTCTCCGCGGTCTCCAGGTTTGCCTCCTGTCTGGGACGTTTCAGCCTCTGCCAAAGGAGTCAACATGCCTCCCAATAGCTACATGCCTGGTTATTCTCACTGGTACTCTTCTCCACATCAAGACACAATGCAGAGACCACAAATGATGTGAACGGGGCCAAGAGAAACAGCTCGCCGGAGGAGCCGCTGTCTCCAGCGCGGCCTTGCCAAGCTGGGCGGGGGTGGGGGGAGCAGCGCAGCTCGCGGGGCTCTGGGTGAATCTGGAGTGTGTGGCAAAGGAAGACAGACTTGGGGCGGCTTCGCCTTCGCCTTCTCTTTAAACCTCAGCGATTGATCTTGAGCAGAAAGAGACCATTTGCGTCCTGGCCCACGTCAGATGCTCCTCTTTGGGATATTTCTTTTGGGACTCGGAGGCACCAAACCTCTCTGGGAGTACAAGTCGAAAAGCAAAAAATTTTTACAGACTTTTCCCACCAAGTCCACGCAGCAACTTTAAAACAACAGCACACGACAAAAATAACAAAACTTATTCAATGAAAAAGAAGCGATCCTATTTTTATTCACTAAACCGAGATTGACAACAACAACAAAAAGATTGGAAAGGGAGGGGCGGAGAAAGGGATTTTTTTTTTTTAAGATAATACCGTTTGGGGCGGGGGCGGGCGGGCGGAAAAACTTTTTTTTTCTAGTTTAATTAGGACACTTCCACGAAGTAAAATCTGCATGCTTTCTCGGAGTGGAATCGGCAGCTGTGAGGGCGAATCCACTATATTCTCTCCCACATCCATAAGTCACTTGAAACTAAGGAAGCACCTGAAAACTGACCAGAAGTTCTCCTGCGCATGCCCCGCTGTAATGAATTGGGGCTGTGCCCTCATTCATTTCGGTGGAGCTTGCAGAAGAAAACTCCCCACCCCCTATGTATTATTGCCGCAGGAGAAAGAGAATTTGAGGGGGGGGTAGAGTAACATACATACAAACAAACAAACAAACAAACAAACCCCAAAACAAAACAAAACCGCACCCCATCCTAAGGCTAAAATCTCTTTCACCCACCTGCCCTCCCTCCCTGGCTGGCAGCTCTTTCTCTCTCTCCGTCTCTCAGCTGCCTACCCAGCAACCTTGTTGTACATATTGTTGAATTTTAGTTGTATATATACTTTGTATGTTTTGTCTCCTTTCATATATAGAGTAAAAGCCACAAAATGTCAAAAGAGTCCTGCGTTACTCTACAGCTTTGGAAAGGTTATCTTCCCCCGCCTTCCCAAGAACCACCCATGTTTTAAACCCTAAATGCAGTCGTTTGAGATTTATTACTCGGCGGAACTGTCCTCCTCAGTAATCGTGCTTAGGATGGCAGCCTCGTATAGTTCACATACGGAGTACCACTGACTTTAGCAGGGCTGCTCTAGAGTAGACGTGTTCTGCATGGCCTGCCTGCCTAAGATTTATACAGACAGAATATAATATAATATAATAATGGTCAGAGATGTATGCCCATGTAGTTATCTATGCCATAGATGTACCACGTCAGTAACTAGTTAGATGCTTATGACATAACATACGCGCGTGCACCAGTCCTAACATCGCATCTGTTTTGCAACCTACCTATCCGCCCGGCTAACCAGTAAAAATTATATTGTGCAAAGGAGACTTGCTTTGGATCTGCAAGCCAATTTGCACCCTCTGAAACCAACAGCATCAAACTGGCTTCCTCTTAATCGACTTGGGTCCCCTCCGGATTCTCTGCCTCGCAGAGAGAATTCGTTGATTTCCAGAATCCCGCGGAATTTTCTTTTCCGTTTTCAACCCTGGCGACGTGAAAGCTGCCCTCGAACTGCCTTTTGGCAGATTTGGCAAAAAGTCAAGAGGTTGCCTGCTTTTGTAGGTGGCAATCCCACCAGCTTTCTCACACACTCCTCCGCCAAACAGACTACCTAACGCTGCGTAATAATGTTCCCCAAGTCTCTCTCTCTCTCTCAGCGCTCCCTGGTCCCCATTGCCGAGTCCAGGACGAATCATATCCTTCTTAGGGTGGTGCAAAGGCGAGAAATCATGCACCACGAAAAGCCCCTTTCGTCACACAAGCAGGATGCCCCATACTGCGAGAATTAATGGCTAGAGCCCTGGGCATCCTTCAAATTATGAACCTTGAAACCACTGAGCCATTTATCAGAAGTCAATGGAGATCCTCAGAGTGCTCCGTATAATGACAGCTACATACAGTCGTGCAAAAGGACAGTCACTATAATTAGACACAAAAGCCAAGACTACTTACCAATATACCAGCGCCGGTTTTTTGTTGAGCAACTTCCACGCTCAGTCAGTCTTCAGAATGGCTTAAAACCGATCAAGTCTTGTCATTTTCTACCATTCGCATTGTTACATTAGGAGGAAAAAATGTTTTCTTTTCTTCCCCCCCCTCCTCGTTCCCACTGTGAAACTTTGGGTTCAGCTCTCCCCAGGATCAATTGTGAACAAAGCCCCCAGCTGCAGTGCCATCCAATTTGAGGCAGACATTGGGGACAATTTAAGGTTTTTATCCATAAGAAGGTTTTCCCCCCCATTCTCTTAAATGCAGCCATAATTAGAGTAATTTTTCATGTAGCCCGCTGATTACAGCGTTTTTACCGTCAAAGATAATTACCTGTAATTTTCTTCCACTTTTAATACTAAAAAGCCATCTTTATTTAGATTCAGGAACAGGAAAGGCGAAACAAAAGAGGGAAATTATTCTGTTATTCATACACAAATTGCAGAGACGTAGGACCTAAAATTGAAAATTAACCAAAATTATAATGCTATGAAGAATGGAAGAGGCTTCTGAGGTACAGCTGGTTGTGGGGTTCACTGAATTATTCAGATTCGTGTTAGGGAGTGAGAAAGCTATCATACATTTAAACCGAGGGGTAGCCCCTTCCCTTTGTAGGAAGAGCCCCCAAGACTTTCTGATGAAGGATAATCCTCCCCAAACCAGTGGAACCACAGGAAAAATGGGGATGCTGCGAGCGAAGCCACAAAGCCCGTCAGATAGGATGCAGATCCCAGTTTTCAGCAACGCTTCCTGGGAAGTGAGTACCATTGAGATGAATGCGGCCTTTAGTGCCAAGGGAGTAAATATGTTCAGGATCAGGGCAGAGTTAGAGGATGGCAGGGCTCACGCTGATGAAATCCGGGACAGAGCTGTCGTGATTTTGAGTATCTTGGACGGCAGATTGAAATCCGCTGAATTTCTAGTATGTTGGCTTAACTGGAGGGGCTTGTTTTATTTATCCAGCCTTACGCATTACCTCTACCCCTGCACAACACACATACATCTCTCAAACTCCCCCCCCCCCAATACACACGAGCAGTGCATCCAGGATGACATGTTAACCTTTCACGGGTTAGTTCCTCCCATTTCACTAGATCTCGAGGGCTTGGTCCACTTTTAGTCTACCATCAAAATCCGGTTCTTGGTGGGAGTTGATGAGAAGGGTCCTCATCTGTCTCGTCTTCCCCCTCCCCATTCTTCTATCTGTTGTGTAGCAGCGCAATCCTCTAGCGGGCTCTACTCAGAAGTCAGTTCCATCGCTTTCAAATGGGACTGACTTTCAGGACTGGGACAATCGGTTCTCTCCGACTTCCTCTGAGCAGTGTATAAGGAATCGCGCGCGCCCTGTCTGTGTTAAGAGCCGGAAGGACGATTTGCTCGTTTTTCAAGGAACGTTTAGATAAAGCAGGGATCGTGGAAGGTGCTTGCAGGAAGGGCCTCGGTGGCGGCGAGCTGGGGAGCCAGAAAGGTTTACCTGTCTGCTGCTGAGGGTGAGGGACGCCGACGCCGAGGCGCTCGAGAAACCGCGTCATCTATAGATAAGAGTGGGACAATTGTGCCAGAACTGAGAAGGCTTCTCAAAAAGGGGTTCCTTTTAGGGCTTCACCAGAAAACTCTTTGCAGCCAAACAGAGGACACCCCCACACCCGTAAAGTCCCTTAAATTCCTCACATTTCTAATAGTACTGATCCCACTTCCAGATAAACAGGAAGGGGTACCTGGGGAGGTAATATGGGGCGCGCGCACTGGCTTGTGCGTGTGGATAATCCCTCTTCCATTGAAATCCAAGCCAAAAGGCCCGTGTAGATCCGGATTGTTCCTGAGGAATCGGAGCCTCAAAAGCAATAAACAACCCACGCAGAACTGGAGTGTTTGTTTGTGTGTGTGTAAATGTTCTGAAGTAGAACAGGGAAAGAAACTGGCGGAACTCAGCCAGACCAAATTTACAGCCCCTTAAACCGAGAAGAGGTTCTCCAGTCCGTTCAAGCAACCTGGATTTTAACCCCCTCACTCCCCCCCCCGCAACACACATCCGATTCTCAGCTCCATTAGAATGAACGGGTTGCTTTTTGCGAGATGAGACCGTGAAAAGGCTCGCAGAGGAGGCCAAAGTAGAAGCAGGGCGGTGCGCCATTGAAATACATGGGATTTCTTTCCCAGTTTGGTGTGTCTCGGATAAAGTAGGAGCGGAAAGTAGAATCGATATTTCGGCAGCCTGATTGCTGGACTGGGTGTCTAGCTGAGCTGTAATCGACATATCCCTCTTAAAAACAAAAGGGGGGAAAAACCACACACTTGCTTTTAAGAACATTTACCTAGGGGAAATCCCGAAGGGGGTTTCACAGCCCTATTCTTTACTTGTCTACTCCGAAACGTCCCACGAATGGGATTTACTTGTAAGTAAGCGTGCAGTATCCTTTCAGACTTAGGGAAGACGAAGCACACACACGCGCGCACACTAGCTAACACAGTGGATCAGACCACTTTCAAGCAATGGGACGACTCTGCATTAAACATGGAAACCCAGATTTCGAAGGGAAAACACCGTGGAGTATTTCTTTGTCATTCTCAACCGGGAGTTCCCAAATGGCACTTCACTGATGTTGACAACATAGCGAGTCCAACCCCCCCCCCCTCGCAACACACATTCACCGGTTCGAGACAACACCCCCTTTCCATATACACCCCCTTACTTCTGAACCTCTACGTGAGTCACTGAAAATGTGGGAATCCTGAGCCGCCCACCCAAACCGCAGAGCGTCCCCCAATAAAAGCTACAATAAAAGCAGGCAAACAAACAAGTAAATAAATAAATGTGCGTCCGTGTAACTCGCTTATCGAAAGGTCTAAGTAAGGAAAATCGAGAAATTAGAATGATCAGGGTTTCCTTTTTCTTTTCTTTTTCTTTCTTTCTTTTTTGCAATAATAAAAATAATAATAATAAAAGTAACCATCATTAAAACGTGAAGAGGTACAGCTGATGGGATATGCGGCAGCAGTCGAGGAGGTTTAAAACCGAACAAAAAAAAAAACTTACCCCCGTGCAAAACCTGTTAAGCAGAGATGAGGGTCTAAGGAAATCTATAGTGGAGAGAAGCAGAGGAGAATATTTTTCTGAGTCTCGGGGCAGAAGCTCTTTCTCTATATTCTTGGTTGACTGAGCATATCCAGGTGTGAAATTGTTTGCACACCCCAGCACCTCTTATATTGCCAGCAAAATTAGCTGTTATTACTGTCACTGTTTAGTGATGGTTAGCTTGATAAAAAAAACACACCGCTGTAATCAAGACCTGGCGCATCTTTGCAAATTACAGATAATTGTAAACGTCCAGATTATGATAATAGCATCCTAATCCAGCCTGCAATATAATTATTACAGAGTGTTACATCTGAAACTGTCCAGTAGGGCTAATTCGGCCATTATTTAGACCTCTCTCTCTCTCTCTTTTTCTCTCTCCTCCTTCTCTCCTCCACTACAAATGGGTTGCTGAGCTGAAAATGTACGATTGTAATTTCACGGGGCACTCAATGAGTAATGATAGAGGAAGAGGGGGGGAGAAATACAAAAGTGAAATGTGAACGGGAGCGATCAAATCAAAATCGGGAGGGGGAGGGGGGAAAGAGCGAGAAAGAGAGAGAGAGAGCCTGGGTTGATTCTGGTGGAGGGAGGGAAGGGGGGGGGGAAAGGAGGAATAAGAAGAGCGGGAATTAAGAACAGAGCAAATCAGGGGACTGAGGCGAGCCAGAGGAGGCTTCGTTGTGTATTCAAGGGCTGCTGGTCCACCCCCCCCCCCCGTTTGTGTGTTTGTGTGTAAGCGCGCGCGCGTGTGCATGAAATCCTCCTCCCCACATCTTCTCATCTCTCTCTATTTCGCTGCACCGCCCCCCCCTTCTCTCCCCCGGACCCTACGCCGGTTAGCGAGAAGGAAAGGGAAGAGGGCGTACAAGTCCCATGCTGGAAGTGGCACAGACTGAACCATACGTGGAGCCAAATGTCACTGGTTCCGTTTTTTGTTTAAAGAGAGAAAGATCCCTGCAGGATCAGACCAAGCGCTCATCAAGGCCACTATCCTGTTTCCAACAGCGGACGGCCAGACACGCCTCCGGGAAGCACAGGAGCCGGCCATGGAAGTATTCGCTTACCACGGCTGTTTGGCCTTCAAGACCTTGATTTCCAGAGGTATAGCTCTCTTTTTCCGGTTAGGCATCAGGGTTTGCTACAGACCACAAGGGAATTCCCTCAACCCACTGATTTTTCTTTATTTATAACCAGATCCCAAGCACACTGGATTGTGGACCCATTTATCTGAAAAGGGACCTTTGCTTCCAAGAGAATATCCCTACGGAGATCGCAGGGTTACCCCGAGGGAAAGTGGCTAGGATCCGGCTGTGAACCTCTGAGGTTATGCTCTTTGTTTAAAAATAAAAGAGAGCAGTGGTAGCCGTTGTTGTTGTTCTTAGAAGACCAAATTCGATTTCATTGCGCGCTGTCTCCACATACTGAATGAATATTCCTTTATTTTCCTCGTTCGCATTTACTCATTGGACAAGCCCTTGGGAACCCCAAAGGCAATTAGCCGGGCAGGTTTTTAATTGCAATTAATTAAACCAAGCAGCCTGTAGCAGATTAATGCTCTCGTCTATTGTCTCTGGTGTCTGATAAATGCACAATGCAAACAGAGTTTGCTTTGGCTGTTCCGTATTGGAAGCATCAAAGGAGGTACTTGATACACGCGCTCTTATGCATATTCACACATACACAGCGATCCTAAGCCACTTAGACGTGGAAACGGTTGGAGAGAAATAAAGGGGGGGGGGAATTATTTAGAAATTTCCTAGCAAGTAAACGCATTTCGTATCTTATTTACTAAGGAAGCGAAACACGGTTGAAATCAATAGGCCCCTTTCCAAGCAAATTTACCATCCTATCTATGCTCATTTCCCTGGGAGTAAGCCCCATTGAATCCAACGGGGCCTACTCTGAGTAGACATGAGTGGGATTGCACGGCAGTTATAGGCTGATGGCGATAGACGCAGGCGTGGCAGTAAAACGGGCAGTAGAAAGTGGATGATATAACACAGCATCGTGAGTCGTGGAACTGATTTGTGGAAAGGTCAAAAGGCTAGGTTTGGGGAAACGGGCAGAGGGTTCTGCCGGAGAATCGGTATCCCTCCCCGCAAAACTGGTTTTTGGGTTTGAACATGGGCGATCGGTAGCCCGGGAGGTGAGGAACAAAACTGGCAATGACTACTAGGCCCTCCTTTGTGCTTTGTGGACTCCAAATTCCCGGATCCGAGGAGTTTCCTTGTGTCCTTTCCCCAAACTGGCCCGCTCTTTGAGCTGCCTTCATTCTCGGATGTCGGAGAAGAGGTTCCTCGGGATGCTGGAGTGTTTGGGGGAGAGAGAAGCGGGCCCGCAATCCAGCGGAAAAAGAAGAAGCGTTGCAGCTGCGGGACATGGAAAAACAGCGAGCCAACCTGTGCTTGTCTCCTCACGAGGAAGACCCGTTGAGTTCAGCCAGGACTTGCTCCCCAACAAAGCGAGGGTGTACAGGATCACAGCCACAGAGAAGTCCCGCGGAGGCCAGAAAATTGAAAGGCGCTTCTACTGCATTGATTTTCAAGAATGCCAGAGCTGGTGTGTTTCTTCTCCTCCCACCATTAAAAAAACACACACCATCCAGTGATGTCCCCCCTAGAGCACAGTTTTGTCTCGCTTTTCCACCCCTCCCACTCTTCCTGCGATCAGGTTCGGGAGAATGAAGGGTTAAAAAGAAAACCCACCGCCCGCCAGAGAACCCACATATAATGCAGACCACGAAAGCTGGAGGAAGCTGGCAAGGGGTTGTGTGTGTGCAGAATGAGCCTCTCAGCACAGCAAAAGCATTAAAAGGCTCCGAGCTTGTTAAAGGTGTTTTCATTTGGTTAAAGGTCGTAATATCTGGCATTTGGCGGCTGGCAATAAAAAACGCGCCTCGGGATTGGGGATTGGACCCCTGAAGGCTTGCAGAGCTGGGAAAGATGTTTTAGGCCCCAATAAACAAGCAAATAAATGCGAAATGATGATGATCTGCGGCGATAGTGGATTTTTCAAAATACGCGCGCGCACGATCGATCCATCTCTCCAGGAATGACCTATAAAAGCAGGTTGTTGCATTCATACGGATTGGCTCTTTTTACACACGCACACGTGTACTGCTGCTCTGTGGAAATGTACCTTCGTGCTCTAATAGCACTCCTTCCATTTAAGGCACCACCACTGCAACGTGATAGAGGGTTGTGCCAGATATTTACTTCTATATTGAGGGGCCCAACTGCCCACGCCAGAAAAAAAAGGAGCAGAAGTGAAGCGGTGTGCGGGTCTATTCCAAAGACACAGAGCTCCGCGTTAAGAGGTGAAGAAGGCAGGAGGAAGTTCCCGAGTGAAACATCGCATGCAAACCGCAATTAAAAAGCTCTCACTTGAAGCTGAACAGATTTTAAAACTCCCAACCGAAGCAAATCCAGGGGTAACTCAACTGCTGCCAACATTCACCCGAAAACTTTTGCTTCAGTTGGGCTCCTGGGAGGAAACGGCTCGCGTTCGTCTGGCTGGGCTTTCCGCGGAGCTCTTTGGTCTAAATTAAAAGCGATGTTCGACGGAGACTACGCTTTCGCTGTTGGGGTTATAGATGGGGTTTAATTAAGGTCTCCCGCGGAGGAGGTGGAGGGGGAAAGAAACAAACTGTGCAGCAACAACAACAACAAAAGCCAAATAAGAGTTTCTAAAGGAGAGTCGCAGGTCAGGAAACTCATCCCCGCCATGCCAACCTGAAAGCGCGCTAGGGTGGGAGACGTGACGAAGGGCGGAGGGTGGCAGAGAGAAATCGCAAAGCAAGCAAGCGCGCCCGCGTCTCAGAGGAAGAGGCAGAAGGACAAACAGCTTCTGCAGACCCGAGATGGGGAAATTCTGTGTCTTGAGCTCCAAAGAGGTTCTCAAACTCCCATCGCCTCGGTCTTGCCCAGCTGCGCGTGGGTCGCGCTGGTGGAGCGCGCCTGACCTTCCCTTGCCCAGAGAAAGGGAGGGAGAGAGCGCGCGAGGGTGGGTGCTCCTGTGGGTGGTTTGGTGGGTGAACCCCTGGGTGGAGCTGGAGCCCAGAGGAACCAGATCAAGGCAGGCGACGTTTGCGGGCTGCTCTCTCTCTCCGGTCTGTGTCCCTCTCGTAGGCCCTTGCGGCGGAGCCCTGGAGCCATCCGGCACCCACAGGAATGCGTCTCCTTCTCGGCTCTCTCTCCCTCTCCGCCCGCCCAGCTGTGGCTCCCCAGCTCCACTTGGAAGCGAGGGCGAGGAAGGAGAGGGGAAGAAAAACTTCTTCAAAGGTTAAAAACTACCGAGGACACTTGATTATATCCTTGCCTTAGGGTGGGAAGGCACGACGGAGCGATTCTTACTCTCCAAAAAAGTATATGTGTATATAGTGTGTACATACACACGTATATACAAGCCCACATATGCACGCCTGAGTGCAGCGCCGTACATGATTACGTTTGTGCCCACAGCAATAATAGATTATGGGGAGTCGACTTCCCCAGAGCTTGACCTTGGGGACTGGGAAGAGTTCAGTTTGTTCTAGATAGTCTCCACATCATGACACCACTGTCTGCCCCAAGGAAAGAGGGGGAGAGAGATCATGAGGACTAGCGCCATTTTTGGACGGGAGGCGGTAATGAAATCCTAGTCGTGGATACTATTGAAACCGAGCGGCGTAATGTCCACGAGCATCGAGGGCAAGATGGACCGGACCATAAAGAAAGAGGTCTTCGTTATATCACACTGTAAAAACCTCACCCCACCCCCCCAAACTAGGAGACACAGCCATATTTGTCTATAAAAATCCTTCTGTCCCCAACCAGGGCTTAACGCGCAGCAGGTTAATGAGCCAGGCACGTTGAGAGCAAAGGCAAACTCTGAGAGGAGAAGGTGATATTTGCAAGGGGGGGTGGTTCTGCTGCAAAGGAAAGAAAAAGACTGCCGAGCCGTAGGAAGGGTTATTTTAATGGAAAGTAGGCCACAGAACAGGCCAGAGTTGAACAGTAGTAGAAACAGGGAAATCCCACACTGAATGCTGAACAGATCAAACGGTGCAGGAGATATATATATATATATATATATATATATATATATATATATACCTGTTCTGCTAAAATAATACTCATGAAAAGCACTGCAAAAAGAGTGCGTGAGTGCATATTGAAAGAGATCTTTTTATGGGGGAGGGGAGGGTGATCTGGAACAAGCTCTCTTCTTCTCTCCCCCCCCCATCAAGAAAGGAAAGGTTCGGCCGCTGAGGGGGGAGAACAATGGGGCAAGGCGCGTGTGGTTTGGAGCTCCGTTTACACGCGCATACACACCGAGTCGCGCGCATTCCAAACGAACAAATATCTTATTCTAATATATATGTGCACAAGATAATGTTCCACCAAACCTATTACTGCCCCCTCCAAAAAAATGGCTTAACGCTCTCTCTCTCTCTCTCTCTTTCTCTGTCTCCAAATTAAATTAGAAGGGGAGACCAAAACCGAAAGAGGAGAAAGAAAGGTGGGGGATGGGAGAGAAAGACAGAGACTACCAGAGACAGGTAAATTCGCCCGAGGCTACAAAGCGTGCCTTTTCAGGTTTTTGTTTCCAAACCCTGGAACATCTCTTACTGAAATCAGCAGATGACAGGATGTAATTTTTATGGTGGTGTTTTGGTTTTTTAAAAGTTCTAACCCTCTTTCTTTTTTAACAACAACAACATTAAAAAAAAATACAACCCAACTGTTATTCTTCGCTGCTGTATCTCCTGAAGTATTACTTCCTACTTACAGACGGCGTCAGGGTTCCCAATTCATTTTAAAATATTTTTTAAAACCAAAAGGTGCTTTTTCCAAGCCTGCTCGGAACCCTTTTCTTAATTTGCTCCTGGGCCAAGCGGAGATCCGGAAAGACAAAATAATGTTTGGGTGGGGAAACAGGGGGTTAGTTTTGTTTTCCAGTCCGTACGGGGGTTGGGGAGAGAAGCCAGCTATCTCGTCTCTCCCTTCGAGCATTTTGCTTCCATCCCGCCACGCCGGGACACAGAGGGCTGCGATGCCACGTGTGGATGGCCACACGGGGTCCCTCCTCCTTTCCTCCCCATTCTCCGGTCGCCCTTGGGTGGCTCGCCCGGAATTTAATTTCGGGATTGAGTTGGAGGAGGGTGCGGAGTTTCGGCGAAGAGGAGGAGGACGTCAGGAGCGAAGGAAAAGATAATGATCGCCTTCGCCTTTGAAAGGGCTCCTCGGCTAACAACCACCCAGCCCCCGTTTTGCAGATCGCCTTTGTGTTCCCAACCCGGGGAAAAATCGAGATGGGAATCGAGATGGGAGGGAATGGTCAACATTTTAGTCTTCTGCCCTGCTTAGCAGCTTAAAAAAAAAAAAAAAAGCAAATGTAATTTGTATAATTAGACGATGGGATGCTGGCTTTCTCCCAGATAATTGCTTTTATAGTAGAGAGAAGCACACAGAGCGATTTGCAACCCCCCCCGCCACTTCCCAGCGCTTCTTTTCATCTCCAGATCATTTTCGTTCGAGGGTTAGTAGCTTTTTGTATAGCTGGGGTGGGGGAGGGGGAGGTTATGATGGAGGCTTTAAAATAGGGATGTTATAGTGGGGAGTTATTTTGTACGTGCCGGGTTCTATAAGCCCAGTGCAGCATTTTAAACGACTACCCAGCCTTACAGGTAAATTGGTGAGCCGAGGATCGGGCCATACGGGGCAATCTTCCCCCCTCCCCACAAATAAAATGAATCTAAAACATGGAGCAAGGAGTCTGAGATAACACACAACCTGCCCCCCCCCCAGCTAGTCCCTTTGACAAACGGAGAGAGGGGAAACCCGTCATATTTTTCCTCTTTCTCTTCTCCTGTTCTCATGGTGGAAATAATTTTATTTATTCAGAATATACAGTTTAATTCCTTCTATCTACACTTATGTACAGGGTTAAAATGACATTGTTGGGAAGGGAAAATGAAAGTCTCTGGGGGGAAAAGGTTGAGGTCATCAGATTTCTCAAGGCACCTTTGAAAGTGTCCACAGTTGATGAAGTAAAAAATAAGCCACCATTCATTCCCCCCCCCCCAAAAAAACAACAACCCCAAAGTCCGTCTGTGTCTTTTTTTTTTTGGTTAAAAAATCAAAATCAAAAAGAGGGCGGAGAAAATTTCCTTTGAAATGCAATAAGTTACATGCAGGAGCTGTACACATTTCATCTTGTATAGTGTTTTTTTCCCCTTTCCCTGAAAAAAAAAGGAAAACCCGAAACAAAAAACAAAACAAAAAAGGGAGTCAACCATATGCATTTTTTTCCTTTTATCAACAAAACGCCAAGTGTCCCAAAAAAAGGAAAGAGTTTTAAAACGAGGAAAGAGGGTTTTGTTTTGTTTTTTTAAAAAAAGAATCCTATTCTAGTAGATTGTCCCAGAAGCCAGAGCTAAGGGGTGCTGTAGAGAGCCGTGGGGCTGCAGGTGACCACTGAGAGCGTTACCGCTGGAATACCAGGACGAGGAGTTCTCCAGGTAAGTGGCGGCGGGCGACGGGTTGGAGTTGGCCCCGTGGGCGTGGGGATGGTGGCTCAGAGACCTGGCGCTGCCCTGCGGTTCCCACACGGCGGGAGACTGCGGGGAGTTGCAAGCCATGGGGTCGCTGGCGCTAGGGCTGTGCTCCGGGGGCATCTCGCCATTCTTCATGATCTTTTTGATCTTCGATCTTTTGTTCTGAAACCAGATTTTCACCTGAAGGAAGAGGGAGGGGGGGGAAAGAAGAGGGAAGCGAAGGAAAGAAAGAAAAAGAGGGAAAGAAAAATAAATGGGTGACAAGAAAGAAGGAAATAAACCCATTTTTTAATAAAACAACCCACGGACGTTTATTTGGACGCCTTGATTTCATTCTCGTTTTTGCTTCAAAAGCACAAGGAGGTCTCACTCTAAATCTATGCGTGCCCTGTGCGCGCAGGTCAGTCCGGGGGGCTGCGATGTGTTGGACTCCCAAGGAAACGATTTCCATGGAAACGGCAGGGACGGTGAAACAGGCCCCGAGGATTCAAATGGCACTTGCAAGGCGATCCTAGAGGGGAGCCGCCAGCAATGGAATCAAGGAAGATCCCAGAGTCTAGTTGCCCCATCTACTTTAATATTTACAGTAGGGATCATCATGCGCTCACATGCTAGATCGGGCCTCTCTTGGGCCACCAGAAAAGCAGGATCTGGACTCTGAGGATGCTAAAACCCAGACACTCTTTGGCCTCTGATTTTTGGGACATCAGGCCTGCCTCCCCCCCCCCCCAAAAACCCTGCGGCAGCTGCCTAAGGGATTTCTTTTTTAAAAATTAATATTATTCTCAATTAAAGAAAAGCAAAAGGAACAAAGGCTAAAGCGGGGAGCCTCGAGGACACGACGGCTGTCTTGATTATGCGCAACAATACCAGCCCAATCCCGAGATAACCTGCTTTTACACAAAAGACTCTTTTCCCCCTTTGCACCGAAATGGTCTGACAAGCAGCCCCTCCCGGGTCCAGCTGCACTTTGCAAGCTCCTAACGCAGGAGATCCACCCACGTGCGGTTTCTCTCCCCCCGCATCCCCCTCCGCTCCAATCTTTTGTGCGACAAGATCGAGAGAGAGAGAGCGAAAGCCTCCAGCTACAGTTAAAAGAGACACAAAACAAAAATACTGCGCGTCGTCAACAGGGTGAGATGGAAGGCAGGCTCACGGTCTTCGCCGCCGCAAGCCGGTGCGCTTTCGCAATCCGCGAGCCTGGTGCGCACTTGAAGATCTCTCTCCCCCGATCCTCACCAAAACAACTGACCCCGCCACCCCACCCCGCCCAACCCGGCCCCATCGGATTCAATCTCATAAACTTTTCTAAAAAGTAAGCAAATGCTTGCGTGGGAGTTAAAGGCCACTGCAATCTTGCAAGCAAGATTTGGGGAGAGAGCTAAAGAGAAAGGCACCGCAGAGCAAAAAGGGAAGGAAGCAGCAGCAAAAAACTCCTGCACCGTGCGCCCTCTTGGCCTTACCCCAAGGTACAAAAGGAGAAATAACCCGAATTTGAGTGTGTATATCTATACATTCTGTATACAGGAGCCAGGGAAATAAGGCCCCTCAGAAACATACTTTAGACTCTTCTTCCAGCAGGAATTATTGCAAAGAATTTACATAGTATTTATGTCCAGGGAACGGGTGGGTCCCGCTCAAGTAGGAATTATTGCGAAGGATCTGGATAGTTTTTTTATGTCCAGGGTCGCCCTTCCTTCCCACCTGGCCTTACCTGTGTCTGCGTCAGGCCTAAAGACGCGGCCAGCTCGGCTCTTTCCGGCAGGGCTAAGTACTGGGTTTTCTGGAACCTCCTCTGCAAGGCCGCCAGCTGAAAACTGGAGTAAATAGTCCTTGGTTTGCGCACTTTCTTTGGTTTGCCGTTCACCATCCTCACCTCCGGCTCAGCCACCTCTTTTTCTAAACAATCGGAGCGGGGAGGAAATCAGAAAGGAAGCTTAGAACTGGGGCAGAGGACGCCAGCGGCAGAATACAGGAAGGAGCCCGCACCTAGGTGGACAGGCCAGGATCGCAGCCCTGACCCCGACGTGGCGGCCGCGAAGTTGACAAACAAGCGCGAGAGACCCCTGGAAAATTGGGACGTGGGAGGACGGGGGGAGAGGGAAACTGACCTGGTAGGAACAGCCGTCGTGACTATTTCTTGCAAAGGGAAGATTGTTTGGAGTGCTTCTATGTGTTAGATGGGAGTGAGTGAGTGTGAGAGAGGATATAAACAGCACCCAGGTTGCTACCGAAATATTATTTTATATTTTATTTCCCCATGGGGCATTTGGCTCCTCGGTTTTCGTAAAAGAGAGAGAGGAAGGGACCCAGGTTAGATTTTACCATTTTGTCTTCCCGTAATAAAAAAACCTAACAAGCAGCAAAGTTCCCGGGCATTTTTAGGTCACAATCCAGTGTCTATTGATTTTTCATGCATGGAAACAAGCAGACAGTCTCCCTCTTCCTCTCTCCATTTGAATGGAAGCCTCATGAATTCAGCCCAGCCCAAGCTCTGCAGACTAGGGACACGCAATTTTGAGGTCTAGGGAGTTCAAAGGCCGCATCGCCACAAGAAAACGGTTCTCCTCCGTTTCAGCCGAAAGTAGCCAAATCCGGCCCAGACAGAGAGCCGATTATTCAGAATAATCTCGCCGCCGATCGGGGGTTGGTGGGAGAGAGAGAGAGGGAGAAGCGGCACAGATGCGTCTGGTTCCTTTTACAAATACTTAACGCGCCACTGGCATTTCCCCTCGCCTTTGATGGGAGCGACAAACAACGTATCTCAAGAAATGTACACTCACGCGCAAGCAGGAGAGGCAATAGGGCGAGGGGGTGGAAGCAAAAAATATTTCTCATTCATATATATTCAGACTATATATATATATATATATATAGTCTGAAAAATCAGAGAGTTTGAAACACAGCAAAACATGGATTTGAGAGGCTTCGTGCATTCAGCTGAAATTGTTCCGGGATCGCATTGGATAAGTCTGTTCCACAACGGTGTTTTTGTTTTGTTTTTTAAATGAAGGGGGGGGGGCATGGAGGAGAGACGAGGATTTGAGCTGTTCCTGCCTAGCCCTGGATTTCCCTGAGTTTGCTTCTTGTGGAACCCACACGGAAACAGTTTAACCGCGCGTCTCCGTGTGTGGGATTAATCCCTCATTCCATTTTGGAAGCTAATATTAGCAAGACTCTTCGGGCGAGGGCTGTTTTGGTGGGGGAGGGAGGTGGGGAGAAAGAAAGAAGCCACGAGATCAGATCCTTCCCCTTCCCTCTCCCCACACGTTTGCTGTGTTTTCCCCCCAAAACTCGGCCTGTCTTCGCGGGGTGCCGCCGACGTCGCCCTGCCCTTTGCAATAAAAACTTGTGTGCGGGAGGGTAGAAATCTTGCCTACCCCCTCCCCGCCACAGCTACTTACCGTGGCTTTCTATTACTGGGAAGGGACACTCTCTCTCTCTCTCTCTCTCTCTCTCTCTCTCTCTCTCAATGTCGGAGCCCCTGTTCCCATTCCTCTCAATGTATTGCCTCCCAGTCCGGAGTTGGAGACAACAAAGAATCCAGATTGAATGGTTTCTCTTTCCGCCTCTCTCTGGCTTTTCAACCGGGAACGAGGCATAATTTTTTTGCACGAAGGAGAGGCTGTGAACCTCCTTCGTCGTCCCCCAGCCCAGATTGGGGGGGGGGAATCGGGTGGGCTGGGGGTCAAACTGTCCCCGTCACCAGAAGGGTCCTGGGTGACTCCCAGATCGCGAGGAGGAGAGCCCTCCTCGGGCATCTTCCTAGCCATCCGCCCCCGCCTCCAGCCCTCTCCCCGTCGGCGCCTCTCACCTGGCTGGCTGGCTGCGCTCTGCGCCCGGTTATACGCGCCGCCGTACTGGTGGTAAGGGCTGGCGTAGCTGTAGTCTGCATAGGCTTTGGCTGGGTAGCTGGTGGCGGTTCCGTTCATGCCCTGGTACTGGTACTGGTAAGGATGGAGCGCTTTGCCGTAGGAAGCCGACGAAGGCGAGCAATAGCCGTGCGGGGCTCCTCCGGGGGAATTGTAATAGTCGGGGTCCGTGGCGGACGACTCGGGCAAAGTGGGAGACTCCTGCGGCGGGTGCCCGTGCATGGTGGCTGCAGCCGTCTGAAAAGGACCTTGGAAGTCTCCGGATCGGATGGCTGGCACTCTTCTGTCAAACACTCCGGTCATAGTAGTTGGCGAGGCAGCAAGCAGGCGGGCGGGCGGGCGGCTGGGTCTTCTAGGCAGCCATGGCGGGGGGAGGGACCGAGGGAGGAGGCGGAGGAGGCGGCGGCGGCGGCTGGGAGCTCTCTGGGGCTGGCTCTGGCTCTGGCAGACTGCTCGCAGGGAGCGGAGAGGCTTGGTTAAATCCTTAATTGCGCTCTTACGCACAGCGGGGTGGATTGGGTTCCATTGGCCAGAGCACTCCGGAGCAGCAGCGACACCCTAACTCGTCCAACTAGTTTAGCACAACAAAGCGCTCTGCTTTTTTCATTCTTTCCCTTTTTTTAAAGTTCCATTCAAGCGCCTTTAAAAAAAAAAAAAAAAAAGCAATACGAGCAGCACCATTATCTCGGGGTTCTCTTCTCCTAGCCAGCAAGGATGAGAATTTTGGGCGTTAGGGAAAAAGAAAAGAACCGTCGAAGTTTGTGCAATAGGAAAACGGAGGTGCATCAAGCGTCTATATGTGTGAACGCGTTTCAAGATGCAGATGCAGAGGAAGGCTGACAAAAGGGGGCTTAGTCCAGGGGTGGAAAGATGTTGGATGTTCTAGGAAAGTCCCAAACTCCTCAGACAACCAGCGTTCCCTGACCAGGGGATTTATGGGCAATTGTTAAATAGGAAGGTTGCAGCTTTTCAATAACGCATGTGCTAGGATATAATGGCTGTAGAATGCAAATAGGGCTGAATCCGGGTTTGTACTCAGCCATGGATAACACTGGTGAAAGCTTTTGAACCTGTCCCTCAGTTTTCCCGTCTGCAAAATGGGGATAAGAAACCTGGCAGATCTCTCCCAGATCAAAGAGCTCTGTAGCCTACAAATGCTCAACAGACGACAGTTAGTGACAAATAATCATGACAACATATTGGGGATTCAGACCCCACTGGAGTCTTTGGGATGAGTGCTCCGGATTTCCACAGGGAAACTTCTGAAATAAAATCAAGGCTAGATGGAGACCGTGTTCTGAACAGAATGCTCTGCTATACTAGTCTGTGCCTTAGAATGCAACATGCGCGTTGTCTTGTAAGTAAGCACCATTTACTTAGGTGGGACTTATTTCTGAAGGAAGCACGCATGGAACCTAGCAATATGCGATGTAATGTACTTCGGGATCCCTCCTCCGAATATAAAGCCCCGAGTAGCTTACAGTATTGGGAAAAAGTGTGTGTATTGGCAGGCCAACCGATAACAGCATGGGGCCTGTGGAGAAGTGGCTAAAAGCGACCAATATATGAAATATCACCCTACAGTCCTTGAATCGCCCCCTTTGACACAGTAATTGAACACCGGGAGAGGAAGGGAACCATTCAGGACCTTCTCAACCCTCTTCCAACAAGTGAAATGCACAAGACGACCCACAACATAACCTTCCTTTCGCTATGGTTTGAGCAAGATTGCTGAATACAAGGTGTGTCCCCCAGGAAACCTGTGTGCGCCGCGCGCCTGCGCATTCAGTGGCAATGTTTCATTGAGAAATATGTTCAACCGGGACTTCGAGGCTAATTATCCCAATATTCTTTCTCTCCTCCAGCCCCCACCCCTCAGATTCATACTGTTTTACTGCCTCCGGCACACCACACCGTGAACTGAATATCCCAGCAGGGCTGGATGTATCTCTGAAGAATACGTGTTAAACCCAGTGATGGGGAAATTGTGACCTTCCAAACGTCGCTGGACTCCCATCAGCCCCAACCAGCACGGCCAGTGGTCAGGGAGGATGGGAGTTGGAGTCCATCAACATCTGGAGGGCCTCAGGATCCCCTACCTCCAATTCATGTTCATAGTCTCATTCATTTGTTTAGGACAGGGATGGCACGCTCAGGCCATTTGTTTGGCTCGGAGGGCCACATTCTCTCCTGGGCAACCCTTTGGGGGGCCGGATTCCAGTGTGGCCAAGGTAGGCGTGGCCAAACACACACTCTCCACCTGCCATCTAGGCTAGCTAGAGGGATCGTCATAATATAAGGACATAGGCCAGCCAGGTAGGGTGCAGAGCAGATCCAGTGAGGCTGAATCCCAGGGCCCGATGGTGAGGTCTGGAGGGCCGCATCATGCTTCTCCCCGGGTTTCTCATCTCTGGAGGGGAGAAACCCAAGGAGCATCTCTTTCCCCCAGAAATAACCCCGAACGCCTTTCAGAGTCTCTTGCGGAGGAGTGGGAGACAGGAGGGAGGAAGGTAGGAAGGGATGAGGGTTTTTCTTTTTTTCCACTAGGCATCAGGCAGGCAGACAAATCCAAGGCTGTTTTTCAGTGGCCTGGAGTTGTCGCTTTTCCTCCAGGCTGTTTACCCTCCAGATTTAGACTGTTTGCTCACTCAAGATCTCGTAGCCAGCTGGGTAACTCTTGCGACTCTACCGTGTGTGTGTGTGAGTGTGTTGGCTTCCAGCGTGTCTGTTTGCTTTGGAAATGGCCGCAGCTCTTATAAAATCACATTAAGCAAATCCCTTACAGTTTAATTATAGGAATCACTTTACCCAAATCAATGGCAAATAACATTTTTTTATAACACACACACACACACACACACACACGGGTGGAAGCGGGGTCCATTCACGACTGGTTTGGTGGCGACGGTGTTGTATGAAAATGCCCACTTGTCAGTCGTTGAGTAGGAACGATGGTCTTTTGAAAGGGTACGTATAGGCAGGAGAAGGGTCAAGAAAATCGCCAAGGCCATAAATCAAGGCCGAGGAGGCCCTTTGCTAGACTCCAGCTTCCGCCATTCCTGTCACCTCTCCAAGTGATGTGTATTTGAAGAGGCCTGGAGGAGAGCTGCCATGGGAAGCCTGAGACAAGAGAGACAGATCGAAGAGACACCCACCCCAAGAATCTACAGTTCCCTGGACCCTTAACAAACTACAATTCCCAGGATCATTGAGGTGGGATTGGACGTGCTTTAAATGCACAGTGCGGGATAACAGCCTACATAGACCTGGGAAAAGTTACTGTTCTACCCGAGCTATAGGGCGTCTGCTGCCTTCGTCGTCTTTGCAAGATGTGCCTCGTTTAATCCAATCGATTCAAAGCACAGCATCTCTGGCTACTTCACTCCCAAGTACTGGAGCTTCAGTCCTGTCGATCGTTTCAATGCACCCCACCTTCGGACACATCTGCTTGGAGATAAGCCCCACCGATTTATGGTTTTAGCATGCCAGTCCCAAATCAATTTCAGATTAAACCTGTAACCTTACTGGAGCAGTAAACCCCAGTTGATAAAAGAGGACTTCCTCCCACGTAAAACGTTGTATTGAATCGTGCACCGATTCAGAATAGCGTGGTGCTTTGGTCACGCCGTAGAAGTAGGCTGCAATCCTGCACACACTTTCTTGGAAAGTAAACCCCGTTGAACTCGGTGGGGCTGAATTTTCGGCGAGAAGGAGCACGATCTGGGAGTTTCATTAGGAGCTGCTCCGGATTAAGTGTAGTCATTTGCAATAAATTACTTGGATAGGGATTCCTATGTAAGGATTAGAAGTTTGATTTGGTTTTTAGATTGAATGAAAGCGGGGAGCCCATCAAGCGATGATGTTGAGATGCTTGATTTGACACGTGTAAGCCACCCTTCCCTGTCCCAGTCTCTCTCCATCCTCCCCACCCGATTTCTGGACTCTCTCCTTCGCTGGTTTATATTTGGCACATCCGGAGCGGAGAGTCCAGGGAGCGTTCAGCAAGAAAGCCGGAGCCGGTTTGGTCCGTGCACAATCTGCTCATTGTTTAGGGCTCGGGGATCCGGGACCAGGGAGGTGGGGGGTGGGGGCGGTCGGCTGGCTGGCTGAAGTGGTCACGGCAGGAGCCTGTGGCGGCGGCACTCGGGTTGGAAAAAGCCTTCAGCTCAACCCCAACCTCAACCTCGTGTTCTGCTGAGTTTGGAGTTTCTTGCAGCAGCCGCCTCTCCTTGCTACAAATAAGGATGCCGCGCGGGGCAGGAAGGAACCTATGTGCCATCCCAGCGGCATGACACGTAGGAAGAATGGGAGTCATTCTTTTCCTTGGTCTTTTTTTGGAGAACTTCTGATTTCCAGCATCACCAAAGGCAGCTGAAGTCTTTACTAGGAGTGCCATCTTGTGGCTCAGAGGCGCGCTGCTCCGCGAAGGAGTCTGGAGAAGGGGCCGGAAGTTGGGGACTCAATCCGAGCGCAGGTTTAAAGTAGCCCAAGGAGACCCTCGCAGCCCTGCTCTGCGTGCAAGTGTTGCAGGTCGGATCCGCAGGACCCGGTGACGGCCTGGTCAGGTTAAACAGAACCTCGCGCAATTGCATGGACCAGCAGAGCCATAGGAAAGGCCGCTTCAGCTTATCCTTCTTCCCCAGAAAGGCAGGACGCAAACCATCAACTCCCAAGAACAACAACAATATATGGGACACCAGAGAAGATGCTGTAACGTGGAGTGAGGTTTCAGCCGCTCCATTATGCCCCCTCTCTGTGCAGCTGCCTCCCCCCAGCTCTCACCCACCCGCACCAGCCAGTCAGCTTTCTGTAGTCTCTGAGCCTGCTCATTCTTCACGAAGCTGCTCCTGGTTTCAAGTCCCCCATCCTGGCAACACACACACACCTACAAACCATGGGCATTTCCAAGGCTGCTGCTGTCTGCCCGCAGTTGTGGGTGAGTGGTGCTATTTTGGCTACAGAAGCAACATCAGGGGTGCCAGCAGGGCCGGATTTAGGTCTGATGAGGCCCTAACTTGCTACTGAAGGTAATGGGGCCCTTTATATTTCCAGCTGTCCTTTGTCAACAACAAATTGTTGCTTTTTTGTGTTGAATATGTGCTATATGGTAATTGATGGACCTAATAGGTATCTAAAGCCATTTGCACATAACAAAATATGTATTTTATCAAAGTAATTGTTGAACTGAAATACAATTAAGAAAAAGTATATTAATAGTGAAATACAATAAAGAAGTATATTAATAGTGAAATAATTATTCGCTGTGGGTAAAACCTCAGTGCCTAGGACTTGCCGATCGTATGGTCGGCGGTTCGAATCCCTGCGGCGGGGTGAGCTCCCGTCTTTCGGTCCCAGCTCCTGCCCACCTAGCAGTTTGAAAGCACCCCTAAGTGCAAGTAGATAAATAGGTACCGCTTTATAGCAGGAAGGTAAACAGCGTTTCCGTGTGCTGCGCTGGTGCTGGCTCGCCAGAGCAGCTTCGTCACACTGGCCACGTGACCCGGAAGTGTCTCCGGACAGCGCTGGCCCCAGGCCTCTTAAGCGAGATGGGCGCACAACCCTAGAGTCGAACACGACTGGCCCGTACGGGCAGCGGTACCTTTACCTTTACCTTTACCTTTAACTGTATGTAGGTTTATTTTATTTGTTTTTTATCTTATATTTTGGAAATGTACATCTAGTTTCCCCCCCCCTTCAGATTTTTTTGGGACCCCCAAGAAAGTGGGGCCTTAAGCTATAGCTTGTTTAGCTTATATGTAAATCCAGCACTGGGTGCCAGCTTGAATAAAATATTGGGGGGGGGCGGGGGTAGGTAAGCTCCACCCCACATTACCACATGACATGGCACACTCACCCCATTTGAATGGCAATGCCCATCAACTTCGGGAGGCCCCGGGCCCCTCAAATATTTTATTAGGGGGAGGCCAAAGTGACCTCGGCCCCTCAGAGTTGGCTCCTATGGCAACGGCACTCACTGGGACGGCTGGACATGGCACTTTCCCGGCACCCATCCTTTTGGCAGACCAACTCTGCATGTCAAAGATGTCTGTAACTGTGACGTGAAGACTGGCAATATCAACCCTGTAATGTGGGAATCCCTTGCAGATGACCACAGAGCTTGGAGACAGGATCCATATCAGCGACCAGAGGAGGAATGACTGCTGGGAGGAGGGCAGAGAGAAGAAACTGCTGCCACAAAACATGTCTCTTCCATATTGGTCTCAACAGCCACAGCAGGCACTGTAACCTTCCAACAGTTTGACTTCACCCCCAAAGGCACACTCCTCCATTGTCTCCGGAGCACACAGATGCCAAGAGACCAAGTTACATACTGGCCAAAAGTGGGCAGGTCCCTGCCTCCAAGGAGCTTACCATTTAAACTAGACAATGGGAGAGGGAAATGAGGCAAGGCAGGGAGGGGATACTGAGAAAGTTACATATGTACAGTTAAAGCACACTGTTGCCCTTCTGAAACAAAACTGCCTTTTTGTGGCAGGAAATGCATTGAAAAGTGTAGAATGAATGGATGATGAATGCAAAGATGTTTAAGCACCCTGCCAGCAAAATCAGGGTGTGAATGCTCACCTAACCTCTCCACAAATGAACTGAAACACATGCTCAATAATGACCAGACCTAGAGGGCCTTCTCGGTGGTGGCGCCTGCCCTGTGGCACACCCTCCCATCAGATGTCAAGGAAATAAACAACTATCTAACTTTTATAAAACATCAGAAGGCAGCCCTGTTTAGGGAAGTTTTTAATGTTTGATGTTTTATCACTTTGATGATGATGATGATGA
Source organism: Podarcis pityusensis (assembly GCF_964106645.2). Classification (NCBI taxonomy): domain Eukaryota; kingdom Metazoa; phylum Chordata; class Lepidosauria; order Squamata; family Lacertidae; genus Podarcis; species Podarcis pityusensis. The sequence continues at coordinate 29,203,846 of NC_138037.1, forward strand.
TGATGTTGGGAGCTACCCAGAGTGGCTGGGGAAACCCAGCCCGATGGGTGGAGTATAAATAAATTATTATTATTATTATTATTATTATTATTATTATTATTATTTCTTACATTGGTTTGAGACACCCAAATTAGGCAATTTCTTGTTAAAATGCAAGCAGAAATGAATCTCTCTCCCGTCCCCAGGAGCCAGTGAATGTATAAACCAAAGGGAAGGGAAGAGAGGAGAGCCTGGTCACTGAGCGACAGGCTTCAGATGAGAGCTGGAGATACTGAGGCAAAGCAGGTGCTGGAGTGGAGACAAGCATAAAAACAGTAAAAGGCAAATGACCCTTAAAGGAGCCCTCCCTTTGCTCAGCAATATTTAATTGGTAAAGAATGGGCATCCCTGGAAGTCACTTCTTTTTGAATTTGGTAGCCTTCCACACTCTAATGTGACAGACTATGGCTTTTAGGACAAGGATGGGCAGAAAAGGTGGAAATGGACATCCTGGTTGATCTCTGGGTGATTTGCACTAGATCCACAAGGATTTCTGACTCCTGATAGTTTTAACAATTGCAAAAACAATTCCCCCTTTCACACTAACTTACCTTGCTGAAATGATGAAAACTTGGCAGTGGTTTGCCAGGTGACAGAACAAAGAGCTTCGTTCAATTTTGGTAAGGTAAAGGTACCCCTGACCGTTAGGTTCAGTCACAGACAACTCTGGGGTTGCGGCGCTCATCTCGCTCTATAGGCAGAGGGAGCTGGCGTTTGTCTGCAGACAGCTTCCAGGTCATGCGGCCAGCATGACTAAGCCGCTTTTGGCAAACCAGAGCAGCGCACCGAAATGCCTTTTGCCTTCCCACTGGAAGGTAACTACTTGCACTTTGAAGTGCTTTCAAACTGCTAGGTGGGCAGGAGCTGGGACCGAGCAATGGGAGCTCACCCTGTCGCAGGGATTCGAATTGCCAACCTTCTAAATTCCTAGGCTCAAAATTCTCTAATTCTAAGCCTATGTATTTCACACCCGGCTCCAGTTGGTAGATCTTGGAGATGTAGGGGGGGAAACCCAACGCAGATCCTGCAAACCTGATGTCTGCCCACCTCTTTTTAAAGGATAGTATCAGGTTCTGGGGTAAATCCTTAGTGCAAATTAAGGAACTCCCCCAGTCAGTGAGCTATGTGTTGTCCTCTTGCGTCTTTTGATTTGTGGGGATTTCCTATTCTGTTAGAGGGCGATATTTTTAAAGAGAAAAAACACACAAAAGGGGGAAAAGCTGAATAAAAGCAAAATAAAAAAAGCTCACATTTACAATACAGTACCCAATTTACACCTATAGTTGGATATATGCAATTCAAATGTCCAGATAGGATCCAAACTTAATTGATGGTGAGTACCTTTCCAGGCTCGAAGTGTAAGTCTCTTAGTGACCATAAGTAAAACCCATTTTTGTTGCCCAGCTGTTAGTCCCCACACTACTGTACATCAACACCCACAAATACCAAAGATTCTACCAAATCAAGATTAACACATACAACAACTTCAGACCAAAAAGGAGATACCAATAGATTCAAATGATATACAAGGTGGAGAATTACCCCAAATAAACTTCTGAAAATAACACACGAATCTTTTGAAAATATGCTCAGGGAATGTGTAGTCAAATACGATTCAGTACATATATTACTTCTGGCAGTTCATTAATCTTAAGTGTGTTGACCTTAATACTATGCTTAAGGAGGACACACCTTTCCACATCAATGGAGATTCCTTTTATTAACTTATTTACTGTATATCTAATTTAATCATATGAGAAGTATTTGTAAATCTGTGAGTAAGTCCTTCATAGCCTGTGAACCTTCCACCCCATCGTAAATTAATACAGTGGTACCTCAGGTTAAAATTTTAAAAGAGGATGCTGTTAAGGTGCTACATTCAATATGCCAGCAAGTTTGGAAAACTCAGCAGTGGCCAGAGGATTGGAGAAGATCAGTCTACATGCCAATTCCAAAGAAGGGCAGTGCCAAAGAATGCTCCAACTACCACACAATTGCACTCATTTCACATGCTAGCAAGGTTATGCTTAAAATTCTACAAGGAAGGCTCAAGCAGTATGTGGACCGAGAACTCCCAGAAGTGCAAGCTGGATTTAGAAGAGGCAGAGGAACCAGAGACCAAATTGCAAACATGCCCTGGATTATGGAGAAAGCTAGAGAGTTCCAGAAAGACATCTACTTCTGCTTCATTGACTATGCTTCATTTGACTGTGTTGACCACAGCAAACTATGGCAAGTTCTTAAAGAAATGAGAGTGCCTGATCACCTCATCTGTCTCCTGAGAAATCTCTATGTGGGACAAGAAGCTACAGTTAGAACTGGATATGGAACAACTGATTGGTTCGAAATTGGGAAAGAAGTACGACAAGGCTGTATATTGTCTCCCTGCTTATTTAACTTATATGCAGAATTCATCATGTGAAAGGCTGGGCTGGATGAATCACTAGCCGGAATTAAGATTGCCGGTAGAAATATCAACAACCTCAGATATGCAGATGACACAACCTTGATGGCAGAAAGTGAGGAGGAATTAAAGAACCTTTTATTGAGGCTGAAAGAGGAGACTGCAAAATATGGTCTGAAGCTCAACATCAAAAAAACGAAGATCATGGCCACTGGTCCCATCACCTCATGGCAGATAGAAGGGGAAGAAATGGAGGCAGTGACAGATTTTACTTTCTTGGGCTCCACGATCACTGCAGATGGTGACAGCAGCCACGAAATTAAAAGACATCTGCTTCTTGGGAGAAAACAATGACAAACCTAGACAGCATCTTAAAAAGTAGAGACATCACCTTGCCAACAAAGGTCCATATAGTAAAAGCTATGGTTTTCCCAGTAGTGATGTATGGAAGTGAGAGCTGGACCATAAAGAAGGCTGATTGCCGAAGAATTGATGCTTTTGAATTATGGTGCAGGAGGAGACTCTTGAGAGTCCTATGTACTGCAAGAAGGTCAAACCTATCGATTCTTAAGGAAATCAGCCCTGAGTGCTCACTGGAAGGACAGATCCTGAAGCTGAGGCTCCAATACTTTGGCCACCTCATGAGAAGAGAAGACTCCCTGGAAAAGACCCTGATGTTGGGAAAGATGGAGGGCACAAGGAGAAGGGGACGACAGAGGATGAGATGGTTGGATAGTGTTCGCGAAGCTACCAGCATGAGTTTGACCAAACTGTGGGAGGCAGTGGAAGACAGAAGTGCCTGGCGTGCTCTGGTCCATGGGGTCATGAAGAGTCGGACATGACTAAACGACTAAACAACAACACCTCAGGTTAAGTATTTAATTTGTTCAGGAGGTCCGTTCTTAACCTGAAGCACCACTTTAGCTAATGGGGCCTCCTGCCGCCGCGCCGCCGCTGGAGCACGATTTCTGTTCTCATCCTGAAGCAAAGTTCTTAACCCGAGGTAATATTTCTGGGTTAGGAGAGTCTGTAACCTGAAGCTTATGTAACCCGAGGTACCACTGTAATGCTACCTCTGGACTTTCGGTCAGCTTTAACCCAGTGATTTCTGTTATCTCCTTAATTACCCTTTGCCAGAAAAATGCAACATATTTACACCCCCAGCACATGTGAACATAATTTATGGTTTCCTGGCATCCCCTCCAACATAACACCAAATATTCCTTCTTTATTTGATTTAATCTGACTGGTGTTAAATACCATCTCCAAACTAATTTATAATAATTTTCTTTTATTCTTATAGAGGTTTTGAACTTTTTAACGTTCTCCGCCAGACTGCTTCCTTCTCGGTCTCTATCACAGCACCCTTTTTATTTTCCTGACCTCATTCCTACATGGTATTTAGACTTCATTAGAATACCATAAGGCTCCATGAGGGCTCTGGGAAGCTTAACTATTTGGCTAAAAGAGTACCGGCACATTTTTATTCATGCCTACTCTGAAACCAGTCCTTTGATTCCAGTAGAACTTGTAGAGGATTACAGGCCTACATTTGACTATTGGAGGTTGCTCTGTGTGTCTAGAAATGATCAGACCCTGTCTGGCTTGTGAAAAGAATAAGGAACATTCAATATGAATACAACAGCAGCCTTATTTGGGTGTTCTTTTTCTTCACACGAAGGAGAGTGGGGCATTCTGGAGAGCCCCAACACTTTGGGTACATTGCTTTCCCCTTGTTTACATCACTCCACGAGTTGAAGGACCAGCTCCTTCAGTTCAGAGCCTTCGGTACTCACGGCAGCTCTCCAGGCAATTTCAAATCCTAATTTTCCAGGATTCTATATCATAACTGTCAACCGTCCCTTATTTGGGGGGAAACTCCCTTATCCTAGCGCCGTGTCCCGCTGCTGTCCCTTATTGATGATGTCCCTTAAATTTCCCGGGTTTCAAAGGAAGCAGCTCCTCTCCCCCCCTCCCTCCCTGCCGGCCAGGGAGGAGGGAGGCTCCAACTGTTTTGCTTGGCTGCGTTGCTCACCCAATAAGGAGTCTAAGAATGACTGGGGGGTGGAGCTTGCATGCTTTGTGCCGATCAAATCGGCAGCGTTGCCTGGGGACTCGCCTTTGCTCAGCGCTTCCAAGCAGAGAAGTGACGGTGGTTTTCCTTGCTGCATCCTCTTTGCCGGGTTGCTGCGCTGTGGGAACCACTGCTTGAGGCTTCGTTTGGCTGCTGGCTGGGCTTTCTGCCTTTGGCTCGGAGGGGCTCAGAAGTTGAACATACCTGTGCTCGGAAGTGGATGGATACGTCATTGATGGCCCACTCACCCTTGCCGGGGAAATGTCTGTCTGGAGCGGGGGTACATGGTGGGAGAAAAGGAAAGGAGCTGATTGAGTACAATGGCGGGCGGCGATCTCATGGGAGTGGGGGCTTTTGGATTTGTTTTGGAGGCTCCTTCCATTGACTGTTATGGGGGAAAGGAAAGGAGCTGGTTGACTAGAATCCCTTATTTTGGCTGCTGATCCCTTATTTTCGAGGCTGCTGGTCCCTTATTTTCAAATCTGTAAGTTGACAGCTATGTCTAGATCACCCACAGAAGCTATATGAGTAGGCCGGGCTTTCTGCTTCAGAAACTATCCTCCAACTCATGGAGGGCTTTTGGGACAGGGGAGGAGAGCTAGTATGCTCATCCTCACTTTTCCTCATTACATAATGGGGGAACCTCAGGGCTGGGACCAAATGTGTTCTTTGGGATTTTCCACAGGCCCCAGCCCTCACCGGCCTATATTTGGCACCTTGAATGTTTTTGGTCTGTGATGCATCACTGGGCAATGCTTCTTGCTTGCTCTGTTGGACGGAGGACACAGAGGGGTGTGTACAACCAGCCAACTGTACAATTTTCATTCATTCATTCATCTGCTCACTTTTGTCTCCGACCAAGACCACCGCTGGCCTGTCTGTGTGTCCCTCAGAAGATAGCCCAGAAAGGAATTTGTCCCTCAGCCTGTAAATGGTTCCACACTCTTGATGTAAGGGATTTGGAACACCTGAGTAGGGCTGTAGAGTCTTCAGAATAGAAGGAAATATAAACATGAAGTGCAACATCATAATTATAAGAGAGCTCTTTCCATATTTTCTTTTACATTTTTGTTACATTATATAATTTGTTAAAGTGTGCTTGTGTGAGTGTGTGTGGTTTATTTTGACAAATCATCTTCCTCATTTTATGATGTGGCCTTTGCATAACTTACATGAGTTTGCCAGGCTTGATAGAGCATATTAGAATTTATTTGCAGTTTACTTTGCTTTCATAAAAGCATTTGGGTTGAGAATGTGATTTCTTTTCTCCTTAAAGTGACATTATTATTATTATTATTATTATTATTATTATTATTATTATTTATTATTATTATTATTAATATGGATTATAACAAGTTCTTTTTTGGGGAGGAGAGAATAGATCATATTTTGTTTTAAAAATAATAGTGCAGAGAATAATTTGTCAGTTAAATCAATCACTGTGTGTTGCAAAAGATGTTCTCCCAGAATGAAATAGAGGAACAAATGCTGTCAAAAGAACAAGGGGATTGTTTAGCAGGTAGGATATATAATCTGAAATTAAATAAAAAGAATCTCTCTCTTCTCTCTCTTTTACACACACACACACACACACACACACACACACGAGTCTGGCAGCAGCACACTGCAATATGTACTGTGGCCAGAAACTGAGGCTATAGTCATTTTACATCAAGTTTAAAACATCCACAAAGAGAGTGCAAAGAGAGTGACAGTGAGCTCAGCCACTCAGGTGCCACTTACCCCTTCTCCATGAAGGCATGCTCATTGGCACCACAAACTGAAAGCCTGCATCTGAGTGGCTAAGCTTGCTGCCACTCTCATTACGCAACCCCTGCCCACAATCAGATTGGTACAGTGGTGGCTGATGCCCATTGGGGCAGGTAGGGTGGAGAGCAGGGAGCCCAACAGTAGGTGGAGCCAGAGACAATGCCAACTAATTTTAGTTCTGTCCCTGTCCTCAGTTTTATAAGGGCAACACTAAGACTAAGGAGAAGAAAGCTGACAGCTAGGGTCACCCCCAGGCTTGACATACTAAGAAGACAGCCAGATGGGGTTGACTGAAGTTGGTGGGGCAGCACCCCATTTGCTCTAGTAGACCCAGCCTCCACTCAGCTGGTACATTCCTCATCCTGGTTGCCTTGCCTCAATCTGAAGTTGGCCAGGTACAAAAGAAAGCCATTAATAGTTGTGTGTGAAGAGGAAATTCCAGCTGGCATAGCTTGGCATGCAAATCCTCTCTGCTAAAAAAGGTAAAAGGTAAAGGACCCCTGGATGGTTACGTCCAGTCAAAGGCAACTATGGGGTTGCGGAGCTCATCTCACTTTCAGGCTGAGGGAGCCGGCATTTGTCCACAGACAGCTTTCCAGGTCGTGTGGCAAGTATGACTAAACCACTTCTGGCGCAACGGGACAGAAAGCACGGAAACACTGTTTACCTTCCCGCCACAGCGGTACCTATTTATCTACTTGCACTGGTGTGCTTTCGAACTGCTAGGTTGGCAGGAGCTGGGACAGAGCAACAGGAGCTCACTCCATTGTGGGGATTCAAACCTCCCTGCTATACAACTATTAAAGGTACAGGAGTGCCTACTTCTTAGGAGACATGTGTGGACTACAATGGCAGAATCCTACGCAGAGGTCAGTCCCACTGACCAGCATAGAATTGCAGCCATTAAAAAAAAAGCAATTTCAACTTCTGAATTGGCTGCTAAAACAAGTGGGGAATATGTGACTCTCCAGATGATGGGAGTTGTAGTCCAACAAAACCCTGAAAGGCCACAGGTTCCCCAACTCTGTTATATTGGACTTACTGGGTGATATCCATCTATTGCCATACTTAGACTAAACCCTTTGAAATTAATAGATGCAAGTTACTTAAGTCCACTGATTTCGTTGGACCCACTCTGAGTGTGACTACTATTGGATATCAGCTATTGTCAGAGTCTGTATATAAGAATGTGTTTTGCATCTAGGGAATCTTCCCCAGCCCTCCCTATTTCTGCATTTGTATTATTTTTGGAGCATGGAAATGAAATGACAACAACAAATTCTTCTGCAGCTGTGTTTACTACCTTACATGTGCCTGTTTCTGAGCAGGGCAACCAGACTTTGATAAGAGGCATCCCTGCTGTGTAACACAGAATAATCAGTTGCACAGGCAGGAATCACCTGGTGTATTCTTAAGCCCTGCAGAACGCAGAAGCAGCAGAATGGAAAAGTCAATAGTTTTTCCAAGAAGGGCCAACTAACAGGGCGACAGACACGCTTGTTTCTTTAAAGATATAAATGCACAAAAGACCTTGAAGTGTCAGTTTTCTGTGGGAGTCTTGATTATACAGGAAATAAAGAAATGGGTGATCAACTCTTTAAAGAAATCACATCTGTTTCTTAATACATCTGTGACCTGAATAATAACGTCAGGCTTTGTTGTTACTTTGTATGAGAATTTGGCATTTGCAGAGTGGATGACTCAAGGCACCATATAATTCAACTTGGGAAATATGTTGTCATAACATTGACATTTTGAATATTTTGTGTTTTTTAAACATACCTTTTCTGTGCACAAGAAAAATCCTCAGCTACTTTTCTTGATGGAGGAGGGAGGGGGAAAATAAGATTTTTTAAAAAACCAGTTTCAATAAATACAGAGGTTAATGAACTAGTTTTAATGAGTTCCACACTGTGGACCTTTTTGACATTACTGATGTTTGGATCGTAAGGTGAAAGCAGAACACATTTCCTGGAAAGGGACCCCCCCCTTTTTTATTTTATTTTAAAGCCTGGTCTTTAACTCTCTCCTTTTGGTCCAAAAATCCTTCTTCCCAGCTTGTTTTTATTCCTTAGTGGTTCAGGCTAAAATTTTCAGAAGCCTCTAACAAATTACATGCTCATCCTTCACTGAAATTCTAGATGGGTTAGGAGCAAAACTAACTTAAATTCTTTCTTTCTTTCTTTCTTTCTTTCTTTCTACCCTACCTGCATAAATAATATTTCTTCATGATTTAATGCTGACCCCTTTGGAAGAGAAATGGCTTGGAGCACAATAAGGAATTGCTTGTTCCAGAAAGCAGAAGTTCCAGAGATGAGCTTGGGAGTTGCAGGATCTGCTCTTGAGATGACAAAAGTGATGAAAGGTGGGATATAAACTTAAATAATAATAAAAAGCCTGATTGGCTTCAGATGAACAAGCTGCAATCTTACATTCACGTTTCTGGAACTCAGTCCCATTGAACTTAATTGCACTTACTTCTGAGTAGGTAGGGGATAGAAGGTCAATCCTGATCACATTAAAAGTGAATTTCCTTACTTAATGCTTTCTGAAACAATGCAGGAACCAGAACATCGCCAACCTTCAAAATTCTCAACTCTCTGAATTTTGCAATGCAGTTCTCCAGCCTGTTATGTGATTATTTAAATTGAGGATTATTTAAATTATTTAAATATTTAAATTGGGAAGGGAAGTTGAGAAAAGGCTCTGTTGTGTTAGCTTGTTAGTGCCAGCTTCTGTGTTGTACCCATCTCTGCTATTTCACCTTGTTTTTTATATATAAATATTTTTATTAAGCAATTTCAACATAACAAATTATCAAACCGTATAATCACATACATTATTTTTCTCCCCCTTTCCCCCCCTTCCATCCCTCCCCCCCCCGCCAGGGACTTTCTTCAGCTCCTCCTTCTGATTTCTCTACACATATTAGTCTCTGCATGTTAGAAAGTTATACATATCTTTACCCTATCTATCATCTATCTATCTATCTATCTATCTATCTATCTATCTATCTATCTATCTATCTATATCTATCATCTACCTCTATCTATCTATCTATCTATCTATCTATCTATCTATCTATCTATCCCTGCTTTACTCAAACAACTGTTGTTGTTTTTAAACCACAATTTTCACCTCCATTTCCTTCCCACCCCAGATTTAAGTCAACATCCACTGTTGTTTGAGTACAGCAAGAAGGGAGCAGCACTGAAAGAAACTTCACTTTCTTCTGTTCCTCAGTTGCCTCATGTAAGATAAAGGATGCAGAGCCTCAAATATCCTATAGTACCTTTCTGCAGTGTATGTCACTCCTGGTACCACCTGTTGTATTCAACATGATGTTCCAGATTCAGTGTTGTAATTTAGAAGAAATATTTTATTAACAAGCAAACACCCATATATGCACAGCATCCATCAACTGAATTTTACCTTCTCTCATTGAACAAGCTGATAGGCTTGCTCTTAAGATCCCATTCATCTTAAAGGTACATCATTGGGGCTTCAGAATAGACGAGAGAAGTGACCTTAGAAATGGAGTTGAGAAATGGGAACAGTTGTGGAATATGGATATAAATTTTACAGCATGTTATGGTTTAAGGGGAAATTATATGAAAATGATATATCGATGGTATCTAACACCGAGGAAATTGGCAAAAATGTATAAATCTAAATCAAATAAGTGTTGGAAATGTAAAGAGAATAAAGGTTCTTTTTATCATATGTGGTGGGTGGTCTTGTAGTAAGGTTAAAGCTTATTGGGAAATGATATATAATGAAATGAAAAGGATGTTTAAAATAACCTTTGTAAAAAACAAACAAACCCAGAAGCTTTTCTTTTGGGAATTATAGGGACAGAACGACCTAAACTGTATAGAAACTTATTTATGTATGCTACTACAGCAGGAAGAATGTTACTTGCCCCAAAATGGAAAGAAGCAGAAGTCCCAGCAAAGGAAGAATGGATACAAAAACATACGGAATATGCAGAAATGGCGAAACTTACTGGAAGAATAAGAAATCAAGATAACAAAATTTTCATAAAAGAATGGAAATGGTTTATTGAATATTTACAGATAAATTGTAAACAGATAATAACATTGGCAGGATTATTGTAATAACCTGCAGTTTCATAAGAGTATATATTTAAAGAAGATGACTAAATGAGCAAATTAAGTTAATTTGGATATGCAGAAGACATTAAAAATAATTTTAAGGAACAGCAGAAAGAGGGGGAAGGAAGTCAAGTTTTGAAATGTCAAAATGATTGTAAAATTAGTGAAATGTATGGACTTGAGAAGTATAAATATTTTAAAAATTTAATTATGCCCCCCCAATGAAAAAAAGAAATGGAGTTGGGAAGCAGAAAAATGAGCTCAGTTGCATGGGGAAAGGGGGTTAAAATGGGGGGAATGGTCGTGTGGTTGGTGAGCAGTGAGCAGAGGTGCTGCCCCTAGTTTTAGAATATCCCCAGGTTTTTACAGTAGACACTGTCTGAATAAACTGCCTTATTTCTGGCTGACCTGGGTAATGTACTTTGGTCAAGGTAACAAAACTAAATGAGCTCCCCTATTTCTCCCTTATCTGAATATAATTGAATATGGTTAGTCACAATTGACTAATTTGTAGAAAAGAGATTTAAATCACCCCCGAATCATTACATTACCTCCTAACAGGGAGACAATCTTTCTAACACGCCGTTCTCCATTCTCCTATGATGAGAACCCAGAAGGCTGAATTTCCAATTAGCAATGAAAGGGTCAACTCACGCTATTGTATATATAATGGCTGGAAATGGAAATAATCCAAGTGTGAAGTGAAGAGTCATATTTCAACAGAAAGTATCTTTCATCTGCAATCCACTCTCCCATTTCGTCCAGAGCAGCTTGTCTCTTCAACGGCTTTAATAAAACTATTCAGCAACAAATGGGTTGTGAATTGCAGATCATTTAGTGAAACACATTGCTAATCAATGTAAGAGAGTCTCGGACTGTTTGAACTGATCTCCTTGAGTGACACCAGGGGAGGCGGGTCCATTAGGGCAAATGGGGCGCTGCTCTGCCAGCCTCAGTCTGACCTCAGCCAGCCCCATCTGCTTGCCTTCTGAAGGGTCCCAGGGGTGATGTTGCCTGCCAACTTCCTCCTCCTTAGCCTCGATGTCGCCCTTGTAGAACTCCACAGGAGGGAGAAGGGGACAGAACTCGAATTACCTGGCTTTCCCTGTCATTGGCCTCTGGCGCCACCTACTGTCGGGCTCCCTGCCTTCTACCCTACCAGCATGGAGTAACATCCTAGGTGACCCGCAGTCAGAACCTTTTTTGTTTCTTAGTTCTTTGATCATAGGTCTGGTTCTGAGTGGAACTGCTGGGTGGGGAATGTGGGAACAGGATGCAGACAGTCTATAGCAGGGGTCAGCAAACTTTTTCTGCAGGGGGCCGGTTCTCCGTCCCTCAGACCTTGTGGGGGGCCAGACTATATTTTGAAAAAAGAAGAACAAATTCCTATGTCCCACAAATAACCCAGAGATGCATTTTAAATAAAAGGACACATTCTACTCATGTAAAAACATGCTGATTCCCGGACCGTCCATGGGCTAGATTTAGAAGGTGATTGGGCCGGATCCAGCCCCCGGTCCTTATTTGCCTACCCATGGTCTATAGCTTTAAGAACAAAACGCTGCATGCTGTACATATAGAAGTGTTAATAATAATAATAATATTTATATGCTGCCCATCTGGCTGGGTTGCCCCAGTGTCAGGGTGGCAGTGGAAACAACCCCCATTGCAGGTTACCAGGACCAGATAAGCACTGGCGAAGGAAGGGGGTGCAGTGGGTGCGTCCTGCCCTGGGTGTCATCCCTGAGGGGGGTGACATTGTTGTCCCGCCCCCCTGGGACGCTAGTCCTGCCCCCGGGTGCACAGCATGTGCGCCACTCTGGGTGCTGGAGTGGCTAGCTCCGCCTCTGCGGATAAGTCAAGGAAAAGTCCTTACCATCTGCTTTTTATTCACTAGTTAGAGAGAGAGGCTTGGAATGTAACCTCTTGGAATAATGGCGTTGTCCTGAGTGACTCTCCACCCCCTCCCACTTTCTCATTTGTCAACTTCTCCCCTATGGGTGGCGCTGAGGGCCCTTTGCCTCTGAGCCCTTTGTTCTCCTACTTTCAAGGCTCACTGGGTTCTGGGGGGGGGGGTCTTGAATGCTTTCTAAAGACACTGTGTCCATCAGCCGTCATCCTCCTGGTGCTTCTTCTTCTTCCTCCGCCTCCTCTCCCATTATTACCCAGCTTTCCCCCTCATCTGCCTCTGAGCTGTGATCTCCCTCAAACCCCTGTTGTAATTCTGAACTGTCTTCTTCTCCGGAAGGGTCAGGTTGGGGAGACAGTCTCCACCATTCCTCCTCTGACATCCAACCACTCTTGGTGGCTTCCAACAGAGTATACAAAAACACAACAGCAATAAGAGGAAAATAGAAAAAATTAAGGATAAGATAATAATAATAATAATAATAATAATAATAATAATAATAATAATTTATTTATACCCCACCCATCTGGCTGAGTTGCCTCAGCCACTCTGGGTGGCTCTCAATCGAGTGTTAAAAACAATACGACATTAAATATTAAAACTTCCCTAAACATGCTAAAATATGTTGTTGTTGTTTTATTTAAAAAGTGTAATTTGGAAATGTGTGTAATATTGAGCTGCAAATAAGGCTGGGTAGTAAAGCATTATGGCAGTAGGGTGGGAAGTCAACTGTAAAATTTGTACTAAATTCGAATTAATTTGATGTTAATTCATTTTATAAAAATGGGAAAAGCAATAAAAAATAAATGGCAAAACAACACAACAGCATATATTAGGTACAAGCTCCCCAACTTCCTTTGCATCTGATCACCCCCAAGACTGCCTTCCAGATGTCAGACTACAACTCCCATCATCCTTAGCCATTGGCCAAGCTGGCTGGTGGTGATGGGGTTTGCAGTCCAGCAGCATCCAAAAGGCACCATGTTGGCTACCCTTGGTTTAGTGGAACATCTGGATGTGGCCAGTGTAATCCAAGGATAGCCACCCTGATACCCTCCAAATGATGTTGAACTTCAACCACCCACCATCCCTGATCACCAGCAGTTATGGATGAGGATGAAGAGAGCTGCAAATCCACCTGGAGGACCTGGAGGACCACACCTGGAGGTCCTCAGCCTTGTTTTAGTGGGGATAGAACCCTTTCCAGAACAGACTGGACACCTCCTATTGACCTTATCCCTCCATCTTGCTGGAATTGAGCTTCAACGTTTTGGGCCTTCACCCACCTCTCCTAGATACAGGCATATAAGCAACACGTCGTACTTAAACAACATTTTGTAAATGTTCATACTTTATAAAGGGAGTCAGCAGAATCGCATACGTGCGGCAAATAAAGTTGAACGATCCTATTGATTCTGATCTATTCAGCATGGTTTGGGAAACTTCTTGAAAGCAGATTGTTCTTCAAAAACTGAAGGCTACAACCCAACCCACCCCCCTTTAAACGATTTTGCAAGAGACACATAATTTTTATTCATTTTAGCATGTTTCCAAGGAGTTAGACCATTTAAATACACTGGGGAGGTTGAGGCCTCCATATTTATAAATCATCCTGTCAGAATTCTTTTCTGCCGCTGAACAATACTGATCATCCATGATGTTCGGTATTGTGCTGAAATCTATAATTGGGTGATTGAAGCACACTGAGATTCCCCACCCCCCACCCCTCTGAGGGTGTCAGTTTTTCTAAGTATTTGTGAACACCGGTAAGGAGAACACTAGAGGAATGACAGGCGGAGATTGATCCTGCCAACAATGCCAATATCGTCTTTCGCTAAGGATAGAGTGTCATTTTATCTCTGTGAAAGGCAACTTCCGCACCTTTCACAGAAGAAACTGAATGTGGTGGGGCTTTTGCTTTATGCATCTTTTCATCTAGCCCCAAAGGAAAGGTGACCATTATCTTTAAAATGAATCACGGACCTTAAAAGGACATCTTGAGGAAGAAACAAAAAGGCATGAACAGGCTGAAAATTGGGTGAGATATTCTTTAAGAAAATTTAAAAATGCACTCTACTGTCCTGTGCCAAAAAGTATATCCATTTGAGATATGATTTTTTTTTTGATGGATCTATTTGCAAGGGGTGGGAAAGAGAACTATTTGGCTGCTGGAAAATGGCATATTCTCTCTCTCTCTCTCTCTCTCTCTCTCTCTCTCTCTCTCTCTTTAAAGATGTTTGAGCATGTCTGTCATAACAAAGCAGTGCCCTAAATTGTGGAGCCTTTCCTATTTTTACAATTTGTTGAGTGGCTGTACAACACACATTGATATAATTCCCTTTCATTTCTGACACCCTTATGTCATCTTTATAGCTAGGCACTGACAGCGTTTCATCTTGACATCATTATATTACCTCGATGAGGTTTTTTTGTGCACTGAGAATCCCAGGAGTGTGTTGTGATAGTAATACAGAAAGCACCAGTTGAAAAACATGGGCAATCATGATTACAGAACAAAATCTTGCAGAAATTAATGGTTCCCACATACTCAGTTTTCTGGAGTAGTTCAGACAACTTCTGAAACAACAACAACAACAAAAACAACAACAATTACTATTGACCACTGGCAGTCAGGGTCACACTGGAAACATAACGTTGCATGCTACCCCAGTCTCTGAGCGGTGCAACATTTCGGAGGTCTGTGTTTCCTTTGGGAATGGTGCAGTGGAGACTGTGGTGTCTTTATAATATATAGTTTATTTACACATATATACAACCTGAGCCTATGATGGAGGGGTTCACAGCATTAACACCTCAAGAAGTGTAAGAAGTGTTATGTTAACACCCCCATAGCAGCAGCCTTGGAGTCAATCAGAAATTAAACATCTCTCTCTCTCTCTCTCTCTCTCTCTCTCTCTCTCTCTCTCTCTCTTTCTTCCTGGCTTGGTGCTTTGCTTCTAGCCATAGGAGCCAGAAAGTTGAATCATTTTATAAAACCTAAATCTGGGATTACTGCCAGGTGTTTGCTCTTGAGTCATCATACATTTCGACCTTCACCGAAATGGGTTAGATATATTATAAATACAATTATATACTGTATATTGGGAAAGCTATAACATTCTTTGAGATATGATCATGGGGGAAAATAATAATAAGAAACCCCTTCGACTTTCAAGCATTCAGTTAAATTGCTTTAAAAACACACTTTAAATCATAACTTCTCAATAATCTTGATTAAAATGATGGCCATAAATTATTTTTCAAGGAAGTCTCATGGCAGTTCTATGACAGAGAGCTTTCCCCTTGACATTTCTTTTGGTTGTAATTGTTACTAATGGCAGTTTCTGGGCCATTGTATTATATGATAGGTGGCTCAGTATTTGTTAAAATGAAGGACCATTTCAATTATTTGCGTCACTCTCTCTCATATGAGTCACTTGGGACGTTTCCTGGTGACTAGGAAAAACCTCCACATGCTCTATTTTGACTAAAGGGTGTCTCTGCCAGTGTTTTGTGAGGAGGCTCAAGAGCATACCAGAACTTTAGTTTTGTGGACCCAAGCTCTGTGTCACCCTAGCACAACAAATCTACTTAAAAACAAAAGCTTGGCCTTGTTACGGTTTTCAAACTGACAGAAAAAACCATCGATGTCCAAATGACTAATGGGAAGGTCTGTGGTGTAATGGTTAGACTGTGACCTTGGGCCAGCCTCTGCCTCTTAGTCTGATCTACCTCACAGGGTTGTTGTGGAGATTAAATGAGGAATGGGGAAACCATGTAGCTTTTTGGAGAAAAAGTTGGGATATTAATGCAATTATTAATAAGAATAAGGAGGAGGAGGAGGAGGAGAAAGAATTGCCGAATGGCTGCCCTGTGAACAAATCAGAGCGGATGCACAACAAAAACCAGGTATTATCTAACCACTGCATAAGCTTTGTGCACACAATGAGTGTTGACTAAACAGGCCATCTGGAAGAACTATAAGAGTACTCCAGAGAGTAACCCCCCCATTGGATTTTGTGAAGCAGGAAAACCTAGATATGCTAAGAGAAGAATACAGAAGATTCTGGCAGAAATCTTTATAGCAGGGGCTGAGTGCACGTCTAACAGTACTCGTACATTTACTAACAGTAGCTGCAATCCATGCTGGGGTGGAATCCATCACCCCATCTCATTTCTTTTCAATCCATTGTCATTGAAATATATTTCCAAGGGTCTACGTGGCCTTTGGAATTGCTGCCTATACGTGGAGGAGTCAGCATCAGGGGCATAGGAAGGGGTGGGGGTGCGGTCCGCCCCAGGTGTCATCCCTGAGGGGGTGACAAAATAGCACACTGCGGGAGCGGCACTTACCGTGGGGCCTGACCTGCAGCACGCCTGAGCCACGCGTCTCTCCTGGGAGTGACGCGGTGGCTTTGGGCCCCGCGCTGCCAGAAATGGCAGCGTGGGGCTTGCGTCTGCCAGGCAGATTTTGTTGGCAGCTCGCCACAGCACCCCCCGGGCGGATCACCGCAGTACCCCCATGGGTGGCGCACCCTGCCCCTGCCGCTCCAGGTGCCGGAGCAGCTAGTTACGCCCCTTGGTAGCCATGTTTTACACTTTTGTCTGACGTGTACAGAAATGGTAGGGCAGCAGGACAAAAGAAATGTACTGCGTAATGTTTCTCTCATAAGGCAACATGATTTTACTGTACAAAACCGTAAATACCAAACAGAAGAAAAAGAGTTTGGATTTGATATCCCACTTTATCACTACCCGAAGGAGTCTCGAAGTGGCTAACAATCTCCTTTCCCTTCCTCCCCCACAACAAACACTCTGAAGTGTGTGAGGCTGAGAGACTTCAGAGAAGTGTGACTAGCCCAAGGTCACCCAGCAGCCGCATATGGAGGAGCGAGGAATCGAACCCGGTTCACCAGATTACAAGACTGCCGCTCTGAACCACTACACCACACATAAGCAACATGGTGGCCTCTGCTGGGCCAAGTGGCAACATGACCTGTCTCCTTATGGTTCATAGTTTTGTGTAAATGGTAGGATCGTCATAGGGCAGGGATCTGGCCCTCTTGATGCAGACCCTCCCTCTATGGCATATAACCCCCACCCAAGAGCAACAGTACACAGTATAAAACCCATTAGGATCAGCTGACAGCTATAGGAACCTAGGAAGCTGCCTTATACCGAGTCAGACCATTGGTCCATCTAGCTCAGTATTGTCCACATGGACTGGAAGCACCTCTCCATGCTTTCAGGTGTGTGTGTGGGGGCATTCCCAGCCTTACCTGGAGATGCCAGGGATTAAACCTGAGACCTTCTGCATTCAAAGCAGATGCTCTATCACTGAACAATAACCCCTGCCCACCGTAGTATAAGGAGTTAGCAAAGGATGGTGCAAATATATTCCCTATGCCTGGCCCTGCATGTGAGGGTCCCTTCAGCCTCAGGCTTGGAACAGAACAGGAAATCCTGTTTGTAGCTGCAACAGCACAAACAGCTGGGAAAATGTGAATCCCTTCAAAGACGCTGAACACTCTGATTCCTTTACCAACTGCCTTCTGAAAGCTGCAGGAATGTGTGCATGCATGTATTCATTTGTGGGGGAGGGGAGAGGAACATGGCCTCTTGATATTTTGGTGTTGAATGGCTGTATTGTATGTCAGAGGATTGAATAAGCCTCCGCGGCTTGTCATATTCCAGAAATGTGGAAGGTTTTTTGGTTTTTCGGAAAGAACAAAAGTTAGGGGATAGGAATTCTCTCATGAAATACATGGCAGGCATGCCATGTGTTCAAAGACATCTGAAAGGATGAATGGTTTTTCCTTCCCCAATGTTCTGCAAAGAGTAGCACCAGGCAGGCAGCTGCTCATAGCCATTGTCCTGGAAACACAGAGTGGTACCCGAACAGAGGCAGATACACACTTGGACTCACACCATCACAAATTTTTCAGCAACTCTGGGGAAAAAGGATGGAAACAGATGCAGTCGTACCTTGGAAGTCGAACAGCTTACTGTAAGTTCCCTAACGTTTTGGCTCCTGAATGTTGTAAAGTGACTGTTCCAGTTTGCGAACTATTTTTGGAAGCTGAACATCCAATGGGGCTTCTGCGACATCTGACTGGCTGCAGGAACTTCCTGCAACTCTGGAGGACAATGGCATTCATCTGACGTGATGTACTGTGGCAGGACATGGGCCATCCAGTGTGGAATATGGAAGACTCAAGGCTAAGTCCCCTTTCAGCCATGAAACTCACTCGGTGGCTTTGGAAAAATATATTGCTCTTAGCCTGACCTATCAGATGGCGACAGCCGATGCAGTGGAGAAAGAAATAATCTCTTTCTGGTGTTCTGGCTGTGATTGCCGTTCTTCTATGGCACCACCACGGTACCACCCACTCAGAGAAGGGAGGCTTGGGTGAGTAGGGCCTCTGATGTTTGCAGAAGTACAAAAATAGCATTGGGGGGTAACCGTAAAAGGAGAGGCAAAGAAAACAGCACAGCACAATAACGGCTGAGTGTGGGCAGTGGCCACAGAATGGTGTGTGTGAATGGGATGGAGTCTAGGGCAGGGAACACTCCTCAATGTAACATTTTGTTGCAGGTTCCAATGGTAAAATCCGAAGGGCCACTCCGTGCACTGAAGAATGCAAAAGAAACATGGCAGAATTATAGCTGAATTACAGAATCCACAGCTGGGAAATACCTTTATTGATTCCGCAAGGACACTTTGTAGATTGCAGGCTGACTGAGGACCTCCCAAATGCTGCGGATATCAGGCCACACATTAAAGGATTCTAGGACCAAGAAACAGTGGGCCCTCTCCGTCTCTGAGAAATTAAAGCCTAGTTTGTAAACCAGATTTGTCCCAAACTTTAAAAGCAAACACACATGCTCCAGAGAGATGAAGCAAAGACAAACACGACAGTCTTTAATTTAGCGAAGGACCCTGAGTGAGAGGCAGGGAAGCAAAGATCTCCCAGGGTGAGGGACAGGAAGAAAAAAGGAAAGAGCCCAGGTGAGTTCTGGGAGGGCCTGCCATTTTCTGTGGGTGGCCAGGATAGCCAGCTACCTTTGAGAGAAGATACAGTGGTACCTCAGGTTACATACGCTTCAGGTTACAGACTCCGCTAACCCATAAATAGTGCTTCAGGTTAAGAACTTTGCTTCAGGATAAGAACAGAAATCGTGTTCCTGCAGCGCGGCGGCAGCAAGTGGCCCCATTAGCTAAAGTGGTGCTTCAGGTTAAGAACAGTTTCAGGTTAAGAACGGACCTCCGGAACGAATTAAGTACTTAACCCGAGGTACCACTGTACTGTATTTGTGTGCTGTCTTTTGATACCAGGTTTCTGATTTTTGTTTATATTTTGATTGCGTATTTCATGTTTTTATGCTGTGATTTTATCCTGTGAACTGCCCTGAGACCTGTGGGTATAGGGCAGTAAACAGATTTAATAAACAACAACAAAAACAACAATTTTCTCCTCTTTTTATGCTGCTGCTGTTACAAGAATTTCTATTTTATTATGTATTCCTTATTATATTTATATAATAGTTTTGATTTCTATGATGCAGAGGTATTATGACATTTGTGTTGTTTGTTGTAAACTGTCCTGTGGCCTTCTGATGAAGAGCAATATCTATTTAATCGACGATGACAACGACAATTTCCTCTTAAAAGTACTAAACCTTCCATCTAGAGGCCAAGCAAGAAAAGTTTCCTTGGCTTTTCTAGGAAATGTGTTTCTAAAGGTCTGGATTCAGAAGCCAGTGAACATCCTCTTATTCAATGGTGGTGTTCAAGCTATTTTTGAACGTTTCAGCATGGTTTTGCTTTGATTCTCCTGAGGTTATATGGGCGGTTACAATACTGGCAGAGTTACACAAATACCGTGTTCACAGCTCAGCAATCTTTGGATCCACATTTGGAGTTCAAGGTGGGTGGCATGTCAGCAAATGCCAATAAAGAGGCTACAGCGAGGTTGTTGCAGAGACTTGGTGACTCAGAACAGACCCTATGCAAACTTTGAATTAAAGGGCCAGAAGTCTTTTTCTAATTACTTTTTAAAAAAGCAAAGAAGCAGCAGCAGCAGCATTAAGCAATTCTCAGTCAAAATGAAATTATTTTCTCAATGGTTAGCCTTGATAGCTATGCTCTCCCTCTTGGCTGGAGGCAGAACGGCTTCTGAATACCAGTTGCTGGAAAACCACAGGAGGAGATGGTGTTCCTGCGCTCACATTCTGCTTGCGGGTTTCCTAGTGGCATTTGGTTGGCCAGCATGAGAGCAGGATGCTGGGTTAGATGGGTCATTGGCCTGATCCAGCAAACTCTGTTGCTGGCAGGGTGGTAGGGGTTACTGAGAGGCGTAAAGAGAGGCAGAAGAGGGCTCAGTGCAGTCACAGACAAGCCCCTCTTGTTGTAAGATGTGATCTCTGCATGTGTTATAATGCAGGTGCTGGAGGCACTGTGGTCTAAACCACTGAGCCTCTTGGGCTTGCCGATGAGAAGGTCAGTGGTTCGAATCCCCTTGACGGGGTGAGCTCCCGTTGCTCTGTCCCAGCTTCTGGCAATCTAGCAGTTTGAAAGCCTACCAGCATGAGTAGATAAATAGGTACCACTGCGGCAAGAAGGTAAACGGCGTTTCCATGCGCTCTGGCTTCCATCATAGTGTTCCGTTGCGCTAGAAGTGCTTTAGTCATGCTGGCCACATGACCCGGAAAGCTGTCTGTGGACAAACGCGGCTCCTTCGGCCTGAAAGCAAGATGAGCACTGCAACCCGATGGTTGCCTTTGACTGGCCTTAACCATCCAGGGGTATTTTACCTTTTTATTTTTACAATCCAGATATGTTACAATCTGCATTGTCTTTCGTGCAGACTTTTAAAACAAAATAATTGAGACATCTTAAAGTTAACCACCCTACCTGACAGTATGTATATCTTTGTAACTTCCTTGCCTGTATCCTGAGAAATTTCCCTTTTATTGTAGTAATCGTGATAAATGAGTGCAATATTCTACAGTTCTAGTGCTACAAAGAACTTACAAGACCACACAAAAGAGCTCTATGAAAATTTTGCTTTTATAAATTTCTATTTATTCCCCCCCCCCCCCCAGATAATGACCTACCATAAATGAATGGATACTGGAAGCATTCCTAGGGTAAAAGGGTAGGTATAAGCCCCCCCCCCTTTATGCAGAAAACATGTAGCAGAATGTAATGGTATATAATCCCAGTTTCAGGGACCTGTTTCTATAAGTAGTCTTGCATCTTTTAATTCTATCCATGTTTAATTGGTGTTTTTTTCTTAAATGATGGCTTTTCCTATGTTTTCCTTATTTTTAATTTGTAAGCCACCTTGAGTCCCTGTCAGGGGAAAATGTGGGTTATAAATAAATAAACAAAATCTCCCTCCATGCAGACTGAAGGTGTAAATAAGGGAATAAACCATAGTTCTTCAAGTTATGACAGTCTCCATCGTGCCTCAATTCTCCAAAGGAACACGGATCCCGGGCGAGTGCCTGGATCTCCCTGAGATCTTGCTATTGCTTGGCAGTGAATGGGGGGTGGCACCCAACTTTTGTAACACGATGTTACTCGCCTGGTAGGTGAAGGCGTCAGCAACAGTACAATAAGGCCTTGACGGTATTTATTTCAGTGGCTCTCACATTTGTGTGTGTTTCCTGGTTGCTAAAAGTTGAACCATTATGACTTATCTGTGATTATATATATATATATATATATATATATATAAATATATATATATATATCCTGAACTTCTTCAACCCTCGTGTCATTTGTCTAGTTGCCAAAACTGAAGCAAGCCACACAGAGTGGTAAGGAAAATACAAAAATCTGGAAAGGAGGGGAAAGTAAACAAAATAATATTACGGTGTATTTACTCAGAGCAGCGACCATGCCAAGGAAACCACACAACTTGCACTTATGCATGTCTTGTATGAGCACAAGTTTAATTAAAACGAGAAGCCGGGCAGCGAGCTTTCTTTTAATTTTACTTTAAATGCATGTTACTGTTTTGTTCAATTTCCCTCTGGAGTAACATAAAGTTGATCTTTAAGCTTAAAGCTAGGGATGCAAGCTGTAATTGGTTGCATAGGGAGATTAACCAACCACAGCTGCAATTCTGAGGATGCTGAGCTGGGAGAAAGTCCCATTTAACACAGCGGGACTTACTTCTGAGTAAAAATGCACAGGACAACGCTGTAAGGCTGTATTCATAGGAACAGAGGAAGCTGCTTTATCCCAAGTCAGATCACTGATCCAGCTGGCTCAGTACTGTCAAATACTGACTAGCGGTGACTCTCCAATGTTTCAGGTCAGGAGTCTTTCCTAGAGACATGAGAAATTGAATCTGAGACCTTCTGTGTGCCAAGCATATGCTCTCTTACTGAACTGGCCCTTCCTGCCTCTCCACCCCCAGTGCTGGATTTACATATAAGCTAAACAAGCTATAGCTTAGGGTCCCACATTCTTGGGCCCGCCCAAAAAAAATAAAGGGGAAAAAACTGGATGTACATTTCGAAAATATAAGATAAAAAACAAATAAAAGAAAACCTACATACAGCAACAGTGTTTTGTGTTGTGTAGGCTCCTCTAAGTAATGGGCCCCGCCTGCTAGCCTGCTCCCTAAAATATCACTGGTTTGCTCATTTCTATATATAGGGTGCCTACATTCTGCATGTGCAAATGGCTTTAGATACCTATTACAGTGGTACCTCGGGTTACATACGCTTCAGGTTACAGACTCCACTAACCCAGAAATATTGCCTCGGGTTAAGAACTTTGCTTCAGGATGAGAACAGAGATTGTGCAGCGGCGGCGCGGTGGCAGCAGGTGGCCCCATTGGCTAAAGTGGTGCTTCAGGTTAAGAACAGTTTCAGGTTAAGAACGGACCTCCAGAATGAATTAAGTACTTAACCCGAGGTACCACTGTAGTTCCATAAATTACCATATAGCATATATTCAACACAAAAAACAGAGACAATTTGTTGTTGACAAAGGACAGCTGGACATATAAAGGGCCCCATTACCTTCAGTAGCTTAGCCCTCCAGCTGTTTTGGGACTACAACTCCCATCATCCCCAGCTAACAGGACCAGTGGTCAGGGATGATGGGAACTGTAGTCCCAAAACAGCTGGAGGGTCGGGTTTGTGGATGCCTGCTTAGGGCCTCATCAAACCTAAATCCGGCCCTTCCCACCCCTTTCTAAAAATATTCCACACTAAGTGGAGATTTACTTTCAGGAAAATGTGCATTAGACTGTGCTGCAAAGGTCGAGATGATTTCAAAGGGTCAGTTTTAATCTGTGGGGAAAAGACGATACAGGCACATTTGAGGGCAACCACATTTTTTGAGGTTATGCTGCTTCTGGTGCGTTACAGCTACATAGCCCTCACAATACAACATGCAACTAAAGACACTCCAGCTAAAAAGACATTTGAGTGGTTAAAAAAACCATAAGGTTCCAGGATCATAAGGAAAAATTATCAACTGGGCTTCCAGATGGAGGCTTAATACTGTCAATGCATAGTTCAGATATTGCAAAAGAATTTTTGGCCACAGATATTTTTTTTAATTACCATTTTTAATTAATATTTTATTAAGAAAGTTTCATTTATAAGTAGAGTGAGGGGGAAAAAAAGAGTGAATGAGAAAGAAAAAAACCCCCGATACTGCTACCTTACCATACATTAATATACAGATACGCATATTCCTCTTATCCCAATATACATATACTTTTCAATAAGCTAATATATTCTGTGTAAAGTCATTCCAGATAGCATTGCATTTATCCAAAGAAAGTCTGCATCTATAAGTTGTCCGTTCATATGTTGCCAATGTTGTCATGATGTCAAGCTATTGATTAAGGTGAATCGTATCTCCGGTTACGGATTTCTAAAAAATTATTGGGTTTCCTCCAGAAAGGATAAATCTGGATAAAGTGGGAGCAGGGACATGGAATGGCAGTTTGATGACAATGACATCACTAATGTCACTGGGAGAGCTATGATGTCAGAGGGGGAGAGCCCGTCTGGAGGGCTGCATTTAGCCTCCAAGTCTGAGTTTCCCTATCCCTGGTCTAGGGTAGCCAAGAAATGCTGTTAAAGACAGAGCTATATGCAGGCTGCAGTCTGGGATGAACTGAAAGGAAGCCAAACGGAATTCTTTCTTGACAACAGGATCACCAGGTTTTGTAAATGTTGTTCTAAAGGTACTACACTATGATCCATGGCCAGCACCAAAAACAAGTTCCAGTTAAAAATCAACAAAAAATCTTCTGCTGCTATAATAAAGAGTGTCCACTAGGCGGCAAAAGTGGTTCTGCAGAGAAAGAATGGCTTTCTTCCCAGGAAATAAGTCTTTTGAATGCTTTTGTTGTTATGTAAACATCGGCACTTGTCTGCACTGGAAATGTATCACGATGATAGGAAGCTGCTAAGTTGACTTTTGATCCATCTCACGGCTGATCTTTAAACTCAACCAAGAGTTTTGCGGCAAGTTAAAGAATAACAAGATTTATCCCCACATCAGCTTTCATGGATTGGATTCCACTGTCATGAGATGCAATGGCTAAGCCTGTTAAGCCTTTAAGGTGCTACTGAACTTGAGAAACTCTATTGAGGATTGGTGTAGGGACCACCTGAAATTGTACTGGCCTAACTCATACAGTGCTGTACTGATGAGAGAGGCTAAGGCTCTGCTAAAATTTAAGGCAATGCAATAAATGGGTGAGCAAATATAGAAACAAAGGGAACCTAAATGTCTCATAGTCGGCCGTGCAAAGGAAAGGTTAGCCTGTTCTTATGTCCTCCCTCTTTCCACTGACGATGCTTGTGTCTCAAAATCCCATCACTCCCAGACAGCATAAGGGATGATGGGAATTGTAGTCCGACATCAAGAGGGCCCCACATTGGCTACCTCTATATTATGCTTTAAGATGGCCAGAAGGTGTGGGGTGAGGCCTTTTATAGCCTCAACCCAACATCTTGCCAAATGATAAAATGTATAATATCAGACCATCGAAGTAGCCCTATTTTCCAGGGACGTCCCTGATTTAGAGAAGCCGTCCCGGTTTCTGATGTGATCCCGGAAGGTCCTACTTTTCCTTAGGATGTCCCTATCTTCACTGGAGAAATGTTGGAGGGTATGGAATTATCTGACCCCAAGCTGTCTGAAGGCAATCCTGTTTATGGAAGTTTTTTAAAAAATGATTAATGCTTTATTATGTTTGCATATATGCTGGAAGCTGCTCAGAGTGGCTGGAGCAACCAAGTAACACGTGCAGGGTTATAAATAGTAAAATTATCATTATGGAATGGGACATCCCTATTTTCATCAGAGGAGAAACAGAGGGTATGCAATATTATATTTTATTCTTTATGAATATGCAAGGCGTTTTCTCCATATGTGTCAACGCGATCTGCAAACATATAATAAAAACAGCTGAAAATAGTTTTAGGATGGTACTGATGAATTTTTGGCACGAGGTGACAAACTGCTGGGCAAACGCAGGGTTCGCTTTGAATTGAACATCAGTCCGTGTGCTGAGAATAGGTGGATGTTAAGCATGACTCGTTTACAAACGGAGCCGGGTAAATTTTCAGGTTCGCATCCATGGCCTTTGAAACTGTGTGCAGGCTGGATGTGCTGTTTGGTCACTGAAGCAAATTGTATTTGGTGGAGTGGAGTTCAGCTGAGGGCGGCGTGTGGGAGGCCAGCCGAATGCAAGTGCAATGCAGCGGGCAAAACAAGCCAGATCCAGTTTCCATCTGCCCCGAAAGGTAAATAAATGAAATGTAAATATAGAAGTGTCAGCTGCGTGAAAATGCAAAGCCAGCATTCCACATTGTTCCCTGGTGTCACAGTACAGTGGTACCTCGGGTTAAGTACTTAATTCATTCCGGAGGTCTGTTCTTAACCTGAAACTGTTCTTAACCTGAAGCACCACTTTAGCTAATGGGGCCTCCTGCTGCCGCCGTGCCGCCGGAGCACGATTTCTGTTCTCATCCTGAAGCAAAGTTCTTAACCTGAAGCACTATTTCTGGGTTAACAGAGTCTGTAACCTGAAGCGTATGTAACCTGAAGCGTATGTAACCTGAGGCACCACTGCACAAGCACTCTTCTGGCTACTGGCACTAAAATAATTAAAATCAAACCATAACGGTGACTTCTGATATTTACCATATTGGCCCGAATATAAGCTGCACGTGAATATAAGCTGCACCTGTAAAATTGGAGTGGGGGGGGGGAGAAAAAAAAGATAAAATACCCGAATATAAGCCACTCCATTCCTTGGTGCTACTGGCTGCATACTGGGGGGGGGGGGGGGCACGCTGCGTTGCCGGCAGCCGTTCCCAGTCTTTGCTCCCCCTTCCTGGCCTTGGGGGAGAGGATAGAGGACTACGCACGGGGCAGGCGCCGCTTTGCTGCGCTCCTGGCTGCACACCATAAGGTCATGAATGTAAGCCGCACTTTAATGTTTCATGGTCAGAATTGGGGGGAAAAGTGAGGCTTATATTCAGGCCAATACGGTACTATACAGTGCAAGCCTTGTACAGAAGCTGGACATGAAGGGTCTGAGCGGGGAAAGAGAGAGGGTGGCTGGTAAGTC
This sequence comes from Podarcis pityusensis, assembly GCF_964106645.2. NCBI lineage: Eukaryota > Metazoa > Chordata > Lepidosauria > Squamata > Lacertidae > Podarcis > Podarcis pityusensis. The sequence goes on from NC_138037.1 coordinate 29,230,778, forward strand.
TTCAAAATAACAGAAGAGGGTTTTTCATGTGTCACGTTCTTCATAAATCTGGGTCAAGACATTCTGCTGCCCCCAAGTGACAGCAGGACGTAATCTTGGTGTGCCAAGAGATCTCATTCAAACTGTCTGTCTATCTATCTATCTATCTATCTATCTATCTATCTATCTATCTATCTCAGGCCTCCTTCTGTGTCGCCAACATTGTCACACTGATCCATGCAAAGGGCTTAGAGTGAGAATCTGATGCAGAGAAACTTCAAATTCAGGTTACGCCCTCTGATGTTGCCAGATAAAACACCGTGTTTGTACTAAACACACAGTGCTCTCGTGCTCTTGCAAAACATTACCTAGTTAGCATGTGATTAAAAGTCACATGTCAAAATGGGAAATGAATTGTACAGGTAGAATAGAAGTATACTGCTGGCACCATAAATGACCAAATGTCTCATGATGGTGGTTTTAAGCTTATGTAGTGTACCCAACTTCACCCTGCTGCTTTGTGCAAATGTTTCACCATCCCTTCTTACATATCCAATCCCATGTGCCAGGCAGAGGAAAGATAGAGCTTTTAGGGAGGAGAGGATATTCCCTTGCTCATTTCTGTCCATTTCAAAAGATGCAAAGTGAAATGGACAAAATTATTATCCTGCATCTCTCCACTCAGTGGAGATGAGTGTTGCATTGCTGGAGTAAGTGGAACACAGAGAATTCAAATAACTAAGTGCAGAATTCGGTTTTCTTTTGTTAAAAAAGTGTGTGTGTTTGTGAAGGGAAGAGGGTCCATGAAATGATGTGGGGGGCAGATGCAGGAATACTTCATACGTTGCCTCATTAATTTATGGAACTCACTGCCTCAAGATGTGGCAATTGATAGCTATTAAATTTCCTTGCAACATTTAAAATACGCTTTCCCCCAAATAGAAGGTGGAAGTACATCCATAAATAAAACAATTTCATATCAGATCTAAAATACACAGCATCATAAAATGTTATGAGTGATTTCTGTTGAAATATAAAAGCGATATGCAAGTTAGATAAATGGAAATGTGTTTTTTTCATGCATTTTATTAGTTTTCTTACTTGATAAACAAATACATACAATAAAGTAACAACAATAATAAAATGACAACAACAAAAAAACAAAACATAGAACCATAAATCTATAAATTCTTACACACAGCATTATGTCACCATAATCTTTATTCCCAATTCCTTTTCTTCTCTGATAGACTTCCGTCTTCCTCAAAGCGGGTCTGTTTTGTCTATTTGTTAAATTGCTTCTTTTATCATTTCATCATTTCTACTGTTTTCCACATACTATACTTATAATCCATATTAAGGTTTGCGAAAATTAATCAAAGCAAATCCAGGTTTTGACATGGGTGCACTGTTTTTTTTTAAGTACAGTAATCTCTATAAATTTTCCATTACTTTTGGAAATTTTGGTTAGGCTGTCTCCTAATTTTCTCCGTCATTTTTGCCAATTTGAGATATTCAAATAATTTACCCTTACATTCCTTTTTTGTTGGTACTAATTCACTTTTCCAGTTTCTAGCTATTAACATTCTTGCTGCAGATGTAGCATATAAGAATATTCTCTTTTTTTATTTGGGATATCTGAATCTAGATTATCTAGATAAATGGAAATGTGACCAGAACAACATTGTGCAGAAGGAACATGTATTGCCACAACCCCATCCTTCCCCGCAGGGCAAAAATGTGTGTTTTTATCTGCTGACAAAAAAGCATAAAATGTCAGTGTGAGGCACACCTTGGCAGGGAGAGCATTCCATAGACTGGGGGCAACCACAGAGAAGGCCCTGTCATGCGCCCCCACTAACCCCAAACTTCATTTGGTGGTAGGATTGCATGTAGGATCTCCCCTGCTTGTCTTAATACATGGGCAGGCTGATACGGCCTCACTTTCATTGGTACTTATTTCCAGGCAAACTGATACAGGATTGCAGCAGAAGTTTTTGTTTTTAAAGATTTACAAATTGGACCTGCAGCATATTTAAAGCACATGTCTTTCTCCCAAAGAATCCTGGGGACTGTAGGTGCTAGGAACTGTAGTTCTGTGAGGGGTAAATGAGAGTTCCTAGGATTATTTGGAGGACGTTGTTCATTTAAAAGGCATGCACCTGCAGTCTGGCTTGCTTCTGTTCAGCCGGCCATGACCCTTAATGGCACTCCATTCCCCCGCCTGTCAGCCAGCATACCAGGTCCTCAGAGGGATGTAAATAGTGACATTTATACATATTCGTTTTTGTTATATCTATAAATTTCTGATATTTTACTTTTATTTCATATTTTGAACACAGTTTCTTATAAAAACTTACATAAGCTCAACACAAAAGAGACCAGTTGGCTTATCAACTCTTATCAACTGAACATCCCCAAGCATCGACACTTGACCTGAAGGAATTGGTGACAAAATTTGCAATGGAAAACACACACTAAGTGAGATTTTGATGTGCCTGAACTTGAAACTTTTAAGAGACTTTATTTGAACACCAGAATTCACAAGGTTATCCAAAATCATTTTGGGTGCTAAAAATGTTTTCTTTTGTATTTGAGAAAGATAATCAAAGAGGGCTATATTACTTGCTCTTGCCATTTAAATACTTGCTCTTGGAATTTAGCAGTTCCAAGTTTTATGCTCTTCATTTTTTTCTACATCCAATCTCGAAAACTGAAGCTAGCATTAAGATAAATTCAACAGTGTAAATAAGTTTTGATGTTGTTAACAATGGATTACTGAATGGTTTAGTTCATGTAAAATATGCATGGATGTATGGTATGCAGAATGAACCACGGAAAGAGAAGAAGAGATCATTGATTTAAGGTTGTTTAAATGAATAGCAATTTTGGGTGTGTGTACATTATTAAACCCCTTCATGGATCACTGCCTTGCCATGGCGAAGGGGCTTGAATAACTCAGAGAAGCTATGAACTATGCTGAGCAGGGCACCCAAGATGAACAGGTCATAGTGGAGAGTTTTGACCAAACGTGATCCAGCTGGAGGAGGAACCGGCAAGCCACTCCGGTATCCCTGCCAAGAAAACTCCATGGACAAAGACAACAGGCATATAAAAGTTATGACGCTGGAAGATGAGCCCCTCAGGTCGGAAGGTGTCCAACATGCTACTGGGGAAGAGCGGAGGACAAGTACAAGTAGATCCAGAGCTGATGAAGCGGCTGGGCCAAAGCCGAAAGGATGCTCAGTTGCGGATATGCATGGAAGTGAAAGGAAAGTCCAATGCTGTAAAGAAAAATATTGCATAGGAACCTGGAATGTAAGAACCATGAACCTGGGTAAGTTGGATGTGGTCAAAAATGAGATGGCAAGAATAAATATTGACATCCTGGGCATCAGTGAACTAAAATGGACGGGAATGGGCGAATTCAGTTCGGATGACTATCATATCTACTACTGTGGGCAAGAAACCCGTAAAAGAAATGGAGTGGCCCTCATAGTCAACAAAAGAGTAGCGACAGCTGTACTGGGATGCAATCTCAAAAATGATAGAATGATCTCGATACGAATCCAAGGCAGACCTTTTAACATCACAGTAATCCAAGTTTATGCACCAACTACTGGTGCTGAAGAAACTGAAATTGACCAGTTCTATGAAGACTTACAAGACCTTATAGAAGTGACACCAAAGAAGGATGTTCTTCTCATTATAGGGGATTGGAATGCTAAAGTAGGGAATCAAGAGATAAAAGGAACAACTGGCAAGTTTGGCCTTGGAGATCAAAATGAAGCAGGGCAAAGGCTAATAGAGTTCTGTCAAGAGAACAAGCTGGTCATCACAAACACACTTTTCCAACAACACAAGAGACGACTCTACACATGGACATTACCAGATGGGCAACATCGAAATCGGATTGATTATATTCTCTGCAGCCAAAGATGGAGAAGCTCTATACAGTCAGCAAAAACAAGACCTGGAGCTTACTGTGGCTCAGATCATCAGCTTCTTATAGCAAAATTCAAGCTTAAACTGAAGAAAGTAGGAAAAACCACTGGGCCGGTAAGATACAGTCTAAACCAAATCCCTTATGAATACACAGTGGAAGTGAGGAACAGGTTTAAGGATTTAGATTTGCTGGACAGAGTGCCTGAAGAACTATGGGTGGAGGCTCGCAACATTATACAGGAGGCAGCAACTAAAACCATCCCAATGAAAAAGAAATGCAAGAAAGCAAAGTGGCTGTCCAACGAGGCCTTACAAATAGCGGGGGAGAGAAGGCAAGCAAAATGCGAGGGAGATAGTGAAAGATACAGGAAATTGAACGCAGATTTCCAAAGAATAGCAAGGAGAGACAAGAAGGCCTTCTTAAACGAGCAATGCAAAGAAATAGAGGAAAAAAACAGAATGGGAAGAACCAGAGATTTGTTCAAGAAAATCGGAAATTTGAAAGGAACATTTCGTACAAAGATTACCATAATAAAGGACAAAAGTGGTAAGGACCTAACAGAAGCAGAAGACATCAAGAAGAGGTGGCAAGAATACACAGAGGAATTATACCAGAAAGATATGGATGTCTCGTACACCCCAGGTAGTGTGGTTGCTGACCTTGAGCCAGACATCCTGGAGAGTGAAGTCAAATGGGCCTTAGAAAGCACTGCAAATAACAAGGCCAGTGGAAGTGATGGTATTCCAGCTGAACTATTTAAAATTTTTAAAGATGATGCTGTCAAGGTGCTACACTCAATATGCCAGCAAGTTTGGAAAACACAGCAGTGGCCAGAGGATTGGAGAAGATCAGTCTACATCCCAATCCCAAAGAAGGGCAGTGCCAAAGAATGCTCCAACTACCGCACAATTTCACTCATTTCACACGCTAGCAAGGTTATGCTTAAAATTCTACAAGGAAGACTCAAGCAGTATGTGGACCGAGAACTCCCAGAAGTGCAAGCTGGATTTAGAAGAGGCAGAGGAACCAGAGACCAAATTGCAAACATGCGCTGGATTATGGAGAAAGCTAGAGAGTTCCAGAAAGACATCTACTTCTGCTTCATTGACTATGCAAAAGCCTTTGACTGTGGCGACCACAGCAAACTATGGCAAGTTCTTAAAGAAATGGGAGTGCCTGATCACCTCATCTGTCTCCTGAGAAATCTCTATGTGGGACAAGAAGCTACAGTTAGAACTGGATATGGAACAACTGATTGGTTCAAAATTGGGAAAGGAGTATGACAAGGCTGCATATTGTCTCCCTGCTTATATGCAGAATTCCTCATGCGAAAGGCTGGGCTGGATGAATCCGAAGCCGGAATTAAGATTGCCGGAAGAAATATCAACAACCTCAGATATGCAGATGACACAACCTTGATGGCAGAAAGTGAGGAGGAATTAAAGAACCTTTTAATGAGGGTGAAAGAGGAGAGCGCAAAATATGGTCTGAAGCTCAACATAAAAAAAACGAAGATCATGGCCACTGGTCCCATCACCTCCTGGCAAATAGAAGGGGAAGAAATGGAGGCAGTGAGAGATTTTACTTTCTTGGGCTCCATGATCACTGCAGATGGTGACAGCAGTCACGAAATTAAAAGACGCCTGCTTCTTGGGAGAAAAGCAATGACAAACCTAGACAGCATCTTAAAAAGTAGAGACATCACCTTGCCAACAAAGGTCCGTATAGTAAAAGCTATGGTTTTCCCAGTAGTGATGTATGGAAGTGAGAGCTGGACCATAAAGAAGGCTGATTGCTGAAGAATTGATGCTTTTGAATTATGGTGCTGGAGGAGACTCTTGAGAGTCCCACGAACTGCAAGAAGATCAAACCTATCCATTCTGAAGGAAATCAGCCATGAGTGCTCACTGGAAGGACAGATCCTGAAGCTGAGGCTCCAATACTTTGGCCACCTCATGAGAAGAGAAGACTCCCTGGAAAAGACCCTGATGTTGGGAAAGATGGAGGGCACAAGGAGAAGGGGACGACAGAGGATGAGATGGTTGGATGGTGTTCTTGAAGCTACCAGCATGAGTTTGTTCAAACTGCGGGAGGCAGTGGAGGACAGAAGTGCCTGGCATGCTCTGGTCCATGGGGTCACGAAGAGTCGGACATGACTAAACGACTAAACAACAACAACATTATTAAAGCTATGGTTTTCCCAGTAGTGATGTATGGAAGTGAGAGCTGGACCATAAAGAAGGCTGATCGCCGAAGAATTGATGCTTTTTAATTATGGTGCTGGAGGAGACTCTTGAGAGTCCCACGAACTGCAAGAAGATCAAACCTATCCATTCTGAAGGAAATCAGCTATGAGTGCTCACTGGAAGGACAGATCCTGAAGCTGAGGCTCCAATACTTTGGCCACCTCATGAGAAGAGAAGACTCCCTGGAAAAGACCCTGATGTTGGGAAAGATGGAGGGCACAAGGAGAAGGGGACGACAGAGGATGAGATGGTTGGACGGTGTTCTCGAAGCTACTAGCATGAGTTTGACCAAACTGCGGGAGGCAGTGGAAGACAGGAGTGCCTTGCGTGCTCTGGTCCATGGGGTCACAAAGAGTCGGACACGACTAAACAACAAACAACATGAGCACAAGTAGTTAACCTTGCCTAGGGCGCAAAAAAGCCTGGCTCCTCCCTCTTGCAGGCGTGAGCGGATGCTGCCCTTTCGGGAACGCAATAAGGTGCAAGCCCAGCGCGGCACAGAGCTTTAGGATGGGTCCTTCTCTCTTTAAAAAAAGAAACTTACTCACAGCTCCCTCGGTCTCCCCACCACCTCTGTCCCTCAAAGCGCAACGCAGAGGGCGGAGACGTCCTGCTCAGCCCTGCCCTCCTCCGAGGCGGAGCTAAGGCGCGATGCCGCCGCCCGGTGCTACAGCTTCACTGCGCCGGCTCCGAGCCACCCGACCTGGCTGCTCCTTCTCCGGCCTGCCCTTGGGAAGCGCCTTGCGGGTAACGAGCTCGCGGCCCCGGGATCCCCCCGACGTCGCCTTCCCAGACCCGGCGGCCTCAGGATCTGGGGCTGGGAGTCTGCGACGCCCGTCCTTTCCTTGCGCGCGTTTTAGGATTGCTCCCCGCCCCCTTCCCGGCTGCACGCCTTCCGATCTCTTCTGGATCCCCGCCGTTTGGTGTCCATAGCGGCGTCTGATCCGGAGTAAGCGCCCCACAGTTCAGTCTGCTGCTCCAGGGACTCGTTGGAAACCCGCTCTCCCGCAGCCTACTCGTGGTTTTCGATACGTTTGCTCGGGAGTAAGCCCCACCGTGATCCCTAGGGCTCACTCGTGAATCGGCCGCCCCTCGTTACGCAGCCATCTGGGAGTAAGTCCCACTGGGGGTGTGCAGGATCACAGCCTTCCATTGACCCGGGTGTCAGCAGGTAGAGTGAGAGGGAAGCATGGGTTTCTCTGAAGGGCCTCCAGGTGAATGTTGGACTCAAAGTCCCAATAGCCCCTCCCAGCGTGGCCAGTGGTGTGGGATGCTGGGAGTTGTAGTCCAACAACATCTGGAAAGCTGCAGGTCCCCTGTCCTTCCACTAGGGGGTGGTATTAATTGCGGTTTAATCCATCCAAGCTACAGTTAAAACTGAGCAAAAGACAAGCTTCCACCACTGTTTGATCAAACTCTGCTTAAAGATTATATATACCAAAGTGTGGTTAGAGTTCCCATTTTATACATAGGAAACTGCCTTATATGGAGCCAGATGATTGGTCCGTTTAGCTCACTACTGTCCACACTGATTGGCAGGAACAAACTTGGTACAATACCAACTATGCTGAGTAAGTTCCCTTGAATAAAACTGGGGCTTACTTCTGAGGAGACATATATAGGATTGTCACCCTGAAACCTCTCAAATGTGACAGCAAACCAAGGCACTTATTTCACAGGGTTTTGCGAGGAACTGTTCAGACCACACGAAAACCTAGTTCTCAGGAACAACAAGTGGAGTACAATCAAACCTCGGTTCCCAAACGGCTCCGTTTTGGAACGTTTTGGCTCCTGAATGCTGAAAATCCAGAAGTAAATGCTCTGGTTTCCGAATGTTTTTCAGAAGCCAAACGTCCGACGCAGCTTCTGCTTGAGTGCAGGAACCTATACGTTTGACAACCAAGGTTTGACTCTAGCAAAATGTGTGCGTCTGGTCTGTACTAGGCCACATTCACACCATACTTTTAAAGCGCTATGGTGCCACTTGAAACAGTCCTGGCCTCCCCCAAAGAATTCTGGGGAATGTGTATTGTTAAGGGCACTGACAGTTATTAGGAAGCCTCTATTCCCCTCAGCTATATTTCTCAGTGTGGTTTAACAAGCAATCCCACTGCCCAGGGAGCTCTGGGAATTGTCGCTCTGAGAGGGGAATAGGGGTCCCCTAACAACACTCCACATCTTTCAACAAACTTCAGCTGGAACAACCCTTCACTTAAAAACAAAGCCAAAACACCTCCTATACACAGAGAACCAGCCTGATGCTTCTCCCTAACATGCTAGCTTTCTGTGTATGGGGATTTTGTTTTAATTTTGTGCAGAGACAAGCAGTCAAACACTTCAGCCCCCTTCTTTCTCTCTCTCCACCCGACTGACAGCCTGAAGTGCTCCAGTCTGGACACAGGTTTCCACGTCATTCTGAAGTGGGGACCCTCTTGCATCTGGGGGACTCCCTGAGCATTTTGGAGAGAAAGTAGATAGCAGTATCCTATTACTTTAAGCAGCCATGACCCCCCCCCCCAATAATCCTGGGGACTGGAGTTTGTCAAAGGTGCTGAGAGTTATCAGGAGACTCCTATTCCCCTTACAGAGCTGCAATTCCCAGAATGGTTCAACAGTCAAGTCATTTCCCAGAGTAGTGAAAAGGTCCCTGGCTTAGTGAGAGAGCATCTGCTTTTTTCCAGGTTCAGTCTTCCACATCTCCAGTTAGAGCTGGGGAAAGATCCCTGTCTGAAAGCCCGGAGAGTTTTTCAAAAGGATGGCTGCGTTTCAGTTTGGATGTTTTTTCAGAAAGTGCAACTTAGATTTACCTTTTAAATGCAAACTCAAATCTAATTTCTCCCCTACCATCCCTAATTGTACCTTTGACACTTTCACCCTCAAGTTCAGCAGCGGGCATTAAAAAAGCTGCCCCTTCTCTCTCCTTCATCCAACTTACTGGTCTTTGAAATTATTTCCCCAGGGCAAACATTGGCCCAGACGCAACCAGCAACACCCCCCATAGTCCTGTTTAGCCTGGTGGCATTTCTCAGCGGTTATGCCAGGCAGCCTAAACCATCATGTATCCCGGGTAAGGACTTTGTACAGGAAGATCCTGCAGTTGCACCGAGCATTGCCACTGGAGTTGAAGACCCTGGGGGACCAGTATGTGAAAGATGAGTTCAGGAGACACAGATCTGTTGGTCCTGAAGAGGCTCAATGCTTCCTGCGGGAATGGGAGGCAAGTATATTTTCATCTTCTGCTTCCCTGCTTCAGTTTTTGGGGATGTGATTTGGGTCTGTCTTACTCACTGTACATGTATATCTTATTGCCCCTTTTCACACATAAAGTTAAGCCAAATCATGGTTTTAGTGTGAATGCTTCAACGTGGGGGCTCCCAGAGAGGAGGTTGCACTTGTTTTGCTACCCCGGCAGTCCTTTTAGCAGACTGTGATGTGGCAGCTAAGCCAAGGTCCAGCTTAGTTCACCATCCAAAACCAGCCTCATTATTAAGCACCCTCCTCTTTAACCACGAGCTGTAGACAAAGCTTACTGGGTCATGTGAACCAGGCCAGTGTCTGCTGGCCTTTTGAATACTCCTGTGTTAGAAGTGCATCAGCTGACATTATTATTTATCTACACTTTAGGTGTTGTTTTGCCAATGAACTGGAGGTTCCTTAAAGGATACTTGGTAGTCAATATAGGAGGGAAAATATATCTTTATTTGAACGGACTAGGAAAACCTCTCCAACAACAGCAACAATAAAAACCCTTCAAACAGTAAATCTTCTTACAACGAGAAATAACCCCAAAGGAACAATTCCCCATCAGACCTTCACCCACATACAACACCAGATCCAGCCATAGACAGCCTCAACAGCATTTGATCCATCATCTTCTTCCTACTTGACCACATTGTCCTGCACTATTTGTACCTGCCTCAACCAGGTGGGGCTGGATGTCTCCACAGCCGCTACCTGTGTCGATTAGGGCTCCTAATCTGGGCAGTCAAACCCCAGCTGGGCCACCCTCAAGGGTAGGAGTGCTCCTGCAAGGACTCACAGAAAGGGTTGGCTGCGTAAGGCCAAACCTACACATCTTCGATTTTTTTCCCTTCTGCGTTTTCCACTACAGGTGTGCAGAAAGCTATAGGAGCACTATTCATTTTCAGATACGTCACTACTAAAGACGCAAAGTCCTGGAAAGAAACCCAGAAAAATAAGGGAAAACTAGGGCCCCCCCAATTTCTCCTTCTCATTTTTAGTCACTGTTTATCCTGTTGAACTTATCCAGGCCAGCTAGGGAGTTTATGGCGGTGGGTGAGATTTGAACTCAGATCTCCAAGCCCAGTGCTTTGTTTCCTTTGGTTTTGCCATATGAATGTTAGAGGTTTAGCAGTGTTGGAAACAGAGATATGAAAGCTAGGAGCTAAATGGCACCTTAAACCTAGGTTATGGGTGCAACAACGGAATGTCTAGGTGCTCTTTTTTTATAACGAGAATACAAAGCTGAAAAGGAATGAACTGCAGCAAAAATATTATGTTCATTTTTCACATGGTCAAGTCCTTCCCTTTCCCACCGCGCTAATATTCTTAAGAAGGTCTCTTCTCCAGTCTTCAGAGTGTAGCTGGAAGTGGGGAGGCAGAAAAAGGTCCTCCTTTCCTTCCACTCTGCAGTTTTAATCTGAAAACTTAGGCGCAGTGCTGTGCCCAGAGCTCAGAAACTGCTTGCACTAATGAAATTCCCTGTCGCAAAATGTGCCTAGAACAATGGGAGTTTCGAACACTGCTCTCTAGCCAGGCAAGCAAAGGACATTTTTATAGTTCAAAGACACATTCTGGCTAGGCAAAAACACTCGCAGAGGGCACAAAGCATTGCATACCCTTCCTCCCAGCCTTGATTTTTTTGGTGTGTGGTTGTTTTTAGCTTTGAAATAGCAGGGAGTCTTGGTTAGCAGCTAATTTTTTATGTTTTCAGGCTTGCTTTCAGATTAATGGGTCCTATCTTGAAAGCCACAGGGAAGTATTCATACCAGAGGGAGGTGTACAAACAAAGTATTGTTTGTTTATGAGGAAATACTGCTCTTCAGGTAGATCCAATCAGCGGCATCTATTATTAGCACATCCTTCTTCCGATATAATACATGCTTACTTTTTAATTAAAATAATTGGCACTCTTTACAAAGAGGCAGTTGGCATGCGTGACTTGATCGTGGCTATTACCCAAGAGTGTTATTGAATTAACGTTGATAAGTCATGCAGCCCATAAGTCATGCAAAGCCCTGTGTGTGATAACTATGTTTTGTTGAGAAATTAATGATAACAATTAAAGGTAATACTTAATTCTCTATGGATCTGGTTTATCGTGACAGATGAACACAGGCAAGACTTGGATTTGTGTGCTTCCCCTTCTCCCCATTTTTCTGGCATGGCCACTTTCGCTTCCATTTTTGACCAGCCACGGTTTAGAATTGCTTTTGATCCCTAGATTGTGGTTGTTAACTGTGGTTCATAAACCATAGCTTGGCAGATTTGGAAGACATGTGCATCACCAAAGAATGTGAATCACCATTTTGAAGTTCAAAGGGGAGACTGTGCGGTTGTTGCTATAGTGATCTGCCCTGGCTTGATTTTTTAGTCAACATTTCTTCATCTGTGCAAGCCTTTACAGCAGTGATGGCCAAACTCGGCCCTCCAGCTGTTTTGGGACTACAACTCCATCACCCCTAGCTAACAGGACCAGTGGTCAGGGATGATGGGAATTGTAGTCCCAAAACAGCTGGAGGGCCAAGTTTGGCCATCACTGCTTTACAGGGTAAGAAAGTAGATCGCTTTTTTTTGCTTGCATACTTTTGATTCTTACCACTCCAAGCTGAAAATTCAATTGTTTTGCAGAAAAAAGACACTATGTAAGATAGAGTTGGCTAAAGTAGGCATAATGCAAAAGTGAGTGTACTGCCTGGAATTCTGTAGCCAGAACCTCAACTTACATATTTAATAGAAATTATGCTGACTGGTCCATTGGTCCATGTGCATCCTTATAAGTTCTATGCATTATTTCCTTTGCAAAAGGAACTGGGAGTTACTTAATATACTCCAGGATTTGTGCTGAGTGAAGAAATACCAGCCCCACTAAAGACAAGAAGCAATGCTCAGGTTTCTTTTTGTTTCTAAGAATTTTATGAAACTGGACACATATTTCCGTGGTTTTCTATGAAACAATAAGTTATACAATCCCCACCTTTTAAAATAGTCTCAGATCTCTTATCGTGGAGGCTATCTTTAGACACTTTATTGTACACCTACAAGTTGTAATTATGTTATTCTTGCTCTCTTACTCAGCACTAAATGCTGAAAATGTGGAAATGGAAATGAGAACACTTTATTTGTTTCTGGATCATAGGTAGGCCCAAGAGAGGTTCCTGAAGGGGGGAAAAGGGAGGCATTACATCGGCGGATGGAGTATCTGACAAGATAGCAGGGGGAAACCAATGTGGTACCCTCCAAATGTTGTGGACTCCAACTCCCATCTTCCTTGGCCGGTGGCCATTCGAGCTGAGACTGTTGGGAGTTGGAGTCCAGCAACATCTGTGTGCCTTCTCACATTGGCTTCCCCTGCCATTGAGGCAGTCGTCATGCTTTACTGCAGTAGTCTTCTACTTTTTCTGATCCAGGACTTGCCTTTGACTCAAAGATGCATTTGGGAAGCCACTACTTAATTATTATTTTTACCATATATATATGAATAGTTGTAGTGCTGCTGTTGCAATCAGGCTGTGACACCCAAGTAAGTAGATCCTGACCCACCTGCTGAAGGTCAGTGTTTGCTGCGCTGCAAACCCCAACACCCCTGACCATTAGGAAAGCCTAGGGCTTGCCAATTGGAGGTCAGCAGTTTGAATCCCCGTGACGGAGTGAGTTCCCGTTGCTCGGTTCCTGCTCCTGCCAACCTAGCAGTTCGAAAACACTCAAAGTGCAAGTAGATAAATAGGTACCGCTACAGCGGGAAGGTAAACGGCATTTCCGTGCGCTGCTCTGGTTCGCCAGAAGCGGCTTAGTCATGCTAGCCACATGACCCGGAAGCTGTACGCCGGCTCCCTTGGCCAATAAAGCGAGATGAGCGCTGCAACTCCAGAGTCGGCCATGACTGGACCTAATGGTCAGGGGTCCCTTTACCTTTACCTTAGTCTAATAACATCTGAGGTCCCAAGGTTGAAGAGCCCAGGGGGTCAAAGCAAGGGAACAAAACACTGGAAAGGCATGGGAGTAATTTTTCTTGTGGTCCTGGTCCGGGAGCGATCACTTTCTGTTTCCTTAGACCAGGGTTTCCCAAACTTAGGTCTCCAGCTAGTCCCAAAACAGCCGGAGACCCAAGTTTGGGAAGCCCTGCCTTAGACAAACATAGGAAGCTGCCTTGATGCTGTTGGTCCATCTTTCTCAGTAGTGCCTACACTGACTGGCAGTGGCTTTCCAGGGTTTCAGGCATGAGTCTTTCCCAGATTTACCTGCAGATGCCACTGGGGTTTGAACCTGAGAAATTCTGCTTGCCAGGCAGATGCTTCACCACTGAACTACGGTCTGTTCCCAAGGCAGTGGGTGTTCCGAGGTCCCTAGAGATTAAAGAAAAGGACTTAGATTAGGACCGGCCCTGGGAGATGACAACCCCAGCTCCTGAACAACAGGAGAGTGGGCTTTTTAAAATGGCAGCTATGCCACCACAACCAATTGACCAGTTTCTGCTAATGAAATGATGGGTCTTTAGTGGTGATGTTGTCCTATCAGTGTGCAGTTCCTGGAGCTTTCCACACGGTGGCACCAACAGTCTTTGCCAGGTGTTTCACAGGGCTCATGAGTTGCTGGGACAGATGTGGCCAAGGCGGGTCACGGCAACAGCTGCTCTGGCCTGTCATCATGATCCGTAGCCCGGTGGGGTTGATTAGCACTGCTTTTGACCTGAAAAGCAAGCATCGCCAGATGCTTTGTTGTTCCAGCATCACCCAAAGGCTTCCATAAACGCAGAAACACTGGGATCTGCCTTCAACCAGATCAGACTTCCTGTCTGTCTAGCGCAGTGTTGTCTCCTCAGATCGGCAGGGACTCTCTCTCAGGCAGAGAGCCTTTCCCATTGTCTATGATGTCAGGAGCAGAGAACCTGTTGCATTGACAGGTAGCACAGAACTGAGTGAGGAACCCGCAGCAATCCAGATGCTTGTGGACTCCCCTCTCCCATCCACCCCAGCCAGCATGGCCAGTGGTCAAGGATGGTGGAAGTTGTAGTTCCTCCCCTCTGTGCTGCTTAATCCTTTTAACAGGAGACACGGGGGATTGAACCTGAGACCTTCCGCATGCCAGGCATATGCTCTGCTACTGAGCTATGGCCCATCCCTATACCTTTTAGCTGTGATTCCTGCATTATAGGGAGTTGAACTAGATGACTCTTTGGGTCCCTTCCAATTCAACATTTCTTGGTTTCTGTGATTTTTAGATGCCCTTTAAAATAAATAAATAAATAAATGAGTTGGCTCTTAGTATAGGCTTCTGTATGCAAGCATGTGTTCTTCCTCTGAACTATAGTTTTTTCCCTTATACAGTGACGCCTCGGGTTAAGAACTTAATTCGTTCTGGAGGTCCGTTCTTAACCTGAAACTGTTCTTAACCTGAGGTACCACTTTAGCTAATGGGGCCTCTCATCCTGAAGCAAAGTTCTTAACCCAAGGTAATATTTCTGGGTTAGCGGAGTCTGTAACCTGAAGTGCCTGTAACCTGAAGCGTCTGTAACCCAAGGTACCACTGTAACTGCAGCAGTCTTTTCATTTGAATACAGTTCATTATAATAGGAATTAGGATGGAAGCAACGAAGCTAGGGTTTCAACATATGGCTTTTCCTAAGCACTTCAGAGGCTAAATAATGGCCATCATAGCTTTACCACAGTGCTAGTGTGTGTGTGTGTCTGTGAAAGAATTTTCCCTCTGGGAGATGTTTTTAAAAAGCTTTCTGATAGGGAAGGCTCCAAGGCATCATGAAAAGGTCTCATTGTGATTTCAGTGACATGGTGGAAAATTCGGTTGCACCTCTGAGTGTACATGCCTAATATATATTTAGGATACAATAAGTTTCTTTACGCAGCATGGGCTCCATTTTGCTGCGGTAACTTTCACCATTTATTTCCTTTGTATCGCTTCTCCCTTTTTCTGATTTTGCCATTATTAGAATAATGATCCAAGCTAGTCTCTTGGGAATGAGTCTTCTTGATTTAAATCAGTTTTGAGCTGGGCTTATATCATTACACTTCATGGAAGAAAACTTTTTATTTATTTAGGATCAGACCTGTATTGCTTAATTTGCAGTTTCAGAGAGAGAGGGAGAGACAAAATGAATGTAATTAAATAATTTAGCCAATTTAGCCAAGTATTTTTCGCCCTATAGGACGCACTTTTTCCCCTCCAAAAACGAAGGGGAAATGTGTGTGCGTCCTATGGGGCGAATGCAGGCTTTTGCTGAAGCCTGGAGAGCGAGAGGCGTCGGTGCGCACTGACACCTCTTGCTCTCCAGGCTCCAGGAAGCTATCTGCAAGCCTTGCACACCCAGGGGGAGTTCCCCCGGGCACGCAAGGCTTGCGGGCGGCAGCCTGCAGCGCGGAGCATGGGGCGCCCTCCGGAGGACGCCCCGTGCTTCGCGCAGGTGTCGGCAAGCCTTGCGCACCCGGGGGATCTGCCCCGGGAGCGCAAGGCTCGCGGGCGGCAGCCTGCAGCGCGGAGCATGGGGCACCCTCCGGAGGACGCCCCGTGCTTCGCGCAGGTGTCCGCAAGCCTTGCATGCCCGGGGGAGATCCCCCCCCGGGCGCGCACGGCTTGCGGGCAGCAGCCTGCAGCGCGGAGCATGGGGCGCCCTCCGGAGGACGCCCCGTGCTTCGCGCAGGTGTCTGCCGCCTGGCGCGTGGGGCGCCCTGAAGCAGAGCGCCCCTTCATGCCGGGCAGACATCGGCCAGCCCCACAAGCTCGGGGGACAACGGGGAGGCGCAGCACCGCCATCCCACTGTTCCTCGACCTGGTTTTGGGGGGAAAATAAAGGAAAAAAATTTTCCCTTTATTTCCCCCCCAAAAAAGTAGGTGCGTCCTATGGGACGGAGCGTCCTATGGAACGAAAAATACGGTACATTTTTTCTTTAAAAAAAATAATCTGTCAGTGTTCAGTTACTTTATGTATCATTTACGAAAAGAGATGTTTGGTTCAGTTTTCTTTTCTTTTCACACGCACCTATTTGACTAAGAGTCTAGAACTCAAAAATGATTCCTCTCAGCCCCATAGTGAGCATGATGGAACACTAAGTACAATTTTCCTTGATATATTGCTGAAGGATTCACATGCCTTTGGTCAAAATAAAGACAGTAAGGGTGTGAATGTGGACATGGGACAAGTCTTGCACTTTAGAAGTAAACAATTGCTATCTGCCTAGCTAATATACCGTATTTTTCGCTCTATAACACGCACCCGACCATAACACGCATATAGTTTTTAGAGGAGGAAAATCCGTAGGCATGCCACCCGTAGGCATTTCCTCCATAACACGCACAGACATTTCCCCTTACTTTCTAGGAGGAAAAAAGTGAGTGTTATGGTGCAAAAAATATGGTATTTTATTGCAAAAAGTGATTCTAGTGGTCTTGAAAACTCAAAGCTGGGGACATGGGTGTGTGATCTATAGGTGGGATCCAGAGTGTCCCATCTGTGGAAGTAGGAGGACTCCCATTGGAGAGACAGGGAGCCATTTTTTTGCAGATTCTCCTTCCTCTGATAGCCACCCCCCTTGCAGCACCTCTAATACTGTTTTGGTGCCCCCTGCCCAACCCTCTGAAGCAGCTTTTCAGGGAGAAGACATACTTGAAGTTTAAATAAAATAAATACGTTATTTTATTTTTAATTGGATCCTTTTTCTGCTTATGTGTTTGCTTTCCTGTGCCCTCTTCAGAAGGAAGGGCAGGATATTATTATAAATGATGATGAATTGTCAGAAATCACCCCCTCCCCTACCCGGCACACAACATCCTTCCTCTAAGCAGGGGCATGATCCTGATTTAGTGGTCTGGGTCCAAGTTGGTGTAAACTACCGGCGAAACATATTACGATCCAAAGACGAACTATTTTCTTATCTGAGCATTAAAAGGATAATTGCTTCAATCCTTCACCTCTGATGTGTTTATGAGAATGCTTCAGTTCTTGTGTCTGTACCAGAGTCTTAGTAATATGCAAGCGCTTAGGGAAGAAAAAGCCTTCTGATTCAAAGGCAACCGCTCTGCCAAAATTGGACTCCCCCCCTCCCCACAATCAGTGTCACAACTAGGTTTCAGTGATGGTATAAGAATTTAGTTGTCGGCTCTGTATCCCATTTTCTCAGATGCTCCTATCTATTCTCTTCCTTGCCTTGCGCTATCAAGTTCTCAAGAGCTGTCACTTTTACGTAGCCGCCTTCAGATTAGGGAGTGCTCTCTGTGGAATCTGAACGCAGTTCTAAAAGCTTTAATAGATACCTCTTTCTGAACTTCCTCCTCTGGTGTCAGGCTGTTTCCTGACTATTAGAGAAGTAGCCCTACGAGCCATTACCTTAGCAAAAAATAAAATAAAAAATAAGAGGATCTCTGAGCAGGGCAGTCTAGCTATTACAGAGAGAATAACTCTTGACTATTCCATAGAGACAGCTGCTCCCCACTCTTCCTCACCACCGTATTAAGGACTGTGATTGAATTGCTCTTTTCAAGAGAATTCATGTGTTCTGTGCAGCATCAGAAACCTTCCCAATTGCTTCTGGTGACAAGTAAATGTAATGGGAGAGCATTTAATTTGAACCATAGAGTTTCACTTCAGTTGCATTAAATTCAGACGCCCAACATGGTACTACTGCATGGCAGGGAGGTCAATGGGAAAGGAAGCCTAGTATATGCCGAGATTATGTTTTGGATGAAAAAGAACATTATTTGGACGAGGAAGACATTATTAGACCAGTGGTCCATCCAGCCAAACTTCCCCATCATTGGCTCCAACATGGAAGAAGAACATAGAGTTCCGCAGTTGTTTTTGGACTTCAGCCCCCATCACTCTTCAACGTTGGTCATGCTGGTTGGGGATTATAGTCCCAACAGCATTTAGGGACCCAAAGTTGCGGGAAGTCCGATCTATTCCATATGAATACATGAAGGTGCCTGGTCTCACAATGGCCAAGCAGGTGCCTATGGGAAGTAACAGCACATAGGTTGGCCAACACCTAGTATGCAGAGGCATGCTGCTTCCAAGAGTAAGGTAGAAAATAGTCACTTGCACTGATTGATCGCCTTATCGTCCTTGAATTTGTCTCTTGCCAAACTGGCAAAATCTTTTTTTTAATTCTTTTTTTAAAACCCATATAGAAAAACTCTGCAATTCCTTATTAGACTAGAGAAAGACATAATGGATTGACACATTAATTGTTCCCTTGGCGGAGAATAAATATTTAATTTGATAGAAAATTAAACACATTTTCTCTCGCTTGGCACTTTGAAATAGATGATGCCATGTTGGATATTATTCATTTTGGGTTTAATTCATAGGTTTGAACGTGTTTGCATTTTATTTTTTTTAAGATAAAGAATAGCATTATATCACTGTGTGTTTGACAGAAATAGCTTGTACAGGCACACACCCCCGACTTATGCGCGGTTGACTCACGCATACATGCGGCGCTGGGAAAAAAATACATAAATTCCGAGCTGAAATGGCGGGAGAGGGCTGGGAAGTCCTTGTGGCTTGCGAGGAGACCCTCCCCAGAGCCCAAAGATGACGCCAGTGAGCCAAAAAAGACTCGCAAGGCCTCCCCAATGGTGTGCAGGAGCTCTTGTTGCTGCCACACTACCCCGCTCAACAGCTGTTGGGCGGGAAGCTGCACGCTTACACGCATTTCACTCATGCACGCAGAGACCCGGAACGTAACCCTCCTGTAAGCGAGGAGTCGCCTGTGCTACAAAGGTAAGTAGCAAAAGGCAAGATCACAGCAACATCACACAGACAACTCCCCCATCTGATGCAGTTTATGCAACACTCCTGATTGCCTACACTTGGTCAGGGGAGGGCAACCCGTGTTCCTCAAGATGTGTTTGGGCCCCGACTGCCAGCATGGCCAGGGGTCAGGGATGATGGGCTCTGTAGTGCTGGCAGCATCTAAATGGCCGCCAGTTCCCTCCCACTGCTCCACTCTGGGATTTTTTTTTGGGGGGGGGGACAAGGTCTTCATTCAAGAACCTATCACCGCAACACTGACGCAAAAACTCCGCACATAGAGGAAGATGAAGAAGAAGAGGAAAATTTTGGACTTGATATCCCGCTTTATCACTACCCCAAGGAGTCTCAAAGCGGCTAACAATCTACTTTTCCCTTCCTTCCCCACAACAAACACTCTGTGAGGTGAGTGGGGCTGAGAGACTTCAAAGAAGTGTGACTAGCCCAAGGTCACCCAGCAGCTGCATGTGGAGGAGCAGAGACGCGAACCCAGTTCACCAGATTACGAGACTACCGCTCTTAACCACACTGGTTCTAAGTACACTAAGCAAAAGAATGAAAGACCACTGCCCACTTCTTTCTTCCCCCACCTCTCTCCCCTGATTTTCTCCCCACCAACCTAACAGTGTCTGTGACAGCAGCGTCTCACACTGACCTGTAGAAAGGACTCTCTGAACTGGAAACAGATATGTCGTATGTACCCTTGTTAGAAGTTGTACCAGGGCCAGGATTGTGCCTGTTTTCTCTGATCCTGACCTTTGCCATCTTTCTCATCTTCTGATCCGAGTCTATGTATACATGTGTTAGATTTCTGTGTGGTTCATGGCTGCTATTTTCCTATGTGCATAACTCTTTGGATCTGGACATGCATCTATCAGGGGAGATATTTTGTAGATGTTGCTTTATAGAATCCATTAGCAGCTGAATTAATAACAAAGAACTGCATGTGAGCTTAATTGGTGGAAAACCGATAATAGCGTGTAATGGGTTTTAATTGCTGTGTGAATAGGTGCTTAGAATTTGGTTTGTGGTCTCTGCTTAGTGCCTTTGTTCTTTTGCCCCATCAAATGTGTTCAGAGTCAGCTCTGCAGTTGGTGTCGTCATGCTCTTCTCCTAATTAGTCTATCCCATTGGTTAATTAAAGCTTTCCAGAGTGTAGTATGCCTTGCAGTGTCTGCCAGCCTCTATAAACATACCAGGTACGTTCCCCCCCCCCCCCCAGTGTATGCATCTGTTTGCATTTCTGTCCAGATAGCATCAAAACAGTTCCGTAGAAAATGGAACGAAGGAGGTAATTCTGAGAGAGGTAGTGGTAAACATTTCTCCAGGAAGATAATGAAATTCTAAATTGATGACACTTTGGCTTTTTAGATAAAATTGTTTTGCAGATATTGTGCGCAAGAAAAACCAGTAGTCATATTTCTGCTTGTGTATGTGTGAATACATTACTAAAATTAATTCCCTGCAACTGTGTGTGAGTAGATATATATATAGATAAAACAGAAAAAACAAAAGTAGTAACTAATTTCTTGTGCATAAAGGAGTAACCCAAAGGACTAGGTCTGCAGCATTCCGAGGCACTTTAAATGCACACACATATACCCACTGTGCAAATTAATTGAAACAAAGCATGTTTTCTATCTTACTTGTAATCCTGTACTCAAAACAAACACGAAAAGTCAGTTGATCATTATGGTGTCGGAAGCCTGCAGCCAATGGAAGGAATGATGCGCTTGCCACAATATATTGAGGTTCTACGAAAGAGAGTTATTCCAGAGCTGGAAAAGAGGTATCCTGATGGTACTGGGATATTGCAGAAGGACCTAGCCCCCTGTCACACATTGAAAGTGGTGAAGAAATTTGTGACAGAGCAGCAAATACAGGTACTTGATTGGCCAGGGAATTCCCCAGACATAAATCCCATTGAGAATTTGTGGGCTATATGCAAAAGTCGCCTCCATGCTGCAGACTGTGTGACTATGGAGAAGCTCATTCAGGTGCTGATTCAAGTGTGGTACAGGGATCCGAAAATCAACAGTGACTGTTCGAAACTAGTAGACTCGGTGCCAAACCGTGTTAAAATGCGGCTTTAAAAAAGCGGAGGTCGTATCGGTTAATAATGTATGCATATGTGAGTTTTGTACATGTATATGTGAGTTTTGTACAATAAACTACATTGTTTGTTTCAATTAATTTGCACAAGGGGGTATGTAGAATTTGTTTCCTTGGAAGTAAGCGCCATTGATCGCAGTGGAAAGACTGATCACAGTCTTTCAAGGATCTGTGCTTGGAGTCAGTCCCTAACACCCCATCAATCCTATGCACATTTACTTTGAAGTAAGAGGAAGTGGTTTAAAGTGCTGGAAGAAGCACGTTCCCCGATGGGGAAGTTCTTAGTGCAGCCAATCCCAAGGGGCTCCCTGTCGGCGCTGCCAGGGAGCCCTGTTTTCAAAGGAACAATCAGGAGCTCCATTTAACTGTAGCTGTGTCCGTACCTGCCCCACACCCAGTGTCACCTGATGTCAGGTGTGGGGAGGTGTGTGGGGCAGGTGGGCATGGTTTATGTGCTGGGCCAACTAGGCTGCAGACCAGAGGTCCCCTACCCTTGCTATAGGCTATAACCAAAATGTTGGTGTATCTAAGTGAATCAAAACTCATTAATATGACACGCCGTGCTTAACTTTTCTTGGTTCAGGGCTGCAAAGGTAGAGAACGCTTCATTGTATGAGAGTAAGTCACGTTGCTATGGCAGCTGAGGCAGAGGAGAAGAAGCTGAGATTTCTGTTTTATTTCTAAGAAGGTGTATTCATTTTAAACACTCCTTTATTTGCAGCTTCCAGAGCTACATAGTTTTTCAGGAGGCAGGGCTCGCACATTGTTTGATTGCTGTCAAGAGCTTAAAGAGTATTTGAAAGCTTTTCCTTTTTCGAAACTTAAAGAGAGGGGGGCAGGCTTAACCTTACAACTTCGTATTGAAATCCAGGCGTGACGAATGGCCTCCTGCATATAAATGAATTAACATTTGCATAACATTTTATCTCTTTTGAGCTCTTCTGTGCTTCTTCCTAACGAGTAGTCATTATTGTGTTTCCTGTATATTAAGTTGGAAATTAGAAATATTCAATATATAACAGCATAATTTGTGTGTGTTTCACTTTGAAATGTTCAGTGGGGCTCCTTGCTATAAATCTAATAATAAATAAATAACACATGGAGAAGAATGCTGCTTTGCTTCCCCAATGGGAAATCTATTGGGAAAGTGCAGGATGCTTGGAAAAGCAAATGGTGTTTTGAATTGCTATTTCATGGTGTATGGCAGAGATGGATAATCTCTCCAGATGTGGATGACAACTCCCATCATCCCTGCCCATTGCCTACATTGGTTGGGGGTCTAAAGGGAGTTGCTGGACGGTCACATATTCCCCGTCCTTGGGGTATATAAGTAGGGTTGCCACATAACAACCTGGGTGCTGGACATACAGCCAGTGATGCAGTAGATGAGATAGCTGCACCTGCTTCCACTTGGACCCTCCCTGGTCCAGTCATCTATCTTTCTTCTTCATCTGCTTTGTGTCTCTTGGCAAGTTAGGTAGAGGGATAGGTAGCAAGCCCAAAGAGGGAGTACATAGGAGTTGCTACAGCAGCTCATATCCTCCAGCATCAGACATCTACAGATGCCTAGGTAGGCATGCTATACAAAGCTCAAAATATTTGGCAATCCTATTTTTCTTTAATACAGTGCTTTAAGAATACTTTAGACCAGAGCTTTGCAAATTGTTCATGTTGGTGACACACTTTATCGACATGCATCATTTTGCAACACAGTAATTCAGTTTTACTAGCAAACTGGAGGTTAAACTTAACTCCTTTCCAGCCCCGGGAGGAGCACGGGGAGTGTTTGTGCGACACACCTATACAATGCAGCTGACACACGTAACGTGTCGTGACAGAATTTGGAAAACTCTGCTTAGGGGCAATCCCTTAGATGTGCACGTTTCAACAAAAATGTTACACACTTATTGGGTTTCTGTAGTCAGTAGGATTAATTTTTTTCATACTGTCCTGAAAAAAAAAGTCAGTGTTGCAATTTGATTAGATATCCTTCCCTGCGATCATTTCTCATGCATCTGGCCTCTCCCTGCAATGAATCTTTGTGACAGTAAAAGCAGAACGCAGTTCTCTGTGGAAATAAAAGATTTGTTCTTGACAAGAACGAGACTGAATACCGAGTCAAAGTAATGTATGGATTCTATGAGTTGAAAGTGCCATCTGGAATCAGTAATGTTTATATTTTGGATCTGGCAACTGGGAAACCAGTGGTGTTGGCTTGGAAACAGTATTTTCTTGGCACATTTAAAAACATACTGGAATAGGAGCGAGGGGTCCAAGTGCATACTGATAAATTTAAGTTTGCCCAGTTCAGATATTCTAGTGCAACAAACCCACTTGAAAAAAAAAAGAAACCATCTTTTTGCAGTTAGGAAAGTGATGAGGAAATCCATTGAAATGTGTGGTATGAACAAACAACCAACCAACAGGAAGACTCAGTGCAAAACAAGATTTTACACAGGAGATGCAGGAATTGTCTTCCTGACTGCAGGAAGCTGTGGGGTGCTCTACATTCCTCCCCTTTTCAAGCAAAAGACCATCACACAACGTTAAAGCAGTGTGCATATTTGCATGAAACATGTAGTTAAACGTTACAGCTGAAAACAAGGTGGTCAAAACAGTTTCAGTAGATCCCAAGTTAAGTTTTAAAGGAAGCTCTCCTATTCTTTTCCCCAGTGCTTGTTGTGGATTTGTACAGTGGAAATATTTTCACATGATTTGGGAAAGTTCTTTTACCCAATAAGCATGTGCTTATTTCTTTGGGTGAACACTCCCACAGGGTTTTCTGTCTGATTTGCTCAGTATTCTGGTGAGATACAACTCAGCTGCTGTGTGTTCTTTGGCATTAGCATGTGGAATACTTTGAAATACCCAGAGTGCGGAAGTGATGTTTTTCAAAGCTCTAAATGTCTTTGAACTGCGCAAGCCTTTCTATCAATTGAATTTTTAAAAGGATCCCCAAATTAGTACAGTACTAGATTCATTTTTTTTCAATGGACTGGGAGCATCCGATTCCCTTTGAACATCCCAGCCTACAAGGATGCCATTCTTGCTGTTTAAGGCTGGAGAGCTTCATACCTGGCCGGTTTACTTCTTGACTATGGAACATTGAGAACTAAGTTTCCTTCAGTACTTAGTTGTCATTGACTTCAGTTGCTCAAAGACTGAAAGTAAGAAACTTGATCATAACCCTTCTAGGTACCAGCAATCCTTTACAAGCAGTGGAACAAGAATTTATTTGATACTTGAATTTCTGGGCAGATCCACACATTTTTTCCCACCCGACTCCTTGGAGGTATTGGTGGATTCAGGCAACCTTCCCCACTTCCCCAATACGTACTGATTTTTGTAGTTTCCTATGGGCAGGAGTCAAGTTGAGTTAGGTTGTCTGAAAGGCTCCCATAAGTAATGGAATCCATAGGTGCTCATTTTCAAAATCATCTATGATTTTATTCACAATTTTCAGAAGCGGCTTGACTGGAGGAGAACACTGTTACTTACCGGGAGGCACAAAATGCTGGGCATGAGGCCATCTATTTTTGTCCCTGCCAATTCATTTGCACTGCACTGACCTCCTGCAATTTCCACACCCCATCTCTCTCCTAGTAAGCAGTAACTACCCATCTGCCAGAAAAGTGGCACAGCAGTACTTGTGATAATTTTATCTGTACTCATGATGCAGATTAACCATAACTTGTTGGGCTCATTTAATCAAAACTGGAAGCAAAATGATCTGCATTGGACAAAGAGGAACTAGGATGGAGTACGTGAGCTTGGCAGGAGGCTAGACTTCTTTCCACTAAGAAATCCAAACACAAACAATACAGTAATTTGATTTTCTCAAGGCAAGAGCAGTGAGGGAGACTGGAGCTCATCTCTTCCATACCTTTATTTGTGTTGAATGAGAAAGTGGTATTAAGTAGGCTCCCCCTTTCCATCATGCATCATTGCTGATTCTCATAAGTAAATCTTGTCCACATAGTTTCCCATGCGGTGTTGACTGATGCTGCTAAGGATCAAGGAATCAACAACGACACTTGTGACATGGTTTGATAAAAACTGTCTAGATGTGATGAGACAATCAACGTGGTTGGCAAATATCCACAGTGGGTGGATGGAGCACGGTCCTTGTTTACTTAAAAGCAAAGGAAATAAACACACAGAAAAGCATTCCATCCTTTGCCAAAAGGGGGGGGGCCCACTCACCCCGTGATACGTTTAATAGATTCATTTCACTAACAAAGGCAGCCTGAAATAACCTGATGATAAATTGCTGTTGGTGACTTGGTACAGGAGTTCAAATTGAAAAGCAAAGTAACTGTCAGTTCAAATTAGCTTCATTAATTGATTCTATAATTTGATCTACTTAAGTGTTTCTTTTGAAATCTTAATACATCCTTTTAAATTTCTTGCGGAGTGTGGGCTGCTGTGAAGTTGTAGCCATTGCAAAAGTGAAAAAATAAAATATAGCAAGTTAACCCGACGGGCTGGTAATGTTTATAGCATTTACTGTTATCAAAATACATCAGTAAGATGAAGGGCAATGAGGCTTATGAAGATTACAGAGGAATAACTTTGTTTGAAACAATTGCTTCAGAATGCATCTATTGACAGGATATATGATTAGGTTAAAAAGATAAGAGAATCAACAGAAAGCTGCTAATAAAATTTCTTAAAGGTACAAGTATTAACCGAGCATGCAATTATATAGAAAAGAAAGTATTAACCGAACATGCAGTTATATAAAGTATATGATGAATGTATTCTTAAAATTTATGGTGTCTTAGAGTGGCTGGGGAAACCCAGCCAGATGGGCAGGGTATAAATAATAAAAATACTATTATTATTATTATTATTATTATTATTATTAGACTGGGATGGGGAAGAATTTTC
Source organism: Podarcis pityusensis (assembly GCF_964106645.2). NCBI lineage: Eukaryota > Metazoa > Chordata > Lepidosauria > Squamata > Lacertidae > Podarcis > Podarcis pityusensis. The sequence goes on from NC_138037.1 coordinate 29,256,954, forward strand.
AGGCTGAGGACAAGCTCCTGAGAACCACATGACCATGGTGGGTGATACCACTGGCAAAATTAATGTGGGGCAATGAATAGAACCATCATCCACTCCACCCTCAAATCTCTCTGTCCAGACATGCAAGAGGCGTTATCATTGTTCAAGGTCAGAGCCAGGCAGAACCATTGGATAAAGGAGTGGAGGAGGGCTGGGAAACGGTGTGGCCATAAGAGAGTCACATAGACCAGCTAAAAAAGAACTGGATGGCCACATTTGGCCCCAGGCCTGAGGTTCCTGACCTCTGCTGTAGTCTGTATGCTGGTATTTTTTATTTGCATTGATAGGAAGGATGTATCTTTATAATCTTCTTCCGCTTCACATACTTAAGTTACAGTGGTACCTTGGGTTAAGTACTTAATTCGTTCTGGAGATCTGTTCTTAACCTGAAACTGTTCTTAACTTTAAGCACCACTTTAGCTAATGGGGCCTCCTGCAGCCACTGCGCCGCCAGAGCACGATTTCTGTTCTCATCCTGAAGCAAAGTTCTTAACCCAAGGTAATATTTCTGGGTTAGCGGAGGTTGTAACCTGAAGCGTATGTAACCTGAAGCGTATGTTGTTGGGATACTGCCAGGGAGACAAAAGCCATCATGCCCCCAAGCCGTCTCCGTTGCAATCCATCGACCTCCCGTAGATAACGCAGCATCAGTCAATTAGCGACACAAAGCTTCGGAAATAGCTTTCCACATTCCAGAGCTCGTGCACGTTCTATCAGCAGACTTTTGCACAGCGAAAGATGCACTCAGGAGAGCATATTTACAAGTTTATTCAGCGTTGGTCAGAACAAAGAAAAAAACATGACTGCCTGCTTCAGTGTCTCAGACACACAGAGAGAACAAAAGCAATAGACAAACAGAAACTTCCTGTGAGCAGGAAATACGTAGGCTGTGACTCACAACAGCCTGTCCCCTTTTTAAGGTGGAACGGAAATATGCTAACATCGTATGTAACCCGAGGTACCACTGTATAAGTAAGTTAGCCAAAATTCAGACCACAGTTAGTTACGCACACATGCACAGAATAGAAAATAAAGAAGCAATGGGACGTAAGTGTGCATAACTGCGTGTGAGTTAATGGGGTTTATTGGTAAATATATACATCATGACTAGGGATTTAAGACTGATCCAGAATGGGTTTGGATAGAATACTTCGGGAATCAAACTGAACATACCAAAATGTAGTTGGCAGCCGATGGCCAACCACAGGTTTCTATAAACAGTGATGCTTCTCTACCGCCCATCATGTTTTAACTACCTGAAGTGTGAAGCTGTTTTCAACATGGGAAACAGCGGCAGATAAATAAATATATGGGGGGGGGGGGTTTAAAACCATTACAAACTTTTGATAAATTATCTGTGAAAATAGTCCTGCTTTTTAAATAAAAGTCCCTCGTTATCTCAATCGCTTCATGGCTACCATGGCAACAAACAGGAATATAAACAGAAGACCCTGCCATACTGCAATTATAACGCCATGTCTGTTCAATGCCACCATTACATACCCCCCTTAATAAATTCTGCTCTAATATTAGAAGTTGCTGGAGCAAAATACACAACTGCTTCTGTGTAGAGAACACAATTATCACCAAGGAAATAAAGAATAATACGGACAAAGGTCAGATCTTGCCTAATTGACCTCAAGATAGGAGGACAGAATATCAGGTAATGCAAAAGATGTTACACTCCCCCACACTTATAAATAAACTTAATTGGCTGGCATCGTGACCGTCAAACACGGAGTACAAAAGTAGTGGTTGTTAGACTTTCTTCTCCTTCATGGACCACTTGAAAAATTGCTGAGGGACTTGAAGGACTACTTAAATGATTTTTCTGCCTGTTGTAGCAATTGTAATGCGCTGAGCAAAAGCCTGCATGACTTTCAGTCGTATTTATATTGCTTCTTTTATTGACTGTATATTGTACTTTATTGTATTACCATTTGAATTCCTCAGACTTCAAATTATAGCACAATAAAATGCAATATAACAAAAGAACCAGTAAAAGTGCAATTAAATATCAATATGAATATTTAATGCAAGGAATGTGCCATCTCCCGTCTTTGTCCACAAATCCATAGACACGTTGCAGATCATCTAAATAAAACAGAGGTCCACGGACCAGTTTGGGAACCTAAAGGGTTTATTTTTATTTTTTAAAAGCCAGCTATTTGGTTTTTTTTTATTGAATTATATACCGCCCTATACCCGGAGGTCTCAGGGAGGTTCACAGAACAAAATCAAAATATAAAACCACAAAATATGTAATCAGAATAAAAGAACCCAATAATCCCCCCCCAAAAAACCCCACAACCCAGCACATTTAAAAAGGGTATGGGATGTTGATCAGGTCAACCAAAGGCCTGGTTAAAAAGGAGCATTTTTGCCTGGTGCCTAAAGGTGTATAATGAAGGCGCCAGGTGAACTTCCCTGGGGAGAGCATTCCACAGATGGGGAGCCATTGCAGAGAAGGCCTGTTCTCGTGTTGCCACCCTCCGGACCTCTCGAGGAGGAGGCACATGAAGGAGAGCCTCAGAAGATGACCTCAGGGTCTGGGTAGGTGCATATGGAAAGAGGCGGTCCTTGAGGTATTGCGGTCCTGAGCCTTTTTATAGGTCAAAACCAGCACTTTGAATTGGGCCCAGAAACTAATTGGTAGCCAGTGCAGTCGAACTGGGATCAGTGTAATATGCTCAAAATGTCTTGCTCTGGTGAGCAACCTGGCTGCTGAATTCTGCAATAGCTGAAGTTTCCAAACCATCTTCAGAGGCAGTCCTGCATATAACACTTCACAGTAATCTAACCTTGAGGTTACCAGAGCATAGACAACAGTGGCTAGGCTATCCCTGTCCAGATAGGGACATAGCTGATGGAAGGTACTCTGGGCCACTGAGGCAACCTGAGCCTCAAGTGGCAGCAAAGGATCCAAGAGTACCCCCAAGCTACAAACCCGCTCCTTCAGAGGAAGTGTAACCCCATCAAGAGCAGGCAATCTCCCACCCGTCAGGTCTAGGGAACCACCCACTAACAGTGCCTGAGTCTTACCTGGATTGAGCTTCAATTTGTTGGCTCTTATCTAGTCCATTACCGAGGCAAGACACTGGTCCAGCATGTCCACTGCCTCACCTGCAGATGTAAAGGAGAAATAGAGCTGAGTGTTATCAGCATACTGCTGACAACACCTCTGGATAACCCCACCTAACGGGGTGTTAAGCAACGTGGGGGATAGGATTGAGCCCTGCGGAACCCCACATTGCAGGTTCGGTGGTGCTGAAAAACATTCCCCAAGCAACACCCTCTGGGAACGACAATCCAAGTGGGACTGGTACCACCACAACACTATAGGTTGTATGTGTGGAAAGGATGTTAAATGCATAGAGCCATTTAAAACAAAACAACAACAAACCTAGGGTGATCCATGGTCTTGGATTTCCAGTGCTAAATTGAAAAGCTATTTCTGAATTGCAGGACCATAATGGCTTGCTTCAGCCCTGCATCTTTAAGGCCCCATTTCCCCCTCATGAGAAGTTTCATTTCTACTTTGGCTTTGGCAAAGTAATGAAACAATCCACAGATCTCATCAGTGTTGCTCTGATACATTCATTCTAGGTTCAGCTTCAAGGGGGAATTTTTGCTTTTCATCTATACAGTGTTATTTGACTACAGTATGAGTTCATTTCATATTCTTTAAAAAAATATTATTGACCTACATTGTTATTTTCACTATCAATATTTACTGTTTCTTATATTGTTTGGGGGTCCTGTTGATCTGGTTTATGGATTCTGAGACCCATTTTCGTGCCATTATATATGATCTTGACAGCATGAATAGTGATCACAACTCAATGAAAAACAGTCCCAAATCTTACACTGGACACTGGTTCTACTCCCTCTGGAATATAGCCGTGATGGAGACATTTACACATAATCTGATATTTTGACATGGACTAGAACCCTCAGACACTTTTTACATGAATTCCTTTAGTTACATATACATCAGAACCATCATTTTCAAGACAACCATCAGCACTAGCCTGACAAATCTGGAACTATACTTGGCAACCAAATAACACTAACATTATTTATTTAACTCTTATCCTTGCTTTTCTTGCTTTCTTTCACGACCACACTTTGTTACCTAAGCCATATGCAACTGTATTTATTTTATGTGCCTGTTTTATAGTTCTGCTTTTTTATGTTTTAATTTTCACTGGTTATTAAAATTGTTCCGTCAGCTTTGTATATATTCTAAAATGAAATAAAAAATTATTTACAAATAAAAGGGAAAAGAATTCCCATCACCTCCTCCTTCCAGCAGCTCCCAGGTTGTTCAAAAGAGTCCCTGCCCTTTAAGAGATTGTTTTTTAGGGGGGCTCAAGGAAGAGAAGAGCGAGAAGCTTTCATTCTTAGTGAACTTCCTTAACGTGGGTCCAATCCACAATCACTGAAGTGTTTCCTCTTTTTCTTTCTTTTTAGAACTATGCAGCGACGCTGTCGCAACAAACTAACCCAAAGGCACAGAACTCTACAAGTCACCCTCGTTTTGGGTCCCACCTCCCAGAAGAAAAGCTTCATGCCCTACGAGATGAGCAAGTTGGGCAGCTCCAGGAACTGATGCAAGAAGCTACCAAACCCAAGAGACAGTTTAATATTTTGGATGACACAGATCACAAAAATTGACATATTACTTTGGATATGCTTTAAGTAGGGAGGTGGGGTTTTTTGTTTTTGTTTTGTTTTTGGTGCCTCTTTAGCTCTGTTTTGGAAGAGATTTGCAGCCCAAAGAATAAATGAAACTGATGTTCACCCTTTCTGTTTTATTTCAGCCTCCAGGGATATGTATGACAAATACACATGGCCCCATTTATCTTAATTACAGCCTAGCTAGTATTTAGAATAAAGGAACATTTTGGTTGTGTTAAATTTGTCAGATCCTGGGGTGGTGGTAATAGTGCAGGGATTAAAACTAATGTCTTTGTGCTAAGACTGGATTTTCTGGGCGAAGAACCCATTAGCATATATTCCCCAAATGATTGAACAGCCCTTCTCAGGGAACTCTGGGAATTGTTGCTCTGGGAGGGGAATACGGGTCTCCTATAATCTCTAAAGCACCTTTAACAAACTGCAACTCCCAGAATTATTTTGTGGAAGCTGGCTTCTGCAATGGACATAGCAGAAATGATTAGTGATTTGTTTTGAATGATCTTATTCGGAAGTATGTCAGCTTGTCAGAAAGCTGCATTAGTTATAAAAATATGTAGGGGTGTGTGTGTGTGTGTGTGTGTGTGTGTGTGTGTGTGTATATATAATTTTGTTGATCTCTTGTCTGCTTTTTCATTCTATTGATCAACAGTCTGTGGACAAAAAATAGCAGTTATATCATTGAATCCAAGACTGCACAGTTCCTTACACAGGAGTTCTGCTCTAATACTGAAGTTAAAAATGAAATTCCAACTCTACAGTTCTTTGATTCTACGGCATCTTAAATCTTCATCTTCTAGAGTAGCTAAGACTCCAATATTGACGTTTGGAAGGAAGAATCTTTGGGTCGCCATTATTATGCTGAAGTTTTATGTCATGGCAGCTAATGTTGGTATTAATTTTTCTCTCTTTCCTAATTACAAAAATCATTACATCTGTACTTAATTAGCCTCATATTTTTGTACTAATTACTTTCACATGCCATTGACTGCTGTTAATGCCTTTTTTGGATGGCGGCAAACGACGTTTTTTATTTATGTTCAGTTTGACTACACTTTCTGCCTCCTAAATTTGTAGCGCAGCAGAACATGAGCCCCTTTCAGGCATTCCGCATGTGCAGGTACCGAATGCATGAAGTAGCCAGTGAGAATGAGTGGATAGCTTTACCCCAGAGGCCTGTGCCTCGTCTAGGAGGTGTGTGATTGGCTCCAGTCTGAAGGGGACTACATACATACATACATACATACATACATACATACATCAGGATGGGGAACCGAGTCAATCTGGGTTCCCAGCCCCATGCAGGGAGGCCTAGTAGACTGGACACACATGATATATGGATGATATATCTGCTACAATGTTTTGCAGTAAATGTGCCTTCCCTCAAGATCCCCACTTCTGTCGTACAGTATTGCGTCTACCCAGAACAGAAGGTTGTATCTAACTAAGTTCTACTCATTGAACTTACTCTACTCATAACCCATTGAACTTAATCTACTTAAGTTAGTCATCTCCATTCATTTCAGTGGGGCTACTCTGAGGATGACTAATATTTGGATAATGTGATGCTTCCCCAAGTCCTTCTGTTGTTGCTGTTGCCCCAGTTCCTTCTCAGGCAAACGAGTGAGTGAGTCAGTATGTTCTGTAGGATAACTTAGAGCCCAACAGCAGGTACTCGGACTGGATCCAGACTACAGCATTTATTTGCCATTATGAATAAGAAGGATGTTTCTTTGTTAATCATTCTTCAAACCTTTGCCTGCAGTAGCGTTCTTTGTTAAAGAGCATAGACGACAATGACGTTAAAGGTGCGTAAATACAGCATCTCTATTATTTTGATGACAATCTTTGGCATCAGGCGTGAACAGATCAAGGTCCCCATCAAACGTTTTTAAGATTGACAGATGAGGCAAGATGAACTCTCCCACTCACTGTGCTGAAAATGAAAAGCAGGTGTGGGCTGGCGCGTTTTCGGTCACGATGACTGCAACTTTGCTGCGTGGCTGCCTTTATTTTATTTTGAGAGCTCCACAAATTGTACTTCTCCACCTTCCAGTTGTCCTTTACTTCCCTGATAGCCCCATGGTGAGCCCAACTGTGTGAAGATTTAACCAAGGTCTTCATGGTATGTTTTGAGTGTTCACCGTACAGAAAGTACCTTATATTTTTCATATTAAGTCTATACCGGTGTAGCCAACCTTGTACCCTCTGGTAGACTACAACTAGGGCTTTTTTTCAGCCAGAAATCAGTTTTGGCACCTCTCAGGTGGGCGCCATAAGAGAACAAGGAAAGTATTCATGGTGAGTTCTGGCACCTCTTTTTCTAGAAAAATAGCACTGACTAGAACTCTTATCAGCCCCAACTGGCATGACCAACGACCGGGGATGATGGCGTGGAAATTGTGGTCTAAAACATCTAGACTGTATAATGTTATATGTCCAAACTATAGACATATATGAGGCCCCCATGACACTTGTCAGCTGCAGGCACCCATAAAAACAGACACTGGCATAATATCCTAGAAGCAATAATAACAAAGCAGATATTAGCAGAAAGCTGTAGCTCAGTGGTAGAGCTTCTGATTTGCACACAGAAGGACCAGGTCCAATGCCCGCTATTTCCACGTAGGGCCCTGAGCACATTATTTGTATCAGTACCAGACTTTTTAATAACGTGGTCCATGTCACACCCTCTTAAGGATTTCCAGTTGTCTAACTATTATAACCTGGTTGCTAATAAAAGCTGGCAAAATGCTGAAAATGCAGGGTCATATTGTCCATAAGTAAAGATTAAGGTAAAGCCAACTCTGAGCCTTTTGTTATGTTTTATCCAGGTATCTGTCTAATTTTTTTGAATGCTGCCTCCCTGAATGTGGCTACCTTTTCACAGGTCCACTACATGCACCCACTCCATGAAATTGCAGGGTGAGTGGGTCAGACAAATGAGTGAGGTGCCTCTTTTCCATTTTCCATGCCCTCTTTTTCATCGAGGCTGACACTGATTTGAAGGGAAACTTGCCCCACATGGCAGCCCAGTCTGCCTCTTTGATAGAAGATTGCCAGTCTGAGTACCAGATAAGTCACAGCCCATTAGCTGCACCCATGTCCTGCTGGAGTAATATATCCTTTGAGACCGGCCCATGGTACAACCTTCAGGAATATTTTGAAAAACAATGAAGTTAAGAGCTCATCTGCATTTTGAAAATCTCATCTTTCAACAGGGGAACATTCAAGCACCATGTGCCGGAGGATTTAACCACATTAGGCAGCTGCATCACAAGAGAAACCAGAGCACATGATCTGAAATAGCAGTTGTATTACTATGATATGCAGTAACATATTGAGATAAGAAAGAGGCAGCAAGAAAAAAAAGTCTAACCAAAAGCAATTTTGAGGCATTGGCAGGGAAAATAATAATAATGACCAGCTGGAATGGAGACAGCTCTGTCTGTTGGCCCAGCTACACATTATTTTATTGGACACATCAGTGCCTCAAATAAAATATTGTGTATTTAGGCCAACAGACAGAGCTGTCTCCATTCCAGCTGGTCATTATACAAACAATTATGTAACCCTAATATTTGCTTACATTTATTTGCCTACGTTTACTTGTTGTCCCCCCGCCGCTTCCTTTTAATTTTGTGTTGTGCCTAGTAGGTTGTAAGCTTGCAGGCCCCAAATTTTAGGTGCTTTTAATATGAAATTATTAATAGTGTTAATATTTCTTTTCTTTTTACCTTTAAGTGAAATAGGCACATTTCTGCACCCACAAGCAAGGCCTCTGTATAAAGAAAATTCATCCTGTTCCTCATTGCCACTTTGAAGGCTGTACATTAGGTGTTGTCAGGGGCTTGTGAATACTTGTTGTATTCTTATTGTTTGAAGTGTTGGCCATCCACAGCATCTCACAAACAGCTTTTGATTTTTCCACCCTGTTTTAAAAAAAACAATTTTCACTGTGACAGGTGGGGCTATTCTTGAAACATAAGTCCAAAAGTCCTCCCAAGGGCACTGAACTAGTCATGCCTATAGGTCTATACCAATATTATACAAATCCAAGGAATATAGATTCCTCCATGACTACCAGGCAGAAGTGATCAGGGAATGCTCTGTCATCATTAGGACATTCCTTACTTTATATTGCCACAAGTTCAGAATGACATGCAAAAGATCTGTTTATTGCACATTTTTTTTTCTTTTTAAAATAGATTTCTATTAAAGATTTCTTAGTTTACAAAAATATGTGCATTACCTTTTTTCAAGTTGTGTTTTCTACAGATCAGCTTCATTTCTTTTTCATTTCTTGTGAGACATTATAGAATTAGAATTTCTGAGGGCATATTTGCTTGCGGCTCAGGTCAGCTTGACCTGATTTGCTAGGATGCATCTTTACACACACCTGATAAATCCACCTACAGCAACACTGATAGTAAATTGAATACAGTGCAATTAACTAAGGTTAAATAATCTGTAAGATACCTCTGGTAGGATATTTATGTTTTTCATCCATTACAATTGTTAGTGACACCCCCAACCCCACGCGGTCTTTCCAAAGGACAGAATCTGAAACCAGCAATGTTTCAAAGAATACCTAGGCTTTCCTTTTACAGTGGTACCTCAGGTTAAGTACTTAATTCGTTCCGGAGGTCCGTACTTAACCTGAAACTGTTCTTAACCTGAAGCACCACTTTAGCTAATGGGGCCTCCTGCTGCTGCTGCGCCGCCGGAGCACAATTTCTGTTCTCATCCTGAAGCAAAGTTCTTAACCTGAAGCACTATTTCTGGGTTAGCGGAGTCTGTAACCTGAAGCGTATGTAACCTGAAGCGTATGTAACCCGAGGTACCACTGTATTATGGAAAACTAAAGATAGGATCCTGACTTAAGAGTGCAATCCTAACTATGTCTACTTAAATGTAAACCCCACTGAGATCAATGGCCTTTACTCCCAGGCAAATAGGATTAGGACTGCAGCTTAGTCACACTGAAATCAATGGGACATATTAGTCATGATTAATGAAATCCTACTGATTTTGATGTTACTAAAGGACGACTAACTTTGTCTGGATCCAGTTAAAATAATTTCAAATTCTGGAATAATTTTTCTGGCACCTCATTTGGATATATAGTTTCTCTCAGTAAAAGTAATCTGGTTGGCCAAAATTATTGCACATGTCATCACATCTATCTAAATCTGAAGGCATAGGAGCCCAGAATCTTGCTGCAGGTCTGGGGTTGGACCTGGGTCCTCTGATAGAAGAAAGGTGTCAGAAACTAATTATCTTGCAGGTGCCCAGTGGGTCGATTTGCTTAATAAGATATGATGCTAAGGTAATCACTGTTAGCAAAGTCACTTAAATAATGCAAATGTCCAGAGAAAAAATAACACTTTACTGACGAAACTGAATGAAAACAGTGTCTAATTTGAAGAGAAAACTTGTTTGTAGTGAGCACAAACAGGAACACCATTGCTCTGCCCCACCAATCCCAAAGGGCACCAGCCATCACTGCCTCCTCTGGGTTTGAGTGCTAACTCTACTCTGCCAAAACCTTGGTATGAAGCCTGTGACATGGGCCCTGTTGCAATGGTTCATTTATTTATGGTTTATTCTTCCCTATTACTGAGTTTTATTTTAAATGTCTCATATTTTATTTACCGTTTCTTTCCCTTCTCTTTCCCCAAGATTCCAGAGCATCAATATTTGAAAAAGTGTCTTCACATGTTTCATTTGTTGCCTTTAAAAAGTGAGCAGGCAAAATCTTAATAGCAGAAATAAACATCAACAGGTTTCTGTGGGTGCGTTTTGATTTCAAACCCGTCTTTCTTCGAAGTAATGTTCCCAGGGTGGATTACAGTATAAAATAGGGTTGCCATATGTCCTGGAAAACTCGGACATGTCCTCTTTTGGCGAACCAACATGCCAATCTGGGCAAATTTTTTCATTTTAAAGGAAATGTCTGGGTTTGGGGGGATTTTTTGGGCTCGGGCTGCTTTGCATACCATGACCACAGCCAGTCCTCTTTTTTGCACTTCAAGATATAGCAACCCTAGTATAAAATCCGGTAACAATAAAATCATATTTTTAATGCTGGCAGGCCCATGTAGCTGTTTATAATTTTCTTGAGTAGCCAGCCATTTTGATTATAGTTTTGTTTTGCTTTTAATGTCTTTTAGATCACTGTACACCACCCTGACATTTTGTGTGAGGGCAGAATATAAATTATTTTATAAGCACTTAATAAATATAACAGGCGAATTAAAAATAAAAACTGAAGGAGGCAAATGACGAAACAGAGGAGGCAGACAACAAATTAATTCAATTCAATTTCTCCTGTCTTCCTACAAGGGCTGCTAGGGATAGGTGTCAGCTGTGGCAATGGAAGGCAACTTTCAGGATTTTGCGTTCTGGATTTCCTTTGGACAATCAGTCCCATGTGGAGCGGCCATTACATCTAAGAAAATCTCTTTAGGACCACAGCCATGGTTTAAGGTTAAAAAACAACAACACTTTTTAAACCGTCATTTAGAAAACTGGACTTCTATCTAGACTTCATTCCATTAGCTTTAATGGAGGAAACAAAATCATTCTTTGATTGTGGGCTATAAATTAAGTCACTTTATTGAAGCAGTATTTTGACCCCCTCAATTTTTCTTTATTTACAGGAAACCAGTATTCACAAGTGCCTATTTCAATTCATAGCCGTTATCGCACTCCTTCCACAAATCAAGACTCCATCTGCACATGGTCCAAGGTTTTTTTTTTAAATCAACTTGAGTCATTTTCTGGTGGGCCAGAGGTTATTTACTTTGGCAACACTGTAATGAAATTATGTAAACTAATTAGCTTCACAGCTCACCACATGGCAAAATGAGTCTCTCTCATTTTGATTATGAGTATCTCATATGCTACCATTCGCTTGTCATTTTGTTTTTGAATTGTCTGGAATTGCTAGGTAATACTGAGGGGAAACAGTTCTTCTTCATTCACCCAAATAAGATGATGTTTGCGTCACTTTATTTGGATTTTAAACTCATTTGATGCATTAGATAAAAGTTTGCATATGACAGACTATACCTTCTTACAGGAAGGGGGCCATTCCTACTATTAGGCAGAGTGAGCTGGCTGCCTCAGGCTGATAATACTGAGTGCCATTAAAGAGCAGCAATTTGTTTAGTTAGCTAGTTTTATTGCTGTAGTTTTACTCTCAGTGAGTAACGCTTATGGGATTTTCTGTCTTGGATGCCATCATAACTTGACCCATCTTGAGGGAGAGGGGCACCATTTGCAATTCTGCTTCAGGCAACAAAATGCCTTGGGTTGGCCCTGCTATTGTACAGAAGTATCCAGATGCCCATTAAAGGCAGCTCAGCTGAGGTTCACTCATTTTGAATTTTCACGACTCAGTAGGAACTGCTGAGTAATAAAGACCATCAACTGTTCCAAGGACTCTGGTGGAGGAAAGAACATAAAGTATAAGGTTACATCTTCCACATAACCTCTTGTTCTATTTCATTTCTTTCTACTTTGATTTGTCCCTTGGCTCTTCTTTCAGACTATACTGTACAGTACTTATATTTTGTGTGTAAGGCCAGGAAACACAAGTAGCACTAAATATCTAAATGGAGATATAACAGAGACTCTCAACTGATTAAAGACTTTTTGATAGATTAAATAATGGCCTTTTAATTAGTAAACAACACCATTGTAATACAAGTCCCCTTTTCTGATGTACTGAAGAACGTATGAGATTTTAGATTTTAATAAACCAAAACTACCACCCATTCTTAGCGGAAAATGCCACACTTGTTATGCTCTTTCACATTTGCCTTCCTCATTACAGCAACATACCAGAACAAGAATAGCCTCCAAGTGTTTACAAGTGCGTTTAACTATCAACACAGCCAATTAAAAGTGACTTCCACCAGCTAATCAACTGAAGATGACAAGACAGAGCAATTGAAGTATTCATTCCTCATAAACACCCAATACACATTTTTATTATAAGTTGGTCCTGTTTCAGATGTACAGTGGTACCTCGGGTTAAGAACTTAATTGGTTCTGGAGGTCTGTTTTTAACCTGAAACTGTTCTTAAACTGAGGTACCACTTTAGCTAATGGGGCCTCCCGCTGCCGCCACGCCACTGCCACGCGATTTCTGTTCTGACCCTGAAGCAAAGTTCTTAACCTGAGGTATTATTTCTGGGTTAGTGGAGTCTGTAACCTGAAGTGTCTGTAACCTGAAGCGTCTGTAACCTGAGGTACCACTGTACATCCAACTCACAGGATCTACTGTGATGGGCACCCCTCCCTGGCAACCATCTGCCCTGTATAATAGGTTTGTTAGAGAAATATTGTCTTATCACATGAAAGATCACATGGTGTTTTTCTCCCCTGAAGGACTTTTGGTCATGCTGCAATTCAGTGAAATTCAGAAATGCTCATAAGCTCATAAGTGCATTTGCTGAACTCCAGTACTTCCTTACAAACATGGATGTTCCAAGGTGCAGAGAGTCTTTATGATATGTGGTTCATTCACACACATATACAAGTTGAACCTACAATGGAGGGGCTCACAGCATTAACACCCCAAGAGGGCCTTGCTTCTTCCATAGCCACAGCCTCGGATTCAAACAGTAATCAAGCATGGCTCTGTCTCTTAGCTGCCCAGCCTGCTTCTAGCTTCTGTTGTTGTTGTTGTTTAGTCGTTTAGTCGTGTCCGACTCTTCGTGACCCCATGGACCAAGCACGCCAGGCATTCCTGTCTTCCACTGCCTCCCGCAGTTAGGTCAAACTCATGCTGGTAGCTTCGAGAACACTGTCCTCTGTCATCCCTTTCCCAACATCAGGGTCTTTTCCAGGGAGTCTTCTCTTCTCATGAGGTGGCCAAAGTATTGGAGCCTCAGCTTCAGGATCCATCCTTCCAGTGAGCACTCAGGGCTGATTTCCTTAAGAATGGAGAGGTTTTGTCTTCTTGCAGTCCATGGGACTCTCAAGAGTCTCCTCCAGCACCATAATTCAAAAGCATCAATTCTTCGGCGATCGGCCTTTATGGTCCAGCTCTCACTTCCATACATCACTACTGGGAAAACCATGATTTTAACTATACGGACCTTTGTTGGCAAGGTGATGTCTTTGCCTTTTAAGATGTTGTCTAGGTTTGCCATTGCTTTTCTCCCAAGAAAAAGTGACCTTAATGATTCACATTTAGGCTATAACCAGGAAACCTGCCTGGCTATTGCAGCACTTGAATCCTTGCTGGATCCAGGAATTAAAAAGGACTCAAGCATACGGCCTACCCCCATCCCAAACTAACAACAATATATAGAACAAGAGAAGATGAGATAAAAATTATTGGGGAGATTCACTGCTTCATCTTCCTTCTTCACACAGAACATTGGGGGGTGGGAATTGAAAAGCTGTCTTTGCTAATTCCAGAGTTTAATTTCTGATTGCAGTCAATAATATATGTGTATTGTTCACCATCTGTACCAAAATCAATCAATTCAGCATGGAGGTGACATGCTGATGAAATGTCATGCTGCATTCATCCCAACCTTCTCATCAGAAACTCAGGATTGTACGGAGTGAAGTCTTTTCAAATCCTCTCACATAAAGCCTGCAATTATTTTATTACTCAATGTACGTACACGAAGATAAGTAATGATTATTCAGAGCACTCTTATGGAAGAAAAAGTCAGTTAATGATCAGAGGCAGCTCATTTTGCCATTTTATGGAGAAGTAACATGAAATTATTTGTCTCTTCTGAACCATCTCTGTTCTCTGCTGTGATCTGATAATAGCAAGTTTCACTTGCCTCTCTGGTGAAAGACAAATATGTATTAAAAACAGTGTTGGAGTTATTGTTTTACTGGTTAATCACCAGTTTTGCTAAGTTTAGACTTGAGTCATAATTTCTTGCCTGGAGAAGCTGAAACCATCTGCATGGATGATTCAGAGATGCTCCTCTGGAAGAAATCACCGTATGCAAGGCGGGCCATAGAGGGGCAAAAGATCTCTTCTCAGGAGTATCAGCGTTGAGAGATGGCTGGAGAGGTGAGACATTCTCCATCCTATGTAGGCATGCTGGCATAGGGATGGGGGAGGGATCTGATTCCGTTCATGTTAATTGTGAACTTAACTAATTTGCTCTTTCCAAAACAAACCCGAAATACAGTCCTCCTTTGCAAGTTGTACTTCTCTGAATTTTGTAATGAAGTTCTCCAGCAAAGTAATGTGTTCAGAAATGCACATTATTGGGTGAAGTGGGCATATAAACACACATATTATTGGAGTGCATTATATTGGGGGGGGGAGTTTCAAAAAATTGTGTATGCATACAAACATGGGCATATTAGGAGAAATTAATATTAAACGGTGATGAATTTTCACAAGGATTTATTATTATTATTTTAAAAATGCAAGTGGATGTGCCAATCTGGCAAAATGAATTTAAGATGGGAAAAATAAAAAAATTGAACTTGATGTAGTTACCCATCCTTATGCTGGAGACATGTCATACACTATATAGCAGGGGTCAGAAAACTTTTTCAGCAGGGGGCCGGTTCACCGTCCCTCAGACCTTGTTGGGGGCTGGACTATATTTTGGAGAGAAAAAAACCCACACAAATTCCTATGCCCCACAAATAACCCAGAGATGCATTTTAAATAAAAGCACACATTCTGTTGGGATACTGCCAGGGAGATAAAGTCCATCATGGCCCCCAAGCCGGCTGCCGGACGATCCATCGATCTCCCGTAGACACGCAGTATCAGCAATTAGCGACATGAGCTCCAGACCATTCTAGAGCCGATGTACACTCTTTATCAGCAGATAATGCACAGCAGAAGTCGCACTCAGGAGAGCATTATTTACAAGTTTTATTCAGCGTTGATCAGAACAAAGAAAAACATGACTGCCTGGTTCAGTGTCTACGACACACAGAGAGAGAAACGAAAGCAACAGAAAACATAAACATCCTGTGAACAGGAAATACGCAGACTCTGTGACTCTCAAAGCCTGCTCCCTTTTAAGGTGGAACGGAAATATCCTAACACATTCTACTCATGTAAAAACACCAGGCAGGCCCCACAAATAACCCAGAGATGCATTTTAAATAAAAGGACACATTCTACTCATGTAAAAACACCAGGCAGGCCCCACAAATAACCCAGAGATGCATTTTAAATAAAAGGACACATTCTACTCATGTAAAAACATGCTTATTCCCGAACCATCCGCAGGCCAGATTTAGAAGGTGATTGGGCCAGATCTGGCCCCCTGGGCCTTAGTTTGCCTACCCATGCTATATAGTCTAGTAAATTCACTGACCCATACAATTAGGATTTATTTATTTGTGTCCATTCAACAGAGTCCTCTAGGTCAGGCATAGGCAAACTCTGGCCCTCCAGATGTTTGGGACTACAATTCCCATCATCCTCGACCACTGGTCCTGTTAGCTAGGGATGATGGGAATTGTAGTCCCAAACATCTGGAGGGCCAGAGTTCACCTATGCCTGCTCTAGGTATTTCATAAAACATAATAAAGCTACACTCAAAAATGGAATTCTATTAATGCATTAAAACACACACACATGCAAAAATCAACATAAATACAAATATTACATGATACTAGGCTAGATCCAAAGGATATTCTCCCATGCACTTTCTCATTTCCATTCCTATTTCCCACTTCGCATGTCCCCTTCGGCCTTTCATTTCATTTACTCAAGCAGTAAATTCATCACTATTCTTCACCACTGGCCCACATAGTAAAATACTATATAACAGAACCATCCGCTTTCAGTATCCGGGGTATTTGAAATTATACTTGTCTAGATTTGCTTACCATCAAATCAGATGTGGCTGAGCCTGTGCCGATGAAATGAGAGGGACTGTATCCTTAGGAGAAAATAGGGATGAATGGACCAGTTTCTTTCCAGTCCATGCCCCATTCATTCACACAGATTTGTTCTGCCCCATTTCTCTGTTGAGCTGCATTTAAAAACAAGTAAATGAAAAATTGCATTTAAATACAGTTTTAAATATGTACAGTTGAATGTGTTTTTGCTCAAAAGATCCATGTTTAAATGTATTTTAATTGGTGGTGGTGGGAGTATGAGCCAAGAACTGCATCAGAAAATTCATAAAATTAAGCAATTCTAAAATACATTCATCTGCAAGTAATGTACATAATAGTGGAATTCGCAAAAATTGAATGCCTCAAGCACCCTCTATTAGCTACTATTCAGCAAGGTCAGAACGGAAGTGTGTGTTTGGGGTGGGGACTATACAAATATTAATACTCAGGGAGTTCCTCCTCAATGCTGGACAATAGGCTTTGATTTTCTTTGTGACTCTTGGGCATATCGTTATTAGGCAAGCTGCATGATTCAGTTGCCAGCAGCAATCTGAGAGCAGAGAGTTACTTGTGCCTTTTGCTGCCGCTCAAGTTGAAATAAAGGTAGATTACAGTGGTACCTTGGGTTACAAACACCTCAGGTTACAAACACTTCGGGTTACAGACTCCGCTAACCCGGAAGTGGTACCCCAGGTTAAGAACTTTACCTCAGGATGAGAACAGAAATCGCGTGCTGGCAGTGCAGTGGCAGTGGGAGGCCCCATTAGCTAATGTGGTACCTCAAGTTAAGAATGGTTTCAGGTTACAAATGGACCTCCAGAACAAATTAAGTTTGTAACCAGAGGTACCACTGTACTAGGTGTGATGCCCCAGGAGAGACTTTACCAAAAGGGCTGTATAGGTATATATGAGTGTGAAAGTAAACACACACACACACACACACACACACACACACACATCCTGTAACTTTAACAGCAGAGTGATCTGCAGATTAAGGCTGCACCTGCTGGGCATTCCTAAGCACACGCATATTCACTATTCATGACCCAGTTTAATATTTCAGTACTTCTACCATTTAAAGTAGCTTCTGGCTGTGTTCTTAAATGCAAGGCTCATCCTGGAGTGAAGCAAAATGCATAGATATTGGGAATGATGGTTGTTATTTATTATATTTATATAGCATCTCAGTCTACTTATCACTTATCACAGCGTAAGGGGGGGGGAAATAAATCCCTGCCCTGAGCTGATTTCAGCCTATATTTAGCTTCTCTCTGTGTATTTGCAAAGACAGAGGAACAAGCTGCTGTACAGATGCCCACTCTCTAGGAAATCCTTTTGATATCCGATTCCAGGGAGTCAACCTTGTGCCTTCCAGATGTTGTTGGACTACAAATCCCATCAGCCCCAGGCAGCCAATGGTCAAGCATGATGGGAGTTGTAATACAACAAGTCAGAGGGCACCAGAATGGCTACCCCTGCCTTACACTTTTTACTTCAAGCCATGGTTAGATCGTCTTAAAATAGCTGAGTAACAGCAGTCCAGTGAAGGTATGAATCTATGGGAAGTCTGGAAACCAAGTTCTGCCGCTCAGAAGAGTTTTGTCATTTTTCTACTTTTGCACAAACCACCATGAACGCAGATGGACAATAGAACTATTCTGAGTAATACGAGCTCAAGCCCAGCTTGCGTACAGAGTGTACCTCCAAGGAAGTGAAATGGAACATCTATGACATTAACTCGGAGGCTCTTCCAACAGAGGGCCGTATGAGTGTCAGGCATACCAAATCAGTGCTTGACCTCGACACCTGTGGCCCACACAGAGGTAGCGCCAATCTCTGTTGGATCAAAGAGACTTTGGACCACTTTTTATCAAACCATTAATTCTGCCCCTTTAAAGAGAGCAGCTGCAGCAGCCAGGTGTGCTGAGCTGCTACAACCGATTTGAATTCAGTGCTCATTTCTGTGAGAGGAGTCTGACCCCTTTTCCATTATTCTCTTCAGTTTCGCTGTCCAAAGCAATTTGTGACTGGTGCTGTGCTTGTGCTGGGAATTAGATCAAGTGAACTCTGTCACCTCATTTTATTTTATTTTATTTTTATGGCAGTTTGTGGGGGTGGCCAAGTCCTTGGCCTTAAACACACACACACACACACACACACACACACACACAACAAACCACTGACAATTTTCACTTGTTCTCCCTTTTAACAGAATGCTACAGGAAGTAGAAATGAATGAAAAAGAAAGATGGTGGCCTCATAATTATTATTTTTTTAAAGTATGAATTCTAATAGGGGTTGGGGGTGGCACAGGGTGGTGAATACTCTGCTGCATCTGATGCCCTGGCAAATTCAGCAAATGGTGGCTGTTGTTTCTCCTTTTTTGCTGCACCAGCTCCTGGGTGGGCAAACAGAAGTGTCAGACGGATGCCAGCAACTCCCACAGCTGGTTGCCCAGGAAAGCACAAAGACAAGGAATGTTTCTTACCATCCGGTTTTTATTCAATATTCACAGAGAGAGTCTTTGGAACACAGCCTCTTGAGTAATGGCCGGAGTGAATCTCCACCTCCTTCTCTCCCACTTCCTCATTCGTCATCATCTTCATCACCCCCTGTATGGGTGCTGCTCAGGGCCATTTGTCTCTAAGCTCTTTGCTCTCCTACTTTCAAGGCTCGCCAGGTTCTGGGGTGGGTGGGTCTTGAATGCTTTTTAAAGAAACTGTGTCCATCAGCTGTCGTCCTCCTGGTGCTTCTTCTTCTTCCTCCGCCTCCTCTCCCATTATTTCCCAGCTTTCCCCCTCATCTGCCTCTCAGCTGTGACCTCCCTCAAACCCCTGTTGTAATTCTGAACTGTTGTCCTCTTCTCTGGAAGGGTCAGGCTGGGGAGGGTCTCTCCACCATTCCTTCTCTGCCCAGTCCCTTACAAGAGGGGGCTTTGGACCCCTTGAAGAATCTCTGGTGATCCACCCCAAACTGCCCCATTTTGGGGTTTCCCACTGGCTACTGCTGGCAGCAGAACCACTGGTGATAGATTCCTGCCTGCCATGGCAGAGAGCCCCCTTCCCAGAAGCTGGCAGATAATGTTCTGCATGCCACCCTAAGTCCTCCACTGGCTGTATCTGAGGGCTAAGATTACACCCCAAGAGCACTGATGGATTGCCCCCTACTTCAAATTTCAGGACTGAATATACACTGCTGCAACACCATTAGATCCTCCTGTTGCTCCTTCAATAATGTATATATTTCAGTTATTTCTAAGCTGCCTTTCAAGACGACAGACTTCCCAGGGCAGTTTATAATTAGTAGCAGATATATAATTCACTGGCAAACAAACATGCGCTTCTTAACATATGTCTAATGCTCACCCTCTGAAATAAATGGAACTTAAAAGTATTTAAGTACAGCAGGATCATGCTCGCTACAAAAGCATGCTATTAAAATATGAACTTTGATATATTCCCAAAGATCCAAGGGCTGTGCCTTCCAACAGTCTGTTCTAATATGTGCAGATTTCTGAGTATCCAGGCTATGATGGTGTATAAAAAGATTTTTTGAGGGCATTTGGTGCTATCTGGTAGGGCTGTAATAAAGCAGAATTTTCATTCTTTTGGCAGCAGTCTGGTGGGCTCAATGGAAGACAAGATTGGTCAATTTCGTTTCTCTCAGTTTTCCAGTCTTAGATTCTGTTTTCCATGTTTGCACATGAATTTGCCATTTTTAAAAAATCCCCATAATTCACCAGCATTTTAGTGTGAATTTCTCCCAAACACATGCTTATGTAACTTAGTAACTAACGTACATATTTTTGCAAGCATTTTCCCTTAACAGTTTTTATTTATTTCTTTTTTGCTATTTTCACTGATATATTCATTTTTATGCCTACACTAATGCATGCATTTTGGTAAACACTGGGTTGCAAAATTTGGATACACACACATTTTGAAAGATGGCTGTGTTTCAGTTCACATATTGTACTGGAAGGTGCAAAATTAATAGACTTACCTATAAATGTGAAGTGAAGTAAACAGAAGAAGGGATGGTGCTATTGGGAGCTGAAAGCTGTCAAGGAAACAAAATAATCACCAGCATGCAGATATTTTTATTCTGACCCATCACCAGGGCAACTGGGCCCCCTTTGCTGCAATTAATGCACCTCAGGATTGCTTCTCACTCTTGCTGAATGTGAATTAATCACCCAGAAGTAGCAATTATCCTTGAATCAACATAAACACACACATATCCTATTTATCTACAAAAGAGAAGTGTTAATATTCCATTGTTGTTTCTGAATAAGATGGGATGGTTCTTTCTTGAGCAGATTGCTGCTGGAATTCCAAGGCTACATTCTTTGTGGATATTCAGCTAGTTACCCTATTCTTTCCTGAATCCCTAGCCTCAGCAAGCTACTTTCATCTGTGAAATGTGAGGCCCATGCTTATGAATTACGTACTTGAGAGTGCAACAGAATTACTATTAGCATTCAAATAGCCCCCACAAAGAGCAACTTCTGAAGCCACTGTTGTTATCCAAGACCTTCAAATTAAGCCCAAGACCTATTCAAATGAACTGCATTTGTTGTAACAGCTGAACCATAAAATGACTTTCCCCACACAGAAAATGTTTCAGTGTGTGATCACACAAAGGACACGCGTCCAGACCGGCGCCATTCCTTCTCATGAAATTTTAGTTTTGTTTCTCCCTTTCCTGGTACTAATCTTTTTACGTTCCTCATGTTTTCATCCTTTTCTTCTCATGAAATTGCAGGCCTCTAAACAAAGTTTATTAACAGGGTCAGCAGCGGTCATAGAGCCAACTCCTAGGGGCTGAGGTCCCTTGAGCTCCTCCAATAAAATATTTGAACAGACCAGCCCTCCCCCCCCCAAAAAAAATTGGTGGGTATTGCCATTCATATGGTGTGTGTGTGTGTGTGTGTGTGTGTGTGTGTGTAGCATCATGTTATTGATTATGTGAGGCGCGGCTTACTTGCCACTCCTATTTTATTCAAGTTGACACCCCTGGCACCAGACTTTTGGCATGAGGTTACAGATGGGTCCCAGTCTGGCACCACCATGAGCCCCCCCCCCCAATGTCAGTGACACCTCTGCTGCCCCACCCACCAAACACAACCCCCTACATTGTGTAGCATGGCTGCTTGCCTCTCACTTCAGCGCCCCTTGCTTCACCACAGACATTACAAGGACGTGTCTAAACCACTGAGCCTCTTGGGCTTGCCAATCAAAAGGTTGATAGTTCGAATCCCCGCAATGGAGTGAGCTCCCCTTGCTCTGTCCCAGCACCTGCCAACCTAGCAGTTTGAAAGCGCACCAATGCAAGTAGATAAATAGGTACCACCGAGGCGCGAAGGTAAATGGTGTTTCCATGCGCTCTGGTTTCTGTCACGGTGTCCCGTTGCACCAGAAGCTGTTTAGTCATGCTGGCCACATAACCCAGAAAGCTGTCTGTGGACAAACGCCGGCTCGCTTGGACTGAAAATGAGATGAGGGCCGAGGGAACCTTCCAGGGGTCCCTTACCTTTTACCTTTACCTTTTACCACAGACAATGTGGTTGTGGCCTATTACAGGAGACAGCATGTTGTTTGGCAAAGATCACCTACTCCCCTGTTCATGGGGTTTGGTGAGGTAAGTTCTGCTTAAAGTGTCTACCTTAAGCAGAGCTTACCTCACCAAACCCCATGAAGAGAGCTCAGTAGAAAAGAATCAATAAATATGTGGCAGTACCTACCAATTTCTTGGCCCTGCCTACAAACAACACAGGAAAGTACAGCTCAGGGCAGGAGTCTACAGAGAGCCAAATGTATTATCCTTGAAGGCTGGCCAGACTCTGAGTGGAAGCTGCCCCCTATTTTTCAACGAGGGAGGAGTTCAGTGTACAAGACAGGGTTATTTTTAAAGACAACAGAGCTATCATTTCTGCAGCATTGCACTTAGACATAATGAAAAGAGCACACTCCTCGCACGGGAATTGAGAGTTGTCTCTGAAGAGGAAGGGAATGTGTATACTGGTCTGGCATGAATGCCCAGCTGAAAGCATCCATGTGACTCACATGGAGACAAAGGAGAGTTTCCACCTACCTAAGGTGCCAAGCTGACCCTGGAAGAAAGTGGGGGTAGATTTTTTTTCACATGAGAAGAGAAAGATTATCTCATCACAGTAGACTGCTACTCCAACTTTTGGAAGATAGACCTACTGCTAGATATGAGATCATAAAGAGGCTAGAGATCCATTTTGCCTGCTGTGGAATAGCAGACATTGTATTCTATGATAATGGATCACAATTTGTGTCAGAACATTCCAAAAGCAGCAGGAATTTGATTCACCTGCCTATCCCCAGGGCAATAGGAAAATTGAATCAGTCGTCAAAAAGGCTAAGAGAATTTTGACCCAAACCAGAAAAGCAGAGACTGATGCATATCTAGCTATCCTGGACCACTGGAAAACACATTCACAAGGTTTGAATGGGAGTCCAGCATAGAGAGCACTCTTGGTAGTTCAGGAGCTTGAGGGGAGGCATGGGAGAAGACATTCTCTGTGGCAGCCCCTAATTTGTGGAACTCCCTCCCCATAGAGGTACTTTTGGCATCTTCAACATAGAGCTTCCAACAATTGCTGAAGACACATTTCTTTGCCCTGACTTTTGACAATCGAGGGGCATATATTTAGAACCCACCTTATTTCCGTGATTGTAAGTTGTTTTGAAATGTTTTTTATATAATAATAATAATAATAATAATAATAATAATAATAATATATTATTTGTACCCCGCCCATCTGGCTGGGTTTCCCCAGCCATTCTGGGCGGCTTCGATAGAAACCAAAAATACAGTAAAATATCACAGATTAAAAACTTCCCTGAACAGGGCTGCCTTATATTAACCCACCCTGGGCCTTTGGATGAAGGGCGGTACTAAGTAAATAAATAAAGTTGGTGATCCACCCATTGGGGCATGTCCACAGATTATCAGTTTCTAAGAAAGGGTTGACTAGTATCCCATATCAGGGAAGGTCTCTAAACTATAAACTAGCTCTACATTGGCAACTGTTGTCTTCGTCCATGGAGTTTTCTTGGCAGGGATACTGGAGTGGCTTGCCGGTTCCTACTCCAGGTGGATCACGTTTGGTCAAAACTCTCCACTATGACCTGTTCATCTTGGGTGCCCTGCTCGGCATAGTTCATAGCTTCTCTGAGTTCTTCAAGCCCCTTCGCCACGGCAAGGCAGTGATCCATGAAGGGGGATGGGCGAAAGGCTGGGCTGGATGAATCCCTAGCCGGAATTAAGATTGCCGGAAGAAATATCAACAGGTTGAAATATCAACCTCAGATATGCAGATGACACAACCTTGATGGCAGAAAGTGAGGAGGAATTAAAGAACCTTTTATTGAGGGTGAAAGAGGAGAGCGCAAAATATGGTCTGAAGCTCAATATCAAAAAAATGAAGACCATGGCCACTGGTCCCATCACCTCCTGGCAAATAGAAGGGGAAGAAATGGAGGCAGTGAGAGATTTTACTTTCTTGGGCTCCATGATCACTGCAGTTGGTGACAGCAGCCACAAAAATAAAAGACGCCTGCTTCTTGGGAGAAAAGCAATGACAAACCTAGACAGCATCTTAAAAAGCAGAGACATCACCTTGCCAACAAAGGTCCGTATAGTAAAAGCTATGGTTTTCCCAGTAGTGATGTATGGAAGTGAGAGCTGGACCATAAAGAAGGCTGATCGCCGAAGAATTGATGCTTTTGAATTATGGTGCTGGAGGAGACTCTTGAGAGTCCCATGGACTGCAAGAAGATCAAACGTATCCATTCTTAAGGAAATCAGCCCTGAGTGTTCACTGGAAGGACAGATCGTGAAGCTGAGGCTCCAATACTTTGGCCACCTCATGAGAAGAGAAGACTCCCTGGAAAAGACCCTGATGTTGGGAAAGATGGAGGGCACAAGGAGAAGGGGACGTCAGAGGACGAAATGGTTGGACAGTGTTCTCGAAGCTACCAGCATGAGTTTGACCAAACTGCGGGAGGCAGTGGAAGACAGGAGTGCCAGGCGTGCTCTGGTCCATGGGGTCATGAAGAGTCGGACACGACTGAATGACTAAACAACAACAACATTGGCAACTTTCCCCCCAAAAGCACTTATGTCAGTGTTCAACCCATCAAAGCCTACCTGAAGATGGAGGAACTTAAATGGTGATGGTAGGTGGACACAATCTACTGGAAAATTCTCTAGTTCAAGTCATACAGTGACCAAGAACTGTAGAACTTGCACATAATGAACTGATTTAATCTACAAAATAAAATGGTGATAGACAAGCTCTAATTTGTTACCCCCAGGAAAAGAGTTAAGATATCAACTTTTGATCAGTGCTCACTGGACAGGAACAAATAGGATATGTTGTGTTTGATGCAGGAATTAATTCTAGAAACTACAGTTATACTCTCTTTCCCCCAAATCTTCCACTGCGTAACGGTATTTTCAAAATCACCATCTTCTTTTCATTTCATTGCTTTTCTCTGAAGCAATATAAAACTATTTCACAGGCAATTAAACACAGCATGACTGAGCAGGTGTACATAGTGATTTGCATGCAAATAACAGGAATGTATCTAAAATAATCTTAGGTTAATCTAATTTAATCAACCACCTTTGTTGCCAGGTACCTTTCACACTAGTTTTGATTTGCAAGCAAATTACTCTCCCAGGCAGGAAGGAATTATAGTAGCTTCTGTATTTGCAGCTAATAGTCCCTTTTCATCTCATTCTTTCTTCTTACATACACATGCATATATGATGGATAGATTAGCCTATTTCTGTTCCATGGCAATTTGGGATGCACTGAATCATAGACTTGTTCCATCCAGGGTTGTTGTTGTTGTTGTTGTTGCACATTTTGAAACAAAAAGCACAATCTTGCATGCATTTGTAAACACTGTATACCTTCCCCCTCTAAAATATTGTATGATTTTCGATGCTTAAAATATTGTATCATTTTCTTCGATTCAAAGAAATGCATTTTTTGTGCATTTCTAAAACTGAATTTCAGCTCAAGATTTGGAGAAGTGTGTAATTCAATCAATTAGGTGTGTTCTAGTAGGGGACTCGTTAATTAGGTTGGTTTGCTTCAACCAAACACACTTTTCCACCATCCCAAACATCATCTTTATCAAATATGCATGCACATTTTAGTCAGTGGGTTGCAGCCAATGTTACTCATACTCAGAGTTGACCCACTGAATGTGATGGACATGACAAAAGGCTTAATCTGTACTGTGCATTCAAAGCATATTATATCACTTTAAACGATCATAGTTTACCCACAAAGAATCCCGAGAACTGTAGTGTTTTATGGCAGTTGAGAGCTGTTCGGAGGCCCCTCTTCCTCACATTAAGCTATAATTCTCAGAGCTGTTTAACAAACAGTCCCTTTTCCCAGGGACCTCTAGAAACTAGTTCTGTGAGGGGAATAGGCATCTTCTAACAACTCTCAGCACTTTTGACAAACTATAGCCCCCACCCCAGAATTTTGGGGGGCAAACCATGACTGTTAAAGGAGGCCTCATTAATTTCAATTAGTCTACTTTGAGTGGAAATGAGGTGGGTATAACCCAATGCTGTTTACAAGTCACAACTCACTGAAACATCTAAACACAGAATGATTATGAAGAAGATACACAAATAAGGTCAGATTCCTCTTTTTTCTTTTACATCTCCCCAAAGTATGTGTGACAATATTGCAATTGTCCTTCCTAAGGTAAAGCTAAATCAAGTTAACAAAATGCGTCACATTTTGCTCTGAGCCAGGCAACTTAATAAAGCTCTGCCATTAATGCAACCTCTTGATATTTGCCTCAAGATGTGTTATTTTCAACCTCGTGAGGGAAGTAGGGGTGGCAAACCTCCAAGTGTGACCTGAAGACTCCAGGATCCCTCCAGGTGGCGGGTGGAGAGCCTGAATCTCCAGGTGTGTGTGTGTCTGTCTGTGTATGGGGGGGGAGGACTACAGCTGGATTCTACACACATATTTTAAAAAGCTGTGAAAATGCTTTATTTCAAAACGTTTTGAAAAATGCATTGAATTTTGCATAACTCACTTTCGCATCTAATGTCACATTTGTATATTGCACTTTACAGCACATTTAAAACGTTTTATTTGCAGCTGTGTAGCTGAGTCCCATGTAGCTTGCAAGCTTCAGCCCAGGAGGAGCTGGCTGCAAATTATAGCACAGGCACTCTGAGGTGGTAGGGACTGCCGCCATCCACTCCACTCTCCCAATTAACCTCCATCTCCAGGAGCTGCCTCAGGTGACCTTCCCAAGTTTGGGCCCTGATATCTCAGGATCTGGGATGCTCATGACCTGGAAATCCTAGAGGGAAGAGGTTGCTATTGATCTCTGTTATTCATCCTTATCTATGGCAAAACTGACTGGCTACCTACACATCTTGTTATAATCCTCTGACATTTTTCTTGGCAGATCTGCATGGGATTGTCAGTAATTCACTTCTGAAGCCAAACAAACGTTGCCTTCAAAAGAAAGACCTTCCGTTTTTGTAGGCTAGGGGTGCAGCAGAGCAAAGGAACAAAGTAAATGCAAACAGAGCCTTACAAAAGAAAATGAGAGGCATGTTAAATGTAGAGAAAATCACGAGCTGGTAGAGAATGTGAGCAAAGCATCTTGTGAAAAACCATGTCAATCTGGAAGGCTGCCCTTGATAAGCTTTGGATAAGTCCTATAATTAAATGACTCTTTTTTCTGGTCTGATAAGAAATGAGTTGGGAAAATTAAACCCCCTTTCTGTTTTCAAAACTGGATATTTTTTAAATTTAAATTTTAAATTTAGTTACCGTATTTTTTGGCCCATAGGGCACACCGGCCCATAGGGCGCATCCAGTTTTTTGGGGGGAAATAAAGAAAAAAAAAATATTTCTCCCCCAGGCACGGGGCTGGGGCGGGGGAAGCCCGAGCTTCCCCCGACCCCAGAACAGGCAGCTCTCCACAAGCTGTGGGAGAGCTGTGCGAAGCCCGAAGACTAGGGAGTGCTGAGCTCAGCGCGCCCCTAGCTTCTGGGTGCAGGCAAGCTCTCCGCTAGCCATGGGAGAGCTGCGTCTTCCACGGCTAGCGGATAGCTTCCTGAAGCCTGGAGAGCAAGAGGGGTCGGTGCGCACCGACCCCTCTCGCTCTCCAGGCTTCAGCGAAAGCCTGCATTCACCCCATAGGACGCACACACATTTCCCCTTCATCTTTGGAGGGGAAAAAGTGTGTCCTATAGGGCGAAAAATATGGTAATTGGCTGATAGAATATCTCCCCTCCATTTCCATCTCCCTTGTTTTCCTCCCTGCTTTTTATGACTTTTTTGTGATTAAGTGCATAGAAAAATACATGAGAAGCTATTGCAAAATGCGTAGAGGCCTGCTGGTTGATATGTATAGATGAGTTTATTATTACAGGGAGTGCAGAAGAATCTCTGTAGGAGACAGCTGCAACTACTGTATAGACCTGGGTGGGTGTCTTTGTGTTCCTGCAATATATATATAATGCAGGAACACAAAGACACCCACGTACGAATCAGACACAAACACATGGGAAATCACTGATAGCCAGGCTGATGCATTGGAACTTCTATCTTATAGTTAAATGTTGAGATGTTTCTGCAAAATGCAAGGTACAAATTTCAAGCAAAGAGAAATTCCAGTGGCACTGAACCTCTCCTCTTTAAAAACGATTTCATTCTGCTATCCTAAGCAATTTAAATTGGGGAAAAAATTTTAGATTATATATCTGATTAATCTATCAGTTAAGTCAAGGAAGCTTTGCAGACCTGTCTGGAATCCTAATGTAGCCAACAGCTTGTGTACTATCTTCCTCCTATTCCCAGGGAGAAGCTGCTATCCAGCACTTTCAAATTGCACCTCCTACCATTTTATTTTAAAATCCAGTGCTAGTTTCCACAGACTAGGTGGTTTCTTTAAGAATGCCTAAGGAATATTCTGCTACAGGTCCACTCATATAACCAATTCTGTGAATATATAAGGTTGCTCTTTGACTTTTTTTCCCCCTGTTAAAAGAGATTATGTGAAGCCACTTCTAAAATACTACAATGACAATGACTTTGGCATCCTTGAAAATGCATGCTTGGATGATATTTTGTTTTAACTTAATTGCACGAAGACAATTAAGTAACCTGCAAGATGGGAGTACAGTACTGGGGACATATTTAATAAAGTTGAAGAGAATAAATTATTGCATTCCTATGTCTCGAGCTGCAGACAGATATTAAAATACTTCCCTTATCCGATTTCTGAAGTAATGATAACTCCCAGAGGGGTACGTTAGGTAAGTCTCTTGCAGCATATACAACAAAGGATGGCTTTTCAAAGACCCTGTAAACTGTTGTAAACTCCACTGCAGTCAGTGGGACTTATTCCCAGGTATGTGTGTGTATATATATATATATATAGGATTGCACTTTTACACCGTATTTGGCTTTCACTATAACCTATGGTTTATCATTACATAACCAAGTCTCAGGCTTGTGCACCCCACCCCACCCCCCGCTTCTCCTCAAGCACAGCTATGAAATACATATCAGAAGCTTTCAACATTTTCAATGAATCCCAATATTGCACTACATCCAAACACTAAACAGCAGAGAATGATTAAGATAGTGGTTTATTAAAACAATATATGGTTTATTAAAACAATCCAGCTTCATAAGCCAAGATCTGGAGTAGTTTTGTTTCAGTATACCTTCATTAAGACCATGGGTAGGCAAACTAAGGCCCGGGGCCCGGATGCGGCCCAATCGCCTTCTAAATCCGGCCCATGGACGGTCTGGGAATCAATGTGTTTTTACATGAGTAGAATGTGTGCTTTTATTTCAAATGCATCTCTGGGTTATTTGTGGGGCATAGGAATTCGTTCATTCCCCCCCCCCCCAAAATATATATATATAGTCCAGCGCCCCACAAGATCTGCGGGGCAGTGGACCGGCCCCCTGCTGAAAAAGTTTGCTGACCCCTGATTAAGACTAACAACAGTCAAAATTGAAGCATAACTCTTAATTGCAGTTAACTGAATTTCTAATCTCCTCATAGCTGTGCTGGAGGAGAGGGGAGGAAGGCATTGTGAGGCTGAGGCTGAGGCTCATCTGAGCCCATAGTGTGTATATTGTAGGGTTGCCATACATCTGGATTTTCCCAGATAAATCCGGGATACTGCAGTCAGCATCAGTGTCTGGGTGGAAATCGGTAAAAATATAAGGGAAAATCTGGATGTATGGCAGCCCATGTTGGCTGTGCCATTTCCCCATAAAAAATAGCTCAAAAACGTCTTTTTTTTTTTTTTTTTTTTGCAATTTTGCCCAAAAAGCTTAACAACTTTGGCCAAAAAAGAAAAGCTCACTGATTTTCACTGTTTGAAATATGGCAAAACCCTAGTATATTGTATATTGAGGCATTCCTTTAAACCCAGTTCTTACTTACTCTTGCCACTAAGAATAATGGTGAACGAAGGACTGTCAGCTCCATGATGATAAACCAATTGCACATTTAAATACAAATAGGTATTTTAATTGCTCCAAGCAAAGTTTTTAAGGCAAGTCAAAAACATGCTCACTCTTTTGTGACATTCTTGTAGGTGTTGTCCTACTATGGATCTGTTTACTCAAAGGGCAACATGGCCATCTTTGTTTTTTGCCTGCATTATTAGCCACAATGCATAGAGCAGGCAATCTCATACACAACTAAAGCCAATTAGCCCTGTATGTTATCAGTATTTACCTTTAACATGACTTTCTGCAATGTCTGTGTTTTGAAAAACTAAAGCACATTATCCATCTAATTAACTAACAATTGACTTTGCAACGGCCCAGTTCTCTGACCGGCAGGGCAAGACCTGTCACACTAGTACGAGGGCAAGAATAATTATTGTGCAATATAAAACCCAGTGCAACAGTTGTGCTAGTGGAAGCCTGTTGCACAGCAGGAAGTATTGGGGCTACAACAATTTGTTGCTGTCAGGGACTGGACTGAAGGGGACGAGGTTGAGGAGGAATGATGGGGATCACTCCCCCCTTCTCTTCCTGAAGCTTCCAGAGAAGAGGAAGGCAGTATTGAATTACAGCAGTGGTTTGAGGAAGGTCACAGCTCAAAAGAGTTGGGCGAACAAAAGAGTTGGGAGGTACTGGGAGAAGAGAGGGCAGAGACAGAGACAGAGCAGCCAGCTGACATGTTATCACTGGAGAGTATTTCTGACCCCCCCTTCTCCCAGAACTCGGCATTCACTGAGAGTGCAAGAGCAAAGGACTCAGAGACAATTAGCCTCTGGCAGCCACCGTAAGGGGAAATGCTGTTCCTAGGGAAGGAGTGGAGAGGAGCTCAGTTGGAGCAACGCCATTAACGGATACAGACTGCATTCCTTTGTCTCTCAATGTGATGATTGAATAAACTCATTAGTAAGAACTCTTCTTTGTTTTTCTCTACTTCTTGCTGCCACCGGGGGAGAGAGAAAATTCCCCAAACCTGACAGTTGTTCAACCAGACATGGCAACCATTTTGGCTTCCTATGCCTTCTCTTTCTTTATTTTTATATATTGTGTCTACACCCTACCTTTCCCTCCAAGGACCTCAAGATGGCATATATAGTTCTCCCCTCCTCCTCATTTAATTCCCACAATACCCTGTAAGGTAGCTGAGGCTGAGAGGTAATGAATGGTCCAAGGTCACTGAGAGGGAATTTGAACCCATACCTCCCAGGTTCTAGTCCGGCACTCTAACCACTACACCACACTGGCCCTCTTACACATGCCATTCCCCTAGCGCAACTAGTATAACTTTTGACTCTCCTGAATCTTGCAACGTTCAGCTGCACTGGATGGTCCAGAGTTCTAGTATTATGAGAGAGGTCGAGATTTTCTTAGGTGTAGCATAGCAGGAATAGTGGACTGAGGGCTGTCCCTACATGTGTCTTACTATGATCAAATGCTGGTTTTTACCGTTAACAGTGGATCATTTCCCCCAAGGCAATACAATAGTTTTATTAAATTAGCAGTAGCAGAACCACTCCTAAAGATTCTTTATGGTTTCTACTGGAGGTCATATTGCGGCATGGACAATGAAGTATAATTACAGAACACACTCTCTAGCTACACATCATTTGTATGATCGGCTGGCTACTGAGCTGCATAAAAAAATGCTTTGAGCAAAATGTATACACTTCCTGTAAGATGAAGTGTTACTATGGCAGCAAACGATGTAGCTTACAGAAGTTCCTTCCTGGTATTCATGAATTCACTTGATTTTGTATTCATAGCTTGTTGCAATAAGAGGTGAAAAATATCACTGCATTGTATACACCTAAATCACTTCTACTCCCACAGTGTGGCAAGCAAGAATTATTTTCCAATAGGGCATAATAAGAAATTACACAGAGTAATTTCTTTGCACACTGTAGCTTGCTTTGCTTAAGCCGTGATGGAACATTTCCACAGCAAAAGACTTTTGTGCATTAATCTTACTGGTGTTATGGAGATTTATTGGAGAATTCTTGCACACCAGGATTCAGCTTTGTCTTTTATGCCTATGTTACTCTAGGGAACTGGAGGCATAGCATAAAACTGTATGATACCACTACACATTTTGAATCCCTTTCTTAAGAAGTTATCTACCTGTGTAGTATAGAATAAGTTGGTAGAAGCAGGAGAGAAGAATGGACGCTACCAATACATTAAAGGTAGATGCAAGATCACATTTTAAAATATTCCCCTATATAATGCTTTGCTAAAAGTAGAAATCTCTCACAATAAGGAGAGGGCTGGCCTAAGTTATCTAAAAGGTAAAAGACCCCTGGATGGTTAAGTCCAGTCAAAGGCGACTATGGGGTTGCACTGCTCATCTTGCTTTCAGGCCGAGGGAGTCTACGTTTGTCCTGTGGCCAGCATGACTAGACCGCTTCTGGCGCAACGGAACACCATGATGTAAGACAGAGCACACAGAAAAGCCATTTACCTTCCTGCCACAGCAGTATCTTTTTATCTACTTGCACTGATGTGCTTTCGAACTGCTAGGTTGGCAGAAGCTGGGACAGAGCAACAGGAGCTCACCCCGTCACGGAGATTCAAACTGCCAACCTTTGATCAGCAAGCCCAAGAGGCTCAGTAGTTTAGACCACAGCGCTACCCATGTCCCTAAGTTATCTACCTCCAAGGAGCTTTATACATGGGGGAGTATTCAAAAATAGCAGTCCACCACCTTCTGAGGCAGCCAAAACAGCTCTTATTGTCAGAAAGTTCTTCCTAATGTAGGAAAGTAGACCTTCTGCAAACAAAACAGATGGTCTACCACTGAACTATGGCCTTTCCTGTTACCTGCTATGGCCCTGAGAGGGCAAAGTGAGCACTCACAGAATATCTTGCTTGAGGACTTCACCCAGGGAGCTGAGTTCATTCATTTATGCACTTCATGGCCACAATCCAGCAAACAATTACTTACGATCTCATTTGCCTCTGTGGGACTGGGGCCAATTCATTTGGCAACTCCCGATTCAGCTAAAAAGGGGAAGCGTGTGTAACTGAGTGCTAAATTTCATGGCGGCGTCTGGGTCACATTTATGCAATGGGCAGCGTGACAAACTACATGTGTAAGCTCGATGTTTGGGAACACATTTAGAATCCGTAATCAGGGCTCTCGCTTCCTGGATATCGGAAATCCACATATGGCAGATAAGGAACAAAGAAAAAGAAAGAAAACCATAACAAGATTTTTCTTCCAGGCTGTGCCACCAACAGCTCTTCTGGGAATAGGATGTATTACTCATTTTTTGTTTTATTGATGTTTATTTTATGCTCATCTCTCCTTTGTGGCTACAACTATCACACAGTGCTTTGGTTTCTGCACAGCAGAAGTAAAGTAATGGCTAATTGTCACTAAGCAGTTGATACAGGCAGAGTTGCTAAAGTCCATGGTAATGTAATCCTTTGAAAATGAGCCCTCGCTATATTACCAGTGGATTGTTGCCGAGAACTGGCTCCAGGTTCCAGGGTAAGATGGAACCCTCTAGTAAACCCCTACTGACTAGGGATGGGGGGAAATTGAATTACTTTGTATTTAAAAGTGAATCTACCAAGTGTGCACCTCCCAAAACAATATGTGTGCCAGAATGCAGCCATCCTTTGAAAGTTGCACTACCACTGAGCTAAGGTTTTCCTTCAAGTCCTCTTTGTCCTTTCAGGCCCTCGGCTTCCACCTGAGGGCTTTCTTTGGACCTGCTGGAGTTATTTTCCAGCAGTTTGTAGGAAGCAGAAACAGAAACCTCTGCCTGTTGTATTGTTCGGGGTTCTCTCCAATCCCAAACTCCTGTGATTTTCCCAAATGGGAAACCTAGGCCCTTGTTAGAGGCTTCCCCTTTTCTGCTTGAAATACCAGTTTGCTGTCTGATATGCCATCTATAGGACACAGCAGTCAGAAAGCTAGACAATACAGTCATACCTCGTGTTGTGTCTGCATCTTTTCGAGTTACGTCCCGCGGCAACCAAGAAGTACTGGAACGGGTTACTTCCAGGTTTCGCTGCTTGCGCATGCGCAGAAGCGCTAAATTGCGCCGCGCACCTGTGCAGATGCAGCACTTCGAATTGCGGGCATTTCACGTTATGGACAGGCCTCCGGAATGGATCCCATCCATAACACGAGGTACCACTGTAACTTTACCCTCTTTCTCAAACAAGAACAGAATAATAACAGGAAACTCCAGCGCCACCTTGTGATTTAACTATATAATGACAATATCCATGTACCACCTTTCTCAGTCACTTGGCCATATATAAGATACTAAGTTCACATAGGACCTAATAATGGACATCAAACTTCCTTGTCTTGAGTCTTGTCCATCTACTAATGCCCACGTCTCTGTACCAGCAAGTCCAAAGTTTCATTTCTTATGCTATTTCTAGGTGGAAATGATGTTTGCCATTTCTTCTTGGTCATAGCTCTCTGCACATTTCTTAGCCAAAAAAGTGATTTTGCTCCATTTTCTGATAAATTCCATATGCACCACATTTGCTTTTGCTCATTGTATTTTGCCTAAGGAAAGTGAAGCTCTTTTCACCACAGATTTCCAAAGATTTCTGTAAACATAAAATGCCAGGCGCTGCATGCTGGCCATTTCCATCTTTATGATTGCTGCAAAAGAACGACTTTCAAATGTGCTTAAATAGGTTTCCAAGGGGCATAGAATTTGGTTCAAGTGGGTAGCTAGATAAAATTCAAAACACAGTAATGTATCTTCTGGCATGGAAATTGCTTTGCCTCATGACGATTTGCAGCTCCTTCATAAATGTTATGGTTGTGTGGGCTAAAGAGAAAAAATATATATGCAAAAGTAATAAAGGTTTACATTTTCCTCAAGAGAAGCTGCTTAAAAAAGACGGTTTGTTCATTTAAAAAGTACATCCTGTTCTTCTGGACCTCCAGGAATGCTAGCAATCATTTCAGTGCCAATAATTGTGAAACAAAATCAAGGCAATTAAGCAACAAACAATGGGTAGCACTAAATGGAAAACACTTGTTCTTGTGCAAGACGGGACCCCAATTTTTGCCACCTTCCCTGTCCATTGCAGTGCCCTGTGACTCTCAAAAAGCTGTTTCAGAGGGATGATGAATGCCCTCCTCCAGAACAGTAAGGACAGGTAGAGTCGGGAATATCCCCTGGAGTGACGCTGCCAGTCAGTGTAGGGAATACTGAGCCAATACTTCAAAATGATTGCAGACAATATGGAGCAGTGCTTCAGTTTGGTATAAGACAGCTTCATGCATTCCTAAGCACGTGCTTGCCCTGTTCACTCTAACTGCTGCATCACACAGATTCCTTCTCATTTAAGACAGGGATGGGAAACCTCAGGCCATGGGGTCAAATTCAGCATTCCCACTGGGGTCTCTCTAGGCCACACACCCCACCCCAGGCCTTGCTTCCTGTTTTTTTGGCCATGCTCCTCACCAGTCCTGTTCCTTGTCTTCCCCAAGGCTCAAATATGGCCTTAAGCCATGATCGTGGTTCCTGGTTCCTGCTTCTCTCTCTCTGTCTCTCTCTCTCTCTCTCTCTCTCTCTCTCTCTCTCTCTCTCTCTCTCTGTGTGTGTGTGGGGGGGGGAACCCATTGACTTTTGCATGGCTGGAATGTAGCCTACTATATAAAGGGAGTAGTTCCATCCATTGTCCCAACCACTTATATTTCTGGTGCTGCACGGCAACCCACAACATACGCACTGCCTCCCCCCCCATTAGGCTATGCATGCCTTGGGCTGAAAAACATACTCCACCCCAATGTCAAAACTCCTGAATTTTGGAGCAAGCCCAAATCATCCCCATACTCGGCTACACTCTATTTTCTCCATTTATGTATCCCTCCAACTGTCTACTTCAACAAATAGCTCTTGATACAAACCTGTAATTTCAATTACTGCTTCTTTGTATGGCTCACAGCACAGTGAAATCTCATCTTTGCGGTCCACTGCCATGTGCTAATGATCTGTCACAGAGTGAGTGTGTGTTCGTGTGTGTCGAAAGGGCGGGGGAAGAGCTGAGCATAAAATAAATCCAATCTGAGCTGCATCATCTCTTCCTTAGAAATGTTAGTGGCAGCTTCTTCTAATTATGATAATAACCACCAGCCTTAGGCAGATGGAATCCTGCCTACCTGGGCATCAGCAACCTATACTGAGGGCACAGAAGATTTCAAAACAACAGCACCAATATCCATAGTGTCAGTTGTCATGGCTTGCTGTTCATGTACATATTATTAATTTGATTTCTTTGGTGGGGAAGAGAGAGAGAAGAAAATTAGGTTTCTTAAAAAAGAAGAAAAGGCCTGTTTTCAATCAATTTCATTTCAGTTGTCTCACTTTAGAGAGGAATTATACTTCTGTATGGAGAGTTGCATATAAAATTTGATTTTAAAATTAAAAAAATGACCCCATAAGCTGATCTTATTGGATGTTGGACGTATATAGACTCTAATTCCAGCACAAGTACCCCAGTCTCTTTAAGATGGGGCGGGGGCTATCAGTTGTTGTTTTCACTTAAGGAAGTTGGGGAGAAGTCTGCAGTTGTGGCACATGTGAACTTTGTGGGGGATGAATGTCACCCATCTACATCTGGAAGCACGGGCAACATTTAAGCCACTTCCACATTACAAAGGGAAGAAGGAGATTCCTCAGTCAGCCCAGCTAGCAGCGCAGAATATTGTTAGAGGAGAGAGAATACTTCTTGACTGGCCTCATTCATGCCTCCTCTTTCTGATGTTCAGGAGTGTGTGTCATTGCTTATGTGGCTGAAACAGAGTCAACCATGCACAAGAGAATGGTATTGGTAGGCTTCAGAAAATCCAGAGATTTGCAGAAGTACAGAAAATTCTAATGGGGGCGAGGAAGAGATTGAGGGAAGCGGAAAACCACAAAAAACAGCCTAATGAGAACTGAGCATGCTCAGTTGCTGTGGAAAGTTGAGATACTCTTGTGCAGGGAAAGCAAAACAAAGATGGAAAAGAAATAAAATGGAGTATCATGAACATGAACACTCCACACTGCAAACTTTTATTGCCAGTTACAGTTTTCTTATTTAATCGTTCTTCCAGGCTGCAGGTGAATGCAGAAGAGTTGTTTAGCATCAGCAAGAGGAATCACACCCAGCATCAATGGGGAAGAAGAGGATTTGCCCATTAGCAGCAGTGGGTTTGATTTGGACTTTCATTATTGTGGGTATTAGCAGTCTGTATTAGATTTTCTGAGTGCAAGTTTGAAGGGTTACTGATGAAATCATAAACATTGTACAGGTTGCTCTTGAGGCATTCATTATGATGAAGTATCCTTCATTTATTATAATAAAGAAAAGAAACAAGTATGATCAAGTATGATAACTTGGGTTCCAAGTTACTTATTTTGTCAATTATGATAGAGTATGCCATAACTGAGAATCAGATGCATCTGCAAATTAGTTGAAGGACCTTTTTTGTTAGTCAATACTGTCCAACAGATCTCAAGAGTAAAGGACCCCTGGATGGTTAAGTCCAGTCAAAGGCGACTATGGGGTTGTGGCATTCATCTCGCTTTCAGGCTGAGGGAGCTGGCATTTGTCCACAGACAGCTTTCTGGGTCGTGTGGCCAGCATGATTAACCACTTCTGGAACAACAGAACACTGTGACAGAAACCAGAGCGCATGGGAATGCCAGTTACCTTCCCGCCACAGCAGTACCTATTTATCTACTCACACTGGTGTGCTTTCGAACTGCTAGGTTGGCAGAAGCAGGGACAGAGCAACGTGACCTCACCCCGTTGCGCAGATTCAAACCACCGACCTTCCACTGTTATTAAAAACAAACAAACACACACACACACAGATGAATGGCTTTGAGCAAGTCATTGTCTCTCAGCTAGGGATGGGCAAATTTGTCAATTTCAGTTTCTCTTGGTTTCTCATTCTTTTCTGTCTTAATTTCAGTTTCTCCAGGGGGTTTTTTTTTGGTACACATTACTTGGCTGGAGAACTGCATTGCAAAATTTGGGAAAGTGCGAATTTTGACAGATGGTTGTATTTCAGCTGGTACGTTGTTTCAGAAAGGATGGTTTTCAAGAGGTTCACTTTTAAATGCAGACTGCATCAAATTTCTCCCCAGCCCTACTCTCAACCATGGTTTCACCTTGTAGCAACCTACCTGTGACTTAAGATTTGCTTCAGAGGTCTAGCTCCCTCTGAAGACCACAGGGAAAAGCCTGTCTTTTCCCTGTGGTTTTTAGTGACCGCCAGACTGTCAGTATTTTATGGGCATTATTATATTCAAGTGCATACCAGAAATTAGCTTTGCACAATTAAACAGGATAAAGCACTCCATTGCCCTAGCACACAAACAAAAATCCAGATTTTAGAAAGTGGTTAGGAAAAGATTTTCAGTCCGGAAACTGGCAGGGAAATGCACTTAAAAGTGTGGGGTTAATAGATTATTATAAACATTTCCCAAGCAAAGGAAGATGCTGAAGAAAATCTGGACATAGGGAAAAGGGGTGATCTCATTTTAAGTTCCCATAATACTGCAGAATGATTTTACATTGGAGGCCTTGTGGAAGAGTAAAATGGCAGCTTGACCAAGCCTGTTAGAGCCTTGAGCTCAGGGCAGATGTCGCTGGTGGGCACTGCCAGGACATTGGGGCCCCAGCAACGGCCCAATGACGCCAGGTGGTCATGCCAGCCCTAAGCATACACATGACCTGTCTACAGGTCATCCATAGTTTATTTCCTTGATGGTTTATAATTCCCTTTCCCCTGACAATGTAACTTTCAGTTTTGCATTCCTTCTGAGTCATAAAAGTAGTTTGCCTTGTGTAGGAGTACTGAGTAATAATAATGAAAAACAATACCAAAGCCCCACTAGATCAGACCAAAGGTCGATCTAGTTCAGCATCTTACTTCTTTATGGTAGCCAGCCAAATGTCTCCAGGAAGTCTACAAGCAGCGCATGGGACAAAAAGCACCTCTCAGTGTAGGGATTCAGGTAATAATGTTTCTGATGCTGGAGGATCTATAGAGTCATTATGGTTAGTAGCCAGTTAAAGAGCCATCCTCCATGGAAGTGTGGAATCCGCTTTCAAAGTCCCCTAAGTCTTTCCCTTTACCTTTTTTTACCTTCATAGCTTGCAGCTAACATCATTGTTTAAAACCATCAAGTCCTATACAGTTGTGCATCAAAAAACCCGCAAAAAAGAGTGTTCAAGGCAATGTAAGATGATTCATGTTCTAGTTCATAAAGACTCTTATCATAAGACTGGTTTGAATCTATAATCAGGATCTATTTTCTGTATTAAGATACAATGAAGTGATTACGTTTGCCATTTAACAAAAATAGTCATTATCCTGTTCAATAAAATGCCGTCATTATCGGTGCAGAGGGGTGTCTTTAACTAAATTTCTGGGAGCCCTATTATTAGGGCTGTATTTTTCCATTCTTTGCCCATGCTGTATTTTTAATACACAAAACTGCCTCCTTTAGCAGTGCTTTCTGTAGTACTCATAGATCCAAGCAAAGAAAATGAGATGATAATAATAATAGTGTGTGTGTGTGTGTGTGTGTGATGCCATTCAATTGTGAAGATTTCGGAATACAAATTATGTGGGGGAGAAACATCTTCATAAATATCCATTAAAATGAAAGTTCTCTTTCAACTTTTTATGTGGCAAATTGGAGTTTTCTGAAACTTTTAGAATCATTTTCAGTGAAGCAGAGCGTGATATGCTAAATGTGTAATACTGATTCTTACCCTAATCCAGTGCTGCTGGTTTTGACTCCCCCTAAACAGCTCTCTAGGGACGCAGGTGGTGCTGTGGGTTAAACCACAGAGCCTAGGACTTGCCGATCAGAAGGTTGGCATTTCAAATCCCTGGGACGGGGTGAGTTCCCGTTACTTGGTCCCTGCTCCTGCCAACCTAGCAGTTCGAAAGCACATCAAAGTGCAAGTAGATAAATAAGTACCGCTCCGGCGGGAAGGTAAACGGTGTTTCCGTGCGCTGCTCTGGTTTGCCAGAAGCGGCTTAGTCATGCTGGCCACATGACCTGGAAGCTGTACACAGGCTCCCTCGGCCAATAAAGCAAGATGAGCCCCGCAACCCCAGAGTCGGTCACAACTGGACTTAATGGCCAAGAGTCCCTTTACCTTTACCTTTACCTTTACCTTTAAGCAGCTCTCTCACTCCACAAAGCAACAAACCCTTTGTAGGATGGAAAAGGGCACAGGCGACACCAGAGGGGTTGTGGGATAGCAGGGGCCCACCCCCTCTTACTAAAGAGGTCAGGTTGGTTCCATAAGCTTAGTTTGGAAGGTTCATTTTTGTTGAGATGCTGGGCCTTTGCATAACAAACGAGATGATCAAGTACAGGTGATTTGTTGCCATACCACCACCCAGTTCAAGGTGTTGTTGTCATAGTGCCTCTCTCTGTGTGAAAGAGGACAACAAATTGGCCATGCTAAGACTTAAAAAGATTGTTTCTCTTTGAGAATCCAACACTATAGTATTGGGAGATTCCCTATATATTTTTTTAGGGAGCAATACCTCTTGGAATTAATGCTGTGTTCTTAATGCTCTTAAGTTCATCCTAAATGTGCGTGTAAACAAAAGAGTTATTACAAAATTATTAAGGATTTTTACAAAATTACAAAATTTTACAAAAACCTCTCACTGCTCCACAACTGGGGGATGCATAATGCACATACATCCATATATCCACACATGCTATAATTAGTGAGCTATTTTAATCAGTTATGTGGGACTTTATATCAAGTTTCTATGGTAGTTGCATAGTTGATGCTTCTTACTCAGGTGACAAACTTCTGTAACAAAATGTCACATTTCAACTTGTTCAGAAGCACTTCTGGAAGGAACCTCTCCTTTGGGAGAAAGAAATTTGGCTTGCTCATTAAGTGCTCAACCCTATTTTTAGAAAAGGCAGAAGGTGAGGAAGTTAAGTAAAGGCTTTCTTGAACAATTGTTGAGTTTCAGAGAAGTGTGCCTCTGGTCCCACTGCAACAGAGAGAACCGAGCTTAGCATAGACAATTGTTGGCATGCTGGCCTCAATTTTTCTTTGAAAATAAGCAATGGAGATGACATTGGGCAGGATTAGCATAGCAAAGGGAGCTCCCATAAACGACCTGGGGCAGGATTAGCCATGGCACACCCTAAGCTTGGGTTAAAGTCTCTGCCTGGCTGAAATCTCTGCCCAGAGTGGCCTTGGTTGTCCCATGGCAACATTCAGTACTGGGTGACTGTGATGGAGTGGTTTGGGCACTCCCCCGCCCTGACAGAATGCTACTCCATCAGCAAGGACTGAGTGGAACGAGAAACTCCTCCTTGCTCTATTGCCATGCCAAACCCATTCACTTCCTGATAAAGATTTGGCCTGATTTTCACCCAAGACCTGTCCCAGTTATTGCAAAACTCTCATGGGCCACAGACTGCACCTGCCTGGGCAATACAATTCACCACATATTATATGCATTTCTAAATGTATTTTATTCTAAAAATATGTACATTTCTTTCTGAGCTGAGAAATGTGTTGTAAAAGTTGAGGAAGTGCAAAATCTAAATGATAAATTACTTTCCAATAAATGTCTAAGTCCATGGGATGTGAATGAGGTGCTGAAAAATGGCGACGGACTCAAATTCTCCTCCATCTCCAGTGGTGCACCCCAGTTGTGGCAGGCCCTCAGGTTTTAGCCTTTATTGCAAATTTCCCAGGGTCATTGGGTGACACAGAGGTACAATGAAGCATAAATAAATACATAAAATAATTGTGTACACCCCCAGCCCAATGGAAGCTAAGCCTTCTGAAGTTCAGATCAAACTTGTAATAGGCTTGACTCTCACTGTCCAAACTTACCAGTGAGTAAGTCATGTTTCAACACCAGTTGAATGATGTCTGTCTGACTATACTGATTTGATATTGCTGCAGTGGCTCATGGCGAGTTGGTCTCCACAGACACTATCTTGGTTAAATACCCTAAATGCAATGAGCTCGATTTC
Organism: Podarcis pityusensis; assembly: GCF_964106645.2. NCBI lineage: Eukaryota > Metazoa > Chordata > Lepidosauria > Squamata > Lacertidae > Podarcis > Podarcis pityusensis. The sequence continues at coordinate 29,299,119 of NC_138037.1, forward strand.
AGCAAATGTAAATCCTGAAAAATGGGGGCAGATAAATACACAGTAGAAGATGCAGGACTGTTATTTTCTTTTTTTAATTAAAAAATATTCATTGTTGTGGAAACAAGAGATTTGATGCAGCAGACTGATGTTCTCTCATTCAGTGAAACTACAGCAGATGCTAAGGCTCAACCACGTGGTCTGTCAGACTTACTTATGAGGCCAGAGAAGTCCCAAGGATCATGTATGAAGAGAAAAGGACAATTGGACATGTGCTGTTTCTAGATACCTAGACACATTCTGCCCCTTCTCATACAGAGTATTCATGGGGGATTCCGGGCTTCAGGTTAAGGAGTGCAGCCAATGAGAAATAACTGTTTCTAAGGTTCAGACTTTATTTAAAAAAAAAAAAAAACTAAAGGAAATTGGAAACTAAAGGAAAACTGGGCCTAAAGGAAATTGATATCGTTCTATGAACTACCATTGTAAGGACATGAACAATGCTCAGAAAATAATTATATATATAAGTGCTGGGGGAAATCTCAGCAGCAAGACCTATGTTGCGGAGCAGGGAGGTGGTGACAGCAGCAAGTCCCACCTTCTGATACATATACATATATATGTATATGTATATGTATATGTATATGTATATGTATATGTATGTATATTCATTATATTGCAGAATAAAGGACCCTCAAACTTTGCCTACAGAACATTCATGCATTCATTTTGTAAGCACCTAGGGACTTCACAGATGGTGCAATAGATGTAAGGAGGGGCAGAGCATAGTGACACAATCCCATTCCACTCCTCTACCCTGAATGCATGATCACTGTATGTGCAGCATTCGTCTGCACACAGCTATACATTCAAAAGTGGAAGATCCTATTCAGCCAGAAGCAGAGAGTGTGGGGGGTTTTTTTTGGGGGGGGAGGATAATATTAAATAATTTTAAATATATTCCAATTAGCAAAAAATAAAAAATAAAAATAAAATTAAAAGAAGATGTTGAGAAGACTACTTTTAATGAATTTGGTTAATGTAGTTTAAAAAATGTTGGTCTATTTTTGAAACTAATTTCCATGCAGATTAGTTTAGAAAAGCAAATGTGGGTCTGCAAACTTCATAGTTTATGATGCTTATTTTCAGCCACAGGTTTGTCAAAAGTGCAAAAAATGCCTTTCTTTTCTGCAAGAGGATAGTCTACAGACTTCTCTGACACGGCTTTCTAACTGTACTTAATTTGATGAAAGATTGCACCTTCTAATGCAAATCTTAATTTATTAAGCTCCTCAGTTTCCCTAATTCTTTTCATCTTCAGAAACCACTCACTTTACTGATCCTTGCTTTGCCAGCGCAAACTCTGTAACCCTTACATCTGTCGTACACATCTTTCATCTTCCTTCGCTTGTAAAAGAACATCAAGATCCATTTATCAAGAGTGGGAATCTCAGATGGCAGCTGCTGATGTCTTACTCCCACTCAAGTCAATCGATGTCATTAATCATAAGTTGGATGGGTCAAGACCATGGCGATGGGCAGCCTATAAATCAGCTTCAGCTTCAGCTATTGCAGCACGGAAAGACATTTGCTCTTCAAATATTGCACAAACTTGCAGAAATTATATGTACTGCAAAATCTTAACTGCTGTAAAAGTGAGAGATATCCAATTCTACCCTTAGCACTGTATGGTTTGATCTTTTTTTTTTTTTTTTTTTGTAAAGCACTTTGATATTTTTTTAATGAGAAAAGCAGTCCAAAATATTTATAAATAAATAAATAAATAAAGTAAGTTGGCTATTTCAGTTGCACATTAGCAGATGTTTCTGAAATGTCTTCAGAGGCAGCCTCAAATGTACCACATTGCAGTAGTCTAAGTACCTCTTACTGCAGATTTGTATCAAGCCTAAGCAAGTGTAAGTCTTCTGTTGCTCTGGGTAATAGCTACTTTCTTTTTTTCCTCAATGGAAATGCTTCGCAGGAGTGAGGAACTCGGGAGAGTTTGTGGAGCAGAAGCGGTCCCTACAGCACTCAAATGCAAAGCATGAATTCAAGCATCTCAGATCCAAAACTGCTCATCTGAAAACTAATTATGTTAATCTGAGGCAAGCAAAATATCCACCTGAGACATCTTGTCACTTCTTGGTCTTCCACTTGCAAATGAGCAATTCTCCACGATGCGATTGGGGGACTGATAAAATATGTAACAACCACTTTGTGCTGTGAGTCGACTCAGCTTTGCTGCATGAAATGATCTGTACAGGGCTGGATAAGAAACAAAGGAGATAATAAACACAGCTATGGGTTAATTACGGAGTTTGGTACAAGACTTTGATGGCCTTTTTTCTTGTGTTAGCACATATCTCTATCAGGCCCAAAAGGCTTGAAAAGGAAGCAAATGGGAAGAAAATCAATATCTCTTCTTTTTAAATACCTGGCTCTCAAACAATGCCATCTCCCTTGAAAACGGTAATCCAGAACTATCCATCATGCGACCTATACTTTCTGTTTCCTTCATTGCAACAGCCATGGGAGCAGTTGTTAAGTAACATGTTCTTTGAGCAAATTAAGCTATGCAACAATTCTTTTCTTTGAAAGACACACACTGATTCCCTCCCCGCAATTGGGTCAAGGTGTGGAGGTGCACAGATCACATGGCTGGCAATTTTGCAACATCATTGGCAACTATCAAGAGTCCCAAGGGCAAGATGGAGAGACTTGGGGTGGGGCATTTTCCCACTCTGCTGCAGGACATCAGGTGGCTCCAACCCACTTTTGCCTGAAGAGTGGGTCACAAATGCTCTAAATAAATAATATATGGGCCACCATGGATACATATGGTGCTTGTACAATGGGAAGCTGCAGTTGTTTCTTCATTTTGGGGGGGGGTGAGGGAGGGAGTTGATTGGTCAATTTGCCTTGCAGCATAGTGCACCAAAATAGGCTCAAAGTATAGGTTTTAAGATTTACTTACATACCCCTCAACTGTCCTGATAAAGGAGAACTGTCCCGAAAGGAGAATGTTAGCCGCTTTGAGACTCCTTCGGGTAGTGATAAAGTGGGATATCAAATCCAAACTACTACTCTTCTTCTTCTTCTTCTTCTTCTTCTTCTTCTTCTTCTTCTTCTTCTAAAACCACACGTTTTGGGGCACCGTGGCCTTGAAAGACACATCTTTTGGAACTGGACAAGATCGTGTCATGTGATTCACCTGGGAGCACAGCCCAGAAGATGCACAGCCTGGGTTTTGTCCTGGACATCTTGAAAGTTATGTTCTCATTGTATAATTTGCAAGTCTTGAACACTGTCATTCCGAAATGGGTTTTTGCTTGTTTGTTTGCTTGTTTGATTAGGGTGTTTCATGTTTGCCCTTCCTAATCAAAATGCCACTACAAATGTTTGGAAAGCTATTAGCATCACTGGGCATTAGAACAGATCCAGGCAGCTCCATTTTAATGCCCACATTGTTTGTTCTAAAACAAACAATTATCTCTTCACAAATGATTTATGAGGCTGTGCTCATTACTCATTTGCAAGACAATGTTTGTGACTGAGCGAGCTTAAAGTACTTTGATAAGCTAATGAATAACAATAAGCACATGAAAAGGGTGAGAGGGACGATTTCATCCGAGGAGCTGAAAGTAATATGATGTAGTTTCATCTAAGGTTATATGGTCTTATGCACACCTAGCTGCGAATAAGCCTCACCAAACACAATTCAACTTAGACCCCACCTGCACGATACATTTAAAGCAGTGTCGTGCCACTTTATTTTTTATTTTAATTTTTTTAATTGAATTTTAAAATTTAATCAACATAATCCAATAACATAAACCACATAGAGAAATAAGCATACATCCCCTTTCCCCCTCCCCTCCCCCCACCTAAAGACTTCCCTCAACTTCCCCTTCCAGTTCTTTCTAATGTTTTCTCATTCTGCATATTCTAATCATTCTGCATATTCTACTCTGCTTTCTTCCAAATTTTTTATACCAAACCGTTTAAATCCCATACTATACTTGTTTATTTCTGCATCATTCTTCAACATCGACCACATTCTATTTTACTCAAACCCTGCTAGTGAGTCTAGTTCTTTACAATAAAGTGCCATGTCACTTTAAACAGTCACAGCTTCCCCCAAAGAATCCTGGGAACTGCAGTTTGTTATGAGTGCTCAGCGATGTTAGGAGACCCTATTCCCCTCAGAGAGTCACCTGGAAGACGTATTGATTGTTGAACCACTTTATAGTTCTGTGAGGGGAACAAGGGTCTCCTAACAACCTTAGCAAACTACAGTTCCCAGGATACTTTGGAGGAAGCCATGACTGTTAAAGTGGTGTAAGAGTAGTAAAAGCTATGGTTTTCCCAGTAGTGATGTATGGAAGTGAGAGCTGGACCATAAAGAAGGCTGGTCGCTGAAGAATGAATGCTTTTGAATTATGGTGCTGGAGGAGACTCTTGAGAGTCCCATGAACTGCAAGAAGATCAAACCTCTCCATTCTTAAGGAAATCAGCCCTGAGTGCTCACTGGAAGGACAGATCCTGAAGCTGAGGCTCCAATACTTTGGCCATCTCATGAGAAGAGAAGACTCCCTGGAAAAGACCCTGATGTTGGGAAAGATGGAGGGCACAAGGAGAAGGGGACGACAGAGGACAAGATGGTTGGATAGTGTTCACGAAGCTACCAGCATGAGTTTGACCAAACTGTAGGAGGCAGTGGAAGACAGAAGTGCCTGGCGTGCTCTGCTCCAGGGGGTCACAAAGAGTCGGATACGACTAAACGACTAAACAACAAGAGTGGTTTACATATATGGTGTTATGATCTACACATAGGCTCACATTAATTCCTACAAAGAAGTGCCACTATCTTGTAGCATGTAAAGCAGCAGACAGAATTTCAGCTTCTGGGCTATTGGATGTGGTGATGACTAGCTGCTTCCACTCATTGTTCTCCCACTATAAGCTACATAACTTTTCCAAGCACCAACAGCCACGCTGCTGCTATCTTCTGTCATGTAAATGTCTGCTCACTTTTTATAGGGCAAAGATTGTCAATTCACCTAGTGTGGAAGAAATCTGCACTGTGTTTACCAAGCTGCAGCATTTTCCTTTGAAGCTGAAAGCTGAACTCGGCTAATGATTCCTCCCGAGCTGAAAATGATCCAGAAGAAGCAGAAATTTCAGAGGGTATGAAAGCTTCTGAAACTCTGTTGCTGTGCTGTCAAGCAAAGAAGGGTCTCACAATCTTACTCATGCTGAGATGCCTGATGAAATCTGTGCAGGGTGAAATCTGAATGCCACACACATGCTCTGCAATGAGATTTACAAGTACCTGCTTTTGATATTGCATTGGTGATAGTGGTGAGTTCCTGATCTGATGCATGAAAACAGATGGCGATGAAGTGCCGGCCAACAGAAAGCCAGCAGGACCAGTATAGTTGGAGGGACACAAAGATTAATTTTAGTTAACTTAGTAGCACTGTTAGCAGCAGTGGCTTGCATTCTCTATAGGCCTAACAAGCCACCAGAATCACTTTGCTCCTCCATACAACCAGACACTCCAAGTGTCCTTATTTTCCAGGGACCTTCCTGATTTAGAGAAGCTGTCCCGGTTTCTGATTTGATCCTGGAATCTCCCACTTTTCCTTAGGATGTCCCTATTTTCATTGGAGAAATGTTGTTATCCAACCCCTGAGCCGTCTGAAGGCAATCCTGTATAGGGAAGTTTTTTTTAAAAAAAAAATGTTTAATGTTTTATTATGTTTTTATAAATGTTGGAAGCTGCCCACAGTGGCTGGAGCAACCCAGTAAGATGTGTAGGGTATAAATAGTAAAATTATCATTATGGAATGGTGGGACATCCCTATTTTCTTCGGAGAAATGTTGGTGGGTATGTACAACTGTTCTCTGTAATACACTAAGGGAAATGGCAAGGAACCATATGTTTATTTCACTCCTCGTGGCTCTTGAGCCTTCATTTTGATTTATTCTTTAGTTTATGATTTTCAGGTGTCAGCCTCTGGCTTTCTTCCATCCTAAGTTGCAGCTTTAAGGGAAAGTGTAGCTCATTAAGCAACATGGAAGGCAATGGATTCATCTTCTTCACAATCTCCTTCTCACACGCCATTGCTCTAATTGCCCGAGATACATGTCTAGTTGTTATGCTCGGTGTTTATGCCCACTCTTCTTGTTTAATTTTCCTCTCCTCGCTCTGATGAGCATGAAAGTCAGGCTGAAACTGTAGCTTCTTAATCCTTTTATAAAGCAATATTAATTAAAAGAGCAGTGCAAGGAAAGAAGCATCAGACTGTCAACGAACAGGATAACTCTATGCAGTCCCTATGTTCTGGATCACACAAAAATAACTGAATACATAGAGAACTGAGGGCAAGGGTATTCTTTATCAGTTTTCCAGGCAAAATAAAGAGCTGTTACTCGGAGCTATTTTGGTACACAGTATAGACTGTTTTTGTATTGTGTGAATTAGAACAGCCTCCCCCAACCTGGTGTCCTTCAGACATTTTAGACCACAACTCCCATCAACCCTAGCTAGTCATGCTGAGTACAGCTGATGGGAGTTGCAGTCCAAAATATCTGTGCAGCACCATATTGGGGACTCTTTGAATAGAGAATTAGTCTTCAGACTGGGAAATCAAATTACCGTACTAATTCCAAGGGGTAAACTCTGCTTGGCTCAATCTAGAACTGGCTTGGTATTTATGATCTTTCTAAGAATTCTTTCCCAGCTGCTTATTTTGATGCCTGATACTGTCCTGATACTGTCCACATGTGCATTTTCATAGTGCCCCATGGGAATTGGCACACAGTTTCCACTGTCTACAATCTCTGTATTTTTGCCAGCTATGGCAGAGAAAGAGCTGGAAATTCAACTGCCAACTCACCAGAGGAAGAGAAGGTTTTTAGATCCGGGTGGGAGACAGCAACCCATAAAGCAATTTGCAAGGAACAATCAAGGCAACCAACAAATGCAAACAGAGAGCAGCCAAATCATATGAAAGGTTGTTTTGTTGGCTACACAGTTGACAGCAATCAATGGCAGCTTCCATGGGTGCAGCCAGGATTTTTGTCAGGGGGGTCAGGCCTTTTGTTGGAGGGTGGGGCAGAACCGACATGATTGGTCAGTTTGTTAAGTATTTCTATTGTTTTACTTGATGGGGGGGAGCTGCCCCCCTATCCCCCCTTGGCTACGCCCATGGCAGCTTCAGCAGATGTAAGAGGGTAACAGTCAAGATGTTCTTCTGCTTGTGTGCCAACAAAGGAGCTGGCCAGATAGACCACAGCATTTCACAGTAAGCAACCAGAGTTTCACTGAGAGTGAGAGGCTAAGCTTAAATAATTTTATATTCCAAACTGTAGAAGAACATTTGAGGTGGGGAATGATGCTCAATTCATAATGTATCTAAGCACTGCAAAGTGGACAGAGTCACAGTGTGCCAGCTCGAGTTTATTATTATTTTTGCAGGAGAGGGATTCTTGGCCAAGAGGCCCTGAGTGGAGTCCCTCTTCCTCACTCTTCTTACTGATGTCCATATGCTGGTCCTCTCTCACCCTCTGACTGCTGATCAGCACCACTACCTAGAGCAAGAGGCCAAGATGAACAGAAGCCACAGAAACAGCAGGCAGAGGAGGAGTAGGGGCTCTGGAGGTTGACTGTGGGGGCCTTGATAGAGCCAGGGACCTTAGCAGATGCTTGAAGATGCCAGCCACCAGTGCTGGCCCTGAATTCTCACTCTGAATTGAATAATTATAAAGCTGCCTTATACCAAGTCAAAATATTGGTCCATCTAGGTCAGTATTATCTACATTGACCGTCAGGGTTTGAGGTAGCAGCTTCTCCAAGACCGTGAGGACTGAACCTGGGATCTTCTTCCTTTAAAGCAGATACTCTACTACTGAACTACAGCCCTTCCTGTGAAATGTCCTCTAAAAATATTATGAATTTCAATAACATCTCTAAAAAGTTGAAATGGGCCAACCTATCAAAGTTTGACACTACACAACACACACACTATGTGTGTGTGTGTGTGTGTGTGTGTGTGTGTGTGTGTGTTGTGGTATAACAAATTTGTGATTGCAGGATTGCCTGCTTCCAACTGAGTTTCTATCTTCCCCTCATTCTCCATTAATTTTCTTGCTCACATTCCACTTTCACTAAAATACATGTACAAATAAGGATGCAAGCAAGGCAGCCAAGAGCCTCAAGGAATGACAGAGACCTTATAGGCCTCATATGATTAGTAAATGGCCAAAAATTACCCGAGGTGTTGCTGCATTTGATTAGGCAAATCTTTCTCACCAGCAAAAAGCTGTTATATATTCAAAAAGAAAAAGAAAAGTTGGAGCAATTAAGGGAATGAGGACTTCTCACATGCTCTTTTCTCAGAGTAATTAAAAACTGAGAAATTTATAGATAACTTTCCCAGCAAATTGGAGACATTAATGAGAGAACTGAGATCTACCAGATTCGAAGTTAATGTTCTTAACAGCATTGTACTAAATCAAGAAAACACACATGCAGAAGAACTAAAGTTTTAGAAAACTACTACTATTATGAAAATTAACAAGAAGTGTGATATGTGATATGATAATTTACTGGTTTTTGGTGACATTCCCTCTCTAAATTAGTTTGTGTTGGAGTCAGCATGCCATTTTTGCTGAAGGTAGTCCAGATTCAGTCTTGGAGCTGAACCTCCAAAGTTGCTCTTGAAGACATCCTCTTCAGTGAGTGCCCTGTTCTGTAATTATTTCTTTACAGGCCATGTACCTACCACCCTGCCTCAGCAGTTATGATGCATGTATCAAAATGGCTGCCATACCTAACAAAAACATGGTGGCACCCATCTGTAGGGTCCTGCAACTGAACTAAAATTCAAGCCCAACAATCTTTATTTCTACAAATAAAACAGGCACACTCAGTACCTCAGTCTAGGGACAGATCAAATCCCATCCTTTCTTTGCTGTTAGGCTATTTCCTAGCAAGCAGTGCTTCAGGTCTCTCATATAAAAACACTACTATATACCTAAGAATACAACATCATCTTTCAACTGGTCTCTGCAATAGATGTATCAATGAAGAAAAGCCAAATGTTGAACAAGAGCTACAGGCTACAGTAAATGCTCTGTGGGGCTTCATTTGGTCCATGTGCAATTTGTAAACCCCCCCCCCCTTAAGTCCAAGTACAGTGGTACCTTGAGTTACAAATGCTCCAGGTTACAGACGCTTCAGGTTACAGACCCCGCTAACCTGGAAGTAGTACCTCAGGTTAAGAACTTTACCTCAGGGTGAGAACAGTAATTGTGCGGCGGCAGCAGCGTGAGGCCCCATTAACTAAAGTGGTGCATCAGGTTAAGAATGTTTTCAGGTTAAGAACGGACCTCCGGAATGAATTAAGTCCTTAACCGGAGGTACCACTGTATACCAATCACACAAGGTCCTCCAGACCTCTCTCTCTGGTCCTTGGTACTCACCCCAGGCCCTGCACTCCACCAACATGTGGGCCTCCAATGGCTGCCCAAAAGAGAATGTGACCTGCAGGCTGAAATAGGTTCCCCATCCCTGCTGTAAACTAATAGAGAAATTGGTAAAATAAAGAAATTAGCAAGATAAAGCAGCTGACTGAATTGAATAAATGGAACTAGAAATTCTCTGAGTGTAAATCTTTATGTAGTTAAAACATGCACCACTTAAGTCAAAGAGGGACCGGGGGAAGGAACCCCAGGTTTGCAGACATACAAAAACATTTTTAAAGTCAAAAAACCTAAGTGGTGTGTGGCGGGGGAGACCTCCAAAACAGCCCAATGAGGACTAAGCAAGCTCAATGGCCATGGGATGCTGACTGACTGTTAAAAATAGTGGAGCGTTCTGGAAAAGGATGTGCGCTGGCCGGCTGAAACTTTGTACAGGAGTGCAATGCTCCATTTTGCAAGATTTTGTTTCCGGGCCCACTTGGCTTTAAGTGAATTTGGAGCTGCATGTTGATTGAAAGAACAGATGTGCTGGGCTATCAGTAGGGACATTTATTTGGAACACATGGGGAAAGTGAAAAATAGTACCCCTTCTGCCAGATGCTGATATTAAACAGGACAGGGGGAATCAATTTGACTGTGGCTGCATACATATAATACATTTAAAGTGCATGGCTTCACCCTAGAGAATCTCAGGAATGGTAGTATGCCCCTCAGAGAGCTACAATACCCAGCACCCTTAATTAACTACAGTTCCCAGGATTCTTTGTGCTTTAAAAGTATGGTGTACACACGGCACTTGATATGAAGAAGAAGAGGAGTTTGGATTTGATATCCCGCTTTATCACTACCCTAAGGAGTCTCAAAGCGGTTAACAATCTCCTTTCCCTTCCTCCCCCACAACAAAACACTCTGTGAGGTGAGTGAGGCTGAGAGACTTCAGAGAAGTGTGAGTAGCCCAAGGTCACCCAGCAGCTGCATGTGGAGGAGCAGAGACGCAAACCTGGTTCACCAGATTACGAATCCACCACTCTTAACCACTACACCATACTGGCTCTGATATAAAGCAGTAGTGGCTTGTGGGAGGGACAGGGTGGAGGCAATGGTGTTCTCTCGGTTGTGGTAGCACTGGACAGACAGAGTGGCTGGGGAAACACAGCTAGGGCGATAGATAATAAAATGATGGTGATGACATCTGGACCAGGTTGGCATGGGGTGAGGGAGGTTGGGGGTGCTTTAAACTACTGGCTGCACTGGAGCTCCCCTGATCTCACCACTATCTCATTCCACCCATGTCCTGATGAGCCCAACTCTGCCTCCACTCATAGGGCACCACTTCCTCTGCCCCTGAGCTACCCAGCAAGTGTCCCGGAAAAACCAGGACATCTTGTTTTTTATCGCGAGAGAAGGACGGCCATTTCGGTTGCCATGCTCTTGTGCAATTTCATGATTTCCCTCCAGAAAAAAATGCTATATTTGGGGCTGTGATCTTGTGCGGTGCCTCAAAATGCACATTTGGGGCGCCGTGCCTGAGAAGTGTTTTTTCTAGGGAAGATTGTGGTGTGAAATCACATGAGATCATGATGACCAAAATGGCTGCTGTTCCCTCGCAATTAAAAAACAGAAAAATGGTGTCCAGGAAGATTGGAGTGTGTGCTACTGTTGGCTTAAACTTAAGCAAAACAAAGCAAACAAAGGCAATAATTGAAAACTAAGACAAGGAACATTATGTATGCAAGTTTAAAAACCTAATGGATACCATTTAAGCTCTTAATGCAATAATAATAATTATTATTTTCTCTAGCAAAAGTCAAATGCAGAGACTGAGGTCTATTAACGATCTTTCAGCCTTTGTCTTACATATGGCTGGGGAAAAGCACTTATCTTTATTAACATTTCCAGGCAAAAGTGAGACGTTATTTCATTCAGAAGAAAGAGACATTTGTTTGTTTGTCTTTTGCATTCATAGCAAACTTTGGATGATACCCATATCTTGGTTTTACCTCTGACCCTGAGATGGAATGCTTCTTTGGCCTGACCTGCATTGGGAACAGAAAGTAGCTGGCAGGAAGAAACACTTTTGCCTTCATGCAGTTTTCCCACACTACAAATTACCCTGAAGCTGTGTTGGGAAGATGGGGTTATGCCCATATATATTTTTGGCAAAGAAACAATTGGCGGGGGTGGGGGGAGAAAAAGAGTTAAGCCGCTTCTTCCTCACTGTAGTTCTGATTCAGATTAGGACTTCTACAATTGCGTTTTGAAAAAGAAAACAATGTTAGGAGTTTCAACAGTGTCACATGGAGGTCTCATCTGCACTATACATCTTTTAGATACTGTTTTGCATTAACATATCACTTCAACTAGTCATGGTTTCCTTCAGAGAATCCTGGGAACTGTAGTTTGCTAAGGGTGCTGAGAGTTGTTAGGAGACCCCTATTCTCCTCACAGAGCTACAATTCACAGAGTGGTTTAACAACCAACCCCTCTTTCCCAATAAACCTTGAGTTCAAGGAGCAGGTTTTCATCTATATTTGGACACAATTGGATGCTATTTTGAATCAAAACAGTGGACTGAACCTTTAAAAATGGTCGTGGCTTTTTGACATGTAAGCCCACAACCATTTTATGACAGAATACATTCTCTTTTTAAATTTCTCTTTATTAATTTTCATACACACATATACACACATATGTACAGAAAATAAATTCTTCACGGAAAAAAAACAATAATAAGAACAACACAACTTAATTATAAGAAAACACACACACACAAAAAGACAAACATGTAAATTATTGACAGAATACATTCTCATATAATACATTCTTGTAGATAATTATCTCCTTAAAGGACTTAGCCTAAAATATTCAGACGCCTACACAGGCCCTAAACATGGCATCAAGGAGATAATTGTTACATGCCACTTATTTTCTTGTGATCACAATATCTTTTTGTGGACTTCCAGAGTGGTGGCAGTGGGCACAACCGCTCTTTGTGAGCTTGGTCTATCCTTTGAATAGGGTCACTAGTAAGCTGCTATAATTCTTTAAATTCTTTAATTTGTTCTCCTCTTCACATGATTCTGATGTCAGTGTAGTGCCACATGCTGGCATCGTTGCCTGCTCAAATGCACATCAGTCAAGGCTAAATGGACTGAACTGCAATCTGAAATCTGCTAGCAAATGATATCAAGGTAACAAATTAGAAGTGACTGCACACTAGATTGTCTAAATCATCGACCATCCTGATGTGCACACAATCTTTGGTGGGATGTCTTTATTTCCCAATATCTGCGATCTCTTCCATTAATTAAAAAAACAACCCAGTGTTGACGTTGTCAACTCTAGTTGTGCAATAATATGAGAAATCAAAACCAGTATGGTTTCTAGAAGCCACCAATAAAACAATTTAAAACAAATTGGCAGCCATATTAAATCACGGAGTAGGGGGAAATTATTTACGAATTTAGTTAGCTGCTGACTGACAGGTAATAGGATTCATTTAAGTTCATGGCAAGTTACCAGGGCAATCAGGAGCAGCATGAGCCCTCAAACCCAACTGTTAAAATACGACTGGTCAGGGGACAGCCTAAACACATGTAGAAGGGAGGGAGTCAACCTCACTGAGCTTCTCTTTTACATCTACCCTATATACCTCAAGAGTATAATACTATGCATGCTTATTGTTGTCGTTTAGTCATGTCCGACTCTTCGTGACCCCATGGACCAGAGCACGCCAGGCACTTCTGTCCTCCACTGCCTCCCGCAGTTTGGACAGACTCATGCTGGTAGCTTCACAAACACTATCCAATCATCTCGTCCTCTGTCGTCCCCTTCTCCTTGTGCCCTCCATCTTTCCCAACATCAGGGTCTTTTCCAGGGAGTCTTCTCTTCTCATGAGGTGGCCAAAGTACTGGAGCCTCAGCTTCAGGATCTGTCCTGCCAGTGAATACTCACGGCTGATTTCCTTCAGAATGGAGAGGTTTGATCTTCTTGCAGTCCATGGTACTCTCAAGAGTCTCCTCCAGCACCATAATTCAAAAGTATCAATTCTTCGGCGATCAGCCTTCTTTATAGTCCAGCTTTCACTTGCATGCTTACTCAGTAGTAAACCCCACTAAGCCCTCCTATAAGAGATGGGGACATGATGTTGCTGTTTTTTTAAAAAAAGTGCTGGTACTCTATACTGCTGAGCACCCTGAGAAATCAACTACCACTACCATCATTTTTTCACTTTCTTAAACCCTTCCTCCACCATCACAACTCCCACCTCTCCGCTACTTTTCGTTCATTTCAGTCTGGGTGTCCATAAGAGAGGAGTCTACTTTTGTCAAGTTGAAGAAGACATTAATGAGGAGGGAAAACTGAGCACACAGGGTAGATGCTTTTGACATCTGCCAAAAATACACAAGCACACACACAGAGGCTCCAGAATGCGATCTTCCTCCAACCAAGCTCTTGATCACAAGATGTCCTCCATGGAAAAAATCAAAAGTGGAGATTGGAGCTCAAGAAAACGAACACCCTCCGAGTTCCAGATGGGAGGGGGAGAGCAGGGAAGCATCTGGATAATTGCCGCTCACATTTCCTGAAAACGACTCTTGTCAACCAGAAATGCCAATCAGGGAGACAGTTTTGTGGGAGGGCATGATTCACAAAAGAACAATGCGGCAACATTGTCTTCCCACCGACCGAGAAAAGTGTGTGGGGTTGAGAAAAATAATGGTTAACATGCGAGACAACAGCAATTAATGGAAGAAGTTCAGAATTACCTTGACAGTTTTAATGTAGTGTATGTAGCTGGGTTTTTTTTATGGTAAGGGCATCAAAGTGCTATAATGTTACATATCTAGTGATTGTTGAGCAGTAACAGAATTAGAGGGGAGGTTGGGAAAACTTCCAAAAGGCATGAAGTCACACAAAACAAAATGCTTTATACTGAGTCAGGCCACAGATCCATTTAGCTCAGTTCCAGCTTGGCTGGCACTGTCTGTCTAGGCTTTCAGACAGAAGTCCTATGAGATGCTAAGAACTGAATGTAGGAACATAAGGACCTAAGAAGAGTTCTGCTGGACCAGACCAATGGCCCATCTAAGCCTAGCGTCCTGTTCTCACCGTGGCTAACCAGATACCTATGGGAAACCCACAAATGGGTTCTCATCTCAATTCATATCTTATGTGAGCAGTCCACTTTCTCTGGCCATGCCTTAAGAATAACATCAGGTTAATTCCTCTTCATCTTCCTCTTACAATTAAATTATAGATGTTCTGCATATCAGCTCTTTGCTTCCACCACAGTCAGATGTGACGATAGTATTGAAAAACTACCTTTTCTCATACATCAAAAAGCAGCTTATTTTTTTCTTTTTAAAAAAAAAGTGAGAAAGGAAGGCATCCAAGGTGCTCAAATCAGTCTTTTTGATAAAGCCTTCATCGTTTATATGCAGTTATTGTTCATAGGCTGAGCTATAACTCCTACCTGCATCAAAATTGGGTTATGTCAGGGACTGGACTGAGGACGAATGGTGGGGAATGCTCCCCACCCTCTTCCTGCACCTTCCCGAGAAGAGGAGGGCAGTATAGATTTAGAACAGTGGTTTGCCGAAGGCCATAGCTCAGAGGTTGCAGAGAGGAGAAGCTGGGAAATATTGGGAGAGCAGCAGGGAAAAGAAGCACTAGGGAAGAGAAGTGTCTCTAGAAAGTGTTCTTGACACACACCCACACCTCAAGACCAGGCGAGCCTTGAGGGTAGTAGAACAGAAAGCTCAGAGGCAGAAAGCACAGATCAGCTGGCACGGGGTGATGTAAAATAGGAGGGACTGAAGGGATGGGACTTTACTTGGAGCAACGCCATTATCTAAGAGAGACCGCATTCCTTCACCCCTCTCTGTGAATATTGAATAAACTACTTGGTAAGAACTCTTCTTGTTTTTCTGCTTCTTGGCATCCCACCGTGGGAGGGATAGGATTCCCTGAAGCCCGACAGGTTAGCAGGTCACTTCTTCAGCCTTCGGGATGTTCAGATACCTGTTAAAAGGACTGCTGCAACTAAAGCAGATAGGTTTCAGTATCATCTTCACATCTTAGGCAAGATGAACTACAACTCCCATATGTCTGCTCATTGGCTATCCCTGCAAAGTCGGGAATTGTAGTTCAGCAACATCTGGAAAGATGCTACAACAGATGCTACAAGGCAGATTCAAGGGCATCCCCTCATATGGACAATACAGTAATCTAACTAGGCTTATTTATGACTATTGATTCTAGTTTAACTTTGAGGAGGGCGGGGGCGGACATTTTATTATGTTTATTATGTTTAAAAGTTGTGAGTTGCCTTGAGAGTCTTTGCCTCAAGAGTCCAGTTGGGACAGAAGTAAATGACAGCAAATGAAAATCTTCTGAATCACCTCCTTTTTAAGACTATGAGTCCCCTGACACTAACATAACACACTGTAATAGATGGCAATGGCTATAGTATTCCAGACACATCATGTTTGTTTTGTAACCTCTGACGCCAGCTCATTACACAGTACTTGTAAGTAAACTGTGGAATCATGTCATAATTAAAAGTGGAGATGTCAGCAGGGTGAAATTTGGAGAACTTCCCTGTATTGAATGTCAATTATCCATTAGTTGTACCAGATGCCAGCACTGAGCTATTTAACATAAACATATTAGTCTTTTTCAGCTACCCAATTATTTGCACAATATATTGAAAACTAAAAGCCCCCTTTCCTAGGGCAGAAATTACAGTCCCAGGTTTAGTCCCTGGAATGTCTAGACAGGAGTGGAAGAGACCCCTGGCTGAAATTATAGAGCAGGCACCCCCAAACTCGGCCCTCCAGATGTTTTGGGACTACAATTCCCATCATTCCTGACCACTGGTCCTGTTAGCTAGGGATGATGGGAGTTGTAGTCCTGAAACATCTGGAGGGCTGAGTTTGGGGATGCCTGTTATAGAGAGTCAGTGCGGGCAGTATTGAGATAGACAGACCCATGGTCTGACTTGATATAAGGGAGCTTCTCAGGTCCCTGAATCAGTCTAAATATCCTCATCAAAACAATTCCACTGTACTTTGTAGGTCAAGGATTTTATTACCCCTGGGCTTGACAGAAGACGAAGGTCTTTAGCTGGCTTTGGGTTGGCAAGGCTGGGGGGAGGTTTTGAAGCCAGGGTGCCAATGCTGAGAAGCTTATGAAACATGCAAGAAGTCATCTTGCTAATCCTTTGCTAACCCCATTTGTTTGCTCCTTTCATCTTCACTACACATCCTCAGTCCATTTGATCTGCATATGTAGCTTCCCCCAAGATCAATGGAATTTATAGGCAGAATGACAGATGGCTGGGCAAGATTTCCTGTTTCAGTTCTCTTTTAACAAAGAGGGAGCATTCCCTCTGTGGTCCACATCTTTCTCAATGTGGTGCACACTGGGAATTCCGCCTTTGGTAGAAGAGAAATGGAGACAGGAGACACACTTATCCAGAATGAGGAGGATGTGATGAAAGCCGCTTCTCATGTATCTGTCAATTCTGCTAACATTTTGTTTCTACGAGTGGGTTGTTTTAGGTCAACTAAGAACATCTTATTGGCCTTGTGGGGGAACAAAAGCAGTATCATCACACCAGATGAGCTTCCTTGCTCTCCTCGCTTGCCCGAGTAGTCTCCACTGCAGAAGTGCTATGCTACTATTGTGTTTAAATGGTGGCTTGTCTCTTTTGCAGTGATGTGACAGGGGGAAAACCCAGCTATTTCCTGAAGACCTTTGTCTCACCCCAAGATTTCAGTGTTGGTGACTGCCTCATAACTGAATTGCACAGTTGCAAATTCTGAATAAGTTATTTCAAAACAAATCTGATGTTTTAAAGTGCACTATCTTCAGGCCCAGTGAATGACCTCAGCACTCTCCATAAGTGCACTTTAGTCTCCAGACATCTCTCTTCCTTTAATCTAAAAGAAACTCAGTTGCTCACTTGTGTTGAGGGTTGCCAGCTCAAGAGCATCCAAGACCCTGAGATTGCAAAGTCCAAACCTGAGACCTACAGGCAGGTGCATGGTGATGTCACAAGGGGGGGAGAAATCACCCAGTGAAGTCACATGGGGTGAGGCTCTGGTGATGTCATTAAGCATGGAATTGACTTGCAAAAACTGCTTCTTTCCTGCTCTTATGTAGAAAAGTGCCGAGGTTTACCAAGCCTAAGAGGAGTGCCAGATTTATGTATAGGCTAAGTAGGCTGATGCCTAGGGCCTCTAAATCTAGGGGGACTTGCCAGCCTGCCCTCTCCCCAGTGCTGCAGTCTCCCCTCTCTCACAAAATTGTAAACCCAAGACTTCATGCAAGGGCCGGGCAACTCAGGCCCAGCAACTATGAGACTCAGGGCTAGCCAGTGGGGCCCAATTTGAAGCAGTGGGGTGCAACTTGGTGTTTTTTTTGGTTTTTTTTTGTAGGGCCCCAGTTCACAGCCAGTCTGCAAAATCTTATAGATATAAATAAAATCCATCTAGATTGCCGTGGTGTGGGGGCCCCCTTAAGAGTAGCCCACGGGGCCCAATTTGGCCCAATTGCCTTAAGGTCAGCCCTGATGAGACTGTGCAGGGGTTGGACTGACAAGCCCTGCACCTTCTAGGTCCCTGGTGTCACCAGAGTACAGACTCAAGGACTTGTTATGGAAATAAAGGGGGGGCACTTATTGGAAATCAGTTTTGTCACCTCTTCCCCCCCAAACCCTGAGACAATGAGCCCAGCCACCTGTTATTCACAGTCACATAAGCACTACACTACAGCATGGTCATAAACCTGTACGTTCAACCGCTGAAAGATACACCCAATATGTAGCAATGGAAATTTATGTTACTTGTTTATGAATGAACACTATGTTTTATGAATGGACTCTGTATTTTGTGAATTATGTAAGAGCCACCAATAGGGAGCTCTAGAATCTGACAGCTAACAAATTGGGTACTACCAAATAGCGACCCCTATTGCTGAAAGCAGCCTTTAACACCCCCTGCTATGCAGATAATGGAGAAAGCTCATAAACTGTATCCCTTCTGGCATCCTGGCCAACTCTATTACGCTGGTGTAAACCCTGGTGCACCAGAAGCCCATAATAGCAGCAAATAAAATCCGCTCATATGTCAGTGATTGATAAGACTTGTCAACCAGTTCTTCCAAAGTCTTCCGAAATTATAAAGCTCCAAAATACAGGCCAAAAGAGAGCAGGTCTGGGAAGAGCAAGGCATACAATGGGCAGCACCAGTGAAAAGGCCCTGCTCCGTGTAGCTCCTGCCCTATCATTTGATAGGGTGCCCACTTGCCCTCCTTCTTGACATGGAATGCTCTCTATTGGAATCTCCAGGTCCAGTATAGAGATCACAAGAAGGGAGAGCAGGGACCTTGAAGTTCCCAACAGCTGTTAAGCAAGCAAGCAAGCAAGCAAGCAAGCAAGCAAGCAAGCAAGCACACAGGTCACCTTTGTCACAGTCAGGACGCCTATGTCCTGGCCAGGCCTGCACCCAATCTTGTTTTTGTACAATCTTGTTTGTCCTCAGTAACCAAAATTATATTATCAACATATACAAGCAGAAAAGTTGTTTTCCTTCATTTGCAAGGAATCATACAAAACAAAGTGGCACTAATAAAAAAAAGTTCCAGGGTGGCAACAGAAAGCAAACTAAAAATGCTTTTGCAGTTCATCAAAACTAGCCAGGAATATTAAGTTATAAGAAAACTGGTGCTATTAACAGTAATCCTTCTTGTTGGTTAATTGGTTCGGCAACTTCCATGCACATGACGTGTGATGCTAATTATTTCCCCCAAGAGTTAAATGATAACTAATCAGAGGCAGCTACAGTTGCAAACAGAAACAAAATATCTGTGAAAGGAAGAGGAGCAGGTTTGCTCAAGTGTATTGCAGGTAGAAATACTGTTTTAATGAAGTGAGAGCAGTAGTTTACTTGCTCGAATTAACAAATAAGAAAGTTTTGAGAATTTAAATTCTAGATTAAAATTGATTACTTAATTGAGAAAGGGGATTGTAACAAAAACACTGGGGCCTAATTTGAATAGTAGAGTGCCTGGTATCTGGTGGGCAGACCAAAGCACTCATTAGGAGAGCTATGCGATCCAGGTGAGGGTCAGATGCCTTGCTAATACCAGCTGGTATATAACAGGAAGACCCGGCCTGCCCACTTAAAGTAGTGGAAGCTTTAGTGCACTGATTTATTTCTCAGTGACACTGGGAAAGAAATAGGAAAGGGTGGGAGGAGGATATTGTGGCAACTTCCTTCAAAATTTATGAGAAGATGCCACAGGCTTCTTTCTATTTTCCTGTTTCTTCTCTGTGCCTTTGAGATATAAAGCCTCTGGGACACAACCATAGCACGCTTCTAATACAAATGAGACCATTTTCTCAGAGGATATTCTCTGCGTCCTTCACCTCCACTGGCTGATGTATGGAAGTGTTCCTGCCAGGATGGAAAGATTTAGTGGGTTAATAAGCATAAGTGACATCTTGGAATCACACAAGGACCGCTTGTCGAATGAAACAATATTGCCCAATGAACAGCTTCATTAGTCATAAAAAAAAAGGAGCTGGGCAAGGTGCCAAATTTATTGGCCTTTCAATTTGCTTCAACACAGGCACATCAAATAGCATAAAGGCTCTCTCGGCATTACAGAAGCTCTCTGCAGAAGATGCATTTCCCAGATCAAATAATATCAAACTGGATGTTGCCCTCAGTGAAATTAGTATCACTGAATCCCACTCTATCTGGGCTGAATCGAGGCTTTTAGAAGAAATGAAAGGAAATAGCATGTTATATCTTGGAATAGGTAACTTAAATTTCAGCGGAATTGGGGGGGGGGGGAGGAAATGTTTTATTTAGACAGGGCAGTGACTGACTATTTATGCCACATTCCCACCATACCACTTTAAATCATACCACTTTAAACAGTCATGGCTTCCTCCAAAGAATCCTGGGAACTGTAGTGTGTTAAGGGTGCTGAGAGTTGTTAGGAGACCCCTAAGTCCTCTCCCAGAACTACAATTTGCAGTGTTCCCTGTTAAAACTACTAATTGAATGTTAAACTGCTCTGAAGGTTGTAACCCAGTGAAGGGAATAGGGAACCTCCTAACACCTCTCAGCACCCTTCAAAAACTACAGCTCCCAGAATACTTTTTTTTGGGGGGGGGGGGGGAAGCCATGGCTCTTTTAAAGTAGTGTTGTATTGTACTTAAAACTGGAAAAATGAGAAACTGAAATTGACAGATTTACCCATCCCGACACATGTACTTCCTGCTTCTCCAACTATATGGCATGCCAATATACCTTAAGGCACACGTCAAACTGATGGGGTTTTTTTTTAATATATCCACACCATACAATCCTACACAGATCTACTAAGAAGCAAATCCTAGTATGTTCAGTGGGACTCTTAGGTTAGTGTGCATAGGGCTGCAGTGTTTGAAATGAGATAGAATCATAGAGTTGGAAGGGACCCTGAGGATCATATGGTCCAGCCCCCTGCAATGCAGGAATATGCAGGTGTTCCATATGGGGATCAAACCTGCGACTTTGACATTATCAGCTCTGCACTCTAACCAACTGAGCTATCCAGTCAGCTGCAGGTTAACTGAGTGGGTGTGAGAGAAATGACCATTTATAAAGGCCTTTATTCTTTATGGAATCACAGATGCTTTTACATTGAAGACAAAAGCTTTGCATTTTTTAAAGGCACATCCACTGAGTTACATAGAAGTCCACCAGAATGGTAAGGACACATGCTAATAATACCTTTTCATCTCACATGTACTAGTTGTGTATTTGTTAGCAAAGAATAAAAACTAGATAAGAGCTCATAGCACTGACCATCTGCTCTGCTGGAAAAATCTTCATTATATATTCTGCTATTGCTATCTGGGGAAGACCCCTATCTAAAACCCTGCAAAACTGCTGTCAGTCAGTGTGGACAATATGGGGCTAATCCAGCTTTTGCCAGCCTAGTGCCTTGCAGATGTTTTGGACTACAGTTCCCATCACCAGTGCTGGCTAATGACTTGACTTCATAAAAGGAAACTTCCCATAAGCACCTACTTAAACTCTGCAGCCATATAAATTCCTCCTTGTAGCAGATGAATGAAAGAAATAGGAATGTAAATGTCTTAACAAGTGGCTTTGATTATTTAATACGCAAATAATTTTACAGACCTGTAGCTGTAATTTCTCAGATATCATATATTAAATTATGCTTACAAGCCTATGGCCACTTAATTGGGAGCAGGCTTCATTGAACAAAATGGGACTTCTGAGTAAACATGAATAGGATTATGCAGTTCATTTATTAACGGGGGAAACTAAGCAAACAGTTGCTTAAGAAATAAAATGTTAATGCAGCAATGGTAGTTTCTATTGTACATTCTCAACAATAATATCAAGAAAGGATATGTGGCAATGTTGAGTGTTTATAGAAATGTTGTTGCACTTGGTGATTAGTTTACATACAGTAATAATCCTGAATGTAATCAGGGTACAATTCACTGTGATGCGTCTCTGCAATTACAGTATCATTAACTTCCATTAAAGTGGAAGCGCTGCCAATTTTAGAGTCAGCAATTAAAATAGCTAATGAATGTATAGGATTCACGTGATTTCCCATCTCTTGCAGTTCCAAATGAAGGAAAGATCCAGAAATGTGAACATGCAGAACATCAACGAATCCTATGAATGTACATTCGTTCCTTGGAAGTACAACGCCTTGTGATTCGAATGTTTTGGCTCTCGAACGCCCCAAACCCGGAAGTGAGTATTCAGGTTTGTGAATGTTCTTTGGAACCCGAACATCCAACGCAGCTTCTGCGGCTTCCAATTGGTTTCCAAATGTTTTGAAAGTTGAACGGACTTCCAGAAGGGATTCTGTTCGACTTCTGAGGTACAACTGTATACTGCATCCATGTCAAACTTCAAGGGTGTGTATGTGGCAGCAGCAGGGAAGGGAGTTTGCTTGTTCCCATCGTCATCTCCTATGCTTTATGGCATCTATTACCTACAGCTATGAATTATTTTTATGACACATGGTTTTAATTTGGTTCCATTTTAAGTGGCTTCCTACACTAAATTTAAGGTGGTCTTATAGATTTTGTGGGTTGTAATCAAGTTATTATGCATTTTGTAAATGAGTGTGTAATGAATAAAAAATGTAAAGGGACCCCTGACCATTAGGTCCAGTCGTGACCGACTCTGGGGTTGTGGCGCTCATCTCGCTTTATTGGCCGAGGGAGCTGGCATACAGCTTCCGGGTCATGTGGCCAGCATGACTAAGCCGCTTCTGGCGAACCAGAGCAGAGCACGGAAACGCCATTTACCTTCCTGCCAGAGTGGTACCTATTTATCTACTTGCACTTTGATGTGCTTTCAAACTGCTAGGTTGGCAGGAGCAGGGACTGAGCAACAGGATTTCACCCCGTCGCGGGGATTCGAACCGCCGACCTTCTGATCGGCAAGTCCTAGGCTCTGTGGTTTAACCCACAGCGCCACCCACATCCCTTGAGTAATGAATAAATAAACAGAAAACTTCTAGTTAGGGAGTGCAGTGGTGACTGATATAGGTGCCTTCTCCACTTTTTGGGGTGTGTGGTGAAGGGGACATACCTGTACTATTTTCTGCCCGTCTCTTTCTTTGCCCTTTTGGATATGGAAGCCATTTTGTGTTATTCCATGTATGGAGGGCGCCCTCTGCCCCCCCCAGGGGCCCACCCTGCGCACTCGCCCCAGGCAGCATGGGCATACACTCCACCACTGTTCACATGTTGGCCAGTTCAGCTTTTATTGCCTCATGTCTTACAGTTTCATTGCTTTTTTAAACGGCTGAGCTAATTTGCATGTTGCTTTTTTGTTAGATGTTAGGTAAAGGTACCCCTGCCCGTACGGGCCAGTTGTGTCCGACTCTAGGGTTGTGCGCCCATCTCACTTAAGAGGCCGGGGGCCAGCACTGTCCAGAGACACTTCCGGGTCACGTGGCCAGCGTGACGAAGCTGCTCTGGCGAGCCAGCACTAGCGCAGCACATGGAAACGCCGTTGACCTTCCCGCTATAAAGCGGTACCTATTTATCTACTTGCACTTAGGGGTGCTTTCGAACTGCTAGGTGGGCAGGAGCTGGGACCGAAAGACGGGAGCTCACCCCGCCGCGGGGATTCGAACCGCCAACCATGCGATCGGCAAGCCCTAGGCGCTGAGGTTTTACCCACAGCGCCACCCGCGTCCCACTTATGTTAGATGATTCTAAAAACCACTTACACATCTACATGTCAAGACAAGGAGTATTTCCTTGATCTATGTTCTCAAGTGTTACTTGTAATCTACAGATTACTTGTAATATACAGGTGAGATTCCCAAGTTACCACTCTGCATTTCACATCCTGCTGTGTGAGTAAGTACAATGTTCTTGAATCTGCTAAAAAAAAAATTTTTTTTAGAATAGTGAATCTCTCTAGGGCTGCAAAGGAAATTAGGGAGGCATAGCTGATTTAGTGTAATCAATAAGGAAAAGGAGACCACAGGGAACTGAAGAGGCAGGAGAGGGTTTTAGAATTAGAATTCCCTATTGACGTAATATATAATGTCTGGGTCACAATAGAGCAGTTATCAAGACTTTCCCCTCTCCTTTGCTGCAGTCCTGAAAATAATTAGCCCTTCACTATGTGGCTAGACCCAGGAATTTAGGAGACTCAAGCAGGAGTGAAACCAGGCTTTATTTCACCAGGTCAAAGACCCAGTTTGGCACCCCTCCATGCACATGTATACAGTGGTACCTCGGGTTAAGTACTTAATTCATTCCGGAGGTCCGTTCTTAACCTGAAACTGTTCCTTACCTGAAGCACCACTTTAGCTAATGGGGCCTCCTGCTGCTGCTGCGCTGCCAGAGCACAATTTCTGTTCACATCCTGAAGCAAAGTTCTTAACCTGAAGCACTATTTCTGGGTTAGCGGAGTCTGCAACCTGAAGTGTATGTAACCTGAGGTACCACTGTACACACACACAGACACACACACACACACAGGCTGGGAGCTTCATCCAGGGCAAAAAACCCCCCATGGCTAGCTCCCCAGTAGCTACGGCACTGGAGTCAAGGCACCCACAAACTCATAATACATAAAATCATACGTTGTTTTGATCCAAGAAACACTGTGAGCTAGTGATTTGGGCAAAATACCTGCTTTGCCCCACATTTTTGTTACCTATTGTGTATTTCCAATCAAGTTTTTCCACCAACATATACTAAGCGCATCTCTGGGGCATGTGGCACTCTCAGCAGTGCCCCATCTGAGGAATGTAGTTGCTGGGCAGAGATATTTGGGTTGAGGTGGTCCCTTGTGTCTAAGAGGATGGCTTGGTTGTTGTTGTTTTAATGGAAAATATCTGTTTGATTAGAGGAATGGGGGGTGTTCAACCCAGGGACGGGAGCCCTGTGGTTCTCCAAGTGTTGCTGGACTCCAGATCCCATCAGGTCCATCCAATGTTGCCAGTGGTTAAAGATTATGGGATTCGTAGTGCAACAACATCTGAAGAGTCACAGGTTCAGCCCCACACATCAATGTGTGTGCTCAAAATGGCCCTGCCCAAGCCAGTTTTGTCTCTGTGGGGGGAAAGATGGGGACCCAGTATCTTTCCACCAGGGATAGCAGTGGTAGTTTGAAGTGGACAAATGGTGGGAAAGGAAATGGTTAAGCAGCCCTTCTTCTCCCTCAGCAGCAGCTCTTGACTGCAGCCTACAAATAAAGTTTTCATGGAAAATATATATAATGAAGAACTAGGAGGATGTTCACACATTTAGTTTGGTCCTGTGTGCTCATGCAACCATATGAAATATTCATATGAAGAAGAACGTCACTCTAAACACACAGGGTTACTTTGTATAAAGCTAGAACCTTTAGATTTTATTTTACATCTTTTTTACCATGGCTGAAAATTACAGATCTAAATTTCTGTCTCTGGAAGATGCTGTAAAACTACCTGGAGAACATTTCAGTTAGCACGACATTGTGGGGTCCCAGCAAAGAAATAAACTACAAAATGTTGGAAGCTTTTTATATATATATAAAATGGATTCCTTCGAATAATAAAAATATAGGGTCTCTTCTCCATTCTCTGGAGCCTAATGAATTTGATGCATGAAACTCAACCAGCAACAAGGCTTCATATCACACCACATCTCAAGAAGGGATATAGTTATCAAAGTAACTATCACATTTCTTTATCAGCAGTGGGGTTTAAGTGCCATAATTTACTTTAATTGGTCTCACAGCATACTCTTTCAGTCCAAAAGCAACATAGGACTGTATGATTTAGGGATTGACAAACTGATGCCTGATTGGAAAAAGAACATGAAAGTGTTCCAACACAGAAATACTCATACATCAAAGACCAGCCTTAATGCATTTGAAGGCTGATGCTGTAACCAGAAAATGAGCCACTGAGAGTCTTACACACACTCTGTTTAGATTAGGCATTCCATCACACTCTCACATACCTTCAAGAGCCAGACTTCAGTGAAACTTTAATAGCTCAGCTACTATATGTCTTTTTTGAAACCAGTGTTCACTAGTTGACTAGAACAGTAAGACTTCCAGAAGGTTGGCAAAGCCAGGTTGACCAATCTCCCTTCCTTCTGCCACTAGACTCTGGCCATTAAGATGCACATTTGGCTGGCCGATAGCTATAACACACTGTAGATGTCAGTGACTGTGCTGAGGAGGGCTGCACTGAAGAGGAATGGTGGGATCCTCCCCCTGCTCCTGATCAGGATCCTGAATCTTCCCAGGAGCAGGGGAATAGTATAGATTTGGAACAGTGGTTTCCGGAGGGACATAGTTCAGAAGGCAGAAGCTGGGAAGTACTGGATGGGGGAACAGCTAGGAGGAGAAGAACTGGGAGAGAGTGAGTTAACAGACTCACTGTCACTGGAAAGCATTCATCCACCCAGCCCAAGGTCAAGAAGAGCAAATAAGGTCGCAGCACAAGGGAGGAAGTGGGTGGAACGCTTAATTGGGAGCACCTTCATTCCTAGGAAATGGATTCTTTGTTGTCTCGCTGTGACCATTAAAGTTCTAACTGGTAAGAGACCCCTTTCATTTTGTTCGGCTTATCTACTGCCAAAGGGGGGGGGGGAGGAAGTCGATTCCCTGAAGCCTGACGGTAGGGCATGGTGGTGAAGAGGAAGTGATAGCTTATGTGCAGCCTAGTAAATCTTTTCCTCTACTAGGCATTTTTCTGCCACCATTTCATCTGTAGAGAGTGTCTTTTGCACCTTGGTCCATAGAAGAAACCCCCATGACAATTAATTATTTAAATACTTATTTGAAGACGTTTTTTAAATCACAAAATACATATTTAAATGCATTTTATCCCAAATCACACAAATGGTTAATCATTTTGCTGCTTGTTTGAGCTAAAATCTCTACTGCAAAATTGGTAGAAGTGTAAAATCCAAGGTGTAATTATGCTCTGACCCATGTATCAGTCCAGAACAGGGCTGGTGACCCTCAGGTTCAAGGACCAACATACAGTCATTCAAGCTTATCTGGTCCTTGGGCATAGCTCTCCCTGCCCCTGCTTCACATTCTTCTTGAGTGTTTTTGCCTGGCTGAAATGTGTCCTTGACCTGTGATGATGCATCTTCTTCCCTGGATGGAGGGGGATCTTTCAATAAGTGTAGAAACTAGGCAACTGTACAAATTCCCTCTGGGAATTTCTGAAACTGCCTGTTGTCTTCCCCAAACACACCTGGGATTAAGAGAGAGTCTTAAGAGGTGTGTAGTGACTACACAATTTGCCTTGCACTGGTATCAGTAGCATTTGGAAGCATCTCAATCTGTTCTGGATCTGCTCTGTATTTGAATTTGATTTGTTATTCAAGTCCAAACCTGGTACGTTACATCTGAAACTCTGTTTTGCCCTCATCAATCTAATTGGGAATCTAAAAAATGGCTGCACCTTTTCTTTCTTTTCACATACATGGGCGAAACTTGCATGCTAAGGATTTCCCTCCAGAGTGGATTAAGCCTACCGAATTTCAGGCAGTTACATCCAGGTAGAGAACATTTAAGGATTGCGATTATAATCATGTTGATGACAATTACCCATCTTGCATCGTATGGTCCGAGGGCAGCTTAGAACAATTTAAAAGACATGATTCAAACAGAATTAAAACAAACGGCAGTCACAAGAAAAGAGCGAGTCCTAAATACATACACCTGAGGGGTCAAAGGTGAGGGTAAAGAGAGGTGTCTTCACATGCCACAACTGAGGGGCTGCCACCCCATAACTTCTGAGAATGGTGGAACTACCAAGGGGCCCCCCTATGCTGAGCTTAACATCCAAGCATCTAAATTTCTTCTTTTCTGCCATAACTGCTGGCAAATTGTAAGTGTAGCTTCCCCTTCTGAAGGAATGGAGCATGCTAAAAGAAAGGTGTACACATTCTCTCAGACTTTACCATTTGGGGAAGGGAAAATAGAAATAACTTTCATTCCCTCAGTTTTATTTTTTTCTGGGGGTGAGTGAAATTAGCATAAGAACTGGCAAACTAAGGAAGAAACAGCAGGGTAAGAATCCTGCCAAAGCTCACATACATAGAATGAAGGACTATCATGCTAGATGAATTTACCTTAGCTATAGTGAACAAAAGAAAACTCTCAGGTTTTTTCCTTGCTGCTCTCCCTTCCTGGAGATACCCTCTGCGAATAATAAGAAAAAGAGAGTGCTATTATTTAAAATATTTTCTGAGGGGAAAAAAGAATGAATGGGAAAGAAGGAGACCGCCCTAATTATTTAATTCCCCTGCTTACTCCCTGGTCTCACAGCCTAACTTTGGAGGGAAATGAGAACTCGTGTTTACAACACCCCTTTCCCAAATCACTGTGACTGGAGCGCCCTGGGAAAAGAATTCACTGTGATTAAAAGCTAGTCCTGTCCATAAAAACAAACTATTCCCTCCAACTTCTCTACCTTTGCCGTCTCTAGGTTTTTCACCCCAGACAGCTTGGTTTTTTGTTTCTCAGATGAAAGAAGGAAGGGGATGGTGCAGAACAACCAAGTCTGGCCATAGAGTTTGCAGCAAACAATGAGAAGCTGGACTTACTATTAAATGAAGTGTGCATTTGAACCTCCAAAGAAGCTGATCTTAAGGCCTCACATAGCTTCACAGCAATCAATGATCATTAAGTATTTTTTTGTACATCTTTGTCTGCAGAGCTGTGGTTGTGACACTGACACATAGGACATTTAATATTTTGAGCTGAAGTAGAATGTTCGGGGACAGTGCTGCTTGATTTGTAATACAGCTCTATGTTACACACGGGATACATTTGTATTCTGTAACATGAACACCACAAATTCACAGCATCTAAATATTTATCAGTGAAAGCATGGAAGTGCTCCTCTCTACAGGTACGCTCATCACAGAAATGCCCCATAATCTCTTCCTTTATTTGTTTAAACAGCAAGAGAGCCAAAAAGCACTCAGAAATAACAAAAGCAATGTTTTATGTTTCCTAGGGAAAACAATTGTTCCAGTGTAAACCAGATCCATTTATATCTGTGCACAGGAGATTGATACACAGCATTGGATATTAAGAATTAAGCTTGTGTGTGAGACAGAATGAAATATATTGCTTATATATCAGCCAGTGGATTGGGGTGTTTAGAGGAGCTGAAAACAAGGCAGCTTTTAGTATGATCAGTCACAGTATGTGCCACTCACAATTAAGGTTCACACAATATTCCCTCTAAGCCCATCCATGTGCATGTCCATGTCGTAATGAATGGAAATTGAACTGGATGAGACCCATTAGGTTCATTTTTGGAGCACACACACAAGGCAATATTATTTAAACGATCAAAATTTACAGATACAAAATGAAAGTCGTGAGCAATGAATGAGTGTGAATGGAGTCGCCTTCGTTAACCACTCAGTATTTTTAAATATTTGCAAAGTGATGACTGCATGGCTGTTGCATCATTTATTGCAAATCATTTTGAAAGAAGTCAGTAGGCGCCTATCACACACTGGTAACCATTTTCCACACCGTAATCACAACAGCATGAATTTCTGGGGAATCATTATTCTTATTCTTATTGCCTTCCACACAAGGTGCTCATAAAAACAGCGAAAAGCAGTTAAAAAATGCAAAAAATCAATAAATATGTTTGAAAAACAAAACAATAACAATACAGTCTAGAAGAGACACCCATGGCAGAGACCCAGTCATCCAGTTAAGAAAACCTGTCAGATCAAAAATGTCTTCAATTTGTTTCAGAAAGTGCAGGTAGTGGGAACTTGTCAAGTTATGATATAGGGTTTATTATTGTTTATATTATTGATTATATTTTCAATTAGATATATATGGAGGCACCAAAATCTTTTAAATGCTTAGAGCCTATAAAGGTCTTAATATGGTCCTGGTTCCACAGAGCAAGGGCAGCCACACTGAAATCTCTGCTCTGAGTTCCTGCGGAGTGGGCTTCTGATATTTTTGGAGCTTGCAGAAGAAACTGTCCCACAGTGTTCTATAAGCATATAAGGGACAAGGTGGTCTCACAAGTAACTTGGTCCTGAGCGGTATATGGCCTCATATGTTAGCATCAAGATCTTGAACTTGATCTGGTAGCAGATTGGTGGACAGAGCAGATTCTGCAAGGAAGGTGCCTGTAGTTTGCTGCCTGCAAGCATGGTGCACCAGTTGCAGTCTCCATACCAACCTCAAAGGCAGCCCCACATAGAGCACATTGCAGTAATATGAACATCAGGTTACCAATGCATGGGCAACTGTGGTCAAGCTATCTTGATCCAGGAATAACCATAGTTGTCCTATCAGGAGGAGTCAGGGGCAAGATCAACAGGTGCAATTCATTTTCCCCCTATGGGTGTCCAGACGAATGTCTGAACACTTCAACAACATGTCAGGAAAATGCACATGCTGACAAGAACCAGGATTGGCTAGGCTCCTTGCCTCAGGTAAAAAAACAACATCAGCAGCAACAACACATGGTGGGGAAAAATCCACTTCAACTACAAGAACACATGATAGAATTAAGCAGGACCTGTGTTGAGTCTCTTATTTGTTAAATGACTCACATATTCTCACAGAAAAGTTAGCTTTTTGAAATCACAAGAGACTCACAAAAAGGTTGGAACAACCTCTTGGGATTTCTGTAAAAGTGCCACTATTCTAGTAAGTGATTGGATGCACATTAGAATGACAGAATGCTTATATTTTGGAACTTTTTAATAAACTTGGTGGGCTGGGGGTTGATGGGAGAGAATTTTTGTATTTTGTATTGCAAACGTTTGTAACTTTTGTATCCTCTCCTTTGAGAAAGGATCATGAGAGCAACTTTCGAAATATTCTAATGTAGCAATAGAGCCACATAGTTGTTCTCACATCTCCTGTTTCCAGAAACACTGTCCTATGAATACAATGACACTGGCAACATGGGGCTATAGCTTCGGGCTGGCTGTCATGCCATCCTCTCCCATTGTGATAAATGGTGTGCCCGTTAGTTTTCTAAATGAACAGTTGTTGTCCCACAGATTATTTCAGCAACATGCATGCCCAGATACTGTGGGTGAACCCTGAAACAAACAATGCTACAGAAGTACATGAAATTATGGAAATCAAATACTATGAAAGCATGTGACTAAACAGGTTTTGGGAACAGTGGTTTTTCTTCCCTTCTTTCTTCTGCAGAAGATGATGGCAGGAAGAAATAAGAGAAGATAAGTGAGGTCGACAAGTTGAGGGAGAGAAAGTATATAGATCAACCCATTAAAATTCAAAGCCTAAGCATACACATCAGTTACCAATTAAAATCAAAGTTCTGATGTTGATGAGAAATATCTGCTAGTCTTTCAACTGTCTTATATCCTGTCCAAGTGGCAAAGGAAATAAAAGCCTCAGAGAAGACTAATGGGGCCTCCCATCTTCCATCTTCCAAATGAATAAATTAGTGAATTTTGCATTGGGTACACAACCCCAATGTGGAAAGTTCATTTAGGGGAACAAGATTTGCTGGACCATCAAACACAGTGCCCTGCAGTTGCAGGCACAATTTGTTATTACAGAAACAAGTTGACTAGACGGGTTGTAGTACAATGATAAAATGCACAATTTGAATGCAGAAGGGCCTAAGTTCAATCCCTGGCCCCTCCACATAGCGCTGGGAATGTTCCCTGTCTGAAACCCTCATGAGCCACTCATAGTCAATATGGACAACACTGAGCTAGTTGGACTAAGGGTCTGATGTGTTATAACACAGCTTCCTATATTCCTAGGGTTCTGAATATTCACAAAGCCTTTGTAATCCACACAATTTGTGACCCACCATGTTCAATGTTAGCCCATCAGGTGGCCTTTGTGGTTTCATAACTCCTCATTTTTATGCAGCTCAAGGTAGGCTGAAAAATCAGAATACTGAACACTGCTGGTTGGCTTGTGAGTTGCTTTGAACCTGACAGATCATAAGCTAGGCTTCTCGTTTTGTCCAAAAGTATGCTGCTGGCTCCATGGCTCCTATGAGCTGGGAAAACCCATTTTCATACCTGCAAGAGTGGTGCAATAAACACTGCATGGTACATATGAGTGGTATGCAGGGATTGGGAGAAAGCGTATCACTCAAAGTTGCTGCTGCTGCTTTTTAATCAGATTAATGGTCTGATCTTTGGCCAAAGCTGATGATCCCCTCACCCCACATATTCACATTTACAGCCTGCCTTTCTAATGAAAACATTACCTAAGGGGCTCAAAATCACTAAATGTTAATGCAACAAAATTAATGCATAAAATAAAGAACTATTTATCAATGAAGCAGTAAAATCACGATGAGGCACTAAACAGAAGAAGCCTTCAAGCCACCTAAATAGCAAAGGTGAGAGAGTCAATGTGGCATAATGGTGAAAGTGTCAGATTGAACTGGAAAGTTCCCATTTTAAATCCCCACTCAGCCATGAGGCTCACATGGTGACTTTGGACCAGTCACTATTTCAGCCTAACAAAGTGTAAACATGGTACGTTCAGAAATTCAGCCGTGGTCTTGAATAAACAGAGGCAGAAGCAGCGAAAACAATTTTTAAGAGAAATGAGAAATCGGAGGGGGGAATTACATAAAAAGCCACCCCCCTGTTTATATGGGTGAGAAGCAGACTGGAGCGTCACTCCAAGGTCTGCTCCCTAAATCCCACCCACCAGACCGCCATGGATAGGCCAAGGATTCAAGCTGGGTCTGCTTTGGACTCAAGATGCTTCACAGCAGCCGGGGGGAGGAACAAGGGCCGCAGAGGAAATGGCGATGCTCTGTGGGGCGAGGGAGCCGTCGTGCCGGGGTGCAACCGCTGCCCACCCTTGACCCAGGTAAGGGGCCATTTTTAAGAGAAGTGAGAAATCGGAGGGAGAAATCACATTTTAAAAAAAAATAATCCCACAGTATTACAAATAATATTTATTGCTGGAATAAAGCATGATGTGCCTGGGGTCATGATACAGGCATAAAACCAAGCTATTCTGAAGCCGGGTATAAACTCTGAGGAAGCTGCAACCCTAAAGGAGCAGTTTGGTCCAAGAGGAGGGGATGGGATGGGATGAGATGGGCATGTTGGTTTGTACTAACCAGCCACCTCTTGGGCTGGAGGTTTCAGGGTTTAACAAGAAATGAGATCAAAGCCTTCACACTGATATGGTTGTTTATAAGAGAGCAAGCTGGCTTCTTCTATGTGTAATGCACCAAATTGATTCCATGATTCAATACAGTTTGCATATTGATCACCATCCTAGAAGGATGTTCTCATTAACTAAATGCTTCAGGCCATGCCGTCATTGCCTTCCTGTGTGATGGAGAATGCTGGAAAGTGTACAGTTATGCCACAAATACCTGCACCCCTACCACTGGCAAAAGAAGCACGTCAACCTAGCTTTCATTTATCAAGGTGAGCATCTGCCTTCATTATCCTCAATGCAAAGGCCTAGGCTGCTGCCCAACTTTGCTAATAAATCTGCATCTAGTGCTAGTTAATGAGGATTTTTCAATAAAGAAAGGTTTTAGATAACATGACAAATTCCCTATGCTTTATCCTTTTGGGGGTGTTGGGTGATGGCTTTTGATGCATCTTGTATATGATATAGAGGATATATAGACCGTTCTAGTTCTGCAGAACCAAAGAGCTAGTGTGAGAGCTTTCAAGTTCTGCAGAACTCAAGATTGTGCTGGATGGTAAACAAAGTGAGTTGAGTCAGGTGGGATTGGCTGGTGATGAAACTGTACTTGCATCTCTTAGGAGTATTAAGATAGAGTGTAAGAGGAGATACTAGGCATTCAACTGAAACTCTGTTAGCTGCTGTGCAGGATGCATCCATGTGTCCTGGGGAAAGAGAAGCATACAATCGCCGAGTCCTATTTTTTTGTGTTTCCAAGCCAGGTGCCATTTTTAGAAGAATGCCTACTGAAGATTCATGACCGTCCATCCACCCAAGGCTGGCTCAACCAAGAGGCAAGATGAAATGACTGCTTCAGGCAGCAGGATCCACCGGGGCACAAGAACCCAATGTCAACCTTTCTTTCTCCCCTTGTTCCTGGTGTAGCTCTTTTCTCACCCCTTCTTCCCTGGTGGGTAGGAGTACACCAATTTGGGGGTCTGCCTCAGGCAGCAAAATGTCTTGGGCCAGTCCTGCATCTACTCACAATCCCGGACCTGCTTCTTGGAGGGAGCAAATGGGGCAACTCCATCAAGAACAGATGAAATTCCAGTTTCTGGGTCAGCTACACTCCCCACAGTGACTTGGTCTTCAGTTTTATTTTGTACTTCATGAGATGCAAGAATGGAAACATTGTCTTGGTTAATTAGACAGAAGAACACAATGGAATGCAGGAAGCTGCCTTATTCTGAGTCAGACCATTGATCCATCTAGCTCAGTATTGTCCACACTAATTGGCTGTGACTTTCCATGAATTCAGGCAGGGTACAGCCCTGTAGATGCCAGAGTTTGAACCTCGGACCTTCTGCACACAAAGCAGATTCTCTGCCTCTAAGTTATGGCTTCTTCCCCTATTGGACCCAGAGTTGCTGAACAGGGTGTTTGGAGAGAAAATAGATTGACTTTATTGTTGACACAAGCTATTTCACAGTTGGCTTACGTAAGCAAAGCTCTAAAGGGGATGGCAATGTTTTCCTCTTTGAAAGACTTCCATAACCTTTAAGACAGCAGAATGTCTTCTTCCTAAACCACACTTATCTTCCCAGCTATGCACTTTTAAGTACGGCGTGCAGCCTTTTCATCATCATTTAAGAAGAAGCAAAACATATTATTTAATAATTCTACCCCACTTCTCTCTAAAGTCTTAAATGATGGTTATGGGCATAAATACTTCATAATGGGAAGTTATGACTAAAGCCATAAATGAATACCTCCTGCTTTGCCCTGAGAAAGAAAGACAATAAAATGGCTTTTAGAAGTCTAAACTTTTAATGGCATTTTACTTGTGAAACAAAAGAAACCCTGGTTATATATTCCAGAGAGAGTCTCATTCTAATGACTTCTAATCTCTTTATAAAGCCTTTTTCTATAGCGGTGTAATTTGCATAATTGTTACCCTATGTAGAATAAAAGATTGTGCTACCTGCTGAGTTCTTTGCTCTCCAATGAGTGCAAGCAATGAGCTACCATGCACATTCAGAACAGTTGAGAGGTACAGCCCTGTTGGGGATGCCACCACTGCTTGGTGAGATGGTGAGGAGTTGAATGCAGAAATCAGGGACACACCACCAAAATTTCTTTGACCATGACTCCCACCAGGCCCAGGTAGCAGGGCTAAATGCCATGAATGACGGGAGTTGTTGCAATCCAACAACATCTGGAGACCACCATATGAGCTACCCCTAGAATAAATTATCTCATGAAGGGAGGTTTCATGAGATGTATTCACCACACAATCCTTCGTATGAATGAGCATTGTAGCTCATGATTACTCTGAACATGTAGATCAGGGCTGGATCTAGACACATCAAAAAAGCGTTTCAGGAAAATGCATTGTAAACTTCATAATGGGAAATCACATTAGCGAAAGACGGGGCTCCACAGCACCATCTGGTGCCAGTGTCATAACGCATATAAAACACTTTTTCTTTTCTAATACAGCCGAGTCCCAGGTCTTAATCCTTACTCAGGGCTAGATTGTCAGCTATAACTTTTTGGTCCTTGTTGAGTTGGATTTTTCCAGGTTTGAGCCTGGGTGCGATGCCACCTTTGTAGGCCATAATTTTGAAGCTCGATTTGTAAGAACCCCAGTTTTTAACAGTTGTCTCGGGGTTAGTTTAAAGGCCTTTTCAGATCCTCCTCACATTAGTGCTTAAGTAGCACCAAAGAAAACTAACCCAGCTGCAGTAGTGCAATATTTTGATGGTAGCAATGGATTCACATTGAACTCAGAGCTTTAGGAACCTAGGAAGCTGTCTTATTCCAAATCGGACATGACCCATCTAGTTGAAGGTTGTTGACACTGCCTTTCCATGGTTTCAGACAGGAATCTTTACCAGCCTGACTTGGAGATATGGGGAATTGAAGCTGGAAACTTCGACATGCAAAATGTGTGCTGTATCATGAGACTGTGGGCCAGCCATGAAAAAGATTGGAGTGATGGTGATACAAAGGACTCTAGTAATTTAGGTTGCAATCCTATACTCACACTTGCCGGGGGCTTACTTCTGAGTAGACCAAAACAGGATCATGCTGCAACATAAAAAACCATCCAAAACCCTCTCCCACATCGCTTCTTACCCCACTGTTCTCCAGACCAGTCTTGTACAAACAAAACAAAATAAAGATCTGCTATTTTACTACCAAAGGAGTAAAATCTGTTCCAATTCAATTATAGCACTTACATCAATGATTGCCAATACAGGAAACTGTAGTCTTAGACTAAATAAATGTCATGCTATTTGACTTATTCAATTACACAAATACAGCTACCAAGTTCAAATTGACAGTTACCTTGTATGGTTTACAGTTTTAATGAAATAACAGTTTGGTAAAAATTTCAGGACATATGAAATGTGAAATATATGTGTTCACAGCAGGCACCTGACTGGTTCTTCCTGTATAAGGCTCATTAAAAAAACATTGAAAGCAAAGCAAATCTAGAAGAGGCAGCTTTCAGGAGAAGCATCAGGTAGTATTGTGCTGGCCATATATTTTCCAAGAACTGCACAAATGACTCCCCATGCTTTTGAGAAGGATTCAACATCCTTTTGTTTTATATCTGTGTACCATGAAGCAGATGTTCAGGCAAGCCATAAATTTCAAGGCAAGAGTATGCCAGGATAGGCTGGATGACTGGCTCATTGGGATCCACAGCATCCTTTCAAAATTAAATATTTCCACATCACCCAGCAAGCTAAATCAGAAACTTCCAGTTCACAATGTTAGCCACAACAGCACATTATACCAGCTCTAAAATTTCATTTTTGTTAGGAGATACCAGAAAATGTTCCAATTATGTATTGGCTATTCAGGAGCGCTAGTTCTAGATCATTTGTTTCCAAACTCCTCGCCCCTGCCCAAGAACCACTGGAAATTCCTGCAGGTCTTGGCCAATCACTTGATTTCTCTACCTGCTGTAGCAACTGCGCTGTGCTGGATGCTGTAATTATTATTAAATTGTATTTTTATGGCTTCTTTTATTTCTTATATATTGTCTTATTTTTTACTGTATTATAATTTGAATTCCATTGATTTAGACAGTCAGTTAGGAAAGTGTTGTGCGGCCCAGGTTTTTGAGGAATACTGCCATTTGCTTATGTTAACTGGGTTGCTTTGGTTGCTGTTATAATTAAAAGAAAAAGAAGTTAGTTGCCTTGTGGCTCCATTGTATTGGCTGGCAGGCTAAATACCATATTGGCCTGAATATAAGCCGCACCCAAATATAAGCCGCACCTTTAAAATTCAAGGGGGGCGGAGAGAGAGAGAGAGAGAGAGAGAGAGAGAGAGAGACTATATCTGAATATAAGGCGGTCCCTTAAAATTCCTCAGGCACTCACACCCGTTCTGTTTTACCATATGTCAGTTTCAGCAGCGATATCGTAAAAGCCAATTTTTGTAAGGTCACGAATTTAAGCCGCACTTTAACTTCTCATGTTCGGAATTTGGGGAGGAAAAAGTGAGGCATATTCAGGCCAATACGGTATATAAATATTCATGTTCACTGTTTATACAGCCATGCATGCACCTATGAGAAGTATACATGCAGGTCCTACATAATCAACTAACTGTTACTGTTTAAAAGAATGCCACTCTCCTTATAGCCAACTTTCAGTTTCATTCATTCTCCTGGAAAACATTGCTCAAAGTCCAAACGTTTTGCATTCAGATGCATTACAATGCCATTTCAATGGGACAGATTAACTGTCCCCCCCCTCTTTTTTTACTAATTTCCTGCCTCTTTATGGAGAGCCTCTATCTATGGAAAGGAAATACGTTTTGGTTGTCCACTAGTAAATAAAGGTTAAAATGGCTGATAATACAAACTCAGATGATTCAATTGAGCGCACAAATGAATGCAACATTAAGGCCGCTCATTTCCGTACCAGATGTGGTCTGCCAACAAACTTATCTACAAGGGCAAATTTGCTTGTCACCAGCCAGAAAACAGAGTCCACTAATGTTTCTGCTTATCACTAATCAGAAGACAAACTCTGTTAGGGCTCCACATATTAGTCTTATTATATGACTGTATATTTAGGTGGCTATATACACTCTACATGGGACAGCGCTTTGTGTGATGACATCCTCTGTCTGAAGGACTCTCCAGCCTGAAGACAGTTTAAGGTTAACGAACAAGTAGAAGCAGGTGGGGACTTGAAGTTGTCCACTAACACACAGGTGACCTGATCATAGTCTTCCCCACTAAGGCGAGGCCTGTTGCACTTTTATTTACGCTATAGCAATTGTTTCTTAATTTGCATGTATATGTATAAATTAGCACATGCAAATTTTGTGCACTTGTATACCCACTTTGGTCTTATTTTGGCGATGTGTTAAATGAGCACCCTACTGTGCATTCATACACACACACACACACACACACACACACACACACACAGTGGACCCTTGGGTTACATTATCTTTAGGTAATGTAACTTTCAGGTTGTATACTTCTAGGTTTCGCTGCATGCGCATGCACAGAAGCGTTCTGTGCTCTTCAGTCATGCGCAGAAGCACTCTATCGCGCCACGCACATGCAGAGAAGCAGCGCCTCATGTTGCAGACTTTTCGCGGTACGTACGGATCCCCGGAACGAATTAAGTTTTTATCCAGAGGGTCCACTGTACCTTTATTGCAAAACAATTTACATAAAAAAACAACACAAACAGACCATTACCATACCCACATAACAACTAGACACTAACTAACAACATATCATTTAACATCACACACACTTTTGACTTCCGATGCACCTCATTGTACTTTTTACACATTATTGGTCTATATGCACTTCTTTGGTTTTCCCCCCTGTTACATATCAAGAGAGATTTTTGCTTTTATAATTTCCTTGATATTCAAAATTCAGTCTAGATCTGTCAGGAGATTTGCGTTGTCTCAGTACTTTTTTAGATATTATTTAAATATTGTCCAATCTTTACTCACTTTCTGATTTGAGTTTCCTCTTATTCTCCCAGTCATTTTTGCAAGTTCTAAATATTCTATCATCTTCATTTGCCAGTCATTTTTTGTGGGGTCGAGTCACCTTTCCAGTTTTTTGCTGTTAAAATGCTAGCCACTGTGGTTGTGTACATAAAGGTTCTAAAGGTTTTTTTGTATTTTGATGGACATAATGCCTAACAGAAAGGCTTCTGGGTTGTTTTTTGAAAGATCTTTTTGAGATTTTAAAGATCTTTTTGAGTTTGTTATATATTATGTCCCAGAATTCTCGTATCTTCACATAGTCTCACCACATGTGCATGAAAGTACCTACCCCTTTTTTTGCATCTCCAGCAAATGTTTGGGTGTGTGTTTTTTTTACATCTTGGCCAGTTTGGCCGGGGTCAGATACAATCAGTAAAACATTTTCATCACATTTTCTTTCAAGTTATAACATGCGGTGAACTTTATATCTTCTCTCCAGAGCCTTTCCCATTCATTTATATAGATATTATGTCCAAAATCCTGGGCCCAATGGACCATAATCGATTTTACCTCTACTTCCTTGACTTCCCGGTCAAGGAGGAGATAATACATCTTATAGATATTTCCCCTTCGGCTGGATTAAATTTTCCTCTAGTTTTGATATTTCTCCGGTGGACTCTTTTTGTTCGTCTTTACTTAATCTTTCATTAAGTTGGACATATTGGAGCCAATCCGACAGACATATACGAATATCCTCAAAATCCTTTAATCTCAATTTGTTATTTTTTCCCTTTAATAACATTTTATATGTTACTGTGCATTCTTCACATCCAACTCAACAAGCAATCCACACCCAGGACAAAATTATAGCTGTTTCCTTTCTGAAGGGAGATGAGTAATAATAGTTGAAACAAAAAGGTCATACCATCGTTACATCCCAGATGTGGAAGTTCAGGTTCAGGAGCTGACAATGCAAGCTCAAAACATGGTATCAAATGTGGCTCCCTCGATGAATGCACAGAAGCTAGGTATAAACTCGCAGCACATGAACAAGTTGTGTACAAATGTAGACAAATTGAATGATATTTGGAATTCGTTTTTACAAACACTGTACAGTATTGGGTTAAGTTTAGGTCGTCTACAATAACAATCATATAATGTGTGTGCGTATTGTCTGTTTGCATTTCTTAGTGCAGAAATTATTGATCTGATGTGTAGAGATCTTTCCTATTCTAATTAATTCAAGAGGGTTCTGTGTGAAAGAAGCAAGCAAAAGGTTTGTGATGTTTGGGTTATTCCTTCAGAGAAGCCGAGTACAGCTGGCTTAAACTGGTTCTGTTTTGTCTTCTGCCAAGGTCATGCTGACTATAATAAGAGGCCAGAAGGAGCCTGGGTTTCCCTTTCTCTCTCTTTCTTTCTTTCTTTCTTTCTTTCCATCTGGTGTGGTGTTCTGTCCATAGTATTAAGGTTTAGTCTTATAATAAGTTACTGTAAATTTAGGTTAAGTGTGCTGCAACTGGATTTCTTATGTATTGTGCCAATCCTGAATGTATTGGATTTGTGACCATTATGCTCATTTGCCTTCAGTAGCAGTAAAGCTCTGCTGGGTGAAATATAATTGCCTCTGGTCTATTTGGGGGGAATCCTGCACCGCGTTTAAGTTGTTGCTCTGCTAACTATACATCGGAGTTCTGCTCTGGATCAATATTGAGTAGAATTTCATGACATGTATATGTACGTGTAAATATATTATATGGCCATTATTTCTTCTCTCTTTTCATGTCTTATTTTACCTTGTGCACTGATGATTTCATACTTTCATACATACATACATACATACATACATACAGTGGTATCTCAGGTTAAGTACTTAATTCGTTCCGGAGATCCGTAATTAACCTGAAACTGTTCTTAACCTGAAGCACCATTTTAGCTAATGGGGCCTTCCGCTGCTGCTGCGCCACCAGAGCAGGATTTCTGTTCCCATCCTGAAGCAAAGTTCTTAACCTGAAGCACTATTTCTGGGTTAGCAGAGTCTTTAACCTGAAGCGTATGTAACCTGAAGCATATGAAGCATATGTAACCTGAGGTACATACATACACATACATAAACACACACACAGAGAGAGAGAGAGAGAGAGAGAGAGAGAGAGAGAGAGAGAGAGAGAGTATCAACAGTTGAAATTGATTGACTAAATGCATGGAATCCCTACAGGGATCTGTCTGGCCCCTGAGAGAAGAAGAGGTTGGATTAGATTGGCCATTGGCTTAATCCAGCAGGAGTTTCTTAGGTTCTTATTACAGCTTCAAACTCTCTCTGGCATTCCAAGGATATTGAGGGTGGGAGGGAAATGCCACAGGGCCGGGTAGAATAATATAAAAGGAAGATTAAAAACAATGAGAAGAAAGCAAATAAAATCCCCAGCAAGCAAAAATGCTCCTGCTGCTGCAGAGCTGCAACTATTCCCAGCATGTTCTTATGGTAGCAATATTAGAGCTAACAAATATCCTTCTGCTTATCAGCTGTCAAAACAAATCAGAAACAAAAAACTAATCAAGCAACAACTTCTGCGCATTCCTACATGCATTTCCTTTCATTCTTGAAAGCAGTAAATTCATGCGCTGAAGCATACACATCAGAGAAG
Organism: Podarcis pityusensis; assembly: GCF_964106645.2. NCBI lineage: Eukaryota > Metazoa > Chordata > Lepidosauria > Squamata > Lacertidae > Podarcis > Podarcis pityusensis. The sequence goes on from NC_138037.1 coordinate 29,340,895, forward strand.
GGGGAAATCTCGCTATCTTTGCCATCTGAAGAACAGGGGCCCTGGCGCAGGACCAGTTGAGCTTGCGAAAGTCATTGTATTTTTATTTACTTATTTATTAAATGATACTTATATATTGCTGTTTCATTAAAAGCATCCAAGTGATTTACAAGAAAAATGCATAAAATTGCACAGTACAAACTATCTATTTATTTATTTATTTATCTATCGATGTATCTCGGTTATCTTATTTTATGGATTGGGTTTTCAGCAGTTTGCTTGCTTTGCGGCATTAACCTTGAAGAATTCTCGTAAAGGCATTAATTAAAATGGCATACATTTGCAATCATTTAGATGAATTCCCATGCAGAGGTGAAGAGATCAATTATGGGGAACTGCTGGGTTCGTTCTTTATTGGAGCATTCTTTTGTATTTTCTCACTACAGAACCATAATCTTCAAAAAATTGTTATTGATTGTGCCAGAAAAGAAGTCATTGTTATTCAAACAGAGCTTCCTTCAGGTCTCTAAATCAAATACCTCTTTGCTGTGTCTTCATATCAAGAACGGCTATCTAAGACATGATACTTTCAAGTTGCAATAGAAAAGTGAGTTTGACTTGATTTGTATTGGGTTTCTAATATTCCCAACACAGAGAGGAGGCAGGGCTCAGTTGTAGAAGTTACAGACGGGAATTTCCTCCCCTGCATATTATAGAGTAAACACAGGCACCAAAACTCTAAATCATCCTTTGTTTCATCAGTGATAAAAATGGTGGATGTTTTAAAGGCCAGAGGCACAAGTACCGCATGATTAGAGGCCTTAAAATCAATGACATATTTGCCAAGAATGCCAATAGATGTTTTTTATTCATGTGGCATTAAGGCAATATATCAGTGTTACTTCATTTAAGTTAGTTCTTTTACTTGCTGGATCTAAAGAGCTGTTTGGGAGCTCACACAAAAATTTTGTCCTAGAACAGTGGAACTCTGCTGTTAGTTCACTGTGGAGGAAGAAAGAAATGTCTAAGAGAGGGGAACTGGAAGGAGTAGCCAAAGTCTTTGTTTAATTCAAAAATATTAAATTATTATATTATTACATACATACCAGCCCATCAATTTTATGGAAAAGTTGGTATTTTTTGTAGCGTTTTGGAACAACAAGTTCAATGATAATGCCCAGTCTTATACTGCTTTCAACTTTCTGTAACAGTATTTCTTTATGTTCTTTATCTTTGGTATATTTTGTTTACTGATAAAATAAAATAAAACTATATTAAAATAACATAATGTGTTTTCCTTTTCATCCTTCCTCTTCTCCTCACCATTTCCCCCTTCCTTGATTATGTGAGTGTTGTTAAAAGTGGGCTCATGATTATATTTGTTGGGTTGATCGTTTCATTGGGTTGATTATAGAATAAATCTTCATGGATGTGCATTATTGTTGTTGTTGAGTCGTTTAGTCGTGTCCGACTCTTCGTGACCCCATGGACCAGAGCACGCCAGGCACTTCTGTCTTCCACTGCCTCCTGCAGTTTGGTCAAATTCATGCTGGTAGCTTCAAGAACACTATCCAACCATCTCGTCCTCTGTCGTCCCCTTCTTCTTGTGCCCTCCATCTTTCCCAACATCAGGGTCTTTTCTCTTCTCATGAGGTGGCCAAAGTATTGGAGCCTCAGCTTCACGATCTGTCCTTCCAGTGAGCACTCAGGGCTGATTTCCTTAAGAATGGAGAGGTTTGATCTCCATTGTGCATTGATGTGCATTGGGGAGGTATAAAAAGATATGCTTTTATTTATGTTGTGATTTGAAGAAATTTAATTTCAATTTTACTAACAATAGATCCACAGTTGCGCTTAAATTTCTTCAACATATTTTTGGACAGGGAAGTTAGACAAGCTATTTTGCTAAATATTCTCTAGGATGGGGAAACTGAAAAACACAAGGAAGGAAGGAAATGGTAAAAAATGTTAACAGAACATTTTCTGAGAAATTTCAGTTCAGCTCTGGAATATTCACCCCTTGGACACAATGAAGGAAAGTCAGCCGACAGCACTTTTCTTATATTGACTTGAGGTTCAAGTCTTATATAACAGAAACTACATTATTTGGACTTCTCCATTTTCCAGTCTGTAAGCCAGTCATTTCTAGCTGAGGACACATGAAAGCATCAGCGTGGTTGTCTCACACACTCAAAGCTCCATCTTCCTGCTAAAAGCTCTGGCATATTTAATTTTTACGTGTTGATCCAGGCCAAAAAAACGACTTCCATAATAGCTTGTTGTGGTGAATGAAATAATTTATGCTTGTCTTGTTCTTTAAATTCACACCCAGCGTTAAGTGATTGTAAGTGCTGCGCTTTCTCAGTGTCACACTGACTTTCAGGACGGATGCCTGTGTGTTATGAGCAGCCAAGAAAATGAGCTGGAATAGCTGGTGTTCATCCTTCACAGTTCCCTAGAGGCCTGCTGAACACTACCTCATCGGCTAGGGCTAATGGTTGAATTACCTAACCCCTATTCAAATGTCCAGTGCTAAATGCATTTGAGGGAGAATGGGGGCCATGGCTGCTTGCTTCATCCCTTCTGTTGCAGTCCCAGCGTTCAACTCCATTACCCACACCAAAGATATGTGGGGGGAAGACTTCTCTACATGCATAGGCTTCCATAGGCAATCTAGAACTCCTGATCATGCAGGGTTCTAAACCAGGCGGTAAATTTATTTGAGTACATCAGGCTCCCTAGTGCAGTCCTCCTCCTCCAGAGCATGGAGGGTTACAGGACCAAGCAATGGGAAGGATGTAATTTCGGAGAGCACATTCTCACACCCTCTTCCCTCCAACAATGGTAATTGCAGGGAAGGCTAATGCCTGTGGAGGGCTTCAGGGAAATCAGCACACAGTCAAGGGGTGGAAGAGTTTTAGGAACCCTCCAGATGATGTATTTATTGAGCATTCAAATCTGATTTGCTTGCACAAAGCTTCCATGGAAGTTAGAATATGGCTGCATTCACACAGCAGTTTATTCCATTTTCCTGACGTTTCCCTAGCTGTTAATTTCTTTATTTTTGACATATTTTATTTATGATTTTCAGTTTTATACATTTCAATAATTTTACAGCCATTTTAACATTTCAAAACTTGACTTCCTTCCCCTTCTTTCTGCCGTTCCTTAAATTTTTAATATTTTCTGCATATTCAAATTAACTTAATTTGTTCATTTATTCATCTACAGTGGTGCCTCGCAAGACGAAAAGAATCGGTTCCGAGAGTCTCTTCGTCTTGCGGGTTTTTTCGTCTTGCGAAGCAAGCCCATTAGAGGTTTAGCAGCTTAGCGCTACAGTATTAGCGGCTTAGCCGGCTTAAAGATCAGCTGATAAGCGGCTTAGCATCAGCTGTTAAGCGGCTTAAAGATCAGCTGATAAGCGGCTTAGCATCAGCTGTTAAGCGGCTTAAAGATCAGTTGATAAGCGGCTTAGCCATCAGCTGATAAGCGGTTTAGCGGCTTGGGAAAAAGGGGGGGGGGGAGGAAAAAAACCCTGCAGGAACTCGCAAGACATTTTCGTCTTGTGAAGCAAGCACATAGGAAATTCATTTTGCGAAGCACCTCCAAAACGGAAAACCCTTTCGTCTAGCGGGTTTTCCGTCTTGCGAGGCATTCGTCTTGCGGGGCACCACTGTACTTCAACACAACTGCAGGTTATTACAATAATCCTGCCAATGTTCTTATCTGTTTACAGTTTGTTTGTAAATATTCAATAAACCATTTCCATTCTTTTATAAAAAGTTTGTTATCTTGCTTTCTTATTTTTCCGGTAAGTTTTGCCATTTCTGCATATTCCATAAGTTTTTGCATACATTCTTCTTTTGCTGGGACTTCTTCTAGCTGTTAGTTTCCAGCAACCTTCTACTAGCTTTGCCTCCACTCCAGCCTTGCCTCCAGCATGGCCTCCAACATCTGACCAGAACACAACAGTTCCATATATATTATATAAAGCTGCTTCTCACACACAGCTTCCCAAGTGCTCATCACAAATCCTACCCATGCAAGTGAATTTCCCATTCAGGAGACTATTTCAGCAAATCACAGACTCTAATTGAGTAACGCTTTAGAAGATAGCGATAGCATAACCTATTCACAGTTGTCAGACAGCAACAGTCCAGTTAGTGGTTAATCATCTGTATGGATTCCTCAGAATACAAATACGAAGAAAACTAAACAAAAATAATAAATCTTGAATTGGAGTAAAACAAAAACATTCACAACAGGGACACTACTCATCTCTCTATATGTTCCCCATGTTCATCTCTAGCAGAAAAAATTATCTGAAAATATAGCTCTAACAATTTACTGAAGAAGTAAAAGATAATGAGTTTGATACTGTTCTTTAAACGGATATTGATGGATGACTATAGCAGACTAAATTAAGAACAGCTGCTCTGAGCCTAGGTGAAATAAAGTAGATTTAGGCTACAATGAGATAAGCAAACACTAGATGTGATTCTTAGATGAGCAAAGCACAAAGCTGGCAGTCTCTAATAAACTACTTAATGGTTTCCATATTAGTACACTTAGTTTGTAGTTTGCTTCTGGATAGCTTCAATTGTGTTTTAATGCATGTTTAATCACCCCGTCTACTTTCATCCATGAGTTCTTCTCAGTAGCCTCTTGAAAGAAGAGTTGGTGTTTGGAAGTATATATAGCTAAGCAGCAAAGCCCAAACATATGAGTGTGGAGTGTCAAGTTCAGAAATGCACCAACTTCCATGAAAACTATTGCATTCCCCCCCACCCTCCAGTTTTTTTTGAAGAATATAATCTATTTTTAAGTTTGGAAAACTACACCAGAAGCATTTGGACACCGGCCCTATAGAAAAAGGAGGATCTTTTAATATAGCTCAAGGTTCCATAGAATCATAGATTTGTAGAGTGGGGAGGGACCGCATGGATCACCTATTGCAACCTGCTGCAATGCAGAAATCACAATTAAAGAATCCCCATCAGATCCAACCTCTGTTAAAAACCACCAGTGAAGGAGAGCCTTCTGAGTCCATTCCACTGCCAAATAGCTCTTGCCATCATAAAGTTCTTCCTCATGTTTAGTTGGAAATTTTCTTTCTTGTAATTTTAATCCGTTGGTTTGAGTCATATCCTCTGGAGCAGCAGAACACAAGCGTGCGACTTTCAGCACCCAACTTATGATCATGAAGATAGCAACCACATTTTGATGCACACTTAACTCCAACTGAAATCAGTGGGACTTTCACGTTCCTGCTCTATTGGATTGTGGGGTTAGTTACTTTTTACACTAATCACACCTCCCCACCACCACCACCAACCCCAGAAGTTTAAGATGGTGTACATGGTCCTTCCCTCCATTTTATCCATTTATTTACAATTCTGTGAGGTTGGTTGGGTCAAGAGAGCAATTGGCATGAATTAGCCCAATATGATACTATGTAGCTGAGGGAGGATTGGAACACAGGCCTCCTTGGTCCTGTTGTGGCCACACTACATAACACACATATACCACACTCACTCTTGCATGACATACGGGAGTTCATTCGTACTGTAAAGCTGTTTCACTCACATTGGCTTTTAGCATCTCCCCAGATCCAGGAGAAGGAGGGAGGCTGGAGAAGAAAAGCACTACTTGCTTCAAGGTATATTCTAAATATTTCATGCTCACAAATGCATTCCACTAGCGAGTGAACGGCTGACATCCTTTACGATTCACTGTGGCATTTCAGCTCTCAGGAGCCAGCGTGTTACATCCATGTTATGTTACATCCACAGTTCAGCAGCTAGAATCACATAAGGTGCTTGTTTCATTGGTGTGCACACTTCTTTGCATGTTCAGGCCTGCTTTCATGTATGGTCTAGTAAAGTGTTTGCTTCAGGATCAATGTGACATCTTATCCATGACAAAACAGCAAATGTAATAAAATCAGAAAAGGATTAATGATGCTATAAAACCATCGATTCAGAGTTCCCCCAATCATCACCACCATCATTAATAAAGGCATAATAACAGCAGAGCCTCTGACAAATATTTGCAGCCAGTCTCCCATATACGTGTATGAGTGATATTGACAAAACTAATGAAAACAATTAGGAAAGTAATAAATTGGCTGCAATTACTTATTCCTGGTCATCTACTTTTGTTTTTGTCTTCCATTAGTTGTGTTCCCTCTGCAAACACGACAAGTATAAATTTCACACTATACCATACTAAATTTCTAACACATGCTTGGGGTGGCATTGCGATGATCTTTCAACACTTTTTCTGCTAAATGAATTAACCGGGATCCTTATATTGTATTTCTAGCTATCAGTCTTCCTTTGTGAACAGCAAGTCATGCTATTAATAGTCTCAGTTTCCTTGACAATTAATGTTGTCTTCAGAATATTATCATTTTTTTTCATATCTTGTGTACCTGATAAGCAGGCTGATAATTAGTGGGAAATGTTCTCCAAAGTGCGGCCAATGCAGAAAAGCGAGGAGGCGGCGAATATGGGCATATTGGAAGGGTGAAGAACCCTAACATGAGGGCAGAGGTCATTAGAGAAATGCCCTGCCGTGGTGACAGTCCATTGCTTGGAGGAATAGGATGATCAGATGCAAAGAAGACAGGACTTCTGAATCGTTAGCTGAATCAGTGTGCTGCAGTTTTTAGATCAGGGGTAGGCAACCTCCAGGCCTCTCCATTTGGCCCTCAGAGTTCTCCTCTTACTGGTCTTGCTTCACAACCCAAAGTGTTTTTGCCCTCAAACTCTGATAATGCCTCTTGTCTTTAAAGCCCTAAATGGCTTTGGCCCTTTACGCCTGAAAGAATGTCTCCACCCCCATCGTTCAGCCCAGACACTGAGGTCCAGTGTTGAGGGCCTTCTGGCAGTTCCCTCACTGCGAGAAGTGAGGTTGCAGGGAACAGGCAGAGGGCCTTCTTGGTAGTGGCGCCCAGGCCGGGGAATGCCCTCCCAACAGATGTCAAGGAAATAACAATCTGATGTTTAGAAGGCATCTGAAGGCAGCCCTGTTTAGGGAAGTTTTAAATGTTTGATGTTTTATCGTGTTTTTAATATTTCTGTTGGGAGCCACCCAGAGCGGCTGGGGAAACTTAGCCAGATGGGTGAGGTATAAATAATAAATTATTATTATTATTATTATTATTATTATTATTATTATTATTATTGAATGGGGGCCCCTGTTGTAGTCTCATTGCTAAACAACTGGCAGAGCTCAGTGGAGTGGGAGCCCAGCCAACCAGAAGAGTCTATGAAGTGTACTTGCCTAGAGGCAGAGGCAGCATCTGAAGTCAGGTCCAGTCCTAGGGTTGGGTGAACAGCAATCTGCTTGGTCGGATGATCCAGGGGTCTGGGAATCTGATGCTCATGGGGTCAAGATGAGCAGGAAGCAGCAAGATAGGACCAGGAACTACAAGCATTGCTACTGACTGCTGCTGGAAGCTCTGCTTAAGAAGGCTGAAGCCAGCTGGTTCTCATCAGCGCCTTTTCCTCTGAGTCCTTGAAGACTGATCAGCTGCAGGTGGAGTCACTCCGTCTTCTCTGCCTTCAGGGTGCTGTTCAGCAGGCAAAGCTGACTCCTGGCCCATGACACCCTCAAGCTGAAGAAGGCTCCCCACCTCTGGGTTAGAGGAGGACTGGGGAGTCCTCAAATCCCCATTCAGCCTCATTGGATGATCTTGAGTTTCTTTCTGTGTCTCTTGGGCCAACCCACCCATCTTGTGAGGAGAAAATGTAGGAAAGATGCAGATATACCACCTTGAGATCTCTGAAGGAAAGGCAGATATTAATGTAGCAAAATACATGCGTAATATGCATGAAGAAGAGAGAACTTGTACAAGCTTAGCACATCATGAGGGGCTGAAAATGCTCCACCTGCAGATATCCCTTAGTCTACACAAAAGGGGAGATACAGAAGCCCCTTTCCCTCTTGCATCTGGTTGGCCCACCAGAGGACATGCATAGGACCACCCTGGTCCATTCTCCACTTCCATCCCCTTGACTTGTCCCTCAACTGTCTGCACTGGCATTTGTGTGTAATAACTTTCCAGGATGTCTGTGAACTTGGCAGAACATCCAGCTCAGTACGCTGGGGCAGCCCATCAAATAAATCAGATGCCTATTTGGCTAGGATTTCTTAATCAGCTTTCTATCAATCACTCTATTAGGCTATGATCCAAAGTGGTACACTCATGCTTATTGTGGATGCAGCCAGAATTATTCTGAGAATTTCCATCTCAGCACTTGCCCCGCAAGGAACTTTCAACATGCCTTTTGTAGCTCCCTATTAGGAAGGGTTGGCACCAGTCTTAAATCATGTGTACTCCAGGACAATGATTGCATTGGTGACGTTGCTGAACTACCATGTTCAGGGCCAGCCAAGCATGTGGGACATCAACATTCCAGTCATTAGTCTAGCAGAGGGTTCCCCACCTTCTCTGCTCCCCCAGCTTTCACTCATTAAATCCACACTCCACTAATAATAACCTTTCCTACACCTTTGCTCCCTCAATCTAGTTCTTCCAAAACCACCCCTTGAAGGAATGTGAGCTATTTAACCACAAATATATTTACTTTTCATTAACTGAATTCTGTTCTGTTGTGTTTCTCTTCTGCTGATTAAGGTCACTGTATGTCAACCACTGGAATTGTATTCCTTCATCTGTGGAAACTATTCTACTATTGGACAGTTTTTTGGTTGTTGTTTTTTTTAAAATCCACTTAAGATAGTTCTTCTTTTTCTTTATACTTTGCAAGGGAACCCACAAGTAGCTTAACAACATGCATACATACATAGGGTGTATCTTATATTGTGACCCAGAAGATGGACATAAGTACTCCTGACATAAATGAAACTGACAGTTGGGATGGCTGTCTGGCTGAGGACCACAGAAGAGGTTTGCAGTGGCCTATAAAAATAGCAGGTTTTACTTATGGCATGTGAGTCAGTTGGCCCATTCTCTATAGTCATGTAATGGCATGGGCAAGGATCACTGTAATCTGTGCATGTAGAAATGAACCTGCATTATACTGAATTACCGTATTTTTCGCTCCATAAGAAGCACCTGACCATAAGACGCACATAGTTTTTAGAGGAGGAAAACAAGAAAAAATATTCTGAACAAAACATTGGATGTAGGATTTTTTGGGTGCAGGCTGTAGCCATGGAGATGCTATGTGATCTGATGGTGAATTTGGGGTGACCCAATGCAAAAATCCTGAGGATCCATGGGCTTTTACCTCCCCTCTCCCCGGCAACCTCCCCTAGCGTCCCTTATCTCTCTCCCGATCCCACCAATCAGCTGCTTCCTTTCAACACTCCCTTCCCTATTGTTTGCCTTGGTGTCTTTTCCTTAGCTGGAGCAGTTTTTTGCTCCTCCTTTTCTTCTAATTTCTCTCCTCACTTCCCTCTTTTTTTAAAAAAAAAGCATGATCTGCTTTTTGCCCCTGGGCAATTCGGCTCCAGGGACCACACATTCGCTCCATAGGACGCACAGACATTTCCCCTCACTTTTTAGGAAGAAAAAAGTGTGTCTTATGGAGCGAAAAATACGGTATGTCACTGGTGCATCTTCTCCCAGCACAGTGTGTGCTTTGAGGTAGGACCGAAATGAGATGTGGCAGGAACGGGGGGGGGGGGGGGAGGAATTGCAAGTAGCATTTTACCCTCTCCCTTTTCCTCTTCAGTCCACTGAGTATACAAATCCACAAGGTGAGATTATGAGAAACTGTGGCCCAGATCCCAAGAAACTTAGTCATTTTAAAGTCCCGCTGAAACAAGCAAGACAAGTTTGTTATGAAATTCATTAATTTTGATGGGATTTTTAACACATGAGCTTCCATTGGATCTAAGCCATGGTATTTTGGTGTCATCTCTGTGCTGATTCATTGGCAGGAGATTCAGGAGCAAAACAGCTCCGACAAAGAAGCTGCTGTGTGGATATTCCCACCGGCACTGTTCATTGCATTAAGGGACACAATCAGAGAAAGGGAAGGAGAGGTAATTTGCATTCATCTGCAATTACTGCAGCTTCTGGCAGTTTTGCAATATGAAAGCAGTTCACATATCATAGCATCCAAAGGAGTTCTTAAGCACAGGAGTAAGGCTGTGAATCGTGCAATTTTCTTCTGCTTTATTTGTCCCACCGGGCATTAAATTTGTCGCGAGATGCAGTGCGTGGTCTATCGTAGCAAAATGCGGAAGTTTCTTCCAACGGAAGCCTCATTTGGAACTGCCTAACAACATGGGATTCTTTACAGAAAATAAAAGGGGCATTTCCCCTATGTGGTGGCTTGTAATTTTCTCGTGGAAAATTGCCAGCCATTTTCATGTGAAAAGCCCCTAGGTGTAATGAACTGAAACTTAAACAAGGGAAAATGTGCCGTTGACTAAAGACTGTATCGGCGAAGAAAAAGCAAAATGTTAGGTGGCAGCACAGCTTCCAGCGGGAGTTGACAGAGTCCTCATTAAAGGTGTCATTAAAAAATTTAGAAATTAGAAGTGGGAACCAAGAAGAATGTGTGGGTGGCGAGGGGGGAAGCAGGATAAAGATGCATCCCCATCTTTTTGTCTCCTTCCCTTGTCTCCTTCTCTGTCTCTCCGGTTGCCTCCAGACAGTCAATATTTTGCAGGAGGGAATTCAAGCACGTACTGGAAATGTAGGTTTGTGCAGTTACAATGGATTAAAGAGCTCTGCTGGCCTAGCACAACAAACCCACTTCCCTTAAAAAAGAAAAAAAAATGGACTTTTTGCTGTTAGGAAAGTGGTAGGGAAATCTAGTGAAAAGTGTGGGGTGAACAAATGATTAATGGAAAGACATATAACCACCGTTGTTAAGTCTCAGGATGGAATAACCATGCAAACAAGTCAAGATTAAATCTGGATCAGTGCTCATTGTGGTATAACCTTCCTGGAACCCTGAATGAATGCTCAGCAAAGACAGCACATCATTTGACTTCTGTGTAAGCTTTGCACAAGTGACTCAGGATGAATGTTCACTAAATGGGTCATCAGAAGCAGTCCTCACAAACATGCACGTTTCCTCTCACACACCTGTACATCCACACTGGCTTTCCTGCTCCTGTCCCCTGCACAGGTGGATGTGCAATTTCTTCCCGTTTATCTCAGTTTTTTAAAATCTTAAATTCACATTTCCACTCTGGTTTGCAATTTTTAAAAAAGAGTCATTGTAAAAATTCATCAGCATTATAGGGTGAATTTCTCCCAATATACACATTTTGTATGCAGTTTTGTATAGTATACGTATATATGTGATTGCAAAGCAACTTCCCCATATGTAATGCATTTTTGTATGTTATTTTCCATAATATATGTATTTTTATATGCACTTCCCCCTAGCACATGCATTTCAGAACATATTACTGGGTTATAGAAATGCATGCATCCAATTCTCTTTTAAAGCCATCAAAGTTGGTGGCCATAAGCCTACAGCTGAATATTGAGTCTGAGGGACTTTGAATATTCACTTGTGTCAATCTCAGTTCTTGGAATCAGTCCTGTATTGTTGAGCGGTTTAGAGGCTGACTTTCAATTGTATACCTGCTTGAAGTGTTCTGTTTCCTTCCTCCTCTCTTTCCCCCTCCCTGTTTATTAAATATTAACTCCTGGTTTGACAGTTCTGTTAAGTTATCCACCAACTATTTGCTTTGCCTCCTGACAGGGGACATAGGACTGTCAGCACCAGACACTATTTTGTTGGCCCTAGTATTCCACTGCCATCCACCCACTACTGTTTGAACCCAGAACTCATAGGTCTCTCTGTAAAAAGGGAAGGAAAGTAGGATTGTGCACGTGCGCGCGCGCGCACACACACACACACACCAGTCTCCCCTGTTACCTGGGGCCTTAACTGTTGGAGTCACAAGTGTGACTCACAGAATCTCTCTCCTGCTCAAAATAATGTAGGAGAAGTGATCCTAAGTGGGCTATCAATTTGGGTCTCCTTTAGGACTGGGCGATATCAGCTTTTCAACAACGCGATATATCACCAGCCAAACATGGCGATCTGGCGATATACCGTGATGTTGAAAAAACAAGCTGCATTGGCATCAGCCTGCATTGCTGGGTGAAATTGCACCAGCTTGCACCATGGGAGCTGAGGAAGTTTCACCCCAGCACCTAGCAGGCTGGGAAAACACAGCTTGTTTGTACAGCTCAGCTGGGGCACGGGAGAGCTCCCCATCCCAGGCAGACCCATCCCCAATGCTCTCCCTGCTTGGGTGGGAGCCAGCGCCGGGCTGGGGGGATCCTTTAACTGCTCGGCTGAGGGCAGCGGCAACTGCACGCTCCTCAGCCAAGCAGTTTAAAGATGCAGAGGGAGGAACAAGCTGCATCAGTACCTCGCCGATGTAGCTTTTTTCTTCCTCTGTGCAGTTTGAGGGCAGAGTGGGATGGAGGTTTCACTCAGTGATGTATCGCTGGTGAAACCGCTCCCGCTCCTGAGTCCCTCTGCTAGCAACGGTCGCTGGAGGAAGTCACTAGCTGAGGGACTCAGGAGCAGTGGTGGCTTCACCAGCGATATATTGCTGAGTGAAGCTAACATCACAGTCTGCTCCTCAAACCAGTCCTGGGAAATATATTGATATACAGTATCGCCCAGGCCTAGTCTCCTTCTGTAAAGTACATATCTGAGAATGCCTCTTTCCCATCTACAGTTCTTGCTTTGTTTAAAAAGTTACTGCTGTTCAGAACATTTACTTGCCATAGAGTGGGATAAGGTGGTCATGTTCCCAGTAATAGTAAAAATAATAATAATGAGTCATTGGCACAGCTTGTACAGCAAGGAGGTTAGAAGTGGTACACTTTGCTGTGGCAGATTTTCAGTTAGTGGTAGATTAGATAAGAGAAGCAGGCTTGGTTCTCACTATATGCCACATCTGTGATTTATTATTGAAGGTCATTCTTCAGAACTCTCAGATAAGGTCAGGTGTCACCTGGGATATTGTCCTTCCTTAGCCCAGCTTCAATTCCCCTGTACTCTGACTAGTGGACCTTTCCTATGATTTAATAATCTGAGGGCCACATTTCCTCACAGGCAATCTTCCAGAGGCCTCATGTTAGTGTTGGGGGGCATGAGGGGGCAGAAGAAAAACTGGATGAAACACTGAATGTAATTATTATTATTGTACATTATTCTACATTCCACAAATGTCAGAGGTTGCTGTACACCCCCACAAAACACACACACACACACACACACACACACACACACACATCCAAGCAAGCATTGTTGGAGTAACTAGACATGAAATGGGGTTAATTTCCTTCAGGAGTGTAAATCACCCCATGGATGAGCTATTCACAGGAGCAAAGTGATCAAAGTCAGTTGCTATTGTAATAGAAGAAGAAGAGAAGAGTTTGGATTTGATATCCCACTTTATCACTACCCGAAGGAGTCTCAAAGCGGCCAACATTCTCCTTTCCCTTCCTCCCCCACAACAAACACTCTGTGAGGTGAGTAGGGCTGAGAGACTTCAAAGAAGTGTGACTGGCCCAAGGTCACCCAGCAGCTGCATGTGGAGGAGCGGAGACGCGCACCCGGTTCACCAGATTATGAGTCTACCGCTCTTAACCACTACACCACACTGGCTCTCATAATAGCCCAGTTCCCTGACTATATCTGTGATTAATGCATGCCAGTAGTCTGTCTATTAGTCTGTCTGTCTGTTAATCAGTCAGTATTACTTGTCCGGTGTTATGAAAGAATTACTGAACTTATTAAGAGCAATAGGCATACTTTGTACTTGTATGTATCTGTATATACAGTGGTACCTCAGTTTAGGAACTTAATCTCCTCCGGAAGTCTGTTCTTAAACTGAAACCATTCTTAAACCGAGGTGCGCTTTCCCTAATGAGGCCTCCTGCTGCCGGTGCCCTTCCACCATTCGGCTTCCATTCTTAGACTGAGGTGAAGTTTGCAAACCAGGACACTACTTCCGGTTTTACAGAGTTCATAAACCGAATAGTTCGTAAACAGGGCTGTTCTTAAACCGAAGTACCACTTTATCTGTATCTGCAAAAGCCTACAAGCTGTATCTATCTACATCCAGAATGGTTTTACTGAGCCTTATCTTCTGCAACAGTAAACTAGCTGAAACCTTCTCTACTTCTGTGTGGTGACTGGTACTAGGAGCAATTTTCACTGCATGGGTATCTCGCCTGAGATTCCCAACAAGCTTGAGGCATTATCAGAACTCAGGTACATATTCTAGCCAAGCCTATGCATGGGGGAGGTGGTGCAGAACAGGACTAGTGAGTGGGGGTGGCCAGAGGACTGTGCATGACTTAGGAAGAATCTCAAGTGTTATGTACTGAAGTTCTCACCCTGGGCCAACAGGGGGGATACTGTGGATAGTTATGCAAATGAAGGATCGAAAGTGACGTTCAGTGATTGGATAGTTTGTATGCAAATGAAGGATCGAAAGTGACGTTCAGTGATTGGATAGTTTTAGAAAGTTGTTACAGTAACGAGGTACTGGAGCTCTATATAAGCAGGCTGACTGAGCCCTTCAGTTCAGTTCTGTTCTGGCTTCTGAATAAACAAGAGCTGTTTGAAGAATCGCTGTGTCGTCTGCTATGTTCGCCCACAACTTAACATCAAGCACCCAATGGGGAAGACCTGAGGACTGTATTTGATACCAGTGGTCAATGTTGCTACTCCCCCACCCTTTCTGTGCATCCTTGCTTCTGCTCCCCCATGATTCACCCATGAAAATGACAGGAAATAACTGTATGTCAGTAGAGCACCACAAATTTAATCACTTTACTCCTGTACTTTTCTGGGTTAATAGGGTTGCAAAAACATTTTTTTTCTGGGAGCAGTTAGGATGGAAATGAGTGCTAAACTGACTACTTTTGTTATGTTGTAGTTATATATATATTCATATTGTAAGCCGCCTGGAACATGGTTTGAACTGCGGAAAGGCAGGATACAAATAAAATTATGTCTGTATGTATAGGTAAAGGTAAAGGTACCCCTGCCCGTACGGGCCAGTCTTGCCAGACTCTAGGGTTGTGCGCTCATCTCATTCTATAGGCCAGGAGCCAGCGCTGTCCGCAGACACTTCCGGGTCACGTGGCCAGCGTGACAAGCTGCATCTGGCGAGCCAGTGCAGCACACGGAACACCGTTTACCTGTATATATACTCACTCTATTTCTGGAAGTGGCTTTTACATTGTGTAAAAGGCTAAAAAATAATGCAGAAATTAACAGTCAGGGGAACATATGAGAGCAGAATAAACTGCTATGTGAATGTAGCTTCTCAGGAATAGCTGGTGCTCCATTGCTGTCTATTTCTGAATAAGATTGGCCTTAATAAGAAAATAATACCTATTTTTTGGTACTACAAAACAAATGAATTATAGAAATGGAATGTGCTGTCTGCTTACTTTTTATGTACAGTTTCCTTTGTCAGATAACACTTACTCAATGTCTTCTGCCTTGGGGATTGTTTTACTCTCAGTCTTTTCTTGTTGCAGGGAATAACATAAGGGCTCCCAGCGATCTGCCAGCTAATAATAAAGCAATAACTTTAATCAGTCTGCTGGGGGACACAGTTTAATATCTTGTTTTCTAGCAAGAAATAAATTATTCTTGTACAATGTAATTCTATATATACACAGGATGTAGTCCTGAACACTCTAACAAGGAAATAAGCCCCACTGAACATAATGAAAATTCCTTCCTTCCATGCAGAGTTAGCATGCCTTATTTCACCGACTCATTTGCATGGGGCAAGACACAGGGCAAGACACTTCCAGGGGGAGAAACACATTTTGAGGGGAGGGATATAAAACACACCAGTGCTCCTCCTAGAACAGGCATAGGCAAACTCGGCCCTCCAGATGTTTTGGGACTGCAACTCCCACCATCCCTAGCTAACAGGACTAGTGGTCAGGAATGATGGGAGTTGTAGTCCCAAAACATCTGGAGGGCCGAGTTTGCCTATGCCTATCCTAGAACCTTACCACTGTTGGCCACCATCTTTAATTTCCCATCAACACAGAGAAGTTGATGAAGCCAGGAAAGGGGATATGGGAAAGGTAGTGGACCAATGAGATTGCTTCCCCTTCCCTTCTCATCGTGTGATTTTTGAACACCTCAAGTGGACTTGCGAGATGGTGAGTGGTCCAAGGTCAACCCATTAACCTAATGGAGATTGCAACATGGGTCTTAAAAATGTTAGATGGAGATGATAACCACTCTGATTTCAGAAAAGCTGCTGCAAAAGTGGACAAAAATCTGTAGTTAGGGGGAAGAAACCTGCCTATATGTACAGAAATTTGTGATGCACAGCATTTTAAAGAGATCCACAGCCTTTTGTCAGCTTGTAAATAGGCTATAGCCTATGTGTATCTCCATGGAACTGCAGCCTTTTAAAATGTGAAAACTATCCCTAAGTGGAAATTAACATAACCAAGTGACCTAAGAGCAATGTTTTTAAGGGGGGGGGGGAATCAGTTTTCTTTTGATATTTTCATTTCTTTGGTCATTAATGTCCTGCACAAGATGTCTTCTCCTAGAATGCATTTGGACAGTCTCCTCCGTTAAAAGTAATTCACTATTTTACAGCTTCTATTGCTCAGTCTTTAAATGCCATTCATTAATGGGCAATGGCAGAGACAATAACCTATTGGAGTCCATAACAACACAGCTTTTAGTATGGCAAAACCTACAGTGTTACCCTTAAGAACATTCTGCCCCCTACAACACTCTTTCCTACATCTAGGATAAAGTATGATGGCATAAACTTCATGACTCCACTGTTGTTCCAGAAAAGCAAGTGAAATAAAACAGTAAAAAAGTTGTAAAGTGAATCATTTTATTAATCCTCCAGGGAATTTTCTCTCCTCTGTTTATGAGACCAAGCACACAAGGTACTCACAAGGCAATCTGGAAGCTTTTAGTGAAATGCCTGGGCATCTCCTCCCCAAACTTCAAGCCCCATTTTAGCCAGTGGCTAAATGGTAAGGTAGGGAGGGAAAGAGAAAATGTGTGGGGGGGGGGGGTTGTCAGGGAAACAGCAACTAACATTTGGCCAGAGTACTGCTAGACCTAATAGAAAATAATAACTTGGTAAACTATATCATCTGTTTCTTGTCCATGGGCTGTAGTGACCAATTTTGAACAACAAAGAATCCTTGTTATCAGATGATTTTCTAAAGGGTTCTGTTCCCTGACATCCCTGTACGTTCTGAAAGTCTAGCTTTAGCAGAGATGGCAGAAGCTGAGTGCTTTTAAACATTTGCTTCTTGCTTTCAGACACATAAGAAGCCCTGAACCAGGCACTTATTTATAGTTCGGAGCTTGTGAAATATGTTGAGGTTTGTTGAATATGTGACCTAGCAACATAGGGAAGGCTTTGTTCTTTGGTTACATTGGAAGGAAGGAAGGAAGGAAGGAAGGAAGGAAGGAAGGAAGGAAACATAGGGAGGATGCTATTTCAAGCAATGATTCCTATGCACTGGTGTAAAGTACCGGTAAATAAACATAGTTATATGGCTTTAAGTGAGAGAAAGGGAATGAAAGGAAGGGGAAATGTTAAGAACGAGGTAGATAGTGTTAAATGAGACCACATCAAAACCAGGCCATTGAAATGATAGCAAAGGATCTGGAGACCAAATTCTAATAGTTTGAAGAGGCTGATTAAGAGTCAATATGATATCCATGTTCAATTATCCGTTGGGCTGTGACATTTGGGAGGGATTCAAGCATATATTGCAAAATTCAAGTGGATTAAAGTGCTCTGTTGCCCTGGTGTGACAAACCCACTTATTTTAACGGACTGTTTGCTGTTAGGAAAGTGACAGTGAAATGCACTGATAAGCATGGGATTAATGAGAAGATGTATAAACACCCCACAAACAAGTCAAGATGACTGTCCATTGCTGAATAACCTCCCCACAAACAGAATGAATGCTCAGTGAAGACAGACATCGTCTAAACTCCACATAAGCTTCGCACAAGCAAATTGGGATAAATGCTCAATAAACAAGTCATCTGGAGCACACACAGTTGATGGAGCAAATGTGCCTTGTGTTGCTCCAGAGGGAGCACCAAAACCATTGGGTTGGAATTATAAGAAAGGGGATATAAACTAAACATTAATAAGAACTTCTTGGTGGAACAAGAGTGGGACAAGCTGTCACAGAAGGCTCACCATCATTAGAGGTCTTTAAGCAGAAGCTGGATCCTCAACTATCATAGATGTTGTAGTTGCAGGTTTTCTGCAGTGGAAGTAGGGTGGAATAGATGAACTTTGAGCTCCTTCCAACTCTGTGTTGCTGAGAAATGACAATGCAGCAAGCAATGTTAGGCACAGACATAAAAGCCGAAGAATTGAGTAGGGATAGAAGGCAGTGGCCTAATAGAGAAATCCAAAGGCGAATCAATATGAATCTGAAAGTTATCTGAAAGTTTCCAGGAACAAGAGAACGAAAGGCAAGTAGTCTGATCTGGAATAAAGCAGCTTCATCCGATACATAAGTTTGTGTTAATGCGAGTAAAAAAAAAAAGGTTATGAATAAGGAGATTTGATAATAACAGGTCAATAGTTCATTAGACATGTCCTGCAGAATTGTAAACTGGTTCTGTTCAGAAGGATTTCACAGCACCCATCTTCTGTTTGAGATGGGGGTGAGAATTAACAAACACACACAGGAGCATCAGGCAGACAGGTTGCAGAAGAAACATCAACTATACCCCAATAGTTGATCTCTGCATGGAAATTTCGCTTCCATGCTTAATTTGCAGCTGTTGGATCAGAGTGCCTCTGTCTAATTAACTACTTCTCCTTCTTCGTATGTTTGGAAGCAATGCCTTGGAAGGCAGAAGCTTTATAACCAGCAAAAGCAAAGAAAAAGGACGGTGAACAAATGCCACTATTTGATCTGGAGGAAGTTCCTTTCCGGTTTCACATCTGGCAATCAGTGATGGCCTGATCAGGAAAGCAAAGTTCATCCAGTGAAGCGAGGAAACGCTGAGATCACATTACCCCCAACTTACCTCTTCTGTTAGTCTGTTTGCATTTGTGGCCACCTCTTAAGGAGGGAAAGAAAAGAATCCAAACATCTCAGAGAATGAAATCAAGGCTCCCAAAAACTTCCTCGGAGATTTATCTCGCAGAAGTTTCTTGACCTCAAATAACCCACTTTCCCACTTAGGTTCGTGGGTGGATTATGAATTTTTTATCAGTGCCAGAGTGAAATATCACTGCATCTCTTGAATCCCTAGGTCTAGTCCTGTCTTGTTCACTTCATTTCTACTTGTTACATTAGTGGGACATCACTGGCTTCAACATACCTCCTCTGGATTTACTCTGATTCAAGCTAGGTGAAGGCCATTTCCAGCCCTACAGCTTTTTGCGATTCTCACTCGGCATAGCCAATGCACCTTAGGAACTTACTTCCATTTCTTCATATTGTAAAACAGAGAGTGATGAAATGATTAACCGGCATCATTTGCTCTGTTTGTATGTTTAAATGCATTTCTTACATCTGCGGCCTCTCTGTGCAATTTAGAGGGCAGCCTATGTGTATACAGCAGACTCACCCACTTCAGACTCCCTGCTAAACACATGTCAGATGCTGTGGCAGAGATGCAGCTGATGGGGCTGGGCCAGTAAGGGCAGGCTAGGAAATGGGGAGAAATTAGATTCAGACTGCATTGAAAGGGGAACCTATGCATGTTATTCAAAAGCATACACAAGCCAAAACACAACCATGCTTCAAAATTTTCACTTCTCCAAATTGTGCAGTGCAGATCTCCAGCCAAGTAATGTGTACAAAGATGCATATACTAGGGTAAAATATGCATAAATACAGTGATTTTCTTGGGAGGGTGCACAGGGGTATGCATACCCCTAAACATTTTGTGAATCTTTGTACTTTTCTCCATTTATTGTATTTATTTTTCCTGATTTGAACTATAAAATGGTGGTTTTCTTGAGTCAAAATGAGAGTACCCCTAAACATTTTTTTAGAAAAAAAGAGCACTGCATAAATATACTATTGAACATAACATACAAAAATGCATTGTTTTAGGGGAAACGGCTTTGTGAAAATGTATATAATAGGCAGAGATTTGCTGGTGAATTTTCAAGAGGATGTTTTTCTGGAAAAAAATCACAAACTGACGTAGAAATTTGGAGAACTGTACTGAAGAGTGTAAAGACTGAGAGAAACCAAAACTGACAGATTTGGCCATCCCTTGTGTAGCTCATCTCTTCCCCCACCACACAACTGGAATTACATGAATATAGACACCTGTTTCAGGATTACAGCCACAATGAACCTCTGGTACCTGTGTTCTCTAGTAGCCAAGAAACAAAGGGACTGTGATGGCTAACTTAGCTAGAATTTCTGTGCCAGGAGAGATGACCGATTTACAAAACAAATCCGGAAATCCCAGGAATCCAGTCCCTGGAGCTGATGGCATTGCCTGAAGAAGCACAAATACACACCTACTTTTCCCCACAGTGGGAGCTGACCTGCCTTTGTTCTGTGTTTATTTCTCCTCCAGGGCTTCCCACCTGGTGTGCTGACTGCCTCAAGCCCAGGCGAAGGAACCTGTGTGGATCCCACCTCTGCTTTTATTGGCCTGGTACTGGGGGATCTGGTTCAGTAGCCTCATGCCTACCAGTCTCAGGGGCCCATGAGCAAGGCTCAAAGTCAGGAACCTAGTCCGGCTCCTCAGCCAATGGCTCTGTAGCGTCTGTGTTCTGGTCACTGCTGAACTCCAGGGTTATGATATTTCCTCACTTCCCCCAAAGGCGGGTGTTTCAGAATGTGAGGAACTTGGCTCCTCTGAGCAGAGGCATTGCTACGTACTTGAAAGATCCAAGGTCTAGATCCAGAGACACAGATTTTTATGTGCTAATTTATGTGCACACATGCAAATTTAGTGTCAGGCTTCATGGAATCTGATGCCTCCCCTGCTGGCAGCCAGTAAGTAGACAAACAAGGAGTTCTTACCAAGCAATTTATTCCATAGATCACAGAGAGAGACGAAGGAATGCAGCCTCCCTGAAATAATGGTTCCAGTTACAGATAGGTAGCCGTGTTGGTCTGCCATAGTCAAAATAAAAAAAAATCCTTCCAGTAGCACCTTTAAGACCAACTAAGTTAGTTCTTGGTATGAGCTTTCGTGTGCAAGGTATCTGAAGAAGTGTGCTTGCACACGAAAGCTCATACCAAGAACTAACTTAGTTGGTCTTAAAGGTGCTACTGGAAGGATTTTTTTTATTTTGAAATAATGGTGTTGATCTGAATGAAGTGCAATCCCCTCCATCCCTCCTATTCTACATCACCATTATGATGGCTTATCTGAGCTTTCTGCCTCTGAGCCTTCTGTTCTCCCACCTTTAATGCTCGCCTGGTCTTGGGGAGTGGGTGCAGAATGCTCTCCAAAGACACTGAGCACTGAGTCTGTTAGTTGTCTCTCTCTTGGTGTTTCTTCTTCCTGCTGCTCCTCTCCTAATATTTCTCAGCTTCTCCCCTCTTCAGCCTCTGAACTACAACCTTCTGCAAACCACTGTTCTAAATCTGTACTGTCCTTATGTTCTCGGGAAGGTTCAGGAGAAGGGGGGGCAGCCCCCACCATTCCTCCTCAGTCCAGCTCCTGACATTTAGAAATGATGACCAGGATTTGCATTTCACAGAAGGTAAACCAACTTTCTTCCCCAACCGCCCCCCTCATAAACATTTCAATTCATTTTCACTCCAGTACAGATTACCCAAAATCAGTTCAATTCATTTACCTACCCAGAAACATTTCATCTTCAGTAACCCCATCCATCCATCATCACCCACCCTAAATTTAATTAAAGTGGATTGAAAAATAACAAGGGTGCACATTGCGCTTGAATTTAACTAGTTCTTGTCCTCATCTCCCCCATTCAGACATTCGCATCAAGATGCAGAGGTTAGCCTTGGCATCCTTTTAATAGGTGCTAATTGCCACCATCAGAGCTGCTGAAAAACACTTGTACAAAAAGAAATTAGAGTGTTGTCAGTTTGGAGAGATTAATGGAGATATATTTTCCATTCACCCCAGCTATTACTATGGCAGCAACGCAGGCAAAGCACTCAAGAGAAGCTTAGAGGTTTTCATGTAACAGCACAGATTTCTTTGCTTCTAGCAGCCTGAACACTTATTTTTGTGGCAGTTGTTCTGTAAGCAAAGAGAAACAGCTTTCAGAGCCTTTTACCACCTGACCTCCACGGAGCTCCCAACAAGACAAAACAAAAACAGAGATACTGTATATGTCCTAACACTACCTGTATGGAATCTTCCCATTGCAGGGGTGAGGAACTTTTTTCAGCCTGACGGACCACAAGCCCGTGGAAGACGGGGCCAGAGGCAAAAGTCAGTGGCATCAATAATGTTACCTTTCTACAATAGGCTGGTTTCTACACAAACCAACACACACTTCTCCATCCAATATTCAAGTTAGCAAAAGGCATGATCCGAGTTCAAGGCAAATTCCAGCCAGGCGAAAACACTCAAGGAAGTTGCGAATCAGAACTGATGAAGGATTTGGTCTGGGGAGTGTGTAACAAGCCAGGCAGAGAGGCTTGGAAGGCATTTCATCCATGTATTAAAGGCAGTAAACAAACAAAAAAGAGTCTGGTGGTTAACATTGAGATTGGTTTATTTGTTGCTTCATTGGTCTGCAACTTCATGAATGAGGAGCAAAACTAATACAAAAGTCAAGAACCCTTGGCTCACAGCTTCCTGCACCCTGATAGTGGGGGCATCCATACATTAAAAAGGTAAAGGTAAAGGACCCCTGGACGGTCAAGTCCAGCCAAAGTTGACTATGGGGTTGCGGCACACATCTCGCTTTCAGGCCAACGGAGCCGGCGTTTGTCCACAGTCAGCTTTCCGGGTCATGTGGCCAGCATGACTAAACTGCTTCTGGCACAATGGAACACCATGACGGAAACCAGAGCGCATGGAAACTCTGTTTAGCTTCCCACCACAGCAGTACCTATTTATCTACTTGCACTGGCATGCTTTCAAACTGCTAGGTTGGCAGGAGCTGGGACAGAGCAACGGGAGCTCACCCCATCGCGGGGATTCGAACTGCCGATCTTCTGATTGGCAAGCCCAAGAGGCTCAGTGGTTTAGACCACAGCGCCACCTATGTCCCTACATCCCTACATGAATCTCAGTGATGGAGGCACAGCCATTGGGTCTCAGCCTTCCACACCTGAAAGGCATTTCACCTGAGATTATAGACTTGATTGTACTAGCGGCCACCAAAAGGTGAGTTCTTCATTCACAGGCACTATTGCCAACTCCTAATGAGAGACACTCAGGGGACATCCTTTGGAAAATGTAAGAGTCTGCTGGATCAGGCCAATGGCCCACCTAGTTTAGCATCCTGTTCTCACAGTGGCTAACCAGATGCCTGTGGGAAACCTGCAAGCAGGACCTGAGTGCAAGAACACTCTGTCCACCTGAGGTTACCAGCAACTGGTATTCAGAGACCAGAGCACACAGAAACGCCATTTACCTTCCCACTGCAGCAGTACCTATTTATCTACTTGCACTGGTATGCATTCAAACTGCTAGGTTGGCACACCCCATGTTGCCTCTGACTGGACTTAACTGTCCAGGGGTCCTTTTCCTTTTCCTTTATTCAGAGACATGATGCCTCTGACAGTGGAGGCAGAACATAGCCATCATGGCTAGTAGCCATTGACAGGTTTGTCCTCCGTAGATTTGTCTACAAGTTGCTGGCTATCACTTTCCCCTAGGAGAGCAGGTTTTATAGCTTAACTGTGCTCTCTGAACACAGAGAAAGAAATGCATTCCTTCCTCTTAGGAGGTGATTGTTTTCATCCATCCA
The DNA here is from genome assembly GCF_964106645.2 of Podarcis pityusensis. Lineage (NCBI taxonomy): Eukaryota > Metazoa > Chordata > Lepidosauria > Squamata > Lacertidae > Podarcis > Podarcis pityusensis. The sequence goes on from NC_138037.1 coordinate 29,364,769, forward strand.
TCCCAGGTGGAAAAGAACCAAAACTAAGTAATGCAGTTGTGCATTTTATCCTATTTTCATCCTGTATGCTCTGAGAATATATATATATATATACACACACACACACACACACACATGTTTTATTCAACGATAGCAGTATCGAGTTTACATCTATCGCTGTGTGCTCTTCTCACAGGAAGGCAAGTGTATTCAAGAATGCTTCTGAGTTTCAGCTCAGAGCTATATGGAATCTTGAATTCCAGTGTTATCAACAATTGCAGCATTACACCAATGGGGGAAAACTAGGCGTAATGAGGAGAACTGGCAGGTCAGGAACAGGAACAAAAACACATTGCCTCATCTTTATAATAGTGTCACTCATAACAGCAAGCAGCCACATCTACGAAACAAGCTGAGGGCACTCTTTTCTGACCTGCCATACTTAGCGAAACAGGCAGCTTTTCATATTTCTTAAAAGCATGCAGGATTAACATTGCAGTGGTTCTGTAAATGGCTTCTGGGGCCTTTGTCTCCTTTTGCTGGGGGAATAAGAAACAAAAACAAACTTTGAGAATGGTAATGCCTTTGTTTACTGAGTATACAAAGTGTTCCTTGGCTAATGTGCCTCGAAAAATGATGATGATGATTTTATTATTTATACCCCACCCATCTAGCTGGGTTTCCCCAGCCACTCTGAGTGGCTTACAGCATATCTAAAAACATAAAGGTGTGCCACAATTACATGGCAAGGGTTCTGGGGTGGAGGGGGAAGCACCTATTTTGGAAAGTGAGCCCTAAAGCAATAAAACGGAGGAGGAGAAAGTAGATACAAAGAAGTGATGGAAAGTAATAGCAAGCATGTACACAAGGAACCATATTTCCAGACTGACCCCAAGCTCCTCGCATTGCGTGGCTTGGAGTGTAGGCATTGTTTGGTCAACGAAAGGCACATACCGTATTTTTCCATGTGTAAGACGATATATTTTCCTTAGAAATGATTGGCAGAAATCATGGGTCGTCTTATACACGGATAGCCGTGGGGGAACGGGCGATTGATGTCAGCAGCCAGCAGGAGATTTGCAGTGGTGATTGGGCGTGTGATTGGTTGCTGCAGCAAGGCCTGCTGCTGATTGGCTGTGGCTGCAGCAATTGGGTGGGCTATTTACGGCAGCGGCGATGCATGAGTGCAATTGGCTGTGGTTGCATTGAGTGTTCCAGGTTGGGTTTCTGTGTTAGTATGACTATTTGTGAGACAATTAGAGACAGGAACATAGCTACTCCAAAGGGCGCCAACTTGAATAAAATATTGAGGGGAGGGCAGGTAAGCCCCACCCCACATAATTGATCACATGACATGGCACATGCACACCATTTGAATGACATTTCCCATCAACTTTGGGGGGGCCTGGGCCCCTCAAATATTTTATTGGGGGGCTGAAGGGATCTCGGCCCACAGGAGTTGGCATTTATGGCTACTCCTAGGATCCACCACTGACTTTCCTTAATGTGGAAGATACACTTTTGGAGCCTGGGCACAAGGCAAAAACAATGGCCCATTCTCACAGTGTTCTAACAGATGCCTGCGGAAAACTGGCACAAAGGACCCAAGCACAAGAGCTCTCCTATCAGGGACCATGCTGAGAAGGGCTGCACTGAGGAGGAATGGTGGGAGCCTCCTCCTTGCTCCTGATCAGGATCCTGAATCTTTCCAGGAGCAGGAGGACAGTATAGATTTGGAACAGTGGTTTGCAGAGGGACATAGTTCAGAAGACAGAAGCTGGGAAGTACTGGGTGGGGAACAGCTAGGAGAAGAATAACTGGGAGAGAGTGAGTTAACAGACTCCCTTTTGCTGGAAAGTGTCCATCCGCTCAGTCCAAGGTCAAGGAGAGCAGATAAGGTGGCTGCACAGAAAGCACAATGGTTGCGAGATCAGGTTGCAAAACGCGGAAGTGACAGGGGAGACTAGGGGGGGAGTGAGTGGAAACCTTAATTAGGAGCACCTTCATTCCTAGAAATGGATTCTTTGTTCTCTCACTGTAACCATTAAAGTTCTAACTGGTAAGAGACCCCTTTCGTTTTGTTCTGCTTATCTACAGCCAATTGGGGGGAGGACGCCAAGTCCCAGAAGCCTGACATCTCCTCCCTTGGGACTTCTAGCAACTGCTATTCAGATATCTTCTGGCCTTTGACCATGGAGGCAGAGGAAAAGCTAACATGCATCATTATATCACTTTGCCAATGCCAATTTCACCCATGCATGTATCCCTCAATTTATTCTCATGCCTTCTGCATACAAAGCTCCATCCCCAAGCTCCATCTACTCCTCACATAGGAAATGCATTGAGAGCACATGTCAGGTGAACCCTGTAGCATCTCCCTATCGTCATTCTTTGATAATGCATGAGCAATTCCATAAGCATTTGGACTCGTCACATACTGGGATCGCCATGGGACTGTAGACACCATCAAGCTTATTAAATCTCCTTGCCCTTGAGCTCTGAAGAATGACAGGAGGCAACCCTGTTTGAAGGCACAGGAAATCAATATAAGTAGTTGACAATCAAATTTGTCCCAACTTCATTCAAATAATGGAGAGAAAGCAGAAAGTTACACTCATTGGCTTTCTCCCCCAGGGGGAGGGGGGTTAATCATGAACAGGGAAATGTGGAGGTGGAACTAAGCTGACTGGGTGAGAACGTAGCAACGTCGTCATTACTTTAAAAGTAAATACAGGAAATTAAACTGACTGATGAAAGGTAAGGGCATGAAAAAACGAAGCATCAGGAGAAGAGCAATTAAGGCATCATAAGAAAACAAATAGGGAATAAAAGGGAGGGGGACAGAGAGTAATGCATAAAGCAGATCTCTAGTTTCATTACATTCTCATAAGTATTTGTGACTAAGTAATAATAATAATAATAATAAGCAACTTTTATTTGTATCCCACCCTCTGTGGCCAAGACCGGGCTCCGGGCAGCTAACATCAAATATAAACATTGATATAAAAATCAAACAATAATTAAATCATAATTAAATCACATCTTAAAAACAAGTCAGGAAAAAAATTAAAATCTGAATTAGAAGGCTTTCCTCAGGATTTGGGTTGGGAACAGTAAACGCTCATCAGGCCCAACTGTGTATGTTGATCTTATATGGGCCTGTGAAAATGCTGGGAGGCCTCTTTCGTACTAGTTCTTATACTAAAAGGGAAGGGGAGTCAGGCTGAGCCCTGACCAAACCCTCCATAAGTTATTTATTTATTGCATTTATTTCCCCCACATTCTTTTTCAAAGAACACAAGGTGGCATACTAAGTCACTGGCGCTAATGCTATTTTTCCTAGAAAAAAGAGGTGCCGGAAATCACCACGAACATCTTCTCTTAGAATGGCAATGGCACCCACCTGAGAGGTACCGCTCCTCATTTAATTCCCACAACAGCCCTGTAAGGTAGATTAGCCTGAGAGGCAGTGTCTGGCCCAAAGTCACCCAGTGAGCCTAATGGCTGAATGGGGATTATGAACTCTGGTCTCTCAGGTCCTAGTCCAACATTCTAACTACGACACCACAGTGGCCCTCAGTTGACAGTAGCATGGAATAAGTAGGCAAAAAGAAGAAGGAGGAGGAGGAGGAGGAGGGGAGTTTGGACTTGATGTCCTGCTTTATCACTACCCTAAGGAGCCTCAAAGCAGCTAACAATCTCCTTTTCCCTTCCTCCCCCACAACAAACACCCTGTGAGGTGAGTGGGGCTGAGAGACTTCAGAGAAGTGTGACTAGCCCAAGGTCACCCAGCATGTGGAGGAGTGGGGAAGCGAACCCGGTTCACCAGATTACAAGTCCACCACCCCTAACCAGTACACCACACTGGGGAACCCAAAAACAGGACTTTCCAGAATCCAAGCAGATGCTGGGCTTGGCTTCTTTGTTCTGGTATGCCACACTTAAAATGGGGCACTTGTGGAGTACAATATAACGAGTTGGCTGTGGTTCTGATTTTCATCAGAAAATCAGATTTTAACAGTATTCAAATTTGTTTTCATGCAGGTCAGTCCTTTGGATAGCTTATAATGATATAAGAAAATGGACAGCACCATGCAGAAGTCAGTCATGAAATCAGTAAATTCTTCCTGAAATAAGGAAGAAATAATGCTACAGTTAACAAAACAAACCCATGCATATCTACTCAGATGGAAATCTAACTGAATTCAATGGTATTTATTCCCAATGGAGTGAAAATAAGATTATAGCCTAAGTAAAAGAAACAGCTGGTCATTTATAGGGAAAATTACCATATAGTTGGCTGACTAATATACTGTAGATAGCGGTGAAATTAAATTTTTATATAGCCTAACAAAATTTAAGACAGGTTCAGGTAGGGATACATGAGGTCTCAGGATATGGTCTGATGGCACAGACGAGGCCACAGCCTTGCTAATTCTAAGCAGGTCTGGGTCTGGTCAGTGCTTGGAGACCACAGGGTTGCTGCCTTTGGTTTTCATGATGGAAGAAAAGCAGGATGTGGGTTTTCGAAAATAAATAAGAAAGATTTATATGATCTGAAGAGAAACCAGAGTAATAAATAAGGGGTTGTCTCAAAGCAAGTTATGCTAACAGCAGATCCATCAAAATCAATGAACTTAACTCCATTGATTTCAATAGGTTTGCCTGGAGTAGGACGAAATAAATGAGCATCCCTTGGTTTGATCTCCCATCAGCCCCATCTCCTATCAGCCAACAGCTGGGGAAGATGGGAGTTGTGGTCCTTCAACGTCTGGTGGGGTGTCACAGGTTCCCCATCTCTGGAGTAGACAAAGTTGAGCCAGGTGGACAAAAGGTTTGACAGTGTGGGGTAATTTCATATGCTCAAACCATGTACACTTCCCAGAGTGCTTGAGCAAGAAGGAGATAAAAGTGAAATTAGTAATATTTCTCTTCTTCTGCACACATCCATTGAATTATTTCCCCTTCTTCAGAGGTAATATTTGTTTTAAACACATATTTATGGGGGATAGTGTACAAAAACCACTCAAATAACATACAGCTATCAATGAAAACAGAAAAAGAAAATAATAAAAACAGATAGATCTGTATCATGATTGCTTCATTTCCCCATTTTCTGACATTTCCATCTTTCTTCCTTAAACATTTTGCTGCCTATCTGATCCAATGAAATCATTATTCAACTGTTATATTTAAAGAGGTGTTACCTAGCTAAAGTCATTAATATTAATCCATTGGAAATTTTGTACTTTGCAATTATTTCCTTTCTTCCAACCCATCTTGCCCTCCTTCCCTTTTACTTTACTAAATATGTTTTGTTGGTTTTAACTTTATAGTATAAGATTACACTGACAGTGCAGAGGGAAAGTTATTTTGCTGTTGCTGTTCAGCACTAAGCAATTTTCGGTGCTTTGCTTTGACAACTCTATTGAGGTTATTAATACTGCACATATGGAAGCAAATTGGATGAATAAAAGCTGACTTTTAAAAATTGTTTAGCACAAAAATATGGTTCAAAAGCGTTAGTACAGAACTTTACTCCAAAACAACTTGAAACAAATAAAGTTACTTTCAGATAGATGCATAATATCTTACGCTGATCCCAGCACAGGTAAAATATCTTAGATTATTGATATCTTACACCCAGAGCTAAAAAATCAAAGCTCTGCCTATCTTCCAGCTTTGAAACAACCTCTGGTGAGGATTTTGATTTGTCTCTTCAGCAGTGGCTGAAAAGTAAACTTTTCAAAGCTACTGATCCCGGAAGGAAATGTTACACTTCCCTGCTCTGTGTTACATAAGACAACTCACCATTAGAGTAACTATATGTCAAAATCGTAAAGAACCCTTCTTATTTTTAGATCTGTTGCTCATACTTCAATGAGAATATTCACTGCCTGGAGCAGTTCCTGTATGTATGTATGAATGAATGAATGAATGAATGATGGTATCTTAACAGCATAACAGAATGCAGGATGATTCAGAAATCGGAACTCAGTGTAGTTTGATTCGAAATAATCCAAGAGACGCTGGAGGTGGGGGGGGGAGAAGACTTCATATTTTTAGCTAAACATCGCTTTGTTTCAAACACACATTCAAGATATTTTCAAATGTCAAAAGATTAATATTTCACAAAGAACTTAGTATTTAATATACCCACTTCATATTTCTAATAAATTGAGTGTTAAATGGCTTCCTAAGGTTAGGGTGGGACGCGGGTGGTGCTGTGGGTTAAACCACAGAGCCTAGGACTTGCCGATCAGAAGGTCGGCGGTTCGAATCCCCGTGATGGGGTGAGCTCCCATTGCTTGGTCCCTGCTCCTGCCAACCTAGCAGTTCGAAAGCACATCAAAGTGCAAGTAGATAAATAGGTACTGCTCCAGCGGGAAGGTAAACGGCGTTTCCATGCGCTGCTCTGGTTCACCAGAAGCGGCTTAGTCATGCTGGCCGCATGACCCGGAAGCTGTACGCCGGCTCCCTCGGCCAGTAAAGCGAGATGAGCGCCGCAACCCCAGAGTCGGCCACGACTAGACCTAATGGTCAGGGGTCCCTTTACCTTTACCTTTTAAGGTTAGGGTTGCCCAGTGGTGGAGCTTCCTGGTGTTCCAGGTTCTAGCCCCACTCTGGCTCTCCTAGAAGCCATATACTTCTTGGAAACCTTGTTTAGTTGGACTGCAGTCATTCTGTATGTGGCAAAGATGAGCACTTTGAAGTGGAAACAGTATACATTGCAAAGGAATAATAAAAAATCCAAGCCATTTTATGTAAATATGTACATTTTCTACAATTAATGCAATACATGGCATGATTGAAAATGAACAAAACAGTGTCATCCACTTTGCACTTAAACTTTGCACAATCTGCTTGAAACTTCTACTGTGAAACTCCTTAAAATCACACTGGAGCTATGCAAAGGAGGAGGTTGTTTTCATTATAAACTGAATGCCTGATGCTGAATATGATGATTTGCCACTAAAAGCATAAAACTTCTTGGTGGTGTGTGATTTTCTGCCTATGTTTCAAGCTACAGTGGTACCTCGGGTTAAGTACTTAATTTGTTCTGGAGGTTTGTTCTTAACCTGAAACTGTTCTTAACCTGAAGCACCACTTTAGCTAATGGGGCCTCCTCCTGCCGCCACATCACCACTGCACGATTTCTGTTCTCATCCTGAAGCAAAGTTCTTAACCCGAGGTACTATTTCTTGGTTAGCGGAGTCTGTAACCTGAAGCGTATGTAACCTGAAGCGTATGTAACCTGAAGCGTATGTAACCTGAGGTACCACTGTATATGCAATGGAAAACGTCTTTTGAAACCATGATTTGCCCAACACTGCATTGTTAAAACAAGTGATACTTGATTCAGATCTCTGTTGACTGTGTATGGAATGATTCTAGGTAATGCAAAACAAACTTGCCAGAAATATTCCCATCAATGCCCCTATATATATATATATATATATATATATATATATATATAACAGAGTAGCTTGGAGGCACAAGGGCATACATTGTCATTTAACATTGAACCAGAAAGAAGATCAGATAGAATATTTGCACAAAAGCCATAGCCAAAGGAATACAGGCTAAAACTCACAATCATTCCTCTCTTTCAAAGCCTGGGAAGAGTTTGTGGTCATTACTAACCTTTTGCATTTCTCAAGTTTGAAAAATTAATTGATTCACCCACATGCTCTTATGGCTAGTTGGCAAAGAGGTGAACTATTTTTTCCCATAGTCAACAGTGTCAAGCTGTGAAGTTATTCATGTTGACATTACTCTTTTCTTTTTCGAAAAAAGAAAGAAAAGATAATGCCCTGGCAGGTCAAATTTGAAAAAAAGGTTGTCATAGATGCTGTGGAGCCTGGCAGGTCAAATTTGAAAAAAAGGTTGTCATAGATGCTGTGGAGAAGAGCCTTTTTAAATTCCAGCCTGCATCCAGTGTACAGAATGATAGACAGGAAGCTCAAAAGGAAATTGCATCTTATGAACACCATTCTTATTCATTACAGTCAATGAAACTTTTGCCCCTGACTTTCCTGCATTTGGTTGAAAGCTTCTCTGTACACAATGTGTACCACATTGCTTGTTGTGGCTGTATCCTCCTCTCAGCAGCCTCAAACCTACCTCTAGGCAGCATATTCATTTAAGGCAAATTAGCATCTATACTGGGCAGGTGTTGACACCCTGGGGGCAAAAAGATGGTTCGTGAACTAGTCTTGAATTTGCAGGTGATGATTTCCTTGTATCCTGGATGACAGCACAGCAGATTAGCATTTAACCGAGGCACCTTGAGAGAACGGCAAACTAAAAGTTGTAGTAATAGCTGTATCCTCCAGAGTCCATTCTTCCTCCGGCTATAAAGAAGGAAGCTACATCTATTTGTGGTCTATTTAAGGGATGCTGTCTCCCATATGCATGCCACCACAGGTGGTGCTTCCCTCAGCAAAGTCTGGTAGAGGAAACAGCTTTCTTACCTTGGTTCCTCGTGGTAGAAGTACAATCTGTAGGAGTTATTGGGACCAGGGGAACTATAGGGGTGCTATAATAAATTTGGTGTTGCTGTTGATATATAGAAACCACACTGCAATGTTTAAACAAGGAAGGAAACGGACATCAGTTCTGTAAAAGAATTAGCAGTTGCCATTTGTGGTTGTGCGTTATTTGTTAAAGATGCCACACTCATAGATTCCATCCAAAGGAAGTCCATTGCACTGCTCAGAGTGTCCCTGCCTTCTGAAGTTAAGTTAGGCAGCTGCAGGGAATAGGGGATGAGCCGAAGGGAGACGCTTTTCAAACATTTCCAAGAGCATCAAAAGGGGCCTCTTTTTAAGCATTTATTATTATTATTATTATTATTGTGTGAAACGAATGTGAAGATGTTCACCTATCAAGAGTGACGGCTTTGTTTGCCTTCAGTGACAGCAGCCCATACTGAAATATGATTGGTTGCACGATAGCTTTGTCACAACATTCCATGATCCATGATTGGCTAGCATAATCTATCTAGTGGACCCCGGAAGCATGGCCCTATCTCTCCACTGGCCTTTTGCCCTCGATAATGTGATAGTATAGTAAACTGGCAGTGCAGCATCAGATGTTATTCCCTTCACTGCATGAACCCTAGTTGGCTGGGATTACTCATGTGGCTAATCAAGGAAGACAAAAATGCAGTGATGAGAAGATGGAATATGAGGCCAAAAAATTAATAATTGTGGAGATAGGAACAATGGGAGCAAACAGGATAGGGGAACAAGGAATGTTTTTGCACGTACTCTAGTATTGGGGAAAACACTACATCAAAATAAGAGAACATTTGGGGCACCACTTCAGTAGTTGCTCCCTCAATATGGAACCTGCTTCTCAAAAAATTCTAATATTTATTTTTTTCACTAAGCACTCATAAGCCAGCCAACATGTGGTGTTTTTGCTCAGCTTTTCCTGATTATATATAGTCTAAGATATATAGATATTGCTTTTTAATTGGGCTGTGCTATTTTATCCTTACAGTCTGTGTCATTCTAATATGTCTAATGTTAAGCATGTAGGATTCTTAAGCAAGGGAAGAGTGTGTGTGTGTGTGTGTGTGTGTGTGTTTCTGTAAATGAATCATCCATGTTCAGGTACAGTATATCTCTGAAGAAGAGATCCTGGGAACACAGAATTGCAATCTTCTTGCTACCTGCTGAATTGCATGGACTTTGATCTGACCTACCAATACAATTGTTGGGTTATTATGACCAAATGGCTATATTGAAAGTAATCACACCATAATCATACATTCTAAAATTGCTCATTTTTTGTGGCACAGATGATGAAAGAAGACCATCTGCCACTATAAAAACCTATAAGAACGCACAATTATTTATTATCTGAGATGCAGGAAGGATTTTTCTCTTCTAAGGAAAAGGTTTGGAAGGTGAATGAGAAAAATGTTCTAGTTTTAATGAAGTAGAACAAGAGAAAAACAGGCTGCATTATAGATCCTTGGTTTGTAGACCTAAATTCTAGGAATACCCTTTTTCTCCTTTGATGTGGTTCGACATGAAGTGTATAGATCATTTAGTATGCTTGTTTGGTGCATAAATTCCTCCGCTCATGAAAGGAATATCTCCTTCCCTTTAGCATCTAAATTATATATGAGGACATTGATAAAGGAAGATCTAATTCCTTCATTAAACAGTCAAGACCTTTGGCTGGCAATGAAAGAAGGGTCATCCATAGCAGGGCTGGGGAAGCTGCAGCTTTCTAGATGTTGTTAAACTCCAACTCCCATCAGCCCCTGGTAGCATGGCCAATGGTCTGGGGGTGATAGGAATTGTAGTGCAGCAACAACGGGGGGGGGGGATGGACACAGACTTCTCATCTCTGATCTATATATATAGTTCATTGGTATTAGCATTGACAATATACTCTATGAACACTTCCCCGGTGGAGAGTATATTTCAAAAACCACACTTGTAGCTAAAGCAGTAGAAGACAAGATGTTAATATCATTGTCTGACCTCCCAGTGGGTGAGTCATTGCTGCTTACCTGGAGGGAGAAGGGCAGGGTTAAGATGGTGTGGAGGGAGGTGCGGTGCAAACACACCAGCAGAGGCAGCAGATTAGCGCCACTGGTGTATTTGCACTGCACCAGCCACTCTACCACCTTGTCCCTCCCCGTCTCAGTAAGTAGGAGGGACTCACCTGCCAGGAGAACAGGTAAGCACCTCCAGCCCACCACATTGTTTGCTACTAGCCTGAAGTTATTAGCTCATGAAGTTACATATCTCCAGAAACCTCTCTCACTACTTTTGCCATTTTTCTGGACATTTATTGTTGGCTTGCAGATAGTTGCCTTTGTGATATTATCTTGTGTCGATTGCAGAAGTCATTGTATCACTGCCTTGTTTTATTGCTTATAGCACTGAGCAAGTCACCTTTTAAACAAGAAAAAAAACAACCACTTCTAGGATGAGATTTTAGCTATATCACTGCAAGTCACAGTTTCATCACTGCAGCTGGAACACAACCATGGGATCAGAGCAAGCCTTTTTTGCAACAGGGAGACCTAATTGCTTCCTCCTGAATCCTTCAAAAGCACCATCAAGCCTTTCATCCGTAACATCAAAATGAATTCTAGAAGATGCAAATGAAGAAAAAAAAAATCAAATGTAAATTTCCCAATATTCTCTGATGTATATCATATATAGGCATGTGGGAAGGGGAGAATTGGTGCCAAATAGTTCATCATTCATTTCAGTGGTCCAAAGAATACCAAGTCAGTTCCCAATGCATTGCCCTTCTCTGATGTACATTTCCCAGTCTACTTGAAACAAGCGCAGAGCTAGCAGCTGGCATCTGTCGTTTTTCAAAAGCTGCTCTGTTGTCATCAGCAGGAAAGAACCAATCATTTTAATAAGCCTATCAATGCAATTCTTTCTGCTGTGATTGCTATTGTTTCTTGCAGGTATCGGATATTCTGAATCAAGCATGTCCATATCACTACTCATGCCTAATAAGAAGTAAGATCCACTGTGTTTAGTGGGGCTTCCTTCCAAGATCATAGCATTGCTTAAGTTAACAGAGTGTTGCGTAGGAATCCAATGCATTTTTGCTCAGAAGTGAGTTCATTGAGGTTCAGTGAGGATTACTTCCAGGTTCATAGGATTAGAGCTCTAAACTGGTGCTTTTACTTCTTGTGGGTGGGGTGGCAATGATCAAATCTGAGAATCCTGGGATTGTTTTGAATGCATGTCTGAATGCTTTAACTGGTCCATCAAAGCCATTCCTGGGGTGTGGCCGCTGTCGCATGCTGACAACTTCTATGAACCACAGGTGAGAGCTGAGTTCAGGTAGGGGGCCAAAGGTGGACAAACTACCCCAGAAGGAGCATGATGTGTCCCCACCCGTGGTACTACCCCTGCCCTAATACCCCACACATTCCATGATATATTCTTCTGAATACTGTGGCTGGAATAATTCTGTGGCTGGAAACCACAGAAGAGGAGAGTGGCTTTTCTGCTTGGGACTTGCTTGTGGGCTTCCCTTAGGCAACAGGTTGGCAAAGACTTGGTTAATAATAATAATAAGTTTTATTTATACCCTGCCCTTCCCAGCCAAGACCAGGCTCAGGGAGGCTAACACCAGGTATAAAAACAATTGATTAAAATACAACTTAAAAATAAGATTAAAATACAACATTAAAATGCAGCCTCATTTTAGTAGAAACTCAAATCAAAAACTTTTTGGGGATGAAAACGTCAAATCTTCACCAAGGCCAACTATCGAGACTGGTCCTACGTGGGCCAGAAAAAAGCCAGGGAAGTCCCCAAATAGGAGTTCCATCACAGAAGGAGAAAGGAAAAAGGAAAGAGGGGAAGGGGATCAAGTTGATTCCAAGCCAAAGGCCAGGTGGAACAACTCTGTCTTACAGGAAAGCCTCTCCTCTTCAAGTTGTGAGCGGGAGCCGTTTCCCGCGTTGGCAGGGGGTGTTCCGCCCCCTGCCCAGCTGCTCCGGCTGCTGTGCCACCCCCCCAGGTGGCCAGCCAATCGGCTGGAGGCTTGGGGGCAGTGTTTAGCTGCTCAAACGCGGCCGCGGAAGTGTTTCCCAGCCATTGTGCTGCTGCTTCTCGTCGGATCAAGACGTCGGTTTACGACCTCCAGGAAGGACCTCCTCGACCACGTGCAGGCTGAGCAAGTGTTGAGGATTTTTAGCAGCTAGTTTGCTTTAGGCTAACTGGTCTGCAGAAGATCGCCCCGTCAGCGCCGGTTGAGCCAGCAGGCTCCCGCTGCCTTGCACTGCCAACTCTGAACACCAGCTCTGAACGCAGCAACTGTTACTGAGAGCCTGAGGCAACAGCGGTGTGCAAAGCAGTGTGTGAGGTTCAGAGGCGGGGGTGTGGGTTTGGCTGGCTGTATCCCCCCCCCTTTTCTAGTTTTTTCGGGCTATGATACCCCCCCCCCCGGTCCTTTTAAAGTTTTAAAGGATCTCCCCCCCCCCCCCCGGTCCTAGGCATTGGAATATGGTTGTGTGTTGGAGGGCAGGGTGTGGCCATCGCCTACCCCTCCATTTTATGGGTATTCTGGTAAAGGAATCCGGCGGTTGTGGATCCTGTCCAACACCCTTGCTGGTGGCTAGGGCCATGGCACGACCCCCGGTGACATCAGGGGGAGCTTTCAGTTGTATTTGCATCAACAGGCTCCTCCCACTGGTGATTAACCCTTGATAGACTCACCCCTCCCTGCGGGTGTGGAGTCACACTCTGTTGTTTTATCCAATGCCTAAGCCAATACCTCTCACATGCTGTAATCAATAAAGTTGTGGCCTTTTTTAGCCCATTAACCTAATATACCGTGTCCCTGTGTCTTTCTTATCCTCAAGCGGGTGGTGGGTCGTCGAATCACAATACTATTTTCTCTTACAAGCCTTTTCTTTTTAAAAATGGTTAGCAGCTAGTGCCAAACTTTGAATGAAATGGCTTGTCTAGAGGAGAATATTCAACATCCTGACAATGCGCTTACTGGGAAAGAGCCAAGGTTAAATGAGCACAATCATGCCTAAGTAACCTTGAATCTAATAAAACAGAACAGCTCCAAGATCTGTTAACGGAACTTAAGTTGTTATTCAAATGGAATGCCATAACTCACGTGGGGCTGTCATCCTGGGGAGGGAATGTAGATCACAAGCAACCTTCTCTGTCACAACGAATGTTCGCTTTACATTCACACACAGAATGAGATCCACCGCGCCAAAAAAGCTGTTGTCCCTGAGAGTGAATTCACACGTGGACACATTCATCACCGTGTGAGATGGCCACCGCTGATTAAACAAGGCAGAGGGAAAGTTCAGGTGCCCTGACACCACTTTGGACTATGCTTTCCATTGGCGGCAATTCATGTATTCAGCTGCAAATCACTGAGTAATGTATGTGAATGTGTACATCAGCCTTGAGCTACATTTTACTTTATATGCTCTTCTTATTTTACATTTATTTAACATCAACAGTGTGCGAGTGCTCTCGTAATAATAATAATAATAATAATAATAATAATAATAATAATAATAATAATTTATTAATTGTACACAGTGCTTTTTTCTGGGGGTACTGGCACCTTTCCCCCACAAATGTTAAAAGTGTGGCATTTATTAGAATGACTTCATGGTGAGTACCGGCACCTTTTTTTCTTAAAAAAAAGCACTGTTTGTACCCCACCCATCTGACTGGGTTGCCCTAGCCACTCTGGGCGGCTTCCAACACAGGATACACCAGACATTTGCTTGAAAAAGGTCAGTGAGATATAGGGGTTAGAGCAGCCTTAGTCCCCAGATGTTATTGAACTACAACTCCCATCACCCTAGCTAGCAAGAACTGAGCTCAGAGCTGATGGGAGTTGTAGTCCAACAACATCTGGGGACCCACAGGTTGAGAACCGCTGGGTTAGTGTCAAATTATGTTCTGACTGAGCTTTCAAAGGTATGATGCTTCTGACTGTCAGCTGCTGGGAATCCAAAATGGCGAGAGTGCCCTTGGTCACCTGGTTGGCTGGACTTTGATGAGCCTCCCATCCGATCCAACAGGGCTCTTTTTATGCTCTTCTGTCCCTAAGAGAGGACCCTGGTGGAAAAAAGGACCATCATGGAAGGAGGCTGGAGATGATTCAGGCATATTGTTATGCACAAATAAATGTTCATTAGCAGACTGAATGTAATTTTCTATGATAAATCCAGCCACAGGGAACATGGCACAGGAGTGCCTTTTGAGATGCAAACCACAGGAATATAATATGAGAGGTTTTATAGACAACAGGGCAAAACTGTTCCAGACTGAACCACTTTAGCTGGGGTTGGGGGTTGCATGCCTGAACGCATATTTATTGTTGCATGCCACTCCTATCTCCGAGTGGGGTTCCAGGTGCCTGCCGAGGGTTCATGATTCCTCTGGGAAATGAGGCATAGTGGAGACTGTAGTGTCTTTCTAATATATGGTTTATTTCCACCTATATACAACCTGAGCCTACAATGGACGGGCTCACAGCGTAAACACCCCAAAAGGGCCTTGTTTCTCCCATAGCTGCAACCTTGGATTCAAACAGAAATCAAACATTGCTCTCAAATATTGCTCTTCCTCTCTCCAGATTGCTGCTTTCCTTGCTAGGTCACATCACTGCTCCTATTAAAACTAAACTCTGGTTTTATCTGTTGAGGGAGGGGCCCCCACATATTTGCTGTTTCACACCACGCCCTTAATGTCTCATCGTCCACCCAGGCTATCACCTGACAGTGAGAGCTGTTTGACAGCAGAAGTTGGGGACTCTCTTTCCTTTGAGGTTTTAAGCAGGGGTAGGATGGCCATCTGTCATCTATGCTTTAGCTGAGATTTCTGCATTGCAGGGGTTGGACTAGATGACCCTTGGGGTTCCTTCCAACTCTATGATTCTATGAGCTCACCAGGAGGCTAGCCTGGCTGTTCCAAGAGTTAGGAATTTTGATTAAATTCTAACACCTGCTGGATCCAGCAATTAGAGGGGTCTAGCACCCAGGTTAAGACCCCAAACTCATAACTATATTTTAAAGCTCCCTGAGCACACAAATTAGAGAAGGACGCTAATATATATTTCTCCCGAGCAGCAAATCAGCAAACGTCTCTAAAGCCTGTGCAAAACTATTCAAGGATCAAAATAGGTGCTTCTGAATACAGAGTGAGCAGGAACTTTCTGTCCAGTATATATTTTTTCTTCCCACATAAGAGTAAAGATTTCTCCTAATTGGACTGTTTTGTTCAAATAATCCTCTCTTGCCACTAATCACACCCTGAGCCATTAAGTGGAAATTACTGTCAAGACAACTTTCTTTCTAGCTGCAAAGAGAATAAAAAGGTAAAGGGGGGAATCTACAGGTAAAGGCAAGTAGACCAGTTCAGTTTCCATCACACTGCTACCACCTGCCAGAAAACCTTTTGGATGAGTACCTGATATCATATCTGACTCATAGGCTGAATCAGATGAGGGTTATTTTCTGTCCATCATCAATCAGCAGGGTAAAAACACAAAAGAATAAAATACATGGGTTATTTTTTAAAAACAACCATAACAACAAAGTACACAAAGCTAACATCTTATGATGAGTTTTGTAAACTGGCCAAGAAAGTTCATCAAACTGAAATGGATTGATCATTCCCTCTAATAGCCAACTCCAGTGGCTGAGTGCCTGTCAGTCTGGAAGCATATGGTTCCCCTTGAAAATAAGGTTGCTTTTAGAGACATGTGTATAGCAGGGGTGGCTCACCTGTGATCTTCCAGATATTGTTGGATTCTCATTATCCCTGACTATTGGTCTGACTGAGGCTGATGGGAGTTAATCTAAGCAGCTGTACTTCATTTTCATTTATTTTATTTCATTTATAGTGGTACCTCGGGTTTCAGACACTTCAGGTTACAGACGCTTCAGGGTACAGACTCCGCTAACCCAGAAATAGTACCTCAGGTTAAGAACTTTGCTTCAGGATGAGAACAGAAATCGTGCAGTGGCAGCACGGTGGCAGCAGGAGGCCCCATTAGCTAAAGTGGTGCTTCAGGTTAAGAACAGTTTCAAGTTAAGAATGGACCTCCAGAACGAATTAAGTTCTTAACCCGAGGTACCACTGTATTAAATTTCTTCATCTGAGGATCCCCCCCCCGGGGGGGAGGGTTACAATATAAAAAGGGGGGAAAGTACATAACATAGTCACAAACAGAAACGATAGCGCCCACAGCATTTCATTAGCAGTACCTGGGAATTGCAATGGTTGTTTTGTGTGAGCCACCCTCAAACATAGAGCTGCAATCTTAGGTCTTGGATTGCACTGTTGCACAAGCAGAATTTAAAAGATATTGCGCACTGAATTCACCTTTCTGGGTCAGCAGAAACAGAGGAAAGCCTTGCTCCTTCAGACAAGATTGTCTCTTTGTTCCTGAGGAAGCCGTTACTGATTACAGTAGAGGAACCTAACCTTGGATCCTGCCCTAGCACCAAGATCCTAACATGCGATCTTGAAATGACACTAGATGGATTCATTCTGCTGCTCCACTCCCCTGGCTTCTAACCAAGTAGGTCAAAGTTTTCTACATTCCTCATAGCCCATATAACATGAGTGAGAGCCATTCATATCCTTCAAAGTGCCAAAATATATGAAATCTAAGTACCACAATGCAATTGGGTTGTACCTTGATGTACAACTGGGCAGGAGACAGAGCAGACTTCCTTCTCATTGCAGTTCAAGTTCTGAAGCAGAGGTGGGGGGGGTGTTGAAACAGGGGCATTAGCAATCCTACTGCCTAGCAAATGAATGTCCTTGTCCATCTCTGTGGCATTTAGCAACTGAGCCTGGAAATTGTACATGATGGAGAAAGCAAGGAAAAAGTTTGCAGACCAGCAACCCAAGATTGATTTCTCTGCATCTGCATTATCAATGGCATAAGCATTTCGTGCAGCCAAGTCACACAGCTTGTGCAATCATTTGCAAATTTGATGTCTCTATCTATCTATCTATCTATCTATCTATCATCTATCTATCTATCTATCTATCTATCTATCATCTATCTCTCTCTCTCTCTCTCTCTCTCTCTCTCTCTATCTATCATCTACTGATCTAGTGGTTTATTTAGGGCTTTGTAAAGAAGAAGTCATCCTTCCACTCCTTGAAGCAAGGCCTTGAGGCCCCTCATCTTCAAACCAAGCAGGGCCTGACATCCAAAAACGTCTTCACAAAGTCACCCCGGATGAGTCACTAAGATCTGCTTTGATGATTCATCGGGGGCCTCCTGGGACGATGGCACAAGAGGCATCTTGGAGAGGCCTGGAAGGAGAGGGCTCCTTCCTACGTAGATACAAACCCCAGATTGCATCATCTGGAAAAACCACACGGAATACGGCTCTCTGCGTGCAGACTCTCAAGTAGGGGGCCACCACCCCCCAAAAGAAGGAAGGAAGGAAGCAAGCGAGCCCTGAGGTGACTGGATGCTGATCCGTCTCCATCACGCCTTGGGGCGGCCTGTGCGGGTGGGGTCTTCTCATGTGACTCACATGATAAATACCAGGGAGCAATTAGGCTGAGGCAGAGGAAGCTCTCTGGCCCTCCCCACCGCCAGGAATATAAAGTGGAGAGAGTTGGCTTGGTGTGCATTCACTGAGCCCCACACCCAGGGAAGCAGCAGCGTCCTCTCACAGTAAGTGCCCTCTCCGTGCTTCAGCGTTGGCTCCTTGCCTTAGGCATCACTTGCATCCAGGTTCCTGCATCTCTCCGCAGCATCCAGCGGGAGGACCAGCCGCCTTTGCCTTCTTTTCATCTCGTCTAGGCTGAGATGCGCTGGCAAGGAGGGGAAAGCCTGTATTCAACACACGCCCACCCCTCACATTTCTCTCTCTCTGTCTCTGTCTCTTTGCTACAGCTTCTCAGAACTTTTCAGCAGCCGTAGGGCGAGAGGAGGGGACGACGGTCCGGGCTTTTCCTCGACGGCATCCTCTCCACCTCCTGCCGTCCCGCCAAGGGTTCCTCGGGCTGCTCCTCGACGTGGAGGAAAGCGGGCGGCGGCGACGATGAAATTCCTGGCGGTTTTGACCGTGCTGTTCCTAGTCTCGGCTCAAGCATTTGCGGAAGAGCTGGGAGACAACGAGGAGCTGAATTACTGGTCGGACTGGTCCGATGGCGACCAAAACAAGGTGAGCGAAAGATGCTTTTCAAGCCCCGACGGCTAAGTCCGGTGGTGGCTTTTTTTCGACGGTGGCGCACGGGCGGTGGGGTGTTACTGGGGTCGTGCTGATTTTTGCTGTTGAGTTTGAACTGGTTCTAAAACCAGAGATCACGTCTGGGGAAAGTCCTGGGCTTCACCGGTGCACAGCGATTTTCTCCGGGGCGTGTGTGTGTGTGTGTGTGTGTGTGTGTTTATTAGACAGGGAGAGGAAGGCAAATCCACAGGGTTGGTTTTTTCTCAAAACCCTCGTCTGTCCATGCAACTTGCCAACATGTTTCTCCCCAGCAAAGGAATTCACAGCGTCGTCGGAGAAACTGCGGACGGTTCTGTGGATGCCCCGTTAAAGATTAGAAGCAAAGGAGACCGAGAAAGAAAGATATATTTTTTTCATCGCTAGCTATACTCAGAGCAGATCCCTTAAAAGTAACGGGCATGGCTCCCGTATGTACATTAATTTCAACGTATCTACTCTGAGTAGGGCTTAGTTGGACGCCACCCAATGCACTTTCTTTTTATTTCTTCGTTCATATTAAGGCTGCCGTCCTTTCCTTGCGAACGGCCAAGCCCCGATGAACGCAGGTGGGGTTTATGCATCGGACAGCGCCGCAAAACTGCAATCCGATGCACGCTTAATCTGAGAGTAAATCCGAGCCAAGAGGGTGGGAGTTTACTTCGGAGTTAAGCGTGTTTTAGATTCGGCTGGCTGCGCAGCCAGAGCTGAGAAAATGGGAAAATTTTATTCGTTTCGGACACCGAAGATGCAGTGTGTTTTATAAGAACTCCTATACCATCCTAATGAAACAACTTCTGAGCGGATTGCACTGGGAAGCGGGGCGCAGGGGTCGTTTGGAGTTCGATCCTTAAAAATTCCCATTTCTTCCCCTGCCAGACCCCACCAGAGATAATAGATAACAAAGTTGAGAGGCTACTTCTTTGAGATTTCAACTTCCTTCCTCACCCTCCCAAGACTGGTTACATTAGCTCATGGGGCAAAAGTGTCACACAGGTTCCAGGTATAGGATAGAGGGATAGAAATACAGTGGCACCTGAAGTTACAGATGCTTCAGGTTACAGGCACTTCAGGTTACAGACTCTGCTAACCCAGAAATAGTACCTCTGGTTAAGAACTTTACCACAGGATGAGAACAGAAATCATGTGGCAGTGGCAGCGGGAGGCCCCATTAGCTAAAGTGGTACCTCAGGTTAAGAACAGTTTCAGGTTAAGAACGGACCTCCAGAACGAATTAAGTTCTTAACCCGAGGTACGGTACCACTGTAGAGAAAAGTCAGCTCTAAAGTGCTCCTGTCCTGTGGAATAACATTTCTGTCAAGCTCCACAGGTGCCCACTATCTTTACCTTCTAGAAAGACACATTTGCTCCAACAGCCTTTCCCAGCCAGATAGGTGGGTCTTTGTCCTTAGTGTCTATTTTGTATTGCATTACTTTTGTACTAAATGTATTGGTTGGTTGGTTGTGCATTTGTGTTTTGCTGTTTTTCACTGCTTTTATTGTGCATCACTTTGGGGTGATTGCTTGGAAGGCAAATAATAAATTATTATTGAGAATAATAACAACAGCCAGGTAGTGCCTGAATATAGGGATAAGAATCTGTGGGTCTCCCAGGTGCTATTCAGGTTGCTTATCTGCAAGCCACCTGCATGCCAAGGTTAGAGTGCATTCCCCACATTCAGGGTTGCCTGCAACATATCTAGACCAGGGTAGACAGAGGTTGCTGGACTCCAAATCCCACCATCCTCAATCATTGGTTTTCTGGCTGGGGCTGATGGGAGTTGTAGTCCCAACAGGATCTGTAGGGCACCACATTGACTATTATTGATCTAGACTATGCCGGTAGCACAGTGCCCATAAAATGGAAAGATGCTTCGGAGCCTATGAAACATGTGTCCTCCTGCAACAGTTCCTGGTCTTGCTTCCAACTTTGCACCAGAAAATTTGAAGCAGGAGGCTTCTGGGCAGACATGCATCCAAATTATTTAAAGACTCCAATGTCCTTTCCATCCTTTCAGGTCAATGCCATCCATGCCCTGCTCTGTTTCAGATTGGAGTGGTGGCAGTGGCGGTTTTCTCTTGCTGTCATTTCCCCCTTCTTTTTTCCAGTACTGGATACAGTCTTTGGGGCATCTTTAAGGGTGATGGAAGACAATGACAAGGATTCTTCTCTATCACTAACACACAAACACAAACAACAGCAAAGCGCTCCTGAACTGTAATGCAAATTATAATGGGATGAGAAATAGGGAGTGATTACCAGTGGGCACAGGATAAAACAGGAAAATCTCAAGGGCAAGCTATATATTTCTTAATACAGTGGTACCTCGGGTTACATACGCTTCAGGTTACATAGACTCCGCTAACCCAAAAATAATGCTTCAGGTTAAGAACTTTGCTTCAGGATGAGAACAGAAATCGTGCTCCGGCGGCACAGCAGCAGCGGGAGGCCCCATTAGCTAAAGTGGTGCTTCAGGTTAAGAACAGTTTCAGGTTAAGAACGGACCTCCGGAACGAATTAAGTACTTAA
This sequence comes from Podarcis pityusensis, assembly GCF_964106645.2. Taxonomy (NCBI): domain Eukaryota; kingdom Metazoa; phylum Chordata; class Lepidosauria; order Squamata; family Lacertidae; genus Podarcis; species Podarcis pityusensis. Next base: position 29,385,999 of record NC_138037.1, read on the forward strand.
CCCGGGGTACCACTGTAAATACAATATGTAGGCTGAGCTGCAGCTGTCAGTTTCTCTGAACTATGTTGTTTTACCTTGTCATACTGGGGTTCTGGGAAAACTTCCATAGCACTGGAATTTTCTTACCTTTATTGGCATGTATATACAGGATTGCAGTAGGGTTCAATACCATAAAATCACTCATCAAAAACCTGTATCTAATACTTAAGTTAAAGTTGGATAACATCCACAAATTCTCACTGCGTGTTGCAGAAACCTGGCTACTAACTCTGTCTTATCCCCATTCTGAGTAAACACAAGGAAGGCTACCTTACATTCATCTGCATGCCATTCCCTACTAACAACCAACTGATTAATAAACTTAGATCGAATTGTCTGATAGCAGGGGCAGTGCAAAAGAACATGCACAACTGATTCTATTTGTCTCTGCCCACAGTAACAATGGATATAGGCAATAGGGGAATTGCAATGGGGTCCTAAGTTTGCTCTGCAGCGCTGCTCTCCAAAGGCATGTTTCTTAAGCAAATAATGTGAGATTGTGTGAGATTTTGTCAGTTTCAAGACCTCCTCTGCAGTTTGCTCAAATAATACAGTTTTGGAATGTGAAATTGAGTGCATCTGTAGCACATATCACTCCAGGGTTCCTCACCCTGCAAAACGCAGTGAGGTGGAATCTGGACTGAACACCAGGGTTTGCTTGCTATTTGTTCTCCAGTGGTTTAGAACAGGGAAATTGAATCTCTTTTACCTCTCTACAATGGGGGAGGGAAGGGTTAGAAACCTAGCTCAGTTGGTAGAGCACGGGTTGTGGGTTCAAACCCCACATTGGGCAAAAGATTCCTGTGTTGCAGGAGGTTGGACTAGATGACTCTCGTGGTCCCTTCCAACTCTACAATTCTATGATTCTATGTGACTTTCCAGGCATTGTTGTACTACAACGCCCATCATCTCTGACCATTGGCCCTGCTGGCTGGAGTTGGAGTCCAGCAACATCTGGAGAGCCACAGCTTCCTCGCCCATGGAATAAGACCATCTTCTGCCAGTTGGTTGGGTTGCTTGGGCTTGACAGGGAAGATGGCACCAACACAGAATTTAAGACTCAGAATCATACTTCAGTTTAGTGTCATACATGCTGGTCTTTAATTTTTGTTAGACTCTGACCTCTTAGTGATGGGGTTTTTTTTAGTGCTGATGAGGAAATGCTAGGGATTCTGCTACACCTTGAGTAAATGCCTGCTAATTTCAGGGCAGCAAAAGTACATCATTATTACATAGTCATCAAAAATAAAGAGGACTATAGATAATGATAAAAAGTTGCTGGCAGGGGAGAAGTAAAAGGTCATCTCCCAAAGATTTGGAGAGATGGAGCTCCTAGAGAAACATGGCATCCATTGTCCATTTTCACAGGATCCTTAATCCTCAGTTATCTTTTTCCTAAACTAGCCAACACACATTCAAATGTTATCATATTTAAAGTGAGCTTACACACCAAGTGATTGCTGAAAGAACCGCCACAGACCAGACACAACAGCTTTCATATCATACCCCACAAAACCTTAAGTATGGGGCTCAATAGAATCAGCTGATAGACATCAAGTGACAGTTGACTGAGGGATGAGAAATCAAGCAATGTGCATGTATGGATCCGGCTTCATCCTGACCAAAAGCCACCTGGGTTGATTAGAAATGGTTGGGCAGCACAACTGAGCAGAAATAGATTGTTGTTAGGTCTTGCTCTGAACCACTAACAACACCTTGTGATGTCTGAAGGCTTAAAGAAGATGTTTTGAGTTAATTTGAAGTAATTCAGTAAGCAAGGGACATTCTACCTATTCCTGTCTCAACATCCACTTTTAAAATTTGGTGGATGATCAAAACTGAGTCACACATGGAATTTGATACTAGCTGCAGCATTCAACTTTCTGAGAATCTTGAATTTTAAGAAATTCTCTGTCTGGTCTGGTTTGTTTGTTTGTTTGTTTGTTTGTTTGTTTGTTTGTTTATATCCCACCATTTCTCCCAAAGGACCACAGTCTACACTGACAGACAGGCAGGTTTTCAATATAACCTCAGCAGTTAGTGGGTGCCTAAGGGTTTGACACATTACCAGTGGCTGGAGGAAGAAAGTCTTTGTTGCTGTGCCCCTCTCCATAAAAGAATTAGCAAGTGTGACTTGCCACGAAGTGCTGCAGTGTGCTGTGTGTCAGGGCTGGCCCCCATCACCAGGCAGAGTGAGCTGGTTGCCTGAAAAGCGGAAAGCAGTGGCAAGATGTTGGAAAACAGAGCTGCGCATCCTGCACAGCTTGCCGAGTTGCCCCTCACCTGTCCTGCTCAGGTGCTGTTAGAAGGTGCTGTTCCATTGTCAGTGCTGAATAAGCTTCAGTCGCCAATACGTTTGCCTTTGGTACATGGAAAGGGAAGGGATGCTATTGTCTCATTTGCCTCGGGTAGCAAAACACCATGTGGATGAGCCCTGTGCTCACAGTTCTGGTCAGCCAGCCATACCATTTCCCCTTGCTATTCCATTCCATTCCCTCCCCTCTCCAAGATTTGTTTGTTTTTCTGTTTGTTTTTCTCCCAGATCAGTCAGCATACCAAGATGCTAATACTCAATCCACACTGGACTACTTTTGGAGTTTCTCATCATCTTGGGGTTCCCCAGAGCCTGCTGTTACCTCCCTCTTGTGCACGGGTGGTACTATTTTGGCCACATGAACAGTGGCACTCTCCTCTGAACTTTGGGAATAGAGGGAGTCGTGCTAAAATAAGCAAATTGTTTTTAATAAATTTAAAAATAGCGACATTGGGATCATGGCGGCACAGAATGCTGTGCTGGTGTTGATTTTATTTATTTCTTTTTTAAAGTGTTTAATACATGCCTAACCACTGCATATGAGAAGTAATGCAAATCTAAATTGTGGGTTGAGTGCCGCATGTGAGTCACACCCTCGTTCCAGCACTTGCTTTGAATTGATTGATTTGGGGAACATCTGGATTAGTTATGAAAAAAGCTCCTCTGTGCATGTCTAGAGTGCCTCTCCCAAAACCCTGAGCAGCAATATATTTTGGTTTCAGGCTAGAAAACACGCTCCGTCCAGCACGCTCCTACTTTTTAAAAACCAAAGACCCAGCAGAGGTGGTTTTGTGTCTATTTGGTGTGCAGTGGTGAGCCTTGTTGCATGTGAGCTCACACAGAAGAACATAGGAAGCTGCCTAGACTAGAGCATTTCAAGGGGGGCGGGACTGTGCTTCAGTGTTTCCACTCCTATCTCCAGAGCCATTTCCAGAAAGTAGTCATGGGAGACTTTGAATCAGTGCCATGGGAGTTGTTATGTAGTCTCCCCCATGCTGTTTAACATCTATATGAAGCCTTTGGAAGCTGCCATCAGGACATCTGGAGTGCATTGCCATCAATATACAGGTGACACCCAGCATTATCTCTCTGCTCCAACTGAATGAAGAGAGGCAGTCGAGGTGTTAGACCAATGCTTGCAGGCAGTAATAGGTCAGATATGGGTCAATAAACTGAAGCTGAATCCTGAAAAGACAGAGGTGTTATGTGTTATGAGTTCTGAGTCCTTACATCTGGGAGGTGGCCAGCCCTGGAAGGGGCAAGTTTGCAGTTTGGGTTTTTTTTCTGGATTCAACAGTGTCACTGAAGCCTCAGGTGGCCTCAGTGCCTTTTTCCAGCTCTGGTTGGTTCGCCAGCTACAGCCCCCTTTGGATAGAAATGACTAGACCGCTGGACTCCATGGTTTGGTAACTTCCAAACTGGATCATTGTAATGTGCTCTATGGGGGGCTGCTCTTGAAAGATGACTTGGAAACTTCAATGGGTCCAAAATTCAGCAGCTGGATTACTGGCTGGCATATCCTTCAGATTTCATATAACCCTATTTTAAAAACAGTTGCTCTGGTTGCCAGTTCGTTTTCAGGCCCAGTTCAAGGAGTCCACATCAACTGAGACGACTCAGGTCTCAAATGCCTGAAAAATGGCCTCCTTCCCTGCAGACCCTCTCAGGTGCTAAAATCAGCAGAGGGAGCCCTCTTGGTGGTGGGGTGGTGGCCCTAGAAAGGGCATTCTCTGTGGCTGCCCCTAAATTGTGGGGCTGCCTCCCCACAGCGCTGCATCTGGCACCTTTATTATACAGATTTGGGTAAACACTAAAGATGCACCTCTTTACCTCTGGCTCTTGACACTTGAGATGTATATTTTTGGGACCACTTTATTTCTGTATTTTAAAGTTAATTTAAACTGTTTTTAAAATTGTGTTTTAACTGCCCTGGGACCCTGAGGTGAAGGGCTGGGTAATGAATAGTAATCATCATCGTCATAGTAATGTCTACAATGGTTGACAGCAGCTTTCTAGAGTTCGAGTTCCTAGCAACCCTTAAACTACAGGGAGCAGAATTATTCAAAGGAAAGAATGTACTTTTAACGTGCTTTTATGCGCACAAGTCTTGACTGCCAACAGCTTCCGTCCAGGAAACATGTTTTCTGTATCGTTCATTGTATGCTGGGCTCAGCTTTTGGCCCAGCATAACCAAACTTCCTAAATATAAAACAGTGGTGGCTTTTATGTGTCCCGTGTGACAACGGATCCAGCTTAAATCCACATGATATGGGAATATGAAAGCTCCATTGCTTTCCACACCCATTTAATTTCCCTTCCATGTCAGCTCTCACATATACACCTGCTACAAACAGTGCCAAAAAAGTTCAAGAGCACAGGTGAGCTTCTCATGTAAAAGCTCCTTAAGAGAACGATTAGCACATCCCTTAATGAATGCATCCCCATAGGGCCAAACCACAGGTGACTCACCTGATGTTCTAAAGCAGATTTAAAATGTGCTGCAAATTTAAAACAATGCAAAGCTGTGTGATGATAAGAATAATGATGCTAATAGTTGGATATTTTAATGAGATTCTAAATTTAACTGAAACACTGGAGCACCGGAGGAAATTGCATCTTACACTTCCAAACATATACATTCCTCTGATCTAAATTGTCCATCCTTGTTCTTATGTTTACCTCTTCACGCAAAATGCTCATCACAGATCTTCAGTATGAGGTGTAGTTTGCCCCTAGTTTTGGGATTTTCTGACTTTGTATTTCCACTGCCCCCTAGCGGCCTCCTTGTGACAGAACATAGGGTAACTTGATTCCAGATTGGATTTTGATTGGAGTTCTGTCTGGATTCTGTTTAGTTCATAATCTGGCCTTAGATGGAAAGACATTTTCCTTTGCAACAGGATCATTTCTCCCTGGAGACTTTGGGAAAAGGCAGACAAGAAAAGTGAGGAAACTAAAGCACCATATGCTGAGTGATACTTAATACCTCCAGACTGAAGGGCTTCTTTTTTTGTTCACCCAACATTGCGCTGTCAGTATCGCACCCCGAGTGCTCCGCTAATGATACAATATCTCTGTTTCAGGAGGAGTTGCCTCTACCCTTTGAGCACTTCCTCCAGAGAATTGCCAGGCGACCAAGACCTCAGCAATTCTACGGCTTAATGGGCAAACGAGATTCTGGTGAGAACCCTTTTCCGATCTCACTCTTTCATGCAGCTCACTTGATTTATATGCAAGATGGTTTCAGCTAAAACTGTTGGCTCTTTTATCAAAATTGTTTAAACTTCCCTTTCTTTGGAATCAGTTTAAAATTAAAAGCCACCACAACTAACATTTAGCGGTTGGACACGATGCGTTTAGCAAAACACCAAAACGTTTACATTCCCGTCCTGAAAAGTCCCATGGAAAGAAACCCCCCTGCTGCATGCAATCAAAGTATTTTCTAGTGCTGGGCTGAATAATTTCACCCAGTGATTCTTCATCATTTGGAAATATGGGGTTAATCTTGGAGAAGGAAGGAAATTGGGGTCTCTGCAGTAGCAGGACCACCTCACCTCCTCTACTGGCAGAAGCTGGTGAAGCAGACAGGGATGTCCAATGAAACCTAATTGCCTCTAAACCTAACCTAACCACCGAAACCTAATTGTTGCTACACAAGTTGAGGGTTAGGGTTGCAGCCTCACTATGCATAATATCAGGGCAGGCTATGATGAGGAGCCTCAAACTCAGATGCTGAATGCAGCCCTCCAACTCAGGCCACACCCCTCCCCCAGGCCACACCCCCTCACCAGGCCACACCCCTCACCAGCCCTGCTTCCCATCCTTCTTGAGAGTTTTTGCATGACTAAAATATGTCTTTGAGCTCTGAGAATGCCCTTTGCTTGCCTGAACGGACAGAGAGGGGTACATACAAAGTATCTAACCGTATAAAGGTTAAATATGCATTTCTTCTTCTTCATTTTTAAAGAAACGAATTGTTATTGGTTTTTAAAGAAATACAAGACCCGTTAAACGCTTTTCCAGCAGTACATCTAATGGTGTATGTTCTATCCATTGACTCTAGACCGAAACTTACACATTCAATGTTCAAACATATAACTTAACGTGACCTCTCCACTGAGAATATTGAGCTGTTGGTATAACAAGGTCTTGATTTTGATCATTAACATGGTTAAAGAAAGGGGCCCATGTTTCTTGGAAGGTGTCTCTGTTCGTTATGACTTTAATTGTCCTCCTGTGTCTGGTGAGACGCTCAGAGACTGCTGTATCCCAGATATTACTTTCTCATATGTTCAGAGGTATTTCAGTCTGGTTCTTCCATTGTTGAGCTATTGCTAACCAATATACATTTCTTCTTCCATCCACTCATGTCTCTGTCCCCCTCCACAACTTGCATGCAGCCTCTGGGGAGTTACCCAGAAGGAAAGTTGGTCCTCAGGTAAAAAGATCTCTCCTTATCCACCAATGCGTGTGTGTGTGTGCGGGCACACACACACACACACACACACAGTAGTAGCAACAATACCAGTGAATCTGCTAAATTACACTGCATATAAAACCAGTAGTTAACAAAATCCATTTCATTTTATTGCTGTATTTTGCATCCGGAACATCCCTCGCAGAGGGATTTAGTGGGGAAGTTGGGGAATGTATAAAGGCATGTTCTTTTTTTAAAGGAAGCTCGTGCAGGAAGCAATCCTGGCGTATTGTGCCTGTATTGAAAAGTGTTTCGTGGCCATGAATTATTCGGAAAATAATCAGTGCATTAACTGCAATGTAACGCTACTGAGCTGGTGCTAAACGCTTTTGTTCTTTTCATGAACACGACACAATGAAATGCCATCTCTACTACTTCAGCTAATTGTTTCTTTTTTTATTGTTTTCCAGGATACAGCCCTCTCTCCCATAAAAGTAAGTTAATGCTGGTTTTTCTGGAAATAATGCTGATTCCTTCCCCTACAATAATTGCCCAGTGTGCCCTTTCTGGCTGATTTCAATGCAACTGATATCCAGGACTGCAAGTTTACACCTGTTTCTCATTGCTTCCAAACCAGAAACAGGGAAATGCTGAAGTACATTCTGGAGCTTCATGTTAACAAAAGCTGCTCTGTGATTGTCTGTACAGGGGACTTCGTGTAATTGCAGACAATATAATTCACGGATAATTTTTGCCAACTGGAGGGAATCAGGTGATCACTGCGTGGCTCCAATCTGACTCTTAAGTGGGAGTCAGCACTTCTGAACACAGTGACACTTACTTCTAAGTAAACACACATAGGGTTGCTCTGAATTTCCATTGTGGCAACAGCTTGCTTACTCAGAAGTAAGTCCAAATGAAGTGGGGTTTACTCCCAAGTAAGAGGGGTGAGAGTCCAGCTTTGGTTCCCCTGAAGGCAACATGAATTCATACTAACTTTTGATTTCAATGGGACCTAGCCATGACTATCTACTATTGATAGAGGCACAAATGTGCCCCAGTGTGTCATTGGATCACGGCCACTTTGTGAAAGTAATAACAGTATCACTTCTAGTCAGGGCTGGTTATAGTAAGGCTGCCATATGTCCAGAATTTCCCTGACATAGCCGGGATTCATCTGTCAAAAATGGCTTCCGTGCAGAATTTTGAAAAGTGGCTACAATATCCAGGAAAACCTGGGGGGGGGGGGGAGGCAGCCCATATAGGAAGTGTTGGTTTTTTGGTGATTTCTGTATTTTTTTTTAAAAAAAAAAAAAAAAGGTAAAAACTTCATTCGGAGATTTTGCAAAACAAAAGGAAAAAAAAAACCCTCAGCATCTTTGCCCCCCAGTGTTCGGATTTTCACTTTTTGAAATCTGGCAACCCTAGCTTATGGTTATGCACAAAGGGCATGCATAGGCCCTCCAGAGGCTGTTGGACTACAATTCCCAGCATCCTTGGCCACTGGCCATGCTGGCCGGGGCTGCTGGGACTTGGAGTCCATCAACATCTGGAGGGCTACACACACAGACCCAGCTTAGCTGTGCAGCTAGGGCCGGCATAGGCAAACTCCAGATGTTTTGGGACTACAACTCCCATCATCCCTAGCTAACAGGACCAGTGGTCAGGGATGATGGGAGTTGTAGTCCCAAAACACCTGGAGTTTGCCTATGCCTGAGCTAGGGTGACCAGATACAAACAAGAGGGACAGGGCTCTAGCACCTTTAATAGGTATGTAGAAGAGGGGATTTCCCCAGATGTGGTTTGCATGACAAGGTGCACCTGCTGAAGTCCAGGCTTCTACGCACAGCTGTTTAAGGTTCAGGAGCCCTGCTCACTTATGCACCTGGCCACCCAACATGCAGCATTACTGACATTCTTTCACCAGCACTCAGAACGTTGTGGCTTTAACTCTGGGAACAGTAGCAAAACTTTAAATGTGCAAATCTACCCAGAGGTGAGAGTAAAACCAGGCCTCCTGACCTAGGCTCCTATGGTTGCTTTTTTCTTCTTCTTAAATCAATTTGGTTTAAGGTGCAATCGTAAACAGATTTACCTAGTAAAAGCCCAATTGAACTCAGCGAGACTAACTCCTGAGCAGAGGCGTAGGAAGGTCAGGTGGTACCCGGTGCGAAAAATTTCTTGTCACCCCCCTACACATTGATTTTTATTTTTATTTTTGCAGGAAAAATGGTTTTACATTATTTCATATTTTCTTACAAAGGAATAATAATAATAAACAACTTTTATTTATATCCCACCCTCCGCGGCCGAAGTCAGGCTCAGGGCAGCTAACATCAGATACATAGCACTGGTATAAAATCAAACAATAATTAAATTACCTCCTAAAAACATGTCAAAATCAAATTAAAGTCTAATTAGATGGCTTTCTGCAGGGTTAGGGTTGGGAACAGTAAATGCTCTAATGAATTGAAATTTCAGCCTTCATGACATAGGAAAACAGCCAAGTAAACAGCTATTTTCGTGGCGGAGGGTCAATATATTAACTGATATGCATGAAATTTCATATATAGCTATATAATCCCTAGTGTAGTAAGATAAGACTTTTGGAGCAGGCATTTTTTTAAAAAAATAATAATATTATGAACCACCCTAGTAGGGCAGTAATTGTTCCTTGCTAGTTTGTCACCCCCCCTCCATGATGGAACCTGGGGGAACCTGCCCCCCCTTCCTACGCCCCTGCTCCTGAGTAGGTTTGCATGGGATTGCATTGTGATGCGAACTTCATAGCCCAAGGTCTGGGGGGGGGGGTGTTAGAGTTTGCAGACACGTACACAAAATAGTACATTATTACTTCTGGAGTGGGGATGTCTTGTTCTCTGAACATCTTGCAACCATAAATGATTGTTACAATTGTTAACACATTAATGCAAACTGCACCAATAGTGATTTTGGGTCAAACAGTACAACTTTGCACATGTCTACTCAGAAGTAAGCCCCACTGTGGTCAATGGGACTTACTCCCAAGTAAGGGTTTATAGTATTACAGCCTAAATCTAATTCCAGCACTAGCTTGAACGTGTCATTTGATTTAGGTTGTTCCATGCGATACATTATATATAAGCCTAGGCAACAAAAACTGCAGGTTGCATTTTGTTAGAGAAAAAGCATATCAACAGAGAGAGATATTTTCCCCAAAACTGTCCAAAGCCATACAAATCCAAATGCTTTGATTTCAATAAGACCAATGCTAAGAGGTTTTTTTGGGGGGGGAGGGGAGTTGTATTTTGCCACAAATTAATAAGACTCCTAGCCATCCGGGATGGTGGCTATATTAAATCACTAGGATTACCCATTTGAATGACAATTAAAACTCTTCCAGCCAAAACTCATCTAGCTGTACTTAGTGGCTGCTTTCAAAATTATAGTGTGCTGAGCAAGGCTGTCTCAGCTTGGGAGACAAATCTTTTATATACGCAGATGTCTGGCTTCTGAAAGCTTTGCCATTTGTTTTGTCTTGATCAATAGTTTTAACTAGACAAAACTCTTTCCAAAGGGGGCATTTATAGCTGCCACTCGGTTTTGGGGAATTAAAGAAGGGGAAAGTCTTTGGTCAAGTTAGCCTATTGCAGCTCTCTTCTTTCTGTAAGCAGTGGAGCCCAGGTGAGCCTTTACAATGTATGTTCCCTTTGGGAGGAAAAAGAAATAGAGACTTTTGGTGAGTAGATGCCAGAGCTTTGATCTAATCCAGCATCATTCTTCTAAAGCTTAGAAAGGAAGAAGGGGGCAGTGGCATGAAAGAAACACAAAGGAAAAACAGATAAGTTGAAAGAAACAGATAGAGCAATAGCTGGCAAGCAGAAGGGACAGGAGAGGATACAGGTAATATCAGGAAGAGTGTGTGGAGGGGGGAGTGAAAGATTCTGCCACCATCTTCTACTTTGGGCTAGGAAAGTTGTCTGTGATGCACCTTGATTGCACATTTCTAGTAACCGGTCCTTTCTATAGCACTTCTCAGTGCACAGCCAGTGTAATGTACCTGCCGCCCTCCAGAAATTACTTAACTACGACTCTCAATATTCTTGCAAAAGTGTCTTGTAGTTCAAGATAGTTTAGTCAGTAGAACATGAGACTCTTGATCTTAGGGACATGGGTTCGAGCCCAACGTTGGGCAAAAAGATTACTGCATTGCAGGAGGTTGGACTAGATGGCCCTTGTGGTCCCTTCCAACTTGACAGATTCTATTATTTATCCTTGCAACAATTCAATAAGAACAGCTACACTGGGGGTCACAATTTGCCCAAGGCCCTGCAGTAAGCTTTGCAGTAAGCCCTGGTGCAAAGTCAAACTCAGTGCTCCGACCAGTTAGTGTGACTCTCTAAAATTCACTTTCCCTACATGCACCAAAGGATGTTAGCCTCGTCCTAAAAAAAGTATTTTTGCAAGGCAACATTTTCTTACAGAACTTAGTAAATGCACTCTAAAATGTGTCATCACCCCCTAGTTGAGCTCATTGGACTGGGACTCTTGGCTACAAAAACCAAGGAACTGTAACTGAAGCTAAGCCCCAAGAAACCTCAAGGTATTTTAAAAGAAAGAATTAAGCCATGATTCTTCCCAGCACATGTTCCATCATTAAAGACAGCTCAAGAACAACTGTAGCTTTCAAACGAGGCTGGTAGCTCAGTGACCACTATTTAACTGCTAATCCAAACCCATATTGAATGAATAAACACTGGCAATTATTTGAGTAGGACACAGAAGTAATAGATGAGGGGTACTCTTGTCTTTTCTTAAACTAAGACCTAGTGAGGTGCCACATTTAATCAATTGCAGTTTGTTTCTACTGTGTATTCACCATGAACACGCATTGCCACAAGAGAGAGAGAGAAAGCTGTATTTCAAATGTACTTAAACACCCCCAAATATATTTTTCAGGACATAAAACAGATTCATTTGTTGGACTCATGGGCAAAAGATCTTTAGATTCTGGTATGTATAAACTACAGCGAAGCCTGCAAGCACAACCTCTCTAACCTACTATTTTAAATAGTAATGATAATAAGTATGTTCATAACATATCCATCTTCACATAGGAAGTTGCCTCCCGCCATTGGCTCATCTTGCACCTGGAACCTGAGACTTCGTGCATGCCAAACCTGAGCTCTGCCATTGAGTTTCAGTGCCTCCCTCAGTCAAACAGCTCTTGGCTGAAGTAACAACCAGTTGCATATTTTTGGGTGGCAAAACTGCTTCATGGAGGGGAAAGGCACCATGCCATACCTCTCCAGTCAAACCTATCTTCACATTAAGCTGTCATTCTGTTGCTGCTAGTTTATCAAGGCTTCATTTACCCACCGAAAATGTGATGTCTGCTAGTGGGTCCACGAGACATGTAATTACTGAATAACAGGAAAAAAGAGACTGTGGTTAGTTTATATGTGTTCTATAGACTATTGAAAGGTTTTAAAGGAACACCCTCTGCTATTTTCTTAAGTGGAGTAGGAAACCAAACTGCCTAACATATTTAGCAATTATTTAAGCTTGCGTTGCAAACTATTTTTCTGAAATTCCAATTGTCGGTTGCTTTATTTCCAACCCAGTAGCGTTCATCACTGCAATATTATGTCGGTACTCTGTTTAGTTTTACAAATTGCTATGAATCATGAGCAATTGAGTGTAGGGTTTATCTCTGGGTAGAGTAGCCATTAGATACTAAGGCACTTGCAAATACCAATTGACAGATTCAAGCTCGAGTTGAGATTCTGTTCCTATTGTGATCTGAAAATACAAGAAGTGCGAATAACCATGTTTTTAAAAAATATCTTATTACTTCAGAATTGCTGTAATGTATAGAATAATTTACAGCTAGTTGCCTAAAGTGAGCATGAACAATAGATATTCATCACCACACTTGGAAACTGAAATATTCTAGCCTGGAAGATTAAGTTCCGATTTCAATCATCTCAGTATTCATTGTTCTTCTCCTCTACTCTGGTGTCACCCACAGAGCCTGAGTGGCTGAAGACAATGAAATATATAGATCTGATTGCAGAAATGAAAGGAGGACAGTGTCTTTCATTGCTAGAGATATATACCAGAGTTTTATGTACAAAAAAAACCCCTCTTATTGCATTTTGGTGTGCTGCAGAAAAACAAAACAAAAAATGGGAAGTGGTTTCTTTTTAAAGAGACATTTTCCACACTTTAGTTCAATCAAATGTTGATGCTAAAGTAGTACTGACATACCCTGTAATTTATTCACTTTAGAGCGGTCCTTTTAAATTCAGTGGGGCTTCTTCAAAGTGTCCGAGCAAGATTGTGACCTAGCTCCCAATTCACTGTGCAACACCAGAGCTCTGGGATTAGTCACCTACTGGAAATTATATAACAGTAACCTGAAATTAAGAAGTCTCCTTTCTGAAAGATATTGTATAGACATTACAGATGGCACCAGGGTTCCAGGCAGACGGACAGCTTTTGAGATATTTTGAGCTGTAAGGGAGTCAAGCAAGTCATTGCCTCCCAGTTTCCCAACTGGGAATATATGGTTTGTATAAGCTACTGAGCATGTTCAATCCTTATTATGTTTTTTTTGTGAGGAAAGGGTAGCCTCATTTTGTTTTGCTCTTTCTTTAAAAAAGGTTTTGTACATCTGCCTTCCTTGGGGTTCACACAAGTATGTTGATACCTCGCTTTCGCTTCTCCAGCGTCCAGTCCTGTCGACACTCAGCCACCTGAGTCTGCTGTTATACGGAATGACAGCACTGTGCAAACATTAGCAATCGCATAATATCATTTTCTTTGGGTGTATCTCAATAAGCTCTCATTGAAAGGCTCTGCCTCTAGGAGAATTGAACCAAGTCTATGGGGACTAGGCCTGTTCCAGACCGTCCAAGTGTCCCTATTTTCCAGGGACAGCTCCTGATTTAGAGAAGCCATCCCAGTTTCTAATTTGATCCCAGAATGTCCCGCTTTTCCTTAGCATCCCTATTTTCATGGAAGAAATGTTGGAGGGGAGTTATCTGACCCCTGAGCCACCTGAAGGCAGCCCTGTATAGGGAAGTTTTTCAAATGTTTAATGTTTTGTTATGTTTTTTATATATGCTGGAGCTACTCAGAGTAGTTACGGTAGTTAGGGCAACCAAATCAGATAGACAGGGTATATATAGTATAATTACTATTATGGAAGAGGTTGTCCTGTTTTCATCGGAGAAAAAATGGAGGGTATGCTGTTCTAACTAAGGGGAAGGGCAGATAGAAACTCTGAATGCTTGTGTGGAGCTACTTTAAACTGAGTTACTGTGTGGGTCCATTTCATGCAGCAATGTCTTCCCTGACTGTAAGTATCCAGGTTCTCAGACAGAGGTCATTCCTATTGTCTACTATGTAATCCTTTATAAATGGAGATACACAGGATTGAATCTGGCAACTTTTGAAGGTATGCAAGTCAACTACTCTATCAGTGAACTATGATCCCATGAACCTCTGAGCAGGCATTAATCTGGACTGAGGTCTTGGCCTATTGTTCAGCAAACCTTGTGATATTCTGCTGCTTCCTTAAGCATTTAGGATTTCAGGACTTCTTTTTAGAGTAGATGACTGGTAGAATCCATCAAGCAGCCAGGATGATACCGAGTTAGGAACATTTCTTGTACAGGAAGGGGTTGTTCACAAGTCTTTGGGGTGGTCAAAGTTCTGGAAGTGATTTTTGCTACTAATATGTGCTGCCCTTCCCTTTTTACAGGTAGCTAAGATAATTTTTCAGCCTCTCTCGTCTCCTCGGTCTAGCCCCTCTGAGGCACCAGGGGAATGTAGCAGGCCTCTGTCACATTGCCTCATATGCCACCAGTTCTCCCAAGTCTTTCAGCCAGCCAGACTGCCTAGGCTTTGTGAGTCAGAGACAAACTCCAGGCTTCAGGCCTGCCCTGAATGTTGCCAGCTGACCCAACTGCATGGAGATTGTCAGCTGATGCCACAGGCAAATGAAGACTCAACCTGCCACACTGAAAGACCAATTTCACAAACGTGGAATGAGTCTTCTACAGCACCAGTAGCAGTGCCAGTTCCGCGAATCAGAGCGGTCATATAAAGTATACAAAGCACTTCGTTTGCTATGCCCCTTCTAATTCCAACCTCTTAACGTAATGAAGAGCAAGTTTAAACTAGAGGCATCTTTTGCTACAACTACTTCCAGTTCTGTATTTCTAATCCGTCACAAGTGTGGATTAGAAAAGCCCCACTTGAAAAACCACTTTATCTCCAACTGTAAGAGCAAATGGGCGATTAAACTAAATCTTGACTGTACAGGCCCTGATGGAGCCCTGGTTCTTATCTTGCAGCAAATGCTGAAGGCAGGAAAATTCATGTTTAAGGAAAGGTGTGCCAGTGTGGACCCTTCTCTGCTTCCTTGGTTCGACTGACATTCTAAAAATCCACCCCATAATAGTGAAATGCAATTAGAAGGGGCAGAGAGAGCAGAGCAGTTACCTTCCACATTTAGCCTGTTGCATGCTGTGTTTTTTTCTCATTCTCCTTATTGGATGATGTGAATTTCACAGCAGCTGATTATATGAAAAGCCGGCGTGAAGGGATCTTAGCTGCTCTTCCAGTACCATAGGCAGGGCCACCTCGCCTATGAAGCAGGGTGAGGCAGCTGCCTCGGGCAGCAGACCTGGGTGGAGCGGCAGATCCACCTGCTGCCACCTCTGCTGCCTTCTTCTCCACCACCACCGCCTCCTCCTCTCATCCCAATGCTTCTCTCCACGTTCCCCTTTCATTCCAATGCTGGTTTTCACTCCTCCCTCTCATCTCAATTGGCAGCAGAGGTGCCATTTTGTGGTTCACCTCAGGTGCCAAAATACCTTGGGCTGGCCTTGATCGTAGGGCATCGCAATGCTTCAGAATTTTTTGCTATCAGAAATGAGTGGCATCTCATTTGACATCTAAGTTAACCAGTAAATGAGCAACTGTAGCCACAGATGAACAATTAAACACCCCACTTCATCCCAGCCCCAAACCAATGCTGGCTACTGTGCCACAGGGCACTTCTTGAATAACTGAGTCAGTGATGTTAGTTATAATGTGTCTAAGGATGGGGAATAAATTTGATTCTATTTGCATTTAAAGACAAACCTACCTAATTCACAAAAGGGCATATATTAGGAGAAATTCACATTTTTATGAGGGCTATTTTAAAAATCACAAACAGATATTGAAATCTGAAGTGAAGATGGGGGGGGGGGGATGAGAAATTGGAATTGAGAGATTTGCCCATCCCTGGTTAACTGCTTTCTTTTTGCTGCTTTCGCTTGTCTCTCTTATCT
Organism: Podarcis pityusensis; assembly: GCF_964106645.2. NCBI lineage: Eukaryota > Metazoa > Chordata > Lepidosauria > Squamata > Lacertidae > Podarcis > Podarcis pityusensis. Next base: position 29,402,095 of record NC_138037.1, read on the forward strand.
TTCCTCCTCAACATCCTGCACCAACAGTTCTTTGAAGGACTTCCACTTTATTTCCTCACCATTCTGAGCCCCTCTTCTTTGCCAGCTTGTGTTCTAAAACCACTCGGAGCAGAAGACCAGGGGTGAGGACCCTGTAGGACCCTCGAGATGCTGTTGGATTCCAACTCCCATCAGCCTCAGTCAGCATGGCCAATAGTCAACGATCATGGGAGTTGGAGGCCGACAGCATCTGGGGGCCACAATTGGTATAGCAGCCATGATTGATTTATAGGGAAATTAATGCACTGGCAAAGGCACACACTTCAATTGGGATGCACAAACGCAACTTGAGACCTACAGAGGAGAGATCAAACAGGCGGGGAATGCAAAGCACAGTACATTTCACACACTGAAACCAAAACTATACTGGAAGGAAGGACACTCTTGGCTGCAAAGCACCTGATCACAACAGCCATGTGCACAGCTTTTTCCTGGTCTTGATCAACTGCCAGTGAGATTTGGGTCCAGGGAGGATGTCATAAATTCGGATGCTCTACCATGTTAAAAGTTAACAAGAATCTGCACAGAAAATAAACATGTGAGAGACTCCTGCTTTCTGTCCTGACAAGCTAGGGAATGCGCAGGAACATTTAACTTGTGGGAACGTTCATTTGATCCTCCCACATCTGTAATCTGAAGTGGCTTAGCCCAGCAACAGGTACATGAGACGAGGCTACCAACTGGGCGTCTTATTTAGCAGCTTAACATGAGCAGCCCTCATCCTTAAAGATCTGTGCCAGTCCAAAAGTTATTGTAGCAAATGCTATCAGCACTACTGTGGAGGGAAGGGACGAAAGGAGAGGCAGAAAGGTAATGCGAAACCTTAGGATGCCACCATTTTCTCTGATTTACTTTTTGGTACCTTTGGGCACTGTCTAAAAGGATGGGTCCCACCCAGCACTTGCCTCTCTGGGTGCTAAGCTACCAAGACAACCCTGATTTCAACAGGAGTTGGCCTCCCCAAAGTTCCATACACTCAAAGAACCACAGAGGTAGAAGGTCCTATAGACTTAACTCCATACTTGGAATTGACAAGGCAGGATCTTGCAACTACAGCGCTCCTGGCCAATGACTGCCTAGCCTCTGCTTCAATACCTCCATCAAAGGAGAGCCCACCCTTTCTCTTGCCAAACAGGTTCTTCTTATGTTCCTTTGTTCTCTTCTCCAGGGTAAACATATGCAGCTCTTTCAACCATCTCTCATAAGACTGTCCTGGTCACCCTCCTCTGGATATACTCCAGTTTGACATAGGAAGCAGCCTCATACAGAGTCACAGTCAGTAATGTTCACACTGAGCAGCAGTGGTTTTGCCAGTCCTACCTAGAAGATGCTAGGGACTGAACCGGGGACCTTCTGCATGCAAATCAGATGTTCTGCTATGGACCCACAGTCCTTCTCCATCCTTCTTCAATGTCAATGGCTTCCTTAACATGTGGTACCCGAACTGGGCCTGGAAGTCCTATGCAGGCTATAGTGGAATAAGCTTATGCTTCTAGACCGATTTACCATGATTCATACAATGTCCGATAGCTGAACGGCATTCAAATTAACATGTCATGCTTTGTTGTTGTTTTGTTTCCCTCCCAGGATCTTCTGAATGGAATGCAGCGCAGATGTACGAAAGGAGACGTAAATGAGACTTCCCTGTCCGTTATATGTTGAGATTTGTTTGTTTAAATGGCCAAGTTAGTGTAATATAGAAGAGCCATTGCAAGGAATTATTTATTTAAGACTGGTCTTTCTTTTTTTAACGTTGTAAATTTAATTAAAAAAACAAAACACAATTATTTTCCCCCACCCCTTCCTATTGTGGCATTGATACATACAGTAAAGTGGTATGTGAAAGATGGATTCTACTATGGCAACTCCGTACGGAATAAAGAAATCCCTGGTGTTTCACAACAAAGCACATTATTTGATATGTTCCGTGAAAGAGATGTTCACCAAATGTTTTAAAAAAGTGGTAAAATAATAATAATAATAATAAACCTTTGTTAATTTATAGCAATTGTATCAGCTTCACTACCAACGCCAATTTGCTCTGGTGTCTAGTGCCTCAATTTGTGTTCATAGCCAAAAGGGGGAAAAATGTACTGTAATTTCTGTAGCTAAAATATATTTGTATCATTGCAGCATGTTTTTTTTTTTTTTGTTTGTTTCATGCACACACATATATTTTAAAAAGAGAGAGCTTTAAATGTGAATCTAGAAGTCTTTGTTTCATTATCTGGCATTTTACAGCAGTTAACACTTTAAATAAAAGAAAAATCTACTCTGGAGATTTTGCAACTTGCAGGGAATGATGTAATTATTTCAAACAGAAAGGCACTGGATGTAAACACACACACACGCAAAGCAGAGTGGGCGTGCAGGCAGAATGGAGATGGACAAATTAGGTATTAGTTGTGTTTTCTACCTTCTCTTGACTCTAATCCAAGTCCGGGGTGGGGGAACCTATGACCCTACAGAGGTTATTGGACTCCATTTCCCATGATCCCTGACCATTGACTTTGCTTGCTGGTGCAGGAGTTGGAGTCCAAAAATATCTGGAGGGCCACAGGTTCCACATCCCTGATCTAAGTAGCTAATAGCACTATCCTACACAGGTATACTCAAAAGTCGATCCCATTGTTTTCAATGAGAGTTACTCCCGAGTCAGTGTGCATAGCTCATAATCTCCATAACAATCAATGGGTCCAAAAGGGAGCCTGAGAATACACAGCTGGTGCCTATCAAATATGAGAGAAGCGTGTGTTAGGTGTTGGGGACCGTGCTGAGGAGGGCTGAACTGAGAAGGAATGGTGGGAGCAGCTAGGAGAAGATTCACAGTCTCTGGACAGCATTCCCGCCCCACTTTCTGGAGAGCCCAGAGAGTGTTAGAACAGAAAGCACAGAGGGTACAAACTTAGATTACAAGATGTACGAGTGACATAGATTAATAGGGATGGAGGTGGGTAAGCCTTAATTGGGAGCACCGCCATTCTAGGGAGACACTTTCTTTTGTCTCTCGACTTTCCTTTCATTTGATCTGCTTATTTCAGGGTTCCTCAACCTCAGCCCTCCAGATGTTTTGAGACCACAGTTCCCATCATCCCTGACCACCGGTCTTGCTAGCTAGGGATCATGGGAGTTGTAGGCCAAAAACATCTGGAGGGCCGAGGTTGAGGAAGCCTGGCTTATTTACTGCCATGGGGGGAGGAAGCCAATACCCTAAAGCCTGACATTAGGACACTGGTAGAGGTTGCCCCCAGCAAGTCAACGGGCAGAGATTGCTGTTAATATGTTAATAATAGGGCTGGAACCAGATAGCTCAAGAGGGCAGAGCCATGAGCTCTTCCCTCCAGTGAATAAGAGTTGCTAGATGTCCTTTTTATTAAACATTCATTGTGATGTTATTGGGGTGGTTCTACACATTTGTATTTCCAATACCACTCACACCTGTAAGCATTTTGGGGCAGTTATATTGTTCGTTTGCCATAGATATGTGTGTGTCCCATAGTTTCCTGCTGGAATCCTGTAACCTTTCATACTGCAAATATTCCTGAGGGAGAGGATCATCACCATACAAAGCAACTCCTAGGGGCACAGGTCCCGTCAGCCCCAATAAAATATTTGAGCCCCTCCCCTGAGTTGACAGGCATTGCCATTCAAATGGTATGCATGTGTCACGTCTTGTGATTGATTCTGTGAAACAGAGTTTACCTGCCTCCTCCCCCAAAAAAGTATTTTATTCAGTTTGGCACTCCTGGTCATTATTCTGCTTTCATTCCACTATAGCCCAAGAAAGCCCTTCCAGATTGCAATAATGCAGTAAAACTGGGGAAGCATTGCAAAATTACTAAAGCAGAGCAATATCCACTATAAATCCACAACTCATGAACTAGAATGGCAGCAATGATATGTTGCACAAAACACCAGCAGAAAACTCTGAACCCAACACCTGTCCTGGAGGGGCCCTTCGCATTGATTTTCCTTTAAAACAATGAGAGATGAGGGCAGCTGTAGCTTCTCCTGTTCATCAGCCCTGTTACTTGCTAGTTGATCAGCATACCTGTAGAACTGGTGACATCACTGAACAGGTTGAGAAGGGGGTGGGTTGCTGCATAGATGCCTGGGGAGGAACGTCACCAATTGCTGCCAAGTCCTCACTTACCGGTAAGTGTTCTAAAAGAGGGTGGGAGGGAGGTATTTTGACAAGAGTTTAACAAACAAACTTGTTGCTTTCTGTGGAGAGCACATAAGCACTGGTGGAACATAGATCCACATTACCTAACCTGGATTACCTCCAACATTCAGCTGTGAAAAGTTTTGCTTTTAATAATATAGGTTATTTTTGCACAAAGCGGGGGGTGGGGGTTGGAACTTCCAGAGAGCTACATAAGAGCTGAAGCAATTACCTATCCTCTCAAACCAGTGAAGTGGAAACATTTCAACGACTACGGGGAAAAAATTGTGGATGTTTAAAAGACATTTTAGCTCGTGTCCTTCATGGGTACAGAGATTTATTCACTAAGTGCACGCATAGCTTTGGACTATTATGAATACTTGTTTGTTTTGTGTACCTCAATATAGATTCAAGGATGCTACAAATTTACAAGCAAAACTTCTTGTCATGATGGATTTTTAATGGAACATTCAGGAGCAAAGGTTGACTGTAGTTTGGGTAAGAATGTAGAGATAAGAGTGCATTCCAGCTTTACAAACAGCTATCACAAATTGTACATCTTGCAGTCTTTTGTCCTACTGATTATATTTCCCCAGTAAATATTCACCTGAATGCATCCTGTGGTGTGTTTCTGCCAGTGCTATTTTTTTCTAGAAAAAGGGGTATTGGAACTCAACATGAATGCCTCCTTTGTTCTCTTAGAATGGCAATGGCGCCCACTTGAGAGGCGCCGGAACTTGGTTGACCAGTGGTCAGGGCTGAAAAAAGCCTTGGTTCCTTGCCTGCCTAGCCTGTCCCTTCAAGATCCCCTAGTTTCCTAAATCCTTCATCATATTTAAGTGGCAAGATCAAGTCTCCCCTTCAATACACAACCCAAGGGAAGTGTATCTGCATGCACACAAAAGCTTATACCAGAACAAACTTGGTTGGTCTATAATGTGCTAACTGGACAATTTTTTATTTCAATTTTTTTTTCCAACCTGAGGGAAGATCGTTGTCTAGCAGGGAAGCAGAACAATTCCTGTAGTATTTTATTACTTCGACAGGCCTCATCTTCCTGCCATTAACACCTAGATCACCTCTAACCCCCAGGCTAAGTGTAACTCCTGTGACTGGCTGCTCAGAGCCAACCTGTAAAAAGCAACCAACTTTTTCTATCACCAGTGTTCAGGGTTGTTTTGGTTTTTTGTCCCAGTTTTGTTAACACAAGAGCATCCCTCCAGTTGGCAATTATGCAGTGACACTGGGGAGCCATCACAGAACAGCTAATAAAGCAGAATGGTTTGTGTGTGAATGGTTAGTGTAATAAACCCACTGCTACATGCACAATTATTTCAGCAGAGACATGTTGCAGAATACAAACCTGGAGGGGCCCTTAGGCTGTCATGCAACATGCACATGGAAAGAGCTCCCCAACTGTACTGTAGACGTTCCTGATCAATTATGCTCTTTGTTTCTCACCCGTGTGACTTGCCCTGGCATTTCTTCCACATTGCATTGCCAGCTTAGATTGTTCTATGTCCGCTGCTTCTCCATGATTGTTTTGTTCTGAGGTATAAAGGATTTCATAAGGCCCCAGTTTAATGGAGGACTTTTAATTAAAGGTCATTTCTCAGCAGGCCTTTCTAAGTGGGTAAGAGTTTCATTCTTGCCTTTCCAATAACTCAGTTGCATGAGACAGGATTCAATTTGAGCCATTTATTGCCTTTTGTCTGTTCCCCATTTCTCTCTCTCTCTCTCTCTCTCTCTCTCTCTCTCTCTCACACACACACACACACACACACTTATATGCATGCAAAACTCAACTATTGCTACCCAGCTGTTTCTCCATGTGTCACAAGGACAGCCACATTCTTTGCTGATAGGATATGATGTGATTGACACAGGTTGCTACTGTTCTCTTATACATTTTGAATATGGAGATCTGGGAATTAGTTTGCAAAGAATCCAAAACCATACTACACCATTATTTCACTGCATCTGGGTAGTTGCTACGGCTCAAAGGGAAGGACCACAGCTCAATAGTAGAGCATCTATTGCAGATATTAATATTGCACAGCTTGAAGCAGTTGGATATATAAAAACTGACTCCTCTTGGAATAAAACATTGTCCAGAATATTACTCAAAGCTTTACTAACCAGAACTTATTCAAAAGAGGTACAAAACAATCAATGATACACCCAGAAAGTTATATAAAGCATATGCTTGTACAAGCATAGATTTTTCTTTTGAAATACCTAACATAAGTATAACCAGAGCAAAAATCAAAGCTCTGTCTCTCCCATAGCTTGCATTCCAGCTTAAGGCTATGTGCTCCTGAAGAGGTATAATTATCACATTCTTTGTTCTCTGTGACTTCCAGAGATAGACTAACAGGCAACTACATTCAAGATGAAGATTTGTAACTGAATAACCTTCACATGATCTAAAGATAAACACCATGTGAGAGCTAGCAGAGAACATCAACAGCTAATTATCACACTGTTAATTAATAACATGGAGATAGCTCAGTGAGACTTTTAATCTCAGGTTTGTGGGTTCGAGCCCCATGTTGAGCTAAAGATTCATGCATATTATGGGGGTTGTACTAGATGATCCTTGCGGTCCCTTCCAACTCTACAATTCTGTGATTCTATAATCAACCTGTAAAGAGCTCAGAGAGCTTCAGTATGCGTCAATGGAATTTTCCAGTGTTAAACACTTCAGCAATATGTTGTTGTTGTTTAGTCGTTTAGTCATGTCCGACTCTTTGTGACCCCATGGACCAGAGCACGTCAGGCACTCTGTTTTCCACTGCCTCCCGCAGTTTGGTCAAACTCATGCTGGTAGCTTCAAGAACACTATCCAACCATCTCGTCCTCTGTCGTCCCCTTGTGCCCTCCATCCTTGTGCCCTCCATCTTTCCCAACATCAGGGTCTTTTCCAGGGAGTCTTCTCTTCTCATGAGGTGGCCAAAGTATTGGAGCCTCAGCTTCACGATCTGTCCTTCCAGTGAGCACTCAGGGCTGATTTCCTTAAGAATGGATACGTTTGATCTTCTTGCAGTCCATGGGACTCTCAAGAGTCTCCTCCAGCACCATAATTCAAAAGCATCAATTCTTCGACGATCAGCCTCCTTTATGGTCCAGCTCTCACTTCCATACATCACTACTGGAAAAACCATAGCTTTTACTATACGGACCTTTGTTGGCAAGGTGATGTCTCTGCTTTTTAAGATGCTGTCTAGGTTTGTCATTGCTTTTCTCCCAAGAAGCAGGCGTCTTTTATTTTTGTGGCTGCTGTCACCATCTGCAGTGATCATGGAGCCCAAGAAAGTAAAATCTCTCACTGCCTCCACTTCTTCCCCTTCTATTTGCCAGGAGGTGATATATATACAGCAATATACATACAGGCATTCTCCATTTCAGTGTGCAATGAAAGAATTATACATAACAGCATCTGCTTTGCATGCAGACAGCCCTGGGTTCAATCCCTAGCATCTCCAGGTAGGGCGGGGAGAGACTCGTGCCTAAAACAGTGGCGGGACACTGGGCTCATCCACACATTTGTTTGACTTGTATTTTGATTTTATGGCATCCTGATTAATTCCCCCAGGTCTGAGAGCTTTTCTCTTGCTACATGGCTACTGCTTGCATAAATTCAGACTTACCTGCGGAAATGAAACTCAGTTAAGCAAATCTCTCTTCAGGTTTTCCGCGCGTCTGATAAGATCCAATACAGCAGTTAAAATTGGATTTTTGCAAGGCACAGAACAACAAGATAAGCTCTCCGACCCAGAGGAATACTATCCCAAAAATGTGTCAAGTGAAAGGATAGAGGAGCCCACTGTCGGTCAGGGTCAACATTATCAAACTAGATCAATAGTCTGACTCAGTAAAAAACAGCTTCCTATGTTTCATTTATTCATGCAAAACAAGTTTGTGTCTTCGGGATGGCTCAGTTGGTAGAGCATGAGACTCTTAATCTCATGGTTGTGGGTTCAAGCCCCACATTGAGCAAAAAGACACTTGTGGTCCCTTCCAACTCTACATTTCTATGATTTTATATTACTTAGAAATTAGAACATGACATCATTTAAGCCATCCACCCCCCCACCCACTCCCACCCTCCCTCAACAGTACTTTCCCCAGTATCTTTTGAAGATCTTTCCATTCCACATTGATTTTTAGACTCCGGGCAATGAATGACTCAGTCAGCTTTCCTCTGAGATGTTGACATGCGCTTCAATGCTCACCAAACACATTCCTCACTCACCGTTCTCTCACCCTTCTGTTAACATGGGTAACATCATGATTTCATTGTGCATGTGTTGTTGATGTTTTGCGAAGACCTGCGGGAGGGGGGCGAATTGAAAAAGTTTCACACCCTGCTGACATTCCTTCTTCCACTATCATCTACAGAGACAGCACCATCTGTTAACTACTGACAGGTAACCTCAGCTCCAGCTGTGTCAATTCACATCCCTGGGCACCTGCAAAATGGAGAAGGCAGCGGGAAGCTAAGTGACAAGGCATCGGAGGGGCTGTGTCCAGGAGAGGAGAGGGCTGAAGGAGTCAGGAGCCGAATTGTCAGGAATTAAATAGACAAATCATGCTCAAAAGCTTTGAGTCTTGTCGCACCTTGCTCTGCCAACCCAGCACCTTTCAGTTGAGGCCAGATAGGTCCTCTCCCTACTGAACTTCTGGCATCTACTGAGGAACTTTACCCCCCAAAAAACAAAAAACAAAACAAAACCCCACAGGCATTTTGATTGACGTTTTTGTATTGTATCTTTCAAACCGCTCCGAGTCTAGCTAAGCATACATAAATTGGTTAAATAAATAAATATAAATTACGCTCTTCTAAGGGTAAGGAAGACACAGAACATTTATATGCCATTTGGTGGGGTTTCATTTCTGACATGTCAAATGCAGGTATACAAATACGAAATTGCAAAATTTGGCATTCATGGTGTGCTTAGCAGCTTTTATTTTTCTACCTTATCAACTCTGTTTATTCAGGAAATGCAACCCTTGCAGTGCTCTTGCATTTTGTAGCTTTGATTACGTTTCCTTTGGGGGGGGGGTTGTACATGTGATTTCACATTTTAAAACAACAACAACAACAACACAGAGAGACTCTCCAAGTGTCCCTATTTTCCAGGGACACCCCTGATTTAGAGAAGCCACCCTGGTTTCTGATTTGATCCCAGAATGTCCCCCTTTTCCTTAGGATGTCCCTGTTTTCATTAGAGAAATGCTGGAGGGTATGGAGTTATCTGACCCCTGAGCAGACTGAAGGCAATCCTGTATAGGGAAGGGTTGTGTTTTTTTTAACGCTTAATGTTTTATTATCTTTTTATATATGTTGGAAGCTATCCACAGTGGCTGGGGCAACTCAGTAAGATGTGTGGGGTATAAATAGTAAAATTATCATTATGGAAGGGGAAGTCCCTGTTTTCACTGGAGAAATGTTGGAGGGCATGCACACATGCAAAATAAAAAATGCAAATACTACCACTTCAATACATCTTTACATTGCCAAATGCATGCAAACACGGATTCTTTGAGCCTTTCGATGGAAAGGAGAAAAACTTCATTGGTACTCAAAGGACTAGTACTTCCATTTCAGAAGTAACATGGCTGCCACTTCTCCCAAAGAATCCTGGGAACTGTGGCTTACTCTAGCACTCTTAACAAACGAGTTTCTTCTGGGGAAAGTTCTTTAAATGTGCCTTAAATGCAGAGTGTGTGTGCAGCTTCTTACCCAGCTTCTTCCCCCCCCCCCCGCCTCCCCAAGAGAAGAAAAACCACCAGCACCATAAAAACTGAAGTTGCTTAAGGAGGCAAAGCAGAATGGCAAAAGTGCACTCTTGAAAGATGCAGAAAGCCTCTTTTTTTTTTTGTCTCTCTCGTACTAATGCTGTCATTGTATGTGGAAAGCTTTTTGCTTCTTTCAAACAGCCAAGGCCATTTGAACAGAAAAAAGTGTTAAATGCCGGTTCTTGAAAATGTCCTGCCCTTCCACATTATTATAACTGTAAGGACAGAACTGCCGTTTTCTCTCAAAAAGCTCCAAGGTTAATTTGTTGCATAAGCTAAAAAAACCTAACATTTAAACTAACAGGAACTTTTCACAGGACGAGCTAGGCAAACTACAACGCTGTGAGTGTAGGGGAAGGTATTTCATTAGGGTGAGGTACAAAGGGATGAGCTTTGCTGACAATCGCCCAGGATGAACCCCGAAGTCTTTAGTTGAGGCTGAAGGAAAACAAAACCCGGAACTAGTAATCTCCTAAACCTACTTCTTTCCATCTTATCTGCTGTGCACCCTCTGCCATGGGAGTCTACGGTAATTTTTCCAGGGGTAAGTAAAGGGGCTTCAAATAAATTAGAATACATAACTGAAAGGTATTGAAAAGCTTTTAATGTTGGATGTTTTACTATGTTTTTATATGTGCTGTAAGCCACCCAGAGTGACTGGGGAAATCCAGCCAGATGGGTGGGGTATAAATAATAAAATTATTGTTGTTGTTATAAAGGTAAGAGCAGGCAAGTTTCTCTCAAAACAAAGGAGGAGAATGGCACCAACTTGAAGAGGGTTGGACAAATTCACAGAGGACAAGGCTATCAACAGCTACTGGTGATGAATGTTATGGCCTACCTCCACTGTTGGAGACAGTATGCCTCTGAATAAAAAGAGATGAGGGTGGCGCTGTGGTCTAAATCACTGAGCCTCTTGGGCTTGCCAATCAGAAAGTTGGCAGTTTGAATCCCGGCGATGAAGTGAGCTCCCGTTGCTCTGTCCCACCTCCTGGCAATCTAGCAGTTCGAAAGCACACCAGTGCCAGTAGATAAATAGGTACCACTGTGGCGGGAAGGTAAACGGTGTTTCCCTATGCTCTGGTTTCCATCACGGTGTTCTGTTGCGCCAGAAGCGGTTTAGTCATGCTGGCCACATGACCCCGAAAACTGTCTGTGGACAAACGTCGGCTCCCTCGGCCTGAAAGCGAGATGAGCGCCACACCCCAAAGTTATCTTTGACTTAACTGTCCAGGGGTCCTTTACCTTTTGCCTCTGAATACCAGCTGTTTGGAATCACAGCTGGGCAGACTGCTGTTGAGCTCATATCCTGCTTGAAGACTTCCCATGGGCATCTGGTTGTCCACTGTGAGAACAGGTGGGGCCATTAACCTGTTCCAGGAGGTTCTTCCTATGTACTTACATTTTGCCTCGCATCTCAGGTTCCACAAATTCTAGAAATGTAATCTTAATTTAAAAAGGGGAACCGGGGGTTGTGGTTCATCAAATGAACCACACTCCAGACCCTGGACGCTCATGTTGTCCTTCCTCCTCCTCTTTCAATAGACTGATTTCTCCCCGTTACCCGAAATGTTGTTCAATGGTCCTTTCAGAACCTCCCTCCCACTTAACATTCCACACCCTCTTCCCCCAAACAAGCACCAACCCTGGTTCATTGTAACCTGTGCCCTATTTCTCCCTGCCCCACATCTTGCTTTCGGAGAGCAGGATATCAAATGAACTATCTTCCTCTTCCTTTCTTTCCATGCTTCTTCATCTACCTTTCTGGTTTTGCTTTTTTCAAGAATTCAAGGCAATGCAGAGCGGGGGGGGGGGGGACCACAACAACTCTATATAGTAAAGTAATAAGACTGTAAGATCTCCCTAGTTTCCATTATCAGGGATTACTTATTTAAATTATTTTCAGCACTGAATAATGATGTAGAATAACAACACCGACTCATCACCCTTTGCAAAATATCTCTGGCACAAGGCATATAGTCTTGCATAATAATTGCACCCCCACAGTTAATTGAATAAGCTTTGCATATTCGGCTTGGTTTTTAAAAAATATCCCATATTGCACATAGTATTTGTATAATACCTAAGATGTCTTCCCCCTTTGTTAAAGCTGGGGCTATCATCTAACTCAGAGGCTAGCAAGATTTGGTTTGGTGTGGTTAAAAATATGAACAAAATTGGTTCTCTAAACCCAATGTTTCATTTTAAAACAAGAAAAGCAAGGTATGATGGAACAGATACTGCCACCTGCAGGTGAAAAGAAAAAATTGTGTGCAACCAGGGGAGCGGGCAGAGAAGAGAGGAAATGAAATGTTCTGTATGATTTGCAAAGGAGGATTTCTCAAGCTAAAGTGTGCTAGAACAACGCACTTGGCACCTTCACAGTACCCAGAGACACTGCCAAAATAATCCTCCCTCACTGGCCCAAGCAGTAAGGTAAAGGTAAAGGGACCCCTGACCACTAGGTCCAGTCATGACTCACTCTGGGGTGACTCACTCTGGCGAAGCAGAGCAGCGCACGGAAATGGCGTTTACCTTCCCGCCGGAGCGGTACCTATTTATCTACTTGCACTTTGACGTGCTTTCGAACTGCTAGGTTGGCAGGCCCAAGCAGTAGACTAGACCAAATACCAGCAGGTTCAGAACAGACTACTGTAGACTTTTTTCTCACACTTCCAGTTAATGGTAAAAGAGCACAGCATGCAGTGAGGTGCAGGGGAGGGGGGGGTTGCTCAGGCAAATATTTTAAAAATAAGCATGTATGCAACTCCAAAGGTTTGGGGGCCCACGAAGTTTCTCCAAGATATGCTGTTGTTAATAGAACCCTCTTTTTTTTTTGCACATGTTCCTAGGTCTGAAACTCTTTCCCCTGAAATGATGCAACATTTGCTAGCAAGGCAAACAAATGGCAATTAAGGAAGAGCATTCTCTTTATCATTACACGGCTAGGGATAGCAGGAGAAATCCGACTTGAGTTTGCATTTCGGAGCAAAACTAATTCATTCCAAAACAATACCCGAATCGAAACACAGCCATCCTTCAAAATTTGCACGTCTCTGAATTATGCGGAGCAGTTCTCCAGTCAAGTCGTGTGTGCAAAAATGCATATACTAGGGTAAAGTGCAGATATAAATTCATATATTAGGGAAAAAATATATATTAAAATGTGCTGTATTAAGAGAAAATGTTTTGAAAAAATGTATTTATTAGGAGAAATGTGTAAAAAGACATGGATGAATTTTCATTAGGACTTCTTATTTTATCTTTAAATTCACCAACTGAAGCAGAAATGTGGAGAACTGGCCTGAAGACTGGAAAAATGACAGAAACAAAAACTGACAGATTTGCCAAACTCTATTATACATGTTTCAATTTGCTGGAAGCCGCCCAGAGTGGGTCGGGCAAACCAGTCAGATGGGTGGCATATAAATAATGAATTTTATTTTTATTATTACATAAACAAAATACTTTATTTTAATTCGTATTTTCTGTTCATATCAGTCTTATCTATTGATGGCAGCCTTGCAAAGACACTAGGCCTAAATGAAGTTAGAGTATGAATGTATTAAATAAATGAAACTAGCCACTACTTTGACTGCAGACTTATACTGTAAATTATACAGCTGTGCAAATCTTCTTGTAACCAAGGTTGTACAAATGCCACTCTATAAATATTATCCGAAAGTTCTAGGGTGCCACCTTGTGGTTTCAAAATTGCTTTTAAGTCAGGAAAAGACAGAATACTGCACTATCCAGAAAAAATCATCCCTTTAAAAAAAGAGGGTGGGGGGGAAACTCTTATTTTATTATTGAGAATTGTATTCAATTGTTTCTAAACATTTTAATAAAAATATGCTATGGCTTGTTTGCCAGCTTGTGTAAAACTGTCCTCAAACTCTTAAAGTTTAGGGTGCCTATATTAGACTGAATGCTTTTGTACAGTAATTACCTATTATTATTATTATTGCCACCAGAATTTGGAAATCTGAAAAAAAAAATACATGGTATTTTTTGTACTGAAGTTACAATGGTTATTGCTAAGGGAAAATATAACCATCTGATTCAAACTGATAAGGAGTACAACTCTTTCCATCTCTATTAAGAAACAAATCTCCCAGAGTTCATTACAGCTTACTCCCAGTTAAGTAGGTATAGGATTGCAGCCCGATTCTTCAGGCATTACTGAAACAAATGTCTTTGGTCTTCTGGATGTTGTTGAGCAACCTGGTGTTTCAGGCTTGGCCCCGCGGCCGTGGGTACCTGGGGCCTTGGGTGCCATGCAGCGTGCAAAGGGACACAGGTGGCGCTGTGGTCTAAACCACTGAGCCTCTTGGGCTTGCTGATCAGAAGGTCAGCAGTTCAAATCTGCGTAACTGGGTGAGCTCGCGTTCCCAGCTTTTACCAACCCAGCAGTTACAAAGCACACCAGTGCAAGTAGATAAATAGGTACCACTGTAGCAGGAAGGTAAAGAGTGTTCCCATGAGCTGTGGTTTCTGTCATGGTGTCCTGTTGAGCCAGAAGTGGTTTAGTCATGCCGGCCACATGACCCAGAAAGCTGTCTGTGGACAAACACCAGCTCCCTTGGCCTGAAAGCGAGATGAGAGCCGCAACCCCAGTCGCCTTTGACTGGACTTAACTGTCCAGGGGTCCTTTACCTTTTTTTTACCTTTGCAACGTGTGTAGCCTCAACGCTGAAATTTGTGGGTGCCTGGTCCCTTCATGAGGAATTTTGTGGGTGCTCGGGCACCCAGAGCCCCGGCACCTATGACTCCAACTCCCATCATCTCTACAGTGGCAGCCCTTGGTTCCTACTGATACAGGGCAACCATCACCCTGATGCCCAGTTCTCTCACCACATCACCCTACCCCGCTCCATCCCCATCTTGGTGATGGGGTCACCGTCAGAGTGCTACTCACGCCAGTTGTTGAAATGGTATGGAAGGCAATGCAATATCCACAAGGCTGACCAGGAACAGCCACAATGATTCCATAAATCACAGCAGGTGGGGGTGGGGATGCTATCGCAGTCATACAAGTCCCTGCTGGAAGCCGCGCTTGTATGCAGAGGATCATGTTACATCTTTCCAAGGGTTTAACAAGCATACAGAGATGTCGATGGCTTGGGACACACATGAACTAGACCTGAATATAAACCAACACCTCTTCCTTGCCTGCCCTTATTTATCTCTCTTTGCAAATACTTGATCCAGAAAAACAAAACCAGCACCAAAATCACCATCAGGTTGAGCCCAACCCTAAACAGCCTCGGCCCAGTATACCTGAAGGATTGTCTCCACCCCCATCGTTCAGCCCGGACACTGAAGTTTAGCTCCGAGGGCCATCTGGGAGTTCCCTCACTGCAAGAAGTGAAGCCACAGGGAACAAGGCAGAGGGCGTTCTCAGTGGTGGTGGCGCCCGCCTTGTAAAACACCCTCCCATCAAATGTCAACGAAATAAACAACTACAGTGGTACCTCGGGTTAAGTACTTAATTTGTTCTGGAGGTCCATTCTTAACCCGAAACTGTTCTTAACCTGAAGCACCACTTTAGCTAATGGGGCCTCCCGCTGCTGCCGCACCGCCAGAGCACGATTTCTGTTCTCATCCTGAAGCAAAGTTCTTAACCCGAGGTACTATTTCTGGGTTAGTGGAGTCTGTAACCTGAAGCGTCTGTAACCTGAAGCGTATGTAACCCGAGGTACCACTGTATCTAACTTTTAGAAGACATCTGAAGGCAGCCCTGTTTAGGGAAGTTTTAATGTTTGATGTTTTATCATGTTTTTAATATTCTGTTGGAAGTCCCCCAGAGTGGCCCCCCCATCCAATTCCAAATCAAGGTACGTTAAAACCCAATGACAATCAAGCTATTTCCACCACAGAGGCAGAATCAATCCACAAGGGCCTCTTCCCAGGAGTAAGAAAAGCAGTCAGTGAGTGATCCCACAGGTTTTAATAATTACTTTGGAGTGTATTAGCTGTAAAATGCAGCTTAAGCATAAACAGAAACTGTCATTTAAACTGTGCTGTCATTTAAATCAGTAGTACAGTCCCATTTTATCCCAATTTGCACATTGCTTTATTTAAAAAAAAATAATGCTTTGGGTTTTTTGCTTTCTCTTTTAGGCTAAGGACAATTATAGGCTCACAAGCCACCACCCACAGAGCAACTTCAAAACAGGTTAGAAACGTCTATTCTTTCGTAGCCGATTTGTAATGTTTCAAAGTGCGAGCAGATGGATCTGTGGCCTTGATCCACTTCGGCATCCAGTAGTGAGGGAGCCAGTCGGAGCGGCCTGGAAAATGCTTCTCAAAGATCTGGCGGTAGTAATAGCCTTCTTTTGTTTTAGGGGGGTTGAAGGGGAATTTCTCCGCCGCCTTCTCCAGCAGAAGATCATCAATCTATGGGCACAAAAGGGAAACCGTGAGAACTGCAAACATAAATCCTAGTTTTTGACTAGCTATCCAAGTTTATGACTCCCCCTGCCCAAATCAGTCCATGTTTTCCTGACAGATCTGTTACATATTTTGAAAAATGTGCTTGTTTGAAATGCATTTGGACACCTCTGAAGATATTGTAACTCAATTTTGCATGAGGGATTCCTGAGATCAAGGAGGAAACTTTCGCCTATGTCTGGATACAACAGGACACCATCTTGAATCAAGATGGTGGCTTGGAACTTTCAAAACTGCACTGAACTTTTGGTTTTTTAGAACTCCCAAGTAACACTGGGTATGAGAGGCTGCCAGTATAAAAGTTGCCTGCCAGCAAAGCAAGATCCGATTGATCTTCACTTGTGAAAAGGATGGGGAACCTGTGGCCCTCCAGAAACTGCTGAAGCCCAACTCCCATCATCTCTGAACATTGACAATTATCGGTTTTGGAGGCCAACAACTACTCGAGGTCCACAGGTTCCCCACCCCTGATTTAAATTCTTTAACACAACAGGCCATGGATAAGCCACAGTGCAGATGTCTCAGCACTGCAGCTGAGGGAAGCATCCTTGGGTGTAATCTCACTGCTACCACTTCACTTATTACAAGTGATTGACACATCTGCATTTTCATTCACAAGTGTAAGAGTGCTAGTTTAGCAGTTTTCAAGCAAACATGGGGGTTTGGAGCTGGGTTCAAATCCCTCCTCAGTTACAGAGCTCTCAGCAAGTGACTTGGCCCAGTTGCTATCTCCCAGACTAACTACCTCACACAGTTGTTGCAGGGATAAAATGGGAGAAGTCATACCTGTTTGGAAGTCAGGGTGGTATGCAATGTACAGAGTGATATACAGGCACCACCACCCCAATCTACACACACTCAATTCAAATGTGTTTCTTAGTACAGAAAGTATTGATCTGATGTGTAGAGATCTTTCCTATTCTACTGAGTTCAAGAGTGTTCTGGAAGGTTTCTTTCCATGTGTAAGAAACAGGCAGAAGGTTTCTGATGTTTGGGTTATTCCTTCTGGGAAGCTGAGTACAGCTGGTTTAAACTGGTTCTGTTATCCTTTCTGTCAAGGTCATGCTGACTATAATAGTCAGGCCAGGAGGAGCCCGGGTTTCTCACTTTCTCTTTCTATCTCTTTGTTCTGGTGTGGTGTTCTGTATGATATAGGGTTAAGGTTTAGTCTTATTATAAGTTATAATAACAACAATAATAATAATTTATTATTTATACCCCGCCCATCTGACTGGGTTTCCCCAGCCACTCTGGGCGGCTTCCAACAAAGATAAAAAAATACATTAAAACATCAGTCATTAAAAACTCCCCTAAATAGGGCTGCCTTCAGATGTCTTCTAAACATCAGATAGTTGTTTATCTCTTTGACATCTGATGGGAGGGCGTTCCACAGGGCGGGAGCCACTTCCTTACTGTAAGTTTAAATTAAGTCTGCTGCAACTGGATTTCTTATGGACTCTGCCAATCCTGAATGTATTGGATTTGTGAACATTATGCTCAATTGCCTTCAGTAGCACTAAAGCTCTGCTGGATGAAGTACAATTGCCTCTGGTCTATGTTTTGGCCCCAGAACCACTAACCCCTCGAAGTGGGGGGAGAGACCTGAAGCATCTCAGCAAAGCCCTGCTGCCCCTCCAGCTTGTGAGAACACCCTCTCCAGAGCCGAAAGAGGGTGTCTCCTTCAGGCTCCAAAGAGGGTCTCCTCGTGAGCTGTAGGCACAGCGAGGTGTTCCCCATTTATGTGGATTTCACTTATGGGGGCATAACGTAACCCCCACATAAATGGAGAGTCACCTGTATAAATATGTGGACTCACTTGAAAGACACAAAAAAAGCAACTTCTATAAGTTTCAGACTTGTAGAAGAATATAAAACATGTAACAGTGTACCTGAGTATCAATATAGTCTTGGAGGATTGAGAACCATGATTTCTTGACAGAAGTTAAGCCATCACTGAAGGCTTCTTTGGGTCTCCAGAGTATTTCTTTAGGCAATAAATTGGTATCTTCAAAGGCCTCTCTTAAAAGGTGTTTCTCAATTCCATTCTGTTAAGAGATACCACAAATATCAGCCAACAAAAGACTGACATTAAAAATATAAAAAAGATTTAGACTAGAAACACAATCTGTTGTTTCAGAAGCAGCTCCGTTAGACAGTGCCAGACACAACACAGCATTTTAAGAATGAAGTTAGAGAGGTAAATGCCAAAGTCAATCATATGGTTTGGTGTATTAAGCTGGAATTCTAAATAGATCTCCCAGGTGAGACTCAACCTTTCATCAATGAGCCCACTGGCGATCATAGCCTAAGCCTGAATTTCTAAACATACTTAATAAGGAAGGAGCCTCGCTGAATTTAATAGGGCTAACCTCTCAGTAAACCTGTCTGGGATTACAGTATAAATTTCCTAGCTGGGTTATATGTGCATAGTTTACCTTTGGTGTTCTGAGTTCTGCTGGCAAAGACAGGTAATAAGCAGTAAACTGGTGGTCCAAAAATGGAACTCTCATTTCCAGACTGAAAAAGAGAAAACATCAATAGCTACTTATCAAACTTATAAGTAGATGTTGTTTTTGTACGAGAATATATCTAAGAGACTTACAGTAACAACTAAGTAATCCTAAAGCCGTTTGTAGTCAGACACTTGCACAGAGCTCTAAATGTAGTATTTTTCCTTGTGCGACGTCTATACATTTCAAAATCTTCTCACTGTGCTAGGTTATAGACAGCGCCACCTACCGGACAACAGGGTCTCTCGTCTCTTTCTCGAAAAAACCCCAAACCACCATAGAGAATCAGTGTTAAAGAACTGATTTCAATTTAACTTTAAATAGGGACTGTAGTTTGTTTTTGGTTCTTCCTGGAGACTCGTTGCGGATTACTGAAAAACTAAAAGGTACCCCAAGTTTGACGTCTACCTTAGAAGCAATGGCAATGCATTTTGACTTTTGCCCCATTGACACTGCAATATAGCATTACAAAGCAGAACTACCCATGGGCAGCTGTTGTCCTGTCCGCACGGAGGACATCGAAGAGGTAGAGTTCTCGGAGGAGCCTCTCACTTTCCTCTGCAGCTTCTTCTGGGCTGGGTGCCTACATCAAGGACACAGGAGAAAGATGACCTTCCTGGGCAAGTAACGTGGGCTAACACATGCAGACATAAATCAGCAGAGGACACAGGGCTGCAGCATCCATTTAAAACACATGGCTTCCACCAAAGAATCCTGGAAACTGTAACTTACCCTGCACAGAGCTACAATTCCCAGCACCCTTAACAGACTATAGTCCCCAGAATTCTTTGGGGGAAAGTTGTGTGCTTTAAATGGATGCTATGGATGTGACTTCAGTAGCACAAAAGTTGCCTTGTATGCAGAAAGCTCCAGATCCAATCCCTGGCATTTTCAGGCAGAGCTAGGAGAGCACTAGGCAGAGAGCTGCTGCCAGTCCGTGTACACCTGTGTTTCCCAAACTTGGGTCTCCAGCTGTTTTTGGACTACAACTCCCATCATCCCTAGCAGGGCCTTCTCTGCAGTGGCTCCCCGTCTGTGGAATGCTCTCCCCAGGGAAGTTCACCTGGCGCCTTCATTATACACCTTCAGGTGTACTCTGGTTTCACCTCAGATCGTATAGATCTTTCGCCTTTTACTCTCTTATTGTGGTGTGTTCATCCACAGGCAAGAATGAGCATTATTTGAGAAACACAACAAGCATTTTACCTTATGAAAATAGATGTATCCTTGCGTCAACTCATCTGAGCCTTCTCCTGAGAAAATGACGGCGCTGTCCGTTTTCTCCCGTATGTATTTGGAGACCAGATACATGCCTAATCATGGAGAGACCATTTCAAATAACAATTTTGTTTGTTTTCCCAAACTACATCCTCAGGCCAAGGCTTCCCCTAACATGCCACTTAAGCAGTATTGTCTGAAGAAGTGAAAAGTCAAAGGCATTTCAGAGAGAAAGACAGGCACTCGTATCTTTGTAAGCTTCACTTTATAGCAGGAATGGAAGGCCCATCCTGGCGGGGGGACATCAGGTGACTGACAGTTGGGAAACCCCGCCCATGCGTCAAAATGGGCCTGTAAGGATGGAGGAATGATCTGCTTCAACAGCACCTTCCCCTCAGGGGAAGAAATACAAGGGGGGGAAATATGTCTCTTACCCACTGAAGCTCGTACAGTTGTAATGTCGTAGGTTTCCAAGGAAAGTATAACGTCTTCTAGTACCTGAATACCTTCTTCAGAATTAAAAATGACCTCATGATGTTCACTCCCAATGTAAGCTGCTACCTGTTAATAAGAATTTATATTAAGTGACCTGCGAAGCGGCTCAACTGGGATTCAAGGCCAAAGCTAAGCTGCATCTAGAATGAAGCAGAAGCTTATGGTTAGGCAAGGCAGCACAGTCGTACCTCGGAAGTTGAACGGAATCCGTTCCGGAAGTCCGTTAGGCTTCCAAAATGTTCGGAAACCAAGGTGCAGCTTCTGATTGGCTGCAGGAAGTTCCTGCAGCCAATCAGAAGCCACGGAAGCCGTGCCGGATGTTCAGATTCCAAAGAATGTTCACAAACCGGAATACCCACTTCCAGGTTTGCGGCATTCTGGAGCCAAAACGTTCGAGGCGCAAGGCGTTTGACTTCCGAGGTACAACTGTATATACACCAATCTATTTATTTCTTTTAAAAAAAATCTACACCCCCAAATAATCTCAAAACCAGGTCAAGAAATGCCGAATTCCACTAATTTTCTTTTGCAAACCAACCTATTTAATTATGTACAATATAATTTGCTTCTGCTAGTTATGGGGTAGAGCAATGAGCTATGCAAAGCGCTAGTGCAAAAAGAAAAGCCCTGCAGGATCCAACCAAAAGGCCTTTGTAGTCCAGCATCCCAGGATGGCCAACTATATATTTCTGAGACGCTCACAGGCAGGGCATTAAAGCCGCCTTCCTGCGAATGTCATTCATGGTATCTTCTGAAGATGGAGGTTTCATGTTTAATTGGCTAGCCTCCACAAATGTGTCTAATCCTCATTTTTAAAAAAGACCATCACCACATCTTGTGGCAGTGAGTTCCATCAATTAAATTATGCATTGTGTGAAAAAGCTCTCTGTTTTTCCTATCCTGAATCTAACTGTATGAAGGCATGAACAACTTAGGCTCAGGATACCTTAACAACAGCCTTACTCTCCTATGTCCCAGGTCTATCACTGAGATCACCTGGGGCAGCACGATTAGTGAATCACCCATAGATCAGAAGCCCAGCTCACGTCAAGAAGGAATCATGCCTTCAGTGTAGTGGGCTACAAACTTGCTCATTTAAAAAAGTCTAGATTCTCAACATGATGTATCCTGGGCTCAGTATCATCTACTACACATTTTGGAAAGATGTTTGTTTGCTGTGCATTTGGACACACTTCCAAACATATTGTATCCAAAATTTCTATATGGATCCTGAGATAAAGGAGCAAGTTTTCACCTATGTTTGAGTACAACCACACACCATTTTGAATCACAATGGCTGCTGGTTGTCTATAGAGTGTGATCACAACATACAGGTGAATGTGGAGCCTGTGCCTTTTGAACTAAAATAGTACTATACCTTTCTGGCAGCCAGCAGGTCAGGAGCATCTTCCATGCCGATTGCAAAGGTTTGTAATGGGTAGCGAGTGTTTCCTTCTTTCATCAATTTGATTAGCATTGAAGCAACCAAGCTAGAATCCAGGCCGCCTGTCAAAACACCATTAGCAGTTATGCCTAACCAGGAACATGTAGCTGACATACAAAATGCCCTTGTGAGAAGAAAATATAAACATGTGTATTTTAGGTGGACCACACCAGTAGCAAAGTGTGTCAGTTTGCATTTCTTAGTGCAGAAAATATTGATCTGATGTGTAGAGATCTTTCCTATTCTAATTCATTCAAGAGGGTTCTGGAAGCTTCTCTATGTGAAAGAAACAAGCAGAAGGTTTGTGATGTTTGGGTTATTCCTTCAGAGAAGCTGAGTACAGCTGGTTTAAACTGGTTCTCTTATCTCTTCTGTCAAGGTCATGCTGACTATAAAAGTAGGGCCAAAATGATCCTGGGTTTCCCTTTCTCTTTCTGTCTCTTTCCTTCTGGTGTGGTGTATGCTTAGTGTTAAGGTTTAGTCTTATTATAAGTTATTAAAAGTTTAAGTTAAGTCTGCTGCAACTGGATTTCTTACTGGACAACTTAACTAAGTTAAGTGCTGCAACTAGACAGTGCCATTCCTGAATGTATTGGATTTGTGACCATTATTGCTCATTTGCCTTCAGTAGCAGTAAAGCTCTGCTGGATGAAAAACACTTGCCTCTGGTCTACTTTTGGGAATCCTGCAACATGTTTAAGTTTACACACAGCTAACTATACGTCGCAGTTCCGCTCTGGATCAATATAGAGTAGAATTTCATGACAAAGTGTACTGCAATCAAACCTGAACAAACCTACATACATACATAAAGTGCACATCTCATTATGTTGCAGCTTCCTTATCCTAATCTTCACTCCCACTGGTCAAAGACAAAAGTGGCTAAATTGTGGCCCTCCGGACTACATTTCCCAACATCCCTGATGGTGGGCCATTTTGGGAGAGGCTGATGGGATTTGGAGTCCAACAATACCTGGGAAGACCACAGGCTAGCCATTTGTGCTCAAAGAGCTTCCATTGGCTTCCAGCCCACATCCAAGCTCAATTCAAATTAACCATGAAGCCCCTGCCTTGATGTCAAAAAGGTTTTGCGGCCTTTCTCCAAGACCCTCAAGATGTGTCCTTTTTAAAAAATGGCCATGTTCACTTTTAGACTTTGGCCCCTGAAAGGTTGATCATAGGTCAGTGTGGCCCTTAGCCCTCTATGGAACTTCTGACTCATTGTCAGGTAAGGGATTTTTCCAGTTTTGGTCATGTGCTTTCTGCTGTATCCAGCCACCTGCCAGTCAGAATTACTTGCCAAGAAAAAGCATTGCCTGCATTTTATGGTCTGGTTTAATGGTTTCCATTAAATTGTTTCTACATTGGGAGGGGGGGAACTCATGCACCTACAGTAAGAGACCACATGCACTACAAACAGGTTGTGGCTGTATTAGTGAAAGACAACGGTAATCATAAAATGCATTATTTTTTACCTGACAAGAGACAGCCAATTCTTCTGTGAGCCATCAAACGTTTTCTGACAGCATTTTCAAACAAATGCCGAATGTTGCTTTTAACTGTTTCAACATCAAAACCTATGGGGGGGGTAGAAAAAGATTCATTTATTAATACTCCACCTTTTATCCAAGAAGCTTGTGGTGGCATGTAAAGTATTCCTCACCCTCTGTTTTTAATTTTCTTACAAGGTAGGTTAAGATGATAAGATTCAAGCGTTTTTTGGATACTTTCCACTGGGTTTTCAGTGGTTACAATTACATCATCGGCAAAAGCTTTAATTTTGTAGTATCAAGTTCCTAGGTTAATTCCTCTTATATTTTTATCCTTTCTTATTGCTATTAAAAGTGGTTCCAAGGTGGCAATAAAAAGAAGTGGGGAGAGAGGGCACCCCTGTCTTGTCCCCCTTTCGATGCTGAACTCTTCGGTGATCTCGTTGTTTATTAACAATTTTGCTTTTTGGTTAGTTATCATATATCACCCTAATTCCATTATTTTCTCCCCTATGTCCAGACCTTTGAAAGTTTCCAATAGGAAATTCCATGATACTCTATCAAAAGCTTTTTCTGCATCAATCAAGGTGAGATTTCATGGCTAAGCCATGGTCTCCCTGATCCTGGACCAAGTCCTTATCCATGACACCATACTGGCTCTCCATACCAGTGATGTGGCTCTCAAGAAGTTGTTGGGCTCCAACTCAAATCAGCCTCAGACGTGGCCAATGGTCAAGGATTACGAGACTTGTAGGCCAACAACAAAATTTGGAGGGTGACGTGTTTCCAAGCCGCAGTTCCCTGGGTTTGCACGTCACAGGGAACTATGACTTGTTTAAAGCAGAACCTTCCAAGCATTTTAACCTAGCACTCTACCCACACATTGGCTTTTCGAAATCAGACTGTTTAGACAGAACATAAAGTTCTCCATCAGAAACACATAATTTAATCAAGGCTTGATAATCCGTAGTCTATTCCCCCACAGCAATGTACGAAGCCTCAAGGCATCATATCCCTAGAACAGTAAATTTACACCTTTACTAAGGGAGGAAGAAGACTATTTTAGATTTGCTGTTACCTGAGGGGAGATTTTGTACAGCGCTGTAGGCAGCATGCAGAGGTTCATCTTTAGGGCTGTGAAATTTCACCACTTCCACTGACGCAACTTTGCCATTTGGCTTTAAATCCAACACTTCATAGTGTCCTGGAAGGAAAGGGTCCACTCTGGGATCAAGGGACATGCTGTGCTTCAAGTTGACAAGACCTAAATATGTAACAAGGCATTGTGGGGCACAGGGGGAGAGAAGGCAGAAGAGGTGTTAGCTTTTGCCCATGTAACATAAAATATGCACTGTCAAAGCATCAGAAATTTTCAGAACTGTAACAGCTAACTACAGCATTATAAGAAATGAAGCAAATCTAACCCTGGGCCAGAACAAGGTTAGGAAAAAGATATATAGGGAGACAGTAGCTTTCAACCTTTGCAAATAGAGGAGCCACCTACAAGACCAAACTGCAACACACACACCCTATATATATCTGTATCTATCTATCTAATATAACATGAGAGAGTGTGTGATTATGGGAATTGTAATCCATAACATCTGGAAGGCACCCGGCTGCTGAAAGCTACTATTACACATATACCCCTTTCTCCTCTTTCAGCATGGCCAGCTACAGATGACTTATATCTACAGTCATACCTCGGGTTGAAGTAGCTTCGGGTTGAGCGTTTTCAGGTTGTGCTCCATGGCAACCCAGAAGTAACAGAATGCGTTACTTCCGGATTTCGCTTCTCGCACATACGCAGACGCTCAAAATGACGTCATGCGCAGAAGCAGCGAATTGCGACCCGCGCAGACGTGGGTTGCGTTCGCTTCAGGATGCAAACGGGGCTCTGGAAACGATCCCGTTCGCATCCAGAGGTACCACTGTATTTTGAACAGCTTACAAAGAGGGAAACGTGCAAAGCAAAAGGAGGGCACACAAATTTGTCGTTTTTGTTTGTCTATCAATAAAGGAGACAAGTACACATATCAGTGCGGTGACTCTAGTAAATGCAAACGTCTTTCTCTCGCCCGACATCAAATCTAATCAAACCCTGCACACATCCGACCTGCTGAGAGCCTTGCTGGAAAAAGTCCATGCTGGAGGCACGATCAATGCCAGTAAGTGAATCAGCACTCATTAGTCAAGGCTTGTGGCCCTCTCAGTGTTGCTACGTTCCAACTCCCATCGTTCCTGACCACTGGGCCATGTTGACTGGGGGCTGATGGGGTCCGACAGCATCTTCCCCATCCCCAGGAATTAGAGCACCTCACTGCACTTTTGTACACGGTACCCTCTGAACTCGCCGAAACAGAACCCAGTGACACACAAGCTGAGATGCATTGGTCCCTCAGTATACTAGATACCTCTGTCTCATGTTCTATTAAAAAAAAAAAACCTCCACTTTCTTCACATGACCCAAACCTGAAGGAGTTATTTCCCCAAATATTAGTGGTTCAGCCCTCGCCTATATGGTGCCAATTCAAGTCGGCATGGCTTCCCTTTCGTCTTTGTTGTTTTCATACTCTGATCAACCGGAGCTCCACGAGATGCACACAGCTCCCTTTGTCACAATAGCTCCATGCAATGCAGGGCTCAGGGGTATTTACAATGGCCCAGCCTCCACTCATTGCGTTTCCTCTGGTTGCTTGCTGGCAACAAGAGGCACTTTGTTATCCATATGAGACAGGGGGCTGATCCCCAAGAGTCCCCAGTAACACCCCCCTCTCCTTCCATTGCCCTGGTTTTGAGGACAGCCTCAACAGGCACAGCTTGCTGAAGAAGAGCTGCTCTCTGCTTTTCCTGTATTAGAATAGCTCACACTTGTGCTTCAGATTTTCTCTTTCTGCCTTCAGCTCTGATGCAGATACCCCTGCTGCTTCTCAGCAAGGAAATGTAACACATTCTAGCTTCCCTCTCTAAATCGGCCCTGCCATGCAGCCTCCCTCCTCAATGAATTCCTCCTGCCTCTCCTGCCCCTTCGGTTTAAGCAGACAATTGCTGGGCCAGCTTGACAATTGCCCATGCAAACATATCTCTTATTTTTTTAACAACCTGCAGACTAACAAATCTTGCCTGTTCACAATAAACTGTACACTCTTCGATGCCATAAAACACATATTTTCCTCTTATTAGTACTAGAAGCTCGATTCAGTTTGCTACAGGTGTAACACTCAGGCACAGAGAGATCTCTATAGAACCAGGGTAGGGAAAGTTTTGGCCTTCCAGATGTTGCTGTACCACAACTCCCATCTGCCTCAGCAAGTGTGGCCAAAGGCCAGGGATGATGAAAGTTGTAGTTCAGCAACATCTGGATGGCCGATGGTTCCTCACACCTGCCATAAAGGTAAAGGTACCCCTGCCCTTACGGGCCAGTCGTGTCTGACTCTAGGGTTGTGCGCCCATCTCACTTAAGAGGCCGGGGGCCAGCGCTGTCCAGAGACACTTCCGGGTCACGTGGCCAGCGTGACGAAGCTGCTCTGGCGAGCCAGCACCAGCGCAGCACACGGAAACGCCGTTGACCTTCCCGCTATAAAGCGGTACCTATTTATCTACTTGCACTTAGGGGTGCTTTCGAACTGCTAGGTGGGCAGGAGCTGGGACCGAACGACGGGAGCTCACCCCGCCGCGGAGATTCGAACCGCCGACCATGCGATCGGCAAGCCCTAGGCGCTGAGGTTTTACCCACAGCGCCACCCGTGTCCCAATCACATCCGCCATAGAGTATAGCAAAACGTATCTCCATCCTCTGTAGTGTGTGTGCATGGATACTCTGTGTG
The DNA here is from genome assembly GCF_964106645.2 of Podarcis pityusensis. Lineage (NCBI taxonomy): Eukaryota > Metazoa > Chordata > Lepidosauria > Squamata > Lacertidae > Podarcis > Podarcis pityusensis. Next base: position 29,429,538 of record NC_138037.1, read on the forward strand.
CTAGGCTAGTACAGGCAAGAGGAGGCTTTGAGTAACTCCTTATCTCTGTCTAGACATATCCCACTATGCTGAGTGAATAAGTGCAACCATGTAGGGGTGGCGCTGGACAGAGAGATGGGTCTTCCATTATTTATACTGCTAAGTGAGAAAATGCATACACACCATAAAGAATTTGAGGGATGGGGGCAAAGGGAGACAGAGTGAAAACTGGTCTGGAAGCCATTACACCCATCTTAAACTTGATCACATCCTACATATTTCTATTGTGGGATAAAACAAACAAACAGAGAAAGCTAAGGTGCGCACCAAAACAAGGCACCAAATAATTACTGCAAGTACTTTAAAAAACACACTGATTCTCTGGGATGGGTTTTCTTTCTGCTGAAAGCTGTCACAAATTTGGTCAAAGCAAGGTGTCAAGTAGACACTCTCTACTTCATTCAGGGCAAACATACTTTCATAAAAGTGAGATGAAGCAACATCTTTCAGAAAGAGAAGAGATTAAACAATTAGGTTTATTGTGGCAGGATCAAGTTGCAGCAATATCTGTACCACATGAAGGCAATTTCAAAAGAGATTCAGAGTTTGAGGTTACCTTTGGCCTCGGAGCAGACACCCAGGAATCCATCATCTGTCAGGACCTTGAACAACGGTCTGACTCCGTATGTATCTCTTCCCAGAAACACTTTTCTATTTGCTGTGTCAAGCAAAATGAATGCAAACACACCATCTAGCAGGGAGGCTGTTTGCTCTATTCCTCCCTTGTTGTAAAGATGAAGGATTACTTCTCCATCGACCAAGGTCTGGTAATCAAATTCAAACTTCTTTTGCAGCTACAAAAGAGAAAGAAATGGGTTTTTTTAAGAATGAAACCAATGCATATTGTCAGGCACACATGAAAGGAAGGCATTTTTACACCCTAAAAAGGGAACAATTATACATTAACATTCAAATGCCATAGATTAGTTTTGTCAATAAGTGCTGGAAAGATGTGCAGTTGTCTCTTCAGCATGCAACTTCACCATCTGAATGATTCAAAAAGTAGACTAAGGGGCTGCTGTCTCAGAATATCCAATCTCATGAATTAAGGGATAAAGTTCTTTTCCCTCATCCTACACCTTTCACGACAAAATGCTTTGAATGCATTCAGAGAAGTGCACTCGAAGGTTAAAAAGGGGGGATCCTATCAAATATTTTTACTGAGCATTTTAAACACGGAGCCAAAGCAAAAAAAAAAAAAAAACTTTGTAGCACAAACTTATATTTTTCTTTATTATTATATTTGTATGCCACCTGCTTCCAAGAAGCTCAAGACAGAAAATATGGTTCTTCTGCCCAGTGCCATTCCATTTTGCCCTCATAATAGCCCAGTTACTGAGAGACGATAACTGGCCCAAGGTCAACTACAGAGCTTCATGACTAAGTGGGGATTTAAAAACTCTGGTCTCCCAGGTCCAAGTCCAACACCCTAACTGCTGTATCACATGAGTGATGCTTCTGTACTAACGCTTTACAGTTACTGTAAAGTGTGGTGTAGTGGTTAAGAGTGGGGGACTCAGAATCTGGTGAACCGGGTTTGTTTCCCCGCTCCTCCACATGCAGCTGCTGGGTGACCTTGGGCTAGTCACACTTCTCTGAAGTCTCTCAGCCCCACTCACCTCACAGAGTGTTTGTTGTGGGGGAGGAAGGGAAAGGAGAATGTCAGCCGCTTTGAGACTCCTTCGGGTAGTGATAAAGCAGGATATCAAATCCAAACTCCTCCTCTTCTTCTTCTTCTTCTTCTACTACTACTACTACTTAAAATGGCCAGCCCAAATTCCCAAACAGAGGGGGGGGGTTGTTGTTTATAAACAATTTTTATTTATATGCTGCATTTCGGGTCAAGTCCTTCCAAAGCAGCTTGCAAAAACTCGTTAAAACAACAAATAAATATTTTGAACATGCAAAGCTAGCTCTAAAGAGATCACTGAAGCAAGTGTTGAGGTGGTTGTTGTCGTTTACCTTTTTGAAGTTATAGATTTCTCCATTGTAACACAGCCACAAGTAAGGGAATTTCTTCACCCGTATGGGTTGCATTCCATAGAGCTGGTCAACAATCGCAAGACGGTGGAAGCCAAAACAGCAGTTGGTGAATCCATTGACGTTCTCAAACCGAAACGCATCTGGACCTCTGTGGGCTATTTTCATAGCACAAAGACACTGAGCGGAGAGGCATTCGTCACTTCCGAAAAGGGCCCAAATGCCACACATGGTGGTATCTGCTCAAGGCTGTTGGGGAAAAGTAGCAAAGTTCCTGAGTTCAGTTACAAGCCAATGATCTCCAGAGCAACGTGGGTGGCACAATGTTCTGCCCCATGGCTGCACTGCCTTCTGGACAAGCTTCCGGGTGCTTTGTGCCAATGATAGGAAGCGCCAGAGGCAAGGGGGCAGAACAATAAATGTACATTTAACCTTTATAAAATTTCTACACCCAGCCACCCTTCTTTGTCCTTCATCCAGGAAAGCAAGATTCATGGACACTTGCCAGCTAAGCCAACAGGAAACACTTGGAGGGTCTGAAAGTATTACACAACTATTCACACTGTCCAAAGTTTTACTCTTCAGACAGTGAAGGGTGATAGCCAGCATTTACCCATACTCAGAACAGACCCACGCAAAGTATGACTAACACTAGGTATATCACTTTGTAACTCCAGTCTGGGAGTATGTTCCACTGAAGTCAATCGGATTTACTTCTGGAGCAGTTGTAAGTTTTATTCAGAGCAGGCCCACTGAAATTAATGAACGTTACTAACTTAGGTCCATTACTTTCAACTCTGAATAAAACTTAGTTGAATACCACACACTCTATGTTTATAGGATTGCACTGTTAAAAGGACTATCACACTGGCACTCATCTTAAATAAATAATAATAATAATTATGCTAAGGACTTGGTCAGCAGTGAATGACAAGATTTGGAATAAGTCTTAATTTCTGAAGACAAGAAAGGCTAACATATGGGGAGTGGAGAAGACAAGAGAGTATCCCTAGGGCAGACTTCTACGGTCTTACACTTTATACTCTTTTCCCAAACTACAGAGAAAATATTCTAGTCATTTTGCAGTTCAGCACATATTACTCATAGAAGTTGAGAAGGGGGCTCTTCCTGATGTTGTTTGACTACAACTCCCATCAGCCTCAGCCACCCAGGGATGATTGCAGCTGTCCTCCAACAACATATGGAGGACCACAAGTTAGTTATAACTCAAGGGTAGCTATCAGAAGAGAATGTCTAACATAATCAAGGGGGGGGCACTCCTTTTTCTTTTTGTTTGGCAACATACCCAAGTACCTGTAGGAACTGCATGACAACCAGACATTCAACAGGTGCAGCAAAACGAAATAGTCCCAAATGTTGCAACCTTTCCTGTCAAGCGGCTTTATTGTCCTTTTCTGAACCTTTGCCAACTCCGCAAGGGAGCAGAGGAGACCACAGACCGTACACATAATTGCTAACGTGCTCACATCACAGATCGGTATAACGGCATTTATGACACGCCCCACAAACTCGTTTCCTGACGATCCCTAAGCATAGAACCTGCCTCTCACCCCCCCTCCATCTCCATAATAGCTACCACACACTCCGTCTGAATGCTGGATCTCGCCCTGCCACGCACCTGAGCTCTTTTTGCAGAAAGTGTGCCGGGGTGGGGCGAGAATAGCAACGAAGGACCAGGTACAAGCCGGAGTCCAAGAAAGTCTCCCCTCGTCGCTTCGCCCGTTACCTGCTGTCGGTGATCCTGCACCGGGAAATGAAATGACAGCTCCGCAGCAAGCCAGAAGAGATTGCACCCACCGGCCAGCTCCGCCGCTCAACCTCGTGCTGCCCGCTTAGGACTTAAACGGGAAGGAGGCAAGCGGAAGCCGCCCGCTGCCTGCGCCGGCCTCGTGTAACACACAGGCGGATTTCATCAGCCCCGCGCTACGCCCCGCCTCCTGCTTGGGCTTCCCGGTCCCGATGGGCGGAGGCGATGCAGATCAGTCTGGGCGGGTTGGCTAGCGGCGTGTCAAGGGGGTGGCCGCCCGCTATTGCTATTACCTGTAGCTTTTTCGTCCCGCTCTTCTCACGAGGCTGTGTATATATCCGGCCTACCACCCCACCCCCCAGTTTTGTCACCCCGCACAACAACCCTGAGAGGGTGGCAGTACCGGATTTGCGTATAAGCTAAACGAGCTATAGCCTAGAGCCCCACTCTCTTGGGGCCCCCAAAAAATTGTAAAGGAAAAACAACCGGATGTACATTTCCAAATATAAGATAAAAAACAAAATAAAAGCTACATACTGCAAGAGTGTTTTGTGCTGTGTAGGCTCCTGTGATGTAAGTAATGGGCCCCGCCTGCTTGCCTGCTCCCTAAAACATCACTGGTTTGCTCATTTCTATATATAGGGTGCCTGCATTCTTCTTAATTGTATTTCAGTTCAACAATTACTTTGATAAAATACATATTTCGTTATGTGCAAATGGCTTTAGATACCTATTAGGTCCATAAATTACCATATAACACATACTCAACACAAAAAAGTGACAATTTGTTGCTGACAAAGGACAGCTGGACATATAAAGGGCCTCTTCAGGAGCTTAGGGCCTTATCAAACCTAAATCCAGCCCTGGAGGTTGGTCAGGGAGAGAAAGTCATGGATACTGATTTCTTGCAGCTATTTCCATCCCACGTCGACCCTGCAAGGCAGGGAGTGGGAGAGAGAGAATAATAACTGGTGTTTATTTAATGTTTACAGTTACTGAGCTCCCACCTTTGGGGATCCAAAACCTTCCACTGTTTTAAAAACGGGAAAAAGCAATATTGACATTGTAGCACCCTGCTTGTGGTTAACGCTTAGCTGGAATGAAATATTCAACGCAGCAATAGAGAAATTAAAATAATAATTTATTTGTCAGACAAATAAATGAGAGACACAGTGGTATATGGTTACCAAAGCTCTGCCCACTCCAGCCCTGATTGCCAGCACTTATATTTCCTCAGCCCAGCCCCCTTGCTCCTCCTTTGGCGCCTCTGTCCAATCAGCCTGGTTGAAATTCCTATTGGCTGTTTGCTAGAACCAATCATAAAAGATACACCCATTTCCTATTACCTTTTATGGGAGACAAAGAGCTATATTTCCTTCTATCCATAAATGGCAGACAAGTAGCCATATATCTTATATTTGCCTCGACCAGGCACCTTAATTACCAGATAACCTTTGGCCCCTGTTGCCCCTTTATTCCAAAACAAATGGCTAAAACAGATGGCTCATGGTATTAAATTCTGTCTAAACAGAGATCTTGGGTTCACCTTCTCACACACCATCAATGGAATAAGAATCTAACATAAGAATCTAACATTTCTTACTTTCTAAATCCTTTGCATAATTACATTTAAGCCAATATATTTCATACATAACATAGATAGATTTTTAGAAGAAAGGGAACAGTTTCAAAGTAAACCTCTTCAATTTACAACTCCCTTTCCCCAGCCAGCTGCTTCTCCTATTAGCTCTTGCCCTTTAACCTTATGAAAATATGGCTCGAGTCTAATGGGAGGCACCTGGTATTATTTTCTGTTAAACAATAAACCTTACTATTTACCAACTCTTAATTAGTGTTTTTGCAGCTTGATTTTATTCTGTAATATGTATTGTCAGTATGACCTTTGCTCCCAGCCTGTAATTCCCTTTTACAACTTTGAGGTACTGCTATAAATCAGGGGGGCCCTGTTCAAGGAGATAAACAACTGCCAAAGTACTTAGCCAGCTGCTTTATGCCTGGCATGAAACATACAAACATTTGCAAATATATTTTTTAAGCTCATTTTAAAATACAGGCCTTGATCATAAAATACAGGCCTTGATCAGATGCCTCATTCCCCCCTTTCAAGCTCAAGGACCTTCATCCCAAGTGTCCTTGATAGCTTGACCTTCATCATATTCCTGAGGCAAAGCTCTGTATAGGGCCATGATATGAGGTAGAGTTTCATTTGAAATCATCTTGCTAATTGTACTTCTAAAACATGAAATGATACATGGCACCATACATAAAACCATTACTACTACCGTCAAGATAAACAAGCAAGACAATAGTATCCCTTTGAGTCCCGCATTAGGTAACCAATTGGTGAGCCATCCCATATCCCATCCTTCCCATATTTGTACTGGGACATGTGCTATATTCTCCATCTTTGTGGCCAACACACGGATTGCCTCAGCATTATCAGAAATGTTAAAGCAACAGGCATTCCCTGTCAAGTTCAAAACTCCACATAGGCCTCCCTGCCTGGCAAGTACATAATCCATTCCCATTTTCAGCTGCAAAATGGCGGCTCTACTTTCATCCAACTGTTGTGCAATAAGTCTCAAACTCTGGGCCGTTGCATTGGTTACAAGTTCCACTACTGCTTGCAATCGAATTATTCTGTTTAGATTATAAATAGGATCCCGTGCCCCTTGCATGAGCTCATCAGGATTCCAGGAGGCAGGATCATAATAGGCTATAATGCGCTCTGGTGGCCAATCATCAGTATCGCTCCAACTTTGGGTACTTCCTCCTGCTATATGAGAAATATCAGCATTTCTTCATGTACGCTTGGCCAAACTAGTGGGCATAATCCACATTGGTGGTAATACCCATCCCAGGAAACAAGTCCCACTCCATTTGGAAGGGAGTTGCTTGTATGCCCATTCTCCACATATCCACCACAACCATCGGGTCTGAGGTTTTTGGTACGTGGAGTGCATAAGGCGAAATATCAAAAGGGGTATAGAGTTCACAGTGCAGTATGTTAGATTGCCTTATGCTGTCACAGTTATGTTCCACACCATTTTCCATGCATGAATAAAAGGAGGTGCACAGGGCAAGGTATTCCGAGTTTGATAGGTAGTACCGTTTGCCCAGGTTTGACTATTCTTAATATAATCCCAAGTATAGTGGCAATGAGAAGAGCCTACCATGGTAGAATCAGCTGCATCTAATGATTTACGTACACAGAATTCCCCTTGCACAGGTATAACTCGTATTGGTTTAGTTGAGTTCCATCCAGGGAAATTCTGTACTTCTGCTTGGTGTGGCATTTCGCTTACCATACCAATGGCACTTAATGGTATCGGTAATAAGGGCATACCTTATTATTGAAATGTTTTGTTTATAGCACTGTACACCCTGAGACCACATTCACACAAGCCCCCCGCAAATTCAGTCCCTCCCATCTCAGTTCCTACCAAGCGCCAACCTCTGCTGATTGTCTTCAATCACAGTTCCATTTTAGCTACTCATGGCTGATAATAATAGCTTAGGACAGATGAGTTAATGACTATCTTGCAGTAAGTTAATTGTGTATTGTGCGGCTACTTACTGCCAATCAATTTTACTGGATGACCCTACATTCTAGTATTTTGAGAGAACTCAGTTTACATATGCTGCCCATACAAACCACAGGGAGTCATCACAGAACACAGAGCAAAATTTAAAGTTCAGCAGAACTCTTCATCAGACTAGATTTTATAGACAGGAAGCAGGGGGAGAGGGGAGAGAATGAGAAGAACCTTTTTTGGGGGGTGCGCTGAATGTAGCCGTAAGATTTACACAGCTACTCTTTGAACGCTTCTAGGCATCTTGTTTATTGAGCATTCATCCCAGTTTGTTTGCAGGCAGGTTATACTGTACACCATTCTGCCAAAAATTGTTATCCTACACTTTCCAGTGCATTTCCCCATCACTTTTCTTACCTCAAAAGTCCTTTCTACAAATCCACTTTAATTGTTCAATCTGAATTTGAAAACTTTAAGCCAAGGACAAAAGAATCAGTACCCTTTTTTGTCACAAGGTAGAGCTGTTGCTTTGACATCCAAATCAACTCAGCTTCAGCTGAATGAAAAAAAGCTATTGTGTGTGAACATTTACAAAACACTTATAAAAATGACCTGTATTTGGCAATATCCTTCAATAAGAAGCTTGCCAGAATTAGGTCAGTTATTCCAAGCAGTTTTGAATCTGAGGACCGAACTACAATATTACACTTACTAGCACACACACAGACACCACATTACAGTATATTTGACATAATAATCAAGTATTTACAAGTACCAAATATTAAGACACAATAAATGGGAATATTTCTTCTTAGTGCCTTATAGCTGTGTACTGAAATAGATGAGACATAGGTTTCAGCTAAGCAAAGTGATACCTATGGATTAATTCAACAGGTTTGCATTCTCTGAAAATGTGTTTGTAATGGAGTATCTGCTTCAAACATTGAGATAGTATTAAAACCTTTGCTGTGCACATTCAACACAATTCTTCATTCCAAGTCAGAGCCCAACTCAGCTTTCACATCCCCATTTTCAAAGGGGAAAGAAAAGGAAATGGGTGTTAGTGGAAATTCAGTCCTGTTGAATTCAATGGGATTTATTTTTCAGTACACAGGGCATACACTCCAGCTACACTGTATAACTCTCCCTGGGAGAAGGCATGCCATAGAATGGTGCAGAGGAATAGTATCAAAAGAGCATTGCTAAACGATACTGGAAAAGATAAAAGATCTGAAATAGTATACCAAGATACTCAGGAGCAGCCTATATGTTACTGGAGTCCAATTCAAGATGTTAGCGTATAAAGCCCTGAACGACTTGGGACTTAGGTATCTGATGGAGCGTTTCTCTCCACATCAGCCAGCCTGGGCCCTGAAAACAACCAGAGGCAGGCCAGGGGTGGGGTGGGGTTTGCAGTGCTGTTGGCAACTGTCACTCATTGTGCTGGAATACCGGTTGGGTTTTTCTCTGTGACAGCAACCTAACTTTGGCAATATTCTCCTCTAGAGTCATGGATGTTAACATCATTGCTGTCCTTTTGACACCTGCACATAAACCTATATGTTGTCCCAGGCTTTCAGATGGCTTGTTTAGTTTGCCCTGGGGTTGTAGGCCTGCTGTATTTTGCATTGTTCGTACATCTTCGTTTTGATTTTAAATTGTATATGGTTTTAATCTGTATAGTCTGTATTTTTATTGCTGGAAACAGCTTACAGGTCCTTTGGTGAAAAGCAATCTAAAACTCTTCTAAATAAATAATATTTTAAAACAATTGATCATTCCACAATGCTGAAGAGGCAAATGCCCATTTATCACACAGCCTTTTGATATACTATAGTCACCACAAAGCAATTATACTATGTCCATTTCAAAAAGCATCTTTTAAAGTTAGAACAGTAGTCCATTTAGATCAGTATTGCTTATGCTTGTTTTTTACAGCCCATCCTGAAAATGCTGGGGATGGAGCATGTTGTAAATGCTGACGATGAATATCTTGAAAGGACAGATGGCAGGCACATGGAGTATGTTAGCTGGATAAGCATATGCAATCCTATGTAAGACACTGAGCATATTTGAAAGAAGCAACTCTGCAGGATACCTTTAGGCACACACACAAGTCCTAACATGCACACTTGCAAAGATGAATAAGTGTTTCATGAACTATAATTTCAGTCAAGCCTTTATCTTTCACAAATATATTTTTATGAGTTGAACTCATGCTGAGTTGAACTCCAGGAAGGGCTACCAGGATATTAGACCTTGCTCTACAGAGCAGGCTGGATCCTAACAATGATTCTTCCTCATTTGCCAGAAAAACAAACAGGATCTAGATAAAGTAATAAAAAAGCTGTTTAAAAGTGGCACCAGAGGTTAATTAAACAGATGAAGCCAAACACACTGCTAAATACACTTCTGTTTTACCATAAACTTGCAGTTACTTCCTGCTATGCGCATAAACAGAACTTCAAGGCTCACTGGACTATTCCAGTTTTCCAAATACTTTTATCCTCATCACATTGAGGTAAGTTTTGCATGACCCTGCACTGCCTGCAGTGTGTCCATTTAAAAACAGATGTAGCCGTGGAGGGCTGTGTGTCAGGTGGAGGGGTGTGTGTCAGGTGTATCCTCACACCTGACATTGTGGGTGAGTGTATACCAAGATTGCAATCACCACTACATTAAAGGGGGCCGGGCACATGCAATGTGGAAAAGGCATGGACCACCTAATCAAGGAGTTTTCAAACATCCTTGTGGACAGCAGGATCGGGAACCAATTTAGACTGAAAGCAACATGTTGATGAGGATAAATTATTCCAGATGAATAAAAACTACGTTTGTGTGCTACAAACAGGTTAGTGTGTACACAGCTTTTATCTGATTGTAATACCATTGACATCACTTATCTTAAATCAGCTGTGACATTCTTGCCTAGGAACATTTCCTTTTGAAACATTTTTTGTGTGCTGAGTAATTATGCAAAAATTGGTTGGTTGGTTTTGCATATGACTTGATGGCTATCAGGTTTAGATGAACCTAGACATTTCTGGTGTGGGCTCCATAAAGCCTATACTGTATGAGGGGAAAAACTGTGTGTGTTTAATAATATCTGGGTATCCTGCCACTTATTTCACTGACACAACGAGAGATAAAATAAATGCATAGTGGCCAGTCTCAAAGGAGTGTGTTGGTGGTTGTAGTTGAGTTCACTCTATCCAAACGTCAGACTGTTAAGGGACATTTTAAAATGCACAGAAGGTGAAAACATTACGCATGACAGATAAACTGTTGTCTACCTCCATGGGCGTAACCAGGATTTTTGTTAGTGGGGGCAGGACTTGGGGGGGACGACTTTTGTTTGGAGGGCAGAACCTATGTGATTGGTCAGTTAGTTGTTTTACTTGATCTGCCCCCGCCTTGACTACACCCATGTCTTCCTCACTAACAGTAGACCTCTCTCTCTCTCTCTCTCTCTCCCTCCTTTCTTTTAATCATTCTAAGCATCACCTTGGTACATGTATTTAGTACGATGTGGTGCGCCTGCATGGAAAACTGTTTGAAAAACTGACTTGAGTGCCCATGTCCCTGGGGCTGTTCATGCATTCTGCAAGCATAGCTGTTTCTGGCTGCTACAGGAAATGCTACTTATATCTGAGCCTGAAGAGGTAATGCAACTTCTGTTGCATGGCAGCTCACGCTGTGCTGACCTGTATTATGGGGTAAATTTAATGCCCCAAGTTTTAACAGGGGGCATAGTCAGGATTTTTGTTGGGGGAGCACAGAACCTCAGATATGTACTGATTTTGATGGGGGAGGGGGAACTGCTCACCTGCCTTCCCTTGGCTATGCCCTTGACAGGGCCACATTGAACCCCAGGCTTGAATTTCCTCACCCCTGCTCTGCCAAATTAATATTATAATCTATATTCTATCTTTTGCAACAGCCCTATAAAACACACAGGGAGTGCCCTGCACCCAGGGCAAAGAGCAAAAAGCAAATGGGCATGCTTATTGTTCCTCAAAGCAAGCTGGCTTTGGGGATGAAATGCCGGGCCGAGGCTATGGTTGCCTAGTAAGAACTTTTATTATTTGTTTGCTTGTTTAGTCAAAGGGCGCGACTCCCTTAAGCGACAACTCCTCGGGCTGCAGCTTAGTCACGAGGAAATGAAGCCCTCGGGGATTAAAGGGTATTTATTCCACCCCAGAAGCTGCCAGTTATCCATTCCCCGCGCCGGCGCTGCTCCTCCTCCCTCAGCTCTGTCACCAGGTGGGCGGGAAGCGAGGCCGGCCAGGCGCCGCCCCATCCCAGGACCGCGGGCCGGGCTGGTTGGCTCTGTCCTCGGGCCTCATGAGGCAGCTGGCTCCGGGGCGGGCCGGCCTAGGCCCTCCTCCTCCTCCTCCCTCAGGTCGGGCGGCCCGAGGGTAGCAGGATGGGCGTCGAGTAGGCGCCGGCCTGCTCAGAGGAGCCCTCGCGCGATGGCCGTGACAGGGCCTCGCTCCCGAGCGCCGCTTCCGCCGCCGCCGCCTGGAAGCCTCTCGTGGCTCCGGGGCGCCTGAGAGGAGGACGACGAGGAGGAGGCGCCTTCTTCCACCGCCTCGCGCCGCCCACCTCGGCTGTCCTGGCCAAGGCCCGGGGCAAGGTGAGGGGAAGAGAGGGAGGTGGGCTCGCCCCGGAGGAGGCGGGGAGGGCGGCGTGGCGAACCCCGAGGTCGGGGTCACAAGTGTCGTGTGGAAACCATGTCGCGGGTGGGAGATTTCGGCCTGGTTCGACGGCGGCGAAGCCTCCCAAGGAGACTTTAGGGAGAGGTGTCAACTCCCCTTTTAGCCGGGGCGCCCTGGGGCCAGAAACATGGGCGTAGCCAGAGGGGTTTTTTTTTGGGGGGGGACCTCAGATTTGTATTGATTTTTACTGTTTTTTGGGGGGAGGCCCCCTTAGCTGCGCCCATGGGCAAAAGCTCAGAGTCCCCACTCAGCGCAGATCGGCTCCCCTCCCCCAAACGCAGCTGGGCTCGCTTACTACATCTTAAAGTAGCGATGGATCCACACCGTCGCTATTGGAGGAAAGCGGGGCTGGGGCGGCTTTTCTGGGTTGCATCCCAGGATCAGCGGGCTCCCATCTCCGTACTTGGAAGCGGAGGATTCCATATAAGTACTGGGAAGGAGAAATCATTTTATTTCATAGAATTTATATACACACTGCTTGATTGTGGCCTGTGGAAATAATAAAGTAATAAAAAAAAATAGGAGAATTGGCAACCATAGCTTAAAACCTTCAAAAACAGTGGGAATCCACAGATAACACACACGTAGATTTTCTGTATTTCTGGGCAAGCCTGTCTAAACAAACATGTTTTTAGAAGGTGCCGAAAGGAGGACGGCGAAGGCGCCTGCCTGGTTATCATCACTAGGCAGGGAGTTCCAAAGTGTAGGTGCTGCCGCCCTAAAACATGCGAGTTCTTACAAGGGCGGAACGGGGATCATGTGGCACCTGCAACAGTGCCAGTTCCGCAGATAAGTTCAGTGGGCATCTGGGGGGGGGGTAAGGAGATCTTATAGGTGAACTATCTCTATACCTGCCTACTGCTTGAGCTTGCTGGAATGACTGAAAGCTGAGTATTTCACAAGAGGAAGTGGGGAGGCAGCTTGGCAGGCTTGTAAAGGCCACCTCACGAGTGGCAGGCGCTGGGTCTTGATAACACTAGATAACACTAGCTGAGGAAACCAATTGTCAGAAACAGGAAGTTTCTGAAGTCCCCGCTGTGTCGAGGTGCCGCCCCGAGGGAGTATTTCTGTGAACATTTTAAAAAGCAGATCTTGCATGAGCTGCAACATAGGAGCAAATCCTATTTAAAGCAGAGGACATGGTACTTTTGCTTGCAAAGGATAGATCTGTTTGGCTGCAGTCCGAGGTACGTTTACCTGAGAGAAAGCCCCATTGACTGCAGTGAGACTTAATGCAATGACTTTTGCTTAAACATGCATTGGATTCTCTCGTTAGATGGTTTCATATCTCTCTGCTGCACTTGGTGCAGAAGCCTGAAAGACAAAAATGGATGGGGTTTTTTAAAACCACCTGTGGTCCTACAGGAAGGTGGTTTTAAAATGTAATGTTTAAACTTTCCTGTAGTTTTTTTGTATCATGCCATCTATGAAATGTGTTCTTTTCTATAGCAGTTCTAGTCCTCCAGCACATATCTTTTAAATATTAGGGAATGCTTTTTTTTTTTTTTCATATGTTAACCACTTCTCCCAGTATGGGAATATGTGGGAACTCTGAGAAAACATGTTCCAGTTCTTTGCTGTTGCTGCTTCCAGGATAGGAGTGGGATAAAAAGGGTATAAACACTGGTGTATATATAAAAAAGAAAAGTGACATAGTATTGGTGAAACTGACAAAACCACCTACCTTTGTCAAGTTTCACTGCAGAACTGGAAAGGTGTACGTAAAGCAAATTATATCGTGGCAGGCTAGGAGATTAAGGTTAGGCTGAAAGGTCATGAGTGACTGACCCAGTGAGCTTTATGACTTGAGTGGAGATTTGAACCCTGGTCTCCTATATCCAACACTCTAACCACTATACCATACTGGTGCTCTCACTATTCTCCCAGCATGCACACTTTGAATTTGTGCTATTAGAAGATAAAACACACAATATATTTTTTTAAGTGTAAGTTGTTGACCAATATTACTTGTCAGTCTTCAGATTTCTTGGATGCCTTTTATTACACACTTCCCCAATTTTAAAGCAAGTTCACAAATGGAAAATTTTAAACATGAAATTATGGATGTGGCCATTGTTGGTTATTACTTTATTGTTATACTTTCTTATGAAATGGCCAAGATTTATATTTTACTATGTTTAGAAAAACAAAATGTTTTTATACTAGTTCAAAACCTAGTAAAATATTATCTTAAGTATGAGGCATCTTCAAAATGAGATATAATCACACACTAATTGCATGGAAAGAAACAGTATGTTCATATGGTCAGTGTTTTTCTGCATTTTTATCTTATGTTTTCAAGCATAACATAATTAGTGTTGTTTCTCTCTCTCGGCAGAAATCTCTTCAGGAAATGGCACCTCCTAAATCCTTAATGCATTTTTTGACCTTTACATTTGGATCAGCAATTGGATTTTTTTTATGTTATTTGCTATTTAGTTTAGTGTTGGAAGAACAAGTTAAAGTTGAGCCTCATCTCCTTTACAACAATCCTCATGGCCATCACTCAGATGATGATGATGAAAGCCATCAGCTGAAAGGACAAATGAATTTCAATGCAGATGCTGGGCAGCATAAAGGTATATTTATGCAGCTGTACAGAGCATTACAGTTCAATTTTCTTTACAATATATAACCTTGTACTTCCCTCGAAAATGGATTGTACACATATCCCATGTTATAAGTATTCAAACTAAATAAATAATCCATGTATCTTTCTAGCATACAGGCTTAAGTTTTTCCCTAAATTGTTTTGTAAGATTAAAATGTTCTGAGTCCACAATTAAATGCCAAGAGAAACCAAATGCCTAAAGAAGCCAGCAGCTCATTATCACATCTACTTTGAAGTGAGTTACATTGCATTAAGTGTGGCTTATTCTCATGGAAGTGCATATATGATTGTGTTTAAGTTTGTAAAGCTGAAAACTTGTTGCTGGTGGCTCCACCACCACCCCCAAACCCCACCCCATAGTGCTGATATCTAGGAATCTGATAATTTCTCCATCTTCCCAACTCTGGCACTCAGATATTGTAAAAGCGCCTGGGAATTGAAATACTTTTCTTATCCTGTTTAAAGGGGATGGAGAATCTCTTAACATAATTTATCATTTAAAAGAAAGTGGATGTCATGATAAACTTTAACTGAGGTGATGTTCATTTACAGTGTAGACAAGGATAGTTCAAAGCTTTCAGCATACTTTTACAAATCTTTATTCCATTAGCCTTGCTCAGTATCACCCCTCCCTCAACATGCCAAGTTTGTAGAATCTTGCACCATAAAGACTGCTGGAGCAGCTGTCCCATTATTGTGGCTGCCAGAGCTATGGCAAAACCGTGTTTGTTTTGAGCTTTCTTTAGAAGTACAGTATACACCTTTCTGATGTGCCAACTAAGGTATTGTATCTGTCATTTAGTTCAGCATACTTTGTTTTTTGAGGGTGTAGCTCTAAAAAATTGGCATATAATTACTTAGAAGTGCATAAATAAATATGTGGTGTTCTACTTGTGTGAAAATTCTAACATACTAATGGTATTTTGCAATTTTGCTTCCCCACACCCCAGATGAAAATAATAATATTGCTGAAGAACTGTACCAGAAAGTAAGAATACTTTGTTGGGTGATGACTGGACCTCAAAATCTGGAAACGAAAGCCAAACATGTCAAAGCTACTTGGGCCCAGCATTGCAACAAAGTGCTATTTATGAGCTCTGAGGAGAACAAAGACTTCCCAACAGTGGGATTAAAAACCAAAGAAGGCAGGGATCAGTTGTACTGGAAAACCATCAAAGCTTTCCAGTATGTACACGATCACCATCTTGATGAAGCGGACTGGTTCATGAAGGCAGATGATGACACGTATGTTGCACTGGACAACTTGAGGTGGCTTCTTTCAAAACACAGTCCTGAAAAACCAATTTATTTTGGAAGGAAATTTAAGCCTTTTGTGAAACAGGGCTACATGAGTGGAGGCGCAGGTTATGTGCTCAGCAAAGAAGCTCTGAAGAGATTTGTGGATGCTTTTAAAACCAACAAATGTACTCATAGCTCTTCTATTGAAGACTTGGCATTAGGCAAATGCATGGAGAGTATTAATGTAGAAGCTGGAGATTCCAGGGATACAACTGGCAAAGAAACTTTTCATCCATTTGTTCCAGAGCACCACTTAATTAAGGGATACCTACCCAAAACTTTTTGGTACTGGAATTATAACTACTACCCTCCCATAGAGGTAAGATTTTTGCAGTGATTGGAGCTATTATAATACCTTTTCACAGTCTAAATAGGCCACTAGAAAATACCTTTTAACTTTGTCTATATATAGCTGCCATATACTGTCATGTTGTTGGCCCATCCAATTGAGAAATGTATTCTGATTGATTACTATACACACACACACACACACACACACACACACACACACTTGGATGTATCTGAGCCTTTCTATATTGAATCTATTTTTTCTAACACTTAAGCTTTATGGCTATCTTGCCAAATAAAACTGGGCAGGTGGGGGAAGAAAGAGTTTGAAATAGTCGTTTTCTTATGTCCCCAAAGTGATTCTGCTATAGTTTGGTACTCTTATGACCAACTCTGAAACAAATTACATTTCAAAAGAAAACTCTTTTTTTTTGCTTTTACGTAACAAAAAAACACATCCTGAGCACTGATTAAGTGACAAACCATAGTCTATATTAACACTTAAAATATATTTAAAACATTTATTTCTTTATCTTGCCTGTTCATCATGTTTTTTCTCTTTCACGGCAGGGTCCTGGCTGCTGCTCTGACCTGGCAGTTTCTTTTCATTATGTTGACGCCACCACTATGTATCAGCTGGAGTATTTGTTTTATCATCTCCGTCCTTATGGGTACCAGTTCAGGTACAATCCTGATGCTCCTAAGGATCAAGGAAAGCAAAATTTAAGTGATGCAGCAAAGAGTGATATAAAAGCCAAAGCTGAAATGGAAAAGCCTTTGAAATCCTATAAATAAAATGTTTGGTACTGCACTGAAGGCGCCTTATGGAATGCTGAACTAAAACATTTAGCTTACAGTGGAGCTAGATGGATTTCTTAAATAATTATAAGTGTTCCTTCATGTGGCTGCTGCCAGCAGATTCTTTTCTAATCATGCTGGTAGCAAGGTCGTTTCACATGCCATGAGGACTGCAAGGTCAAGTCTATAAAACTTTGTAGTGAGGAATTAAATGTCTTTAATCTTGATTCAGTAATGTATGCACACAAATCTTAAATTGAAACAAATATCTGTTTTCCACATTGACCCACAATATGCAGTATTTTAGTCGTTTTTATCATGAAACAATGCTTTGTGTCAATTCTTGGACACCTTCAATTAATTACATTAGATACTGTTGCATTCTTTGCTAAAGGATTCAAATGTGGAGTATTTAAACAGAAGCTTATCCTGACAAAGTTAGCAGTCAAGAAATAAGCCTCCTGCTTAGATGCCAAAGTTTAACATTTAGATCTAATTTTCGAAATGTTGGTGAATATGTTGGGTTTTAGTTTCATACATTGGAAGGAAGTCTGAGAGTGTTTGAGATGTGGCAGAAGGTTAGGTAGAAACTTGAATGAGAATCTTGAGTTCTGTAGTATTATAATGGGCACAGTTTCACTAGATAAATTAAAAACATATCCACATATATTTATCATGCTTCATCCAGAAAGTTGATTACTATAAGAACTACTATGATAGTACTATAGGAAGCAGCAAACTGTCCATAGCTCCATTCTGGTTTAATGCTATTAATTCCTTTTTTTAAAAAAAGAAGAATCTTTCTTTGTTTATAGAGCTGGACTTGCAACATAATGTGATATTTTGTTGCCTGTCTAGAATGTTAAGTGTTTGTTAGTTTCCATTTAGGGTTAGATGGCTGTTATTATTTAGTTCAACTTTAATAGTATATTCCTATTTCTTGTGTGACATCCTTTTGGTCAGTCTAAAACATGATTTCCCCTGTGTGTTTCAGATGGTTGTGTTGTTGTGTTAGGCTGTTTTAAAACATAGATCTTTATCCACACATGAAGGAGCTGTGTACTTTGTGCTAAACTTAACAGTAGTGCAGATTTCCTGTAGCCATCATGCACTCACACTCTAGATACTGTGTACTGAAATATACTAGTTTCCCCCCACCCAACTTCAAATTTAGACTTTCTCGCTCTATAGTCCTGCTAAAGTGATCTAACAAGGCTTGTTTTATGTTTGCCTTAAATTCATCATATTGATGATAACAGTGAGATTTTGTACTTGATGGTGTTTGCTGGTTAGAAATCATCGCCAAGTTTCCTGAACTCATTACTATGTGCTTTTTAATTGAAATGGAGCACTGGAGAATTACCACTGTCTTATAAGATTGTTTACTTCGAGGTTTCCATATGCAGTACACCTCTGCCTCTCTCCATTGTTTAGGCATGGGATAATAGTATTGTTCTGTTGCCACTGTTGCTCTTAATGAATGCTCAGTACAATCTTAACGTTTCTTCTTAACTAAGTAGGCTTTACCTCACATGAAAATAACAGACTAGATTTTTAAAATTTATACTATAGAACTGTCCATGGAGAAGTTTTGAAAACTGAAATTTCCAGAATGGTGCAGATCTTGGCTTTTAGACGTGCTGCTTCTCTGTTACATCCATCACAAGGGGAAAGTGCAAAAAATAATAGGCATGCCAAATTCTCAGAGCATCTCTGGTGACAGATGCATTGCTGAGACAAATGTTAAGCTATTGCTCAGTAGTAGAATAAATTTTTGCTTATGTGATATATAACATCTTTTTAGTCTCCAGCTTGTTTATACCCGTCTCTTTCTTTTTGCTGCTTTCGACTTTAGTGGCATTCATCTGTCTGACCCATGTCACATGGCAATCTACCTCAAAGTATTTTCCAAGCACCTGGTATAAATTGCCACTGCTTTAGTGAAGTATGTGGCTAATCTTCGGATGGGGAGAGTGAACTATTCTAAGTCATTTTGCATTAAAGCATCAGAATGTCTGTTAATTTTTAGACCCTTTCTATTCATGAGTTTAGGTAGTTGAATTGCTGTCAGTTTGGCAGCAAAAGGGTACTCATATCTGCATACTTGAGGGACTCTCTAGGATTACAGAAACTAAAATAAATTAAAATTAAACTCTCCTCAAGGTGCATGGAATATTGGTGTCAGTTGGGTGAAGATAAAGCAAACAAGATATGGGGGTGGGATTAGAAGGAATTGACCTTCTCGAGCCCCTAACAGCTTACAGGAAGTATGATGGGATATATTGCATCTGATTAAAAAACCTCTTCTCTCTGCATTATACAGAGATGTTTTAGAAATAAAGGAAAATATATATGTATATGCATTCTGGTTTGGAACCTGAGCCTTCTAGCACTATAGGAACATAGAAAACATAGAAATCAGCCTTATAGCCAGACTGCTTGTCCACCTAGCCCTTTATTGTCTCCTCGAACCAGCAGAAACTCTCTGGGATCTCAGGCAGAGGACTTTCCCATCACTTTCTACCGGATACTTTTAAGCATCCAAAGGCCTTAGAGGAGAGGACTTTGCCCCTGCTTTCCCCTGTGAGATTTGGAAAACAATAGAAGGCTACCGTTCCAGGCTGGTTGGAGCCCTGAACAGGAGCAGTTATTTTTCGTGTGCTGGGAAACACAGCAGCATTTTCTTGCAGGTGACACTTGTATGCTTAATATATTCTTTCATTTGGGGTGTGCTTGACAAGCATTTGTATTGACATGGCCGCTCCTGGCATTCCAAGGAGACAAGATGCTGGCTCCTGGGAATTCAGTAGATCAGTAACTCAGCTGGTCCGTTGAGTCCAGACTTCCCTAATTTGTTGCCACAACTACTGAGTTATTGTGAATAGTGTAAGACTCTCCCTCTATATGCTTAGTTGTGTATATTGTTACAAGATGCATGGGATGAGACTTTTAAATCCTAGAATACACCCAGACTAAAACACCTTAATGTTAAAATATTGAAACTTTTTTGCTTATGGAAATAACAGCAGAACAAATAGTCAATTCATGAAGAAGATCAGTGTTCTACTCAAACCTGGCATTTTGCTCTCCCCTTGTTTATACCTATCTGAACACTCTTATCAATGCCTCTATTCTCTCTCATCTCATTCCCTCCCCCCATACACTCTTTCAGCACTTCTAACTCTCCCCTCAACATGTCGTTTTAAAAATCTGTCAGTCGGAATCCACCCAAATGTTTCGTCACATGCCCCTGCTGTTAATCATTCTCCCTCTTCTGCTACACCCCCCTTCCAAACAATTGTCTGAATTTGATGTTCCATGACAACAGAAAAGAATATAAATCATAGTTTAAACAGTACTACTGAATTCCACAGGTCTGTATTCCATTTGCAGAACTCATTTGTAACAACCCCTTCCCTGGATCAAATGGAAACTTCACAGTTAATAGAGCCAATACGTACAATGCCCATTGAACTGTCACAGGTGTCATCTTGATAGTTTCTTTTAAGGAATCTGATTTGAAGAACCACAACTGGTAATTCAGAGTCTCAGCCTCCTTCAGTATATCTGTTTCTTCAGAAACAAGAATGAGGCCCACCTTTAATCTAGGCATACATTTCTAAGAAGGATGTTTCTTGTAGGAGTCACAGAATAATTATTCAAAATTCCAGCAAGGTTAGCAGTTCCTTGCCCTCCTGCAGTGACAATTGCATATTCACCTGTATCCCCAAGTTTATTGTATGAATACAATTGCCCGTTTGCATCCACAGTTGAATTTATTTTCTGATCCCTGCATCTTGGCAGATTCTAGACATTAAAGCAAGATAGAGATCTTGTTCCCAACTTACCAAGGTTTCACATTTCTTTTTCCTTTTGGTTGAGGTGAAGTCCCCAAAGTTTTATGTTGTCTTTACAGCTGTTTCTCCAGGGTTTAAGACCCTCTGTTATTTTTGATTTAGAGTATTCAGTAGTCTTTTTCTGGTTCCCAACAGCCAAGTCACTTTTCCACAGACTCAAGTCCAGATCATAGTTCTCTCAAGTGGAGTGTATTGGACAGTCATTTGTATTGGCATGATGACTCGTGATGTTCCAAGGGCCCCCAATACAATTTCTGCAAGCTCTTGCAGGAATGAATATGCAGCTACTGCCTCAACAGAACCAATCTTAATATGGTCCGCTACAGAATCACACCTTAAGTTTTACTTCCTCACTATGTCTAGTCTTGCTGTTAACTCAGCAGTGGTGGAAAGGGAATTCCATACTACATTAGCACAAGCTTCAGCAAATTCAGGGTACTTTATTTTACTACTCCTTGGCAGATGAATTTTCACTTGGAACCCTCTCAAGATCAACTTCTGCAACTGTTCACGCTCTTTTGGTTCCAAATCACCAGTACTGCAAGCCACTTGCCCTGGTACACCATAAGGAGCGCGAACAGAGTGCAGGTCTCAACTGAACTTTTCTGCCTCCTAGTTACAACTTGTACCCGGGCCACTTAGCATCATGAGTTGGCTCTTGGAGAGTGCTGTCTCTAAGCTGAACTGCTGTGGCTCCTGAACCCTCTCAGCCAAGGCTACCTGGGTGGTTCTGTGTATGCACTCTGCAATCTCACATTCTCTGAATGTGAAAATCTTCAATTCATTCTTCTTTCTAAGTCCCTGAGCTTCAATCCATGTTTCTTCTGGGCCTTCTCCTCCCTCTACTCCAATTCTTGGCTCTCTGTTTCATTTCCAGACAGGACACCTCAAGCTCAAGCACCATTTTTTAAACCTCTATGGAATCAGGATTCATCCCAGCGTCTTTGTTACCTCCATTTGAATTTGGTGCTTTCTTATAAGGCATTATCTAGCCTCTACTACCTCTCCAGACCAAAATAACAGTTGACTGCACGGCTCTGGGTCTTCTCTTAAAGTTCCGGGTCACCAAAATTCTGGGGTATTCAGGACTTCACCAGTTTTATCCCATGATTTCCAAATTCTATGAATTTGGATGCTACCACTTTGTTTCCAAGTTGGGACATCTTGGGGTCCTATAGAAGGCCCCTGGGCATCATTAGGCTTGTTTTGTCAGCTGATTCACTCAGTCTAGACTTTCCGATTCTCAGAACAACCTGCTACCTGCATGGATCAGCCAAAGATGTGGCATGACACTTTGATCCTAGAATCATCAAAGCCAGAAGACTTAAGAACATTAGCTGTATTTATAGAAAATAGTACGTCAAATGATAAAGAAGAACAAATTGTTTTACTATACTAACCTGGCATACCTGACTTCTCTCTTTACAGCTGTCATAACTCTTACCTATGCCTTTATTCTCTCTCCCCTCAACTGTTCTTGTTCTGATTCCAGTTTTCCATCATACACCCTTGCTGTCAGTCATTATTCTACTGACTTTTCTGTTCCACAGTGGATCTTAGGCAGTTTCACATTATTTGCTGAAGCACAGTTGCAGAAGTCCTTAGTAGGGTGGGTGGGGGTCTTCCTCATCCCTTTCCTTTCCCCCATGACACCCGAAAATCACTACAAGGCTCCTGCTTCATGCTGTTTAGAGGTCCCAACAGGAATGGCCCTTTTTGGGGCCTGGGGATGCACTGCAGCATTTGACCGCAGGTCCCACTTGTACATCTAAAGCTATTTAAGTTGGGGTCCGTCCATCATTTGTATTGGCACAGCAACAATAGTACCACGTAGGGAGCAATGTTTTGCTTCATACATTGGTGCTTGTTTTATTTGCTGATTTTCAAAGAAAGGCTTGGATCTATTTCTACCAGTTACCTCCACATGTTACATAACACATCATTCTAGAAGATCCCCCCCCCAACCCTCAAGAGCAGCGGCTGTAGCAGGAAGTCTGAGTGTGCACTGTTATTTAGTCTGAGTGAGCCACCGTTGTTCAGTATTGGGAGTGCAAAGGCTACCACTGAGCCAGCTAAACATTTATTTACTTTTTTGACCAGGAGTGCCTTTAGCAGGAGGAGGCACAGGTTATCTTCTGGGAAGCAGCTTATTACTGTGGGGTTCAAGTTTTCTTCCACCCTTTTCTTTAAACTATTTTCTCTCTCTCAGTGTTGTATGTTCAGTGTAGAGAAGCAGAATAGCACCCAGCTGCCAAATTCTGAAGCTCGACTCCTCCTCGTTCATCGCATCCCTGATCTTGGTTCTAAAAGATGGAAATCGTAGTATTCTATTGAATATCTAGTATTCTTAATTACAAAAGCATGTTTGCATCTAAAGGCACAAGAGATCCCTTTAGGTATTGGTGTACACTCTTGTGGATTGGCATAAAATAATGGCTAGCTGAGTTGGCCACGTCCACATCAAAGGCTTAAAGCATGGCTTTCTCCAAAGAACTGGGGGACTGTATTTTGTTACAGGGGCTGGGAGTTGTAGCTAAGGGGGTGGGGCAAACAGCAGATCCCAGGATTTTTTGGGGGAAGCCGTAACTATTAAAGTGCTACAAATGTAGTTCCAGCGTATAGCGTGGATATGAACATTGCTGAACTGAACGTCAGTTTTGATCTGCATTGCTTTTGTATTCTTTTGTGTTATACAAAATGTGCTTGTCTTGTTCAGCTTGTGAAAAAACATTCGGCGAATCGTTGCCTAATCAGATTATTTTAATCACTTTTCGTTGAATTCACTTAACCATTTTTAAAGCATCTTTTAAAGCAGTGTTCAAATTACTTTATTGTCAGAGTGATGAGATGGCTTCTGTACATATTACACTTCTAACTTCTTTGTGTTTCCATTTAACTATAATAATAAAGGTTAGGATTGTGAGACATCTATCTGTGGAGAAAGTATAAGCTGGTCCCATCCTTGATCTCGATGTATATTGTAAAATGATACCATACTCGGATTGTAAAGCTTTTTTTGTTGTGTTTCGTGTATTAACAATGTATATCGTGTACAACAAACTGTACAAATCTTACTAGAAACACATCTGAAAAGATAAACTTAACTGCTGAGCAGTGTATTGAGTTTTTAAGTGACAGGCTGAGGGTTTTTTCACAGCAAACGGTGGCTGACTGGTTTGTTCATGTGATAAATATAAATCACTGTTTTTAAATATCATCTTTGAAGTGCCTTTCTCCATTTTTTAGCAATTAATTTAAATGAAGTGCACAAATAAAAATAACTTATCTCAATTAAAAAAGAACTCCCTTGTGGCTTTCAATGGTATATGTTGTGAATTCCATTATAGTGTTCTGAGCAAATGGATCAAGAGATACAAAGTGTTTGAGTTGTATCTGAGTTTTACTTAAGTAGACTCCTATTTAAATGGACCCATACTAGTCATGAGCATAACTAACACTAGGTACAATCCCCTTATATGGATGGATACTGTGTTTATGATGCTTCTTCCTGGAAAGATGGATCATATAAAGAGAATCAAAGATCTGTCATATCTTTGGCTCATCTAGCTCAATTTTATTCTGATGCAGCAGCTGACATGTTTACTTTACTATTGTCACCTGATATATTTCTTTTAAACTCTTTTTAACATTGTATTTTAAAATTGCTGTAGCCCACCCTGGATGTTGTGGTGAAGGGTGGATAAGAAATTAAACTAAGCTTTATAAGGTCCCACTTATTCTGCCAGCTCTGCTACCTCAAATCAAGAGAGCCCCTTTATCCTGTGTTTTCAGCTACTCTCTTCATTGGAGCTTCAGAACAATCTCTCTGTGCGCCAATAGGTTAACCGTGTGCCTGAATTAAAGTTTACTTATGTTGTACTACTGTAGATTTATTACTTTTTAAAATTTAAGCTAGAAATCACCACAAAGAGCCTGACTCGGTGTGGTGTCAGAGTGAACTAATAAAACTATGGCCAAGATTCAGATGGGGTGTGGTAGCTACCATATTTATTTCTTCACTGGAAGGCCCCTATGTGATGATACCTGATGGCTCTGCTGTTTATAAAGTGCAAGGGCAAAACCTTATTGGAGTATAATAGAGAAAACAAGGCAAGACCTTGTGTGCTGAATGATGATAAGCACATTCATGACATTTACCAGATACACCTGGCTTAGGTCTATGTAAAGAATTAGTATAAATGGGAGGCACTGCAAATGACAGGCATGTACATTAATTCTAATCCACTAGTCCATGAGCAAGCTTCTACTGTGGGGGTGGAAGTGGCTAACCTCTGATCCTCTAGATGATGTTGGACTACAGTGTCTCATCATCCTGGACTACAGGTCAGCACTGTAGCTCAGTAGCTAGAGGACCACAAGTTAACTACCACTGCTGTGTATCAAACCACTTTCTGAGTGAGGAACCATGGCATAAATGAAACATGCTGCGGACATCCCTAAAGGAGGTGATTGAATGATCCATGTTTTAGTGTTCAATATGTAGAAAATTACACAAATGCATAACTGCAGCATTTCCATGTAAAAAGAGTGGACACACACCCTCTTGTTCATATAATCAGTTTAATCATTACCCATTTAGCTTGTACAGTACTTTTGCGTAGTGGTAAGGTCCAAAAAAATACACTTATGTACATCTTTCAGTGCTTTTTCTGTTAAAATTTCCCTATAAATTGATTCTACTCTTTACTGCACCCATTTGTACAAGAACCCTGAGAAATAAAAATGTGTGGACTTAGCTTTAACAAAAATCCCCAAATTACCAGCCCTGATCTGGCCATAAGCCATTTTTGTTACTCATCTGAGCTTAACTGGAGTAACTTGGTGGCTCTTGTTGTGATGAGGATACATATGGAGGGCCACCAGTTCTGTGTGTTGAGCTGCCCACCACTACAACGGGATCTTGGCTACTGTAGACATCTAAAGGGAAAGAAAGGAAATGCCACGTCTTTTGATGATCCTTGGCTGCTAAATGTAGACGTTCCCATTCAAAGGCACTTTTTTCCACTTGTTGCTTTGACAGATTTTACCAGTTTCAGGTATCCTCCATTGTTCCACTCTTCATTTCCAAATAACAAAAGGTCATACTCTACTAAAGTTAAACATTAAAATCCTTGGTATCTTGTTAAAAGTTCCTGAAACGCTGCCATGGGCAGTACTAGAGCTAAAACACAAACAAGGAAGTATTAAGATGCTTTTTGGCGAGTGAAGCTATCAATTACGAAGATAATACGTTCTATAAAATCCATTGAATGCATTGTAAAAAGCAGCAGGCGTGGTACAAAACTAGTACTTGCATTAACACAGCATTTGGAACTCTCTAGTATTCTTATACAAACTCCAGGAATAGTTCGCTTTGTTTTCTTCTCAAAGCTCGAGTTCTCTCTGTAAAAGAACACAAAAACAACATTCATACCTGAAATACGTCAACGGAACCTTTTCACTTCTGTAATAAGAGTATTCTGCTCTTAACTAGTGCAGCTCTAAATATTAACTCCCTCCTGCTCAAACTTCCAACAAGCAGCCTTGAACTTTTTAAAGAAAAGGCAGGCAAGAGATATTTATAAATAGATTTTAGAGGCACTAAAACTTGTTTAAGGTACTATAATTACAAAGTCACAGAAGTATCAGCACGATTTCTTGTGCATATAAGATTTGCACCTGACTGTTATAAGGAAAACACTCTTTGGCAGAGGTCTTGCTATTAACATGATGTACCTGCTCAGTCACGAACGCAGGTTTCCCGGCATTCCTGTTCTGTCTCAAACCTATTTTGGTTACCGTCGCATCCTCCATACCAAAAGCGAGCACAAGAATTTACATCTTTGGCATAATACCACATCATTGTATAATCTCGGCAGTCTCCGGTTTTCATTGGTTCAAAACATCTGTCATCTGGAAACAAAATAGGTTGGGTTTGTTTTTGTTTGTTTGTTGTTGTTTTTACATCTACGGAGACCTCCAATTCTACAGAAGCACAAAATCTTGGGCCTTGTCTTCCCCTGCTATGGTGCTATGAATAGGTGCACCTGAGGTATTTGGTAATGGGAGGGTGTATCTGTAAACAACAGCCACTCCCCTCTTTTCTACAACCAAGGCAAACCTAGTTTACTCTGTGTTTGCCGGTTCTGCCAGTTTTGCTGCAGAGTTGGGCTGTACACAGCACTAACTGACAGCTATTGTCCCTCTTCCCCAACCCTAGAAGACGTAATGTCGTGGTACCATAGTTTTCTTTTTACGTTCTGTGTTGAAGCCCTTCAAGTTTGTCCATGTTCCATTCAAATACAGAGGCTTATTTCGTTCTATCATTTACTGACTAGGCACTCTTGCACACACATAACCTGGGACAACATGTCAATGGCATTTACTCCCAGGCTGGGATTGGACATACAAAACTCTGTCTAGTTAATGTGCCCCTCTTGTGGCTGTTATGTCCCACAAACCCACTGATGACATGCTAAAGACTGTAACCTGTGTTTTATTCTGTCTTTACCTGCTTCAGGCCATGAAGTGATCTATCAAAAGCGGAAGAAAGCTTTCCCCTTAACTGGTGACCTTGTTCTGTTGCCATGTGATAGCCTTCAATTTCACTGCCTCTATAACTTCAACTTTGTGGGGAGGTGGCCCATACAGTCGTACCTTGGAAATCGAACGGAATCCGTTCTGGAAGTCTGTTTGACTTCCAAAACATTCAGAAACCAAAGCACGGCTTCTGATTGGCTGCAGGAAACTCTGGAAGCGAATCGGAAGCCACGGAAGCCCCGTCGGACGTTCAGGTTCCAAAAATAGTTCACAAACTGGAACACTCACTTCTGGGTTTGCAGCGTTCGGGAGGCAAAACGTCTGAGAACTAAGCTGTTTGAAAACCAAGGTATGACTGTATAAGCAAACTCAAGACACATAAAGGCCCATAAAGTCTGTACATAGCTCAGTTGGTAGATCATGAGACTCTTAATCTCAGGGCTGTGGGTTCAAGCCCTATACTGGGTTAAAGATTCCTGCATTGCAGGGGGTAGTACCAGATGAGGCTCATGGTACCTTTCAACTTCTGTGATTCTATCCCTTAACCCATCCAACCCTAATCCTGCAGAAAGCCACCTAATTCAGATTTTAATTTGATCCTGACTTGTTTTTAGGAGGTGATTTAATTATTGTTTGATTTTATATCACTGTTATATATTTGATGTTAGCTGCCCTGAGCCTGATCTCGGCCGGGAAGGGCAGGATACAAATAAAAGTTTATTATTATTATTATTATTATTATCCCTTCACACCTTTCGTATGAGGCTGCAGAACAGCTGACAGAGGTTGCACATCTCTAGTTACATTAGATACGCGAGTTATATCTGGCTTGGGAGTTCTGAATTCGAAAAACTCTTGTGTCTCATGAACAGAAGGGGCAGCTGGTCGCCTGTGACTATCAGGAAGTTGCTTAGGAGGAGCTGAAGTAACATAGCGGTCCCATTCAGAATGCGACACTCCTTTCTCACTAGGAACCCCTGGCGATAGCTATAAAAAAGGAAATAAAGAATTAAATGTCAGTGGCAAATAGGAATAGAGGGAAATTCTATTCAGTTCACATCTCAGATCTATCAAACTCACACTTTCTGAAACAATATGAAAATTTAAAACACAGCCATCATTCATCTGTTTTTTCAGTGCAGTTGTCTAACGAACCAAAGTTTATGAAAATGAATGTGTATGGCAAAAATGAATGTATTAGTGAAAATAACATATAAAGATGCATTGTATTAGGAGAAATTGCTTGCAGAAATGTGTACAGTCATCTATTGCATGCAAAAATGTGTTTGTTAGGGAAAATTTGCTCTTGAATGCTGAAGAATTTTCAGGAGGATTTTTTAAATACAAATTCCTGCAGAAATTTGGCGAACTGAAGATTGGAAAAATGACAAAACTTTCCAGCCTTCATGGCAAAACTAGGTGAACTTAAATACCAAGGCCAAGAATTGAAACCTGGGGACTCCTACGTGCAAAAAAAGAGACATGCTTTACTACTCAGCTATAGCCCTTCCTATATAAGCACAAATCTTTCGAAATACTTACAAAATCAGTATCTTCCGGCTTACGCGGAGGGACGTAAGGCTCATGTGTCTCAACTACAGAAAACTGACCAGTGTGCTTCGTTCTTGTCTCAAGTCCTGGAGAAAGGGCTGAGCTGAGCACTTTGTTGATGTAGGAACTGAAATCATTCTCACAAATTTGTTTGAAGATCTTATTCTCGAGAGCTGAAAGGGTTTGAAAAAGTCAATGCTGTTAGCATAACATCGACCAGGAATGAGACCGAGCTGATGGGGACAGGCCCATTTGTTTCAACCAGTGGCCCTCCAGAGGTTGTTGGACTCCCAGCAGCCCCAGCTGGCATGGCCAGTGGTCAGAGATCATGGGAATTATATGAATCAATTTATTATATTGGTCACAGACCAGTTCCAGCTCACATACAAAATCAGAACACAATAGGGATACATTTAAATTGGCAGTTCGGTATAACAGGGACAGTACAGATATAGCAGCAGTTAAAATATATAAATTAGATCTTACTCACTAAAATATAACCTGAAGTTGTAATTTAAAACCTTAATCATAATGATATGACAGCTTGTTCCCTAAGTTTTATAGCAATCGCACAGAATTTGGCCCATGGGAATTATAGTCCCAACACTATCTTGGACGGCCACAGGCTCCTCACCCCTGCTTTAAGTTGAGGTCTGCTCCACTGTATGATGTGTACGTATTGTGGGAGGGTTAAGATTGTTTATTTTTTATGCAAAGAGAGTGAAGGTTATGGGCATTAAACTGTCTTGTGGGAAGGACTGCAGGAGTAAGGAGGAGGCAGGAGAAGGCCCCCTCTGGAGAAGACCATCTCCAGATGGACTCTTCACCTCCATCCCTGCTGGGCCATTCTACTACCATCCTTTGGGAAGACTACTGAGGACATTTTCCATGTTGACATTGTCCATTGTTGGGTTCTTTCTACAGTGGAACCTTGGTTCTCGAATGGCTTAGTTGACAAACAAATCGGCTTCCGAAAGCCAAAAACCCGGAAGTAAGTGTTCTGGTTTCCGAACGCTTTTTGGAAGCCGAACTTCCAACGTGGTTTCCGATTAAGCGCAGGAAGCTCCTGCAGCCAATCGGAAGCTGTGCATTGGTTTTCGAACAGTACCAGGAGTCGAACGGACTCCCAGAATGGATTAAGTTCAACAACCAAGGTTCCACTGTAATGTGATTTAATGCTACTTGTAAGCCACCTTGGAAGGAAGAGCACCCTAGCAGGCAGGATGAGAATCTAATCTTTATAATAGCTGAGCTTACTGAGAAGTGGAGCTCAGCTGATGAGAAAACCTGGGATGTGGGTGGAGAGCAGACAGACAGCAGGCATAGGCAAACTCGGCCCTCCAGATTTTTGGGACTACAACTCCCATCATCCCTAGCTAACAGGACCAGTGGTCAGGGGTGATGGGAATTATAGCCCCAAAACATCTGGAGGGCCGAGTTTGCCTATGCTTGGAATAGATCTTTGTACACCCCATACTTTTAAAACACATGCCATCCCCCAAAGAATCAAGGGAACGGAAGTTTCTCTCTCCCAGAACTACAATTCCCTTCACCCTTCACATATTACAGGCAGAGGGGCCTTCTGGATAGTGGCGCTCTCCCTGTGGAACCCCCTCCCTTCAGATGTCAGGGAAATAAACAATGATCTGGCTTTTAGAAGACATCTGAAGGCAGCCCTGTTTAGGGAAGTTTTAAGGACTGATGCCTTATCCTTATCATCTTGATTAAAACGATTTTGCATGCAAACATTAAAACAAGGAAGTCAGCAAATGCAACAGTTAGCCTCATACCGGGAGGAAATGCTTTCATAGCTATATAGGTATTCTGAATATATACACACACTAAAAACAAGCATTGCTGCTGTTCCTTATTATACTTTATCATCATGCAAAAGCTCCCGCTGCTATCTATAGCAACTAAAATTTATAATACCAATATGCATAACTAATATTCCAGCAAATAACATTCCAGAGAGGTTGCTCCCTCTTACCTTGCAGGGTCATGAAATCATCTATCTGGTAGACGTGCTCTGGGTCCGGGTCTGAAGCGATGAGGTCCAGATCTTTCCGGAAACTTTCAAAATTGGGATCGCTCTTCTGAACCACCCCAATGACAAAGATTTCAATGTTGAGAGCGTGGGCGTTCTTCACAACCACCTCCAGCGAATTCTGATCGCGACGATCTGCTTGCCCGTCCGTTATCACAATAGCCACCTTTCTCACCCCTGGCCGGGCAGCCTGGAACACATCAATGGCGTTGCTGAGAGCTGTGGCAGTGAACGTGCCTTCTCCCAGATACTGCATGGCATCAACAGCACTTTTCAAGCTGTCCTTGTTGGGGAACTGCTGCAAAGTGGACACCAGCTCGACTTTGTGGCTGAAGTTGATGATGCCGACGCGAGCTGTAGCTTGGTTGACGGTGACGGCGTCAATCACCGTTTTCACGAACCGTTTGATCCGGTCAAAGTTCTCGGGCCCGACGCTTTCCGAACTGTCAATCACAAAGACGAGCTCCAGAGGGTTTTCTTTGCACTTAACACCGCAGCCTGTTAAAAAGGGGGTGAGATGGGGTTAGAATTAAGTCAGCTATCTGCTATGTAGGGACACAGGTGGCG
The DNA here is from genome assembly GCF_964106645.2 of Podarcis pityusensis. Lineage (NCBI taxonomy): Eukaryota > Metazoa > Chordata > Lepidosauria > Squamata > Lacertidae > Podarcis > Podarcis pityusensis. The sequence continues at coordinate 29,461,155 of NC_138037.1, forward strand.
CTGTGAGTTAAACCACAGGGCCTAGGACTTGCCGCAGAAGGTTGGCAGTTCGAATCCCCGTGACGGGGCGAGTTCCCGTTGCTCGGTCCCTGCTCCTGCCCACCTAGCAGTTTGAAAGCACATTAGAGTGCAAGCAGATAAATAGGTACCGTTCCAGCGGGAAGGTAAACGGCGTTTCCATGCACTGCTCTGGTTTACCAGAAGTGGCTTAGTCATGCTGGCCACATGACCCGGAAGCTGTACGCCGGCTCCCTCGGCCAATAAAGCGAGATGAGCGCCGCAACCCCAGAGTTGGTCATGACTGGACCTAATGGTCAGGGGTCCCTTTACCTTATCTGCTATGTAGATTTTAAATAATTTCCCAAGAGTTGCAGACTGGGGTCCAAAAAATAAATAAATGCTCTGATGTGCACACAAGGTGCTTCCTCTGTCCGTGTGCATGAGAAAGACTTCCCTGCATTCCCTTCTGACAGCAACTTCAGATACATCTTGGAATAAGTGTGTACATGCTGTTGAAAATTAGGAAAGACAGTGGACAACCCCACCTGTTTTCTGTGGATGTGAGTCTTTGGTTCCTAGCACTGGTGAACACTGCACATTCATGCTATTTGGAATAACTGTTCCACTAAGGGTGGCTTCATACATGTGATTTTTCTTCTTCTTTTCATTAGTATAGTGTTCCTCACCTCACACAGAAGTAGAGATGCAGCAAGACAGTAAAGGTAAAAAACAGGTAAAGGACCCCTGGAAGGTAAAGGACCTTCCTGCAGCCAATCAGAAGCTGTGCTTTGGTTTTCGAATGCTTTGGAAGTAGAACAGACTGCTGGAACAGATTCCGTTCGACTTCCAAGGTGCAACTGTTTAACACTGCGGAGACATGGGCCAGCACTTGTGAAACAGCACTCTCAGCTATTTTCCTTCCACTCATGGTTCTTTCAACCCCACCCAATAAATGTACACACTTCTAAGGTCAATTCTGAATTCTTTCAGGGAAAGCAACTAATACGATAAAATGGTTTCATTCCTTCAGGTAGATCTTACCACATATCTCCATTATGAGTTTGATTACGTCTTCTTTCTGAAAGAGAGGAGCCAGTTCAGTTGTGATTTCAGATTTGGAAATCAGTTATGCATCATTGCCTAATTGTTGTTTTTTTTCTAATGGAAAATTGAATGCTTGCTTTGCATAAAGCAAGTGACTGCATGTTTTGAAACATTAAAAAATATTATTGTTACAGTGACATTCAGATGGTTCTCTGAACATGTCTAAAAGAAGGGAAAGAATCATGTCTACTTGCATGGGAGTGGAAATTGCCAAAGTTCGCTCAATTCTCTCATGTCCAGAATGGAAATTAGTCAGCAAATGCAATCTGTGTTTTCACAACATTTTGCAAACAATATTTAATTGAGAATGTGTATTGTTGTTCTCCTCCCCGCCGCCATTTGTATTTTGTTCTTTGCTTTGAAATGAATGGCCTTTGCATTGAAATCAATAGTATGGCATAATGCTACAATATGTAATTGATTGTATAAAATTCTGTCTGCCATGGCAAGACAAACAACATGGTTTCCCCCAAAAGCTGAACTGTAGCAGATTAGAAACAGCGCTGTGTACATGGCTCAGAACAGGTTGGAACACATTTTCTAACAAAATACGTAGTTCAATTATACTTAATCTGTGACAGAAATGTCGTTTTTATTTGACTCAACACAAAATATACAAAAAGCCCTGCTGAATCTGGCTGGTGGCCCATCTGGTCCAGCATATTGTTCTCATATCAGCCAACCAGAAGCTTATAATAAGTCCACAAGCAGGACCTGGAAAAGACTGATTCATTCCTAGCTGTAATCCAACACCATCTGGTGAGCCACTGATTCCCCATCTCTGATCATAAAGAGTGCCAAGCTACAGCTTTTACCAACAGTCACATTTTTATGATAAAACACATCAGGATATACTTACAGTAAGACCAGGTTCGCCTTTGAGTCCTGAAAATCCCTGAAAGGTTGTATAATGATATAAATTATTAAGTGCACTATCCTCTTTCGTGAAAGAATAAATAAAGTAGTTGTGTTTTTTTAAGTGTTACCCTTGGTCCTGCAGGTCCAGGTTCTCCAATCTCTCCTTTGTTACCTCTCTTTCCCTGGTCTCCTTTCTCTCCAGAATCCCCCTAATAATAAGATACAACATGGCTACTGCTTTGCATAGGTAAATAACCGGGGGGGGGGGGATATGTTCATATTGTTTGTTTGTTTGTTTCCTTCTTTATTAAGTTTTTATGTTGAAAACTTTTAATAAAAACTGATTTTTTAAAAAAAAATAGCTAGATGGGCAACTCTCTTACCTTAGACCCGGGTAGTCCAACCCCCACAGAGCCTTTTTGTCCTGGCAAGCCTTGAACACCCCGATCTCCCTAAAAACAACATAGAGATTTGCTTAGAAATAGCCTTTGTAAAAAGACCATAACATTTAGCAGCTGCAGGCAAAGTACTGTTCCCTCAGTTATTTAGGTCGTTTTCTGTTTGAATGCAGAACTGTCTGCAAGGATTGTATTTGGCTATACCCATATGGACATTTATTAAAGATACAGGAAACAAGCATGCAGGAAATCCACTGACAGATGTTTAGCCAGCCGTCTTATCCCTTTGAGCAGAGCAGCTTTCCTGTCACTTCCATATGGAACAGTTATGTTAAATGTGGCCCAAAAGCATCCCCAGGGCTCAGCTGCTCAGCTTAAGCGGCCACCAATATTACTCAGCCACAGGGTTTACTTACATGACCCAGAGACCTAATACACAGATGCTCCTCTTGTGAGACAGCTTCACATGATGGGAAACAGTTTTCCACTCTATGGCTCTAAGCCAGTGGTTCCCAAACCTGAGTGGCCACTGGAGGTGTCAATGACTATCAGGCTTTGAAAAGCTGGCATCGCTGTATCAAGTTTATCAATTTTGTTGACTCAAGCTACATTTGATTTTGAATAAATGTGCAACTAATTGTAACTGCTTTTAATGCTGCTGTGTAATCACGTTTCTTAGTGCATCGTGATTCAACCACTATTGTGAATAATGCTCTTTATAGGGCAAGGGGCACTGGGGATGAGTTTATGGAGCCAAGGGAACAGTGGCCCAAAAAAATATTTAGAACCACTACTCTTAGCCATCCAAACCATAAGACCTGGAGTTTACATACGCAAGAAGTGTCACATTCCTGACATCTCTGTGGCCATATAAGGAATGATGACATTTTTGTAGGTGACAACACACTTGCTTTCTAAATTTTGAATTGCCTCAGAGGAGTCTCTCCTGGATTCTCCACTCATTCAACATTTGGGACTCTCCTCCAGGCCACACACCCTCCCCAGACCACGCCCCTCACAAGCCGTGTTCTGCGCCCTCACTGAGGTTCACATAAATGGGAAAGTGTTTTTAAAATGCGTTGCTCTAAGTCAGATTCTTGTGGGAAGGATCCAGCTCAACATTTGTTTTGTTTTGTTTTTGTTTTATTTTGACAAAGTAATAATCATAAATAAATAAGAATAAAAATATGCACCCCACCACTGAGACCATTCCATTGTAACTACCCAATCTTCCAAAATTTCAACACCTCTTGCTATGGTTTGACCCCTTTCCGTTTTACAAATTCTACAAACACCTTCCATATCGAAATCATTTCTCCTACATATTCCCCATCTTACCTTAATGGCACATGTCAATTTATCATTAATAGCTACACCTCTTTATACCATTCCTCCATTTTATATTCTGCTTGCCCCTTCCACTTCCCTAGCTATCATAATTCATGCAGCTGTCAATAAAACTGTGAGCAAGTCCTTCATAGCCTGCGAACCTTCCACCCCATCGTAAATTGATAATAAGGGCACCTCTGCACTTTCAGTCAACTTTAACCCAGTGATTTCTGTTATCTCCCAGCTCAACATTTTTCCAGATATTTATAGCTTTGGTATAAGTAATTGCCTAGTCTGGATGACAGCAGGTGTGTGTGTGTCTCTCTCTCTGTGTGAAGTCATCAGGTTCTAAAGGCCAAAACTAAAATTCTAGTTTAAAAGATATGTCACTGCTAGAATACCCTGACACAACATGACGGCCTTTTAATTTGTTAGAGCAAACAGTATTTACTCAGTTATTTCACTTCCATGGAAGGGGAAAGTCCAGGGTATCGTACATCCACAGTTCATCAGTTCTTCCAGAATAAATTTCTGTCCTTGATCAGGGTAGAATTTTAAAGGTCTGATCTTTTCACTCCAACAGGGCTGGCACTCAGTTAAGAAACTACTGTCTGTCAACCAAGTGGACATTTAAAATTTAGGTTTTTGGGGTTTCTTTCCCATCTTAAGCAGCAACATAAATAGTTCCATGAAACAACTGTGTAATGAAGACAGGGCAGGGGGAGTCATTTGCAAAAAACCTTATGTCAGCACCTACATTCTTACCTTAATTCCTTGTATACTATCTCCAGGAGGACCCTGTGGCCCTGGCAGACCTTTTTGTCCAATAACACCCTAATTTTAAAAAAGAAAAAAAGGAAATAAAATTGTCTCAGATTAAGGGGGGGGGGGAGTAGTTTAAGACAACTCCAGGAAGAAGTCAGAATTGTATAGTGCCATGTAAAGTTTTGTGCCTGTCTCTGCCTTTTCCAAGTGCTAGAAACTGTGAAAAGAATTACATATATGAGCCTTTGTAACTGCTTGGGGGCACTTAAGTGCATTCCTATACATGTCTACTCAGAAACAGGGATGGACAAATTGATTGATTTCAGTTTCTTGCAGCTTCTCCTTCTTTCCCATCTTAATTTCAGTTCTTTGGCAATTGGCTTTTTTCTTTTTTTAAAAAAGAAATCCTTGTGAAAACCCATCGGCATCTTAGTGCAATTTCTCCTAATCAATGAAATTTCACATGCAGTTTTGACTAATGTATACACTTTTGCAAAGCAATTCCCACTAACGTAATTCATTTGTAAGTCATTTTCCTGAATAGATGTCTCTTTATGCATGCCATCCAGTAATGTATGTATTCTTGCACGCATTGGTTGGTTGGAAAACTGCATTGAAAAATTCAGAGAAGTACAAATTTCAAAGGACAGCTATGTTTCGGTTCACGTATTGGTTCAAAAAGTGTGGATTAAATGGGTTTCTCATTAAAATGCAAACAAATTCAATTCTTCACCCCTACTGCAACTCAGAAATAAGGCCTATTGAGGTCACTCCAGGTAATTCAAAGGCTGGAGTAAGAGGCCGGCCGAATAAGGGCAGCCATGGAAGTGTTTAGGGAGTAAGGAAGCTGATAGCACAATCCCACCTATTTCCCCTTCTCTCTGCCCTTGGTCACGTTCAACAGCCAGCCGAATTAAATGACAAAGCTGTCTTGACTATACCATTTCAGGCTTGGGATACACATTTGAAAAACAAAAAAACTCCCCACACACAGAAAGAAGACAGGCTGAACCCTTCCCCCTGACATGCTGATTCTCTATGTGCAAGCGCTTATCCTTTGCTCCATAAGGTAAGCAAATGTACATCCACAGCAGTCACCTGAAGTCTCGGGCGAAAAAGAGCCTGATGGCTGGAGTGAACCACTCAGTCCCTGTTATTAAGAGCCTAGGATCAGTAGCATTCTTTTGCAACTAACCCCCAAACAAAGGCAACACTGCATTCCTTTGCTGGGTGCACTGCATCTAACAATTCGGCCACAAAATGCAACAATATAGAAAGAAGTGCTTCTTTTCCAAGGCATTCACAAACCCGTTAAGATTAAAATAGGCAAAAAAGAAGCAGCAGCTGCTAAGATATTGAATGTAAGTTAGCTCCAAAGCATTCCAAGAAAGGTGGCTATCATGTTTAACTTAAATATATAAGGGGCAGGAACTTCTAGATCAGGGGAAGAGAACCTGTGGTACCTACAGATGTTGTTGGACTCCAACTCCCATCAGCCCCAAGTAGCACAGACAGTGGTCAGGGAAGATGGGAATTGTAGTCAAACAATATCTGGAGGGCCACACTGCATATTCCCAATCCCTCTGCTAGACTGTGCAGAGATATTTGCTAACCTTGGGCCCAGGTATTCCTATTCCTCTTTGACCAGGAGGCCCCGGGGATCCTCTTGCTCCTGGTTCTCCCTAAAGTAAAGAAAGACAAAAAGGAAGAGGTTCAACACAGGTATCACATCCACAGATTTTTATGAACGAGCCTGTTTTCAAGACAAATCATAGCTGAGGATGTTCCAACTTAAAAGCCGACAAGCTTCCCATAGATATCAATAGCTAAAGGCTACATTACATGTGCTATTAATTTATTTACATGCATTCTCAGGGCAGCCCACAGAATAGAAAATGTACAATATAGTAAAATGTAAAGCACCATTAAAGCAATTCCCAATTAAGGCTTTTTCTTTCTTTATTTTAAAAGAATATTTAAACTCACACCCAAACCAAAGAGCAGAGAATCAAAGCCACAGAGCCAGGGGAGCTACAACAAAATTCAAAAAGGTCTTGGAAAACAAAAGACATTTAACATGTGGTGGCAAAAAGGCATTAAAGTTAGGAAGAGCATTCTGCAGTTGAGACACACAGCCACTGAGATGCCCCTTTCACAAACAGCCGCATGCTGCACCTCATTTGGCTTGGGCACCCAGAGAAAGCATTGGGATAAAGATATCAGGGTTGGAGTAGGTTATCCTTGCCCAAGTCCAAGGATCAGCGGCCTGGGGCAACTCAAAGGCAGACTTTTTTTACTGGTGCCACCGGTGTTGCAAAACACAATGTCTGTATAGACACTGGGCTGGCTTTTGAATATTGCACTTGATCTCTCAACCTGTTTTTAATTGCTATGGGGTTTTTTGTTAATGAGATTGTTTTACAGTCTGTTTAATTATGGTGCCCCCCCCCCCATTTCTTTTAATGCTTGTGTAACCTTGGAGACCAGAGTTCACCGGGTCACCTTGAACCAGTCATCAACACTTAACCTAACCTACCTCTCAAGCAGGGCTGGATTTAGGTTTGATGAGGCCCCAAGCTCCTGAAGGTAATGGGGCCCTTTATATGTCCAGCTGTCCTTTGTCAACAACAAATTGTCACTGTTCTTTGTGTTGAATATATGCTATATGGTAATTTATGGACCTACACAACACAAAACACTATTGCTGTATGTAGGTTTTATTTTGTTTGGTTTTGTTCTTATATTTTGGAAATGTACATCCAGGTTTTTTTCCTTTAAATTTTTTTGGGGCCCCCAAGAGAGTGGGGCCCTAAGCTATAGCTTGTTTAGCTTATACGTAAATCTGTCACTGTTCACAGGGTTGTTGGGAGGATAACGTAGAGAGCGGGAGAGCCATGGATGCTAAATTGAGCTCCCTGGAGCAAAGGTGGGAAATGAATGCAATAAATAAGAAAAATATGGGTGAAGAGGAGGGCTTTTTTCTGGTGGACTCCATTGCCATTATAAGAGAACAAGAGAGGCATTCACGGTGAGTTCCAGCACCTCTTTTTCTAGAAAAACAGCACAGGGGAAGATGTTTGTATAAATAAATAAGAGATGGTCTCCATGTTCTCTCTCCCCTCCTGCCAGAGAGGGAGGCAATTCGGAGCAGGTAAATATTGAGGAGTGTGGAGGGAGGTCTTCACGAAGTTCTCTCTGATTCTCTGAATGATGGGGAAAGCTGCCAGAACTGTTATTTGGAGCAACCTTCTTCTCCCACAGAGTTTCTAACCAGCACAGCACTTAAATGTTTAACAATTCAAACACATCATGGAGAAATGTCTAACAAAGTTGCCAGAGATTTAAATAATAGGACAGCTGTTGACAGATGGCTGAGAGGCAACTTGATCTTGGTGAAATCCCTAAAGGACAAAGGTCTGTTTGACAATTTGCGTACAACTGTGGTTTGTTTAGGGGGAGGAGACGTCTGTGATATTAGAGAGGGGGCAGCCCAACCTTCCAAAACTAGTTAATGGAGAAGCTTTCAGGGCTGGAATGCTGGGACTTCAACGCTTAAATCCGAGAAGCCTGTTTGACTGGTTTGTGGATCAGACTGTGAAAAGATCATGAAGACTAGAGCTGCAGCAGTCCTTAAAAAAACTCAGCAATCTTACTTGGGAATAAGTCCTATTAAACTCAGAGGAATTTACCGTGGATCACACACGTGTAGGCTTGCATGGTTGATCCTGAATGCTAAAGATGGGGCCAAACTACATGTTATAGATCTGTAACTGGAAAACATCTGAAAGCAGCTGTGGCATGTTCCCATTTGGACTGGGGAGGGGGAGCTGAAGTGTGGGGACATGAAGTGTCAAATCCTTTTTTTTTCATGGTGGCATTGCTCCAGCCCCATCCCCCGAGCAGTTATTATTTGCACATCGAGAGGCACATTGATTCCATGTGCTACCAGCAGGTGGTGCCAAAGGACGGGTCAATTTCTGTCTGGGCCTTTTGGTATCTGTGGATGAGTTGAATTTGTATCTCCCCCCCCCCCCCCCAGCTTTTCTGATTTATTCACCGAAAACATTGTGATTTAACTGGATTGCAGGCTACTTGGGAAACCCAGCCAGATGGGTGGGGTATAAATAATAAAATTGTTGTTGTTGTTGTTTAATTATTATTATTATTATTATGCCCCTCTGAACTCACTCACTTAATTTCAGGTAAACCTGAATAGGACCAGGCTGCTTTAACTTTAATTCACAGGACTACTGCAAGCAAATGTTTCTCCTCTTAACCATTTCAAAGACAGGCTGTTCAAAACATTTACTGTAAATACTTAGATACAGTTTAGACATGTTGCTAAACCAGCACTCCCTTCTGGATCAGGCCAAAGACCTATCTAGTCCAGCATTATGTTCTCATGCTGGCCAAGCAGATGGGAAACCTGTAAGCAGGACCTGAGTGCCAGCTGGGGCTTCTGGGAGTTTGGAGCTAAACCACGGTTTAGAGCGGAGATGGGGACTCTATGGTCCTCCAAATGTTGTTTGGCTCCAACACCCAGAAGCCAACATGACCAAGGGTCAGGGATGACGGGATTTGTAGTTTGACAACATCTGCATGGTCAAAGGTGGGGATTCCATAACCTTCCAGCGTTGGAAGGGACTCTAAGGGTAATCTAGTCCAATCCCCTGTAATGCAAGAATCCTGTCCACAGCCGGCCCTGGGTGGGCTCAAACCACCAACCTTTAGGTTAAGAGCCAGGAGCACTGACCCATTGCGCCCCAGGAGGACTATTGCTTAACTGCAGCTCCCATCATTCCTGACCATTGACCATGATGGATGAGGATAATGGGAGCTGGAGACCTATATCATCTGAAGAACCACAGACTTAGAGCTACATGAATGGGCCTATTCTCCTCCCAAGCTCACACACCCCTCTTTTCTCCCCTGTGTGTCCAAGGGCAGCGTGGACGAGGAATCAGAAGCTTTTCTTTCAGTTTTTTAATTAACAATGCCTTCTGGAGTCATCTGAACCAGTAGCTGTGGTTTAGCACTATGGTTAGTTTCAGCAAGAAAGTTTCATAGCCCGTGATTTGAAGTTGACTTGTTTTGCAGCTAATCATAGTTATTATGTGATACGTAGTCTAAATTGGTGTGAAATCAAACATTAAACATTGCATATATATTATATAGACAGGGGTGTATGTGTTATTTTTCTGCTCCTCTCGATTAACTCTGTGACCTCTGGTGCATTTATTTTTAAATTGTTCCACTACTGTGAAACACAAGGGTAAGGTTCTCCAAGCGACTGCACATGAATCGTAAATTTATGGAATCATATGGGTTGGAAACAACTCTATATAAGGGAAGTATTATGTATATCTTTTGAAATGGATCCAAAGATATACAAAGAGTTACCATGCTGGGCTTTTCGCTTTGTTTTTGTTTTTTTGAAGCGCAGGAATTTTTCTGCATACTTATTTTTTCTTAATTAAAAAGGGCGAGGGAGGAAGAAAATGCAGTCAGCTGAAATTGAGCTAACGGGCAGTGACCGTGTGTGAGATCAATTAAGACGCCTGGGGCGAGGAACAGACACTCAGCTCTTTACTGGAGTTGAGCCTATGTTTGATAGGCCAGGATCGTAACATGATACGCTTCCTGCAGCTGGCTCTACCTTGCCCCCAGAGACCACTGTTGGTGGGTTACCCTCCCCCCAAAAAAGCTTTGGCTCTGGTTCTTCAGTAAAAATGCTAGGGTAGGCTATTCCCACTGTTGTGGTATCAAGGCTGTGGCTTTACAATTTGCATGCCTTTTATATATATACTCAGTTGTTGTGATTACAGCCTGCTCCTTTGCCCTTCATGTCTATCCTATACACAACAAGAAAGTCATGCCTATAGTGTTCCTGCATCCCACAGGCGGTTTTGAGTGAATCGGGCCTCTGTTTCACCAAATTCCTCCTTTCTGCTGCCTGCATATGTGAGCCATCTCTCAAGCCAAAGAACAGAGCTCCAATTGAGATTGAGGGAACATTCTTACGGAGTGATACTTAGTGGAATTCCAACTTGTATGTAAATGTGTTTATAGGGGGCTCTTCGGTTAAACAAAGCTGTTCGTTTTTTTTATTAAAAAATAGAGGAAATTAGAGCAGTACAGAAGAAGGATCGGAGCGGGAAACCAAGTCCTACTGGTCGCTCTGTGTGTGTGTGTTTTCGATACCTCAATAATACGGAAAATAAATGACAATGAAAGTGGCTACCAAACCTCTGTGAGAAGGAAAACAATAGCCGGAACAGTTTCTATACTACATTTCCAAATATTATCTCAGTAACCAGTAATGAAGCTGGATCTGGGACGATTCGGGACAGATAAAAGAATGCGCTTCCTCATGGAACTCCTTCCCACAGGAGACAGTAATGGCCACCAACTTGCGAGGACTTTAAAAGAACATTAGGCAGAGTCATGGAGGAGGACAAGGCCACTAATGGCTTCTAACCGCAATAGCTGTGTTCCACCTCCACTGGCAGAGGCAATATGGCTGTCAGGGACTGGACAGAGTAGGAATGGTGGAGACCGTCTCCGCAGCCAGGGCCTTCCAGAGAAGAGGAAGACAGTATAGATTTACAACAGGGGTTTGTGGGAGGTCACAGCTCAGAGGCAGATGAGGGGAAAAGTTGGGAAGTAATGGGAGAGGGGGAAGCAAAGCAGGAGCAGCTGGCTGACACGTTATCACTAGAAAGCATCCCAGACCACCACCACCCCCGTTCTCCCAGAACCAGGCAAGCACTGAAAGTAGGAGAGCAAAGGGCTCGGAGGCAAATGGCCCTAAGCAGCCACCATAAGCTGGGTGGTACTGTTGACAATTGAGGAGAGAAGTCGCGTGGAGATTACTCAGAGCAATGCCGTTACTCCAAGAGACAGCTTTTCTAAGCCTCTCTCTGTGAATATTGAATATAAGACATTGGTAAGAACTCTCCTTGTTTATCTGTTCCTGGCAACCTACTGTTGGGGGGGGGGCGCGTCGGAGTCCCTGACGCCTGACAATGGCTCTGAATACAAATTGCAAGAAATCATAGTTGGGGAGAATGCTCAGGATCTGCTTGTAGGCCTCGTGCATCCATGGCTATACCTGTGTCAGCCCCTGGACAGGGGTAAAAGGCATTATTTGCATAACTGCATTAAAGCCAATATGTGAGATTATTTTCCACCACACAAACTGTTCCTTCTTACAGTTTGTGCAGGGATCCATAATAGCTGCGGCTTCAAGGATTTGTCTGAAAGAATGAGGCCACTGAAGCACAGGTTGTGTCTCTTATTTAATAAACGTGGATTATTTTCAGCTTCTTGGGTACAAATATTCAGGGGTCTCGATAAGGAACTGGCCCATGGAGTCAAGAAGTCCCCCCCACCATGGTCTAGAGAAGTGGCAGCCAAATTTGGCCCTCCAGCTGTTTTGGGACTACAATTTCCATAATCCCTGACCACTAGGCCTGTTAGCTAGGGATGGTGGGAGTTGTAGTCCCAAAACAGCTGGAGGGCCAAGTTTGGCCATCACTGGTCTAGAGGGTTACCACAGGGAAGTGGAGTGAGGAGGAGCAGGAAGGAGGAACGGTGAGCAGAACAAACAGAGAGGTAGAGTCCCTAGCACACTGCATTCCTCAGAAGAAAAAAGCAGCAGAACTTTTGCTGCATCTAATTTTTAATAGCTCTAATTCTGCAAATGGAATGATTTTATAAGAATGCTCATATGACAACCATGGAATGTAGGAAGCGCTCACTCGCGCTCTCTTTCTCTCTCTTCTATTTACTAGGATAATACCAAACTGGTTTGCCATTGCCAGAATATGCTCCAGAGTACTATAAGTGATTTATCTGTTTGTTTTGACAAATTCCTGTGCTGTTTTGTTCACATGGGGACAGAAGTGTTTAGCAGCCTTGAGGGCAGCCACCAAAGAGCTCAAGACATACTGAAATGTGCATTTTATTCAATGGCTCTGCTGTGACAGGTTTTGATTTCCCTATGTAAATTGGGCAGCAGAAGGCAACAGCAGATTTTTACATTGTTAAAGCAGAGGACTGATTGAAAGCGGGCAGATTTAGACAAGCACACATAAATATTTCACACAGAGTTTCTATAGACTCTTCAAACTTTAAAGTAGCATTCAAAAAGCCATTTATTTGGGGCCACCTTTCCTTAATTTCAGCTTTTCTTTAAACACCCACAGGTAAGAGGACAGCATTTTTGTTTTTCTGTTTTCTGTTTTCTATTTTAAAAAGAAAACATGGCCTATGCTTTGAAAACACTTGCTGTACTGCTGCTAGTCTTAAATTGCTGATTTCTGAGAGTTGGTATAGATTTTTATTTATTTATTTTTGAAATGCAAGCTAGTCACACTGGGTGGGTCATTACCCCAAATGGCAGCTTGACATAAGCAAATAAACAAAGGTCGTACCAGAGGTCTAACTTCTGTTAACACTTAAAGGGCTACATCAAGATGGATTCTGTCAACTTTATAAAACTTATGTTATCGATCAAGAAGAAACTGTGATTTATGTTCATTTCCGAGGAAATAGAATACAAAAAGAACCTGCTGGATCAGCCAATGGCCTATCTAGTCCAGCGTCCTGCTCTCACAGAGGCCAACCAGATGCCTGTGGGAAACCTACAAGCATCCAAGCACAAGAACATTATCCTCAATATGGAGGGAAACAGTGCATAGAATTTGTTTGAAGAAGAAGAGTTTGGATTTGATATCCCGCTTTATCACTACCCGAAGTAGTCTCAAAGCGGCTAGCATTCTCCTTTCCCTTCCTCCCCCACAACAAACACTCTGTGAGGTGAGTGGGGCTGAGAGACTTCAGAGAAGTGTGACTGGCCCAAGGTCACCCAGCAGCTGCATGTGGAAGAGCGGAGACGCAAACCCGGTTCACCAGATTACGAGACTACTGCTCTTAACCACTACACCACACTGGCTCTCTTTTAATGCTTTTAATGAGAGTTATCTATTAAAATTATAGGTGTTACTTTAGCATGAGTACCTTTTGGCCAGGGTCCCCTGCTCCTTTAAGACCTCTTGGTCCCTGAAGGCCAGGCATTCCCTGAGGTCCCTAGAACGACGTCAGAAAAATACAGGCTGGTTAGTCTCACAGAACCGAAGGATGTACAAATAACGGGATTTTGGCCTCCATCTAGAAGCTTTTATTTCTTCATTTAAAAAACAACGTGCATTTATTTATTTATTTTAATCTGTTGTTAAAATTGTATCCTACCTTTCCATCAGGGTGGCAAAACCATATTAAAACAAATGCATTTAGTAAAACAAAACAGCAATAACAGAAATTGAACAGCATAAAAACAAGGCAAGTAAAACACCGATAAGATCTAATCAAAACATAAAACCAATTTCAATACATAAGATAAGAGAGGAAGGAGATACCTAAAGTTGGGGGCAGAATATCCCCAGTGGTGGGCTAAGTGGCAGAAACATAAATAAACCAGCCTAATATTGTGTCAAGGGCAGAGAAGAGCGCTAACCTTGAAGGGGGGAGAGACTGGAAAAGTAACAATGTCCTCACAAAAACAGACTGGTTAGCAAAAACGATTGAATATTTACATATTGCAAAGTTAACAGGGAGACTAAGAGGAAACACTATACAAAAAATTAACAAGGAATGGATGATATTTAAAGAATATCTCAAAAACTATACGGATAAGGTGGATCTCCTGACAGACATAGAATGAATCTAAAAAGCAGAGAAAACACATAATAAAATTCGTTTAGAAAAATAGAACAAACAAAAATGAAATGCGTATGGATTAATAAATTGCAAAATAGCACAATGAGAACAGTCGGAAATCAAACACTGATGGTGTATTCAATTATGTTGAGTAGGTATGTAGGTAATGTATGTTTTCCAGGTATGCATGTTTTGTATGGTATGGTTTGGTATGTGTGGTATGTATTGTATGTATTGTATTGTATCACATTGTTTATGTATAATAAAGGAAAAATTATTTTAACCATTTACCTTTTACCTCTTACCTATCACAAATTAGTGGTGAAATTACACTTACTGGTGCACCCGGAAAACCATCCCCCTTTGCTCCAGGAAGTCCAGGTGGCCCCGGTAAGCCTGGAGAACCCTGAAGACAAATAATCAACGTCAATATAAATTATCTAAACATCATATTATTAACTCTTAATGTTGCCAGACTTCAATGTCGGCATGCGAAAAGGCAAAACTGGCAGCCTGCCATGTCACAGCATGCATAGATTATGCCCGGGACAGAGAAGCTTCACCTTCCTGTTGTACTTCTGATTGAAAAGGACGCAGGGAGGAAGGTGGGAGCTGTTGCTCATCGGGCAGAATACTACCAGGCAAAGTGTTCATGGTCTGGACATTGACAGCTAATTTGCAAGTTTGAGAACTGGCAATACTTGAGAACTGGCTTGCACCACAAGCCACAATGAACCACATGCCGCGCTTGGGGAAATTCAGAAGTGGTATACGATATAGTGCAAGGCAAGCTCTTCTTCTAAGAAGATGGGAGGAGCAGAAGTCATGCTGGACATTGTCTGAGTCCTTAGGGTGTGCCTAAAGGATTCCTCTGGTTTGTTGCCAGTGTTTTAAAATATCAAGTAGTTTCCCCATTAATTATTTCAATAACGAAGGAAATCGGGGGCAAGGGGTCTTGTCTCTATTTTGACTTCCAAATTCCTGCACTGGGAAGAGTTGCCAAACAGATGTTCTCACTTTGTGAACAACCAAAATAGGATAACAATACCCTTCTCTTATGAACTGAGGATTTTGTCCCACATATTCCTCTTGATTTTAGAAGGCATAAGTATTGCTGCATCTTCATTACACAATATCCTAAATCTGACATCCACGCCATCGAAAGGCTTACATCAATTGATGGACTGTGGCATTTCAGACTGAGGGTGTTTGAATGCTCCCCTAAGTATGTTTTATATATATATGTATATATATATATATATATAATCTGTGTACATATAAAACTAGCATGTCAGGATTATTGCCATCATAATTTATCTGTTTCTATCTTTCATTCCCTGGGGTGAATATATCAACCGATATTTACTAGAAATAGATAATATAAACCACATCTGAACTATGGACACTTTTTTCCTGACCCAAAACATAATGTACTTAGATAAAAACAAGTCCCCATCTTTGGGCAGGTTGGGATGACCAGGGCCCATGGAATAGCAGCTTACAATTTTCCTTCCTGGTGCCTGTAACTATAAGAAATCTGCAATCTCTAGCTGCCTAATATGCGGTTAACCAAAGTGTTTCCACTCCTCTACCTCCTGGGATTTCTGAAGGCCAGACTAGACATGCCACTAAATGTGTCTTTGGATTTAAAATGCAAGTGTTTACAATGTTTTGTTTTTTTAAAAAAATAACTTTACAGTTGTACCTTGGAAGCCAAACACCTTGGCACTCATATGTTTTGGCTCCTGAACACTGCAAACCTGGAAGTGAGTGTTCTGGTTTGTGAATGTTCTTTGGAAGCCGAATGTCCGATGTGGCTTCTGATTGGCTGCAGGAGCTTCCTGCAGCCAATCGGAAGCCACGCCTTGGTTTCTGAACGTTTTGGAAGTCGAACGGACTCCGGAACAGATTCTGTTCGACTTCCGATGTACGACTGTATTGAGTAATCAAAATAATTTACAATGAATTGCAACAAAGACTCAGATGGCAGCTTGCTATTATAAATCCATTGCACCTGGTTGGATACGACTTCAGATTACTGCTGACATCATAACATTTGATTACTGAATAAAGAGGGCCACTTAAGCTTGATATCACTATTATTTTATTACTTACCCTTAACCCTAAGGTCCCAGGACGGGTTACAACAATTTAAAACACAAAATTAAAAACGATTCAAAAATGTACAAGTACAAAAAATGGTATTGCAACAAATAAGGTGGGTCCTGAAAACACACATTCCAGGTGTCAAAAGCCAGGATAAAGAGATGCATCTTTTTGCCAAAAACTGTATAATGAAGTGGCCGGATGCACCTCTGTAGGGAGGGAGCTCCATAACTTAGAGGCTGCTACAAAGAATGCCTTCTTCTGGGTCACCACCACCCCAAATTCCTGAGGGTGACGGAACTACCAAAAAGGCCCCCTCTGCCAATCTTAACACTTGAGAAGGTCTGTAGGCAGAGGAGGGGGTGACATTTGGGGCCTGAGTCATTTAGGGCTTTAAACACCAATGTGAGCACCTTGAATTGGGCCCCAAACAAGCTGGCAGCCAATGTTTCAAAACAGAGGTGATATGTGATCTAAATGGAACCCCAGCCAGTAATTTGAGGCTTAGGGCTTCAGCGTGTCTTTAACCAGCCCTGATCCTGCCCAAGAAGCCTAAAAACACCCAGTTTAGTATTTCTTTCTACTTCTTTGTATGTGGTCATATCGAATCATATTGCCAATATTTTATTTTATTAAAACTGCACACCTGAGGTCCCATGATTGAATTTCCAGGGTTTCCATCGCTCCCGGGAGGTCCTGCATATCCTTGCTCCCCCTAAACATACACACAAAAGAACACATCTTTATTAAAGGATTGCACAATTTTGGAGGAAAGTACCAGGGTCGGGTGCTCCACTTTGCTTTTTGGCATCATTTACCTTGGGGCCAGGAAGCCCACGAATGGAAGGTCCAGGGCTACCAACTGAACCTTTGATACCAGATTCACCCTGCAGAAGAAATATATAATCAATGCATGTCTATATTATCAGCAACATATTCACACAATGACAAGGAGTCCTAAAGTACTGGCTTTCAAGAGGATCCTAAAACATTTTGCCTAGCTGCAAAATGATGATTGGATATCCATAATTGGTTCCTGAATTCATTAGAAAGGACTTCAAGGATCATCTCAGTTTTCTGAACTAAGGTTTTGGACCCACAACAATTGCTCTTCATCTCGATCATAGCGTTTTTCAGGATAGCTACAATCTAGCAACTATTCTATCATTTTGTTTCCTTTCTGCTGATTTTAATTTCAGCGGGATGCGTCTTCAGTGACGTAGCCTGTGCTCTCCCTCTGGTGCTTGTGATTGTGGAGAAGTCAGGTTCCTTGTCTTCATTTGGAAATCAGCTAAGACCAAGGACCTCTCTGCCCACGCTGTTTGTCCCTCCTTCATACCAATCAGCTGCCAGGTCCAGGAATGGGGAGTCTCAGGCCTGAGCATTCAATGCAGGCCCTCAGGTCTCTCTGTCTAATCCTCAGGACTCTGCCCAAGGCCACCCCCCTTCTCCCAAGGCCACCCCCTTCACTGGCTCTGACTTGCATCCTCCCTGAGTAGTTCTGCCTGGTTATAATGTGTACATGACCTGTGGCCCTAGGAAGTTCTCCTAGAAGGGGATGCAGCCCTTGAGCTGAAAAGTCTTTCCCACCTGTGGCTGAGATAGTTGAGCACTAGCTTCTGCAACATGGACTATGGAAGTCAGGTGTGTTATATGAATTCCATTTGATGCCCTGCACATAGACAGGCTCTTAGCAGACAGAACCCACACACAGAGAAGAAACACAGAAATGAAAGTAACACACCTTTGGTCCCGGATCACCTGGCAAACCTCTTTGACCATCATTTCCTTTTGCTCCTCTTTGTCCCTCCTCACCCTAATTAATAAAATAAAATAAAATAAACTGTGGCACAAAGTTATTTCCATCCAACATATATTTATGGGGTTTTTTTTAGAATATCTAAAATGAAAATTGATAATTGATGGGCCCTGAAGTGGTTAACTATCAATTCTATCCATGAATTTTTTTTTTTAGGGCAGGTCTGCAAAATGGGGGGTGGGGTTCTTACTGGCCAACACAGTTTCCTTTGGGTTTTCATATGAAATCTGCCATTCAGCTGCTGGATAACTGCAAGTGAAGTGTTTCTGAGCTGTCACCACACAATGGTCACATACTGATGAGTGCCATGGTCCCAGATAAGAGTGAAGGGACGGAAGGAGCTCCAGAAACAACAGACCATGAGGTCAAACTTCTAGATTAATGCCTTTGCCCAGTATTTCATTAAAGAGTCTCCAGGAGGAAAAAGCAGCCTAATTTTTCAGCTGGACGAACATTAATTTCAACGAAAATTCTGGTGTTGACTTTCAGAATATGCTATTAATATTTCATTATCTTGTAATTTTATTCTTCCTGTTTTCAGTATAGATAGGGTGAACCTACAGATCAGAGCTTGCCACAATCAGCCCTGTGGAATCTTCTTTATTAGGGCCACTTACTTTTAAGGATAAGGAAGGTGCTGTGATGTTTTTATTGCAGCAATCCTTATGTGATCTTCTATTTGTATATATTGTACAGGTATTGGTATATATACAAATGTGTACTAATATTAATTTCATTATTAATGTCCTGCCTTGTTAATAACTGCCTGTTCTGTGTTACTTCTTCAAATCTTGGAGTCCCCTTCTTTTCTCAATTAATAAAATCTGCTATTAAAAAGAAAAACTTTCAGAAGGATGTGCACACTTGGAAGTTCTTGTAGTTTTAGCTAGAGCCCCTTCCTGACTTGAAACTAGAGCCCCTTCCTGACATGAATTGTGTGTAGAACAAATGCAGGTAGGAATGCAGAGGGACATCATAGCAATGGAAGCATCTGCCTGTGAACTTTACAAGTTCAATTCCCCATCTGTGCGGGTGCATAAGTGTATCTCTACACAGTTGGGAAGACTTGCAGCCCACAAGAACTCTATCCAGTTTTGTTTTCATAAGCAATATTGAAAACAATTGAACTATGGAATATTAGTGATTAAAAGGCACCAGTCCTACAACTTCCTTCACTGAGAGAGAGAGATTTTACTTCACTCACTCTCACACTTCTAAAACACATTTATTCAATCTTACCTTTGGACCCACCTCGCCCTTTCCAGGAATTCCCTCTGGGCCTTGTGGGCCAGGTAATCCTTGTTCCCCCTAACAAAAATAAAAAGAGGATATTAATTTTCACACAGCATTTATTTGCCTTATTGATTTATACTCCACCCTTCAGTAAACTGCATTTCCAGTGCAGCTTAGATACTTCCTATAGATACAATAAAATACAAAGGGCAAACACAACAACCTGAAACAGGAAAATCTCAGCAGCACGAGACATCTGGAGGACAGCCATAGCTCAGGGGTAGAGCATCTGTTTTGCACGTAGATGGTCCCAGGCACAATCCCAGGCATCTCTAGGTAGCGTTGGAAGCAGCTGAGAGCCAGTGAGGTGTAGCGGATAGAGTGTCAGACTAGGACCTGAAAGACCAGGGTTCAAATCCCCACTAGACTATGAAGCTCACTAGGTGACCTTGGGCCAGTCACCATCTTCTTTCAGTCTACTGTAGCTCACAGGGTTCTTGTGAGGATTAAATGAGGAGGAGAATCGTGTATACCACCTTGAGTTCCTTGGAGATACAGGTGGGATATAGATGCAGTAAGTAAATAAATACATGGTATAAAGCCTCTCTTTTTTATTATTTTCCTCAATCTCTACCTTACTGTACGCTAATTTCCTAAATTATCCTCCAATTACCTGGCAGATACCTACTGAGGATATTGTCATTCTTGCTCTGAGAAAAGGCCATGAGCTGTGCTCCCTCACATTCCCCTTCCATTTATACCACTGCAGGGGGCACAAATAAGATTTCGCAGGTCAAAAGCCAAAAGCGCGGGTCTTTATGCTGACGAATGGTTTGTCAAGGGTGAGTACACTGCAAACCAAACTTGGACCTTTTGTTTTAGACAAACGGCTGACAAACAAAATGGTGTTACCTTTTTCCCAGATGCTCCTGATAGACCTGGCTTCCCACTTTCTCCTGGAAATCCTGGTCTTCCTGGTTCTCCCTTTGGAAGGAGGTTAAAAAAACAAACAAGTTGGAACACACCATTGGATACTTCTGCGCATTTTGTCAAAAATACCACTGCTATTAATAGTTGAGCTATTAGCAGTTGGTGCAATCGGAATATATGTTGTAATCTGGTACCTCTACCTAAAAGTATCACAAGAAGCAGCCATCAGTGTTACAAAGCTGAACTATCAGGGAGCGAGGCACACCTCTGAAAGGAAGCTCTGGAACTCCATTTCCTTTAAAAAGGCAGTTTCAAAACATTTAGATACAAGTGTTCAAAACAGGCTCACTTTAGGTCCAGGCTGTCCAATTCCTGTTGGTCCAACTTCTCCTTTTGGTCCAGACACACCCTCTTGTCCCTTAGAACAATATAAAACAATATTTATATTGAGCACACTAAGTAATGTTTTCTCCTAATTTCCTGTTAATGTAGGGTGTGTGTGTGTGTGTGTACTCATTCAACAGCCCTTCCTTCAACAGGTTCTCAGAGCACCTAACAAAAAGTTAAACTTACAATAAAACAAACGAAATCATGATGAAAGCAGTCAACAGAATTAAAAACTCCAAGAGAGAGACTGAAGGTAAAATGGTGCCAAGCTTCTCTGGGGAGAGCATTCCACAGTCTTGGTGCTACCACTGAGTAGGCCCTTTCAGCTATACCCATCCCCTGAAGGGGGTCAACTGAAGAACAGCCTCTGTTGAAGATCTTAAGAGTGCAGGCACACAACTGAGTCCAGATAGCATGAGCACACAACACTGCTCCTTTTTCACCTTCACTGACTTCCCATCCATTTCCACATCCCAATCACAGTGCTGGTTTTGGCCTGCACCCTTTGGAATCCAAATACCTGAAGGCAGTGGTTCCCAGAAACTGAACTAATTATGGCAGAGACAGTTCAGAACAGAAACCGCTGCCTTAATGCATCCCTAGCTGTAGCGATCGTTCCACGGCATTGTGTGCTTTGAGGCAAGAACACTCCTCCAATACAACAGAGGGGAAGCTTTAAGTGCTGGTCAGAATGTGGTCATGTACATGTCTTTGAGATCACCCACTGATATTGTGGACGTTTCCCACAAAGATCAAGGATGGAATGTGGCTCAAAAGAGAGTGAACTGTGTTTTCTTTCCATTGCTCCCATCAAATAACATCCTTCAAGAAATGTTTTATCTTTGACCAGGAAGTTGGTCTGATGAGTATCTGCGCACACACTTCCCAGCTCTTGATTTTCAGTCAGTCATGGAAATGCAGATGTAGAAGCAGATCACAGAAATTGTAATTTTCTACTAGTAGGGTTGCCATATGACCTCTTTTTCCAGGACACATCCTCTTTTTCATGGGTAGAGTTGTCATCCATAGTTAAAAGTAGATGTCGGCAAATGTGTCCTCTTTTTTGCTCTTCAGAATATGGCAACCCAGAAGCTAATCCATTATGATGGTTTAGGTGGATAAGAATGGGCTTATCAAAACAGATATGATTTAAAACCTATACTTTACTAAGATTTATGTCAAGTCCTCGTAAGGGCCAAATAAACACAATGAGGCAGCCACGTGTATGGTATCTTTGTGTAGCAATGGACAAATCTGAAACTGAATCTGATTTTTTTCCATCATACAATGCATTTATTCCAAGTTCAATGTATACCTTTGGTCCAGGCAAACCGATGCCTCGTGACCCTTTCACCCCAGGCACACCTTTTGGACCTTGAATGCCCTAAAGAGATAAAAGTATGAAGTTAATCAGAACTGCCCTTCCTTAGACACTAGAGATCCTGAAAATAAAGCCAAGGGGAGTGACTTTACAAGCTTTAGTCACAAGGAAAGGTAGGTCACAAAAGCATATTGTGGTTTTGTGTGCACACCGACAGGCATGCAGGGTAACTTGTAAGTTCAACACAACTTTAAGACTTTCCTTATTCCCCCCCCCCATTAAAAATTATATTAAATTCTAGCCTTTCTTTTATGTCATATTTTGTATTATAAACCTGGAAGAACAGGGTGACAGTTGTTGTTGTTGTTGTTGTTTTAAAGGCTATGTGTTCTACATGATCTGTTCACACATGACTTGTATGCTAAAAGCATAATCCAAACATGGAAGTGAATCAGGACTGGGCAATGACTTCCAAGGGGCTCAATAAATCTGTCCTGGCTATGGTTGCATAATGCCCTCGTCCTCAACAGGAATCACATATCCACAATTCCTTCTCAGATTTGTTCATAAGTCAACCAAATACCTAGTCAAAAGTAGGTAGTCTCCTGAGGTACATTTACCTGCTTTCCTTGGATGCCAGTTCCAGGTGGTCCCATTATGCCCTGTGGTCCATCCATCCCTCGTTCACCCTGCATGAAAATATGGTCTCTCCTATAAGTTATTGCTTTAGTCAAGGCATTCTTCATCATCTTCATCACCATACTATTTTTAAGTTTATAATGCCTTTCCCACATTCTTGCACATTGGCTCACAAGCTATTCAAGAGGAACATCTCCCACGGGGAAAGATCATGGGACAGAGAACATTTGGGGAAATAATGAGACCTCGTCAGGACGAAATGATATGAAAAAATGTGGTCATGACATCATGGGGCGCATTTGGATGTCACAATAAATCATGTTGGGAACAAACCTAACCTCCCACCAGTCTCAAGCACTTCCACCTCCTCGCTTATTCTTCTAGCATGCCTACAAGTTCAGGAACTTTTGCTTCCGCATAGCTTCTCGCGTCAACCAAATCTGACAAACCATGGTAAATATCAACTATGGTTTGTTCGAATCAAGCCAACTCCAAATTGTGATTTATGAAGCTATCTGACTTCAAACAAACCACAGTGATTAAACACATGCAGTTCACATGCAATGCTATACTGTGGCTAATCAAAATCATCAGTGAAAGCTTTCAGCTTCCTCCCCACAGCCATGCCAGAAAAGAAGTTGAGAGGGGGACTGTGCAAGTCTGGAGGCTACAGGGAAGCTAGGCTCATTTCCATCACAACAAACCACAGTCTACCATTATACCTGAGCACAGACATTATGTAGGCTCTCTCACAATCAAGGCAACTATTTATTATATTTTCCCTGCATTCTTTACAATGAATTTCTTCTTTGTCCTTCAGACGCCTAGGGCACCATCTTCATATAAGCTTTAATTCTACTGGTTCAGCACTGCAGCAGACAATTTATACCCTCTGTTCCACACATCGTACCTTATCTCCTTTGATGGAGGGTCCTGGTGCTCCAACAGGTCCTGCTGGCCCTTCAGAACCTTTGTCACCCTGAAAATACATGACGTTAGCATTGAATTAAGCTTTTCTTCTTGTTCTTCTTCTTCTTTTTGCATTCCTTCAGGACTGCCGCAAATGCACACATGTAGATAGGATTAGATATGGCCAGGCATCAACTACTTCACAGCAAGGTTCAGTTGTTTAACCCCTAGATTATTTATATACAGGCAACAACCAATTTATGCGTATCCTCTCTAGTAGCTAAATGTCCGCTAGTAGCGAAATAAAACAGGCATAGCAATATTGAAGTAGTAGGACACATACAGCAATATTAACGTGGGGTGAGCATTTAGTTTCAGTCTAGACACTGTAAAAGTTGCCAGCAACTTTTCAGTTAGAGTACGTGGAATGCAATATTTGCATACCGGAGGGAAAAATATTGTAGAAAAACAAATGAGTTCTCTCAAGCCACAGGAGGTTGTGGCTCTTCCGGTACATATCTGCTAGGACAGGATATATGTGGGAAGAGGACATTAAAAACTGCTTTTATTTCCACAGTTAATCACTTTTGTATTTTTAAACTTGTATGTTAATGAATAGGTTGTTTAATTTTCCAGAAACTGCTAATGGTCCATGAAGATGCAAGTCTCCACAGAGATTTAGACTAGCATTCTTTGATGTTAGACTTTCCCACAGCCCTGTCTTTAGCATATGCACTACTGGGGTGCAAAGATCCACCCAGTGCCCCCAAATTTAGTTTAGCCCCCATATTCATTTTTATTATGCTTATGTCAGACACCGCGCTTATGCCTTATCTCTTGATGTGAATGACAAGCGCCGTTGTTGAGTCTGACAAGTGCCGCCATTGTGAATGGCAAGCGCGCCATGTCTTTGGTAAATGAGCGCACAAAGTCGAAAGTCCTTTAGTGAAACAGTAGGTATACATTTTGGTAATAACTAGGTATATATGTATTTTGTCTTTCTAGCTAGATCAAAATTATTTATTATTTCATAACAGGTAGAAGCTTAGGTGGCTTCAGCGTTGGGTGCCTGGCGCCCCCCAGAATTTGGCGCCCCGGTGCCCCACACCCCTTGTACCCCCAGGTAAAGATGGCCCTGCTTTCCCAACTGCAAATGGAGTCGTCTTTGAGGGTGAAGAATGAGTGGCATGAAGATGCTGAGAAACCAAGTCCACTTTGAGAGTAGGAGGACAGCTGGGGCTGCTAAGGACAGCTGGGTTCCTGCTGGTCTCATTGAAGTTACAAAAGGAAGCCACTTCAGATAGGAAATCACAACCTAAACGCTACACCCAGAGAGCTCATGATGCCATAACAAGGTCCCAGAGACATTGTGGGGGCATTAAAACAATGGATGCCAGCCACAGCCACCCAGGCTCCAAAGGAGTGCTGAGAGGACCACTGACCTCAGATGGCTGCAGATGGATTCTGTTTTGTTTTGTTTTTTTAAATGATATTTATTAAAGTTTCAAAGAATACAAAAACAGAAAATAAAAATACAAGAAAATACAAAATACAGAAAAAAGAATAAAGTTTTTAAGATATAACAAAAAAAATAAAAATAAAAGGAAACGTACAAAATAAAAACAATTAAAAACACATCATTAAATTTCCATAACATATCTTCCTTTCACTTATTTCCCCGGACCTCCTCGTACCTCCCTTTTTTGTATTCCAGTTCAGTTTGATAGTTCAGCAAGTCCTTACCATTAAGCTTTTACCCATTTATAAAACCTTTTTTCGTATCTCTTAAAGCATTACAGCTGGAAACCACTTAGTTTCTATCCAACATCCTTCTAAAATTCCTTAATTTTACAATATTTCTGTAAATAGTCTTTAAATTTCTTCCAGTCTTCTTGGCTGCAGATGGATTCTGGATTGGCTGGAGACTCAGCTGTGGGCCCTCCTAAGGATTTGGGCTGTTGGCCATGTTACCAACCCACAAAATTTGATCCATATACCCAGTGCCATTTTTCTAGAAAAAGAGGTGCCAGAACTCACCATGAACACCTCCCTGTTCTCTTAGAATGGCAATGGCACACACCTAAAAGGTGCCGGAACCAAGTTCCGGCGAGTTCCAACTGAACAAAAGCTCTGCATATACCACAGACACACAAATCCTTTTGTGTAATAAATCAAAGAGCATTTGATTTATTGGTTTGCTTCTGACATTTTTATCCCACTTTGCTACAGAAAAAATAGAACCAAGCCTTTGTTGTAGGCATTTCCTCGACTGCAGGAATATTATTGGGCTAGGTCAAACAATTCCCCTTTCTGAATAAACTTGGAGCAGGGACTGGTGCTTTGGGATGCAGGCCTAATACAGAGATCCATTTAATTAATGGTTCATAACAATCACTAGGCTGTTAATACTAATTGGCCTGAGGGAGGAGAATGCTAACTGCCCGCGAAGGAGTCACGCAGGCCTGGTGTTTGGTAGCATAAATCTAGGGAATAGGAATCACCACAGACCCAACAAGGCAGCAACAGAAGAAACTGAAGGATTGGGGAAAGAACATTTGTCACCAATGATTACCCCCATCACCTCCACTAGCTACCACCACTGAGTGTTTTGAGAGGCAGGAACTATCAATAACATCCGACAAGACCCAGGGAAAGCCCTGTTTAAGAAAGGATTAAGAGAAAACAGTAGTGAATTTTTTAGAATTTAGTTATTTTAGGGTGTTTAAACTGTTGTCAGATTTTCGCTATGAAGGTTGTTTGTTAACAACACAGAGTTAACCAGAGATATTGATGACTACTGAGGCATTCTCACACGTATTCCTGAATAGAAAAGATAAATTTCACTCCCAACCTCCTTAAATGGTAACCCTGGGACAAAGTGAGGAAATACTAACATATTTTAGACAAAGGAAGGGAAAGTTGTGACACGAAGATATTGAAGAACCAAACGCACGCCTAGTAATTCACTCAAAGAAGTGGAGCAGGAGGTAATAAATTGAGTGAACTGGAAATCCTCAAATTTTTTGACTGAAACATTTACCTTCTGTCCTGGAACTCCTTCTCCTGGTGGTCCCCTTTCGCCTTGCACGCCCTCAGGACCACGTGGACCCTGGAGTTGAATGGACAAATGGTGTTTAGAGGCTGTGATGCAAAGCCCTATCGGTCTCTGAACTACACCTGGATCCCACAGTGCATGAAAGAACTTCCCTCCAGTTTCTTCAGCGTTACAAAATGCATCGCAGGGATATGAGGTGCTTAACTGGATGCTATTAGCAAATCACATTTGGCTTTTTAACAACTAAGCAGGGATGGGCTCATCTGTCAGTTTCAGTTTCTTTCAGTTTCTCGTTTATCCAACCTTAAGTTCGGTTCACATTTCCACATCAGTTCGTGGATTTTACTTTAAGTAGTCCTCATGTAGCCCCCAACATTTTAGCATACTCCTAACATAATTGTTTTTCTATGTCATTTTTGCCTAACATACACTTTTCTGCAACCCAGTTTCCTCTAATATAATGCATTTTTGCATGTGGCTTTGACCAACTGCCAACCTAGCAGTTCGAAAGCACATCAAAGTGCAAATAGGTACCGCTCTGGCAGGAAGGTAAACAGCGTTTCTGTGCGCTGCTCTGGTTTCGCCAGAAGCAGCTTAGTCATGCTGGCCACATGACCTGGAAGCTGTACGCCGGCTCCCTCGGCCAATAAAGCGAGATGAGCGCCACAACCCCAGAGTCTGTCACAACTGGACTTAACTGTCAGGGGTCCTTTACCTTTACCTTTTGACCAATATATGCATTTATATGCACACTTCATCCTAGGCATTTTTGTATACATTCCTTGGCTGGGGAGCTGCACTGTAAAATTTGGAGAGGTGCAAATTGTGAAGGAGGGCTGCGTTTCAGTTCGTGTATTGTTTCAAAAAGTAATAATAATAATAATAATAATAACAACAACAACACCCTGCCCATCTGACTGGGTTGCCCCAAATTAGGTAGGTTCATCTTTCAGTGTGAACAGAATTGACTTTCTTCCCCAGCCCAACACCATGTGAAGTTAGGTCTCCATGCTTAAGACACTAGAGGAAGCTACTCTGCAAAACTTCATGTATGCACTAAATCCCCTGCATGCGTATCAGGGACTTTGGTTGGGATCAAGAATGTACACTCCATTAAAGCTGCTAAAGCTATAGTTAATATTTCAAGCATGCAGCCATCAGAAGACGAGGTAGGGGAAATAAGGCCCCTTAACAAAAGAAACAACCTAAGACTCCTTGGTTTTCAATAGGTCTGCTCTAAGCATGGTGAAGCCTTGAGCCAATCCCTTGCCATTTTCTGCTGGAAACAAAACAGCACTGAATACAGCAAGAATACAAGGGGTGAAAAAAATGAATAAATGTTCTATAATCAGGGGTGCTTTGGGCAAATTATATGATCCTAAGGAAAACACATTGCCTCTATTGAAATGCATGGGACAGTCTTGCAGATGGTAGAATTCCACATCAGAGCTCCAGTGGCCATGTCAAATGGGTGGATTTAATATACCAAACTAGAAAGTTCTGCACAAGTCCCCTTGAAATGACTCCATTCAATTGAATGGGACTTATACAGGAGAGGTGCCCAATGCATTGTGACACTTATTTCCAGCTAAAATGCAGAAATTCTTTAACAGTATGGATGTTATTTTTAATTCTCAGTCTCATTTTGATCCCTTGCAAAACTTTCTTTTGCAGGAAGCAGAAAACCTATGGTTTACTTTTGTTTTTGTTCATTACTCTTCGTAATGAATCAATACACATTGCCACTGCATTTCAATCAGCTACACCCAAAAATTCCAACAGTGTAGAAAAAATTTCTGAAAAACTTGACCATTTTACTTACTGTTAAGCCTGGCTCACCAATCCCAATAGGTCCTGGAAGCCCGATTCTTCCTTCCTGACCTCTGTCACCCTTGTAAAATTAAAGGATAAGCATTTAAAGGAAGGTGTTGCTGTTCTGAATGTAACACAGTCCAATAACCATTGATGTTTCCATGAGCATATTACCAACGTTGATCTTATACATTACCTTAGGTCCTGGATATCCAATTCCCTGGGCTCCAGCAGGGCCATAAGGACCAGCTGGGCCTGGCTCCCCCTTAAAAGAAGCAGAAATAAACAAATGAGTAGTCTGTATAGTGGCAAACAATGTGAATAAGAAATTCTATTTAATGAATTCGTGATCCATAGTACGCAGGCTGAGAACCGTGTTGATTTGATCCTTTACGATCCCATTGGACTTTGAGTACAAAGATCGAGCAAAATGGCTTCTAGGAATTGCTGCGCTTCCCCAAGCTCTATTGCTGCCCTGCATTTCAGCTCTGGCTCCTAAGTTATCCTTGTGTGACTCCACTGAACACAGTAAATAGCAGGTGTTCTGACACACTAACATATTCCCATACCAGGAAATAGTCCCTTTATGACTGGGTTGTTTTTAAACATATGTTTCTCTTGTTGTATCTTTTGCTCTTCATGTGGCAGTGAACGAGCACAGAGAATATTTTTCAGTGCTTTTACTTTAGCTAGAAGTTAAAATAACAAAGCAAAGAAACTGGATTTCCTGTGGTTTGGGTACAGTTCAACAGCACTGCACAGATGAGATAATCTGAAGCAATATGGGCTTTCCATCTTCAGACAACATAATTGAATTTATAAATGGGTGTATGTCAAATTCATGAAAATGCCAGCTTATCTACAAGAAAGTAAGGACTCAAAGCTTATAGATCCAGTCCCATTTATTTCTGAGCAGAAGATTTAAGCATGTGCTGAATTGTCTAAGTGAAATCAATGGAATTTAAGGTGCAATCCTATACACAGTCCCCTGAGAGTAAGTCCCATTGAACCTCATGGATTTTACTTCTAAAGCAACATGTACCTCGGAATTGATTAAATTAGTCCCACTGTGTTCAGCAGAATTTACACACTACTCCAAGGCTACAATGCCACACCTGTTTTACTTGGAAGCTGGAATGTAATGAGGCAGCAATTTCTGTCCTATTCTGTGTTTGATGCAATCAGTACCGTTTCCATTCTGCTACAGCTCGCCTTCCACTAAAACCTACGTTATGCATCTCTCTACGTGCCCTGGCCAAAACTAACAGTTAGCTATGGAAATAATGACATCATTAATGACTTCATTAATTTCAAAGTATTTTACTGGAAAGCAAATGCCAAAACCAATGTGACGTTTGCAAACTAAAACAATAATAAACAATAAAAGTGAATACTGCTCATATTCATTGGCATAGTTTCTGTTCCTGACCTCTATGAATTGCAGCCATTTCCACTCCCATTTCCAAGGAAGTCTCTGGCATCCCTACTTGGGAGTAAGCCCCACTTAGCTCTTTGCTTACCAGGGCTTCTGTGGTAACAGCAGCATAGGTGGTGGCCTGTTAGCATAATAAGGCATCCCCCAAATCCTGAAGCCCTCAGCCAGTGGAAATCAAGTATAGGATTGCACTCTTAAACTATTGACTTTAAAATTAGAAGGCACACTGTTAAGTTTCCATTGATTTGTTCTTTCTTAGACTAAAATATCTTAGGAAGAAATGTGAGGTTTTCAGAAGTCTGCTACACACAGATGCTTTGGTGGTGAAAAAGTTAATACTTTTTCGATGTTAATTATCAACAAGAAATCTCTTTTTTCCCAACAGCAGGAAAAGGAAGAAAAGCCAAGAACAACATGAGAGCAAATACATGTCTGCTTTCTAATGATCTTGGCAGAGTTTCTACCATAAATACTATACAATGACAGGATTCATGCAAGGAAGCCCTATGAGGACATCAGAACCAGCCTTTGTCATTTGGTCAAATATATTCCATTCCAAAAGCATCTGATTTTGTCCCTTCAGGCAAATTAACTCTGAATTGCACACGAATTTTTAATGTCCAGATGCATCCATAATGATATCAAGATAATAAAAAAGGAAACCCCAACCTCCCTTTCCAGGTATCTAGGGCAGGCTTCTCTGATAGCAAGTATCAGCCAGCCAAATGCACGTCAAGACAGGAAGGCTTAAGAAGGTCTTTCTCCTCTCCACCCCTTAAGAACAATAGGTTTCACCCCAGAAATGGAACCTGCAACAAAATGTACACTCCTGTTTAGAGTTCCAGCCAATCGGACATGCCCTTTTCTAGGAAACTCCATTCCATCTCTCCACTGATTTCTTCCCCGCCCTCTACCAGCAAACAGTCAGCATGCATTCTGCGGCCACCAGACATGCTCAGTCCTCAGGTGGGTTGCTTCTGGTGTGCTCCTGGCTAGGCTTTTCCCTAAAGACATTTTGTACATTTCAAATTTTGGGGTTCATGGAAGCCTACCGATTTCTCTGTCTGGATCTGTTGACTACAGAAAGACCCATGCTCAAGAGAATTTGGTTCATTATTAGTACATAGAGTAAGATGGGGTTTAATTTTTAACATCTCTCATTTACTTTTCTTGCACAGGCAGAACCATAACTTTTTTTTTAGCAGCATAACTTTAAAGCATGGCTTACATGCTCGTTTTGGTTCATGAGGACATCCTCCAGAATCCACCTAACTCCAAGATCTATAATGTTGACAGTAGGCCTCTTTCAGTGGAAAGGTTCAGAAAGCCAACATCTGAAATCTGTCAACCTGATCCAGTGTTTTCACTTTGTGCTGGAACTGGCAGTTTTCTTACAAGGCTGGCTTTCTGCTTTCCAAATATCCCTGCTTCCAAGAGCTTGTACGACAAGAAATCATCCAGAATATTTAGCACAATGGAACGTTTCCTAATTTAAAACACTTGTTTGTCCCAGCATTATCCAGAGGTGTACGTCCATGTGTGTATGCCTAAGTGGAATGAAAAAGGCTACCCATGAAGATCATATAATTGTTTGGATTTTCTTCTTCTTGGCTATGTAAGATGCACTTTAATAGTCCCTTTCAAGTAACTCCTGGATTGTTTCCAGATTCTCAGCAGCTGCTAATACAATTAACATATATGCACCCATGACATTTTCTGGCATTAAGCTGAAGCCCTAAGGCTGCAATGCCTTTTGTGGGTGGGGTAGGGTGAAGACTGGGGGTTTTCTTATGTAAGCCATTTAAAAAGAAATATCTCCCATTTTATCTGTGTGAGGGAAGGGGCTACATCTGGCAACTTCTGTGCTTCTTCCCTCCCGTACAAAACAAGAATGCTGAGAATCACAAGGTTTCCATTGTGCCTCAGGATGGTCAGGTGTCGAGACAAGGACGTGAACCAAAGAGGCAAGGTCAAAGCCAGTGCAAGCAGATTAGACTCTGGGGAACCAGAGGCCACAGCACAGTCAGGGATGAGTTCAGAGCGGCCACTTTTGGCAATACCAAAACCAGAGAAAAACACCATAAAAAGTATAGATTTGAATTCTGAAGCTAATGTATATTGACAGACGTAAATTTAAAAAGCAATACATATTTATTTACAAAAAGTATTTGTATACCACAATTTCATTTAAAAAAAAATCAAAGTAGTTTATAATAAATATGAATGCACCTTAAAAAGGTAAAGGTAAAGGACCCCTGACAGTTAAGTCCAGTCGCAGATGACTCTGGGGTTGCGGCGCTCATCTTACTTTACAGGCTGAGGGAGCCAGCGTTTGCCTGCAGACAGTTTTTCCTGGTCATGTGGCCAGCATGACTAAGCCGCTTCTGGCGCAATGGAACACCGAAACCAGAGTAGTGCACAGAAATGCCGTTTACCTTCCCGCCGGAGTGGTACCTATTTATCTACTTGCACTTGATGTGCTTCTGAACTGCTAGGTTGGCAGGAGCTGGGACCGAGCAAGGGGAGCTCAACCCGTCGTGGGGATTTGAACTGCTGACCTTCTGATCAGCAAGCCCAAGAGGTTCAGTGGTTTAGATCACAGCACCACCCACATCCAGCTAACTATTCCAGAAAATATTTGTTTTAATTGTCTGAGAAAGCCTGGTGGCATAGAAAAGTTTTTAGCAAATGTTTAAAAGTTAGTATAGAAGATGCCTGTTGCATCTATGTTTCAAGTGCACCAGCCCCAGGTTGGCACAGCAGAGAGCTCCAGATTGGGTCAATCAGTGGCAGGTGGCCCAGTTAATTCTTACCCGTCCCATCCCTCTCCTACCTAACTCCATGTTTCAGGGGGTTTAGTCTGGCTGCTACAGGTAAAGATATCACCAGTGGTAGCTTCTGCATCTGCTCACCTGTGCTTCCCCCTTCCCACCTCAACCCCAGACCTGTAAAGCCAAACAAAGGGACACTTCTTTATCCCCCACTGCTGCAATGGGTTGGGAGTTAGGCTAGCCCTGCCCAAAAATCTGCTTTGCAGGATGTATTTTTAGCACAGAATTGAAATTTCCTAGAATATGACTCAGAGGGAACATCCACAGCTATCAATATTGGCTTGTTTCACGAGAATGGAATTATCTTTCCCCCTTGACAACCTACAAAACTAAACAAATGCCTTCATCAAGTGCTTAAGGAGACCCATAGAAAATTTTGGCAGTGGCAATCCTAAATGCATGCCACATTTGTGTCCCAGTTGGAAAGCCATCGGTAGCTTCTCCATTAATTTTGTCAGAAACCTCTTCCATAGCAGTTGAATTGCTCCACGGGTATTGTCCTGAGAACAGACTTATTATTTATACACTTGGGGAAAGTAGCCGTCCACCATATAAATAACTGCAAGACTTTGAATTCATTCATAAGTGTATGGAAACTTTTTTTCTAAAAGGGGGGCACTGAATGATCTTTCTGTAAAGATAACAGACTTTGGAGAGGTTGCTAAGTATCTGTCTGCCATAGTACTCACATGAAAAAGGCACTGACCTT
Organism: Podarcis pityusensis; assembly: GCF_964106645.2. Classification (NCBI taxonomy): domain Eukaryota; kingdom Metazoa; phylum Chordata; class Lepidosauria; order Squamata; family Lacertidae; genus Podarcis; species Podarcis pityusensis. The sequence continues at coordinate 29,494,515 of NC_138037.1, forward strand.
TACAGGCTGAATGGGTATTTATTGAGCTGTAAACAGCCATTCATTTTACTGGGCAAAACACTTTCTTGGGCAAGTTCATTTACTAGCTGAAGCTCATTTGTCTGAGAACCAAAGGGTGCAGAGATGCAAATTCCACTTTAAAATCCGCTAATTAAAAAATGGATGGCTTCTGTATCTTTGTATACAGTTTTCTGTCCAGAAGATAAATAATGGAGTTGTTTAATAAAGGAGTTGTAAATAATGACTTGCCAAGGCTTTGCTAAGGATGGAAATGTTTCAGACCCGAATTTACTTTGCAAACACAAAAAGCAAGAGATCTCTTGGGATTTGTCTGCTGAAAATGCATTTATTCATAAAAGCTTTCTTCTGTATGTTCCTTCAGCCCATATAACAACAATGTAACGTAGGAGCCGATTATTGACAATACTACTCTTTTTAATCAAGTGCTTTAAAGATAAAAATATACTGTTTCAAGGCAGTGCTTCTGCAACAAGGGAGTTATCTCTATATGATTGTTGCTGATTGACCCATTCTTAAATGGGATTAAGCAGAAAGCAAGTGACATTACAGCTATTTACATGGTGAAGTCAACACAAGTTAACTTTTCCAGTGACTGGAGATGATTCTGAATGCTCCAATATGTGCAAAGATCATGACAAACCATGTGCTTAAAAAATGTAGTGAATGTAATCAGTGCCGGATTTGAGTATAAGCTAAACAAGCTATAGCTTAGGGCCCTACTCTCTTGGGGGCCCCAAAAAAAATTAAAGGGGGAAAAACTGGATGTACATTTCCAAAATATAAGATAAAAAACAAATAAAATAAAACCTACATACAGCAAGAGTGTTTTGTGTTGTGTGGGCTCCTATGATGTAAGAAATGGGCCCCGCCTGCTAGCCTGCTCCCGAAAAATATCACTGGTTTGCTCATCTCTATATATAGGGTGCCTACATTCTTCTTAATTGTATTTCAGTTCAACAATTATTTTGATAAAATACATACTTTGTTGTGTGCAAATGGCTTTAGATACCTATTAGGTCCATAAATTATCATATAGCATATTCAACACAAAAAACAGTGACAATTTGTTGTTGACAAGCTGGACATATAAAGGGCCCCATTACCTTCAGGAGCTTAGGGCCTCATCAAACCTAAATCCAGCCCTGAATGTGATCAGAACAGCTTTGATAATTCCCAAAATTTTAGATAAACCTACCAAAACAAAAAACAAAAAACCCAACTGCTTAAAAATGTATATAAAACCTACACATAGAAACTGGCCCTGAGTTACAGTCATTCACATTTGGTACATGCAGTCAATTGATCTCTCTTCTCTGTGATTCAATATCCCAGAAATGCCTTTTTGATCACCACTTTGTTCTCCAAGGGTGGCTTCTAAATAAGTTATTAGGGAGAGATTCAAAAATGCTAAACACACCTTTGAATCACATGGTTGGGATTCTTGGGATTCTTTCAACTAACTGCAGCTGTGGCATCCCCCAACCTGGATCATGATCACAGCACAGGGAGGGGTTTATCCACTGGTCCCAATAACGGCTATATTTGAAATACAGTTGGCAGTTTCAGAGGGGAGAATTTTGTTGGGGCTGTGGCAGGGAGAGAAAATTACTCCCTGGCCCTAATGCTTGGTTCTAAGGCAGCTGAAACCTTGTCCTTGGAGGCTCTTTGCAAAATATGCATGGTAACTGCATTCACACAATTAACATCATGTCTACCTTGCCCTGTATGTACAAAAGGCAAATAAATGTGTCAGAGCCAAGAAATAAGTTTTAAAAAACACAAAAAACCAGTTTATCTCCACTTCTCCCTCTTCTCATTAAGGTAGCTAGTACTACTGGCACAATAGAGCATGTTGAATTTTTCAGCTTTCAAACTTCAAAAACGAGCGATGCTGAAAAGCTGTAACAAGACTTGGGGATTCAGAAGATATTTTGGTTAAATTTAGTTTTGCTTGGTATATAACTATATAAAGATAAATGCTTTTTTATATCTTTTAATGCAACTTCCAATAACTTGTCCTATTTATAAAAAAAAAGTGGGGGGGGGGAATAACAAGGTAATGTTGTAGTTCAAGGACCCGATCCCCGCATAGTGGAATGAAACACAAGGACACATGATATAAGGTTAATGGGCAAGAAAAGGCCACAACTTTATTGATTACAGCAAGTGAAAAGGTATTGGCTTAGGCATTGGGTTATGTCAGCTGACTCCACCCACTCGGAGAGGGGTGAGTCTAAAACAGGGGGGGTTATTCACCAGTAGGCGGAGCCTGTTGATGCTAATCCAACTATAAGCTCTCCCCTGATGTCACCGAGGGTCGTGCCATGGCCTCCCGCCACGCAGGCATCGGACAGAATACACGACCGCCGGATTCCTTTAACGGAATACCCAAAAATTAAAGGCGTAGGCGATGGCCACACCTAGCCCTTCGACACCACAACACATTATTCCAATGCCTAACCTACCCACCAATACCACGAAAGTTGTGACGATTGCTACAAGGTAGGCGAAAAAACCAAAAAGCCTAATGCCAAATGGAAAAATTCCTACCAGGCCCCCTGGACAACCAGGGCGACCAACCTAAGGTCCATAGCAAGGCCAAAAGAAAACTGAAACCCTGCTCTAAGGGAGTGGAGGGTGGGTGACTCGCGACAGGACGACGAAAAGTGAGGCCGGGAGGCTGGCGCCACAGCAATTTAGGCTGCTGTACACGCCCCCTTGAAGGCACCTGGTTGGGTGCCTGGCCGAGGGCGTGGGCGCCAGCCAGGTGAGTGGGAGGCAGGGGGCAAACGCCCCCTGCTTGAGGTGGAGTCCGGCTCCCGGCCACAACCACTCCCCTCTCTTGCAGGGAGGAGAGTCTTTGTATGCTTAGTAGGATATGTTTTATGCAGAGAAACAAAAAAAATTATTGCATTACCTGACATTTTCAGAAAATTAAAATTCTTTGGTTTTTCCGAGAACAAGTTTATGTGCTTTTGAATCAAATGTAGATTTGCCAAGCTAAATGTTGTCCAGTCACAAAAAGGATAGCAGGTTTGAATTCACCACATTGAAAAGCATATTTTAAAGACCCCTCAGTGAAGCAGTTTTCAAAAATTAAGTTTCACCCCCTATGAAACCCGCTACTGGTACAATGAGTGGGAGACAGGTTGTTGGTGTGTCACAGCATCACAGATGATTGGCCAATGAGATGCAAGGGCAATTGGTGATGCTGAATCTACCTTGGATGGGGCTATTCCAAGGCATCAGCTAGAACCCAAGGGCTAAGGCTGGTCACCGCACACCCAGGTTGCGGGTGTGACCCTCCAGAATGGCTTGTGCCAGGATGGCCCCCTGATGCCCAAGCAAATCCCTTCTGGTCCCCCAGCCAGGAGGCAGGAGAGGGAGGCAAGGGGCAACAGCTGGGTAGCCCTACAGCAGGCTCTTTGCTCTATGCTATGCCAATACCTATTATGACTGCAACCAATAAAAGTTGTTGACATGTGCATGTGGTCTCTGCTCCCCAAAACTCACACCAAATCAATATTATAATCAAAATACATTCAGTTTCGGAAAAGCTTAAGATTCTGATAACGTGTGGGATTTATTCTCTCCCCCCCCCCTTTTTTTTGTCTGCTGAGATGGCACAGTAGCGATCTGTACGAAAGACAGCAAACAAAGAACGAGAAAATTCAAGGCAAGGAAAAAGACTGTGTGAGGCCAAGATTCCAGCATCTTTCACTGTCACAAATACTTTCCACATATAGCAGTTCCTCTGTATCTTCAAATGTTCTGGTTGCCTCAGAAACAAGGCCAGGATGTTTCACATAATGAACGCCCACATACAATGTAATAGAGGCCGTATTCATGAAAACTCCCGCGTCTTGACAGTCAAGTGCAAAATAGTATTGTTAACACTAGTCCTGGCATTTATAAATATTTAGCTATTCAATGTTCAAAGAGACCCAAGTAGCACAATAAATATATTGATACATGCTGGCGTGCCAATGATTGGCAATTACGGGGCATGGGGGAAATACACAGAGTTGTAACTAGGGATGGCAGAATGTGTCACTTTTAACAAACCCAAGTCCTCATGAAAATTTGTCAGCATTTTGGTGTAAATTTCTCCTAATATACGCATCTTCGCACTCAAGTTGGCCTAATATACATATTTTTTCTAGAGCAGTTTTCCCTTATATGATACATTTTTTGTGCACATTGCTTGGTGAGAGAACTGCACAGCACACATCAGAGAAGTGCAAATTTCAAAAAATGCCTCAAGTCATGCACATATCGGATGCACCTAAAACTGTTACAGCCTGTACTCCCACTCTGCAACATTCTGTTGCCAATCCCACTTGCAAAATGGTACATCTTACCTTATTTCCTTGAATGCCTTTTGGACCAGGCTCACCTGGAGGGCCACTGATTCCCTTTAGAAAGATAAAGAAAGGAGAATTTTGACTTTTACCAATAAGCATGTTATGCATAACTTCAGACACAGTCTCAGTAATAAACACAAACCTGTAAATATGTGTGTGGATTCTTGCAATAAGAGAGAATTAATAACTGTGTATATTCATTTTCATTGTAAAACTTTCTTATTCCCTTGCTCAGGGGGACTTTCCAACTGACTCTGACCTTCTTCTTTGGTGATCACTCGTAGCCACGTAAAATTGTCTTTCATGAATACGGTCTTCACAGTGAGTCCGTAAGCAACTGTGGAGGCCAATTCTGGATCCACACGTCCTTCCACAGTGGGGATATAGGTTTCAGGGTGGGAGTTGGTCACGGTGAGGGTTTGCCAAACGTGCCTTCCTTTTAGCTCGTTTCTTCCTTTGGTCCAGAGTTCATGCTTCTTCAAAGTCCATGATGCCTTTGGTAGAGGCTATTCTCCAATTGGAGTGCTCACAGGCCAGTGGTCTACACACTGATAGTACCTTTCAATACAGACCCCCAATCTTCCTATTACATTTGAGAGGAAATAAATATAATATAAAATGGGGGGATTATAATAAGAATAAGAATATTATCCAGAGCCAATTAACCCCAGGAGTTCAGTGTGAATTTGAAGGAATTGCTGGAATCTGGCTAAAAACCATTCAGCTTCTTGGTATATCTTATTACTATCTTCTTGTCTTATTGACATTCTGGAGGATTTCAAGTGAGTAGGAGCCAATAACATGCGATCAGTTAAGAAGTCAGAGCAAAACAATATTACAGTCAAGGCAATACTAAGATGTGTACATGCAGACATGTACAGAATATATATGAACTCTGTCCTCTATCTCTAAGCACATGAGCTTGCACACTCAAAGATTTCAGTGTTTACAGAAGAAAACTGTGTATGTACATTGTCAGAAATGTTCTTGTCAGTCAGAACTATCCTGTGGGCAGGGAGAGAATCAGATTCTGGGGTGCGATATCAGTTTGTGGGAAGAGACTTCTCATGGCTTAACATCAACAAGTGCAGTCTCAGAATGAGCTGCTGCCGTGCAAATGTCTGGGAAGACATTTCCAGGAAGAATATAGGGTGTTCAGACATTACATTCAACAAGTGCACAATGTGGGTATACAGTAGTTGAGCTGTACAGATCAGCTAAAGTACACAAGCCTTGCTATGATTCTGTAATTTCAATTTCAACGGTATTTCAGGGACATAGCTATACAACAGTGCTATAAGAAGAACTCATCAAACTTTCCGGGAAATCCCTGCTTAAGTCTTGCCTGACGTTATCACTGGTGCTGTTCAGTAGCAGTCTGATTTTCTACCATGGGAACTCCTCTTGATCACAACAAAGCATTTATGGAGAAATACTAGACATTTTTCTACTGGAAGAAAAGCTGAAGAATTGGCAAGGGAGGGGGTTCAGCAGTTCCACTGAGAAGTCAAAAATGTTCTCACAGTTCTACTTTAAGCTTAGCACTGTAGCTGCAGAACAGGACACTGTGACAAGGAGGAGATTGATAGCAGGTTCCCCTTGAGAATGACAGCTTTTAAAAATAATCACACAGAAGGAAAGCTGTACATTTCAAGAACAGAACAGCACAAAGTTCTCCATTGCTTGAGTTCCTTGGATACAAAAGATATGCTGCTACTGAGCCATATAAGAACACAAGAGGCCTACTGGGTCGGAATAAAGGCCCAGCATCTGGTTTCTTAGCAACAGCCAATCAAGTGCCTCCAGGAAGCCCACAAGCAGGGTGTGAAGGCAACAGCCCTCTCCTGCTGTTTCCTGTATCTGGTATTCAGATATATATCTTCCGTTTTATCTATTTTTATTGCTTGCATTTATATCCCATCCATCACTTTGTTGATTCCATGGTAGGTGCCAATGGGTTATATCTCACCAAGTGTTTCTCAGAGTAAACCCAATGTAATCAATAGACTTAAGGTAGCCATCCATTAATTTCAGTGAGCCTGTTCTATCTTAGTCAAATTTAAACCAATTTAAAAAGCTACTAACAGTGTTTGTCGGACAGAAACACACAAAGAGAATTTATACTCGAACACAATGTAGAAGAGCAGTCAACAGCCATTAACAAGACCTTCCCCCACAAAAGTACAGCAACAATAACAAAAATCATTACAGCAGCATTACAGCAGCATTACAGCAGCAGATATAGCCAACAGAATTTCTCCCATCAGTTTTCACTAAAAGTCTGGGAGAATAAAAATGCTTTTAATTGTCATTGAAAGGTGGACATAGATGGCATCAACCATATTCCAGAAGGGAAGGAGCCCCACAGTGCTGTCATGGAAATGATCATATCTTGGATCATCACACAATGTTCCTCACTGAATGGCACAATATGCCTTTTTTGTTACAGCTATAGATTCATATAAGAACATGACGATACTGGGGTTTTTTATTATTACTCTCCTTCCCCCCAAACTCTACTTTTCCAGCTGTAGAAGCCATGCTGACTTTTTTTCAGCATGACTTGTTCTTCTCATATTTACTTATTATTGCGGGAGAGGGGGTTAACTTTAATAATTGCTTCCAAGAAATGTGGTTAGGCCAGGCATAGGCATGGCCTAACCAGATCTTTTGGAACTACAACTCCCAAACCAGTGGTCAGGGATGATAGGAGTTGTAGTCCCAAAACATCTGGAGGCCAAGTTTGCCTATGCCTGGGTTAGGCTGACAGGTCTGTAATCTCCTGGCTCTGCTTCACCTACCTTTTATAAACTGATGTTTATCTACCTATCTTACAGTCTTCTGGTAAGGAGGCCCACTGTGGCACTAAGTTGCATATTTTTGTTAGCTGATCAATAATTTTGGTTTCGAGTTTTCAAAGAGCTCTTGGGCATAAGCCATCTGGCCCTGTTGACTTACTAATTTTTAATTGTCCAATAACTTCATCCTTGACACTTCTATTCGAGTTAGTTCTGAGACAGAGCATGGAATGCCGGCAAGCAACAACTGATGCATACACAGACAAGACAGTGAGGTGATAAATGTACAGAGGCTGCATCTCTTCAGGCTTTGGAGAGGGAGGAACTCACACAAAGGGCCATTCAGTCATGTATCTTGAAACGTAGGGCCGGCTCTTCCATACAGCAGAATGTAGCGGTGGATGATGCTGGGCAGGCAGTAGTGGTGAACTGTTGTAGGACAGACCTATGTGAATAGTGATGTGTGTGTGTGATGTTGGAAGAAAGAGTTGGGTGTGCTGCCCTCAGGTGTGGTGGAAGATGCTGTTCCATCACAAGTGTTCAACTGCTATCAGTCCAGTCATATTTTGCACATGGAACAGGAGAAGGTGCCACCTAGTTCTGCTGAAGTATAGCCCGGGCACAGATTGACCACCTCTAACCAAAGTAATCCACATATCACAAGCCAAATGTCCCCTGGAGTTGAATAATGCAAACGAATAATAATCTTCACATAGAATTAGGTTTTAAAGAAACTTACCTGAGGTCCTCTCGGTCCCTTTGGGCCAAAAGGGCCTTCTAGCCCCTGTTTAAATAAAACAAAAATAGAAAGATTAATTGCAAGTTCTGATTCAGCCAAGGCTCACTAAAACACTTCTCAGCTCTCTCCCTGCGGCTGTGGTTGCTATTATCTGCACATATAGGTGTAAGGCAGATTTGCCTAAATTTCCCCTTTACTGGTTGCTCCTCCATGCTCTGTCCATTTCAGATCTCTGACCTGAAACTAGGGTTTGTCAGTAGGCTACCACAACCTTGGCCAACCTAGTCATCTCCAGATGGTTTGCACTACAACTTCTCTCTGCCCCAGGGATGGATAGGAGTTGCAGTCCAAACCGTCTGGTGGGTACTAAGTTGGCAAAGGCTGATCTAGTAGATCTATGTTGGGAAATATTCAGCATCATATAGCACACTGCACTCAAAATATAAGCAGCTTTAGCTGAATGTGCAAAGGAGAAAACAGGACCATGGTAGCAAATCCCAAATCCATTCCCTGTACAGTTGCACGCACTCAGGTTCTCAAAATGTAGCTGGTGAGGCTGCTGTTTTTTGTTTTTTGCAGGGTTCCTCATCTCATGTACAAAACCTGCACAACATTGTACATGGCATAGGTTGTGAAAGGACCTACAAGAGCAATTCTGCTCCTCCCCATCTCCATTGTACCCCTGTTTGTTGTCATCAGAGCAGGGCAAGTATTCCTGGGGACTGTTACCCTCTAAAAAGGGAAGGAAGGGGAAAACAAAGACTGCTCAGCACCCTTAGGAAGTTAAAAATCTCAGTTTCTGAGAGGAAGCCATGATGGTTTAAAACAGATCAATCGCAAAATATATTTTGAATGGAAGTCAATATAAGGTTCTCTCTCTCTAGGTTGCTATGCAGACCGTGCAAGATCATTTTCTTTCTCCTAGCAATAATGCCTTGGTTTGGGAATGGAGTCTCTGAAAAATGAGGACGTGTTTCTGAATGGCTGGAATATCAGTCTGCAGCAGAGAAGAGGAAAGGAAGCGGGCTTTTCAAAGAAGCCACCTCCATCCACAAAGTGTCACCTGGCAGCAGTCATTCCATCAGCCTGCCCCAGGGGGAAGGAAGGGGAGCAGGACCCGCCACCCACCCTGCTGAGAGACCAGCAGCTTTTGGCTCCTGTTTTTCTCCAGCTGTTTCCATTTGATCTGGTCATTAGTGGGGGGGGACTCTGAATGGTAGCCAATTAAATCCCACCCAGAGTAGATTCATTGAAATGAATGAACCTGAGTTCGTCATGCCCATTAACTAACCTCCATGGGTCTACTCTTGTTTATGGCTAATGACCAACAAGTTATAAAGTCAATGATTCATATCTAATAACTAATGCTGGAGTTTGCTATTTTTTCTTCTTCCTCTCAATCCCCTTTTCTTTCATGTCACATCTTTTAAATGGAAAGTCTGATTACAGGGACCATCTTATCGCTCAGCTGCTCAGGGAGCCTTCTTCGACTGAAAAGGAGGATAAAAATGCTCCCAGACAAGTACATGTTTTCTTCCATCCTAAAGTCAATCATTTTCTAGGCTAAAGGAGGGGAGGGATGGGGGCCGGGATGGAACTCTGTGGTCAAAATATGTGCCCTTCTCTCTTGGGAGCATCCCTCTCGTCCTCAGCTTTAGCCCCAGCTGCTTGCTATCTCAAGTGGCCCCCTTTGAACTTGTGAGCCGTTGGGCGGGAGGAGTGGGCTCCGGCATCAAGGAAGCAAAACCAGCAATGGAAACAATTACAACTAAGCTTGGCCTCTGCAGACTTGTGCACACGACCCACATCCAACCTGAATTCAAACAGCCAGCAGTTATTTGCATTTTCAGCTAATATAAAAGCTGTACCCTCCGCTGACTGCCCTTTAGGGAAACCCAGAATTCTGGGCAGTGGGAAACACCAGTAAACACTGATGAATACTATGCAATAAATCTCTCTCATTTCTTTCTCTTTTTTTACATTTTGTTGGGACACCCAACAGTACAGTCAATTATACTGCTGTGCTGATCTTTCCAGATCATAAATGTGCTCAAGAATATTAGTGCTGTGTGTCCCAATCTGTTGCTCTGTGCTTCTGCTGTGTGTTCTCCGTGTCTGCTCATTTTCCACTGGCATGATTGCTGCCTCTTAGTCTTCTTTCTTTCTTTTTTAAAAAACCTCCTCATTCATTTTTGGCAATGCCGCTTCATCTCCTGTTGTAAGTGGGAATCCTGTGGGTGATGAGAACTTTGGCCTGTTCAGAAGTTTCTGCAAGTGCTTAATCCATTATGGCCTTTTAATCCTTTACAGATGTTCAATGCCTTCTCCTTCCTTGCCCTCAGTAAAAACAACAACTAAAATGCTATTTCCTTACATTTCTACAATCTCGACATATGGTCTTTATGTCCATTTTTCCCCCTTTCATTTTAACTGTCAGCTGCTAAATAATTTTCTTTTAACTTCACACATGTGTACATTTCACATCCTCCCTTACAACGTCTTCACCTGCTACCCGTGTAAACTGACACTGCTGTATGGAGCTATAAGAACTAAGACTCTGACAGTTCACATGGATTCCTTCTTAACAAATTAAAATATTTAAGCACTAGTTTTCTCTCTCGTCAACCACAAAAACCAGATTGAGCAAACAAAACAAGCCAATCAAATTTGAGTCTGGATCAGGGATGAGGAACCTGTGGCCCTCCAGATGCTGTTGGACTAGAACTCCCATCATCCCTGCAGATTGGCTATGCTGGTTGGGGGCTGACAGAAGAGCAGCAACATCTGGAAAGCCACAGTTCATTCTCAATTCAGGCTGAATTTGGATTGTTTTATATTTATATTAGATGTACTGATTTTTTTGGTTGCCCAATTCCATCTCCTTGTTGTGAACCATAAGTGGTTGTGAACCATAAAGGGACCCCTGACCATTAGGTCCAGTCGTGACCGACTCTGGGGTTGCTGTGCTCATCTCGCTTTATTGGCCGAGGGAGCCGGCGTACAGCTTCCAGGTCATGTGGCCAGCATGACTAAGCCGCTTCTGGCGAACCAGAGCAGCGCACGGAAACGCCCTTTATCTTCCCGCCAGAGTGGTACCTATTTATCTAATTGCACTTTGACGTGCTTTCAAACTGCTAGGTTGGCAGGAGCAGGGACCGAGCAACAGGAGCTCACCCCGTCGCGGGGATTCGAACCACCAACCTTCTGATCGGCAAGTCCTAGACTCTGTGGTTTAACCCACAGCGCCACCCGCGCCTCATAAGTGAAGTAGTGTCTTGGATATTAGGTTGGAGGTTACAGTGTCACCAGCCTAGGAGCTGGACCAGGTTCCTGGCTCCAGGCCTGATGCTAGTGACCGGTGAAGCACTGAACCAGAGGCTACAGGCCCGATCAAACAAACCCCATGACACCAGGACCATCACAGGTTCCTTCTCCTGGACCCGAGAAACTGAGCGCATTCCTCACAACTTCAGTGGTGTAGGTGGGAGCACTCCAAGAAGGAGGTCTTGTCTTCAGCATGTTAGCCCTAGTTTTCCAAAAGGGGGCAGATGATCTATTTAAAATTTTTATATACCTCATGTTTCTTACAACAACAAAAAAGCCTACAAAATTTAAAACAGAGGGTGGTATTCAATTATTTTTTACTCAGAGGACACTCACGGAAAATAACAGACCTGACTGCACTGTATATTTAAAGCACTGTGATACCACTTCAACAGTCATGGCTTCCTCCAAAGCATCATGAAATCTGTAGTTTGTTAAGGATGCTGAGAGTTGTTAGGAGGCCCCTATTCCCTTCACAAAGCTACCATTCCCTGGGACAGGTTGTTAAACTACTTGTTGACTTGAGTCCATGGGAGACCACTAATGGTGCTTCCCTCAAGTGGTTTAGTGATCCACTTGGAGCATATAGAGCAAAGTGGTCCTTAAGGTATAGGAGTTTAAGAAAGGTGGACTGGAAACAGTGACTAAAAAGACCCCAATTCACTTTCTGTCTGAGTTGGAGCAAGTTGCTCTCCAGGAGCTCTCTGTGGTGCTGCAACAACCAACCAGCTTTGCTTCCTTGTGCCCTTTGGGCTCCTCCATGGGGCCAGAACATGACACTCTTCTATTTATGTGTGTTTGCTAAGTACCTTTATTTTATAGGCCACTTCAAATCTAGAGTGGTATGGAAATTCTCAATCAGGCCAAGGAAAGCCTGTTCAGGCAGCAGAATCTCAAAGCAACCCATAGAGGTCTGAAACAGTGTGACTATTGCCACGGTGTTCCCAGAGAAACAAACTGGTCCACTTTGACTGATTGGATCCATTTCTCTTGATGAAACGCTTTCAAGCTAACAATTAACTAACCTTCCACCAACACCGGTAGGTTCAACGAGAACAGTTATAATTGCCCTTTGCCATTTTTAAGAAAAACACTATTTGCATTTTCACACAATGTTCTGAACAGAATTTTGACGCAGCTTGTATGTATGCATATGGCAACTTGTTTACGATACTTACTCTGTCTCCCTTTAGTCCTGGTGTTCCGCATTCCCCTCTCTCACCCTGCAAAAAGTATATATTATTGGCATGATTTCATGGTGATGCTTCGTACAAATTATTTGTTTTTGTAGAGGAAGTGGAAGTGTCACATTCTCTGGTTATTCTGACAATCTAGATCAGGGTTGGGAACCTGTGGCCCTTGCAATGCTTCTAGACTACAAGTCCCATCACCCCAGACCACTGACTATGCTGGCTGGGGCTGACTGGAGTTGTAGTTCAGCAATGCCTGGAAGACTAGAGGTTTGCTGTCCCTGATCTAAATTATCAAAATTTTAATCTGCCTGCCCTGTGCTGATAGGGTCATTCTGCAGCTTAGTTGCTAAGTGGCACTGAATTTAGTCGTATATGGCTGGAGTCAGGGGTTTCCTGCTACTGTTCTGTTCTTGTTAGAGAGAGAGAATTAAGTTGTTCTCAAGTTTCCTGACTGGTGTGTCCTCTAAGCCTTCTATCCTACTAGTCCTTACCAGCCTCTTTCAGTCCAGAGCAGGATCCTAAAGAACACAATACTACTACTACTCTGAAGAAGCTTACAGTGCAAAAGACTCTAGCTTGTGAAACTTTATGGACTGTATTCATATCTCTTCCTTCTTTCATCTGGTTCTATTAATATTATTCTTTTACAACTCATCCCCTATATTTTTAATGCATTGTCTTTGTAGACATCTAATTATAAACTGCTTAACATGGCAATATAAGTAAGCATTTGTGCATCATCTCACCTTGTCTCCCTTATAACCAGCACCTCCCTATTAAAAGAACAAAATAAAGTTATTTTAACATGACTAATACAATATCAAGAATATGATAAATAGATATGCTATTTAATCAGCATGGAGAGCAGAGTAATAACCTGGTTGGAGAAAGAATGAAATGTCATCATTTGAAGAATGTGTGTGTGTGTGTGTGGGTGTGTGGGTGTGTGTGTGTGAGAGAGAGAGAGAGAGAGAGAATAAGATGCTTCTGATCTTCACACAGAGTTCCCTCCATTCATTTAATTGGAGGAAGGCAGTATTCATGTGCAAAGAATTAACAAATTGGCTCCCTTCATTAAAATGCAGAGAGAAAGGAAGTGTTAGCATTAGCGTTTCCACATGCAAGACTGGCTGCTATTTCTATAGGATAGTGGGGCAATGATTATACATCACATATATAAGTATTCTTCCAAAGATTTCAAAATCCATCAACTCTTGGAGGCATCGTTTGAAGACCCATTGTTTCTTCTTTTTTAAAAAAAATTAATATTTATTGCTTTTCCAACGATTTAAACACTACAAAAACAATACAATACAAAAACACTACATAACATTGACACATTAGACACATTAAACTAACAAAACAAAAAACAGTTTAAAGTAAATCAAACAATTTCAATATCTTATCTTTCATTCACTTATTTCCACGACCTCCTCACACCTCCCTTTTTGTATTCCACTTCTGTTAATTGTTTTAGCAATTCCTTTCCATCTTCCTCCGTTTTCTATCCTATAATTATCTTAACACATTCTAACCTTATTTTTCCCTTTAATACTCTATTTAATCTATTTATACTTATTTCCTTATAACATTTCTACTAAAGCCATATGAAGACCCATTGTTTCAGTACCACTGGCAACTTGATTTACACTGTGACTGTAGACCTCGCTATATACTATGATTAATATCCTCGCCATTACATTTACTACCTATCGTTCTTCCAAGCAGGTCAAGGCAGTTGACACGGTTCTCCCAATGCCACGAAGTAGGTAAGGTAGATAGAGAGAATGGCCAAAGATTACCCAGTGAATTTCATGGCTGAGTGGGGGTTTGAATCTGAGTCTCTCCAGTCATGGTCCAGCACTCTAACCAGTGAGGCTGGTTCATCTGGGCAAATGAAACACTGCCCCACCAATCTCAGTCTGCCTTTGGCTAGCCCCATCTGCCTGTCTTCTTAAGTAGTACCAGCCCAGGGGGAAGAACTGCCTATCAGCTTCCTCCTCCTCCTCAGTCTCATCATTGCCCTTATAGAACTCAGCAGTGAGGAAGACAAAACTGTCATTAGTTGGCTCTTCCCACCATTAGCTCTGTCTCCAACCCACTGTTGGGCTCCCTGCCTTCTGTCCTACCAGCTATGGTTAGACACAACTCCACCTTGATCTTTCTTAGCTTTGGGCAGAGCAGCTAAGTCTTGCATAGGCTGCTGTGACGTCTGAGATGATAAGTTAAAGGCCGCAAAAGGAGCTACGATGATGGCTCTGCTTGCAAAGTCCCACTGTGCAAAAGAGCGTATCAAAAGAAACAGAGGACAGTCAGAGAGGAGACAGATTAAAGAGCAGGGCTTGTGAGAAAGCAGAAACACACTTCACACTGAATTATTGGAAATAGCAATAATTCACTTACCTCTGCACCTTTTTCTCCAGGCTCTCCTTTCTCAGCCTCACCCTGGGGAAAAAGTTAGAAACCAGTGAAAATATTTGGAAATATTATTTCCTTTTATACTACACTTACACCCAACTTTGACCATAGTCTTATTAAAAAATATAACAGTCAAGACCAGGGCAATTTTTTTTCAACTGGAACTTGCTGGAACTCAGTTCTTGCACCTCTCAGGCAGGCCCCATTGCCATTGTAAGAGAACAAGGGCAGATTTACCTTTTCTCCTTTGGTTCCTCGATCACCTTTATCTCCTCTGCCACCATGACCACCCTTGAGGGGACAAGGAGAGAGAAATATCATTAATAGAGTATATGCACTCTTTGTTTTGAGAGGATATAGAGTTGCATAAAGTTTGCACATCCCGATTTCTGTGAATAGATGCAATTTTAGAAATCATTACTGGTACTGAAATGCTATGCATGGCTCCAAAGTGGGGAAGAGTGTGACCAGGTGACCTGTGTCCATGCTCAGACAGCTGTCCGGGTCCTAAATGTCGATGGATAACTACAAGTTCCCTGCTTTCTCTCCCTTCCCACAGTTATTTATCTTTAAACCACATTTGGACTGGACAGTCTGTCAAACAGAGAACTCCTTAAAATAGAGGACTGTACCTTATAAAGCAGAACACATGGTCAGCCTAACTAAACCTGGTGCTTTTTAAACTTGTTGGGAAACTGTGTACGTGAAGCTACTCACACAGAGTCAATTAAGGTTTGGCAGACAGCCAGAAGGCAATCTGAAGGAGTAAGTCTGCCTGGTGATAACAGAGACATGGAGACCGCTCCCTGATTGGTCAAGCTCTCTCAAGGGAGTGATAATTAATGGCCTACTAACTGGGAGTTGAGGGTTCGTGTTCAGAGTTCTGTGTCAGTGTAGGAGTTGTGAGTCGTGACAGAGAGAGCTAGCATAAGATCCGTGTTCTGTTCCTGTAAATAGTCCACTGTATATAATAAACACCTAACTACAAGTTCCTGGTTCCTGCTTCGTCTATCCTGTCTGCAGCCAAGTTGCCAATTGCTTCCATGGATTCTGTGTGTACTCTGCTAGGTCTGGCTAAGGTCCTGCAACTAGTCAGAAAGTTGCGAAACACCAAATAGGTTTTACCAATAATACTTTCTTCTTGAGTGAACAATTCCTCCTCCTTTTCCTTCAGCCACACTTAAACATATTATATTCTCCTTTAAGCTTTTATGTGCGATAGTTTGCTCTTATAAACTATAAGCAGGAAATCTGAAGGTTCCTACTGTCCATCATATATACTCACAGGTGGTCCTGGAGGTCCTCGGTCTCCCTTCTCGCATTCACAGCTCTTTTGCTCACACTACAAGTTCAACAGAAACAGCAATGTTAGAATTTCACCTTTCCAACTATAAACGTAATTGTCCCAAATTGTCCCAGGATACTAGTGGTTCATTAGTCTGGTGAAAACCTGATCCTATCCACCAGAAATGGAGAACTGGAGTTAAGTCTCATCTCCAATGTAATGCTGAACTTTGGAGGCTCCCATAATCAGAAAGAAGTTCTTACTGGACCCCAGGAGAAGAGAAGTGTCTTGTCTATTATATTATGTAGAGCTCTGGTGCCTGCACAAAGTCAGGTTCAGCACAAGGCCATCCAGAAAGTGCCTGCCCTTCTCCTTAGCCTGGAACTTAAGATGGAGAGTGTGACCTCCAACTTGTCCTCACTCTTGGCTTCAGAGCCACTTGGAAACAGTGAAAAGTCTTGCTTCTTCTGAGTGCCTCTGAAGCCAAGGGTAGCACTGAAGCTGAACCCTGTTCCTTATGGGAACGCACACAAGTTAAGTGGCAATCACCCACAAAGACTGGCTACATGAGGGCCACAAAAGTGTGTTGGGTGTGGGTATGGGTATAGCTACGGGTATCACAGTGTCCATGCACTAGGCAGTTAAATGCAATTACAATTTCTCAGAGACTGACTAGATGTCATGGCAACACAACCCATGTGCCACATTGTAGGTAGTGCAGATTTCCATTGATGTCTGGGGGCAAGTTAAAGCCCAGGAGGGCTAGACAGGAGACATTTATTTGATGTGATCTTCTCTCAAAATACTCCCCCCCCCCCCCCATTTTCAGATGACTATCAAAAACCCACTGGGAGAAAACTGGCTGAGAAGAATTTAACACGCATACTAACACTACTGCCCACCTTACAGAGCAATCCACACTCCTTCTCCCACTTGATAGGAAATTGGTAGATCACCTGGATCCATGACATCTAGCTCAGCTCTCAACATGCAAAACTCACGCGCAGGCAAAACGCACATGTGCTTTTATCATCCTGCATCTTGCCTGGTTACACAGAAGTGCTTCCCCTGTGGGAAGTTTTGTCGCATCCAAAGTGGCCTTGATTCCCCAATGGAATGAAATCTTTTCTGTTCCCTTCCCTTGCAACTTCCCTTTCATGCCTCTGTTGGCTTCTTGCTTCTGAGAACAAGTCACTCCGATTCCCACCCCTGCATCCGCTCCTCTGGTCCCACAGGCCCAGGCAGCCACCTTGAAAAGGAGGAATGCTCCTGGCCTTTAGTCCTTGCACAGCTGCTTGGGCCTCTCAGAGAAAAAAAACACTTCCATGCTGTTTCTGTTTGATCTATTCCTCTTAAAGAGATAAAAGCTGCATACACACCATACATTTAAAGAACATTTTCCTCTCCCTCCACCCACAAGGAATCCTGGGAAATGTGGGTCAATCAATCCCTCTTCACAGCGAACTCTCGGAATTGTAGCTCCGGGAGGGGAATAGATACTCCCTAACAACTCTCAGCACCCTGACCAAACTACAACTCCCAGAATTCTTTAGGGGAAGCCATGACTATTTAAAGTGGTATCATAGCACTTTAAATGTATGGTGTGGATGCAGACTATATTTTACTCACAGCAGACCCATTGAAGTTAATTAACATGCCTAAGTTAGGTCCCTTCCTTTCAGTAAATTCTACGTAAAGCTTATTTTGTTAAGGGTGCTGGGAACTGTTGCTCTGTGAGAGGTAAAAACTACAGGTCCTGGGATTCTATGTGGTGTGTGTCGGATGTGCTTTAAATATATGGTGTATACACAGCAAAAGATAACATGGGGGGGGGGGAGAAGGAATTCCATGTTTATGCTGATCTGTGAATGATACTCAGGGTCCTTTCCAGTACTACAGTTCTATGATTCTATGATCTCAGCTACATTGCTTGACTGCAGCTTGCTCTTACAACAATTCACTTGTCCCAGTACGCAAGGAGAAGAAACACACAAAGTGGAAATGGAAATGGTATAAATGATGGACAAAGGCAGAGGTTTTTAAACTGTGGCTGCCAACCTTGTGCCCAGAAATCTCCACGTAGTTGCAACTGGAACCAAACCAGTAGCAAAACGCGCCTGGCACCTGGTTAATTTCTAACAACACATGTGCCATTCAGTGGAATGGCACTATTGGGTTGTGTTGGTTGGAAAGAGCGCAAGCTGATGATGATGGTAGCGATGGCGTGTATTTGGGGGGTGGGGCCAGCTGGATCATGGAGAAATCACATGATTGTGCACATGTGCATCCCTTTTTCTTATGAGAATGTTATCTTTTTGCAGGGAAATGTTATCTGACAATCAGCACATATTTCCCCATGAAAAGTGGGACCTGCAACAAAATGTTGCAGTGTGCAGTGCTGCTGATCAGGAGTCCAGAGACTCCATTTCATTCCTCTTCCCACCTAGTTTTCTTCACACACACCCCCCACAATAATCTAACATGTCATTGTCACAGAACATGTTCAAGTCATTGGTCTGTTTTTGTGTGTGTCCCCTTATTCCTCCATTCTAAAGCTTCCCCCTTAAAGTTGTTGTTTTTTTGTACTTCAGCAAACCTTCTCCCTCACGCCTGTTGATACCTCACAGTTGTGCATGTGCAAATGGTGCTGTTTTGACTACAAAGACAATGGCACTCACAGCTTGAACACTGGAAATGGAAGGGATGGTGGACATGCCACTGAATACTCAAAAGCTGATCAACTTACCCGCTCATCAAATAGAGTTGCCTGGAAGATAAAACAATTAAATATATATATATTAGCATGCCATGCCATTTCAATTTAGATTTGTCTGGTTAACAACAATGTTTATTTCAGGCATTTATGAATCGCTTTTCAAGTGAATCTCACAAAGTTGCTTACATATTGGAAGAATAAGCATTACTAAAACAATATCATAAAAAGTCAAGGTGCAGCAGGAAAAACACTTCTGGAAATACCGAAGTAAACGTGATATGATAGAGTCATTAGCTCTGTTTACCCAAACTTTGTGGTGAGTATGAATATGTACAATGGAACAGCGTGGCTCAAACCCAGCTGACTATTAGAAGATCAGAATAAATCCCATCCGCCTCACTTATTCCTTTCCATAATATGTTTTCTTCTAATGAGCCACTAGAGGCTCATTTCCTTATTTGTCATGGATGTATTCACAACTTCCGCATCCAGTTCTCCCTTGAGAGCTTCGGTCTTCTACAATGTCTAATATTTCTTGCCGTCTGACCTTAACGCATCCTGTTGTTCTTCTGCGTTTCTATTTGACAGTAAACTGCTAATCTTTCTCATTATGCCATGGTATAATTAAGGGGCATAGCTCAGTAGTAGTGCATTTGCCTTGCTTGTAAAGAGTTCTGGGTTCAATCCCCAGCATCTCCAGATAAGAACATAATGAGAGTCTACTGGATCACATACCAATGGCCTATCTAACCCAACCTCCTCACACTGGCCAACCAGTTGCCTATGGGAAGTCCACAAACATGACCTGACCACAAGAGCATTCTTCCCTCCTTCTGTTTCCAGCCACAAGGCTTCAGTCACCTGAGCCACAGGCCACTGCTGGCCATGGGGAAATATCTCCATAGGTTCTGCTATGACAGACCAGCTCCATCAGGCCGCCTCTGCCTGCAACCATCACCTGCAGGCGGCCATTCCAGCTGTGGGAGAGATGGGAAGCAGAACTCAAGTGCATCCACTCTGCTGTGACAGGCCAGCTCCATCAGGCTTCCTCTCCCCTAATGGTCAACCCGGGGGCAGATGTTCCATCAGTCAGGGGAAGAGTTAGGGAGCAGGGCTCGTCTCATCGCCATCAGGCACCTCCTGCCCCTGATCTGTGCCAGCTGGTCATTATGGAAACGGCTGTTTAGAAATTCGTGCCAGAGCTGGGATTTGAGTTTTCCTATTCCCTCCCTGTTCCCTTTCCCTTGTGTGTCATTTCCATTTTTAAGATTGTAAGCCTGTGGGTAGGGTCTGCCATGTTTTGATTGCATGTAAGCTGCTCTGGGAGCATTTTTGGCTGAAGAATGGGGTACAAATGTTCTAAATAAATGAATAAATAAGACCTGACCAACATAAGCCCTCTTTTCCCACGTGAATGTTCCCAATAACATGTGCTGCCCCATTCATACGTTAAAGTTAGCACTTTAAGAGTGGTGTATGATCTGAATGGGCAAAAGGCTGGTATGCTACTGTTTCAAGTCATTGCATGTCACAGGAGCTGAGCAGGAATGGAGAACTTACATGGCTAAAGTCATTCTTTGTGGCCTCTTAGGCGGTCACCATATTGATGGATTGACCGTTTGATTTTTTTGTAACAAAATTTATATACCACTTGATGGGGTGAGGGTGGGGGTGGGGGTAGGTGTTTAAACCCTCTAAGCTATTTAGAAAAAAATATTGAAATTAGCAATTAAGAAACAGTTAAAACAAGCATTTTAAAATATCCAAAAGATTATTATTATTATTATTATTATTAAATGATATTTATTGAGATTTCAAAAGCAAAAAATTACATAAAGGACAATGAAAAATATAGAAGAAAAAAAAGGAGAAAAAAACATACAAAATGCAAAATATAAAAAATATATATAGAAAGAACACTTAGAAACAAATTTATCCTTTCGTATCTTACATTTCATTTCCTTGCTTTCCTGACCTCCTCTCACCTCCCTTTTTTGTATTCTGATTCAATTGGTTAATTCAGCAATTCCTTTCCCTCTTTGTTTTTGTCTTAGTCCTTTAACTTAATATATTATAGCTTTAAATTCTCACCTATCAACCAGCCATTTTTTCATACACCTTTATGACATTGCTGCTAGAACCACTTAATTTCATTCTGACATCATTCTAACATTCATTAATTTTACAATTTTTCTGTAAATTTCTTCCAATCTTCTTCCACCGACTCTATCCAAAAGATTATTTTAAATCAACGGTAGCTGCATGAAACTTCAGCATGTTTGGATAGGCTTGCCTAAACAACAATGTTTTAAGCAGGTGCTGAAAACAGTACAGTGAAAGCGCTAGCCACATGTCAACACGCAGGGAGTTCCAAAGTGTTGATGCTGCCATGCTAAAAAAATTGGTTCTTTACAAGTCCTTATTTCTTAATTATTCATTTATTTGCAACCATTGTATGCCACTTCATAACATTAACTTCTCTTACAATCAATGAGTAAGAAAAACAATTTTGATATGAAGAAGCCACCCAGAGTGGCTGGGGCAAACCAGTCAGATGGGTGGAGTTCAAAATAATAATAATAATTATTATTATTATTATTATTATTATTATTATTAGGCATGAAACCATACAATCAAAATAAGCAAAAAATGAAATCATTGAACCCTCAAAGTTCAAGAAAACCCCCTCAGATTTAAAAACTGAGAGGGCACATCAGTTTTTTTAAAAGGCTGTTCCATAACTGGGATGCGACTACTGAAAGGGCCCTGTCATTGGTGGCTACTATTGCTGTGGGATAGCTCAGTTGGTAGTGAGACTCTTAATTTCAGGGCTGTGGGTTCAATCCCCCTGTTGGGCAAAAAGATTCCTGTATTGCAGGGGTTTAGACTAGGTGAGCCTTGTGGTCCCTTCCAACTCTACGAGTCTACGAAACTATTACTAGAAGAAGAAAGAAGAACCCTTAAAAAAATGTTACTTACCAATTGGTCCCGTATTTTGTCTGACAGGTTGGGATCGTTGAGGATGAGCACAGGCTTCCCGGGCGAATCGCCAGATATCGAACGCAGTTTGGCTTGATTGGCAACTTTAGAAAGGCCAATGGTGATGAACGATATTCCAAGGGCCCGGGCTGCTTCAGATATGCCCTGCACATCAGGAGACTTTGGATGGTCGATCCCATCCGTCATCAACAAAGCCACTTTGACACCTATTTTGCGGCCTTCTGTTTTGAACAACTGGGTAGCGTTGGAAATAGCATAATAGGAATACGTGCCGTGCCCGATAAAGGTCATCCCGGCGACTTCCTGCTTAAAGGTCTGCAAGTTTTTCCATTCGGTAAAAGGATGGTCGATTTTGACCGAACTGCTGAACTGCATGATTGCCAGTCTGAAGTCATACCTACGGACTCTGGTGGGCTTCATGAGGAAAACCTTGTCGCTTAAGGTGGTGACAAACTCCTTCTGCTTATCAAACAGGACATCTTTTGCGCTTTCGGAGCTGTCCAGGACGAAGATGATATCGATGAAGCAGACGGAAGCTGCAGAGGGCAAGATGGGACAGAGATTATTCAAAAACGGGAAACAAAGCCGCAGTGGGAGAAGACAACAACATGGGGTGGTTTCAAATAGAAAGGGAAGAGGTGAGGGGAATTCCAATCCAATTCTAGGTTCTTCTCATTAGATGGTGGAACAACAGGAGTCAGTGGTGGTTCTGTTTGTGAGTTTCCAAAGGTATTTGGTTGGCCACTGTGAGAACAGGACGGTGGACTAGATGGGCAGTTCTTATGTTCTCAATTCACATGATAACAATAATATAATAGTAATAATAAAATTTATTTATACCCTGCCCTCCCTGGCCAGAGCCGGGCTCAGGGCGGCTAACACCAGTAAAATTACAGTAAAAATATAATAGGAAAAAACACAATTTAAAATACAGGTTAAAATGCAATTTAAAATGCAGCCTCATTTTAAAAGTAGCCCATAGATCAAAACCATAAGGGAAGGGAAACATAAGGGTCAGACTGAGTCCAAACCAAAGGCCAGGTGGAACAGCTCTGTCTTGCAGGCCCTACGGAAAGATGTCAAGTCCTGCAGGGCCCTAGTCTCTTGGGACAGAGCGTTCCACCAAGTCGGGGCCAGTACTGAAAAGGCCCTGGCCCTAGTTGAGACCAACCTAACCACCTTGTGACTTGGGACCTCCAAAATGTTGTCATTTGTGGACCTTAAGGTCCTCCACCATAATAGTATTGCTGAAGTAGGGATTGGAAGTGTTGATTTAACATAGGGCTGCAGTCCTTTACTATAGGCATGGGAAACCTGCTGATGTCTGAATGTTCTCTTATTAGTTCGTGACTCCATGTACATACTGTATGTTTTCTGATTGTGAATTAAGAAACAGTTCAACTGTGTTATATAAATATCGTTAGTATACTATTAGCCTATGTGTTGCTTTATGTTTATCAGACCGTTCTGTTTTGCAACACAAGGGATTTTTTTTGTTGCAAGACGTCTGAATGCTGTCGGACTACGACTTCCATCACCCCTGACCATTGGCTGGACCAACAGCTGGAGCTGTTGGGAGCTGGAGTCCAACAACATCTGGAGGGCTATTGGTTTCTCACATCTGCTTTAATATGACGTACACTTCATAGAATCAGGACAGCCTGCATATTGCTGAAGGCAACCTTTTGTGCACTGTATCTATTTACGTGACAATGGCTTCTTCTGCTCTGTATTAAAGAAAACCCTTAGAAGTTTGCCTGTTATGTGTGTATTGTAGGGAAAATGAAAACAACAACAACTAGAAATGAGTCAATTGCCTGAGCTGGATGGGGCTGCACTGCCCTGAAGGAGCAGGCATGCAGTTTGAATCTAGGGCTGTCCTGGGAAGCTAGGAGTTTGTGCATTGGTGACTGCAAAATTGGATACCTGCAATGCACTCTATATGGAGCTTCTCTTGTGCTTGATCTAGAAGCTGCAGTTAGTACAGAATGCTGCAGCATAATTACTGTCAAGAGTGAGAGCCTTTCAGCATATAACACCCCTGCTCAGAGATCTGTACTGTTTGCCCATTTGCTATTGGGCCAAGTTCAAGGTGTCACAACTAGAATATATAGCCCTTAATAGCTTGGGATCACCTGATCCCATATATGCTTCTAGACCACTTTGATCCACAGAACTGACACTATTGTAGGTGCCACATAATACTAGCTGTGCAGTTGTAAGAAATCAAGCTTTTAGTGTAGCAGCAGTTATACTTTGGAACTCCCTGCCAATTGACACCAGACAGATGGTTTCATCATACTCTTTTCAGCATCTGCTTAAAACATTTTTGTTTCAGCAAGCCAATCCAAACATGTAGAAGTCACATGTGCTTTATCTCTTTTTAGCTACTGTTGGCTAGAATCGTCTCTTGAAAGTTTTTAAATACCTGGTTTCAACTGGGATTTTTTAAATAAAATTTTTTATAGTGCTAATGTTTCATTTTCCATTATTGTAAGCTGCTTAGAGGTTTCCTTGCAACAAGATATTTTGTTTATTCAATAGGGAAATACATATTCCAATCTATTCTGAAATTGTGGGTGTGCGATATGCGTTTTCCAGTAGCACATTCCACCTGAAAAAAAGTCTGTAGAGTTTCTTTATGTGAAAGGGAACGTGCCTTTTAGAATAGAATAATTATGTGCCTTGTAGTCTGGTCTTAATGGAAAACATGCTGTTCCCATAGAACTCAGGACTTGTTACCAAAATGATTCAAAATCCCCATATATTAATAATTTGCCACTTTCCCTTGGAGATTATTCCATTGCGCTTGGAAACATTTCTGCAGCCTATAGTAAATTCTAAGAAAATGACTTTACCCTGAAGGTTCGCTTTTCCTGTTAGAGAACTTGGCTTCTGTCCCCTTCTTCTGTTTTGTCCATACACTACACAGTTTGTAGCAACAGCCAAAACCAAAAGGCAAAAGACAGAATGTTTTTTCCACATAGTGACAGGCATTCAAAAATCAAAGGGTCACTTACTGCTCCTGCTAATAAAAACAAAAAGAGCTGTTAATGTCTCGTGCATATTAATAATAAATCTGTAACTATTTAACATACATTTGCTCAATGAATATAATGCAACCTTACCACAGACCAGAGCCAGCACCCGATAAAAAATATTGGGGGAAGAACAGAAGGGGCGTAGTATATTTCTGGGTGGGCGAGAAAGAAAGAAAACAGCAGCATATGTTAATGGCAGAGATGGAATGGCCACCTGTCAGGGATTCTTAAGCTGTGATTCCTGCATTGCAGCGGGTTGGACTAGATGACCCTTGGGGTCGCTTCCAACTTTACAATATTATTATTCAATGAATTCAGAAATGAGGGGCAAGGAGAGAAAGCTCCTTGTTTGGGAGAATCCCCCCCCCCCCCCGTGCCGCCAATTTCCCAGGCTTAAAAATTAAAATAAAGTTATGCTTAAGTTATTATCATTATCTTTTCAAGCAATGTTCCTTCCATTGTTCTGCCTTTTTTGCTTTTTGTTTTTGTTTCCTTAATTTTATTTTTACTATTGGCTTTAAAATGATTTGTTTTAAGCTCTTATACTGCAAGTTGCCTCGCGTATACAGTCATACCTCAGAAGTTGAATAGAGTCTGTTCTGGAAGTCTGTTCAACTTCCAAAATGTCCGACTTCCAAAGCGTGGCTTCTGATTAGCTGCAGGAAGCTCCTGTAGTCAGTCGGAAGCCGCAGAAGCCCAGAGGCATAGCTAGGTGGGCGCAGCAGGTGCAGTGCACCCCGGATGCCATCGGGGCACCGCGTGGCGCTCCCCATCCCTAGCCCCTATGGGCGGTTTGCCTCGCCCCTGGGCACACCGCCCCAGGTGCCCCAGAGGCTTCCTCTGCTACTGCAGAAGCCCCATCGGATGTTCGGCTTCCTAAAGAACATCTGAAAACTGGAAAACTCGGGAGCCGAGGTACGGCTGTATATGGTAGGAAATTGTGGGGAAATGTTCTAAGCCAGGGGTTGTCAACCTGGTTCCTACCACCCACTAGTGGGCGTTTCTGGATTCTAGGTGGGCAGTAGGGGGTTCTACAGCACAAGCTGAATCCTCCTTCCATTGAACGCTGGTGGGTGGTAAGGAAATTGTACCATCAAGAAAGATGCATTAGTGGGCACTAGGTATAAAAAGGTTGACTACCCCTGTTCCAGACAGACGGACAGACAGACAGACAGACAGACAGACAGACAGACAGCTTTGCCCTTCTAGATCATGAATTAGATACACATATTTTCCAGAAAGCACGATAAACGTTTCCCTTGGGGAAAGGGCCATAGCTCAGGGACAGAGCATCTGCTTTGCATGCAGAAGGTCCCAGGTTCAATCCCATGGCATCTCCTGGTAGGGCTGAGAGATATCCCTGAGTGAAGCCCCAGAGAGCGGCTGCCAGTCAGAGTAACCAATACTGAACTAGATAGGCCATTGGTCTGACTTGGTTTACATCAGCTTCCTATGTTCCTGTTGTCCAAAGCCGTATCAACCTTTTCACTTTTTGGAAATATTCTCAGGTATACTGTACTTGGCATTCTCCTACAAGCTGCCCCGTGGTCTAATACTCTAATATAAACACTGGAAATAATTGATGCAGAGAAATCACTTTAAATAGCAGGAATTAGCACTGTCATCCTATGCGCACACTTCCCTGGAAGCAAGTCTCATTGAAGTGAATGGGGCCTACTTCTGAGTAGGCATGCATGAGATCATGCCGCAGGTTATATTCTGAGATATGTGCAAAATTCAAACTTTCCATTCTGTGTAGAAAACCTTTTGAGCCCCCCTCACCCCTTTATTACAATGCTGCTCATTTGGGTGCCTGAAGTGAGCATGCCTCAAAATTTCATTTTAACACACAGGCGTGTCCATAATAATTCATAGGCATTGATTTTAACATAGTCCACGGGATGTTGTTTGGCATATGCATATTTGGTTAGATTTGCAAGATAGATGAGCAGCTTGATTGAACACACTTATACTGTGACTTACAGCCAAATCCTATGTATGTCTACTCAGAAGTAAATCCAGCTGAGCTCAGTAGAACTTAATCTCAGGTAATTGTGCATTAGACTGCAGCCTTACAATGCAATCCTATACATATCAACGCAGAAGTTAATTCCACTGAGTTTATCCTAGTAAAAAAGCACCTCTAGCCTTAGATGCAACTTACAAGAATATCTTAGAGAAATGCATTTACAATACATCACTAATATGAAACATTTAAACAATATGCTTCACTTTCCAGTTCCAAACTCTCCTTACAGAATATTGTTTAACATCACCCAGTACTTTGATCTAATTAATTCATTCTCCCCCCCAAAAAATACAATACAATGTCATTTTAGCAATATGACAATAATTATTATGTCATTTTGTTTCAAGTCCCGTTTGAATTTTTTGCTAAGAAAAACAACTTCTAAAATATTGGTATCTTACCTTATAGAACACCAAATCAGCAAGCTTGGGAATAAATATTCTGTAAACAAATATGAACTAGAAAATGCATTCCTAGGGTCGCTGGGTTTTTTGGTTTGTTTTTAAATACTTTTAAGCACAGCTGTCCTTAAATAAATAATTAGTCCTGATGCAAATCAGGGAACCCTGCATCTGGATTTTTCATGATCCTTTATTCATGTTTTATTAGTCCAAGTTGAATGCAGAGTGGTTAGGCATGCAGCCAGGTCTAGCAATCTGGGTGGGAGCATAAACAACTTTAAAGGAACAGCCATTCAGAGAGTTTGCTATAGAGTTGGTTGCTGTTTGCTATTCGGTAAATGAAAGCGGTACTTCTTACAAACAACTTCTATTGGCATTTGTGGCTGTCCCTGCCATGCCTCCAAAGCATACCCATGCTTATTATTCAATAATGCTTCCTGTATGAGATAAGAAAGCAATCATGATACTATGTGTGCATTACAGTCAATGGCCAAAATTTGGGGAAGGTTATAGATGAGCTTTGAAAACATCTGGAAACAGGTACACCTGTTTACTCACTACACACACACACCAGTGAATGCTAGCAGTTACCTTTATGCCACAGGCGGGGAAGCTTTTCAGTGCCAAGGGCCAGGTCATATTCAGGATTGGGCTGCTACCTGTCAATCACCTGATGTCACAATGGCTGGGAACTGGCGTGCACTGCCAAAAACGGAACAGGATTTAACCACCACTCATCAGCTGCTGGTGTTAAATCCTGATGTCTAGGTTGTGTGTGCCAATACAGAACTGAAAGCCACACCCCTGTCCATCACCTGCCTATGGGTGTGATATCAGCTAACTGACCTATAGGCCAAACTAGAACCCCTGGCAGATGGGTGTAAGTAGGCGGAGCTATTTTTTGTGCTTAGAATTGGAGCATGTCCACCTGCACACTTGTGCAGATTCAGACTGCTCATAAGGTGCTTTGGTGGACTTCCCAGCCACTCTACTCAGATACACATTATCTTACCTGTGCAGCAATGAATTTCACAACCTGCGAAGGTACTTTTTCTCTAGGCTTTCCCTTGGGTTTGGTGTATTCTTCAACAGTTGGTTCAACAATTAGAACTGAAGAATTCTGCTCCCATGAATTATTTCAAATACCAAAAAGAAACAGAGTTCACAGTGCTTCCAAAAACATATCTACTTCAACATTTTTCACTTCAACAGTATAAATTAGGGAGTCATTTTGTAGCTGCTACTTTGGAGTGTCCTAAGTCCTTGGCCATCTACTGCAAATCATCCTGGGATCTACGGCTGGACCCAGATCTGCCCATCCCTGCTATGGACTACATGTATGTAAAGATCTGTACTCACAATCAGGAGAAATCAGGGTCCCAAAGCAGTGGGCAAGAGCTCTACACACATAGAGCTGTACACTATCAACCAACTGCACACATGGAGGTTGTAAGCAGGGGCAGCAGCCTACAATTGCCCTCCATGCATTCAGTCTAAGGCGTGAAACAGGCTGCACAGTGTCCTGCAAAGGGTAGGGGACAACACCTACCAAACAACCATTTGCAGTTATCAATACATTCTGTTACCACTCCAATTATTACTAAAGATTTCTTTCCAAAGGTTGGCCTGCTGCAGAAAAAAATAAGCAAATACAGTGGTACCTCAGGTTAAGAACAGTTTCAGGTTAAGAACGGACCTCCAGAACGAATTAAGTTCTTAACCTGAGGCACCACTTTACCTAATGGGGCCTCCTGCTGCCGCTGCACGATTTCTGTTCTCATCCTGAAGCAAAGTTCTTAACTCGAGGTACTATTTCTGGGCTAGCGGAGTCTGTAACCTGAAGCATCTGTAACCTGAGATACCACTGTAATCTTCTGGCACCTTAAAGACTAACACATTGATAATGGTAGAAGTTCTCATGGATTACAGTCCACTCTATCAGATTTGTTATGCCTCTGTGTGACAAGTACAATAAGTACTACAGAGGTGGCACAGCCTGAGTCCATTTAGTCAGAAGCTTCTGTGCCCAATAGGATTAACTTCCTATTCATTAGGCTCAGGATTGCAGTCATAACCCTACTTACTCGGGAGAAAGTCCCACTGAATTTTGAGTAGACATAATTGGGATTGCAGTCTTTGTCTGTCTCCCAATTCCAGGCTGGGTCCCACAGAGATGCTCTGGCTAGGTGTGTGGAAAGGTGCAGGCCCAGCAGCAAATGATCAGGACCAGGGACAGCTCATTGTGAAGCTGGATTCAGGAGAGCAGCCAGATACCAAGTTCACTCGGAGCTTGGAGTGTTGCTTTATGCTGTTTAGAGCCAACTGATGGCAAGCAGTCTTAGAGCAAGGTGGCCGGCCAATCTTCAAGTTCAAGGTCAAGTTCAAGGATTTGGTACTAACATTTATGACCATAAACAGCTCAGGGGCAGCTTGAGAAAACACCTTATCTCTGATATGTCCAGTAGGCCTCTGCATTCTGCAAGAGAGTTTCTCCTCCCAATTCCTAAAATATCAGAAGTCCACTCCACAGCAACATGGAGCAAAGCTTTCCTGTTGTGTGGAACAGGATTCCTGTTGAGATATGACAGACATCCACTATTTGTACTTTCCCCAAACAACTGAACACACTTTTGTTTCAACAGGCGTTTCCTACTGGATGAAAATGACTCTGGCCTGCATGTTATCTTGTTTTGGTTGTAAACTGATCTTCTATTATTTTTGGTACTGTTTTTGAAACTTTTTTTATTTGATTTTTTATTTGTGTTTGTAAATTGTCTTCTTACACTTGTAGAAAGTAATTCATAAAATGATCATTATCATTCTGATCATCATCCTAGCCTCCCTTGAGAAAACTGGCATTCTGTTACACAGCCATGTGCTTCAGTGGACTGGAATGCACATAGTGGGCCTCCCTTTGTAGTAGATGGTTCTCCTGGGCTGTTGGTAGTTCTGGGGATGAGTCTTTAAAGTCCACTTATACAGACCTATTTCCTCAGGAGCAGGGGATGAAGACGCCACTCACTATTCTCCACTCACTATTGTAAATGTAAATATAATTGTAACTTCTTTTCTTTGAGATCAACATGTCTCTACATTTCTCTAAAGCCACAGCAGGTGATGCAACCTTCCAGCAGTTTGACTTCACCCCAAAAGGTTGTCTCCTGAGACAGATGGATCCCAGCAACTTTGTTTCTTTGAGATCAACATGGCAGCTGTTGCCTCTGAATACCTTACAAAGAAAATAAAGACTCATTAGTGTAAAGTCCAGGAAGTGCACTTATGAGCTCCAGCATTTCCCAAACCAAGTAATTTGAGCAGACTAGCATATGCTGCTGTAAGGGTATTAATTCTTTCAAGCTACACAGAAAATCTAATCAGAAATGAACCAGTTTGCCACCTTTGGGGACCTATATGATTGGACCA
This sequence comes from Podarcis pityusensis, assembly GCF_964106645.2. Lineage (NCBI taxonomy): Eukaryota > Metazoa > Chordata > Lepidosauria > Squamata > Lacertidae > Podarcis > Podarcis pityusensis. Next base: position 29,525,267 of record NC_138037.1, read on the forward strand.
AATATTGTGTCACCATGTTTATTATTTCAGAATTAACTGAAATAAATTTCTTGTCAAGTTTATCATATAGTTCTTTCTTTGGATCATTAGCAGTTTATTATTAGCATTCCTATCTTTCATAATATTCATGAAAGTCACATGACAGGTCCATTGAATCTTTGTCAGCCTTGCTTGGGCTCTTGGGAGCTGGAATGCAATAACATTTGGAAAACCACAGGTTAGCCACCCCTGGTCTAGAGGAAAGTTCTTTTCTCATTTGGTAGTTGTTATGTAACAACTTCAGGCTGGTCTCCAGGCTGTCTGGGAAATGTTGCTTCCATTAGCCTCTTTTCATGGATATGTTCTTGGAAACCTGGCAGACCCTGAATGTGTGGGAATATTGGGAAAAGGTTGATGTAGAGACTGGCTGGATGCTGCCTCACACCTTCCAAAACATTTTCGTCTTATAGTTCACTTTTCCTGAAAACCTAAAAAGAGAGGTTAAACAAATCCACCAACATTCACATATCTTGGCCTGTTATTTTCTAAACCGGAAATAATTTAGGATCAAATTAGGGATCTACTACCTGTATCACATACACAGAAATCAAGGATTAACTACTCCTTATTAACTACATTGATTGTGAGATAACTGTATATCTAAAGAGTAAATAATAGATTAAAATAGATGGCATTGTACTCTGTGGTTGTTGGATTGAAATTAGAGGGAAGCAGCTATTCTAGATTTATGTTTTCATATTTTATATAGTTATTCTTTTAAAAAATGTAATTGTTTTCAACTGTTTCCATAATAAAATGTAAATTGTAAAATATAAATTGTTACACACACACACACACACACACACCAATTTATATAACTGTTTTACATATGCAAATACGAATAAATAGGTACCGTTTTGGTGGGAAGGTAAACAGTGTTTCATGTGCTCTGGCACTCATCGCGGTCCTCCATGTGCCAGAAGTGGTTTAGTCCTGCTGGCCACATTACCCCGAAAGCTGTCTGTGGACAAACGCTGGCTCCGTCGGCCTGAAGCAAGATGAGCACTGCAACCCATAGTCGCCTTTGATTGGACTTAACCAACCAGGGGTCCTTACCCTTTTTTTAACCTTTACATATGTAATTATGGTGTGAATTGCTTTGAGAACATTAATTTGAGATGTACCTTAGTAAGCAATTCAGAAATGAATGAATAAAAACTACAGTTTTTCAGCAAACAGGAAAAAGCTTCAGTTGTAGTCCAACAAAGTTTTTGCTTTTGACAAGCTGAACAGATACAAGATGCCTCTGTGGTATTTAGTTTCAATCTGGGACCAATTTGTTGCCTGTTTACAAAACTGAACAAGGTTCCCAGGAGTACCAAACAGGGTGCCCTCCAGATGTTGCTGGATGACAACTCCTATAATCCATGACCATTGACCATGCTGGCTGCGGAAGATGGGTGTTGGAAATCTAACAACATCTGGAGGACACCATGTTGGTGCCCCCCATCTGAGATTGTTTCCATTGCCAGAGTCAACTCTTTTCAAAGTGTATTTCCCACACAACTGCTAGCCCCTCAAAGATCTGTGATGAAGCAACAGAGTTACTCTATATGTAGCTTTCAGACAGACTTGAGGCTCAGTATTTTATTGTATCTTTAATCATTAAGCAGTTGGTATTTCACACTAAATAAACTGACATGACGTGTGTCGAAAGTTTTGTACTTTGGTTAATATCTATTGCCTGTTTGACAGCACTGAATGTGGGGCTCACTCTTCTCAGACCTTAGTTTTGCAAAAAGAAAAAGAAAGAAAGAAAGAAAGAAAGAAAGAAAGAAAGAAAGAAAGAAAGATGATTTGAGCTCCACCTTGTGGGTCTCAAGAGCACATCATTTAATTCAGGTCCTGTTAAACTGCTGTTTCTGCAACCTTTACAAGACTAATGAATGTTGTAATCTTCCTCTCATATGCTCCGCTACATGCTATTACTTTTTTGTCTGCAAACTGCTCAAAGTTAGGATGACCAGATTGGTAAAGAGGCACAGTCAGGTGCATTTTTAATAGTTGTATAGAAGAGGGAATTTCAGTAAACATAACTTGCATGGCCTGCTGAAACTGAGTTTTCAACACAACTTTCAAAGTGCAGGTGACCTATCCTCTTTTTCATCCGGCAACCCTATTCAAAGGGTTTATTATTGCAAGGTATCAGGAATAGGATTTGTGGCTTCAACAAATTCTGCCTGATGTACAGAGCAATCCTTGTGGGTCTACTTGCGGGGGGGGGGGGGAGTTCAATCCAGTTTCCATTAGGTAAGTGGGAAGAGGATTGTACCCTTAAAAGTGGCATGAAGGAAGAGGATCTTTCAGATTTTTTTTCCTTGCTCACTGTACCAGTATAGCCGTGCTAAGTTGGTGTCGACATAGCAACTGGTTCTTCCAAAAATATTGTCTGCTACTGTCTACCAAGGCAACACAGTGATGTCACATATATAGCTCAACTGGTAGAGCCTGAGACATTCCTCCACGTGTGGTGGGAATGCCCTAAAATCCAACCCTTCTGGACAGCAGTCCTACAAGAGATAGGCAAAATAACTAAACAGGTATTAGAACTCATCCCAGAACTGGCCCTACTGAACATCTTCCAAGTTCATAATGACCACTCACATTATACAGAGCTTATAACCCACCTACTCTCAGCAACCAGAAGCCTCATAGCCAGACACTGGAGAGACCTGTCAGGAGTAGACATGGACCAATGGTATCCAATTGTATGGGAAACAGCCTTACTAGAAAAGCTAACCAATAAACTGAAACTGACACGGGGACAAATAGAAGAGGATGCCTTCACCCCGGTATGGCTCCCCTTTATCACATACACAGCCCAACAAGACAAGAATCCACCGACAGCATACAAATCAATCTGGCTTATCTGACCCAACAAGCCCTCTCTCCCCCCCCCAAACGCTACAAACCCCACTGCAGCCAACCAACCACACCCTGCCCTCCAATACCTCTCACTGCCAAGACAATGTAATAAATGAATAGAAAGGGAACCTACCCAGTCGACGCTGACACAAAACCCCACCCGTACACTATCCAAAAGAATATAAGGCTCACCAGCCCAAGCCTTCCTCTCCCCCCTCTTCTTCCCCAACCCTATACTGTACACAACACTAATTTAGTCTCACAATAAATGTAACTGATTTGTAAGGAAGACTGTACAACCTGAAAAAAGAGAGACAAGGCATGTTGTTTTGTAAACCAAGAAAATCTTTAATAAAAAATAAACTGGCAGAGCCTGATCCCCTCAATCTCACAAGTGGTGGGCTCAAGCCTTCCACTTGCAAAGGAGGAGCTTTGAAAGCAGGGCCAGATTTAGGTTTGATGAGGCCCTAAGCTCCTGAATGTAATGGAGTCCTTTATATGTCCAGCTGTCCTTTGTCAACAACAAATTGTCGCTTTTTTGTGTGTTGAATATATGCTGTATGGTAATTTATGGACCTAATAGGTACCTAAAGCTATTTGCACATAACAAAATAACACAAAACACTGTTGCTGTATGCTGGTTTTATTTGTTTTTTATCTTATATGTTGGAAATGTACATCCAGGTTTTTTTCCCTTAAATTTTTTTGGGGGGCCCTCAAGAGAGTGGGGCCCTAAGCTATAGCTGGTTCAGCTGATACGTAAATCCCGCACTGTTTGAAAGTGATGTTCAGGCGGGCTGGCGGGCAGCTTAGCCTCCTGGAATCCCGGGCGGCCGAAGTCTGCGCAACCTCCTTGCCACGTAAGGGCAGCCGCTTATCAACCCCTCCGCGTTCAAAGAACCGAAGCCCAGGAAAGCCACGCCCATCCATTCTACATAAGGTCTCCTCCTCCGACTCGCCCCTACCTCACCGGATGTATTCCCGTTCGCACCGGAAGCGGAAGTCTCCCTGAAGACGGAAGTGGAAACTGCGACTCCCACCCCCCCAATTATCTTATATCTTTACTGGTTCGCTTCATTTTGACTGCGCAACTCCGGGACCCCAGGAGCGGAGGGGCTGCAGGGTGAGTCCCTCCCGCGAGACAGCTCCGGTTTGGGCGGTGGCGGACTCGGCCTCTCTTTCCTCTTGAGCCGCAGGGGCGGCAGTGCTCAGCATCCTGCAGAATTGGGGTGGGGTCTTTGGGGACGGGGCGGCCTCTGCGCGCCTTCCCGGTGCTGCGCCCTTTTGAGTTCAAGGCGGGTACGACACGCCCATTCGCGCTTCAGACGACGGGTGTGGACGCGGGGCGGGTGTGGAAACTGCGTATTGAGAATCACGGGTTGTGCAGGATTTATCGACCGCGCGTGCAAACGATCCCAAGTAATTTTTTAAATTATTATTTTACCTAAAACCTAGGTAAAACTGCAGAAAATTTTAAGTTGGTTATATAGTGCAATCTTAACCATTTCTCCTCAGAAACTGGTCCCACTGAATTCATTGGGGCTTTGTGGCAGGTAAGGGGTTGGGATTGGAGTCTTAGTCTCCCGTTGCATGATTACCCCCGAAAGCATTTGGGAACGAGAAATTTGAATGTTATTAAGAGATTCTCATTTAGATCTGGAAGACATTCACCGCCTTGTCATGCTATAATATTCTGTTTTCTTTTTCTTTTTTTGAAAAAACAGTGCCCATATGAACGAACACAGTTCTAGTCTTCCAACAACACTTTAAACTACATCAGTTTGCAGCAGCAGACATGAGTGGCTCCAAACCTGATATTCTGTGGGCCCCACACCATGTTGATAGATTTGTTGTTTGTGACTCAGAGCTCAGCCTCTACCACATTGAATCTGCTGTCAGTTCTGAACTCAAAGCAGGATCACTGCGTTTATCTGAAGAAACTACAGCTACCCTTTTGTCCATTAATTCAGACACTCCGTATCTGAAATGTGTGGCTTGGTATCCTAAATATGATCCTGAATGTCTCCTGGCAGTTGGGCAGGCCAATGGCCGAGTTGTCCTTACCAGCCTTGGCCAAGATCATAACTCAAAATCCAAGGATCTGATAGGAAAGGAGTTTGTTCCAAAGCATGCTCGGCAGTGTAACACTCTGGCATGGAATCCACTAGACAGCAATTGGCTTGCTGCAGGCCTAGATAAACATCGGGCTGATTTTTCAGTACTGATCTGGGACATAAGTAGTAAATACACTCCAGAAACTCCAGTTGCTGCTGAGAAAGTAAGGCTTTCATCTGGAGACACTGAAGCAGGACTTGTTGTGACAAAACCACTTTATGAATTAGGCCAGAACGATGCTTGCCTTTCTCTCTGTTGGCTTCCACGGGATCAGAAACTTATTTTAGCTGGAATGCACCGAAACCTGGCTATCTTTGACCTTAGGAATACAAGCCAAAAGATGTTTGTGAATACGAAGGCTGTTCAGGGCGTAACGGTTGACCCCTACTTCCATGATCGTGTGGCTTCCTTCTATGAAGGTCAGGTTGCTATATGGGACCTTAGAAAATTTGAAAAGCCTGTATTGACCCTGACTGAACAACCAAAACCTCTAACTAAAGTAGCATGGTGTCCGACGAGAACTGGATTGCTAGCTACTTTGACTAGGGATAGTAACATAATCAAGCTCTACGATATGCAGCACACTCCTACACCTATTGGGGATGAAACTGAGCCTACAATCATTGAAAGAAGTGTGCAGCCCTGTGAACACTATATTGCTTCCTTTGCATGGCATCCCACTAATCAAAATCGAATGGTGGTTGTGACTCCAAACAGGACCATGTCTGACTTCACTGTGTTTGAAAGGATCTCTCTAGCATGGAGCCCCATTACCTCTTTAATGTGGGCATGTGGGAGGCACTTGTATGAGTGCACAGAAGATGGGAAGGCTAGCTCTTTGGAAAAAGACATAGCCACTAAAATGCGTCTTAGAGCTTTATCCAGGTATGGCCTTGACACGGAACAGGTCTGGAGAAACCACGTGCTAGCGGGAAATGAAGACCCACAACTGAAGTCACTTTGGTACACTCTGCACTATATCCTTTTAAAAACTCTTGTATGCAGGAAGGAGTCTTAATATAGAGGGCTGGCTGCATTGTTAGGCAATGCTTTTGTCCTGGTGACAGATGAATGAGATATTCTCTTCTTAGCATTGTTTTGATGTATTTATTTCTGCTACTTGGGAAGACTGTGGGTGGGATGGGCCAAAGCTTCAGCTAGGCAAAAAAGAGCCAAACAACTGCAAAGATGTCCATTGGTTGTAGGACAGGAGGTGAAAGAAATAAGCAGCAACAGAAACTTGAGACTTAGGGCATATTGGCAGGAGCAGAATATGTATTGATGATCCACTGGTGTCCAAGAAGACAGTGGTAGTAGGAAGGAAAGGTAGAGGAGGGAGCACATGGAGCAGTGTGGGGTTAGGGTGATGCACCACTTTCCAATTCTTTTAAGGAGCCAGAACAGTTCTGCTGACATGATGCAGATTTAACCAGTAGTATAGTCTGTGCATTACATAGGACACGTGGCTGATTTTTCGTTAAAAGGCTACTCCTCTTCATCCAAATGTGTGTTACTCTGTTGAATTTTATTTGTTGCCTTAGGCTATGACAACCAGCAGAAAATAATTTATATGTTCAACAGAACAAACATCAATAGTTACAAAAAATCCAAACACCAGAACAAACTCATATAAACTGCCCCAGACTATATCTTTCATTATTTTTTAAACCATTAGAAGAAAAAGGTTCTGCCGTCCCCCTCCCCCATTCAACCAACCCGTTAGATAATGGGCTTTGCAAAAATTTTAATTAATTTACTTTATGCCTGAAAAGCAAAGTCACCACTGACCTTCAACCCAAAACTCATTACTGGCAGTGCTCAGGCCACATGATATGGCACAAATGCCAGCTGTTGAAGGGTGGAAATGGTCATAAATTCCGCTGGGATAGCACAAGCTCTTTCTTTGCCCACCTTAAGCAGCTTTTGGGATCCAAGCTGTAGTTTGTTTCTTCAAGAACTGAGGAGGGCCAAACCCAGTGAGGTATAGGAATTTCCTAGCCACCAAATGCATCATCATCATCATCTTTGCCGCATCTCATTTTAATGTTAATTTGCCAAGTTTCCTATACTTGAAAATACTTATGAAGCAGTATACTGAGGATATGGATCAGAAATGCACAGGAAACAAAGGATCTTTAGTTTATGCAGGCATCAAATCTATTGTGAAATCCTCTATGGGTAAGTGCATTTTGACTGATTTCTTACTTAATTTTTAAATTTTATTTTAATGAGTGACTTTGGCCAGCTATTTTGTCCCAGCCGAACCTACTTCACAGGGTTTATGTGAGTGGGAATTTTAATGGCCCGATGTACACCACTTTGAGGTTCTTCAGAGAAGGGTGGAATGTAAACACGTCTGATAACAAAAATGAAACCTTCCCAATGTCTTTTGAACTCATGCCGTTTCTGAGTGTGTTTTCTCAACCACTTTTCTGATTCACATGACATTCTGCATGACTTCCTAGTACCCCAAGCCAACTTAATCTATTTGTACACAGATTTCTAAAAATAGATAAATCCTTTCTCCCCAAATGAGTAATTTTTGTCAGGTTTTGACGAAGGTGCAAGAAATAGCTGAAGAGCGGACTTAATTAACAGTAACTGTGATGCTTTTATCGTTAATACAGTGGTACCTCCTGTTGCGGACGGGATCTGTTCCAGAGTTCTGGTTGAATCCCAAGGTTTCTGCAACTGGAGGGACCACTTCTGCGCACACACGGCAAAAACCCGTAAATATACTTCCAGGTTTGCGCTTACGAAGTTTACATATCCAGAGGGATACGTAAGCGGAGGTACGACTGTATTGGTTTTAGCTTTACATGTTCCTGAATCTAAGTTTCTATTTATCTTTGTATGCAAATAACTCAAAAAACAATTGCTCTTTAGGAACAACAGAGAACCTCAGGCACAGCAGGAGTGGATCAGACAGACAGGCTGACATTATTCAGTATCTGAGTGAGGAGAGGTCACTGGCTTTGCAGCTTTGTGGATGGATAAAGAAGGGCACAGATCTGGATGTGGAGCCCTTTTTATACTCTTTGGAACAGGAAGGAGACTGGGAGCGAGCTGCTGCTGTAGCTCTATTCAACTTGGACATTCGAAGAGCAATACAGATATTGAACAAAGGAGCATCTTCTGGAAAAGGTACCTGCTGTGATTTGGTATCACTTTGGCAGAGTGAGCTGCTCCTTGTTGCATTTTCTTTAATAATATCCTGCTAATCAGTGAAAATAGAGATTTCATATTCTCTTCCGCTTCACAAAGGATTGAATCAGGTAAGTGCTCTGCCAGATGCAGCTGGTGTCTTCTGTTTGTGGAGGGCTGTTTTACACCCTATGTTAAAAAGAACATGAGAAAAACAAACCAAATCTGAATGTTTTCCATTGGCAGAAACAGGAGGCATGAATGGAACCCACTGATTATAGCAGTGTGCAAGTGTTTGTAGCCAGTGGCCGTTTTCTATATGTTCATGGATCATTGCATCCAACGCAGTATATTGGGGGGGGGGGAAACCTGGTTGGATCCCATACCCAATTGCATTAGTAACAGGAAAGGATAGACATCACAGTTCTACTGTACCATGGATGAAGCATTGCCATGGATGAAGAGGCTGAAGGAGCAGTGGTACCAACCCGCCCCCCACCCCCATTTCTTCATCTGATGTTGCACTATGTCCTGGAATCAGCCATTCTGAATGGTAGATCAAACTAAACAGTTATGCATGAATAGAATGTGGTGTATGAAGTAGTTCATGTCAATACAGTGGTACCTTGGTTCTCGAATGGCTTGGTTCCCGAACAAATCAGCTCCCAAACGCCACAAACTAGGAAGTAAGTGTTCCAGTTTGTGAACGTTTTTTGGAAGCCAAACATCCGATGCAGCTTCTGCTTGACTGCAGGAAGCTCCTGCAGCCAATCAGAAGCCGTGCCTTGGTATTTTGTTTTTTTCAGAATTGACTGAAAACTTCTTTATTATTCAAGTGCCCTATCCCACCCCGCCCAGCAGTTATACATGCATGACTAAAACATTTTGGCTTTTAAATGTACAGGATTACTTCCAAATACAGTCAACATAAAATAGAAAGGATTACAAAGTTTGTACACAAACTCAGCAAGGAATACACAGGTTTGCAACGGTTTCGGGAGTCAAACAGACTCCCAGAATGGATTAAGTTCGAGAAGCAAGGTACCACTGTAGTGTTACTTTTCCCAGTATCGGGAAGTCAAGTTCTTCTCATAATCAATAAATTGTACCAGCATCTTTTGTTCTGCCTTTCAGAGCAAGTTCTGTTCCAGGGTCAGTGGCAGTTGTTTTTGTTGAACACCTTGATCGCTGAATTTGGGGGTACAGATCCCTCTGTCATCCCAAACAAAAGATTTTAACTGTATTTTCAAAATGTCCTTCAGAAGTGGAAACCAAATGACTTGAAATGTTTGCTATTGTGCGGCCTTTATTTTTGCTGTGCAGGTGATCTAAACCTCAACGTAGTGGCCATGGCATTATCAGGCTATACTGATGAAAAGAACTCCTTGTGGAGGGAAATGTGCAGCACCCTGAGGTTACAGCTCAACAACCCTTATCTCTGTGCCATGTTTGCTTTCCTAACAAGTGAATCGGGTTCTTTTGATGGGGTTTTGGTAAGCTATTTTTGTTAGCTAATCTCCGTTGACTAAATACACAAAGGCACAAATATTCAGATGCAAAACTGAGAACTTGATCTGGTTCTTTGTGTGTTAGAAAATTTGGCCCTGGGCTGCTTAGGACTTCGGTCTTCAGCAGCTTTTGTGAAACAATCCACTGTGAAAATGTTATTGAAAAGGAAATAATGAACTCAGGTTTACGAGCATTGGCCATCATCTAAGAGGTGGAACATAACCCTAAATAATTAATTTCCCCAGATGGATTCCACTTCTCAACTTTGAGGTGGGATCCCAGCTTCACTTGCTTGACAAAAATACATTAAAGGTCCCATTCTGAAGATTAAGGGCAGGGATGTAGAATCTGTGGTCCTCCAGATGTTGCTGTACTCCGGGCTTCCATCGGTCCCAGCTAGTGGGGCCAGAGGTGACCAGAGACAGGAATGCGGTGGGAATCCAGAACATCTAGGAGGTCACAGGTTCCCCAGTCACATGTAAACATTTTCCTTAGATATTGCAGAGAGATAGGATTTGTTCAGCAGAGGTAGAGCCTGCACCCCTGCCATTGATTGTACAGTGGTACCTCGGGTTACATACGCTTCAGGTTACATACACTTCAGGTTACAGACTCCGCTAACCCAGAAATAGTACCTCGGGTTAAGAACTTTGCTTCAGGATGAGAACAGAAATCGTGCTCCAACGGCATGGCAGCAGCAAGAGGCCCCATTAGCTAAAGCGGTGCTTCAGGTTAAGAACAGTTTCAGGTTAAGAACAGAACTCCGGAACGAATTAAGTACTTAACCCGAGGTACCACTGTACACTGCTTCTAAAACTCCCCCAGATTTGGGAAGTGGTGCTTGGAAACCAAACTGAGAAGTTGCAACATATCTTGCACTTGGCAAGCAACTAGAAAAAAAGAATAGTTTTCTCAAAATCACTAAGGCTATTTTTATTAATTTGTCATCTTATACAACTGTAAATATAGAATTGTCATAAAACTTAACATCAGCCTTTTTTTTCAGGAGACTGGCTGTTTTTTTCCAGGCTAATGCTAATGTGTTTTGTATTCTTTCAGTATGAAAGTAATGTAGCTGTACGAGACAGAGTGGCATTTGCTTGTAAATTCCTAACTGATGCTCAGGTGAGATGATCAGATCTGCCATCATTTTCTTCCTTTGTTCTTTCTAGATAACATAAAGGGTTGAATAAGTAATCACACACAATCTTCCATGCTATTCTCTGGGTGTTGGAAAAAGAGTTTTGTCATCCAAAAGAATTTGATAGCCATCCTGAAGTATAATACCCATTTGAAATAAGTGTAAAATCTAATAGAGACTTGTTGTACCTTAAAGACCAAAGATTATTATGACACAAGCTTTTGAGGACTCGTCTAATGATCTCTGTACAGTCTTGTAAAGCATTTGCCCGTGGCAAGTATGAACTGCATCTGGGCAGTAAATATTTAACAGAGAAGAGTCAGCTTGGAATTCATGATTCTTTTAGGCATTTGTTATGTATCCTTTCGGAAATATTTTGAAATTGAGTACACATTGAAGGTGGATATTATTTATTGCTTTTATCGCTAAATCCTGATGATTAGATATAATAATCAAGACTTTAATTCTGCAGTGAGCCCAGCCCAACCATACCCCATTTGTGTATGAGTGTGTGTGTAGGCGTGTGGATGTAATTCAAGGAATGAGCAAAACACTGACCAATCATCTTATTTTAAATAGCTGAATAGGTTCATTGACAAACTGACAAATGAAATGAAGGAATCTGGGAACCTTGAAGGAATTCTTCTGACAGGACTCACAAAAGATGGAGTGGATTTGATGGAAAGCTATGTTGATAGAACAGGAGATGTTCAAACAGCAAGTTATTGTATGCTGCAGGTTTGTCTTTTTTTACATACAAAATCTCTGATTTATAGAATTCATGTCAATACTATACAACTCATTTTTTGTGTAACGTGCATAATGTAATATTTAATAAATCAAAATTTAATTAAATAATACTGTGCATGGGGTTATTGTTTTTGTTCATTAGTATTGGATGTCTTTTTATATTATCAACCACCCTGTGATCTTCGGAGGAAGAATGGTATAGAAATTTAATTAATAATAGCAATTCATTATTGTGCTACCCAAATGTTAGCTACTGTGAAGCAATTCTGATAGGATATTGTGGGGCAATTCATGACTTAGGTCTTGGTAGCGTGGCTGCAGCAGGGGTGGGAGAAGCGAAGTGACTGCAACTTTTGGTCCATGCACTTTCATCCTTGTTGGTTTACAGAAAGCCACAGTTTGGATTGGGGTTATTTGCAAGCTAGGCAAATATATTATTATTATTATTATTATTATTATTATTAATTTAATTAAGTGGTGTTCATAAACAAGCTTTAAAACTATTTAAAATGGGTAAAACAACATTTCTTAAGCTAGTGTTCAAAACAATGTATTGCTGGTTTAAGACCCATCTTTGGGGAGACCTTTGAAACAGTCTCCTCTATGCCTACCTTTTTAGGGTTCTCCATCCGATGTGCTTAAAGATGAGAGGGTTCAGTATTGGATTGAGAACTACCGGAATCTATTGGATGCATGGCGGTTTTGGCATAAGCGAGCAGAATTTGACATTCATCGGAGCAAGCTGGATCCCAGTTCAAAACCTTTAGCCCAGGTAAATGTGCTTCTAATTTTTCTGGCCATGTAGTGAGTCAATTTAGCCAATGGACATAAAGCAGCAGACTTCATTTGACAAAGAAAAGGAAGATCCAGTTGTTTGCACGGTGCTTGTCTGAGGCACTACTGGTGAGCAGTATTGTTTTTGTTTGGTACTGTTTTGTGTTTTTATATTGTAAACTTTGATCCTTGGATGAAGGGTGGTATAGAAATTTAATAAATAAAATAAATAAATAAATGCCAAACTTTTATTTCTAAGCAGAAAGTCCACCCAATATTGGCATATATATTTTTTATATTTTTCAAAATCAATATCTCTCCCAATATCACCTGTCTGTCCTTTTTTTCTTTCCTGAACATACAAGCTTTTAATTTTTTTAAAACATGTTTTGCTTCTGAACTTGTAAGCTCTGTTTAGCTATTATGGCCCATTGATAACCCTATCATCCCAGTGGGTGGGTATGAAGGGGTGCAGCTTGAAAAACCTATAGGGTAGCAATATATCTACTAGTTGCTTAATAATAAATAAAAGCAAATCTAATCACCCTCATATCCCTTTTTTATATTTGCAAGGTGTTTGTAAGTTGCAATTTTTGCGGAAAGTCAATTTCGTACAGCTGCTCAACCATCCCTCATCAGGGCCGAGGATTCAGTCAGTATGGTGTAAGTGGCTCCCCGACCAAGTCCAAAGTCACAAGTTGTCCCGGTTGCCGCAAGCCCCTTCCTCGCTGTGCACTTTGTCTCATAAATATGGGCACTCCAGTTTCCAGCTGTCCAGGTATGGCTCCCTCCCATTTGTTGAACTTCTCCATTTTATTATTCACAGGCTTCTAACTTTGTGGTACAGAAAACTGAATACAGTCCTGTGAATGCTTATTTTGCTGAACTGCTTTACATCAGTTCACATCTGAATGACTTTCTCTGAAAATGAGCTGTTTGTTACTGGCTTTGTCCTGCTTGTATTAACTGCCCCATCCTTATTGGGGTGTTGTTGTTTAGTCGTTTAGTCGTGTACGACTCTTCGTGACCCCATGGACCAGAGCATGCCAGGCACTCCTGTCTTCCACTGGCTCCCGCAGCTTGGTCAAACTCATGTTCGTGGCTTCAAGAACAGTGTCCATCTCATCCTCTCTCATCGCCTTCTCCTTGTGCCCTCAATCTTTCCCAACATCAGGGTCTTTTCTCTTCTCATGAGGTGGCCAAAGTATTGGAGCCTCAGCTTCAGGATCTGTCCTTCCAGTGAGCACTCAGGGCTGATTTCCTTAAGAATAGAGAGGTTTGATCTTCTTGCAGTCCATGGGACTCTCAAGCGTCTCCTCCAGCACCATAATTCAAAAGCATCAATTCTTCAGCGATCAGCCTTCTTTATGGTCCAGTTCTCACTTCCATACATCATTACAGTGGTACCTTGGGTTAAGTACCTAATTCGTTCTGGAGGTCTGTTCTTAACTTGAAACTGTTCTTAACCTGAGGTACCACTTTAGCTAATGGGGCCTCCTGCTGCCGCCTCATCGCCACCGTGCGATTTCTGTTCTCATCCTGAAGCAAAGTTCTTAACCCGAGGTACTATTTCTGGGTTAGCGGAGTCTGTAACCTGAAGCGTCTATAACCCGAGGTACCACTGTACTGGGAAAACCATAGCTTTAGCTATATGGACCTTTGTCGGCAAGGTGATGTCTCTGCTTTTTAAGATTCTGTCTAGGTTTGTCATTGCTTTTCTCCCAAGAAGCAGGCGTCTTTTAATTTTGTGACTGCTGTCACCATCTGCAGTGATCATGGAGCAGAAGAAAGTAAAATCTCTCACTGCCTCAATTTCTTCCCCATTTGCCAGGAGGTAATGGGACCAGTGGCCACGATCTTAGTTTTTTTGATGTTGAGCTTCAGACCATATTTTGTGCTCTCCTCTTTCACCCTCATTAAAAGGTTCTTTAATTCATTCTCACTTTCTGCCATCGAGGTTGTGTCATCTGCATATCTGAGGTTGTTGGTATTTCTTCCGGCAATCTTAATTTCGGCTTGGGATTCATCCAGCCCAGCCTTTCGCATGATGAATTCTGCATATGTTAAATAAACAGGGAGACAATATACAGCCTTGTTGTACTCCTTTTCCAATATTGAACCAATCAGTTCCATACTGGGGTGTAGCTTCCCTTTAAGTCATCTTTAAGTGCAGCCTTTGCCTAACCCACATGCTCTCTTGCACCTGTTCACGGTGCTGTTTGAATACCGCTTCTTTAAGTGCCAGTCAGGCACTGAGAAAACAGGCACTTGGGGGGCCCGCTAGGGGGCGCCTTGGAATATGGCGGATATTAACATCTGTCCAGCTCGCACGAGGTAATTAGAGGCTGATTATGGGGAGTATATCAGTCTCCCTTCATCTCTCCAGGGGGGAGAGATGCCGTTTTCACCCGCTGTTGCCATAAATCACCCCCGAGTTCGGAAGAAGGAGGGGGTGAGGCACTGGGTGCACAACCCTCGGCGGGCCTCGGAACTCCTCCGAAGCTGCTTCCAGGAGCGAAACTAGTTGCGTTACTTAAAAGGAAAAAAATTGGGAAAGATAACGCACATGCTTCAAGAGAGGCAGGAGGTTTTTATCTGCTAACAATTTTACCACTGAAAGAAAGAAGACTGAGACAGACTGAGATGGAAGATTACATCAAAGTACTACAAATATGGTATGTGGATTGGAATGCCGGAACTAAGGGGGGGGGGACGACTTTTTATTTCTTTTGCTCTATGTGATTATTAATAACCCTCCCTTTGAAGATCTGTCACAGAAATTAATTGCAAATGGGACTAAAAATGAATTGTGTGGGAATAATTATGAACTCTGTGAAGGATTTGGAAAGAAGAAGGGCTCTCTCTTGTGACGCAGTAAGAATGGAAACTTGATAAGAGACCTGTGTTGCTGGAGTTGGTCTTGGGGAGGGCGAGCCGAAGATATATTATTTTCGAGGAGATTGCGAACTGGAAGGGGCAGCCCTCCTGCAAAAAGACTAATTTACGATACAACAGGTCGGAAAAGCTAAAGAGCGAATTTCTAGACTGTATTTCATCGGAACGACAAAAATGGCGATTACTTGCTCGAGCGGAAAGGACTGTTGGAGGAGAGTGATTTACGAGAGAGCAGCACAAAGCCTACACAGAAATACAAATAAGACTGTCTTTTTCAACCCACTTGCGGAGCATATTGGAGGAAAATGGAAAGGAAAATGAGTAATGACAAGTATTGAGAAGAGGAGACTGGAAACATCATTCTTAATATGGAAGCAGAACAAATATTCGAGGATTGGACTTCTGCCACTCAAGAAGCATGGGTACCCCCCACAAAAATTCATAATTTGGAAAACAATTGGATTATATGATATGTATTGTTATAATTTGGACTAATTGATTTGATGTGTTTAATTTGGAAATATGAAATTTAATAAAAATTATTTTTTTTTAAAAAAAAGAGAGAAAACAGGCCCTTGTGGGTTAAGTTCAGACTAAATGGTTCTTGGAGTTTTTAAGGCATTTTAAAATTTTGTAGATAATGAGAAAACTTAAATCATGTCTGGAATTCAAAGAGCTACTTAGGGTCAACTCGGAAAATCTTTAAATATTTTGCCGTAAATAAGAAAACATGCATACAGAATCAAACTGCTTTTGCAAGTCTGTCTCATCAGCAGTTTGCCATGTGTCATTGCAAAACACAAGCCCGGAGCTGGCTTAGGTATGCAGGACTCATCATGTGTTTCATTGGATCCTGACACCTCTATAGCAATTTCACGCATCTGTTGCCCTGCAGATACACATGCTGGGAAGGGCGACTGCCCTCAGCTTTGTGTGCTGTGAAATAGAGGAGTATGGTGATGACACAGGACTACATTTTTGACACTTTTTATCTGTGAAGAAGTGCTTCATATTTACAGGAAACATAATGTTTGAAGAGACACTTATTTCCCTGATAATGATTACCCTCACAGCTGGGAGCCAAGTGTAAGATCTTTTCATCAAAATGGGTACAGATTATTTGTGCGTTATTTGAAAGATGCTCTGTGCTGCATGAAATTCCCATTTACAAATATTTGTAAACTTTAAAAAAAAATCTAGAGTAGTTCTCACCTGTATTATGGAAATTGGCTTAATACTTTTCAGCCTGGGGATGTTAACTGCTTGAGACACTGATTATTATGTTGCTTTGATTATACTGGGTAATTTTGTTTTCTGTGCCATTTCAAAGTTGTTTCCAATCCTAGTCATACTCCGGATAGACACATAGAAATTATTGGACATTAATTGCAGTAAGTCTCCTCTGAGTTGAACTTAATTGGATACAACCCTGTCTCCACTGGTTTTAAACAACCTGTTCTCATAACCATAGAAATCAATTCAGACTACATTTTCTTATTTATAGGAGGATCAAAGTCAGATGAAAAGGTGGATCTTAGCAAGGACAAGAAATTGGCCCAGTTCAACAACTGGTTTTCCTGGTGCCACAACTGTAGGCATGGTGGTCATGCTGGACACATGCTTAGCTGGTTCAGGTAAGTTAACAAAGAATAATGTGTTGCTTAAGCCATGGGTTCTTCCTGACTGCATCCCACCTATTTAGAGCTTCTGCTTATATGGATTTGTAGGCCAGCACATACTACCAGACTACTAATTCTGCTACAATAGCACCGAGAATTTAAGACAAAGCCCTTGAAATGATAAGATTACCCAGCAAATGAAAGCATACGCATGAATTTGATACCTTTGATGAAAGTCTGTTCACATTTCCTCAAAATATACAAGAATTAAGGAGCTTTTTTAAATTACAAAACCCAACACCATCTTGAGCATTAACCGAACATGGTAGCACATAATGTAGAACGATTCATAAGACAAATTTAGTGTATTTGAAGACTAAGGGAACACAGGGCTTTCTGCTGTTCTCATGTGTGGTGTTCAAGAGTGGTTTAATGTTGAATCTTTGCCTGGACTCTAAAAAGTGGCGGTATAAGGATTGCAGCCAACATGGCATGATCAGAGTTCTGCTTGCACAATGGAACTTCCACTTTCCCCTGCAGTCCCCCTACTACCCTCCAAATTTTCTCTGAAAGGTCTCCCAACCTGCCAGTGCAGATGTCAAAGGCATAGAGGGAGGTTAAGTTCCATTGTGCAAGTGGAGCTTATTGTAGTTCTGCTTTTGGACTAGCACTGTTGACTACTGCTCTAAGTCTACAACAGGCATGCTCAAGGATTTATGTGCCCCCTTGGTGGAATCCCCCCCCCCCTTCTGAACAGGTCTCCATTGGAACTAGTTGCATATGGTGCCTTGCAAAACATGCCTTCCCAGTAACTCATGCAGTTGGCATGAGTGAATTCATTACACATGTGAAGGCTAAATTGCTTTTTTTGCACTTCTACAACTTTGGGGCATTTTTTATTTCTCAGGGTCTTACAAGTATTTTCTCTGTTGTCTTGCTGTAGCCTACATGCCCTCAGATGTTATAATAAAGCTGTTCATTATTATCACAGTAAATGCTAGCTGACACATGGTAGGATATTTGAGGCATATGGTTTTCTCAGTATTGACCTGAAAGCAGTTATATTACCTTTTAAAGCTATCGCCCTTTGTTCTAGAAGCTCTTTCAACACATTAGCTGTAGCCCAGAGCTCTATACAATGCACTCATGAAAGATTCTACGGGGAATGAACATAATGTTCCAACTGCAGTCAATTGATGTTTCCAGGCAGTGCATTTAGGCTCAAATGGGTGGTGGGATGTTACATACATTATTCTGTGGTAGCTAATCATCTTGTATTACATTCCAAGCTGCATTCCTCCACTTGCAACTGTTTTAATCTTTAGCATCAAATCAATTTTACTTTTGGAGCATGAACACACTGCTTTCTATTTATTGCTTAAAGTAAGAATTGGAGGGAAATTCTTCAGAGACACTTTTAAAATG
This sequence comes from Podarcis pityusensis, assembly GCF_964106645.2. Lineage (NCBI taxonomy): Eukaryota > Metazoa > Chordata > Lepidosauria > Squamata > Lacertidae > Podarcis > Podarcis pityusensis. The sequence goes on from NC_138037.1 coordinate 29,543,543, forward strand.
TAGCTTGTAGAGTGGATTATAGACATGAGCAGCTCTGGATTATTATTATTTTATAACAATTTTAACCATTTGTGTATTCTGTAATCTCTTTCTAACCAATACCAAAGTACTTTATTCTTTTTTAATGAGAAAAATAAACATTTTTTTTGTTTTTTTTAAATAAAAAGGCTGCCTTGCAGTGTTATAATGCTACTTCTTTCTTATCTAGGGACCATACTGAATGCCCTGTTTCTGCCTGTTCCTGCAAATGTATGCAGCTGGATACAACGGGGAATCTTGTCCCGGCAGAGATGATCCAGCCATGAAAAATTAGAGCTTAAATAAGGTCCTTCACATGAGAGGCTTTCTCCAATAGGTTTCCCTCACAGCCCGAACACATACCTCTGAACGTGTTACTGTTGACTTGCCTGTAATAGAAAAATAAATCATCCTACCACATCAGCAATTTGATGTGTGGTTGATTTTGATTCCTCAAATTTGGCATGTGGACTTTGTTCAGTGGGCTGTGAAGCAGTTCATTTAAGAGGCATTTATAGGTTTCATTGAAATTCAAAGCAGCCTTCAGGAAGACTTTCAGCACTACACTGTCCAGACCTTGAGGCTTCCATCTGAGATGAAGTGGCATCATTTGCTGTGCTTTGGTAACTCCATGAACCTATAAAACACTACTGAAAACTCTTCTTGGAAAGACAGTCGTGCTGGATATACAGATGTTTCCACCAGCATTTTTTCTAGCTTAGATTTTAAAGTGTTTATGCTCCCATCTATAACTTAGCTACCACTGCATTGCTTTTCTGTGACACTCCTAAGACAAATCTTTGCATGAGTTGAGCTGCTTTGGTTTGGATGAGTAAATAGTAGTAGCTCAATGCCAGTGTAACATGCTTTGCGGGGCATCCCAAAATAATGTAATTAGTGTTACACAGCTACAGTCTGGTATTAATTAATCTGAAGCTTTTTAAGTTCAATGATGTGAAAGACCTAACCTTTGAAAAAAATGACAGCTTACCTGTATTCCCGAAACATACTATAGTGTGAATTGCATACATCCAAATTTTGCTTTGGGTCAAGAGGACATTCATTTGCATCAGAAAACCACAAGCATATAATACACAATCAAGAACAGCCTGAGACATTACAGTTAAAAGTTCACTTACAAAATGTGGACGACATAGAATATGTGTTGTGGCAATGGCTGCTCATATCAGATGTTGACGAGCAAATAAATTTTACCCCTCCAAAAAAAACTGCCTATGTCAAAATAAAGGAGCTTATTGATTTCGATAGTGGATAGTATGTGATATACTTCAATAGTGTAAAGTATAGAAAGGTAACATTGCCATGAAATGAATACACAAGATGGCAATACACTGACTGGTATAGAACACTAGTGCAGGTGTAGGGAACTTTAGATTTTGCTCACCTACAACTCGCACTATCAGTGGCCACGTATACTGGGGTTGATAGGAGAGCCAAAGATTCCTCACACCTACTGTAGTGCATGTTACATTTTAGTTTACATTTTTTTCTACTGTTAATTAGCAACACGGCAAATGAGTTGCATTCAAACTTTCACTAGTCAACTAGAAACTTGAACTTCCTTTGCGCACATTTTCAATGCAATGTAATAATTGTTTGGCCTATATTATAGCTGCCTAATTGACAATCTTCTGTTGGCTTGGATGCAAGAAACATGCACAATATTCTGTGCATGCCCCTGGGCTTTCTTGCCTGCTTTCTCACTGCATTATGAAGGGCAATGTGGTGCAGTGGGAAGGTCAACAACTGGCCACAGATGCAAGTGGGAGAGAGTTGTACTTGCATGCAGGCCATTTTGGATCCAAGCTTCCATCTTTGTACAAAGATATGATGTTAAAAGGGGAGGGGGGAAACAAATGCTTAATGGAAGCAGAAATATTTATTTCTATGTACACCATTTTTTAAAAAGTATTGCCTTAGTCAAAGTCTACTTCCTGTCAGAATTATTGCATTTTTACTATTGATCAATATTTGAGATGCATATTACAATATCTAAGTTCCTGTATTTTTGTAGTTGCTTCAATACATTTCCAGAATATCTAGAATTAATTTTAAGCCATTAAGAGCAACTTATAGACTTTATTTTTGTGCCCTTATATTCAAAGTATTAAAAGAGCTCTGATATTAATATGGTGTCTCCTTCCCTTCTGTAAAAAATTATACTATGTAAATAGGAACTGCTAATAATGTGTTATCCAGTTGTCTTAACAGTATTTTGTAAAATGAAAGCAGCTGTATTTGCTGACTTTGAGAGGGCACAAAGTCTTTTGTGTACATGCAAGTTCTGTATGAATATCTTAACACTCAGTGCTCAATGATGCAGGGGCTGTACTGCATAGATTAGTTTTGACTCGAAGACAGTTCTCAGGCATTTCGGCTTGTGTATGTGTTTCTGCAGACTGAGGGTTTTTAACCACTTCTGTTAATACAGTTGCTTCTCCTTTTGACACTGTAAAATAAAAGCTTGATTTAACTTCCCATTTTGATTAAGCTGAATGTTTCATGACCTTCATACAGGTGATGCTGCAATAGTCCCGGTAGATACTAGTACCAGATTTTGTAGTATTGTGTTCTGATTTCAGCACCGGGCAGTATTGGGTGTTAAAAGTAAACAGGGAAGCTCCAACATTCAAAGTGTTTACTTTTATAGTAAATCTACATTGAAAAATTAGGCTTTGATTTATGGTGCCCCCCCCCAAAACCCCAGGAGTCCTGCTTTACAATAATATTCCAACTACCTTGTAAAGAACAGATATTTGGAATGAATCATTCTTCAAACAAGAACTACTACATAAATGGTGTTTATTGTTGAACTGCTATAACATGCTGGTTAGGTAAGGCGACTAAAGCGCCAATTAAGTCTTAGAATAAAACCAAACACGTTTTAGTTTAGATGTAATCAATATTATGATAGTTTGCATTTTATTTAATACACTGATTTCTCTGATACTTTTCATGTACAAAAGATCACCTAAAAATAAAATAAAAATAAGCACTGTGTTATGTATTTACCTAAGATGGTTACCTGAGTGACAGCTTAACATTAAAATGCTTATCTATTGCGAAATACTGTCTCTCACTAGACACAGGTTTTTTGTCCTCAGGACAGCATCGCCATTTAGGATACAAATGCATGAACTTCTAGATTATGTACTATATTACTGGCATAGCAGACAGTCCCAAGTACACTTTAAGCAAGATTATTTCATACAGAGATTCTTGAACAGTTCTGTTCAGTAAGCATCACCAAATTGTCCACTCTTAAGTTGTAACAAAAAGTACCAATCATGCATTAGTACTAAAAGGGTAGTAGTCAGGAAATTCATGGATAATTTTCAGAGCTTCATTATATAGTGCTAAATCTGAAAGAAACAAGAATATAACATTAAAAAACATTAGTGCAGGTGAACTATCCTATTTATACAATACTACCTAAGAGACAACGCTAACTATAATGTGCATCTCATTCTTAAAGAAACATATACTCAATTCCAAAGTCAGGAAGGTTAAAAATATTTCAAGGGGTTGCTTTAACCAGTATCTTGCCTGAATGTGAACAGGGATTAATTTGATAAAAATCCAATTGACGAAAGCTCAGATTTGTAAATGTATCCACAACAGCTCTCCCTCTGTAAGAGCAATAACTATATTGGATAGAAGAGGCTATATAACAGATTTAATACATCAATAACAGAATTATCCTATCTGGCTAGATATATACCAAGTTCAGTGTTTTGAGCAGACAGGAATGACAACTTGATCTATGACCATGAAGCTGTCATCGCAAGTGGCGGCACAGCGGCAGCAGGAGGCCCCATTAACTAAAGTGGTGCTTCAAGTTAAGAATAGTTTCAGGTTAAGAATGGACCTCCAAAATGAATTACGTTCTTAACCCAAGGTACCACTATATCCACATGGGATTTTAATTTCTGAAAATGTATTTTGTGCATCTACTTCTTTGCGTATCATGCCAAACATAACTTCCATGGGGGAAAATAGTAGATAAGAACTGACCATTATTGAAAGAAACTTGTTAATCAAGAGTGCCAGAAGCTTATTCAAAAGTATTGAAAAACTGCAATTTGCAATGAGGGAGGAAATAATTCACTTACCAAATGCGTTTTTATCTTCTCTGAACTGGGTATATGATGCACACATTATGTTTACTTGATTTGTAACTCTTCCTGCTACCTCAATGACCCCAGAGATCTCTTCTTCAAGCTGCAATAGCAGATGAACAAGTAAATGTCTTTATTAAGAATTTTACCAACAATCAGTTTTACACCTCCCCCATCCACCACGTTTCTGGGAGTTCCCTTTGTTCCAACATAGCACTTATGAATTGAAATTACAACTCACTAAACTTGGCTCTCTATTCTACATTAACACCTTACCATAAAACACTTAAGAATTACTTAAGAATGTTCAAGAAAGTGAAGTTCATTCCAAGTAAAGGTGAGGTTATCTATTCTCTCAAACATCCACCTAGCTTAACTACATCACATATTTTGGGAATCTGTGACAAACACAGCCCATTCAAGCCTTTTGTCTTGCCTGACCCACCCCAGTAAATTCACCTGAATTTGCATGCACACGCACACACTGATAACCCTATACAAATGATATACAGATGACTGTGAAGAATAGGCAAGATCAAACATAAGACAAAGGAGTTTGTTGGTGTGGAAGTTATTTTTGTTGCACCAAGCAGAAGCATCAGTACCGTACAGCACAGAAAAGCAGAGGTTATGTTAGCTGAATATCTGTAGCACTAGCAGGCTACTGCATTTGATTCTAACCTTATATATATGGCTTAGGAGTGAGCAACAAACAATATCCGAGACAAACCTATGGGGCAGGGGAGTTATGCAAAGCGGAAGAGTAAGAATATAAAAATATAATCAGCACACTGTTCAGGCTAAGAAGATGCTTCTATAGTCTTCAGGTACGTAACTTGATGGGGCAGTTGTAAATGCAGTAGTGCTTATTCTTGTTACTGGGCTAATATGAGAACTACGTAAGTTCCTTTATCTAGCTGAGGTTTAGAACTTGAAGCCCTCATATATGGAACTGCTATACCAGCAACACAAAGACTGTTCAGGTCAATTCCGCTTCTACAATTAAAGCCACTGTATAGGACTTGCTGATCGTAAGGCCAGCGGTTCGAATCCCCACGGCGGGGTGAGCTCCCATCGTTCGGTTCCAGCTCCTGCCCACCTAGCAGTTCGAAAGCACCCTTAAGTGCAAGTAGATAAATAGGTACCGCTTTATAGCGGGAAGGTAACTGGCGTTTCTGTGTGTGGCGCTGGTGCTGGCTCGCCAGCTGCAGCTTCGTCACGCTGGCCACGTGACCCGGAAGTGTCTTCGGACGGCGACGGCTCCCAGCCTCTTGAGAGAGATGAGCGCACAACCCTAGAGTCGGTCACGACTGGCCCGTACGGGCAGGGGTACCTTTACCTTTTTATGCTCAACACCAGCAAAAACTGTTAAGCGTAAGAATTATGAAATCTTCGAAAAGACAAGACATACTTACAGGTGTGTCCAGTTCCACGGTTGCATTTTTTCCTTCTCCATCAGATAGGAAGAAAAATTTCCCAGATGGATGAATCTAAATAAAATTTCAAAACACTCATTTTAAAGGCACTTTTAGCCTGCTGCACCTGCCTATCAACACCACTGTGTCAGTCTTTTGTCGGAAATACTGAAGCACTCAGGTAATACTCCATGTACATGTGGGCATAACTGCATGCTTTAAAACTGTACATGGCAGCCTGTAAAAATGCAAGTCACATTCCAGGAAGGAAAAAAAAAAAAAGCAACATCTCATTTAATAAGGGTGATGGAGAGATTTAATTGCTCTACTAAAATGAATTGCATATCCGTAACAGAGCCCCATGGGAGCTACATCTGCAATAACAATATTAAGAGGGAGAAAATAAATGGCAACATCAAGCAAGCCTAAAAACCAAACAGATTCAAGGTAATATATACAAAATAAGGATATATACCTCCACTCTCCTCCTGTTGCTTCCTCTCACTTATAATTTTTTGGGGGTATTGGGGTTGTAATTGACTTGAGTTTTTGCAGTTATCCAAAGCAGGGTACCAATATAATAAACTTCATTTGCTAAATATCCTATGAATAATTTTCTATACCACCCCTCCTGTGTATATTTAATATGTTCCCACTGTAAACAGTTGAAATCACTAGCAGGAATACATTAACACTTGTAAAGTAACACAAACTTTGGATACTATGGATTTATAATAGATTACATTACAGTAAAAGAAGCAGGAACAAATTTTTAGAAATGGAACTCATGGAGTGAGGGAGGTCAGAAGCTTCGAGACAACCGCTTTCTTTTTTGTTGAATTGTGTGGAATTGTTATGTTTGCTGTGTATAATCAACAATCACTATGTAAAACTAACCATATATATACAATATTTAATGTGTTCATACTGCAAACCAAACAAGAGATAAATGTTTTGTTTTTAAATAAAGGATGACAAATGAGCCTCGACTTCAGCTGTCTCACAAACGGCAACATTAAAGAGCAGGAGCCTTTGGCGAAAGTTTGTCTGGAGCTAAGCGAGGGATACCAACGGCATTGCGGATGCACCACCCCAAGGGGCCTGCAATGCTCTGCAAGGCAAATCCCCTGGCGGACGAAGAGGAGTAAGGGAGCCACTCTTACCTTTTCCAGGCGCCCCACGAAACAAACGGGCTTCCCAATGTACTGCGCCAACTGACTTGTGGCTACGCGTACCCGGGCTCCTTGCAGCACGTCCGCCATTTCGGAACTGGGCGTCTGAACCAAGGCCGCCTCCCCCCCGCCCTTTGCCTTTTATCTAGGCTACATTGGCGGGAAACTTCGACTTCCGCTCGCCGCGCGGGTCACCACGGCAACGGGCGAAGCGCGCAGAGTTCGACAGTCCCAGTGAAAACCTTCCAATGCGCTCGCAGAACGCTCTACACGCAGGCGGCCTCTACGTCATTTCCGTGTAGCGGAGCGCGCGTTAGGGAGTATTTGCGCATGCGCGCGTCAGCTAACTTAGACCTCAGCCGACGAGGTTACTTCAGTTCATTCGCCGGGAGGTGTCCCTCGTGAACCCGGAACCGGAGGTTGTTGTGGAGAAAAGGCTGCCGGAGGTGCGTATTCAAGACAGGCAGGTAGGGTTGGCTGTCAGAGAGGCCTCGCTCGTGGCGAAAACAGGAAAGTCGAGGCCGAGGGTTATTTCGTCCTTCGTTTGTGGCGCGCGGGGGCAGTCGTCGAATAACGCCGGCGGTGTTGTTTTTTTTGCGCTTCGACGGTTATATCCGTTAACATTCAGAATGTACGTGCGGATTTGGAACACGCGCATGCGCGTCGCCAGTTGGGGAGGGGTGTTGTGGAGCTGCTACGTCAGCTGCTCACGTCTGGTGGGCGGAGCTACCCGCGCCAACAAATTCGCTTTACTGCTTTTCCCACCTTATGGGGCAGAGCTCTTCTGGGTCCTCCTTGAGATGGGGCTGGTGGGTCGTCCTACCCATAGATAGTGGCGTAGAGCCACGGGATGACGTTGAATTTTGACAGCCTACCTGTCTGGTCTTCTGTGTATAAATTAACGTCTGAACTGGTGACCCATAGAATAGAGCGGTGTCAAGAAGAAAACAAGGGTTGGCATCCCATTCAGAGAAACTTAGTTGATTAGTAGTTTGCGGCTTAGGTGATTGATTAATTCGTTAAATTCAAATATGTCAAAACAATCAGGAAATGGAGTCTCTCTGTTTCTAGATTATTTATTCATTTATCACGGCAGGCAAGGGTGGATATGCTCATCGTAAGATGGCACGTGCTATCTGTGGTTTTTGTAAGTTCTTGTATATAAAAAAGTTTGGTTGTTTTCCAAAGCTGCTGCTTGTTAATTTTAATTAGTTAATATACTGTAATCTGCAAATCAACTAAAACGTTGCATCCCAAGAAACATGTATCGGGGGGGGGGTGGGAAATGCAGCAGAAGTAGGTTTTGGAGACAACTGTGTGCTCTGTCTTGAAACATTACATTGTTTATGTGAGTAGATCACTGTGAGTTATGGGATTGGCCAGGTTTAATCATGTGTCGGAGGTGGTCATACATTATTGCATCTGGTTAGCCCCTGTAAATGAACTGTTCACCTGAAGAAACTACTTCTTGAAAAATTATTTGCCCTCAAAATGCCCATTACCTAAGACATTTGTATTTGCCATAGAAAGAACAAATTTTTGTAAACCTTCAGTGCTGATTGGCTACAAGCAATTTTTATTTGCCAAAGGCAAAGATACCTGTATCCCTTTGTGCAGTGTTGAAGGAAACCTTGCTAACTAGATAAGGAAGACGCTTCTACAAAAGTTAGAGGAATTATTGGTTTCAGTAAGCAGCCTTCAGGATTCAAAGACCTTCATGTGCATAAGTCCACTATTCCTTAAAAGAGCCCTACAAGTTAGGTTCAGTATTACTGTTCCTATATATGTGTGCATGAGTTGTATCCAATATTACCCCTACTCAGGGTAGACCCATTGGAAAAAACAATCAAGCCTGAGCACCCCCCCCCCCATACCTTCATTCAAGATGTTGAACAACAACGGGCCCAGGACAGACATGTAGACTGTTAATAATTTTCACCATTATTTTAAAAGGGCAGAAGCCAGTGTATTTCCATTGGGCATTGGAACACACCTAGATCTATAACAAAAAGCTTTGCGATCTAAAAATTGCAGTTTATGAGTTTTGGTAGGACTTTTAGTGTGCTTTAATGCAGCTTTGTAGAAGTCTAGTGGCCTGGTTTATCAAAATGAAAGTGTGAACTCTTTCTTTCATTCTTAAATATAATCTAAATTTTGTGATTGCAGATGAAGTTTTGAAATCCGGATACTAACATGTGAGCTTTAGTAACTGTGTTTTCCTCCCTTTTAGCCTAGTGTATAAAGGAAGGACATCTTTGCAGTTCAAGAAGAGTACTTCATAGTCAAGCATTTGGAAGGAAGTCAATGCTTGGAGCTGCTGAAAGTGAAAAGGCAAGTACTGCAGGATTTAGGAAGAGAGAAAGACATATCTGCACAACAGATTGGAAACTGATAGGAAGTGAAAGGTCATGGGGCAGTTTCCAACTCCCTCATTCCATCAGCTCAAGGATTTGTGTTTGTGCAACAAGACTTTCCCCATGCGCTCTGCCCGTGCACCCCCTCAAAATCTGCTCTGGAGGGTTGTGAGAACCCACTGAACAGATTTTGGTGGCACACGGGGATGAAGGGGGTGGGGAAGCTCCATTGTGCAAGTAGAAATCCTTGCAGTGATAGGAGGCGTACTTACTGTTACATGGAATGAAAGCTATTAGGTTAAGGATCACCTTACTTATAAAAGAACTACAGTGGTACTTTGGGTTTCATATGCTTCAGGTTACAGACGCCGCTAACCCAGAAATAATACCTCGGGTTAAGAACTTTGCTTCAGGATGAGAACAGAAATCGTGCTCCGGTGGTGCGGCAGCAGCGGGAGGCCCCATTAGCTAAAGTGGTGCTTCAGGTGAAGAACAGTTTCAGGTTAAGAACGGACCTCCAGAACGAATTAAGTACTTAACCCGAGGTACCACTGTATTGTTTTGTTTACTATGCTATTTTTGTGTCTTTATATTGTAAAACATCCTCAGGTCCTTGGATGAAGGGCAGTACTGAAATTTTAATAATTATAATAATGTGGGATAGATTTTAAATAAACAAATAATTAAAACAGGTAATTTCATGACTTAACTTAGTTTAGAATATGTCATCCTGTTAAATCAGGGGTTGCCAACCTTTTTCGAGAGGGTGCTGTAGGCCCCAGCCACAAAATGCCTGCCATGGGGTGGGTGGCATAACACAAAAAGAGAAGAGTGCAGTCGCTGCTGCTGCTGCTGCTGCTGCTGCTTGCTTCCATACCCCACCCCACAGACAACCTTAGGTTTAGCATGGAAAGTCAGTTATGCCCTGCTGGTCCTGACTCTGGGCAATCACACAGTATTGATTTCTCTGTAACACACATAATAATTTTGCTTGACAGTAAAAATGCTCTTCACATAATCAGATGGTGTGCTGATTAAAATATTTTTATGGTGAAAAATATAATATTATCTTGACTAACTTTTTCCAGTGCTTGAGTTATTTTTCCAGGTGTCAGAGGTTGAGACACAGCCAACGCTGCTTGGGTGTACATAAACTCATATTTCTTGAACTGAGCAATAATGAACAACTGACTTGTATCTCTCTGGTGTTCTGTTTGCTCCTGCAGGATCCTCCCCCAGTTCAAGTCTCTAATCTTAGAACTTGATGTTAAGAGCATTTCATAATGTTTGTTTTGATGATGCCAGAATTGTGTAAGTTTTTTTTTAGCATCACTTGACCCATTTCTCACCTTTTTGTTTCTAGACTTGTATTTCAAAAAGATGTTCAACTTCTTCCGAAAAAACCAAGATACCAAGAAGGTATTGGTGACAGAAAAAGAAGCAGATGGATTTGTTTTTCTCGGTAAGTGATTCTAAGAGTTTATTAAAAAATCATATATTTTGAACAAAATTTTCTGGATATTTCACAGGTTGTTACCATTTTATATTTAAAGTACATTCAGTTCACTAAGAAATTTCAAAGAAGTTGATCTTGAACCGTGCCCCCCCCCCCCCCCAGTGCTCATGTATGAACTGAAAATATAAACTGTAGACTTAGCATAGATGTTGTTTCTGCCTTGCCATTATTTCTCTTAGGCCCTTTGCATCATTTTTGGCACCACCCTCCCTGCTCACAAGTAACAAAGAGCTTAGTCGTAGGTCTATTTCCTGTGGTTGTAACAGTTTAAAAATTTAAATGTTTTTAAGGGTAAGGTACAATCGCTGGTTTTAAAATATTCACTTTTTAAGATGTCTTTGATCGCACCTACACCATGGAATGCATTTATTTTCTTTTTCTATTTCACCTTTCTCCCAAGCTGGGATTCAAAGTGGCTTACAACATTTAAAAATACCATTATAAAATGCGAACAAACTAGCTTAAAAACAATAGTTAATATTCATCAAAACACATTTAGAACCAGCATTAATATACAGTTTGCTGTGGCATTTAAAGCACATGGCTTTCCCCAAAGAATTCTGGGAAATGTAGTTTGCGAAGAGTATTGGGTATCATAGCTCTGGGAGGGGTAAACTAGAGTTTTAAAGATTCTTCAGGGAAAATCATGTGCTTTAAATGTATGGAGTGGGTGTGACCTTTATTCTGAGGCAGCATTCAGTGAGTGACCTAGTTATGTTAGCAGCCTCCTTCAGCTTGGTGCCTTCCAGATCTTTTGGTCTTCAGCTCTCATCATCTTCAACCATTGGCCATTTTGGCTGGTGGTGATGGGAATTGGAATCCAAAACACCTGGAGGGCAGCTGGTCGGGGGGGGGGTTATCCCAGTAATGTTGACTCCTTAAGAGAAATAGAGTGACATAAGATTCTTGCAGAGCCTCTGTTTGCATAGGGGGATTACTGTGATGAGACTATTGTCTTTCTGTGGCGTTCCTCAGCTTACTTGATCCTATTTTGAGGCCTAAATATAGTGTGCATGGGGAAATGTACACCGAGTTCGATAAAGATTTTGTGACATAGAAATGACTAATCAATAGCCCTGAATGACAACTGAGTCATGGACACAGGAGAATCAGGAGCAATTGGGAACCGATACAGGATAGTGAGTCTTTCCATTCCTGGGTGGATAACAGCTCCTCTGTTGTTTCTGCCTCTTAGTTTGTGCATTACATTATCTCTCTGGGGGAATGACAACCTTCTTCATAAATATCCTAGATGTGAGACTTGTCAGCTAGTAACTTAAGAAGTTCTAAGAATTCTTTCCCATGAGGGTTTGTGCGCTGCGTCATGCATGCCCCAAATTCTCTGTGGATTTTTTGTTCTTGAGAGTGCGCGAGTGGAATTTATTCCAATCATTTGCCTGGGGGAATTAAGTAGTAATATTTCTTGCTGCATGTTGTTTTTCAGTAGGAGTTGCTTAGTACCAGAGCATGTGTGCTCAAGGGTATATGCTCATGTGTACCCTGCTGGGTGGTGTGCAGAATAGTTTATGGTCTTGGAGAAGAAACTTTTCAGATCTATTAGCTTGCTGAGAAAGGAGGAAAACAGTATTGCTTCCCATATAGTTAAATGAAATTAAGTGCATGAAACGCTTGCTGTTCTTCATTGGTTGCCTGCGTTCAACTTTGCTTGCTGAACGTTTGTAATAGTATTTTGAACGTACTGGGTTTTCTGATTCAATGAAGCTTCAAACAAGATTGACTTGAGCCCATCTTTCTCTCCTTTTGTTTTCCTGAGGTGTCCCAAATATAATATTTAATTTCATATAAACTGGAAGAATCGGGGGTCATCTTTGTGACACTATTTATTTATTTCCAATATCTATATGCCACCTAATGACAAAAGTCCTCTGGGTGGTTTACAAGTAAGAATTAAAAACACAAAATACCAAAAGAGAGAGAGTCACAACTGAAATTGTCCATGTTGGTGGCTTGGGCTGGCCCAATAATGAAACAGATTGAGACCATTGTCTCAGGTGGTGGGTACAGAGGCACTGCCCCTGTCCTGGGGACCTTCCCCCCAACCTCATTATTGTACATTTGGTGAGGCAAAGATCTTCTGCCACTGCCTTTACTTCCTCCTCACTGTCTTACTTTGCTTAGAGAAAGGGCTGAGAGGGTCCTTTTTTAGAGCCAGGCATTTTGAGTGAGGGGGCCAGCAGAATGCCTGCATTCCTGTCATAGTTTGCCATGGCAGCTTTTTAAACTAAGAATTTTAAAAATGCTTTTATGGAAGTTGGAAGTGCATTCTCCTGGCCATCTCACCCAAAATGCATGGCAGTGAAGAAGGACCCTCTTCAGCCCTTTCTTAGGTGAGAGTTGAAGGCCGTGGTAGAGAGCCTCCATTAAGTTTCCTGGCATTAGAGTCATGTTAATATGAAGCAACTGTGTGTAAAAATGCTGTTTCCTTGGATGACTAGTGCAAGAAGGAATAACCACTATTCTATACAAGTGTATTATCATTGTGTTCCTTCTTCTAAAATTGCTTGCCATAGTTCCATAAACCTTTTCCTATGCTATATAATTGGCACCATATCAAGATCATATGTATATTCAGGAGAGATGTGCCCTCCTGGCATCAACAAGCTTCATTATTATTACTTTTAGCTGCTTTTATTATATGTTTCTAAATCACCTTGATGCTCATGTAGGTGGTGATTCAAAAATGAATAAATAACAACAATATTAATAATTAGTAATAATAATCATTCTGTCCTTCCTGCAAAGTACTCAGAGCAGCATACATAAATTTGCTCCCAACTTAGACTTTATTTGCAAAACAACCCTGTGTGCAGGTGAGGAAGGTAAGGCTGAGGCTGGACCAAGGTCACCCATTGAGCTTTGGGACTAAGAAGGAATTTGAACCTGGGTCTCCCTGTTCGTACTCTCAACATAATAACAGCTGCCCCACATAGGTAACTGCTGCTGCTGCTGTTTTGTGTATGAAATACTTGCAATGGCTCTGCCCTGACTGCCCTTTTCCATTTGGAATGGTTTCATGTGTGTTATCATTGTAATGGTTTTATTTGTTTTTATAGTTGTATGTTTTGTTGTTGTAACCAGCCCTGGAACTTTATGATGAAGAGTCATTAGGAAATCTTAAAAATAATAATAACAAATAATAATAAAATACCCAGGCTTAATGATTGCACTGGTGTTCATCAGTGTTTCCTGCTTACCAGGATTTGAGGTTAGTTAGCAAACTCTAGTTGAGAAGAATTCTGGTTATTGATTGATTGATATTCTGCCTTTATTTCCTTATGGCACTCAAGGCAACAACACAGAGGGTTCCCTGCTGCTGATCACATCAAGACTTGGATTAGATTTCGCAAGGTTACAGTATCATATGCCTTAAGACAATGGCCTGAGTCCACTATAAGCACTGCTAGCTGGGCTTAAAGGATCGCTGTGTAAAGATGTAATAAACTGGGATCAAGTATGTTGTCCTCAAAGTCTTGGTAAGCAGTATAGAACATATGGGGTTAGAATGGCTTTTAGAGATGGTTGTGGCTTTCTAAGTGGTAGGAATTATGTAAACAAGCGGTAGCCAAGGGGGTATCGCCTGCTAGGTGTTGAAAACTACGACTCCCACCATCCCTGAGCATTGGCCAAGTTGACTGAGGTTGATGGGAATTGTAGTCCACAACAATTGGAGGGCATCATGTTGGTTGCCTCTGGTGTATGCTGTTTTATTTATTGGTAATTCTTATTGATTTGTCTTTCTAGCAACCTTGCATTCATTCCTTGTAGCATTTCAAATGCTGTTCAACAGGTTTCTGCTCAGTATGCATTTGTTGCAAAATTGCTGGGGGGGGGGAGAGATTTTTAATAAGCATCCCACCTTAATCAACTGCTCTATGCAAAAGTCGATTGGGACGTTTTGTCTACCGACTGTCACTTCTTTATAATAACAGCTATATTTTGAAGTGCGAGGTTTTTTTGCTATCTTTTAACAGGGTTAAAAGCTCCATGCGTCTGATTACTGTAGTTTGAGTTCACTGGGCAAGGAAGATGAGGGAGACCTGAAAAACAACCCTCTCCAGTGTCACTGATTTCTAGTCGCATAAGGAGATAATTGCTACCCCTTCATTCAGTGTGGAGTCAAACTAATCCTCTTGGGTTCTGGTTTTACACAAAAACAAAGTGCAGTATTGCTTTTGCATCATTAGGTGGCATCTTGCTTCATGCACTTCTCAAGTAAATTGAATACAGCATTAATTGCCAAGCTAGCTCTTTCTCCTACTATGGTTTTTTTTGTTTTTTTTTAAAGAATCTGTATGTCTGAAGTTTAATATAAAGCATAAATGGAATGATGTTTTCAGCCAGAGAGCAAATTTGAAATAATGGGACCAAAACCCCTAGAGCTGATTAGTACAGTCTGAAGGGTCACACGAGAGCCCCAAAACACAAAGGAGTGAATTTGCATATTTTTACAAGAGGAAAATAACTGAATGCAACAACATGAGTAACTATCAGCTTCATGCTTTACTAATACTATAAAAGAAACAGAGAGAGTTGGCTAACTTAAGAGTACAGTTGAGTTTTGGTTGAATGAGCTCAATCAACATCTCCTATGCAGATTAACAGAATTAGGTTACCAAACAATGGACCTTCATAATGCTTTGTAGTATAAGCAGGTGTGTTTCTTAAGAGTAGAATATGCTAAGTACAGCTTTCTCTGGACTTTGTATATTACCATATCTGAATGTTGGCATCGCCATTCAGAAGCACAATTGCCTGTCCCCTGGCTGTTTCGTCCATGGGTCCAGCTTATCATATAGTTTACAATTCTGTAAATACAGTGGGTGTAGTCTTTATGAAAGAACATCTGGCACATTTGGTTGATAATGTTGTAGTCATTTGCAAAGTGTTCCTATTCTGGTTGTCGAGAACACAAAGGTTTTTAAGTTGCTGATGGTACATAAATCCAGTTGTGCTTGTAAACCTGCACCACTCTTTGTTGTCTTTTTCATGTAGTTATCTGTTAGTTTTGCCAGTTCTGCATATTCCATAAGTTTCCCTTGCCATTGTTCTTTCGTTGGTATTTCTTCTGTCTTCCAAGCTTGTGCTAATGTAATTCTTGCCGCTGTTGTTGCGTAAATAAATAATTTCCAATTTTCCTTTTTTATATTTTGATCTAAAATTCCTAGGAGGAATGCTTCTGGTTTTTTAACAAAAGTTTTTTAAAACTTTTTTTTCAATTCATTATATATCATTTCCCAATAATTTCTAACCTTTTTGCATTCCCACCACATATGATAAAATGTACCATCTTTTTCTTTACATTTCCAACAAGTTTTCGATCCCTTTTTATACATTTTAGCCACTTTCTCTGGTGTAATATACCACCTATACATCATTTTCATATAATTCTCTTTCAGTAAAATACAATCTGTAAATTTTAAATTCGCCTTCCACATCTTTTCCCAGTCTTCAAGTTGTATATTGTGACCTACATGCTGTGCCCATTTTATTTGTGCTGACTTTACCATTTCATCCAATGTTTCCCCATATAGCAGCAGATTGTACATTTTTAAAAGTAATTTCGTATCATTCTCAATTACTTCTTTTGAAAGTTTGAAACTGTGTAACTGAAACCTTTCTTATTGTCTTCCTTAAACTGTTCATTTAGTTGTCTATGATGCAGCCAACTTTGTAAAAAGGTCTTCCTCATATTCTTTCAACTTTAACCCTTTTCCCGCCACTGTTAATAGGTCTCTATTGGCCAATTTTCTTGAATTTTATTTTAAGAGGGTCGCACTCACCTTCTGTTTGAAAGTCACCAAAACTTAAAGCTATTCTGACAGTTCAGTCTTTCCCCCCACTGCTAAATAGCAACCGAGCTTTGGTTTCACACAGGTTAATAATAACAGCACTGAGGTCTATAAGTTCAAGCCATTGGGGTCACTGCAATCTACACGAACACCTGGTTTTGGATCCCTGTCTAGCAGCAACTAGCAATGTTGAAGACTTCCTGGATTAGCATTGTAAGCATTGCTTTGCTAGTGTACAGTAACTTCAAGAGTTATGACCTTGGCCAAATACTGCATTGTCAGGTACAGAATTGGGTTCTAACCATCTGCAGCCCCAAGTCACTAGTTTGTTCTTGTTCAGGCTTGCACAGTGTTGGTGTTTGACCTGTACAGTTCAGTTTTTTAGCAGAGTGAAAGACTACTGGCCGTAGACTGCTTCAGGATTTGTGAAGGGCAAGTATATATTGGGAAGGATCCAAGAATGCTGAAGTTGATGTTGAAAACCACTTTGTGGGAAAACTAAAAAAAGAAAAATCCTTTGTTTATTGACTATGTGCTAGCAAATGACTTCTGGCCTACCTCATTACTCTTATAGATAACAAAGCATAAATAGTGTATCAGGAATACTTCCCATATTGAGGATTTTATTTACTGTTCCCTCAAATCATGAATACAATCGTAAGGTTGGAAAGATCAGTATATAGTGCATCTGACTGAAGGCTGAGCACTTTCATCTAGGATTCTAGATTGTTTTTCGGTTTATCACATGATGTTCTATGGATTTGGCTTGTGATCACAGCATTAATCTGACTGCAGCACTTTACTGCCAACTCTTTTAAGACATCAGGTTCAGCAAGAGAAGAGTGTTGGATGTGGATTGGGGGGGGGGGAGAGACCCTCCCTTCTATAATATTTAGCCTTTGGAATTGGTTGGTGGTTATCTAGTTCCCGAGGAAGCAAGCATATAAACCTTTCCTAGATTCCTGTTTTAATTGTGGACAGAAGTCTTGATGAACAGTTGTCAAGTTAAGCTGATTCAAAGGGTAGGTGAGGAAAGAAAGCAACCATTTGATTTGCAGGCCTACAGATTTGTTGCTCATTTCTTTTAAATTATTATTGTTATATATTTATTTATACCCCACCTTTTTCCCTGGTGGGACTCGGCGGCTTATAGAGAAAAACAAGAATCGCTAAAAACACAGAAGAAACAATAATTAAAAAACAGTTGAATATTGATAGAATTAAAATTTAAAAACCCAAGAGACTTCACCTCAGTAGCTTGGTGTAATTTGATCTATCTTATATATTTTTCAGAAAAACAAAAACTTGCAAGTGAATTGCAATATGCTTTAAATACCAGTTTTAAGATATATATTACAAAAATACCAGTTTTACACGCCACCCTACAGTTGATCCCTGAAGCCTTCTTTAATTTATTATTAAAATATTTAAACCCTCCTTTTCGAGTTCAAGAATGAGACCCGCAGGGTAGCTAACAACAGAGAGATGGCAAGGCATTCTACAAGAAACTTAAGAACAGCACAGATATTCCAGTATCAGAACAAATAAGTAGCAGCAGAATTTAAGAGGCAGCCGGTTCTACCGAAACAGAAATCTTTTGATCTGGTATTTAAAGGCTGATTTGATCTCTCAGTGCCGGGCTTTCAAAGCCTCGAAGCCACAACTGAGAAGACCCTTTCACCACTTCTGATGGTGATGAGACAAGGAACAACAGTTCAGACGATACCGTCATAGATCAGTGGGCAGGCAGGATCGTAGAAGATACATCAAGCGACTTAGTCCTAAGGCATTTATGGCTTTAGAAGTAATAACCAACATTTTGAACTGAGCTCAAAAGCAAAATGGGAGCCAGTGCAGAAGGAATATCAGCAGAGTCCTGACTATTACATGTTGGAATAATTGGTGTTTCCAAATGCTTTTCAACAGAAGTCCTCTATATTTAATCTTGTACATGTGTTGGTTATGTAAATAATTCGCTTGGAAACAGGGCAGTTGGATCTGTTCTATAGGGCAAAATAATATTAGACACAAATGCTTGTTCATTCAATTGGGCTGCCATGAAATACAAAAGAATGGGAAACATTGTGTGAAAGGTTAAGTTAAAACAGAAGCGCTGCATAATTAGAAAAGGACAGTAGAGGTGCAATTTGTTTTGTACAGTAACTGTAAATTTCTGACGATGGGGAAACAGCACAGTATTGTTCAACAAAATGCAGGAGGTATTTTTGCATCTTATACTGAAGCAATGCATGAGACAATATATATTACAGTGGTACCTCGGGTTACAGATGCTTCAGGTTATAGACTCCGCTAACCCAGAAATAGTACCTCGGCTTAAGAACTTTGCTTCAAGATGAGAACAGAAACCATGCAGCGGCAGCGGGAGGCCCCATTAGCTAAAGTGGTGTCTCAGGTTAAGAACAGTTTCAGGTTAAGAATGGACCTCCAGAATGAATTAAGTTCTTAACCCGAAGTACCACTGTATATTGGAGGCAACCCAGCAGGCTCCATGATGCCTATGAAAAACTTCATTGGTTCCCCAGGGCAGGAGCCCCCAACTCTGAGCTTGTTTTAAAAAGGCTCTAGCCATCCCAGAAAAAAAGTGCTGTTTGTGTTTAATGGAGCAGCTTAGGCTTTGGTTTAGGGTTGGCATTTCGTGTGTCTTCAACAGCTGTATGGTAGGCAGACATTCAACAGGTCCATCCTTTTCTAGCATGGAAATACAATTATGTGAAAAGCTTCACCATGACTGGGCTGTCTAACTTTGTGATATGCCATAGTGGCCATTTCGTGACTAGCACCCACAGCACTCTTAAGATTTGAAATATGCCCACTGGTCCAAAAAGGTTGGTGACTTCTGTATTAGATGTTGACATGTCTGCCATTTACTAGTTCCTCTGAAGTTGGCTTTCTTTTGCTTTGTTTAAAGCTTCGTATCAGTCCTTGAAATGAAGAGACTGGTAATATCAGTTGAAATAACCACACATACAAACCTCGTTTCTCCACCCAAAATGGCTTTCAGTAATTTTTTTTTTTTAGTTCTGGTAAGTACTCAGAAAAGAGTTCAAGGCTTGGTGAAAAAGAAAATGGAGCAATGGCCTTGTGAAGACGTCAGAACTGCTGTGTACTGTTTCCATGAGCTATGTACATGTATCACTGACATCTTGTGTTTATTTAGGCCAGGATCCAAAGGAATACCACCCATGCTCATATGCAAGGGCACTTTGAACTTTTAATTTATTTATTTTTGAACAGTGGGTTCTCAGTGCTGCAAATGCAGTTTATGACTGTTGATGGGGATCTGCCACTCGAGAAGTAAAAATTAAGCCACTGGGTGAGCACACGTCCTTGGGCTGTTTATGGATTTCAGCCATTTGTCAGTTTATATTTATACTTCACTATTTTAAGTGCTGGTTTCACATGTGGTTCTAGTGCGTAAGAAGTGCAGTTACACCCAGGAGAAATGCTAAGGTTGCATGTCTTCATTCACCAAATAGAAAAACTTGCATGTGAAGTGGGAGCCACAAGTGGAAATTCCTGCACGGGTAGGCCAACTCACACAACAGCGGTAGGGTGGAGTGCATGTGTGATGTCCAGGTTTGTAAGCACTGAGTTTCATGGATTTTTGTTCCCATTGTAAGCTCTGTATGTGTAGAGAAAGGGCATGCAAGTCCAAAGCTCTGTTCTTGCTTCATCATGCATATGACCTACATGCTAAGACCTTATGTGACATGACCTTGCATCTCTGCTGACTGTGTCAACTGAAAGTCTAAAGGGCTTTGTTAAGAATTTCTCAATGTTTTGGTGTATATCTCAAATAAGCAACATTATTGAACTGTGGTCAGTTAGGGTTCCCAGCACTTGTAAACCACTTTGGTCTCTATGCAAATAGCTGGATCTGCCGGGTGTGAGCTGAATATTTATTTATTTTATTTTATTTTATTTGTCTACCACCCTTTATCTGTAGATCTCAGGGCAGTTCACAACATAAAAATGCAACATAAAAACATCTCCCATCTCTTTCCATATCCCACTCCCTTTGAGTGTAGAAGCCTGAATGCCACCTGAATGGAAAACGCACCATTCCAAATTCTGGTTGGCTTTCAAGATCATAGCAAACAAGCCACATTTGCTTCCCAATTCTGGTGTGTGTTTTTTCTTGCTGACGCATCTACAGCCAGATGATTCATTTTTCTTTGCTGATATTTGTCAAGATAGTTCCATGAGATCAAGCATGATTCTTAGTCTCTAGCCAACGCTGTGCCTTCCAGATGTTGTTGGACTACAACACCTACCAGCCCCAGCCAACATTTCTAATGGTAAGGGGTCCAACAACATGTGGAGAGGGCCCCACGTTGGCTATCCCAGCTGTATACAAAAGGTCCTTCTGTTGATGGAAGCTCTCTGGTTCAGTAGAGGCTTCTGTTGGTGCAACTGGAACAGGGATGATTTTCAGCCATTTGTCCTCCTGCATCAATTCCCAAGCTATTTAGAATGCCCCCCAGCCCTCTAGTGCAGATTTGGAAGGTGAATTGCCAAAACCCACCTCTCTCACAGTTTCAGTGCTGTAAGCCTCTAGTGGATCAATGTGCAGGGGTAAAACTAGGATAGAACCCAAAACTAAGTACTTGCAAACCTCAAAGTTAACCTAAAATTCTTATTTTTGACCTCTTTGAAATTACAGAACCCTGGAAAGAATGGGTTAGTAATCTGTTCCTTTCCGTACATAATGCCTGGGATCCAAAGCAGGGCATCCCCAGTTCTGTATCTCCAGGGGGTCTTTGGGCATTTTCTGGGACAGTGCCTCACCCCACGCCATGGGGCAAACCACTTCTGAAACTCAAGTGCTATTCTAAAAAGCCATTTCTGATATAGCATGGCGGTCAGCTCTTCAACGAGAAAAAAAGTCCTGCAAAATTATACCGGTCTTGTCTGAGCCCTCGGGCGCACCTAATGTAGCTCTTTGAATCACAGCCAATGTGTCTGGCAAGGGGACTGGCATTGTTGCTGAGCATGATTAAGAGCTAAAGAAGTGATGATAAAAGGAGGCTGAAGTAGATAAGCAATGTGGGAAACCCCCCCCCCACCAAAAAAAGGCCCATAGTAGGAAAAAAAGCAATACTTTAACATTGGTTTGTTAATGTTTGTCTCCTTCTACCACTCCACCCCAATGGGTCTTGGTAATGCTGTGTATTTCTGGAATGCACAAAATTGAGATTGTGATCTGGTATAGGGGCAGGATTTTCTCTCCTCCGTAAAGCAAAAGGTAGGTGACCTTGAACAATCCACTGCTGCAGATTAAGAACACTCAAATGGATCACTGAATAAGTATTTCATAAGTGAAGAGGGAGACAGAATGCTGATCTCATTTGTTATTGGGGGGGTGGGGGGAGTTTTAGGGCAGCGGGGAAGGAAACTCCCCCCCCCCAGTATAATGGTTATTGATGAGAATATTAATAATTTTATTATTTATAAGCTGCCCATCTGACTGGATTGCCCCAGCCACTCTGGGCGGCTCGGAACAAAATATTAAAAACACACTTAAACATCAACAATAAAAAACAATGATATAGTGAGGAACTATCTTGCTCTCAACTATGTAACAATAATCTTGAACCCTGCAGTAGATTTCCTTCTGTTTTTTCCGCTCCACCCTCACTAGTAATGTAAACATATTCTGGATAGCCTCACAGCTTTCACAGATCCACAGCAAAGCTTGTGTTGTCCTGACCTGGGCTTCCTCTGCCTTTCCCAAATGTGCCCTGAACAAAAACTACAAGTATCGCTGGAGTCTTGTGATATCAGCAAGCATAAAAAATGCAGTGTGTTCAGTGAAGATTGTCAGTGAAATGTCAGAAACCAGATAAATTTACCAGCATAGAATGTATGTCCACAGTTCAGTGATGGACCAGTATAAGAATATAGGAAGCTGCTTTATATGCAGGCCATTGGACAATCTAGCTGACTGGCAGCAGTAGAAAAGGATATCGCCCAGCTCTACCTGAAGATGCAGGGAATTGAACATGGGATCTTATGCATGCAAAGCAGATACTCCACCACCGAGCTACAGCCCCTCCCTTTAGCCAGCCCAAGCAAAATAGGGCCCCTTTTGACTTATTATCCCTTCCTGCCCTTGAAATGATTCTGTTTATGTGATCACAAATGTGTACATGATCACAAATGCCACAGTTCCACCTGCACAAATGTCCAGAAAAGGTGGATCTAATCTTATCAGATGATTACAGTGGGTGTGGGTATCTTCTCTTTTAAGGATAATCCAGTGATGACTTACGATTGAGTTGCACTATAGCAGTCAGCAGGATTACATATGGTTAAATTATTTAAAGTTGGGGGTTTCGCCTGTTGCGTTTCGGGAAAGACAAATCTTGTGGTGTGCATCTAGTCTGTCTCTTGACTTAAACCGGTGAAGGGTATTTTCTGCTTGAAATTAGAATGATTCTGCCTGTCTAACACATCTGGCAAATTATCACAAACTGTTGCTCTCTGTGTGGATGTGGCTTTGCATGCAGAGGGGGAAATTTTAAGATCAAAACTGAAGGCTGAAGACCCAACAAAGCATAGCACACACACACACACCCCGATCCCCTGTATATTGAGGACCCTCTTTTAAAATATCAATGGCTTTGAAAAGTTGAAAGTAGTGTAGTTTTGCGTTTCCTGTGGAACCTATCAGTAGAGAACAATTTACAGTCGGTGCCATTCTTCACAGCTGAATGGAGAAGAGGTGCTTGTTCAGTGAAATGGAGCAGCTGCAACCGGTTTGTTCTGTCTCACATTAACATTTTGCTTTTTAATCAAGACCTTCACAGTCCTCTGCTACAGTTTTTCAGGACAGAAGTGGTCAGTAGCGAGGCAGCTGCAGCATAATTCAACATGTACATGAAAGCAAAATTAAAATAATAATAATATGGAACTTCTGAGAAGTGAAGTAGTCCCTTAATGTTGCCCAGTCTAAATGTTGCTAAACCAAATTCAGATGGCAGAATGAAAACCTTGTTTGTTTGTTTTCAAAAAAAGGGTGCTGCTAAGTATTCTCTGCAGCAGAATGGAGGTTTTAACACTTCTTTTTAAGCTCAACCAGAACTTGAAAGGCTAGATATGTAGATCAGAATATATTGGTTTGAAGTCTTATGGCAAAATAATTGATGCCTATGCAATAGCATAAAAAGATCTGAGAAAGATACACTTTTCTCAATTTGTTTATGTATTGCTAGACAGTGGGTTCCCAAAATGGGCACCATGGGGGGGGCAGTGAGATTACCTAGGGGAGGCGCTAAGAGGTAGGCAGGTGCAAATCACTATCAAGTTTTGTAAAGCTGGTATCACTGGATCAAGTTTATCAATTTTGTTGAATTAAACTAAATGTGCAATCAATCATTTATGTTTTGAATTTTACTGTGTTACTGTCTTCTTTAGTGGATTGTGCAAACTGCAATTCTAGGGGACACTGGAGATGAGATTATGGAACTAAGGGGGCAGTGGCTCGAAAAAGTTTGGGAACCACTGCTTCAGAAAACCTGCTTCTTCCAGGTGCTCAGAAGTCTTTACAACTGGAGTTGCAGAAACCCGTATGAATTATCAAGCTGTGGGCTGGGAATGGCTTTCAGGTGGGCCTCAGTCTGTCTCCCGGCCACGCTGTTGCCTTTCAGCTATCAGCAGCAGCTGCCCACAAGCACCTGCAAGAGCAGGAGTTGGTTAAAGAGAGCAAGGTTGTAGTATGGAAAGTTGCCAAGCAAGGAAGGAAAGAGGGGAGAGAGATAACAGGAAGGAAGGAGGTGAAAGGGACTGATAGGAAATGGGAAGTGCTGGGTGCAGCGCTTTTTGATGCCCCGCTTTACACACACACAAGCACACTTGCACCCCAGTTCCTCCCCACTTTCCATTAGGGATGGAAGCTTACACAAGCTCCCCTGCTCTCTAACAGCCCGGAGTGAGTCTTATAACTGATGCAAAACGGGTGCTTTCATACCAGAAGAAAGCACAGCCCTGCAGGTGCTTCCCCCACAGGAAACAACTATGTAACTGGGCTGTCACCACTCAGCACATGGGTTTGAAGGGCATGAAAGGAGCCTGCACTTGACAGTTTTTCCTCAAGCCCCTGGGTCTTTGTATCTGCAATTTGTTTGGACTTGGGGCTCTTATGTTTTACAGGATTCAGTAATGAAATTAAGGTTGCCCAGTACTGTAGAATAATAACTTGGCAAATATCAGAAAGCATGTGTAAATTGACAGTTCAGGTTCTCTCTCTCTTTTATGTGTGTGCAGGAGGAGTCTGGCATCTTTCTAAGCTTAGCTTTCATCAGGCTAAAAATAAAAACTTTTGTTTTACATGACAAGCTGCCCTCCAAAATTGTTCTTTGCAAATGAACACTTTTGCATGAGGAGCAGTATCTTTTGACTCTCAGATGTGGAACACAAATGTTTTTGACTCGAGTGTCTCCTCTTCTTGCCCAGGGCCTTAACTCCGCATTCTTTGTATATGCACAACTGTTGGACTGCCTTGGGCTGCCATCATGCTGCCTGTTCCACATGTTCAATTTTTTTGTCAGTGGTGCCAGGTGCAAACTCAGCTTAAAAAATGTACTTAGATTGGTTGCCGCCACCACAATCTGAAATATTTAAAATGCTTTTACCTTCACTTCCATCTGTTCTTAACTCATAGCACTGTATCAGTGGATAGGACTTTCAGGGCTTTTGGAATGGAACTGGAAGATCAATGTTATTTTATTTTTGTTTTGATTTGATCCATTTGAGGATATGGGTCCATCAGCAAAAATGTCATTTGTACTTTTTAATGGAACGCTTGGACCAATGCGTCTGTGCTCTTCCCACCTACTGAAACATGGAATTCTAATGAGAAACATGCCCTAGTTTGATTCCGCTGGGCTCCAGACTTTTGTCTTCAGTTTGGGGAGAGACTGTTGGGTAGATCTCTAGATGTAGAGTTCCTTGGGAGTTTTGATGTCAAAATAACCTTGTGTGTGGATTGCACAGAGCAAATGGCTAGATTTTTAAACAGCTTGATAATGTAGTACTTTTCTGTTATTTTATGAGGCTTGCCTGTTTTCCACATAAAGCCTGGAGTGCTCTCCCAAGCATATGTTGCAGAACAACATGATAACTTATGGGCAGGCAAGGAAGGAGAGAAAATAGGCCTGAACCTGCTGGTACTAAGCATTCTGACTCTGTTAAGCTTCATGCAAATCTTGAATTTTAATATTTTGCTAAATCTGCTATGTACACATAACAATACAGCTCCAAGTCTGGAGAAGACTCTGGGTGGGTGGTTATCCCTAATCATGAGATGTCACTTTGGGTCAGGGAGGCAGTCATTAGACAAATAGTTGCAACATTTTTGAGCTTTTGGTTTCCCTGTGGTCACCTCTGGTGGGCTTTTATGTCTTTGCACCTACTCCTTTCCTTTAATTGGCTAGCCTTGCTTCCAAAGAAGCTCAGAAGTGGCCAATAGAATAGCCTGCATTCGCTCCCCTTCTAAGGAAAACAAATGTTTCTGTTGCCCTTCAGGAGGCTCATGGTGACACAGTTTTTCAGAACACCCTGTTTAGTACAGTCTCCTGCAGATGTTCATCTGGCTTGCTTTTATCACACCAAAAGCAGCTTTTGTCAGAATCAAAGATAGAATGTGTGCTAGCCCTCTGTTCCACTTAAAGCTACAAGGATGGTGTCATCTTAACCACATTGTGTGTCCTCAAGTATATGTACAACAGGTAAGGCCATCATCATGATGAGCTTGGGCTTCGTGTTTTCAGTGTCCCAAGAAGTGTGACTTCTGTATTAACAAGCATTCAACCCTACGTTTTTTTCAGGCAGCATAAGAAGGTTGAAAGTAATGATAACCGCATTCAAAAACAGTTGCTGGTTATCGTTCTGGTGTCTCTTTCTTCTAGCTGTGTGTGAGTCCTAATTTTAGAAGTTGTTGTGAAGGATATCTAGTTTGGCAGCATAGCAAGATCACAAACGAAACAGTACGAATGAGATTTCACATTAGGAAGGAAATAGGAACCCATTCAGAGGTCTCAGTCGGCCACAACTATGCTACCTCTACTAATAATTACGTAAAAGTGGTTCAACATAGTAGACCAGAAAATTTCAAAATGCTTGATCTCTCCTTTTCAGTGAATTTCTCAGTGCATCAGAAGTATCTTTATTATAATGCCCTTTTGTTGAATAATACCTATGTTTTTATAAACAAGTTTGTATTTTATAACCGATTTTGAAAATGTTTCCAATAAGAAGAGAGGGAAGTAGTTTGTGATGAGGAAACTATTTATGAGAAACATTTTGCGGAATAAGAAGCTTGCTGAAGCACATGGAACACGTCTCATTTTTTCAGCTGTTTCTTGAACATTTTACTGCCTGTTAATTTCAGTGTTAGATGTCTTGATTTGGGCTGGGTTTTGGTGGGGAAGCAATTTGCAAACTTTTACATTGTAAGTGATGTTGCAGTCATGAAAGGGACCAATAACACAAATCTCTTGCATTGTGTCTTCTAGGCAATACAGTGAATGAAGAAAGCAATGAGTCTTCAGGACCTGAGGGTGACCAGACTACACAGGTCAGAAATCCCTCTTGTAACTCTGTCTGATAAAAGGATATGGTTGGTGTTAGCAGGAGTTACTAAACATCAGCTGTGGTTTTCTGTATGTAGATAAGATTTCAAAAACGTAATTCTTTTTTCTCAAGCACTGTAAGGCAAGCAGAGGAGGCTGATTTTTCTATGAGCAGCAAAAGCATCTGGCACAAGTTGCAAATCTGGCCACACTCAGAATGGAGCCCAACCATAGTTCTGTCAATATTGTGGAGTGAGGCAGGACTTTATTATGAAAGGGAGGAGGTTCCTATGTTTCTGTAGTCCAGCCCACGTCATGACTTGACATCATCGCTTTCTGTTAGGTGGATGAAGTTACATGGTATATACCCCCCTACTTCATCTTGCCAGCCTTCTTCCCGTACTTACAGTGATCTGTTAAACATTTACTGCTGATGAGACTAAACTGGAAACATAGCCTTACCAGGCTCAAACATAAAAGACTTCTAGAAGATTTAAAGTACATAAAGCATTGAAAATCAATGTGTAAAAGAATAAATGCTACAACTGCTATATGCAAGCCACTATACTTGATTTAATTTTTAGATAATTGCTTTATTTAAATACTTAGTGTTGTAGCCAATGTTAGTCCTACTCAGAGTAGAGTCACTGAGCACAACTTACTTAGTCATCCAATGGGCATGACATACTTAGCTTCATTCATTTTAGTAGGTCTACTCTGGGTATACTTAGTTGGAGACAACCCTTTTAAACTAGCATTTATATGAGAGTGTGTGTTCGTGGAAGGGACACAAATATGCACGAGAAGTACTGTTAATGACTAGATTTTCTGGTGTCAAGACAGTTTCACTGGCCAAAACTGTAAGTCATTTTGCAGGATAGTGGAGCATACCATTGGATTATTTAGAGGTGGTTCTTTCTTTGCTTCTTAACTGTTGCTAATCTACTTTTATGGACATATGATGTCCATTGCTTGTAATCAATGTATCCCTATAATAGATCTGGCTCAGTAAAAAGTTATGTTATTCAAATTTGTAGTGCTAATTAATATAACTAATGAGTTCAGAAAAAGGAACTGTGTGTGTTGCAAACACTTTACTTTTTAGTTCATTGCGGTAGCACTCGCTGCCAAAGAGGCAAGCTGCTAGTGACTTTGAAAATGGCTTGTTTCTTCATTACTAATTGCTGTAGTAAAAATATGAAAGAAAATTGTGGTTGCACATATTGGATGGTATCCAGTGTTAGTTCCATTCATAATAAACTCATTGAAATCCATAGATTTAAGTTCATTAAATCATTGGTGTGGCTGTTTTTTCTTCTCAGTGGGTCTGCTCTGAATATGACTAAGTTGTACAGTTGTACCTCTGGTGGCAAACGGGATCCGTTCTGGAGCCCCGTTTGCAACATGAGTAGAATGCAACCTGCGTGTGTGCTGGTCGCTATTTGCCCCTTCTGCGCATGCGCGTGGCGTCATTTTGAGCATCTGCACATGCGCGAGTGGCAAAACCCGGAAGTAACCCCTTCCGGTACTTCCAGGTCGCCGCAGGACGCAACCTGAAAAGATTTAACCTGAAGCAAACGTAAAAAGAGGTATGACTGTATATCCTTTAATTCCCGTTCATATCTGTAAACATAATATACGTCTTCATTTGTATTGTGGCCACTATATTGTCTCTTTTGGCTAACTATAATGACCTAGTCGATGAAAAATATTAGAATATAAAGATTCAGGTGGCATACATTTATAAATACATTTATAGATACATTTATAGCACAGATGAAATGCTACTGTAGCAGCTATGGCTTATGGTATAGTGAAATTTGTCTCCAGGTAGCAGATTTTGGTCACACATAGAACCTACTTTGCTTCTGAAACACTCTCCAGGTAGGATTTTCTAACACCTGCTCTGATGTCTTTTAATAGTTCTTTTTTAAATTATTTGTATTTAATATATGCTGAAAGGTGTTCTATGTTTATATTTACTATTTTAATTGTTTCAGGTTGGAGGCAACCCATGGTTAAAGCAACTTAAAACTAAAACAACTTGCATAATGGGATGACTTCATTGGATACAACCCTGTGTCTTTAAATTTCTTACTTTGTTGATTTAATAATGTAAGCTATCCTCAGAGTAGAAACAGTCATGGATAGGAGATGAATGGTTTAAATAAACGAGTCATCTATATACTAATACTGATTCTAATCTTCCCATGCTTTTGTAACCAAAACCTCATTATAGATACTTATGAGAGATATCAGAAATTTATAGCAGAGATTACCTATTGCTGGGAGGTGGAAACAGCCCCATAATAATTTGGTGGCACATGTTGCTGCTGCATTTACCAGGGGCCAGAATCTTACCATGGGGGGCAGACAGGGAAAATTGAAAGGCTGGTGAGAGAGCTGGAAGAGTACTGGTCAGACCTAGACCTGCATAGCTTCAGCAAGGTGATGGCCTCCTGTGCTTTCAGACCATATTCTGGGACATGTGTGTGTGTTTTGTAAAAAGGACCATCTCATTGTTTGGCTAGGTCACTTCCTATTGCACCCTGAGAAACTGTTTGTAAATGTCCCCAGAGATGGAAGAAAGAAAGAAAGCTGCCCATAGATATCCATGGAGAATTTAATTGGACGTGAGTTTATACAACCCCCCCGTCCAACCCGCCCCCCTCAAAAATGAAGCGGGGAAACCCAAATGGAGCAAAAAACTCATCAGGTAGAAAGAACTGAGCATGCCCAGTGGGCATGAAATGCATAATGACTGTTGCCAGGAAAACCTTGGGGGAGGGGATTTAAAGGGAATCTGGAATTCCAAGCAGGGAGTGATGTACACTGCAACATTTTGTTGCAGTTCCCTCTGAAAAATAAATAAATAACAAAATAAATAATTACCTACATAAGATGTACCCTAAGGAAGTGTTCCAAAAATATGGCAAACTGTGTTGTCCATCACACTTCAGAAAGATTTTACAAAAGATTAATTGCTTACATAAGGTTCACCGAGCAATAAGGAGTCCTTATTTTAGACCTAGTTTGCACAGTAGGGAGGAATTAGAGAACATGGACAGAATAGGTACCTAGGGAGAAAGTGATAAAGGAATGTTTGACATCATGTTTCTAAGAAAAGAATGGTACTGAAAATAGTAGACAAAAGATAATGGCCTTAATTTTTAGTAAAGTACCATTAGGTAGTAAGAAAAGAAAACGAGAAAAAACTGTGAAAAAGTTTTCAAATTAAGATGGAGTCAGAAAAGCTGTTCATTTCTGAAAGTTATCTTGGGAAATGCCAATGCTAACACAATACTCTGTACTCGGACAAATTAAACAAGCTAGGAAAATTAGAAGGAACAAATATTTCATTGCTGATGAGAAGAATTCAGGAACCTCATGGGCATTAGAAGCATGGAAGAATGATTCTTTGTATAAAATATGTTTTCAAGCATAGTAAAAATGAGGAAGCCAAACTCCTCAAGTGAATTATAGGTGATTGGGGATAGCAGGAACTACAGGCAAAGAAGCTGATCTGTCTGTGAACCCCATCACAAGACTGCTGCTACACATACTCTTGCTGCTGTTTTTTCCCCACTGTACCTATTTAAATGGCACAAGGAGTGACAGCTGTTGCCACCTTGTTGTCTGCTACCAATTTATTTTTTATTTGGGGAGCTTACGGGAAAATATTGAAATATGAAATGCAGCAATGAATGAGGGAAGTCTAGTTGATCACTGCAGTCCTTTCTGAAAACAGCTTTTGGTATATCATTTGCCCTCTTTGCTAGTGCTTTTGAGATTATTCGCAGGGAAGTGAATTGGTGAAAAATATAATACTGGGACTGGTCATGCACATCACTTTTTCATGTTTGAATATGGTAGATCCCTGAATTTGTTCTCAAGGGACCAAAAGAATAAGGTTATGTCTGAAGACTGTGTGTACTCTTTATTGTGCAGTCACACTACATATATACCAAAACTGCTTTGGGTAGCATTTTTCTTATCCTAAGAATCCTGATTGTCTGTGTGGCTTGTTTTGAAGATGCTTCAAGCCTTATAGTAGAGGCAGAATGGTAGGATTCCAGGAGCAAGTAATTGACTGCTTTCATACTTGGGCTCTGCAGCGTGTTTTTGAACTACAGCTTTCATGAGCCCCAACAAACATGACCAATGGCCAGGGATGATGGGAGTTGTAGCTCACCAATATCTGGAGAACCGAAGATTCCCCACACCTGCCTTACAAGGATAGAAAAAAATGTGAGGAAAATTTGCAAGGAGAAAAATGCAAAATGGTGCCATGAAGCAGTAATTTTAACATGCATTGCCTCACAGAAATCCTAAGAAGATGTAATAGGTGTTCACATAGAAATATTTAAGATCAAACTATCTGTTTTTGTCAACTTAAAACATTTATTGATACCACTTTTATTGTTTATTTCTATCATTTCATGGGTTGCTGTTAAAGATGTAATGTCATGGAGGGGGAAACCATTTTTTTTACAGCTCTCCCCCATTTTTATGTTTTCTAAGTCTTCACATCTCTAGTTGCAGTGTATAGGCAAGCTTCTAAACAGGCTGAATAAAATAAAACAAATAAATCACTTTTCCTAGGAAGTTTGCAGACATTGACTGATGTTTAAACCTTTATTTCCATGCCTGTGCATTACAAAGAACAAACTGTAAAGTTGATAGATGTTTGTGTTCTAAGCTATGCACTGAAACGGAGACAGAAATGCTTGTGTGGTTATGAATAAACAAGAAGGGCATAGCTACTAGTGAGTCATATTTCATGTATTTGCATGTCAAGAAATTCTTTGGAAAACATTGCACAAAGATATACAGCAAACACTTCCAACTTTCCCCCCAATAATAAATATACGAAGGTTTGCTTCATATGAAGGAACCTATCTTACATAATCACAATTGTATTAAATATATTGTGTATCCCCAAGAAATGTTCTCTTTTTGTATATGCCTTCCTTGAACACAAGTGCTTCAAATTCCACCTTGGACTTCAACTCTGTTCTACTGCTTTTAGGCAGTGCTGACATTTATGAGCACTGAAACCTTGGTCACAGTAATTTTCCTGGGTTTAGGGGCATCCATGGTGATGGTATTGCTCATCTAAAAGGGGTGACAGTGGACAAGGTCTTCTGAGTTGTAATTTCCAGTAATGGAGCAAAGTTGACTTTTCAGTAATGTGCTGCTGAAAGCAGTTTGCTGAACCAGAACTAAGACTTCCTAGAGGAGAGTGGCAAGAAGGTTAAACAAGAAACCATACAATTCTACAATTAGCTCACTGTCAGAGTTGTATGGCTTATTAGAGATGATGGCCTTTGTCATTTGGATCCATTCTCCTTAACAAAAAAATAATTTTAATTGAATTATATTGCAAAAAAGGCTCAGGTTAAAAAAGGAAAACATTCCTGTCTGCAGAGGCAATATACATAGTTTATTTCCTTTTAACATTAGCCTCTTTTGAAATTAACCTTTGAAGATGATGGGAGAGGACTGAGAAATCCATCTGTTCTCGTAATGCTGATCTTTGCTCTTAAATCATGAGACTGTCAACTTTTTATGATCACTAATATGGTTATTGTAGGTTGACAAATGTACTGCATTAGGGTGGTTGTATGCCAAGGTGGTTTTTAGGACTGGGAGACTCAAGTTCCAAGCCCCAGTCAGTCATCAGGTTTGCTGGGTTGCCTTGGTCAACCTGCTGGATTATAGTTTAACTTTGTTTCACATAATTGCTGTAAAGATTGTCAATGACTTGCATGGAAAACTACCATAGGAATTTTCATTAGCAATAATTTATGTTGATGATTTTCCAAACGCTACTTGACTGAATTGTTCTGCCTTGAATCTCTGGCTGATACTCTTGACTCCCCACCCCCTCCTGCTTCATTTACTGCTCACCTATGTGCAGTCCTCATAGTCTTGCCATTTCCTCCTTTTGTTCTTTGCTATCATAGTCCTTGTCTAAATGTATTTTGATTGCTCCAATCTTATTTTCAGAATACAGAGTTCTGCCCTTAAGAATGAATACTGAGTTGCAGTGCCAGAGTTCACAGCTATCATTTCACCTATCCCCCTTTAATTCTCTCTTTGACACATTAAGAAAATTAAGAGAATAATTGTTGCTTTGTTTTGTTTTGCAGCAACCAACAGCATAGTATGTACTACCTGTAACAATAAATAAAACCTCATCTGATTCTGACAGATGGCATGATCATGAATTAGGATTTATAAAGCTTATCAAACATCTGTGTTTGAGTGCCCTGGGGAATAGACTGGTGCAAGAAACAAAGAAGGTAGTTGTAGAAATAACTGCTGTGGTTTGTATTTGTCTACTGTCACCTTGTAAAAGTAACTTATGCTTGCTTCTTTGACATTGCATTTTGCACTGATGGCCAGATGTGCTTTTCTTCAACAGATGCCAAATGTATTGGTGCTTCCTGTGAGTTATTTATAAAAAAGCATCCAAATGTTGTTTTGTGAAGCTGATCACAAATTCACATATTTGCCCTCCAACCTTATTTTTCATTGCCCTAGTTCTTCACTGTACTCTTCTCCTGCTTTATTGGGTGACTTATACTTCTAGTGGTCAAAATAAATCTTCCAGGGTCTACTTAATCCCTGCTTTCCAAAAGTCAACATCATACTTGCTTTCTTTTTTCATTTAGATGGGCCTGGATAAACTTCAGCAGCTAGAAAACTGCAATCTAACAGCAACCATTTTATGCCGGTAATCTTCAAAATATATAAGTTGTGCAGTAAAGCATCTCTTTGAATGAGAGTATTGTCTTCCTTTCCCTCCAGTGTGAGAGACAATTCTAGCATTGGCCGGGTCATCAAATATGTTACCCAGTACTATACCAGCAAAGAAATTAACAAGTGGTCAGTTTATTGTCTTGCTATTTGATCTTCAAAACAGACACTTGGCTTTAGTCTTGTAGTTTCAGGTTTACTGTTCAAAAGGAACCAGTGATCATTATAGGCAAGTGGTCAAATGCTGTCTTTTATTGACCCTTGTTTGTTCTTTATAGTTCATATGAAAGGCACAAGCTTCACATCTCCTCTGCTTGGGAGCTGGCTTTGGTCCAAAGCTATCTGGGGAAAACCAGAAGGTGTGGCTCAACTTGTAGTGTGTGCATCTCAGAGTAGACTTGCATACTCAGTTTGACACAAAGAGCCAAAGGTTTGAGGTCAGCTTGTTTCTGAAGAGGCAGTGGGTTGGGACTGGAAACACGCAGATATTTTTTTAACACTCTCCCACCAACAAAATGTGTGCTAAAGCAGAAAAAAACCATGCAACTTTAACAAATTTGCCTGTGTGCAAATTTTGCATTATCTTCTACTTGTAGAAAGAGCTCAGCCCATTAGAAATCCTGCTGAACTCCCTCTGGGGCTTCAACAATTGCCCATGCACTTTGAAGGCTAACTTCACAGTTGTAAGTCCTGCAAATTTGCTTTTAAAATATTGAAAGCTGAGATTCTCAAGATGTTGGATTTTGTGATCAGTACCAGACGTTGGTGTGTCTGTGTTGTGGCACAGCACAGAAGAATTACATACACACATGTATATGTCCTGCATGCTAAGCTCTTCAGAAAGATGCACTTCAGGCTGGTCAAGGCAGACAGAGGAGAATGGAAAGCCTTCTGCATCTTTGAACTGGATGATTGGCTCATGAGGTCGAGCAGAGCTGAAAGGAATCTTGGCAACAGCTGTAGTACAGCAATGTTAAAAGATCCAGAGAGTGCAGAAAAAGTTGCTATCATTTATAATCAATCCCTGATGCTTGCTCTTTTGCCCTTTCTCGTAATAATTAAGCTGATGCAAAGGAATTATTGAGCATGCACTCTTCCTCCAGCACTTTGTATTTCTATCATCACAATGTCTTTCCATTTTTGCAACACACCTTGCAAATATTTGGTAACAGGATGATAGCTTCAGTTTGATTTTTCCAGTTCCTAAATAGAACTGAGCAGTGATAGTTTGGGAGCAGAAGTCATGCCAAAGCTGAATGAGCTGTTCTTTGCTACAATTCAGAGAAATTGCTACTGAAGAGGATCCTGTTTATATAAAAATGCAGGAAGTCTCTACCAGAACTCTTTAAAAGAGATTAGAAGGGCAATTCAGAGTTCTACAATAGATGTAGATGAGTTCTTATATATGCTTTTGTCTTGAGACAACTTTGAGAGAGGTTTCATGACCACCCCCAAGTATGTTCTTTAGCGTCATGTTCCTATAAGCTTCATTTTACAAACCCTGTTAAGACATTTGTGCAAAATCTGAAAATGAGGGAACAGCCAAAAACCAGTACCTTTTCATAGTGGCTTCTCACCTCAGCTGTTTAATGAGTTGTTCTGAAGAATACTCATGTATTTAGCCCGAAATTTCTCAGGCAATTTAGGATTTGCAGCCTTTGTGTCTGATTTGAGAAAATAAAGGAAAACTACTACAGACCAGTGCAGAATTTCTCCCTCAGCCTGGCACTGATGTCCCTCTATACTCTATAGGAACACCTTGTACATCCCCACAGGATGCTGACTGTACTTCATAATTCCCAAAAGAACAGCCATTCTCATGATTCATCTCAATTCAAATTAAATCTTCTCAAGGACATCCACATTTTATTTTTAACTGTTCCTTCTCTTCTTTCGAAAAGGAACAGCTATAAAAATTGCTCCTCCTTGTTAGTCAGTCAGTAAGGGGCAGGTGTGTGGTAGAATATATGGTAAAGTGGTCATCTTTATCCACCCAGAAGTAGGACAAGCCTATCAATGACTGCAAGTGGTTCAGGCTGTCAGTGGCTACTTCTGGGTTCGACAATAGGATGAGGCTATTGTAGGCTTCCAAGGACAATCTGGTTGGCTGCCATGGAAACAAGATGCTGTACTTAACCCAAGTAGATCCATGCATGCTGCTAACCTTGTTCACATTAACCTCATACATTCACTGCATGTGGGGGGGGGGGGAGCAAGGTCATTCTAGCAAGCTCTGAAATCTCTCTGTGATTTCAGCTGAAGACATGTGTGTGACTTGGTTTGTGCATAATGGTAAGC
Source organism: Podarcis pityusensis (assembly GCF_964106645.2). NCBI lineage: Eukaryota > Metazoa > Chordata > Lepidosauria > Squamata > Lacertidae > Podarcis > Podarcis pityusensis. Next base: position 29,579,619 of record NC_138037.1, read on the forward strand.
TGAACTATGGCTTACCATGATTGAGCAAAGCGTGCCAGAGCGTGCTGATTTGGCTTCCTCTCCTGGTTTGCTTGGATAGAAAGAAACCATAAGCATTGGTTTGCATGTGATACTAAATCAGTGCTCTGGTTCATTTACTCTCAGGAAACAAGGAAGGTACCAACATGCTTGCTCATTGTAAGTCATCATGCAGCTTATTGTGACATGTGAACCAGACCAGGGGATGTTAGATGAACAGAGATTTATACTAAGGACTATTGAGGCTAGGGCCAGGATTGTGTATGTTATGGCACAGTGCATTATTTCCCCCCATGACTGGCTGACATTATGAGACTTCCTGATTGGCTAGGGAGAGATACTCCTTATGCCCTGGCTTTGTCAGCAAAGTTATATTTCCTAGCTGCTGATCAAGGTCTGCCTTCAGCTCTTGAAACTGATTGCAGGAATCATGAGTTTGGGGAACATTCACGGCAGTCTAGTTCAGAGTACAGTCACCCACCCACCGCACCAGCCCTGGAAAGGATTTGAACTTGGGTTTTCCATCTAAACCAGGGGCCAGCAAACTTTTTCAGCAGGGGGCTGCTCCACTGTTCCTCAGACCTTGTGGGGGGCTGGACTATATTTTTTTTGGGGGGGGGGATGAACGAATTCCTATGCCCCACAAATAATCCAGAGATGTGTTTTAAATAAAAGCACACATTCTCCTCATGTAAAAACACGCTGATTCCCAGACCATCCGTGGGCCGGATTTAGAAGGCGATTGGGCCAGATCCGGCCCCTGGGCCTTAGTTTGCCCACCCATGATCTAAACCCTCTGCTGTAGCTGCTTTGTTCTGCTGACTGCCCTTTCCAAATATAATTTGTTAAAACTCAGAAATAATGGAGTCTTGGCTGATGTGTCCTGTGTTATTAACATTTGCCACTGAAGTTCTGTCTGCAAGCTCAAGCTTTCCATTGTAGGATATTGTACTATTACTCATCTCTTTGAATTGTGAACATCTCTTTGAATTGTGAACATACAGCATTTAGATAATGGGTGAACATTGCTGAACAAGAAAAGCACCTGTTTTTGTAAATAAATGTTTACCATCAGCTGTCATTGCAGCCTATATATGGTCCCTGAATTTCTAATGTAAAATGTTAAAGACGCTCTTCAAAATTATTTGAATTGACAGTCCACTTTACTTGGAAATTGTGATGATGGTATACCTGACAGCATTTTGTGTAGCCAACTGTTGAAGAATATGTTTTGAATGCCCCACACTTCGCAATGGGACAAGCTGGGTAGAGGTGAATGTTATGCAGAATCAGCATGTCTAAGGTAGAATAAAAAATCCTCCAAACACACTGCTGTAAATTACTGTATGTGCTGGAAAGAGACAAGCATGGAAGCTTAAGCCATTTTTATAACCTTCACTTTGCGCAGCACTGTTTTGTTGTGATATGCGTGTTGAAACCAGCTTGGCAAGTTAACAGGATTGATAAGGTGCTGTCCCATGCTTCCATACTTAGTACTGTTAGATTGGCATAACATCTTGGGATTGACAGATACCGCCCTTGCTCTTGTCACCAATGTTGTTTGTCCGAAGCTAGGCATGGAAAAGCTTAGTTAATTGCTATGGTTGAGAAGTAAAGGTTAACCTAACTTGATAAGATCTTATATACAAAACAATACCTTTTTAGTCAGCCTAGTACTGATGTGTAGGTGCCACACTTTGTTTAAAAAGAAATCTGGTTTTAAACTATCCAGTTATAACACATTTTGTCCATTGTTTTTTTTAATGTGTGTAATTCAGTACCCCCGTGGCAAACTTAATTGGCCAGGATTTGGAAGCCTGCTTAAGTGCTTTGTTGTTCTTGTTTCTTCTTTAAACATTGGTAGAGTTCATTGTAGATTGCAGTTTACCTGGATCTTTATGATGTATTTGGAGGAGTAGGGTTTGCAGCAGGGCTTCTTTTTTCAACTGGAACTCACCGGAACTGAGTTCCAGCACCTCTCAGGTGGGCGCCATTACCATTATAAGAGAACAAGGGAGGCGTCCATGGTGAGTTCTGGAACCTCTTTTTCTAGAAAGATAGCAGTGGCTTTCAGACAGCTGCAGTGGGTGCAGAACTCTCCAGAAAGGTCCAAGCTTCCTGGATATCTCTAGGATGGGGATGGGGAACCTCAGGCTGGGAGCAAAATGTGGCTTCCCGGACACTCATATCAGGCCCTTGGGACTTTTTCTAGTTCACTCCCAAACTTTTCCTGCTCGGCAACCCTCTTTGAATGGTTTTGCCTGGCTGGCATGTGTGCTTGAGCTGTCATAATGCTTTTTGCTTACCTGGATGGCACAGGGAGGTGTGTGTGTGTAATGACATTAATTGCTCCACTCATTTTTGCCTTTGGCCCATCCCAATGCCAGCATGAAGTCCCCTAAGGTTATCCACATAACTTTTTCAGACTTGTTAACTTCTTTGAGAGTTAAATACATGAAACAGTGTGCTAGGTTGTAGTTTCTAAATGATACATGCATCCAGTTGTGTCCCTTTATTCACAGAAGGCTCCCTGATCTGGCAGAGACTTCCCTGAGGGGAAAGAGGGGAAATGATTTTTGCTTGTTCCCCTCTTCCTTTTGTAGTCCCCTCTTGCTTCCACCACCCCACAGTCTGCTCCTGACAGCTGGGGTGGTGTGGGCTTCAGGAAAGAAGGAGAACTTGTGGAAATCATCCCCCTTTCTATTCACAGAAAAATCTGCTAGTTCAAAGAGCCTTCTATCTTTGGAGGAGCGTGATTGGATACAACCCATGGTTTTAAATCTCGTTGGGGCAGTTAACACAGATTCTTTGCCCTACATAAGAATCCACACATGTTTACCATGCAATATGCATTAAAAATATATTTTTAATGGAATTCTATACCTAAAATCCTTTATTTATATGGAACTTCCTACACAATATTTCTTTTAGAATATATTTGATTGAGCATTCATAACTGTTCAAATTTAAATAGAATGATGTAATCTGAAGAGAGATAAACTAAAAGACCAAATAGAAGTAGCATTAACTTCACAAAGTCTCCATATCTCTTTTATTATTTGTTTGTTGTTTATTTATCATTTGAAGCTGTTAAATTTTCAACTACAGAACTCCTCCTGAAATTTTTATTGCCCATCTCTTAAGAGCCATTTTTCTGCTTTACAGTTTTATTTCATGGCATGGTTTCTGCAGGTTACTCTCATAGGGAAAACATAGCATAATATGGGAAGAAGATATATTTGGTGATGTCCTTTTGATTGCACATGACAGCTCATGTGCTTATTAAGAGATGGGGAAAAGCAATATGCTTCTTCCTAGAATGTGCAAGGTTTGCACTGACTGAAGCGGAAACAGTTAATTAGAGCCATCTGATGTTTGAAAACCAAGGAAGCAAGTCAGTGGGTTTTGAGACCCTCCCCCCTCTCCTACTTTCCAATGAGCTTTGCTTCTTGATGGTTTTATAAAGCAAACTCTTGCAAGGAGGAAAAGAAGTTCATGCAACTAGGTTGATGCTGTTGCCTTACCATTTCCTCGTATTGCAGCAATGCAGTTGAGAGAATGAAGAGGGATTTGTTACTAAAAAGGAGAGAAGCACTTTTCCTTTAATAGGATGATTTAAAAAGATGTCAGAAAAGGACCAAATTCGAAAGCAAAACAGAAGGAAATTGAGATATGGAAAAAATGAGTGCCTTACAATGCAGAATTGGTAGTGGAGGTGTATATACAATTCTAGGTCATGGCAATTTCAGGCTTCTGAATCTTATAGTTAATGCATTTTACATCATATTTAGGCTAGATTGCATATGTGTAGGGTAGAGTGTTTATTTATGTCTCTCCATAGTGGATGGTCCTAGGATGGGCCTCATTCACTACAAAATACAACTAAGCACAGTAAAATGACATTAAAATGGTTATAAATTCATAAAACCCAGCACACTGATACATTTAAATACTGCTCCATAGCGTTTATGAAACACAGTCTTTGCTGCTTTCATGATGCTACTGAGTGATTAAGGGGAAAAGATTTGGCCCTGCTACCCTTTTCACAGACATGGCCAGCCTGATAGTGGTGGTCTACCAAACAAGGCCCCTCAGAAAACCTAATGGATTGAGAAGATGCACATAGAAGCAGATGTTTTCCTCTACTTAAGTTTAGCTTGCATTTTCTTCTGTCTGAGATGTAGGAGCACAGTGCCTTAACTTGGTAACCATAGAATTTTCTGGTAAGTTCATTTCCTGCTTTTATAAAAGAGTTGTGTTTCTCAAACGCCATGGCTTTCAGAGATATTAGCTGTGGTTCTTGCATACATTGCCCACAAGACTGAAATGTTAATCCTTGTTTAGTCAAATGAACTAGGTGTGGAACCCAACACCAGAAGAGGAGAAGCAGGGTGCCTGTAAAAGCGAGATGGAATGAAACAATACATTGCAAATTGTTATAATTAGGGTGTTTAGCCATTTGAAAACAAGAGCTTAACCTCTCTTTTGTCTGCTAAAGATTCAGAACAGCATTTTTGTAAATCATTCATTACTGCTTGCAGCGCTGCTGTATAAAAGAATAACTTCTATTGTTGTCAGCATGGCATTTCTTCCAAATCCATTTCATTCCACTCGTAAGGAAGAGGAATGAATGGGACAGGACAACATAATGAAGTTACCTTCTTTTCTCCAGCTTTTTTTCAAATGAGTGCAGTTAACTTTAAACATATTTTCCCTCACATGCTATATTAATATGGGTCATTATTTGAAGTCCTACATTTGTGCAACAATTAAGCTGCAAGCTGGTGTTCCCTGGGGTGTAGTTTTAGCAAACAAAACAAGACTCTAGGGATTTTAATTCTCTCTTATGCCGTTAAACAAGGACATCATGCCTGACAGCATGTTTTCTCTTACAGGGGAAAGTAGACCGGTGCTCTGATCCAGCATGCACAGTTGCTCTTATTGTTCAGGGAAAACTACTAACAACAGAGGCCTTGTGACCTTTTCCTCCTTCAGGCCACTTTCCCCCTGCTTATTAATCACAATAGCAATAAATGCACTGTCTGGGGAAAGCATCAGATTATCCAGCTGCAAAATGTTATTGTTTTTTGCTCTTGAGAAACGCAGTATTCCATGTGACCGGAGGACAATCTTGCGTGTATGCAACGTACACCAAAGAGAAACAAACACACACATTTATAGTCTAGTAAGCTGCTTGTGTGGAAAGGCCCCTGTAATCTGATTTAAGAGTTGCTGATACAGGATTGAGTCATGTAAATGAATACTGGAACCTCTAGAATAACGCTTGTCTCTTTAGATCACTATCTGGTTAAAGTAATGGCTTTGTGCAGCTGCGTTTTTAAAGAGAGATGTTCATTTAACAGCAGTGCCGAAGTAGACACTGTGTTACCATCATCGCACACAAATGTTCCCTGTCTTCCCAGAACACAAAATTCACAGGAGGCACTTCGTTTGTCACCTGCGATTACTGCTTCGGCTTCGCTTGGGGCCACATCATGGCATGAATTGACTGTTTCAATTTTATTCAAGCCAGTTCACAACGCCGCCGCGCAAGAAGGCCACTGTGAACAAGTGCAGCATTCATAATATCCTTTTTCTCTCTTCTGTTTCCTTAGACAAATTCAGAGAATCAACCAAAGTTGCCTGAGATGGGGACAGAGAAAAATCAGAATGTGGAAAGCCAACCTTCTATGCTGGAACTTCTCAGTGATGTACCTTTCACGCTTGCACCACATGTCCTGGCAGCGCAAGACGCATGCAATGACTTTCCCAGACCGTTGCTCTCCTATGATGTCAATGACAACCTAACAAGATTTTGGTACGATTTTACGCTTGAAAATTCTGTGCTGTGCGAATCGTAGTTGTTGAATCAAATGTACCTTGATCACTTGATGTAAAATACCGAGGCGTTGTGTGCTACGTAGCTCAACTACTTTGTGACACAATCTGAGTCATTGTCTGGTTAAGCATTGACATTTTCCATCCACTGTGATGTCCCTTACAGAGTTTGAAAGTACCTGTGCCAAATCTGGCAATTCCGTTATAATCTTCAGCTTGAACTCCTTGAGCAGAGTTCCTTTTAATTCCAGATAAGCTATCTAGGTGTTGACATTAGTTCAGGGCTTGCCTTTTCAAAGGAAGACATTGCATATTACAAGAGCACTTTGATTTAATAAACGGGTAAGAAGTACATGATAGTGAATAAACTGGCTCATTTTGGGAGAACAGCCTTTAAGTTCTCTAACATTAGGCACAACTTTGTAGAAACGTTGAACAGTGCCAGATTCTATTTTACCCTTTTTATGAAATACAGAATTGTCTGCATCCACAGCTCAGAATGGGCTGCTGGTGTAGTTTTGGGGGTTTTCATACTATATTTCCTTGGGACTCAGCAGTTTTTCATTTGCTGTTTGTTTTCATCAGCACATATGTTTCTGGTTTATATCTTGATCAGCTTTTCCATTGCAAACCTCTGTACCCACTAGAGAGTGAAATCTGGGTATGTGTTTATGCACACACACACACAAAAGTTTACCACTGATCCTATAATTTATATGGGTCAAATGTAAAATTGATGGGTTGGAGTATTGGAAAAGATCAAATAGTTACATGTTTAACTATATGAGGTATCCTCTGACCCACATATTCAATTCACAGGTCTTATTCCTGCTAAAGTTTAGCTGAACTTCCCTGTGCTCACTATTGTAGTGTATATGAATAATTATTGTGTGCAAGGTTCATTTATTTTCTTTTTACCAGGGATTGAGTGGAAGAGGATACATTTGTTCTGTGCCAAAAGCAAGTATTTCAAAAGGAATGTGCAACATGGTTATTTAAAAACATGATACACATTTTAAAAATTAATATTCTGTGACTGCCTTCCCCAACCTAGTACCACCCAGGTGGTTTTGACTATGATTCCTATCAGCCCTGACTTTCAGCCATGCTGTCTGGAGGTTATCAGGCTGGGGAAAGTTCCTCTGTGGGATGCATCTTCTAGATTACATTAGATACACTTAATTCCCATCAAAATCACTGGGATGCTAGTCATGCCTTAGGTTCCATTGATGTTAGGGGAACTTATTCTGGATCCACTGCTTTGCTTTTGTGTTACACTAACAAATGTTAAATGTTTCCTTAGTGTCTATGTGTTTTTTTCTTGAGAAAACTATGTTATAAAGTTTGACAGATCTAGGTGTGCCGTATATTTGTATGTGTGCAATAAAAGCTAATTAAATGTGATATTCCTTTTGAAACTGGAAAATAGTGTCCTTGCATGTTCAGTTCTGTAGCCGTGTTTAATCAGATGTCACAGAAGGGACCAGACATTGTTTTTAATGAATTAGAGATTTATTTAATGGTAAATGAGAGATGACTTTCTATTAATTAACTTGAGTGATAGCTTAGAAAATCTAATTTGCACTAAATTCTGTATGATGTTGCATGCATATCAGCAGAAGAACTAGATTGTGATCATATTCTAGGATATGAATAATTATTTCTAGAGGAAGGAATAAACAGTTTAAATGAGGCTGTTAGAATTTATGTCTCTTGCAAATTTGATGGCAAGGGGGTCTCAATCCCTGATCATCTAGGTTGTATGTTGTACTATTCGTTTTTGTTCTTTATTTTACATTAGCCATTATATTTTGACTAGTCCAAAAGCAATATTGCCACTACTGTTGTCCCGTTTTACTCTGTTAAAAAGCACTTTGCAGTATAATCTAAAATATACTTAAAATTAGATGTAACGTACAGTACAAAACATAAGCTAATATTTCAAAATGCTTTGCATTAAATAAAAGGCAGGCAGCAGGACATACTTTTATATTTAGCATTTCTTTTTTATTGTATGATTATTTTATGATTCCTGTAATAATTTACATCGAAGTAAGTTTCACAGTATATATTTTTATTGGGGCTCCAATAAAACACACAAAAGTGTTACAATGAAGGTATTTGTGTTAATATTTTGATTGTTTTTTTTATTGTGTTGCTTGTTGTGAGCTACACTGGAGTGTATTTCTTTGTTGGGGCAGGTATTAATAAAATGAAATAAATCTATACTATTAAACTGTCCCTGCAGCAGATCTTTATTGGTCTAATGAGTTCCAATTATTAACAATTGGGTACTGGAGTGTTGTGACATATTGGAGGTGTTCTGTAGCAGAGTGACAAGTGGGAGGGGCTTTGGGGCAGTTATTCTGCAACTGACAATTCCTCTGCAATGTCAATTATTTCTACATTTACATTTGTTTAGAGGAGCCTGTGAGATTGGTAAATCTCAGCTAAATGACACTATGGTGAGTACAGTCATTCCTTGGTTGTCAAACGCCTTGGTACGCATACGTTTTGGCTCCCAAACGATCAAAACCCGAAAGTGAGTGTTCTGGTTTTTGAATTTTTTTTGGAAGCTGAGCATTCGATGTGGCTTCCGCTATTGTTTCACATTTAGGAAGTCGAACAGACTTCTGGAACGTATTCTGTTCGAAAACCAAAGTACGACTGTCTCTTATTTTATTTTGGCAATAGGTGATGCCTTTGCTCTGACATAAACATTACAAATCACTTTATTTCCCTTGAAAAAGAATCTTCTTATAGATTTTTGGAAAGGATTTTAAAACATAATCTTAACACAAGAAATAAGCTATTCATAGCTCAAGATAAACCTATGAAATGGTCGATTATGATTTTCCATACAAACCACAATCTGCAGAAAGGATTGTTCATAGCTTAGTGATAATGGTTTGTTTCACCAAAACAAACCATTGTGCCTGATTTGGGCACAGCACTAAACCAAGGATCTCAGTTTGCGTTTTCTGCATGTTAACAGAGAGGAACAAAGCAGGCATGATAGGCATATTAACTATGGTTTACCACATATTAACTATGTGCAGATAAGGATACATCTATTTGATAGACTACAGAGTGTTTGATGGTCAGTCTGTTGGCAACACAGAAGCCAATGGAACCTTATAAGTGAAGGAGATGGAAATCAGTCTGAATGTTTACATGAGAAATGGAACATGGAGCATGCAGTTTCAAGCTACATCATTCTCTTGTGTGGCTTCTACTGATTTCGGTTGAGCTTAGGAGCTTTCTTAGTGTATTGTGTGTTTATGTGGTCTGCCTGTCACCTTTTGTAAATTAGTGACTACAGCAAAGGTAAAGGGACCATATAATTCAGCTATACTCTATGAATAACTGCAAAGAAAGCATCTAAGAAAGCTTCGAAGAACCATAATAAAGAGCAGAAAACATCCATGAAGGTAAAATGTGTATCTCAGAAAACATTCTTTGGCAATATCTCATGTCTGATCATTCTTTTATGTGTTTCTCTATCTGCTTGCATCTGAGGGCTAAAACTAGATTTGTCCCTAGGGATCTGTCACTGTGAGTAGAAGGGTTTAGGGGAGGAAGTATGGGATGGCAAGGGAGAGAAATGTTCAATCACAAGTTGGCAAAAATGGAAATAATTATATTCGCCAGGCTATAAATGAGTCTTCAAAAGGCTCTACGTCTTGGAAGAGCTGGTAAACTCCTTGACAGGCCTGCACTTGATTAAAAATTATGGGGATGCTCAACACGTCTTTGTTCTTAGGACCCAATACTCAAGGTGGAGAATATATCGTGATCTTGACAGAGTTGGAGAGAGTTTCGTTTCACCTGAGATCTGAAAATTCCTGTGTAAAACACATGGGTGTTCAAATTCTTTGTACTCTTCCATGCAGTGCTTTTATTGTGAATTAAAAGATGGTTCAACTCTTTCATCAGGTGTATCTGACTTTTCGGTTCAAGGTGGAACTTTTCAAAATAATCACTAAACTTCAGAAGTGGGTAGACACAATACAGATTGTAGCAAGGTCATGTATTCCAAGGGCTTGGAAGCCCAACTTCCTGAGATCCTGGATCAAGAGATTCCGGGAACTGGGCGCTTCTGGCACTAAACTTCCACTGAACTATGGCTCTCCCGAAGGTCATGTGCAAAGCAGAGCCATTGTTTGTTCTCTGGAATGATTTTATATGCATGCAGTTGTTTTGACCCATTTTCTGTTTAAATCTAAAACATTCTATAAAAGTAAAGTCTATAAAAAGTTTTTTAAAAAGTGTATGTGATGACATAATAACCTTTTCTTTTGTGGAGGGGGATCTTTTGGATTATCTCACCTCTCTTACTGTTTGTTTCCAACGCAATATGGTTGTAACCCAATACCCAGCTCTTGCAACCAGTGAGGCTGGGTGGAATTACACTTCATCCTACAGAAACGGAGCCTATAGCTATGACAGCAAACAAACTGGCTGCCCTGAGAGTAGAATTGGTTTGGCAACATGCATAAACACGCACAGGCATAAAAGATTAGTTATACCAATGTCACTGCCGCTCTGATGGCCTAATGTCATAGAACAAGGGTGGGGAACCTCAAGCCTGGAAACCAAATCCAGACTTCCAGACTTCTCTGTCTGGTCCATGGGACTCTCCCCAAGCCACGCCCTCTTTGGCCTTGCTCTGTGTCTTCCTTGAGTGCTGTTGCCTGGCACCTGAACAGTGAGACTACCTCTTTCTTACCTAGACTGAGAGCTGTGGGTGCCTAGAAACCTCTGGTCTTTGCACAGCTAAAATGTATCTCACGTCTGTTGCTGTACCTGGCCCTGGCTACACCTCCTTTTGCTTGTGGTCACAGCCACTACTGGCCACTACTGGCCTATGGAAGGTTGTCCTTGAGGAAATGCAGCCCTCTGGCTGGAAAGGGTTTCCCATCCCTGTCACAGAGTGTTACTTGAGTGAGTTGGCCTCTCTAGGTTCCACCCTTAACGCTCTTTAATTCCACTCAGTTTTGCATTCTAGAGCAGTTGAGTGCAAATGTGGCTGCTATGGTGGTGGCGATTATTACCCACAACTGTAACTGAGCCATGCCAAGACACATTCCGATGCAGATACGCTGTCCTAGGTTAGCATTATAGAGTATATAGCAACAGAATTGTGTTTGAATAAGTGCTGCAGTGCTTCATCTCCATTCTGTAAACAGTGTTAACTGGGTATCTTGGAATTGTAATGGAAACCACTTGAAGGTGCCCAGGAGAATAAGAGCAATTTCTGTGTTGAGCCAGTACTGACTGAAGTGTCTGGAAGCAGACTTGTAAGAAAGCTGTTATATGTTTCCAGATGACTACAGGAAACTCCCAGAAGAATGGGAAAATTCTAGTTTCTGACCAGTTCCTACATAGCAAACCATGAGTGAATCAGAAGTTGTCCCCACAAAAATACGCACCATGGCTTGTTTCTCCAAAGCTTGGTTTGTTTTCTGGCTGCTCATGCCTTTGAAACTTGGTGAGCCTATGGGGTGAGGTCGTTTGGATTTAAAACTACTTCTAGTGGTCTTGCCATGTCCATTTGGTACTAAAAAGGCCCTGGCCACCAAACTGTCAAAGTCATACGGTGACAACTCACTTCGTGCTGCTGGGCCAGGAGTTGTGCCACCCGTTTTAGCTGCTTATTTGCCAACAATACTGCTCATAGGATTGTGCTGCTGTTCCATAAAACTAAAGAAATAATTAATGATTCTCTGAAAACCAAGAAAGCAAGCTGTTCAAAACATATTGCAGGCTTTTCGACCAAGCCGTTGGGTCATCTCCTTGGGTAGATTTGGAGACTTTCCGGCTTCCCTGCTCTAGAGATAAAACAGTATTTGACAGCCCTGCATTCCAGGCTTATTATGACTTGAATGAATTAAGAACAATAGATTTCAGTTGTAACTCACTTCCAAGTATTTATGCTTAGATGTGCAGCCTCGGGCTGCAACATTCCCCCTACAAGTTAACTTTCTCGTTATTACTAAAAACAAATAAAATTCCATAACACTTTGTTGTAGATGTATCTAGCAAATGAATGCTGTGACTTATTGGGATGGTTCAGCCATAACAAGAAACTAGTTCCCATTCTGAGAACAAGCCTTGGGATTCTGTGCTTCCTTCTCTTTTGTGCATCAGAGAAGATTAAGCACTGCCACTTCAAAGAAGCCTTAGCTCCCTGTAATGTGCAAATAACTGTGGTTTGTTTAAACCAAAAATTGGGATTGTGACCCTCCAGTTGTTGGACTACAACTCCCATAATTCTTGACCAATGTCCGGGGCTTGATAGGGAATCCCACAACGGGAGGGCATGGTGTTGTCAATAGGGTGTAGGGTGTTGGACCAGGACCTCAGAGACTAGGGTTCAAATCCCCACTCATCCATGAAGCTCACTTGGGCCCATCACTACCCAGCATGAGGATACAACACGGAGGAGGAGTGATGGATTAGAAATGTAATATAATAATGAAATATGGTTGTCTCCAATCTCTTGAACACAAAAGAGGAGTAGAGAGTGAGAGAATCTGAGGCTCGTTGCAGCTTGCTCATGTAGCAGGAAACCACAGTTTCCCATCCGGTTTCAATGTCTCCCATTACTTCTGAACATAATGAAGCGACCAATAGTGTAATCCATATTTGCACTGTTAATTTAAGGAATTCTCTCATAGTAAGATACTGTTTGCCCTTCTAAATAATATACTGAAGCAGATGGACGGCTAGGTTTTCTATTCCCAGTATTTATGATGGCCACTTACATGGTGGGCTTAGTTTTACAGAAAAGAAAGATTACGCATAGCACAAAAGAAAATGGCTGTGAAGGTTTCCGTCATGTGAAGATTTAATTTCAAGAAGAGCTAAAAGGCCTGGTATTCACAGCTTATTACAGCATCTGGAGATGTGGGCGGTAGCTAAGAGAGAGAGGCTCAGATATCATCCTAGATGTAGGCAGCAGCTGCAGTACAGATGAAAAAGAAGACTTGGTTCAGCCACCAACTCCGTTTAGTTTTATTTGTTACAGAGATAAAATAAATGCTTGAGATCAAAGATCCCATTTAGAAGCCTATCTTCCTAAGTCACTCACCACATACACACAACTCATAGGACATTAAAAAGCTATTTACATGCAAACAGCAAAAACATGTGGAAAAAATCTCACCAGAGAACATTTGTGGATTTCTTTCATAATAGTTTTCCTGTAAATTATTCCATGTATTTGATTGTATACATAAGCCAAAACTGAACTTTAAAAAGATGCCTGAATGGTGTAACATCAAATCTGGCTTTGCTGAAAGTTATGTGCCCCCCTCCTTTCCTGCCTAGTTGTCCCCCAGATTCAAGAAATAAATAAACTGAAGGACGGAGAAGTTAAAAGTAGGATGAGCAAGAGTGTGAGGGAATTCCACTTGTAAGAAGTGAGCAGCTCAAAGAAGACAGGGTTTTCCCCCTTACAATTGCCCCACACCAAATCATAGCAATTTGGCCACCTGGTTCATACAGAAAGTTATTCTAACGATAGTCTGGTGCAGCAACGTTAATTCCTCTTTCTCAAAGATCTGTGAGATGGATTTGACATTATCAGTTCATTCCTTCCATCCATCATACTACTTGTTACGGATAATCTGTTTCTAAAACTTCGTATGGAAGCCTTTTGTTAAACTCTGCCCCAGTTCTTTGTTTGGTTACCTTATTTTATCTCAGTCATTTTTAGAAAATATTAAGCTCTTTTTTTGTGTTGGTTTTTAATCTTGATTAAATTGTGGAGCTTGGTACTTTCCAACAGAGCTGTATTGCAGATATAAAATATGCCATCAGAAGAAAAATGCTGGATTTTTAATGCACCATGAATTTGCAGAAGAATTTGTGTATCTTTTGCCAAAACCTGATGTCAGAGACAGCCATATAATTAGGCCTAAAATCTTGACAACTGTATTTAAACCTCCTGAAAGTTAAGAATGTCCTGCTGCTCACCAAGTTAATTTAGTATTATAATATTTAACTGGGAAGTGCCTGACTTTGCTTTTATGCATATGATTACAAGCTTTGCAACAATGATATTAGAAGATATTCTCCCAAGCACCAGAAGATTGAAAGGAAAATGAAGCAAGCAGAACAACAGTCTTGCTCAGAGGTTAAAAGGGGAATATTTAAATATCTTGCAATCATCTATATTTTAATGTGAGATGAATATATTGTTCTCTTGAAATCCTGTTTTTCCGTTTTAAGTACAGATGCTGAATATGTTTTATACAGCACAATCAATACGTTATTAGAGCTGAGATTTTTCCATTAAAAACTCTCTACAAAATTAAGATGAGGCTGAATTTTAAATCTTTTTCTACCTTCACATATTTGATTAAAATATTCCATTAACTGAGCAAAAGCAGTCAGTTAATGGAATAGCAGGTGTTTTTGCTTTTTTTTATTTCCTTGGATATTCCATCTCACTATTTTCCTTTGATTAAATATGTGTTCCTACAGAACACCTTTTGATTCCACATTATTTTTACTTGCATTTCACATGTAAGGGGCATCTATTTGTGATTTGCAGCTTATGTCCTTACACATCATGCAGTACAATGGGACTTACTCTCTAGTAGGTATGGTTAGGATTGAACCCATTCTCATTCATCAAATTCACTCAGATCCAGTACAATGTTTTAGTTGTTTATTTTCCAAGCAAGGTCAAGATCCTTACTGTATCTTGGTCAAGAAACTGAGATGAGGTGCTCTGCTGTGACATAATTTCTGAGTTATCTCTTGGTTTGTTTTTAAAGGCAAGGAGAAAAAAAGATGGGAAACAGGAAAGTGGGGAACAGAGGGGGTGGGAACAGAAGAAAGATAAGAGATGGAGGATTGGACCAACCCAAAGTCTACTTCCAAGACTACTGATCTAAAGCAGGTTGTTCGGCTGGGTTTCATTATGGTGCCTGTTAACCCGGTAATTATTCCTGCTGGACCAAACATGCCAGTAAAATGGCAAGGTATGAAACCAGGGGATGGAATGTTGTGTGGGATCTGTTCCCTTGGGCTTTCACTGACGGAACAGGCTTGCCTGCCCTGCCTAGATCTCCAGCAGCAACGAGAAAGGCGCCATTCAAACAGGTGAGTGCTCTCACAATGCCCTTGGGAATGTGTGTTCTCTGCGGTTCAGTAAAACGTTTGTGTCCGGCATTCAAAGACATCATAAAAGAATGGGAGTATTTTAGGTGTAGAATGCCCTGCGGGCTTTTTGGTATATTTAAATGGTTGCTAAAGAACAGAGAGGGTTTTATTCAGCCCAAGATAGATGAATTAATGGTTAACAGCCCAACTTGAAACATTGTTGAGTGGTGGAACTGTCTTTGATTATTATCACATTTTTTTACAGGGGGGTATTTTATCATTATTACTACCCTGTGAGAGAAGTCTAAATCAAGGATGGGAAATCTCTGTTCTTCCTGAGACGTTGGACTCCAACTCCCATCAGCCCCAGCTACCATGGCCAGTGGTCAGAAAAGATGGGAACTGTAGTCCCTGGAGTGCACCAACTTCCCACTCCAAGGGCTAAGTGGCAGGGTCTGATTGAAGCTTTGTGGCAAAATTTGATCCTGGGTTTCTCTGGTACTAGTCTAGCAGGTAACCACCACACCACACTCTGGACAGATCCACACTATATATTTACAGCTCATCTGGTGCACAATTAAAGCGCATAACTTCCCCCAAAGAATCCCAGGAACTGTGGTTTGTTAAAGGTGTTGGAAATTGTACCACTGTGAGGGGGAAATTGCAGAATTCTTTCTTTTGAAATGTTTCTTGGGTGTACTTTAAATATATGGTGTGGATCTGCCTTGGCTCGCAAGGTTTATTCTGGCAGCCTTTGGAAGAAAGTCGTTTCTTACAATACAAAACCTACAGGTAGGATGCAAAGAACTTTGGACAGTATTTTGAGAGAAATATTATGACCTCCAGGCTCTATTTTTCAGTCTCAGCTTCTGACCTGCAGTATCTTTCCTGGGATTATAATACTGGCCCACCTCACATGGTTGTTGTAATGATAATAGAACGAGGTACATGAAATTCTGTGAACACTTGAAATGCACTTTATAAATCCTAAGGTTGTCAAGGCCAAGGGAGAGATCTTTTTGCTCGTCACAGCACTGTGCTCCTTCTGAACTTTGATTTACAACAGAGGTTCTTGAACTGTCATCCACGGAAAGGGTGCGGAATAGTTAAACATATCTGTACTTGGCCCTCTGATTTATTTATTTATTTATCCTGGCAAGAATGATCAGTTTTGCAGAACTTGGCTCCCCAAATCAGCATTTGCTTTCTCATGCAGTGGATGTGCTAAGGTTATTAAAATTTTGAATTAGTTGCTATAGATTTTTTTTAAAAAAAGTTTGAGTGGTCCATCAAGTGGTCCCACCCCCAAGCAATGTTCAAATGATCCACAAAAAAAGACAAATTTGAGACCCACAAATGTATAGCATTTTTACCTTACCCCTTTCTCCAAGATCTTCAGAGAGCCATACTTGATTCCCTTCCCATTCCCCATTTATTTTTTATTTTTCGTTACCTAGGTAGACTTGCTTAAGGCCACCCAGTGAATTTGAGCCCCAGTCCTGGTCTAAAACTGCAGACGTATGTGAGTTTCATAGGCAGATCAAACTGTTTCTGCGTTTTCCTTTGTCCTCTGCTGCCTGGATACCACAAGTGCTATTTGTACAGCAATTTTAAGTGTGTCACACCTTTGTTAATGAAAGTGTGTCTGTTCTCACTTGTTCTGCGTCAGGTGGACCAGAGCTTAGGTTCCAGCCATCTGCAGAGAGTTTTCTGACATCTGATTTAAAGGAATGTGTAAATTGCCTCATGTGGTTAAGTCAGTAGGTAATCTATTTTATTGTACCTAGTTAATGCCTAATTCCAAACTGTAAAGGCAAAATGAAGTGTTCGAGGGAGAGAAATACTATAAAAGGAAATAGAACTTTAGAACCTTCTAGGCTTTAGTGTGCCAGCTAATGCATCCATCCACCTTGAGTGATTTTCCTGGCTGCTTTGTGTCCTTGAACTGAAATAGCACTTACTGCCTGCCCTAAAGGAGGATGGAGTTGTGGGTAGCTAGATACCATTGTCCTTTGCATGGCTGGAATGTAGCCTACTGTGCACAGAAAAGAGTCACATCCGTTGCTCCGCCCAGTTTTGCTTCTGGGCCCACCCACTGTTTTGCATATGTCCCCACCCACCACTGGCTTGTTTTGCCCATAAGGCAATGTGGCCATACAGCTGAAAAACGGTATCCTACCCCTTTTTTAGGGGACGCGGGTGGCGCTGTGGGTTAAACCACAGAGCCTAGGACTTGCCGATCAGAAGGTCGGCGGTTCGAATCCCCGCGATGGGGTAAGCTCCCATTGCTCAGTCCCTGCTCCTGCCAACCTAGCAGTTCGAAAGCACGTCAAAGTACAAGTAGATAAATAGGTACCGCTCTGGCGGGAAGGTAAACGGCGTTTCCGTGCGCTGCTCTGGTTCGCCAGAAGCGGCTTAGTCATGCTGGCCACATAATCCGGAAGCTGTACGCCGGCTCCCTCAGCCAATAAAGCGAGATGAGCGCCGCAACCCCAGAGTCGGTCACGACTGGACCTAATGGTCAGGGGTACCTTTACCTTTACCCCTTTTATATAAATATAAATATAAATCATAGGTGCAGCAATTATAGTTTTCGGATCCAAATGTTCATTCATTTCAAATCTCTCAAAAACACTTTAAGAACCTAAATTACAGTTCCACAGCACTATCCGTGTTCAAAGTGCTTAATAGCCACCTTAGCTATTGTTTCAACACCAGAGAAAAGATGCACTAGATTCAGAAGACTGGATGGCAGGATTCTACATTGTAGGACCATGGATTCTACATGTGTAGAACTGTTTCCCTTGATTAAAGAGTTTAAATTAACATTTCCAGTCAAAAATAATTTATTTTAACTGCCGTTCTCTGGAATTTCTGACTTTTAAAGTGGGCGGTATTGATTATGCATTATTGCAACAAAGAACACTGAGCTCATTGAAGTGCATCAAAAAAAGGAGGATGTTTTATGTAATGGTCAAGGATCTTGTTCCAAGCAAGAGACATAACTCATTTCAAGGCCAGTGTCTGCTGCTCTTTAAATACCATGACTAAGGCCAATGAACATCATGTAAATAACAGCATCACTGCAAACTGGATCAAGTAATTGTCCTGTTTGACCACCATCAAGTATTTTTTAAAATTTAAGGGTGTTTTGTTCTGTTTTTACAAAGTAGCCCTCAAAGAAGGGCGTTCGAATTTTCCGCATCTGTATCATGACATAATGTTGGCTTGCATCTGCTCTTCCATTATTTTAAGATTTGTGTAGAAGAACATACAAGAAGCAGAGGGTCAAAAGATGGAAATCATCTAAGGACTGTAGGCAAGCAAAGGGGAAGCAACATGATAGACGTGTATGACATCATGCATACTGTGGAGGAAAGTAAGTTTTCCTCCTTTTCTCATAATATTAGAACTTGGGGTCATCCAATGAAGCCGAGCGTGGGAAAATTCAGGGCAGACAAAAGAACTTCTTCACACTTTGCATAGTTGAACTTCAGTCTGCTGCCACAAGATGTAGTGATGGCCAACTTGGATGGTTTTAAAAGGCAAATTCATGGAGGATTCGACTATGAGCAGCTGTAAATCATGATGGCTGAATTACAGTATGCTTCTGTGCATGAGTTCCTGGAGATACGAGTGGGAGAGTACTGTTTGTTCAATGTCCTGCTTGTGGCCTTTTTCATTAGGCATCTGGTTTGCCACTGTGAAGACTGAATCCTGTATTAGATAGACCTCTGGCACAGCTCTTGTTATGATCACATCTGTTGCACATGTTCCCCTTATGTACTCTATGCAGCTGCACTATTATACTTGGGCAGCTAGAAATTTATTCTTAGAATAGAGATAGCCATTGTGGTGTCCTTCAGATATTGGGAGCCACAACTCCTCCATTCTTGAATATTAGCTATGCTGCCTAGGGCTTATGGGAGTTGTAGTCCCAAACACTTAGAGAGCAACATGTTGTCTCTAGGACTGACAAAATGGGAAGGGCTACCAGTCTTAACCCTTCAGTTCCTTGAAGAAGATGCTTCTAACATAACCTACTGTTCAGTAGCAAATGACACTTTATTATAGTGGGGTACGTACAATTAAAATGTGGCCGCAATTTTTAAAATCTATAAATAGACAATAAAGAACTTGCCAACATGCATAACTTGAAAACTCCAGTTGGCAGATGTGTACTATCCATGTGTGATTGTACAAAGGGTGCTCAAAGAACAGTTGCAGGTTAAGTATGTGCATTGGCCTGCAGGAATTTATTAAATTAAACATATTGAAGGAAGATGGGTTTGGCAATGGCTAACAGCCATTAGCTAAATTTCATGTTGGCAATATAAATTCACCTTTAAATATTACTTATGTATTTGCCAATCCATTGTAGTGTTAATCCATGTAATGTAATCAATCAAACTCTTTAAATTCTGATTCCCGATTACACTAGGCCTTAGTCCAAATGATGTTGCAAGGAACTGATGTGCCTCAGTGTGTTGCACATGAGAGAAGTGACACGGATCTATTAACTGAGATCACAACGAGGAAGTGATTTGGAAGGAAGATTCCATAATGCCTTTTCTTACAAAGGATGCAGTTGAAAGAAGTGCCAAGATTCCTTAACCTGGTTCACTACCTCAGAACAAGTCTCCTCAGTGTAGTTCTAATATTTCCTCACCAAATTTAGCTGCAAGAGCCTCACTTCGAGGGCTCTAGAGAAGGTGAAGCAAACTCTGAGGGGATGGCATATATTAATTTTATGTAGAGATAGACAAATCTACTTGTTAAGATCAACTGATTCGTTTCCCCTGGGTCTAGAAGAGCAAATACTACTGAGAAGTGGCAATCTAATCTTGTTAGTACTGTTCTATTTTAGGAGGCTCTCTGATGTATCCCGGGAACTTTGCAGTCTACTAGGCTCTTTATATAATTCTGTTTGATTAGAGCAACAGAAGTAGTCCAAAAACGGAACTTGAAACAGTTCACTTACTCCTTGAGTGCTTGTACTTCTACTCTAAAAATAAATAAATATTATTTTGCCGTTTCTGTTCAAGTAGCCTTGTAATTCAGATTAATCCTGTTTGAGCTTTTATTGAGAGTTGGGCTGTTTATTTACATGCATACATGGGAGGCAGGGTCTCCCCAGGGTCCCCTGTGATAGTCAGAACACTCTTAAGTGTGATTTTAATTTGCATGTCCACATATCCTGCATCCCCCTAGGCCTGCAGACAGGAAAATGCAAACACAACTCAGTGGCAGGGAGTGCGGTTTCAACTTGTGACAATGAGCTCTGCGTCTCTATTGCCAACTTCACAATAATAATGGCAATCATGGCGGGGATCGTATACCATGACTGCAGAGTCTGGTTGTTAGAACAAGTTGTGAAGCTTTCTGACTATACACACAGAGGGAGGAATCATATTTCTGATTCCTACCCTATTTACTCCAAGTAAGTGTGAACTTGCAGACATCAGTCAAGGTGGCTTCAATTATATATAACTGTGTCACTTTGCAGCAATTGCATGTCAATAGATCTGCATGTACTTCCTCTACACAGGAATGCAAATAACTGTGAGCCTGAGAGTGTCAACGTGTTGCAGGCACTGGCGGAGGAAGAGGAGTGCGGGGAGAGCGTCCCGCCCTTGGCAGCGTGATCCCCAGGGTGTTATTGCGGCTGCCCGCCCCCTGCCCGTGCTGGGTGCCCCATCCCCGCAGGCGCATGAAGCTCTGCTACTGGTTGCAGGGGTAGCCAATGTGGTGCTCTCCCAATTATGCTGAACCACTCCTCCCTGACCTGTGGCTATGCTGGCTTGGGCTGTTGGAAGTCGAATGCCACCATTAAGTATGTGAAACGGCTCGGTAGAGCAAGGTGGTAGTAGTGGGTGGAAAAAAACCATTCATGTTTCAGTTTGTAATCTTTCCAGAAAAGAAAAGTGGAAGAGCAGTTTGAGAGAGGAGTATACTGTGTTATATTATTTTCTCATTTTCTTTGTGAGTTACTAATTGCTGCATTAAATGCACACAGTTGCTTCTGCCATTGAAAGCCCCATGATGTGAACATTATAAGCATCTTCCTTCCTGGGAGTGTTTGTACAATACCCATGCCACTTTTTAAAAAAAAGAAATCAAGAACCTGTTTTCTGCACAGCTTTTACAAATAAAATGAAATGTTGAGTGCAACAACGCCTGAAGAAAAGAAAGATGCCCTTTCTCACAGTTATTTCTATATGCACAGGTGTGTAGAGTGGTTATGAAAAGGAAGTGGGTGGTTTGATGACAAGTGCAATACAACAGCCTGTTCCGTATTTTGAATTCCCTTATGTAGCTTTTTTTGTTTGTTTAAATGCTGTTGAATTTCAGTCTTATGTCATTTTGACTCTCCCCTATGATATTTGGAAATGTTACCAAGTAACAGAAGCTGTTATGCACAAGAGTGACGCTCTTGACATCCGTGGGGTTAGCAACAAAAGAACCTCTTATGATGTAAATAGGCTGGAGAAGGTCAGCCTTATAATGTTTCTCATGGAGACAGGTACTTTCAGCCAAACGGGAGGTAGTGAGATATAAGCCTCATCTGCTGGAGGTCTTGGAAACCAGCATAGATCTATTGTCAAGCCAAAATCACCATGGGAAATGGTTCTAGAATGTTTGGAGGGGTGGTTTTCTTTTTGTATGACAAAGGGGAGAAGTGATAGAGGGTGACAATACTAAGCATGTTGTGGAGATCAATAGAAGGTCCCCCATATAATTCCCAGTAACTTGGGATCATACAATGAAATAAATTGGCAAGAGATATAAGACAGGCAAAAGGTTTGGGGGTTACGCTGTGGTCTAAACAGGGGGTTTGCAATTTCATTGTTCCGCAAGGGACAATGACAATAAAGATATTGTATTGTATCGTATCGTAAACCACAGAGCCTAGGGCTTGCCGATCAGAAGGTTGGCGGTTCGAACCCCCGCGACGGGGTGAGCTCCCGTTGCTCAGTCCCAGCTCCTGCCAACCTAGCAGTTCAAAAGCACGTCAAAATGCAAGTAGAAAAATAGGTACCGCTCCGGCAGGAAGGTAAACAGTGTTTCCGTGCACTGCTCTGGTTTCACCAGAAGCCGCTTAGTCATGCCGGCCACATGACCTGGAAGCTGTACACTGGCTCCCTTGGCCAGTAAAGCAAGATGAGCGCCGCAACCCCAGAGTCGTTTGTGACTGGACTTAACTGTCAGTAGTCCTTTACCTTTATAAGACAGGCAAAGAACTTTACATTGTGCATAATTAATTTATGGAATCCACTGCCACAAGATGTGGTGAAGGCCATTATCTTAAAGCAGGATTAGGCCAGTGTTATTGGACCCCCAGATATTTCCCCATCATCCTTGACCACTGACTAAGATGGCTAGGGATGATGGCAGTTGTAGTCCAACCACTTCTGGAGATTCTGAACTGTGGATTCACAGAGGAAAACTGTTCTATCAGTGCTTGCCAGTCACAATGCAACCACTAGTTTCAGCAACAGCAAACAGAACAGGGGTATTCCCTTCATGTCCTAATGAGCTTTCCAGAGGCATTTGGTGGGCCATTATGAAGAACAAGTCATTGGTTTAGAATAGACTGCTAAGTCTTCTCCAGCATGGCTTCTCTTATGTTTCCATGCATGCATGAGGCACACACGTGGGGGCACCATAGTGTTGAAAGAACTATTTATTTCTCTTTGAGAGTCACCTTCAGATTCCACTTTTATGACCTAGAGAGCTCTTAGTCCCCACTTGGACTTGGCAAGCTATACTATTGCTGCTGCTGACATTCCTAAAAGAGAGACTGTCAAAAAAAGGTAACAGTAGTTTAAGGGAAATATTATTGGAACATGGATAACACCCTCCAAAACACATCACTGGCCATATCAGGTAATTGCCTTGATCAAATGCTGAGGATCACAGTCTGGCCATGAAGTCTATTATAAAGAGTACTTCAGCCAAGGGTTAGAGGCTTTCCCACCATTCAGGGAATGTCTGTGAGGGGAAAAATGTGGGATGCAGACATAGCTAACTTTATTTAGTTAGCCTCCAGAAGCTGTATGCCAGTGGTGTTGGGTGCAATGTTCTCCACTTTTGCATGCTATTAGCAAAGAGGCAAAATGGCTAGATTGCTATATAGCAATGTGAGCAGCTTGCCTTGTTTGTTAATAGGATATACAAGTGGAAAATGCACAGGATGGCTGTAGGACTCGTTAATAGCAACGTAAACGAGATAAATTAAAATGCAGGTATTGTGAAAAGTAACTGGCTAGGAATAAACAAACAAACTGGGTAACATGTTAATGGCTTTCCTGTAAAATTTCTATTGATAGGTGTTTGTCATAGTGACATTCTGTTTCTCACAATAAATAGGGTGGAAATAGAGAGCTGATGCATCAGCTGAAGACAAGATGAGCATCTCACCGGAATTAAACTTGCATACTTTCAGCAAAAGCTTTGAACTCCAGAATACCTCTCACATTTATTCTTATAAGAAATTGTCTTCTAGCCTTCCTCTAAACATACGTATAAGTAAGATGAAAGAACGCCCCAACCCACAACTTTTTGATAGCTGCCTCCATATTAATCAGCTCCCACACAAATGCTGGGGAACACTTAAGTAAGCATCATGCCACTGCTCATATAGCTCAGAAGATTCCCTAATGACTAATCACTCCACCATCATTTTAAAAGATGGGGCAAGTTGAAAAGCTTTGTTCTGCTGTGATTCTGTGATATAAGTAATCATATTTGCAGTTAGAGCCAAATAATTAATCTTACTGCTGACATCCAGATCTTCTCACAAGCAGAAAATCCCACCCTTAGGAAGGTGCATGCAGTCATTTTTGCAAATCTGTCTCCCTTCCTTGCATAAAAGAAAATGACAGTCTGTTTGTTTTTCATTTTGGAAATTCCTTGTCCTACCACAGCTTCCTTTGTCAGATCTCTTATGATTTACCTTTGGCAACTTCTGAATTTTCAAAGCCAAACAGAATGTTTCTGTTCCATTCTGAGCATTCTGTGTTCCTAATATTTAAGTTTATTAAATATTATATAGCTTTATGTGGAGGGTTTTATGGGGATAGTGGGGAGCTAGTGTTAAAGCTCAATCCTATACATGTTTACTTCGAGCTACACCCCGCTGTGTTCAATGGAGTTTGCTCCCGTGTAAGGATTGCAGCCTGTGTCACATACTGAAATCCAAATTTTAACATACTGAAGCTGACCCCATCACTACCTGTAATATGTTATTGACAGATGAAGATGCAACATGGATCATTCTTACTTAATAGTGTTAGTTAGGCACCTCTTGATTGACCCGTCATATACATGCTGGTACCCATAGTGACTTTCTCCTTGGACAACAGTGTCATCAGCTAGTCTGTTTTCTTTCGCTATTAGGTTCCTCTTCCTGCCTTATTTCCGTTCCTTCTGCAGTGTGTCATGGGTCTTCACTAGTTATTATTTAATTACAGTGGTACCTCAGGTTAAGTACTTAATTCGTTCCGGAGGTCTGTTCTTAACTTGAAACTGTTCTTAACCTGAAGCACCACTTTAGCTAATGGGGTCTCCTGCTGCTGCCACACCACCGGAGCACAATTTCTGTTCTCATCCTGAAGCAAAGTTCTTAACCTGAAGCACTATTTCTGGGTTAGCGGAGTCTGTAACCTGAAGCGTATGTAACCTGACGCGTATGTAACCCGAGGTACCACTGTATTTTATTTTATTCATAATAGTGATACACTGGCTTTCCTCATACAAGTTCCTGGCAACTCCCTGCAAACAGCATAACACACAGTAAAACTAGAAATCACAAAACTATAGGAGCATAGGAAGCTGCCTTAAAATGAGTGAGACCATTGTATTCAGGAACGACTGGCAGTGGATCGCCAGCATTTCAGGCAGAGTTCTCTTCTAGCCCTGCTTGAAAATGCTAGGGATTGAAACTGGGACGTTCTGCATGCAAAGCACAATGGCAGATCAGGAGGCAGAGACAGGTGTTTTTTTTTAAGCAGCAATAAAATATCAAAAGCAGAGCAATGAAGACTAGTTGGTAAAGTCAATTTTTTAAAAGCCTATTTAAACAAAACAAAAAAATGTTTTAACACTAATTCAAGGGCAGTAAATGCCTTGGAATCATCAGCCTTGCAACAATTTTGTAAAATAAGTATTCCTTTTTTCTTTTCTTTTTTACAGATGATATACCTGAAAGACAGTTCTGTAGACAAAGCTGCTCAGTGGGCCTTGAATTAAAAGACACTGGTCTTCTATGTCTAAGCCTAGTACTTTATCTATGAAACAATACTCATTTTTTACATATTGGTCTTCTTGTTGTCGTTGGATATGATATGGGGACATAACCTTTGCAAACACAACTCACGTTATGCAACAAGAGATCAGATATATCACTCACTCTCTTTATATCCTTGCCCGTTGCACTGGGTGGCCAGATACTGAACAAGAACACAAGTCAGTGAAGGAGAAACATTTGAGGAAAAACAGCACGCATCATATAAACAACTTACCTTAAGGGTAGGATTAATTATATAACAGAGATCCATTACATTCTGTTGATGCAATTATAAACTATTATAGCTAATTAGTGATTATACTAAATCTGTAAAGAGGAATGTATGCAACACACAGTCAACAGTCATTATCACTTCCGCTTCTATACCACCTGTCATGTTGAATTTTTAGCAATTTTGAATATTCCTAAAGTGGTTTGCAAGCTATGCTGTGAAAGCCTTGGATTTTTGGCTCCATATAAAGGCGGAACGATCAGAAATGGGGATCATGTAGGATTTTCTTACCCCACTCCAATGAAATAAAAATACTAATTAAATGTTAAATGAAATGAACTTTCTATTTTCCTCTCCTCACACACTTGCTTGCAGTTGCCAACAAGTAAACTTCCTGCCTGTATTTAACAGTGTTTCAGATCAATGGGTTCCTCCCCCATCAAAGGATCTCAGCTAAGCTATGACTTTTTAGATTGAGCTATATGCTACAGTATTGTTTCAGTATTACCACCAAGAATGCAGTGCTTTTTGGTGTGCTTAAACATACTGATGCCAATGGCATCTTTGTAGGATAAGGCTTCTAAATTTCTGGTGTACACGCAGGATACATATCATACCAGTTTAATCTGCTGCATTTTTGTGATATTTTCACAAGATCCTTCAATTTTAATAATGTTTTGTATATTTTTGACAACAGCCCTTTTACCTGCACTATCAAATCAATTCCATTATTCACGTTTGATTAGTTCTCTATCAAAGGTAATCTGACTTCTGAACAAAATTAGCAACCCAAATGGAAGTATGGAAACAAGACTGAGTGTTGTGGGGGGTGGGGTGGGTGGGGGTTAAAACCGTGCATTTTACCAGTTGGTTCCACAAGAGGGAAGATTGCTGTGCACACTTAACCCAGGAGTAAGTCCCAATGAACACAGTAGGCCTACTTCTGAATAAACATGCAGTGGGTTGCACTGTTAAGTCTGCAATAAAATCTTGGTTTCTTTCCAAACCGTTCATGTCTCAGTTATGAAATCTCATTCTGCTACCCTTAAATGTTGATTCAGAGTTCCTAAATTTTGCAGTTCAGCATGATTTATTCTAATGTCTTCCGGCTTATAGCTAAACATTTAAAAGTTAAGAGTTAGGATAAAGAGAAGAACCATTTCCATAGAGGTAAAGCAGCAGGTAGAAACAGGGTTGCCAGAAAAAATACAAATGAAAGACGTTTTGTTGTGTCCGAAATAAGAAATACCACAATGTTCTATGGAGGTGTGAACTGTGAAGATAAGGGAACATCCATTCATTTCATGAGACTGTGGTTTTCTAGAATAATGGACAACCTTTAGACAAAGAATGCCATGGTACCCTAGCATCTGATAAAGAAGGCTATGAAAGCTCATGCAACCATTAAGCAATTTGTCCCTATGTCACAGTGTGCCCTGTGCCTATGTCACCTTCAGGTTTTCTACCAATACAGAACTTGTTCTCCAGGGGTCCTGCCAAGACATCCCCACCATTAGCAGTAGTTGTGAAAAGCAATACAGCTGGGGCAATATAACCAGCTGCTGACCAGTAAGAAGTTGGTGGGGGAAGTTAGTCCTTCTCTTAGCTAATGCGATTTGGTAGGCCTTGGGCTGGGGAAGTATGATCAGAAGAAGTCCAGAAACTCAGCTATAAAGTAAGGCACTTAAGTATCTAAAATTTAGACAGAAAGCTCCCCTTCCTAAGAATCCATCTGCTCTTGTTTCATAAGCCCTTGAGCATGCCTCGTTTTACATGGGATAGAATCAGTCAATTCTTTCTTCTGTGCCTTTTCCTAACTTATAGGGCTCAGGCACAGCAAAAAGGGTGGACTGATAGCTAGCTCCCGATTGGCCAGATGAGCAGATGAAGTGGTTAAGATCTTTCTTAAATGGGTAAAAAAAAGAAGAATAAATATAAATCTGTACCTGCAACATGAGGGAATTGCATGATCGAATGGGCCTCCATATAAAAACTCTCAACAAAGGGCCCTTAGGCGAGTCCCTCCTACATCAGTAGATCCCACCCTAAGGTGAGTGAGCCCTCGTGGGCTTACCTAGCAGCAGCGGTGCTCTCTCTGGTCATGCTAGGGGACTAGGAGAGCAATATAAATCTTTCACAATGTACCCAGCATAGTGCTGCTGTAGGGCATCATGGGAAATTAAAAGGCGATGGGAAAGGACTGCAGCCCAGTGACAGGGCAGATACCTTGCATGCAAAAGGTCTCAGGTTCTATCTCCAGCTTCTCCAGATAGGGCTCAGAAAGACTCCTTTCTGAAACTGCAGAGAACCACTGCCAGTCCATGTTGTCACTGCTGAGCTAGATGGACCAATGGCCTTACTTAATATAGGGCAGCTTCCTACATGCTGGCCATACAAAGTTTTTACAAATAGGCAGTGCTTTATTCTGGGGGTACGCAGGGCTTCGCATACCCCTAAACATTTTGTGAATCTAAGTTTGGCCTCATTGAGGGGCAGTATTTCAATATGAGTAGGAAAATGAGAGGACCCCTAAACATTTTTTTAGAAAAAAGCACTGCATATAGATATAGTAAACATTTTTTAAAAAAACCTGGCTGTACCTTTTTAGACTAAACTTTTTAAAAACGTTTTTGCAACTATGTTTAGAATGAAGATCTAATAAATATCCTATAGTGAGTCTGGGTGAGTAGGGTGGTGGGCTTCTGTGCAGCTAAGTTAGGCAAACTGGGATATACTATTTACAAGAAAGACCAGTCCTTTTAATTCTCTGGCTATTATGCTGCACAGTTTTCTAGCTTAAACGTTGGATCCAGCTAATTTCTACTTGGGAGGAGACAGATTGAAATTAACAAACCTAAATGAGTCACGTCCATTAATTTCAATGGGTCAACTCAGAGTGTTGGATAGAGTACTAAACATCTGGACTGCTCCAATTTTAAGCATCAGTGATGGGTTGATATAAATTAAGAGAAATTGTGTTCATGACTCAGGCACCTCCTGTACTCAAGTTGCCCCTCTTTGAAAAGTTAGATACACATTTTCCTAAAGATCACGTTCCTGGGATTGGCACTGGTATCTGCTTGCAATCTGCCAGTTCCGAATGAAAGCGGATGCAAATCAAAGAGAAAGAAAGCAAAGCCCAAACAGGTATCAGAGCAATCCATTGTCACGTGTTCCCTGTAATAGCAGCTTGGTCTTTGGACAGAGGGCCACCCATCCCAAAAGGATAACTTCCACTTTCCCACCTCGGACTCCCCCCGCCCCCCACCACCTACAAACCTCCCTCCTCCGCACAAAGCGGCTCCAAACTACCAACCCCTTCCTTTTTCTTGCCCTTCCCCTCCTCCAGGTAAAGCAGAGGCCAGCGATTGGGCAGACGCGCCGCCCGTTCCCGGTCCGCGTCCAATCCGGCTCGAGCTAACGGAGGCAGGGCGCCCAATGGGCGCGAGGCCTGACGCCCCTCGCCCGCCACAGACGGGGCGGCGGAGCCTGCGGAGTGCCATTCGGAGGGAGGGCGGCGGAGCAGGAGGGTAGGTTGGCAGGGCTGGCTGGCTGCAGGTGCGGTAGCGCCGCCTCCCCCCCCCCACCGCTCGCGGCTAGGTAGGAGCGCGAGCCTTAAGCAACCCCCCCCACCTCGCTCCCACCACCACCACCCCAGCTGTGCCTCCTCAGCGGCCGGCGCCGTGTGGACAATGTGAGCCGCGAGGAGCCGAGCTGCCGACGAGGGCAGCCATGGCCACAGCTGGGCGGTAGAACTTGCCTCACTCGGGATCCCCGGTCGCCTTCCCATCCCCCCTTTTTTTCCTTCCCAGGGGAAAGAGCCTCGAGGGGAGGAAAAAACCCGCCTCGTTCCTGTAGCCCTCGGAGCCGCCGCCATGTCCAGCTCCTCCTCGCAGACCCCTCCTCACCACCCGCCCGCGCAGAGGATGCGCCGCGGGGCCGCCGGGTCCCCCACCAGCGGCGGCGCCGGAGCCTCCTCAGTCGGTAGTAGCGGGGCCGGAGCAGCAGCAGCGGCAGGAGGAGGAAGCGGCGGCGGCGGCGCCCCCGGTGGCAGCTCGGGGACTAGCCGGCTGCTCCAGCCTATCCGCGCCACCGTCCCTTACCAGCTCCTCAGGGGCAACCAGCACAGCCCCACTCGCTCTCCCGCCGCCTCAGCCTCGGTGGGGAGCAACACCGGCCCCGGGGGGCCTCGCGGAGCAGCAGGAGGAGGAGGCGGCAACAACGGCGGCAGCAGCAGCCCGCCCCCGCCCAGCTCGACCCCTCCGTTGTCCCTCGCGGCTGCAGCCTCCCCGCCAGGAGCAGGCGGCGCGGCGGAGCCCGGGAGGGTGAAGGTGAGGCAGAGGCGCTCGCCCGACAGCAGCAGCGGCAGGCGGAGAAGCATCTCACCTGAGAGGAGGAGCCCCAGTTCGCCCATCTACAGAGGTAAGGGCACCTGTGGGGCTCTCACCTGGAACCCGTCTCTCTCCGCCCCCCCAAACCCCATTTTCCACCTCAAACTCCCCACGCAGCACTGTGGAGAAGACCCTCCTTGAGCCACCCCTCTAAAAAATAACAAACTCGACCCCGCGGTTCATGTTTCGGATTATGGCACCACCTCCCCGATCTAGCAGCGCATTTCTGTCAACGGTTTGCTCGGAAGTATCTTACCGTCTTTTCGGTGGGGGCCTCATGCCCAGGTAAGTGTGAATACGATCGCCAGCCCTAAAGAAGGCGAAGTGACTCAGCCCTTTAAAAAAAAACACAAACACCCAACAACACACCACCCTAAATGTTAAGACTCAAGATCTTAATTCAACTCGAGCTTGAAACGGGGCAGTCTTGGTTAGTGACCCCTTTTAACACCCTGCATCTACTCTGCTTTACTCCTCGCGGTTTAGGCTGCTGAAGGGCTATTAAATTCTACCTTGCAATCCTTTATCTATTGGTAAAGGGAGCCTTGTTGCATATACTTAAAGGAGAGAGTGGAACTCCCAAGCTCTATTAATGCAGAGCTACTAAACTAGAAAGTAAGCTGCTGCGTTTTATGTGTGTGAATAGAATGCTTGGACTGGCTTGTGCCCTGAAGCAGAATTCTCAGTTTAATGAAGTATATTTTATCCACCTTTTTTTTAAGGGGTTAGAAGAGTGTTTTTCAATGCTTGCGTTGCAGCATGCTGTATCCATGCCTTGTATGGAAATTTTCATCTGGTTTAGTGCCTAAAGGCTGGGCTAATGTCTGATGGTTCCATATTGGCCAACTTACATTTAAATACTTCAATAGGTTATTGAAGCGTAAGTTCTGAGATGTCTGCCTTCAGGGAAGCCGAAGCACAAAGATACTAGCATTCTCTGCCAAGACCATAAGATTTGCAAAACAGCAGTGTTTGTAAAAGTATTCCTGTACCCTTTTACCAGGAAGGTATAAAAAACACCTGACTTAAACAAGCACATGCTAGCAAAACTGCAGGTTCTAAATAGAATACAACACCCATGCCACTCCTGCAATATTTCCAAGATATAAGATGCACAAATCTACTCACAAAGCTTTCGAAAACCCCTCTCCCTCAAATGCATCCCTTTGTAGAGCTAAAATTAAACCTTGTTGAACCCCTGTAGGCAAGTAGAATGCACATTCTGTGGTATTCTTGTTAAAGTATATAATGTACTAGGAAAAGTTCCCTCCAAACATATTTGAAAAAGTTTCTTTAAAAGGTGGCTCTGTCCATTCCCCTTAAGCAGTTGAATGAATTATATGAAATATACTGCTTATCCTTCTATAGCTATTGGGTAACCTGTATCTTTAAGCACGTCTTTAATCATGCCAAGACTGTGTTTTGTTTCAGAAGCAAATTAGATATCCCTCTTGATATAGTATTGAATGCAGCAAGTTGGATGCATTATTGCCATGAATCCTTGCACTTAGTTGTGCAGTTATGGTTATTTGGATTGTACTAAATTCACTACTCCAAAATGTTGCTTGTATTATATCAGCCTTAAAAACATTTACATCTAGATGAAATTTAATTCCCCCCCTTGCATTTCAAATTACATGTAAGTTATGCAACAGGCCTATGATATTGATTCATCCTTATGGAATTAGTGTTTCTAAACCAAGTATTTTGTAAAAATGGAGTTTAATCCATGTTATTGGGTCTAGAAAATGTAAGCTTTTTCCTTTTATGGGGACAAGACAAGTGCATACAATTCTAATTAAGCTAACTCAAACATTTCTGTTTGCTTGCTAAAATAAAACAAAATGGAAAACTGCTAACAAACACTGCATGTTTGAATCTGCATTTAAATGTGTTGTGTTTGTGAACAAATACTAAAAAGCTGATCATTCTTTTATCAAAGTATTTTAAAATAATACAATCTCTTTTAATAGATGAATTATGTTGCTGCCTTACTTTCAATGATTCAGTCCTCTTAAATTATAACTGAATGACTTCATTAAACTTGTTTGAGCCTACCTTAAGCCATCATAGCAGCATCCACTGTTTAATAGAGTTGTGAGAATACAATATATAACTATGGATTGACCGCAGTGAACTGTTAACCTGCATGTACCATAAGGAAATCCTCATTAGTTGAGTTGGCATTTCAAAGCAGGCACCCTCCAGTAAAACCCGAACAAATGAAAATATGTGCCCACGTACTGAATATTTGAATTCATTCATTTCATAATTTTATAATTTCTAGAAGGACAGCTATGTTAGCCTGTTGCGGCAAAAAACAAACAAACCAAGCTATTGAGGCATCTAACTTTACTATGACGTAAGCTTTTATGGACCATAATCCACATTTGTATCTGATGTAGTCGACAGTAGTCCACAAAAGATTTATACCATAATCAGTTTCTTAGCCGTTAAAGTTCCACTAGATTTTGTTGCTTTTAGGGTCTATGGCATCACTCATCTTAGAAAGCAGAACAAGCCTTATTTAATTCTGCAAGCTAATAAATAAAATATTTAGTTTTACTTTCAAATTCTTAGCCTTCAGAATCTGCCCCTTGGACTAGTTTCACCAGTTGTTCTGACTCTGGCCCATGTAGTATAGTTAGCATGGCAACCTGCATTATGGAATAACTTCAGAGAACTCGGTTGCTTTGTGAAAACTCCTTTGTAGCAGAATAAATCAATCTAGCTTCAATCACTAATTACTCTAATTATTCAGTTACTTATTTAACTGCTTTCAAAGAGCATGAAAGAATAATAAATATGTTTAATAGATACCATGCTTCAGAATGTTTTAAGTCACACATAAATGTATCTTGTTTTCTCTTTACATTAGTGTTTATACTGCAATGCATGGCTCTGGCTTTGCAAATGAGTTGCATTATTCAGTTTGTACTGGGGCCATTCTAGGATATATATATATTTGTATACATAGGTATGTCTTTCACTTTCTTACAGTGTAGATGTTTAAAGGACATTGCTCAGATTTAAGTTCTTTAGTAAAAATGGAGCTGCCAGAGGTTCTTAAAAGAAATCTGCAAAAGTGCTCTGGGTTGGAAGCTTGTACAGGCCAGGCAGCTGCCACTGCAGACGCTGACATCACTACTGCATGAATGAAAACAGCTTCCTCTGGGTTTTTTCCCCTTCCATCATCCTTCCCCCTTTTGCAGCTTAAGGATGATCTAAAATGTTGGTTTTAAAAAACAAAACATTAATTCTGGTTTAAAATAGAATCAAGCCAGGCCAATCTTTAGAGCTTAAATTTGTAGAACAGGGTTGTTGTTTTTCTACAAAAATGCATTTTCTTTCTTTCTACATATTTATGATCTTCAGCAACCTACGTTTTAAAACGTAATAGTCATTGCATGCTTTGGGTTTTGGGCATATTTATTTGGAGTACTACAGCGTCTGATGTTTTACTAAAACTGACGTTTTGCAGTTGTTTCTCTTTCTATTACATTTTAAAAAACTGTTTCCTTGTTGCATTTTTGAAGATAAAAACAGATGTCTTACAACTATCCTGGGATATATTTGCATGAAGAGTGGTTTATAAATATGCTAAATAAGCTAGCATTTGTTTTACTGAGTGCCATGGTTATACGAAAAATGAATAATATGTGAATTAACCCAGTGCAAAAAGTTGTACTGGAAAATAGTGGTGACTGAACACCATTTGGTTACTTGAATCCACTGTGTTAAAATATTAGCTAACCAAATAAAACAGTCATAGTGTTTCATTTGGGAGAAATGCTTGCTGCTTTGTAATAAAACTAATGCATTTCAATTACATAATCCACATTTTATATTCTAATCCGGCCCTTTTTAAACTAATATAAATGTGAATTCACTTGTTTAAAAAAATATTTAAGCTGTCCTTCTGTGAATGCATGACTTCTAAATTTACTCCTGGAGGTTTCCTTTTACCAAATCAAGATAAAAATACGATAAATTAAGCCTAGAGAGTACAATTTAAAATGTATAATCTCTGGCAAATTACTTGGATGAGACGTGGCTATCTGTAATTTAAAATGGATGCAGATGTTTTCTTACAAGCCTCTAAAGGTTTATGGACAGTGAATTTAATCTTTAAATGCTTTTGTTAACAAGTTCAAGTAGCCTTTGAATATATTCTGAGGCCTAGAGCTTGCTCCTTCCTCCCCCTACTGCTGAGAATAAATTATCTTGGGCTACATTGGCATAAATACGAGATAAAGTTAACTAGACCTGTTTTCTTAAAGGTGAAGGGCAGTTGACCTATGTCATAAATCATTGTGAAAACATAGCTCAAGTTCATGGCTTTCATGTTTGGTTTGATTTATTTACTGGTTATACATATACAGTTGTTTCAAATAAGAGTACTAATGCATCAGGTGCTCCTGTTGGCATGCTCAGTGTACTTGTGCCTTGCACCATCATATACAAAGTTGTGTTTTTCTTCCATTGTGTGTAGAAAAATGTCATATATGAGATCTCACTGCTCTCAAGAACTCCCCTTGCTGATGCCCTGGACACTAACCTGAAAAGCTAACTTTTTATGCCTGCATTGTGATGGTGCACTAAACTAATATTGAGAATAAGATCTCACATGTTCAGAATGGTTTGGTGTGAAACAGGTTGCTTCTGGCCCAACCGTACTCATGTCCCCCCAAAACATTTGCTCTCTGGCTCATCTTTGGTGGAAATTAGATAACAGAATCAGGACCTTGATGGTGGCACTGCAATTATAGGACACTTTCTCGAAAGTTCAACAAGCTTCCTGTTTTAGACAGATATTGAAAAACCTTCTTTAGGAAGACATTTTATTCTTGTGTTTTCACTACTGTTGTTGTGGATAATGTGCTTGTTTATCATCTTCTTTCTGAATGATATTGTTTGTATGTCATAAGTAACAATAGTATATAGTTGCTTAGCAGATTGTAGCTCTCAGAATCCTGGCTTCTGTGAAAGCGTGGAACCAAAACAGACATTATGGTGGCTATGAGTAAAGTACTTTGTGAAAATTCCATGCGTCCACCAGCATATGTTACATGTTTCATGTCAACGCCTTTACATGTAGAATTTGTGCCTGTTCTGACATCAGATAGACAACATGTTGATGTATGCAAATGAGCACTCCACATGTCGCATAAATGCTTATACAAATAAGCATTTTATCTGTGGCTAACAGATGTCCTTTTCAACATCTTAGTAAATTGTTAGAGTTGTCATCGTTCATTTGAGCTGTATCTTCTTTATGTAGAGCAACCTTTCTGAATTATTTTGGTCATGTTATTGGGTGTGTATGAAAGCAGAGGTTAACGCCACACCTCATAGTCAAATTTGACTGGACGTAACTGTGCAGAGGTCCTTTACCTTTTTTACCTTTATGCTAAAAGTATCTTGGATAAAAACTTTTAAAAGCATATGTCTGAATTAGAATAATAAACTAAAAACCCTAAAGAGGACACAAAGCATGCTGAGCATATTTGATGTTCTCTGGGAGGTGCTGAATACAAGAAGCATCAAGGAGATGAGAATTTGGGACCTACTCAGACCAAAAAGCTTAAGCTCTCATAATTTGTGTCCCCTTCTCTCTCCTCCCCACCCTGCCTCACTCCACCCAGAGCACTGCAAGTGCTTAAGGCAGGGGTCAGCAAACTTTTTCAGCAGGGGGCCGGTCCACTGTCCCTCAGACCTTGTGGGGGGCCAGACTATATTTTGAATAGAAAAAAGTGAACGAATTCCTATGCCCCACAAATAACCCAGAGATGCATTTTAAATAAAAGGACACATTCTACTCATGTAAAAACACGCTGATTCCCTGACCGTCCATGGGCCAGATCTGGCCCTCGAGCCTTAGTTTGCCTACCCATAGCTTAAGGGATTTCTCTCCAATTATTCTGCGTGCCATGAGGTTCCCACACCCAGACGCTATATGTTAAGGCAGGGAGATGCAAACATTCTATCTATGCTATATAGCTCATGTTCAGGGATAGATTAGCAGTTTAAGTTCAGTTATTACTATTTCCTTGTATCAGAGTTCTTAAGGCAGTTTTCTGTTCACTTCCTCCTCCTCAGGACAATTGCTAAACAGCTAAACAGCTGAGGTTCAGCTTCAGTGACCAAGAAGCTACCATAAAGTACCAGGGTTTAGAAATCTTGTGCTGTTGCTGTTGTGGTGGAATTTCCCAGTTGCTTATTCCATCCCTGTAATTCATTGAAGGCCTTCAACTGGTATTCTGATTTGCCAGTGTGCAAAATAAAATAAAATGTGGGATTGCTACTTAGGGTGCATCAGCTTAAATCTTTATTTGTAATTTATCTAGATAAACACCTATATAAAAAATTTATTTCATAAGTAACAATGATATGTAGTTGCTTAGCAGAGTGTACAAAATACTTTCCATCTTCTTAAAATGACAGCAAGTTAGTCATAACTCAGTTTTGCAAATAATTTAACTTGGATTTTTGAAGTTTAAAACTTTCAGGTTGTTACATATTTGTGTACAACTGTAAAATGCTGTCAGGAACCCAGACTAGTACAGTTTTCTAAGTTCCTCCTATAACTAAGATGGAGCTTTTCTTTTTTAACTTCAAATGAGTGGTTTTAAGCTATTAAGGTACTGAAGTCTATTTTAGCTCCAGAGAGAAAATACATTAAATAAAAGTTGAGCTTAATTGTGTATTCTACAAAAAGTGTAATGTTCTTGAATATGATCTGGTTTGGGCTGTAATCCAAGCATTCATTAGCAGTCATGGGGTCATGTAATCTTATCTTCACCAATAGTTGCTCAGTAGTCGAAATCTTTCCTAGTTTTGTTTGCTCTTTTTTTTAAAAAAGGCAAGAGTGCCAGCTACATGACCCCAGTAAAGTCTGGAAAACTCATGTGTTCAGTACTTTAGCTGTATATGGGAATTCTGGTTTCAAGAGTCAGTAGCAAACATGACAATGTTCTGTAAATATCACTTATAGCTTAGTACATAAACATAAAAAGTACAAAAAAATTAAATGGAAATCAGTTGCAAATAGTGTTAGAGATAAAGCTGTAAGCTACTGCATCTAAAGATCTCGAACATGTACCAGTATTTGTTCTTGCCCTTTGGGAAAATATTGTGGGGGGTGGTGGAGGAGGAAGAATTTTAAAAATAAAATCCAACGTTGTAGTATACAAAGGAAGGTTTTATTTTTTGGACTTAAAATTATATGTAGACGTTAAAAGAAACTTGTGTTTTTGAGCTTGGGAAATAAATCCTGCCAGAACGTAAATGAAAGAGCAGTAATACATTTGGATGTTACATATATCACAGCTGGAGATCTGCAACAAAATGGTGCAGTGTATCCATGACTTCTTAAAAAGAGCACTGCTGTTCAGGTTTCAGCTATCCTAGAACAGAGTTCACAAGGGAGATTTCAGGAGCAGCCTCCAAGCCTCCTGAAACCTTTGCTGGCTGTATTATATGGCACTAAAGGACATTGTGTGTGCGTGCACACTAATAAGGGGTGCAGAGTAGAGGGAGGGAAAAGACTAGTGGAAAAGGGAGGTGTGCTTTGCTTCTTTACTCCCTCGAAAGCTCAACATATACTGTATTTTACTCATCATGGCATATCTGTCTTATCGAGGGGCTCAAACCATAGTTTGCCTTCCTGTGATGTGCAATCTAGGGCAGTAAACTTCGCTTTTTATTTATGTGCCACTTTATATTAAAAATCTAAAGCAGCATACAACATAAAATTATAAAAAAGAGGAAATTGTTTATATTGAACCATATTTATTTTATGTCCTGTTCCATATCAGTAAATAATATATATTCAAAAATAGTAATGTTACTGGAATTTATGTCCGAAAGAACCATAGCTTCTTATTTTGAACTTTTGTTTTTAGCTTCATAATAGCATTACAGAAGACACTTGAAAGCATGGCAGCAGAATAGGTATTAACTGGCACCTAAGGGGAAATGGGGAAACAGTTTGATTTTCACAGTTTTGTTGCCCCCTTTGAAAAGCCTTTCTTTCCAGTGGCCATTCAAATAACATTCATATTGGTTTGTATTGTCTTTAAACATTTATCAGTTTTCACTTGATGCAGAAAATGAAGGAATCTGTGGCAAGAGACAAGCACAAAGTATTTTGATCGCTTGTCTAAAATCCTTGCAACTTCATTGCAGGAGCAATATGTGTCACACTAACGATTTGAACCAAATACAATAAAGGGGCTGTATATTCTGTAACTTCTGAAAGCACTTTTACCAACATTGAATTATAATAGTGTAGCTTAAATACCTTATTTAGTAATCTAGTAACAATGCTACCATTGCTAACATTAATACTTTTGAATCTTGAGTTTAGAAATCCTGCTGTAGTATATTTGACTTTAAAAAAATACTTACGATAGGTTATCATGCTCTTTCATTTTGAAAAAAATATATATATCATTGAAATCACCCTATTGATTCTTGTCCACCCTGGTTCATAAAAGCTAGTAGAGGAGGTATGAGTGGTTGGGTGCAGTTTATTTGCCTGGCTGAAAGTGTCCTCTTCTAAAGAAAACGCATGCTGGACCCATGTTGGACCCATTGGCTTTTAATGATTATCATGTAGTCACAAATATTCTCTCTAGGGCAAAGGAGTTGAGAGAAGGTGTTGGCACAAGTGTAGGTACTCTTGGAGGAGACTGATTATCTAGGCCCAGTTTTGGAACAGAATTGAGTTTGACCTTGGATTTCCTAGTGGATCAACCTTGTTACTACTTCTTGATCTCTCAGCAGCTTCTGATGGCATCAACTAGGTGTCCTTCTGGACTGCCTCCAAGGAAAGGATATTGGGGGCCATTGTTTTACAACGGTTCCAATCTTACCTACGAGGTTGGTTACGAAGGATAGCATTAGGGGAGTACCTTTCGGCTCTCTGGCACTTGTTTTATAGGGTGCCACAGGGCGCTATATTATCCCTGATGCTATTAAACATATGAAACTGTTGGGAGTAGTTGTTAAGAGGTTGGGAGCCGGGTGTCACCTATATGTCAATAACAACCATCTTGTGTTTCTCTATAACGTCTGAATCAGGTGAGGTTGTGCAAAGCATGGATTGGTACCTGAATGCTGTGGTGGGCTAGATGAGGGCCAGTAAATTGAATTGAAATCCTGGCCAGGTGGAAACATGGCTGATGAGTGGTTTCTGTGTCTGAGATATAGACCATTTGCCTGTTCTTGCACTCCCTCTGAGCAGGCATGCAGTCTGGAGGTATTCCTGGACCCAGCTTTGTCCCTTGAGACTCAGGTTGCCTCAGTAACTAGGAATGCCTTCCACCAGCTTCAGCATATGCATTAGCTGTGACTGTTTCTGAATCAGGATAGCTTGGTTATGGCGGTTCAAGCATTGATAACTGAGGACAGACTACTATAATACACTCTATGTGGGGCTGCCCTTGGAGTAGGTTTGGAAGCAGTAGCTGACACAGAATTCTGCAGCCGGGTTGTTACTGGGCATGCTACCCTGCACCTATGTGGGAGCTGCACTGGCAGTCACTATGCTACCAAGTTATTTTTAGTATCCCATTATTATATACCGCTCTAAGCAATCTTGGGCGTTGTGTTTAAAATATGGCTTTATTCCTTACTCCCCTGCCTGATCTTTGTAATTTGCCACAGAGGCATGTCTGACGGTGCCTG